>NW_028154616.1:681677-1909177 GCF_965231275.1 Zosterops lateralis | reverse complement strand
CTAATTGCTATGTGCTTGAACAATCAGATTCTCTCTGCCCAATATCCAATTTTTAGCCTTGTCTTTACCTTCTTTATATATTTTTCTTGTCATAGGGAAATAGGTAGTCTCGGATTGTTGTTCACAGGGGAATTCTAATCTGAATTTTTCTCTGTGATGAGAATTGATAGTATTAAGAAGCAGCACTTAGAATGTTTGTATAACTGAAATGTTTTATCATTTTCCTTTCATTTTCATAAAGGAAACTATTCACATCAGGCAGGTTTCTGATCTGAAATGTCTTTAATGACAATTAGTATCTTTCTGATTCAAAGTAAATACATTTTAAAAAGTTCTGCCCCAACTTTATTTTTTCCCCTAAATATACCTAAATATCTATGCATGTATATTTCTTAAATATCTGTGCATCCCATATTATGGAGTTTATGTATTTTTCCTAATATTGCTTGCCCACTTCATTAAATACAGTTATTTCACTTAATCACACAAGATACTTATTTCTGGAATATCTTATACGTTGTTGTTCATTATTATTTTTTGTCAAACTTACAAATTCAGAAAGACTTTGCATGACTCCAGGAATATTAAAGCAGTATGCACTTACTAGTTTATTTTTAATTCAGCTTCAATCTTTTCCCTCCAGTTTACAATTTTTTTTTTTATTTTTTTTTTTTTTTATTTTTTTTATTTTTTTTTGCCAAACTGGCACACTTGAAAATCTTCTAGGACAGAAATGCTGAGTAACATTGTTGTCAGTCAGCCTCCATAGCTGTGAAATATGCACTTTTTTAATACAGGAATTCTTTCTGACGTGTGATGTATTTGAGATTAAATGTTTGCCATCCATAAGCCCCTTCACCCATGTATGTGCTCAGCTGTGCTGGGTTTATTTTGCCATAATCACTTGATCTTCACTCAGGTTGGGTCAATATTTCTCCTGTTTAAGTGCCTTGGGCTGCAGAGTGTCCATGATCTCAATATCCACCAAATAAATAAAATTAAAGGGGAAAAGGTATAGCTAGACTTCCTGGAAGGTTCCTTTATTCCAAGCTCTCAGGTCAGAGCCCAAACTCAGTCCCCTCAGGCTGAGCTTCTGAGTCCTGAGTTGATGTGGCAATGTCAGCCCCCTTTAGCAGACAGGTTTTTCTCAGAGCACTGCTGAGCTGTAAGTCCAGTATCTGGGATTTTACTCAGAAGAACTGTCATGGGTTTGGGTTTTGATAAGGCTTTTAAATTCAGCCTCAATTTTAGCAGCTGTTACTTTCATAAGATCCACTTCCTGTATCTTCTCTGAGTTCCACAGTGATTATTTTCACTCTTCCACAGTGATTATATTTCACCCTGCTGGGTCACCAGCTTTCCCTTATATTCAGAATTTCATTACTTTTTAAGAGACAAAAGAAACACCTAGAAATGTAGCTGAATCTGATGATAAAATCTACTATGACTTGCAATGTTCAGACCTCAAGAGACCTTTACAGTGTACTCCACCAGAACCTGTAGCCCCACAGAGGCTGCAAAGCAAGAGAGACATAACTGGAGAGCAGTAAATTCCCAAAATCCAGAATAAGTGCAGTGGTCTCAACAGAGCCATGCTGGTTTGCACAGAGCTGATCGGCTGTGAGCTGCAAATCTGTGTAATAGCTGGGATTTTAGAGTGTAATCATGATTTTACACTCTGCAACTTCATCGGACAGCTTTTCCTGTTGGGCTATACCTATTAATCTGCCTTCTAAAATATATTGAATGTTTGTCAGGATGTTTTGGTGGGCAAACGTTGCTGTTTCTTCTGCATTTCTCTATTAATTAAGAACTGCTCTGTAGTCTCAGGAAGTGTAAATATTTTGAAACAAGGATGAAGCTTATTTCTTGGGTGAACCGGTGCTAATTCCACAGGATGATGCAAAGAGCATGGCTTTTATCTCAGTTTTATTAGGCTCAACAGAAATTTTGATTTCTATGTCAGTGTAAAGAATACATTGAGTCTTCTTTTCAAATGAAAATGGAATTACTTTAAAATGAGTGAAGCTTGTTGTTTTTAAGAAGAGTCCAACCTAGAACATGACTGTTCTTTAAAACACTGGGTGAAAAAAAAACATTTAAATTCTTTTTTCCCCCCAACTCTGAATTGAGAAGATTCAGCAACTCTGTGTTTATTCTCTTTTAAAGAAAAAGCATGAAATAGTACAAAGACAAGTGAAAGTTCACTTATGTGCTCTTGAATTCCTAAACTGATGTTTACTGAGTTCCTAAACTGATATTTACTCAGAGAACCTTAGGGATAACTATACTTAGAGTGCTGTTCCTTGCACTGTCACAGATAAAATAAAGCACTCGAGTATGTTACTTCCTCTAGTCTTAGGCCATTTTATCTTTGTAAAATGCAAACAATATTTACAAACACTCCCAGTGCTCTCAGGAGCTTGATGAAACGTGTGAATTCTCTGCCAGAAGTCCATCTACAAAAGTAAAGTGTGGGGCAGGGCTGCAGAGAGGTGATGGTGTGGCTTTCCTGGGACAACCAGCAGCCACATCCCTTTTCCCATACATAAATGGCATTTAGCAATAGCTAGAAACAAAAGGCCCCTCTCTCCCTCTCTGAATACAGTGACATTCATTCTCAGAGAAGCAGGGGCAGCTTTTTGAAAGCAGACTTCTTCAGTCCAACAATAACACACAATGAGTTATTGACTTGTTTATATATGGAGCTCTTTTCAGTAACTAACTCTGACTCCCCACAGTCTGGACAAATGATTGATTTCGTTGTTAGAAAAAGAGAAAGCTCTTGCACTAAACTCTGTAGTGCAAACTACTTTTTCCCCATTTGTTCCCCCACTGAATAGGACCTTATTAAAATGCACTTTCCAAAAAATACCTGCAGCTGGCCTCTATAAGCATGTTTTGTATATATAAATAAGTAATTTGTCCCACTCTTTTGTATGGTAACAAACCATTGGAGAATCTTGTCAACACAAGATATGAAGGTTGAGTGTCAGAGAATTTTGGTTAAACAGTATTATTGGTATTGATCTGCATAATTGTAAAGGTATTTACAGTAGCTGTTTGCTGTTTGGTTAAAAATAATGACTTTTAAAAATTAATAGGCAGGATTTTTTTATTGAGAAATTTTCTTTTGGCACCAGTTTTTAAAGTAATATGTATAAATATGTTATTCTTATACTTTTATATCTATGGTCAACTAAACAGGTATTTGAATAACTATTAATTGAGCTTTAAACTTTTGCATATGTTTGTAATATATAGAATTTATGGGAAGGTTTATGTGCTCAATATGTTAATTCTCCATACATGTATATACACAGAATTTTATTTTACAGAAAATGAGCCTTATGTCCTTTTTAATTACTATGGGCTGTCTTTAATAAGCAAACAACAGTACTTTTTTTCTTTTTCACAAATTTAAATACTGAGGCATATTATTTAAAAAGATGCTGCAAATACCCCATAGCTGCATTGCAGGAAGAATTTAATATTGCCAAAAAAGGATGCAGAGTTCTACTGAGCCCTGCAATTTGTTGGTTACACATCATAGGCAGTTAGGGACTCATTAAAATGTTGCTGAAGGTGTTTTCCAATGCATTTTACTAACATATAGGAATTTTATGGATTAATGGAGCTATTGCAACACTACTGCTGATTCCCCAGGTTCTTTTACTTGTGAAATTGTGTTAGCCTTGGCACACAGAATGGAAAATGTTTTGCTGCAACTTCACATAAATTCTGTTGAAGTGAGAAGTTAGAAGGAGGTAAGGTGTCACAGCCCTCGTGTACATGTGAATATTCTTTGTGTTCCTTACAAGACGGGAGTGCTGGTTTTTGGGTTGCATAGGTTTCTATGTTTCCATTTCTATAAAAAGAAAACTGGGAAAGTGCAAATTGTGGACTTCTAATATTTCTAATCTATTAGCCTTGAATCTTGATAATTTTGTTATTCTAATTCTTTGAGTTTATCTTGTCACACCCTGATTTTACTAATTTGCATTCTTTCTAACTTTTGTGTATGCATTTATTTTATCTGCATTCTTTCCACTCGTAATCTTTCGTATTTTCCCCCCAAAATATTTTTTCATATCATACTTACTTCCTTTTTCTGTTTTTAATGTATTTTTCCTGACATAATTTGGCTCCGTCTTGGAGTGCTAGCACAGTTAAGTCACCAGTCTCCACCTAATTGCCCAGATAGAGCTGTTTAACAAAATTAATGATATTAACTTGATTTACAATAAGATATTCAGATGTTCACTCAGCCTTGCCAGAACAATGTTAGAATTACCAAAGATTTCTTTAAAGAAAAGTTACAAGGGGAAAAATTAACTGAATTTCTCTGCCCTTATCCATTTTTCTATGAACATCAGGTATTAGCATCATTTTTGAGACAGGATGCATAAGCAAAGCAAAGAGTATTTTCTATGAAAATTCACTTGTAGAGCAGAAATTTGCTGCAGAAATGAATGCCTGTCTTGTTATCTCTAACTTCCCCATGTATCTGGCTTAGGGGTGGAGATCAGGAGCTCAGAAGCAGCATAATTTTTAGCTGCTTGTGGAGGCCTGAGGGAAGAAAAGGAAGAGCTATTCTTCTGTGTAGCTTCTGTAGCCTTTTGTGAGGAGCCCGAGATGCATTTGGTGTTCCTGTGATCTCAACGCAGGCACACTTACAATTGAGGGATCCCTTCCCCTGCCTGTGAATGTCCTGGGACAGAGCCTCAGCTGTGCTGTGCTGGTGGGTCTTTTTACTCATTCTGGTGCCTTAAGTTGGAGCTTTCATGTTTTCCAGATTCTGTGCTGCCCAGGGGTGCTGTTCTGAGCCTCATATTAAGTGTTAGTCAGCTCTCTGCACAGAGTAGGGAGACAAAACAAATCCTTTTCCTGCTGGAGACCAAGGACAACTGTTAGAAGTTTTCAGGTCCAAAAGCATAAACAACAGTGGACTGAAGAGAGAAAACAAGAAGGATGGGACTTCATAACCTGAAGCTGGAATTGGACAATTAAACCCAAATATGCAACTGTACCAAAACTTATAGAAGTGTTAAGTCCTCATTACTGGTTGTGCATTTTGTGAGTGTTTTGGGTCCTACCTCAGGTGTAGCCCTGGCCAGGCTCTTGTCCTGCCCAAGGTGTACCCTAAAGTCCTTTCAATAAATATCTGCTTTATTCTCTTAGGTCTGCCCAGTCTCTGTTCCAGGTCAACCTTCCCAAGGCATCAGTTTAATAGAATGACATGCAAACCTGGACTCCAGCCTCCACCACCCAAGGCTTAGGCTTTGAGAAAATCTGGGAACCGCAGCTCTGTGGAACTTTCAGGCTTTTGTCTCTCCTGCAGCTTCAGGCATTGTGCACAGAATCACACAAGGACAGCCAGATCCTGGCCTTTGGAAGATATGCCAATTTGTTGGACAAGTTACACTGGAAAATCATATTTTCTATGAAATGCAGCCAACAGTTTAAATATCATTGAGTCAGTACAGTCCCATTCAGCAGTGATACAAAAATAAAATTAAGCATATGCTGAAAAAACAGGACATTATATTTGTGTCTTTCCACTAAAGAGAAGTAAGGAAGCAGTGTGCAGTTTCAAAGATCTGTGACTGAAATCAACTCCTTTGGCTTAAACTCTTGATTCGTTTTACTTTGAAGATGTTTTACTTTATTTTTACTTATGCATGAAAGTGCAGGTCTTTGTGCTCTGAAATCCTAAAAGTGCCCTTAGAATTTGTCATAGGAAAGCTCTTAGTTTCTTTGCAAGTCCCCAGGCATTTTCTCATTTTTAGAATCAGACTTTCAGCGATGTTTTCTGTTAAATGAAAGGCATAGCCCATGTAGAGTTGTCAGTCCTTAGCCTGTACCAGGAAAAAAGCTTTTCTGTGCTAACAGGAATCATCTTCAACTTTTCTATTTACTTAAAAGCTCACCCATCTGCTCCTAGATCTATCTGCTGGTTTCTTTTGAGCTGTAATTGCTGAGGGCCAGTGGGTGTACTGGTGTCAATCAAATTGGGCACATACAGAGCCCCTCTGCCTTTCCAGGGGTTTCATTTACCACACTTAGATGAATGCTCTGGAATGTTTAAAACTTCGGGACAGCAGATGAAATCCTGGTTTCATTGGAGTCAATAATTGATCCCCTCATGCTGATCCTGACTGGCAGGTGTATTGGGAAGGCAACAGCCTGCCACAGTTCAGAGAGGAAAATGTAGCTAGGTAGGGCACAAGTGCATTTAAACCGAAGCCCTCAAGGAGCTGGAAACTGGGAGCTTTGAATAATCCACGCAAAACCATTGACCACTGTCAAAACTGGCATGGTCTTAACTTTCTTCTTAATCTCTTCTTCTCACCTCTACTGCATATGACTTGGGCATAGCTTTCACCACTTTAAAATAGTGAGCACTGAAAACCAAATTTGGGATATATGAAGCTTTTAAGTTATTCATTCTGAAATTTTTTTTTTTTTTTTGTAATTACATTGCACACCAAGGAACTAATAACGTTTAAAAGATATCAGTTTCCTATTTCATGCAAAAAAGGATGAATGCACTTTAAAATGCTTATATGAACGTGTACAAGAAAGTGCCATATGTATGTATATGAAAACACTTCTTATGGGTTTTTAATGCATGTGTCTGTAGTGTATTATTTTCATTCTTCAGCAGGAGTTTGCTTTTAGCTTTTAGGGGTAAAAATCATTAAATATGCTTTCAATGATAACTGAGGATTGTGTTTAAAGCCAGAAAAAGTAAGTGAATTATATAAAGCAATTTTGTTAACAACTTAGACAAAAAGAAGACCATAAAGACTACATTAGGAGGCCTGAAAAGCTATTTTTTGGCATTGAAGCTCATTGTGACCTCCTGGTAAAAATGGGACAATTTTATACCACGCTCCTTCTTAATGACCCAGTAAAATAATTGCCAAAAATAATTTCAGGTTACACATTTCTGAATCTTCAGATTTCCATCTTTTTCTGTGGGCCATTTTGCTCCACAGATACAAAGGGTAATTTCTCCATGAGAGAGAGCAAGAGCTGTGCAGGGCAAGAGCAACAACTTCATATTCCCTGTGCCTTGCTTAGGGACACACACACTGAAGTGTCCTGGACTATTTAAATGTCACTCTATTTTGAATTTAGTCTCTCCTTGGCTTATGATCCAGTTTTATTGATGGATTTAATGCTGTTTATCAGAAACAACCAAATAATTGTAAAGTCAGTATCAATACTGGCTGGCAAGAAAAATTTCAGTTCTCATTAAAGTAAATGAATTTATGATGAATTATGACTATTATGAATAATTTTTTGTAGAACAATTATCTTAATTCAAACTTAATAATGTATATTTATAAGCCTTTTTTCTTTAGAGACAACTATTGCACTTTTAAAAAAATTTGTTCTTTTTTTTGTCTTCCTAGTTCCATATTGAATGGTCTGACATGGACCCTTTAACTTTCTTTTCTAGCCTTTTCTGTGTAAAACTATACTGAAGGTTGACTTCTAGCTCAAATTACCTCCATGAAAATTCAAAAATTGAGTGGTGGCATTAGGATCCATGCTTAACCATCACAGAGTGACTTTTGCTGACATCTAACATTGATAAAAAGAGAAGTAAAACCACCCAGTTCTCAGTTTCTTTATTTTTATAATATATGATTCCTTTTGCTTGTAAACCAATTTTTAGAAGAGATTTTTCAACAGAGCAAAATATTTGGTATTCAGTTAGGAATTTAAGTAGCTCTTTGCTTTTGTTAGAACTATGTTGCTGCTCTAATTACAAACATTATACTGTTCCTTTCTTTTAGGGGGAAAATGTAGTTTACAATGTCAAAATTCAGTAAGTTAATCATAAGACTTTGCAGGAAATATTATAATGAAAAGCTATTAAATCAAGTTTTTTTTACAATATCTCATGCTGTGAAGCTGTCAGCAAATTCTATGAAAGAAATAATAATGCAAAATTGATGGCAGTTAAAAGTGAAGAATTATTTGATGGCAAAAAGAAATAAGCTCTTCAGATATTGTATTTTTAATAAATACATCTTATTAGAATGCTGTCTGTAAATTTATATAACAGTCCATTTCTTAGAATAATTAAAATATTTTTAGAATTATATCAATGATATTTCACTTCTCCACCGGTAACTTATAATTGAAGCTGGCTTTTCTCAGTTATAATACTTCTCGTTATTTACTTATTTCTAATAAATCAATTTTTTCTTAAATAAAACAGACTCACTAAACATCACATGTAGACTTCAATCCTGCTCTCATTACTTTGGTAGAAATTCTAAATTATCTGCCTGAGGTCAGCATGAATTATTTTTCCAGTTCCATATACCTGACAATTTTCTCTCTTTCTGCTAAAAGGCATGCACCAAACCAACAAGCTTTTAGTGACTTATTAGCAGAAATATGGAAGTAGAAGACAAACACCATTTATTATTACCATGACCAAAATATTGCCCTGAACCATCCTTGAAATGTTTAGAAGGCCATGAAAATAAAAACAGAGCAACAAAATTTATGTAGCTGAAGAGACAAATATGTATTGTGGGCAAGATATTAATAACGGCTTTGGTTCTAGATTTTCCAATAAATATTATTCAGTTAATTTAGAGAAATATTCTCTTTGGAGCTTATAAACTGATAACCCACATACAAAAATCCATTTGATTTATTATGATGTTGGGAATTACATGCAAAAGCCGTTCAGGTGGTTCACTACCTTACACAGGGTACTTTAACTCTCCTCCAAAAGACTTCTGGCACACAAAAAACCACAGAGATGGTGACAGGCACTGCCCCACCCAGTGCCCAAGCACCTCCCATGGGTCACACATCTCCTGGAATTCTTTTAGGAAGAATTTCATCACAGGAGAGGTGACTGGGCACTGGAATGGGCTGTCCAGGGAGGTGGTGGAATCACTGTCCCTGCAGCTATTTAAGGAAAGGCTGGATGTGGCACTCAGTGCTGTGGTCTGGGTGACAAGGTGGTGTTTGGTCACAGCTCGGGTTCAGTGACCTCGGAGGTCTTTCCCAAGCCAGCTGGTCTTTGACTCTGAAGGTCTGAGCCTGGGCAGGGAGCTGCTCACCCTGTAATCCTGAGCAGCTTTAACCTGTGGACAGCCAGGAGGGGCCAGCAGGAAGGGAGGAGCCCCTCTGAGCAGCGTGAAGTGGGTGCAGAGCACTCAGAGCTCTCTGGTTCTCTTTGGAATGACAACATCCATTGCCCAGAGAATGTTGGGCCTTTATTTTGTCTTTTGAATAACTATGTCAGTTGCCAGTATTTCATATGTCCTTCAATATGGATATTCATTTCAATGTCATTTGACATCAGCCTGAACACAAATTCAGTAGCATTTCCATGTTAAATGATCAAGATTTACCTTTAAATAGTTCCCATTTTTGTAGTTTTTCTAACTGAACAATTTGCTGTAAGTGTAATTCAAACAGAAGGCATTGTATCACACTACAGGGCATATTAATTATCATGTGTATTCCAAAAAAATAATACAATGTAGATATAGTAAAAGAATCCCAGATTAGATTTTTATCCACTAACAACTTAGACATTCAACCAATGACCAGTTGTTAACACAATTGGTTTTACTGGGATACATGCTTTTTGTAAATAATTAATTGTGGCACCACCACAGCCTTACTTTTGACGTTGTTTTTTTTTTTTTTCCTGGTTTCTGATTACCTACTGAGTAGTACTTATTTTTTACAATTAAAGAACTCTAGGGACATGAAATTTCATTTCTTTCATTTCTTAGCATTTTTCCTGTGAGAGTCTAGAAGCTGAGTGCTGTTAAAGCTGAATTTTAAAACTATTTGGGCACATGAAGATGCAGATAGGTGCATGATGTGATTTTTCAAATTTTGGACAGGTATTCTCCCTCTACTGGGAGGGAAAATGCTAGAAACTGGTGGGAATGTCATCATGACTTCACTCATTACTCATGGAGAAAAGTCTTCCCCATGATTCCTGATGGTGTTTGTTTTGCCTTGTTTAGAAAATAATTGCAGCTGCTGAGCTGGGATGGTGCTATAAATCAATACTGCAGCTGCTGAAGCTTGGCTGATCTGTACCAGCTGAGGATTTGTTTCACTAAGTGTAAACTCTTATTGCTGTTCTTACAACTGTGTGTCTCCTGCCCCTTGTTCAGGTTGCAATTGACAGGTTCATTGCAAAGTGGCTCAGAGCACTCTCTGATAACGTGAGTGGGCTCTGGGTAAGTGAGCATTTAAACTGACAGCTGACTTTCCAGAGCCAAACTAAACGGGAGAGGTGTGGATGGATACTGGTTATAGCAGCTGGACTCCATGTATGAACAGAACATAAATTACTGAGACTCCTGTTTGCTGTGGATGTGCAGCAGCATCAGCAGCAACTTGGAATAACTTGCAAGATTGTCTTGAAACCAGTGTATAACCATCATTAGAACCTGTGAAATTGGAAAAAATGGGATTGTAAATATTTATTGGTCCAGGTCACAAGTGACACAGGCATCCCTCAACTGGGTGAGCACAGATTGCAGAAGGAGAAAATAGTCATGGGCTAGCAAGAAAAACAGGCTGCTCTCCTCAGGTAGAGTTTTGCAGCACACAGAGGACAGCGACTCCTCTCACACCCATGCCCTCACCCTGTTCCAGCAGAGGATATGACCCTTCTATATTTTTAATGAGAAAATAAATTTATTCTTTGCAATGTGCTGGGTTTTTTTTTTGTTTTGTTTTGTTTTGTTTTGTTTTTTGCTACGTTGTGCTCTTTTACATTCCCTCGCCCAGCTCCTGTACGAGTCTCACTTCCATGAGGAGTTTTCCTGGCTGAAATGAGGAGTAAAATGTGTAGGCTCTCTGTGGCACAATGGAAGCATGCATTTTTTTTTCAACTTATGCGTACGTAAGCCTTCTTTTGTGAATAAGACTCATAGGGTCAGATAATGTTTAAAGGGAAAGGCTTTATGTCTCTCAGGCCTGCATGTTTCCACATGGATGCTTCTACACACACACAGATTGAATTATGAACAGACCTATTAATGCTGGGATCACAAAAGGTCAAGTTTTGTCTTCTTTTACCTCTATTCAGAATTGCTTTTGAAAGGGGGGAAAAAAGGGATTTCCAGAAAAAAAAGATTCATGATGAAGAATTTTACAGGTCTTTTTTTTCCTGTCCTTTAGCAACATCTGGGAGTTGAAAAAAAAAATTCTTATTATGTAAAATAGTCCAGGGGTATTGTATTACTAGATTTTAATATATCTCCTTTGGGTCACTTGGAGGGTTACCTAATGGAATGACCTGCTACATCAGGAACAAAAACACCAAAAAGGAACTTTAGGAAAATATTTCTGCTACTATATATTGGACATGTTCAACTGAAGAAAAATTGTCAAAGTATTCCAAGAAAAATCCTTAAATGTTTGTCGTCTTATTTATTTATTTATATATATTTTTTTTATTATTATTATTATTTTTTTTTTATTTTTATTTTTCCCCCCCAGGAAAATCTTAAATTGAAGTTGAACTATTCCTTTAGGCTATTCATTTGAAAAGTGAGTATTTAAATTTAAATATCCACATCCACATAAAAGCAGATGTTATAGAGTGCTTTGCCAGATCTCATCACAAGTAATATTTATATTATTTTCACTTTTTTTGCTAGAAGAAAATAATTTTTATTGAAGAGTACCTACTGTATTTTCATGTTCAATATCCAATGCAGAGTCCTGAAGTAACTCTAATACCTAAAGTATATATCCTCCTATATTTTTTCCTATATGTTCCACAGAAAACATGTTTGAGAGAACTGAGGAAACAAGAGATGCTTTTAAGATGACAAAAAGTTAACAACATAACCTAAAGCTCTGCATTACTTTTGGCACCATTTTAGGTACGTGTGTTGGCACTGATGCAAATACTTGCAAGAATAAGTATTTAAGTTCACCACTACTCCCTTTTTGTAATGTTAAAAATGCTAAAGTATTTCTATGTCTGCTTATATTTGCAAAAAATGATACCAAACATCCTGAAGAAGAAAAATTAAGGAAGTGGATATGATTATAACAAATTAAATGCATTAATAGAAAAGGTGATTCACATTGAAATAATCACTGGCATTATTTTTACTATTTAAGAATTACTGACTCAAAAATGGATAAAATCATCTAGGAATCCCAATAGGCTGAAGTAAATGAGATTAATGGAAGGAAGTAAATTTTGACACTCTATAAAATTAGGACAGAAAATGTTAGCAAAATATTGTAATGCTGTTTTATCAACACCAGCATCTGAAACTACGTATTTTTTCCCACAGGCTTAGCAAAGAAAGATATAGTAAAAAAGAAAAAGGCTTAAATTTTGCCTTCAAACAGAGTACAAATATTTTATTTAAAGTAAAAACGATGAACAGTGGCTCAACTAAGATGAAAATAAAATATTATAAAACACCCATGCATAAAATAGATAAACAACAGGATTTCAACACAAGGCTCATGACATTTTTTTTCCTTCTGAGTACTTAAAGAAATTCCAGAACTCACTTTTGCAAGTAATCCTTGAGTCCTGTTACCTTTGTTTTGTGGTAAGGGTCAGTGTCAGAGACTCAGATGGGCTGGGTTGGGCTGATGACTATGTAGCAATGTTCAGGTTTTTTTGATATGCAGGAATCTCTAGGTTTTGTGTTTTCTTAATTGATATATTTTATTTATAAGGGAATAGAATAAGGCATAATAATGTAGTAATAAAGAAGGAGAATCTGTTAAGCAGTTGGAATATATTTCTCTTCAATATGTGTCACACTGTCCTTTAAAAAAAAAAGGCAGAGTAAATAAAACTGAAAAATCTCCTGCGATTCAGGCCTTCATGGCTGCCCTGCTGGTGTGGATATGGTTTTCTGCGAGTACACACACCCTCCACACAGTGAAATCGAGTTTTTGCCCACAAAATACATAGCTATAACTCCTTAGTTGCCATGCACAATCTACCCCAGTTATTTCTCCTGAGCCATTAAAACTAATGGCATATGTAATCTAATTTTCTTTGAGTTAGATGCACAATTACTCATGAGAAATGAATCTAGGAACACAAACGGAGACAGCTGGAGGCATGAGTTCAAACACTCTGTTGTCCCAGTATTTTGCCTTTGTAAATGTAAAGTTCACATTCCCAAATAAGACACAAAGTTTTGTTTCCAGACTAAAACACAACTCCTTAGTTGTGTTCCTATGCTTCAATTCTATAACTGGGGTGTGGCTGGTAAGACTGCAATTCTGGCACCTGAAAGTTCTGCAACCAAAAGTTTTGAGAACATTTGGGCTGTTTTTTGTAAGTACACCTCTTCTGAGCATCCTGCTGATGTCTGTCCTATCTTGGGGCCAATTCCATTAGCATTTCTTAGTGGTTTACAAACATTGAACATTATGGTGGTGATGATCACACAGTTAACATGACCAGCTGCATTTAAGGGCCCCAAGAATGTAAATTCTAAACTGTAACTTACGTAGTTACTGTGTCTGCCAGATATAAATAGTGCCTACTGGAAAAGCTCCCTTAATTATGTTCTAAGGACTCATAGAATAAGCTTGATATTTGAAAGCATGACAATGATGATTTTTACTGTGTTTAGATCTCTTCTGTTCCTCCTTGATCTTTCTCTTGTCCTTTCCAAATTCATCAAGAATATACATATATAGCTCTTATTATAATGAAAATATGGCATGATATATGTATAAAAATAATGAAAATATTTTAATGAAAACTGGAAGTATATGTGCTAAATATCATTAAAGCTATATATATAGCTTTAACTAAAACACAAATTCTCTGGAAGTTAAAGAACTGTTTTTGTTTTTAATTTGAATTTATGCCATTTTTCTGTGAAAGCAGAGATTGTAAATTAGAAATTCTGGAAGTAATGAATGTGTTTTTTCCAGTTATTAAAGATCATTATATGTGTAAAATTACTGGTGATTTATGTGATTGCCTATACAATGCAAAATAAAGGAGGAGGAAAACTGTGTTTATTCCTTGCATTTGCTACTCTTAATCATGGTTTTGCATACAGTCATGTCTCTTTTTCTCTAGAGGCATAAAAATGTAACCATGCATCTATATTAGAAATTAATTTCTGTGTAGAAGTTACACATCTGAATTATATGTCCTCACCAGCGTGGGTGTGCCACAATCACAAAACCATTGCAGGACTTGTATCCAGAGTATTTTTCAATACTGATATGGTCTCATAACTTGGTTTAAAATATCTTGGTTTCTGTTTGGTAACATCATATACACCTCAATGAATTTGGAAGTGAATTTGTTCAGAATTAGGCTGCGTTCCTCATCTTTTGGGAGAAGGGCTTAGAGAGGGTTTGTAATAGCTTTTACCTTGAAGTTGTTAAAAGTTGTCAGTTCATTTCACTAATTAATTTAAAAGTCAGTGGGTAGGAGATATATATATACATATACATTTAAACTACTTTTTGAAAATAAAATTCTATGAAATTAAAGAGTACTGCCCCACATGTTTTCCCAGGACATTAAAAGAAGTGCTTGAAGTTCTACAGTATTCTGCAAACATCTTAATACATCTGAGAAAATACAGTCTATTAATCTATCCTATAATCAACCTTCTTTTGACAGACAGATATTCTAAAAAGTTCTTTGACCAATAGCACTTTAGATGTGTGCATGTCCATCCCCTTTAACCAGTGGATAGCTGTGGGAGAGCTAAAATAATTCTGGGTAAATTTTACAAAGCAAGCTTTGCTCTGCAGTGCTTAAAAGAGTTTATCCAGCTCAAGTGAAGAGAATGGGAGCATTTTCCTGGGTTTACATCAACTTTATGGACAGTGTGGAAGCAGTTTTGTAATTTGCTGTCTTAACTTTCAGCTTAGCCTGACTTCTGTTCTTTCATTGCTGTAGTGAGTACTCTAAATCTTGTTTCTGTAACTCTTGCACAACAGCAGACCTTATGTCTTTGCTTCCTTCAGTCTTCCACAGAGGGAAAGTGGGTGAATCTCCAAGTTTCAGATATTAATCTTTTCCTATGGCAAATTATTGTACTGAGTACTGGGCATTACTTATACACCTACAAAATTCCTTGTTATCCCTCAGGAAATCAACTTGCCATATGATCTATCTCTTCCAGGAAAGCCTAGGTCTAAAAGCAGAATTTTTCATTTTGGTATGACAGTATTTTGCTACATTACAAACTATGGTTATTTCAGACTTTGTTTTGAAGCAAAAGCTCTATTTCTTGACTCAAGAAGACAACAGGAAGTTTTTTGCAGGTCTGAACATGGCAGTGTTGTTTGACAGCTGTTTCTGATGAAGTCTTTAGAAAGCAGGTACTCAGTAATGAAAATCAGAAAATGGAGATAACCTCCTTATTTCTGACAATAACACCCCAGCTAAGCTGTAACAGGGAGTGAAAGATTTATTATGTGAGGTTGTCCTTAGAGCTAAAATCAATCTCAGGTGCTCAGTTTTGGAGTTTTCTTTCATAATCTGGGTTAAAGAAACTTTCCAGAGAATAAGGAAATCTGTGACAGTGCTGATCAGAACAAGCCTGGGAGCATCTGAGAAACAGAGAGTGCAGGTGTTGCAAGTTAAATATCTAGTTATTTTGTTTGCATTATTTCTTCATGTGATTGTGGCACCTACATAGCAACACAGACAGGAAATTAGACCTGTACTCTCATATTTGGATATTTGTTTGCAAATAAACACAATCAGAGTTTATTTTTTATAGATATTCAGAATGAACTGTTGGCTGAAGCTAAAATATTTATCTATTAATACACACACAGGTTCTTAATGTTTAGGTTGTCCTGAAGGAATCAGTAAGAAAATAAAACTACGGTTACTTTTTAAATTTTGAGATGTACCTCTATGTTATGCCTGGTTTGAGTGTGAAGATACTTACAAAAATTTTGACACTCTCTGTCAAAAGTTTTTTTTTTCTTTTTTTTTGTCAGGGGAAGACTTCTAATCTCAAAACTGCACAAGGAGATTACCTGTCAGCAGGTAACTTCAGCAGCCAGGAAACTTTTCTTTGCTTTTTTTGTTTCTGTGAACATTTAGTCTTCGGAAGACTTGAAGTGATCAATTAGAAAAACCCACCATCAGAAACACATATGATTCTGATTTGTTTTAGGATTGTAGTCTCTTGAGTTATTTATGATGGGGACATTGTAATATGCTGAAAAAAAAATCACATTATGGACAAGAATCTCAGATTGAATCAAATGTATTTTACACAAATATCAGCACTACATTTTTTGACTACATTATGGATCACAAGAGAACCCTGCTATTGACTTTAGTAGGAATAGGGCTTGAATAGCTTTTGTTTAAATATATATGTACATATTCACGTTCAATCACCGAATTTCAATTATAATTTCTTTCTAAATTTATTAAAAATATATCCAGTTATAAAAATGTCTTCTATCCAACTTGTATGTTGCAATAAATAGTCTCAACATACATGTCTTCAAAATGCTTTTCTCTTGAGAATTTTTTCCTTAGAAAATTAAGAAAACTCCCATATAAGGATTATCCAGGTAGCCAACACCTCACAGGGTCAATTGTTTAATAATAAAAAAGGGTGAGTGGATGGAAGAGGAAATGTGAGATGAATTACTTGGTGCAAATTTGACCTCTGATTTATGGCTGGTCCTCATGTAATTCTTGTCTGGTTCATAGTTATTTCTTAGCATGTTACAAAACAGATGCAAAGTAAAAAGTTTATTTCACTATGCATTCCTCTCCCTCCCTCCAGTGCCCTGTAAATTCTTTCCTAACCACTTCCCCAACACAGACGCATCTGGTTATTCATCCCAAATTGTCACTGAATCGAGCAATGTGTGTGTGCAGACTGACTCTAATGAGATCATACCTGACCAAACCATTCCAGAGGTGCAGCAGCGTTTGGTGTGGTCAGAAAAGAGGGAGATAAAGGAAGAGCAGGGCTCCCAGAGCATTCCTGTCATAAGTGCTGTGCAGCACAGCCCCTGTAATCCTCTGCAGCCTGCTCTCACAGGTTGGAGTGTGCTGAAGTGCCAGTGCTTCTCTGGAATGCCAAGACATTAGCTCATGTCTCCAAAGAATAGTGATCCCTGGAGGTTTGAGGAATAAGGTGGTTTGGCTTTGTTTTCCATACAAAGCATCTTTTTTTGTGTGTGACATTCAAGGATAGTTATAGCTACATAGAGAGGTTTGGGTGAATTCCAAACACCCAGAAGTTGCAGAGTTTAGTACCAAACTTCTTAACTCTATGTGCAGCAAGGCCTGCACTGCTTATCTGGGATCTTCCATGAAGAAGTGGCATTGTCTAATTAACGTAATTATTGCACTGACTATACATTTTGATTGGCATTTCCCTGCAATGCCCTCATTCTCCTCATCAATTGCAACTGAAAAATTAAACTTAGGCCATATAGCTGAAAGAATCTAGACCTTCACTTAAAAACGGACTTCACTTTTTTATGCACAAACAAATGTATGTATAGACTTGTGCGTGGTGTACACTTATTTAAAACAACAAAGAAATGGTCTACATCCCACTTTCATAGTTTTCAGTTCTAAAATACATTGGAAGGTTGTAAATTGCCCTTCAGGCTTGAATTTACACTTTATCTAAAGTAGTTATCTCTGAAGAGTAAACTTTGTGTGGTCTGTGTGCCCATTTTGGGTTGTGCATTTCACCTTTTACAGAGAACTCTGCCTTAGACAACAAGTTTTACTTTAAATGAATTTATCCTATAAGAAGGGATTTAAACAATTATGCTCTGGATCAGGGATATTTGAAGAACTGCATGAAGTGTTTAAATTTTCTTCTGAACCAAAAAAGTACATTTAAAAGATCCAGATTTTTGTTGTTCTTGTTCTATGTGGTCATTGACATAGAAGATAATCTGGATCTTTTCTGAACACATTAGGCTCTGTCTAGCAGTAAATGGATTAATTTCATCTCATTTTTCTTCTTCCCAGATGCTGTAATCTGAAGGGAAAATAGAGATGTAGAAATAAAACATTGAATTGTTTAGAATGAATATTTGTTCTCCCTTTCTTAAAAGAATCCTCTTGTTAACTGAAATTATAAACGTTACAGAGCTCTCAGTATGTGGATTGCTGTGGCAATAATACAGCCAAATTTGACCCATGTGCTTTGCTTGAAGCACTCCCCAAGTCCTCTGCATGGGTTTTTTAACAGCTCTATCTTCCCTCTGGAGATGTTCCTTTGGATCCTTTGGTCTGGGCTGTGGAAGATCCTGGATCAGGATGGTCCTAAGGCTGAGCACACCTCCTTGTTTTCCAGCCAGAACTCTTTCAGGTTCTGAGATGTGCTGCTCTGAGGTATGGCTAGGGCTGTCTTTTGTGAAGTGATGCAAAATAAAATCACAAGGTGAACACAACTGAAATGTAGTTCTCATTTTGGTATGCTTTAAAACAAAAAAAAAAAAAAGAAAAGAGTGCAAAGTGTGAACATGGCATTTATGAAAGGCAGTGCTGTTCACAGCAATAATCCTTATCTATAGAACATCTAAAGGTGTCAGCACTTATATGCTGATGTTTGAAGCTCAGTGATCATACAGAGAAAGTTCTGAATTTGTGTTGGCCTTGCTTTGCTTCAGTCATTCTGCTTAAAACATTATGAAGCTTTTTCATACAAAAAGGAAGTAGTTGCTCTGAGCCTAAACTATGAGGCAGAGAAGTTAAAATTTGCAAAAAATCTGTTGGATTTAAGGCATGTTAAGCTCATTTAACTGACATACTTTAGCATTTTACACATCTTATATGAAGCCTCTTTATACTTTGTATTTTTTCTATACAGTAGGAAAGCAGTAGTAAGTGAACTAAATATTAAGACTATTTTAATACCAATTTTTGCTTCCAATAACAACATCTATGAAGCTTTCAAACCCATCCTTACTTCCTTTTAATTCAAAAAGTGTTGGAGAAATTCTAGGAGTTTCTCAGACAGTGTCGAAGACTCACCCAGAGGCTCCAGAGAGTGAAGGAGGGAATGCTGCTGGTCCTGCAGCACTCAGTGCAGTTTGGTAGGTTGTGTTTGGCTGTGTGACCTGTGGGCAGAATATCTTATTTGTGGTTGGTGAACATCAAGGTGTCTTGCTGCTCAGGGGAAAGGAATCCAGTCCCAAGGCTGTAGGGTGAAATGGAGTACGGAAAGACAGAGATGGCTAAGATGTTTGCCTTCATGGTACTTCTCTAGATCTGAATTAAAATGTAGATGCAGCCAAATGATTACTGAGGATTAATTGTTTAATTTGCATCTTTAGTTTGCACATGTTTTTACAGGTATATGAAGATGACAAAGGCACAGGGGAAGTACTTCTCTATTGACAAGAAAGAACTGGGAAATTATCCTGAGAATCAATCCAGAGCTATTATGAAAAGACTAAGTAAAAGATGAATTTAAATTCAAGTATTATCTTGTTCAGAATTAAGTGATTTTAGGTTTTTGCTCAAAAAACTGAGTTTTTACAGCTTTGGTTGTTGACCCCCAGGATTCCCACAGGGCCTGTCCCATGGCAATGCCCTTTGACAGGTAGAGCTGCAGGACCCAGACATCTGAGATCCAGCCACGACACTGATGTGCAGGAGAACCCTCAGAGGAGCAGTGATAATGGAACCAATCCCTGGTACAAGCTTGCACTGGCATTTCCCCTCTGTAGGCAGTTAAGGAGCATAATGGCCTTAGCCCCTCTCAATGTGCCTCTGAGTCAGAGAGCAGCTGATTTATCTCCTGCCACGTTATCTTAGCTCATTCCTGACATAGTCAGCATATTTTGTGGTGAAAGCAACACATTAAAAAAATCTCTTTAATCCACCCCTTGTCTGACCAGATGGTCATATAGTATAACTTTCTTAATTAATTGGAATTTTGTATCCAGAGATAAATGTGTTCAGTTTTGAAAATGTTTGTATTTCCTTTTGTCCCTCTTCTGGCAACAGATTTTACGGTGATAAATTATTTACAAATTCATGATAACCATAACATTTTCTTCTTGGATGTGGTAGTTCTGATAGTACTGCCTATTCTGTAGCCAATTCTCGTGCAGAGACATCTGCAAATTACAGGGTTGGTCAGATTTTGTCAGTTTAGGCACAAGGTTGGTCAGACTGCAGCTTCTGCATAAATTTCCATATTTTCTTTAATGTCTTTCCTTAGTCCTTGCTACATCAGTAAAATCTGGCTCTAGGCAAGCCTGGTAGAATCTACTCCAATCTGATCTGTGCTCAGGCATGAATACTGAAAAAGTAGAATTAATACATATATTAAAGACCTAAAATTTGGATCAAAATGCTCTTGAAGCACCATAATTTGTAAGAGCTAGATAGTGATCATTCTAGCTATTTGTTAAAAACTCAACTGCTTCAAAAGCAATTGATCTTGATATTGATCTTGATAATGTCTCCATTCCTGGAGCTCTTTATCAAAAATCTCTTGAAGCTCACGACAAATTTCACTTTTCCTTCTGGGAGTGTTTTCCAGTGATGTTCATTTCTGGCAAACCACAAAATTTTGTCCAAAATTAATTTTTGAATTGCATTCAGGGCTATATCCATGTTTGAGTATAAACTAGTAATGAATGTCACTTTTGTCAGTAGTTCTGTTTTGCGCTTCTTCAGAATGAGGTGTGTATGGGAATATTTATTTTAGCTAGGCCAAAATACTAAATGGTTGTCTAACAGACAAAGCCCAGGTGAACTGAAAAGTGACATAAATCAATTATAATAAACAGCATACATTCAATGAGATCTTTTGGGAGGGGCAAAATAATCTAATAAACAAATACTTAAAGATATTTGAAAGCAGCTTCTTGCTGAATCCAACAAATATGCGATAATATCAGAAAGAAACGGTAGCTGTACTTTTAAAATACTCTTTTTGTGATGTCTTGGGCTTTGCATCCCTTCACCAGTGAGGCTCTTTGTTTCATTCTGCTTATCCCTTTGCTTTGGATTATGGAAAAACACTTCACCCCATCCAAGGTCGCGTTGTTACAGTGCTTTCGTAGCACTGTATTTTCAGTATTTTCAAAATACTCGATCAGTATTTTCAAAATTGTTTAGTAAACAATTGTTGCATGCCTGACTTCTGTAATTTCATTTCATTTCTCTAAATTGAGATTAACCACTGAGAGATCCACCACTAGTGTGTCATATTTATGTCCACTGTTGACCAACCTAGTGGCACTCTGCAATGGCTGAGAGAACTGGGATTGTTCAGCCTGGAAAAAAAGGCTTTGGGGGTAGCAGCAGCCTTTCCAAGGCAGAAGGGAGCCTGGAGGAAAGCTGGAGAGGGACTTCTTACAAGGGCATATAGTGACAGAACAAGGTGGAATGGCTTCAAACTGAAAGAGAGTAGGTTTAGGTTAGACATTAGGAAGAAATTCTTTACTGTGAGGGTGGTGAGGCCCTGGCACAGGCTGCCCAGAGGAGCTGTGGCTTCCCCATCCCTGGAAATGTCCAAAGCCAGGCTGGATGGGACTCTGAGCAACCTGGGATAGTGGAAGGTGTCCCTACCCTCAGCAGGGAAATTGGAAGTGGATGATATTTAATGTCCCTTCCAGCCCAAACCATTCCATGAGTCTATGATTCTGTGAAATATGAACCACCTGTCTGAGGTGAAATAAGTCCATTTACAAATCATGCCTTTTTATTTGTGAACAGATTTCCAGGAGTTTTACTGTGAAAACGTATCTTCCATTAGTTTGGTCCGAGCTTGTTTCTTTTTGTCAATGTTCCACCATTGTTTGGTTTCTGTTGCTGTTCTTCATGCTTGCAGTAGTTTCCCCTATGGTGTCTTACTAAGAATTTCACCGGGGAAAGTTTTAAACTTTGCCATTCTTAATATCAACTCTGCCCTAACAACACTGTAAAGAGTGGAAGTCTACTCTTGCAGGCCATTAGTGTCAGGCTTGTTTTAAGTAGATCTGCTCAAAATCATTTTGCATGATGCACAACATTGTGTGCTGGATTGTTGCCACTGTTGATTGCCAACAGGATCTGGGTTTGCCTGGGCTAGGGATGGTGATGTGCAGAGTCTGCACACTTGGACAAACCTGTTTCATGCTGAACAGAAACCCAGAGCTTGCAAATGTTTCTCATATCTCAGAGGGCAAAATCATTTGGAGACTATCAAAACCTAAATTGCTCTTTTTGGATGGAGAACAGGACAACTACAGCACATGTCCATGACGTGAAACTGTTAAGGGGTGTTTAGGAGTAACGATATCCTCTATACAAACAATTTTAGATGCTTTAAGGGACTGTTCAGCATCCTCAGATGCTCAATTCAGAGACCAGAAAGGTGGCTGTGACCAGAATTTTGCCCAAAGATTCTTATATAAGCCCCAATGTCTACTAGAAGTACAATCCTCTCCTTGGAAACATACCTGTTCACTTTACAGTTTCTGTGTATTAAATAATCTATCATATTAGTACATACTCATCTGGGAAAAAACAACCTTGGCTGCTTTGCTTTTCAAATTACATGTGATTTCTTCTACTTTTATCTGCTAGATTAAACATTCCTTTTTAAGGGGAACCAGTGGTCCACTCAGTCAGTGCAGCCCACGCTTTTTTAGGTGCATGATCCCACATTTTACAGGAGGAGTCTCTGGGGACAGACCCCTTGTTTTTCTTGTTGAAACAACAGGGATTGCTACCTATCAGCCCTTTTGTTCCTGGGATCTGTGAGTTTATTAAGGTTCAAAGCAAAGATTATTTATTTATTTTCTCCACACATAAAAGACACATAAAACAAGTTGTAAAAATAAAGCAGGACCTCTATGGTCTTATTTACACTTTGATCTTTTTTTGATGGTTTCTTGAAGTTCATGTCAGCTTTTTTACTGTTCTGTATGTAACACACACAATCTTCCCCTCCATGTTTCCTTGCTGGTGTGTTTGCTTTTATCAACACACCCTTGATTTCCCCTTGTGGTTTCTCCAAGTCTTCCTACTTCTAGTAACATTTTAATGCTTGCCATCCTCGGTCCTACACTCACTGGAAAAAGTCAGCCTTGTCTAGCAGGGAGATAAGGAAGCATTGGGTAATCCGTCACCTCCTCCCACTGGGGAGTTGCTTCTCCTCCCCTTTTATTTCTCTCTTCTCTCCACCTGCTTTCCATTCCCTCGTTCAGAGTACAGCAATGAATTGGACATGCCTCTGGAGGTTTCAGTGGCCTGCTTGGCATTCAGGTCCTCTTCAGCTCAGCTCTCAACTCCAGTTCAAAGCATGTAAAGGTTGGAGCCCTCTGCCCATAAATGCTGCCTGATAAAGCTTCAGTGTTCTGCCACTGGTTCTCCCGAGGTTCCAAACTTCCAGAGAGGTTTGCTGAGAGCTCTGTCTCTGTTACTGATTAAATATGATGTCCAGGATTTCTATAGTCCCCGTCTTTTTTGGCTGCTATTGGAGATGTGGTTGCCATTCCTAATGTTCCAGGTTGTTTCTTTGTTTGGCTCAGGGATTTCCTGTGCTAGATGTAGATTTCTCTCCTGCCTTTTTTCCCTGAATTTGTTTCATCACCAATAAAATTGGTGATAAAATAAATACTTGTTTTTTCTGTAAGCCTTGGACCTCTAAGAATTAATCTGTCAGTCTTGAAGTGGTACTTTTATGTTTTTCCTATGTGTGCCATATATCCCATTATTCCAATGCTTTTATTATAATCAGAATGTAATAAATATTTTTTGCATGGAAATGATTTTTACATTGAAATTTATGCTATAGATCTTCTTATTTAATAGACCATGATGGCTGATTGGGTTTCAGTTACTGCTAATAGCAATGAAGTTCCTGATATAAACTAGAAAGTTGTCTGAGTTGTTTATCCTCAATAAAAAGAGAGAATGATGCAAAATGTCTTGTTTGTCATAAAACCAGTGTGAATAGCCTCAGTCTGGTGTTCACCTCAACCTATAGATTACAGAAAAATCCCAAAGCACTACTTTTGACTGGATGACTTCTAAAATCTCATTTCTTCTATATGAACTTAAATTGGTGGCTGAAGTAGCTGTTGTGGTTACTGAAATTTAAAATGTCGTGCTTCCATTATCTAAGTGGATGGAGGAAAATGCACTATCCACATATTTTTACTTTGTCTTACATATATATAAAATATGTAAATCAGTGATTCAACTAAACTTAGAAAAATGTTTATAGAAAACCTCAGATTTCAAACAATAAAATGCATTTTTTTCATCTTGCTATGGGCTGGAAAAACAAGTAAGATTAAGTGAACAATAAATGAAACTTCAACTATTAGGGTATTGTCTTTATCTTTCCATGATCAATCATTACATACTTCAAATACAGATTTGAACTTAATATTAATTAATATTGGTTTTTTTCATGGAATGCCAAGACAATTGCCATAACAATGTGGAAAACATTGTTCGGTGTCTAGTTAATCTCCAAAATTTATTATCCAATATTTCTCATCAGCATGTGGGTTGATTATTTAAAAAACCAGAAGCCTATATATGTGTGTACGTATACCCTCCATTCTTGAGCTCAAATGAGAATTGATATTTTTATATATGATATAAACTTAATATCTTTTTCTACCCCAAAAGCCTTCCTACATTTGTTCCTGATGTGCAGAGGGTGATTAGGAGAAAATTTAATTAAGTGGTAAAATGGGGTGTGAGTATATAAGATGGGCATGATTACACACATATATTTCTTTTAGTGACAAATAAGTTTCAGTAGTCCCTGTCTACATATTATTTACCCATTTTCTCTTATTTTAACTAAAAAAAACCCCAAATCATGTTTTCCCGCCTGACTCATCACATGTCCAAAAGAACAGTGATGAAGGTGAAGATGTGAAGAACATATTGGAACTCAAATGTGGGTATGTAGAGCAGGAAGGGAAATGTGAGCTTGCACCAGCACCGTGGCTGAAGAAACTCAAATTATAAGTAACCATGCTTCAAGAGAGTGTAGTAGTTACAAAGAAATTGCTCTTTAGTCAGAAGAGAGTGGCAAAAGGAAGAGGATTTAAGATCCAAATAATCATTCCAGAAGATTTAAGACAATCATAGAATCATAACATGTTTTGGGTTAGACGGGATCTTAAAACTGATCTTGTTCTATGGCCAGGGACACTTCTCACTATCCCAAGTTGTTCAGAGCCCATCCAGCCTGGCCTTGGACACTTCCAGAGATGGAGCACACACAGCTCCTCTGGGCAGCCTGTGCCAGGGCCTCACCACCTCACAGGGAACAATTTCTTCCCAATATCTAATCTAAACCTCCCCTCTCTAGGTTTAAAGCCATCCCCCCTTGTCAAAAGTCTGTTTACAGCCCGTCTCAGGACTGGAAGGTGCTACAAGGTCTCCTCCAGCGGGCTGAACACCCTCAGCACTTCCAGCCTGTCTCCCGCCCTCCGAGCATCTCCTCCGGCCTGGCTCCGTGTCCTGACCCCGCGGGTCCAGGGACTGTGCCCGAGCGCTGCTTTAGCGCTGTCCCCGTTAGCGCTGGGACACCACAGCGCTGGCGGCAGGGTGGGATCAGCCGGGGAAAACACGGTGCGGGATGACGGGTGCTGTGAGACCGTGCCTGGCCCGGGGCTGGGCTTGGGTCAGGGGCGCGCCGGGGCTGTGGAGCGCGGCTGTGGAGCGGTGCTGGCCCTATGGAGCGGGGCTGTGGAGCGGGATCTTGCGCTGTGGAGTGGGGCCAGGCGCTATGGAGCAGGGTGTCAGGGTCCGCAAACATGTGCGGGGAACCTGATGGTTCGTTTTGGAGATCTCAAAGCGCAAAAGACACAACAGGGGACAAACCAGTTTGCTTAAACAAAAAATGCACTTTAATTTAGTGCCCACAATGCGATAGTAGGGAAAGAAAATAGAGAATAGTGAGAAAGATAGAGAAAGAGGGGAAGGGGGATTATAGCTACCACGTGGAGAGTCGGAGGTCCTCAAGACGTAGAGATGCCCATAGACGCGATCTTCTCCAGTGGGGTGATCACAAAGGGTGCACGGGATCTGCAGAGTCTTTATAGGGTGGTCAGGAAGAGGACCAAGGCGAGTGGAACGGAGCCAAAGAGGGCACTGGGCCAGTGCAGGCACCTGCGTCAAAGTTGGGTGCTCAGGAACAAGCAGCAAGCTGTACCCTTCTAGCACGGTCAGTATAGTCAGCTCAGTCCACTGTAACGAGCTGCTATTGTTCTTGCATTCCATTCTCGTGGAGATGCGTATCAGTCCTCGGCAAGCGCCCCACCTCAGCCAGGCCAGGGGCTCTCCCCAGTCTCTCCGGGGGTCTTGGTCTTCAACCATCGGAGACAGTTGTGAGGCATAACACATCCCTGGACAGACTCTGACACAGGGCTATGGAGCGGGGCTATGGAGCGCGGCCGGGCTCCGTGGAGCGGGGCTGTGGAGCCGGGCCTGGCGCTGTGGAGCCGGGCCTGGCGCGGTTCCAGCCCGGAGCGGGAGCCGGAGCGGAGCGGTGCAGGCGCGCCCCCTGCCGGACCCGCCCGCCCCTCACGGCCCCGTTCCCATCTCCCGGCCCGCTCCCTGCCCGGAATTCTCGGGAATCCAGGGGCCGTTTGTCCCGCCGGGAAGCAGCGCCGCTTTATCAGGAAAGTTAAAATATCGCCTTCGTAGTTTACTTTTTATTACTAATATCGCTGTTGGATCCGGCGCTTAACGAGCTTGAAACCGCCAGGCCTCGCCCTTCCCGCTCCGCTTCCCGCAGGGAAAAGGGCAGGAATTAAAGCTCTGCTTTAATCGAAGAGTGAGAAAAGAGAAAACCATTTAAAATTTGAGTTTCTTGTGGTAGAGATTCCAGGTAGGAGCTAAGTGTGTCTGTGGCTGTCAGCAGCATCCTCGTTGTCAAACTAATGCGAGGGGAAGTTTGATAACCTCCAGGTAAAAGCCCTTTGATTTTGATTTTAAATTCCAATAAAATTTTAGAGGTCTTGTTTGAGGCAGGATTGTTTGCGGGATATGACATCTCTGTCTCTACTTTCTGTCTTAATGCCTTGTCGTAGTTCTTGATGTGTGCCTGTCAGCACAGCGAGAGGGATTTTTTCATGTCTGAATAGTCACCTTAATGATAGCAGATGGAAACGCCACGGGGGGCCCGAGCCCATCACACTGTCATTGTCACAGGCTGCCCTGACCTGCTTCCACTCCTCTATTTTTTTGTCCCTTTTTAAAGGAGAAATGGATGGTAATTGAAAAGGATCTTAAGCAAGACTTAGGAAGCTGCAGACAACACGATTCCCCACTCTCTCTGTTTTCATAAATAAAGTCTTAACCTCTTAAGCACCAATAAGAGTAGAAAGCAAGCTAAATTGTTAAAGCTTTATAAAGATTGGCCTACCAAAGCTTTTTCCTTTCCCTCCTCGGGATGCATCCAAGCTGTGTTCCATCCTTATCATGGTTTATTTCCTTCAGTATATCTTTTATTTGCCCAGATTTATTGAATTCCTAAGGACAAATATATAGGCACTATCAATTCTTTGCATGCTATGTGTCTTGACAAGAAACTTCCAGGCTCACGTCTAAAACTAGTTGTGAAGACTCATAAATTGTGTCATTTGCTTAAATATTTTAGGATTATTTTTTATTAGGATTCTCTAACCTGGTTTGCAAAATCTGTGTTAAGTTACAATCAGTGAGAAATTAGGTTTTGGTTTTAGTAATAATTTTTAGCTAAAAAAAGCCATAAGATCATTTCAACTTTAAGAAAATGATCTGGCAAGGGAATAGTGAAAGAAAAATTTTAGTTATGTACAAACTTCTGTCTAATAGCACATGATACTAAAATATCCTTAATATCTCTAGAGGAACAATTACAAGCTCTCAGTTTTACTGGCTCACAAATAAATTTCAGAAAGCCAGGACTGTGATGTTTTACAGTGAAGAGACCAGTCCTGAGGTGTGAAGAAAACTTTGTACATGGATTTGAGTGTCCCTTCTGCCAAAGGAAAATAACTTTTTTTTTTTTCAGTTTTAAGTGTTAGATTTTTTCAGCCCAAATACCTTTTTAAATGTGTGTTTTACCAGCCTCAGAATGATTCAATCAAATCATTTAATATTTTGCCTGGTTTCTTAAGTTGAAACGGAATCATACACTAATTATCTTCATTGTTACTCAGAAGCGGAATGAAAGTGAAGAAAAGCATCAAGGCTAAGTTAATTTCTTAAAATCTTGGATGAAAGAAGTTCCGGATTCAGTAGAAGCAAGTAAATAATTTTGTAGAGTGTTCTATTTAAATGAAAGTCACACTCTGTGAGGGGTGAGAGGCATTTGCTGGTTTGTTTTACTTTGGTGGGTTCTTTTTTTTGTTTGTTAATTTTTAGTACTACAATGAAATGCCTGTACAAACATCTGCTGAAATTAAAGTGTCATGAGGCACTTTTGAAAAAGCTTCTTGGTACCTGTCTGAATCCCTAGACAATGAGTTACCTTTAAAAGCCTGGCTGTGATCTGGGTATTTGACTACACCAGTGATCAAGCTAATTGATTTTCTTTTTTTTTTTTTTTTTTTTAATGCCTGTCCTAAATCTAGATTCAGTATTTCAGTCTGGGTAAATTCAGAATCAATTAGAATGAAAAGTAAGCTGAAAATTACTCAGTGGCAAATCTTCCAGTCATTGTTCAGAAAAGATCCTAACTGAAATGCATAATTTTTTTAAAAAAATTCTTACTTGATATAAGCCAATTTGACTCTTTCTTACATCAAGAAAGGATTGCTGTGGCTATTCTCTTATCCATACTCAAATGACCTATGTTAAACCAATAAAATATATTAATTCATAATTCAATGGCACATCAGAGGTGGACTAGTACGTGATCTATAATGAGTAGGTATATTATTCTCATTTCAAAAGCAGTTTTTCTCTGTCTTTTCTCTCTCCCATCAGTTTGATTGCTTTACTCAGAAGGAAATTCATGTATTGAGCAAATAACTTGTTTTATTTTGTATGATTCATAAATTTATAGTTACATTTTGCTGTGTTTCCTTTAGTGTGTTATGAAATTATATTTCAGTCCATTGAATCTTACTATAAAGTCAAACTGACAACTAATACTGGCTAATTTCACCACAGTTAATTAAAAGTGGGTTTGTTGAGTTTTTAAGTCAGGCTGCTTTCTCAATAACCCTGCAGTAAAAATCAAACATACCACATAATCACAAGGAAAAAAAGAGAATTTCAAAACAAACAAAAAACCTCCTCATCCAAAACCCCAAAGAAGCTCCCAGAACATTTACTTTCTGATTTAACTGCCTGAAATACCCAAATGCACTACAGGAAAATAAATGCCAGTATGGTGGAAATCATTTAGGCACAAAATACAATAAAATGTACACAGTGGAAAATGTTGAAGGAAAAGACATAGAAAATTATTTTTAAAATTTATCTGAATAGTACTTTTCATAGGTCTGACTTGTATCTGAAATAAAATCAATTAATTTTAAGACAAGTCCTTAAAATATCCTTTAATTAAAAGAAACACATTGTTCCTACTTTTCTAACAGATTCAATGTTTTCAGATATATAACTGTAATCGGTAACAGTCTTCAGTGGAAATCTTTTCATTGCATTCAGGTAAATAACGTTAGAATATTAATTGTTTCCTAAAGACATTTATAATGTTTATAAATAATAAGCAGTAGCCAATCATCACCTTTATCATTGGTGTAAACACCATTATATAGTTCAAATATGTCTCTTTACAGACAGTTTTCATTTCTGACAGTATAAGTCTAGCACAAAGATATCAATCACATGGAATTATTCCCCACACCCTATAGGTTAAAGGAGACAGAAATCTGGCTGCTGGGAGGGTGTCTGAGTTGGAAGCACCTGAACTAATCCCAGACAAGTGTCAGGTAGTGAGTTTTCTGCCCAACACATAAAAATAGAATCCAGGTGTTGGAATTTCCTCTCTTAATTCACTCGGCAGAGCACTCACTGCCATGTGGACTCGTTCTGTATGGATAATCTCATTACTGGCTTTGCAGCTGTTTGATTTTACTCAAAGGTCAGCTTTGATGTGATTTCTATATCCAGGTCTCCCTTAAATCATGTTCTGAGGATGACCTTTGGTGGAGCAACTGTGGCTGGAAACGGTGATGTTACAGTTTATTTATACAACTTTTCTGAGCCCTAATTTCCATTTGCTGATTGGATGTGACAAGTGCGTTAATTCCTACTTTGTCCAAGTTCTCTGATATAATAGAGTAATTGGGCATGGAGGAACGGGGGGGGGGGGGGGGGGGGGGGGGGGGGGGCGGGGTGTGGAATAAAACTTAAAAGAAAAAATTCAAACACTGAAAAGCAAAAAGCTAGTCTTGGGAATGAATTTTCCTATTGGAGATAATTGCTGACTGGTAAGAATGTAGCACAATGCAACTAATTTTTATACAGTATCAACATACAATGCAGCGTATAAAACATATGTATGTATTTTTATAAAATATTGTTGAAACAATGAAAATCTGGTGAAAAACTAAACTTATAACAAGACTTGTCCTGCAATAAATAGGAATACAATCTCCATTCCTGGTTACAACAGTTTAATAGGTTATTTCACATCAGTGCTTACTGGAACTTGAGAAATAAAATGACACTTGTTTTGGCATTTGCTAAAACATATCTATCTTCAGGAAAAGTTACCAATAAGGATAAACCTGAGGCTACAGGAGTTTACTAATGCCTTACAATGCCTTGTGTGCACCTTTGTCCCTGGTACAACCTCGATCCTGTAAGTGCTTGGGCATCCAGGTTCTGAGCAGTCACCACTGGGCATTGGATCAGCTCCCCTCATTTTCAGGATGATGCTTTTGTGGTCACAAGAAGCAGCCATAAGGGCATGTGAGTTTGTAGAATTAGGATCTATATTAAATACTGATATATCTACATTTTGAGTGTTAAGTACTAGCCAAGAAAGACAATTATCTGCAACATAAATAACCTAAATTTATCTTTAAGTCTTTCATTGCTATTGCTCACTGGTTGGGTTTTTGAAGAATAGTGAAGAATAGGTGAGGTTTGCACAAGCAAATTTGTTTTTTCTACAAATATTTAACCTCACACTTGTGTGTGTAACAAGTAGTCACAATGTTTCTTAGGTACAAATTAAACTCGTGTCAAATAAAGAGGCCATATATCCCTAAGAACAGGTACTGAACTAGAATTGACAACATAAACTAATTATCTACAGTGAGTTATCTGGGCTAGTTCTATATTTAACTGAGATGAGTACACATTTGCAAAGAGCTATCAATTTCATCCTAAAGTCAATTTCTGGACAGGTTTCCTGCAGTGTTTGTTTCAGCAGCTGGAGAGCTGGCTTGGCTCAGAGGTTGCTGTCTCAGGCGATATGAGGTGACCCTCACTTCCATGTCTGTTCCTGACCACAGTGGAGAAGCCAGTGACTTGTCTTGGAGGAATGGCCCCAGTTTTGGTTACAGGGTTTCTACCCAGCAGTCTGTCACATTGGCCACAGCAACACGATCCCTTCTGGAGAAATTCCCAATTCCCAGTTGTCCATAAATGTACAACTCAGTAGGCAGCACTGGCACTGCTGGCTCCCCTTCTTGGTGGTGCACAAGCAGGGTGCAAGCAGAAGATCAAGTGACCTCCATTACTTGAAGACTTGAATTTTATCCAATTTCATTTTGGAAACAGAATAGTAATTTGCTTAGCATTTTTTTCAGAATAGTAAACTTAAACACTGTTTATTGTGCAGTGTTTTTTTTTATTTTGTCATCTCACAGTGATCTAATGTATCTCAGAGCCACTTTATGATCTGGAACATGTGAATATTCCAGGTTCAAGCATGTTATACAATGAAAGGAATAGAGCTGATACAAACTTTAAAACAGAAATTGTGCTTGTATGATCTGGCTTTGATATTAGAAAACAGGATGAAAAGATCCAACAAATATGCACCTGGAATGAATACTATATCATGAATTGTGATACAGTGTCTTCAAGAAGGACCCTTTGAAGCTATATTTAGGATACAGATGCCAGATACAGTATATTTTTGTCCTCAGAAGCTTCAAGTTCAGTGAGGTACAGAAAACACTAAGAGGATTACACTAAGAGGGGAAACGGCTCCAGTGCATGCTCTGGATGTGTGTACTTTAAAAACGTCTTCAGATTTAGGTATTAGAGCTGAGCCCCTGGCTGTTACTTTTAATCTTTTATTGCCAAATAAAACCTATCCAGCAGAGGATAATTCAGGATGTATAATCCTTGTGTATAAGCCTGGGATTGTAGCTAACCTTGACAATTACAGCCTGTTGTCCTTTTGTCACTGAGGAGGATCATCTCTAAACCAGCAAGCTGGGACAGACAATCAGCAGCTGATATAATCTCTCAGAACTTTATCAGATGTTTTGGGTTTCTTTAGAGGCCTGGGGGGAGAGTTGTTTTTGGGCTCTGGGTTTTGTAGAGTTCAGCAGTCTATTTCTACTAAGACTTAGAAGCATTGTTGTTTACACTTTTGTGTTCTTGATCTGTTGCAGAATGTGGAACAGGGAAATTTCACCCTGAAGATTACTAATTTCTTTCATTCATACCAGGAAGTTTTCAGTGTTTTGCATAATTCAAGTCTGATTTTCCATCATGCTGTTGCATTTTATGTGTAACTATTCAGTAGTCAAGGCATTCTGAATAGGAGAAAGCATAATAGAGGAAAATTATTGAGACCCATTAACACATTACATAGAGCTTTAGTCCTTTACTATGAATACCTTATCAAACTATCTTTATTAGAATGAATTTTTGTTACTATAAAAAAAAAAAGAAAAAAACACTTTTACTGCCTGCAGTTTTGATTTGACTTCACTGGCATTCTTTTTGAAGCCTTTCCCCCTGATATTTTGTAATATTACAAGGTTTTGCCTTGCTAAATAGTGAACAAACCATTTTCATTCTCTAATTCTTTTTTCCTTCTAGGCTTTTATTAGATGCCTTATACTATTTTCTAAGTTTTACAAATTAATTTAAGAGAATTTGATGTTTATCTTATGAATGCTTAAGGAAAACTCAGAAGTGTCATAATGGCACCCTGTGATGTGTGATACAATAGTTTTTCATGGCACAATAAAACAATCTGTGTAATTTTTCTTGCTGTTTGCAAACTTTACAAACTTTTTCAGCTTTGTTTGCAATTTTGACTGTTCTATTTCACCTAATTCCTCTGTAATTGATGGCATGCTAGTCTTGAACAAGCTGTATTATTTTCAAAATTAATTGAAACATTTTAAGCCCCTCATAACAAAGTTAACAGTCATTTTTGAAAAGCTCATGGAAGGGCAACAAGGAGAGGTTACTCTACCTCTACTGTATTTGCACTCTTGCTGGATTTTGGCTATTTCTCTCATAGCAATCAGGGTGGATTCTTCAAAGTTGAAAAGGCTGAACTAATTTGAATTTCAAAGAGAATTGAATTTTATAAAGTGGGAGTTTATGCTAGGCAGGAAAAATAATTTCTCAGGCTAAGACAGAAACAAGGTATGACAAAATGATACTCAGTTTAGTTGCTAGGAGGTGAACTCTACCTTCTATGATTTTGCCAGTGTGGTGATTGTGGTATAAATGCAACGGCAAAAATCAGATTAATAAAGAAACAATTTATTAGAAAAACAATCCCAATCACCGATAAAAAGAGAAACCACAAATAGGACGGGCAGCACAGCGCTGGGTGGACAAGGGGTCCATACCCTAAGGTACAGATTTCCCAAATCCACATGGAGCGGATCGCAGCCTGGAGTTTTATAGGGTTTTTCGTGTCCCGAGGCAAAGCAGGTTCATGGAATAGTCCGGCAAATAGTCCAAATACCTCTTTGGATGAGTTTCCCGGATTTGTCGAACTTTGCAAATTGTATTCCAGGAAGGTTCCTTTCACATGTGGATGGGGCCCCCTCGTCCATGATTATTCCAATGTGTAGTCTTCCCCTTCGTTCGGGGAGAAATTTTTCTGTCTGGGTATGATGTCGATTCTTATCTGGGTTGGCTAGTGTCTTTGTTCATCCTGATGGATCCTGTCCCGTTCTTTGTCTCAGGCTGGGAAACGGCAGCAGGCTAGCTTGGAGGAAATTTTCTACAGACTATACTTTTTCACATTTTTATATTAACACCAATCTAACATATATTTCTATATTCTTTTATCACGACTTTTTACCCCAATGTCACATTTATCACAATTGTAAAAGTCGTCATGGGGAAAAATGATCTTAAAATGTTTCTAGTATAAATAAACCTCTCCTTTTCCTCTTTCCTCTTTCCTCTTTCCTCTTCCCTCTTCCCTCTTCCCTCTCCCCCAGTATTCACACAGTAGGGGACAGGGGAGTTGGCTTTTTTGTTGGGTTTGGGAGTTATTTTTCCTTTACTCTGACCAAGTGACAGAGAAAGCTTTACTATGCTTGGGAGGAGTTGTGGTGTAAGGTGATGACAGAAAGTAGTTCATAAAGAAAGTAAAGATAGAACTGAAAATTTCTAACTAATCTTTCTTGAAAAAAACATGGCGGAAAATAACAGTGGGATTTCAGGCAATTTACTGTCCTTATGAATGCCCTGTGAATACCATAAAGAATAGAAACATAACTGAATACCAGGCAATTCCTGAACTACAAGCTTTTTTGAAATTTCTACCACTACTATCTGATTTTAAACTTTATTCACTTAAAATGCCTCTTTACAGCTATTCAGATGTTCTGGTAAGTTATCTACATCAGTGAGTTTTCCCAGAGAAGGCTAAAGTTAGAACACTTGATTCTAGGATTCTATTCCAAATATCTTTTGTTCAAAATCAGAATTCAACTATTAGATTTAATTTCTAAGAATTTGGGTTTTTTCCCCCCTGTAATTCAGCCCTGTGTTCCTGTCATGTTTCCTTGGGTAGCTTTGGAACACCCAAGGGACCCTTGCAATACCTGTAGGAGGACAATGGTGAGAGGAATCCACAGGCTCTTAGGAGGTCAGTGCTGGGCCAATGATAGACAAGTTTTGAAAGAGGATGTTTAGTGATTATAGGGTGAAAAGTGTATGGTTAAACATTGAAACAAGGCACCAAAAGGGTTATGGAATCTCAGTCCTTGGAGGTTCTCAGGACCTGAAAGAACTCACCACTGAGCTTGAAGTCAGGGCTGTTCCACCTCTGAACAGGACTTTGGAGTAGACAAACTAGTAGATAAACTCCTAAAGTCCCTTGCACCATGAATGATTCTGTGACTTAATCTTTCTTTTTTTTTCCTCCTCCCATTCCTCACCACAGAAGCATTTTCTTGATGAAACATTTTCTGAAGCAATGGAGCTGATGAGATTCTCCATTTCCCTGTGGGCTTTCTACTCTGCTAGAATGTGAATGGGGTAAAGCAGGGCCTTGAACTGGACTGAACATGGACCAAACAGGGAGAATTGCTGGCCAAACAGGGAGGATTACTAACCAAACAGGGAGAATTACTAACCAAATGGGGAGAATTACTAACCAGACAGGGAGAAATCCTGGCCGTTCATTCGACTGACATCAGAGAGAGTGAATTCGAATGAGAGTTGAGATCCATATTTTAAGAAGAAGGGTCAAAACAGGGTCCTGGATACCAAGTTATCTTGGCAGGGACCCTGCTGAAGAGATGGAAATGGGACAGGAATTAGCACTGCTTTGCTCTTCTTGACTTCTCCTTGCTGAACAATCTAGCAGAACCAGATGCCATGAATTGCAGATGTGAAGAACTTAAAAATGGACTCTTGAAGAAAAGGAGAAACCTGGCTTATGCCACTAGATCATGCACTTTAATTGAAAACAAATGTATTTAATCTCTTTGAAAGCTTGTAAAAGCCTTGGAATATATATTTGTGAATACTAAACAAAAAACCTGGGGTACATTTGCATAAAAATTTCTACATGAAAACCAGGTGATATTTCAGCATAAAACCAAAATAGGTTTGTGATTTACTTTTTAAAAAGTGTGTTACATACCAGATATTATTAAAGCCTTGCTTAACCCACAGTCAGATGCTGAAGACCTATTATTGATGTTGTGAATACTAATTGCTTCCACCACATTATCTTTGTTGTGATGCTTCACCTCCTGATGAATGTAACCAGTCGCTGGATGCCAAATCAGCCCTATCAAGTTCAAGTCAAAGGTCTGGCAACAACAGAACCTTTCCCCACTCATCAAGTGCATTAACATATTGCCAAGTTCCCTGCTCCATGTGAGCTCCTGGTGCTGGGGGATCCATCTGAAGGGAGGTGTTGATACTGTGGGTAGCACGTCATCCACTCAGCACAAGGAGTATTTACCCAATTAGCTGCTTTAGCCTGAGATGGTGCTACACTCACCATTATTTGGAGTTCTGATACCTGCCAAGAATTACAGGACAAACAGCTTGTTCTGGGTGTGTTGCAGATTTTAGTTAAACCCCAAGTTGTTTATTTCTGCTCTTAGGATATCTTTTATACTGATACACAATCAGTAAATGGAAATGGAAACATTCTCCTTGTTGAGCTCGCATAACTGACCATCCGAAGTCCACTCCTGAAAGCTCAGTGTATGTTATGTGCTTTCTAAAAGTATTATTTTTAGTTACATTTTCCCTGCAGTTTAAGAGGGCCATTACAGTAGTCTTGAAATTCATAAAGCAAACTGGATTAGTTTCAAATAATCCTATCAAATCTGAATATGGAGAGGTTTTTGAAACGACCTAAGTACAATCTCTTTTTTCTTTCTTGCTATTGGCAAAATGACTTAAACTCATTTTAGTAGATGATTTATTTGATAAATTTGTCTTTGGAAGAGTTCATCTGGTAATACACCTCTTTTTGTGGTTCCAAAATACAATGTCTCATTTTGTTCTCCAGTTATGTTGTCCTTACGAGGCTTGAGTATGATATGATTCATAGTCTTTGAGTAATGAAAATTCTAATATTTGTGTTTAAAAGCTTCCTCTACACAATCCCCTCCCCCCCCATTACTTTTCTCCCTTTTTATTGTAATATTCTGCTTAACCTGCCTTTTTTTCTTCTATGAAAACCTTAATTTACAGAGTTATGAAAAGCAACCTGTATACAAAGCATGTAACAGGAAGCTGAAATTGAACATGGCACCCTCAAAAGTTGAGTTATGTCAGCACAGGGCAGTCTGAGAGCTCCCTTGAATCCACCTAAAATGTGTGTATGGAGAAGTCTTGAAACAGGTTTTTTTATGATTCTCGGTATTTCCTGTTTTGGTCAGACCAGCAATTCAGGACAAACTTGAGACATTTTCATTTCTGGCCTCTGGTAGCAGAAGACAGTGGAATATCTGTGAAAAAATTTCCATCAGAACTTGAAAAATCATGTAGTCCAGTTCTTGGGTATGCTGCTGAAACATTTCTTTTCATGCTTAATTGAACAAAATAATGTTTTGCTGGTTTACAGTCCACAAAAGACTTCAATTATAATTTTTATCCCTTGCTGTTTTGTAGCCTGACGTTATCTGAAACATTTCTAGGTGTATATTCATACAGCAAATTTCTCTTAGGAATGAGAAACAGTCTTTGCAGACTGACATTCTCCTAGTGTAACCTCTTAATCAGTGGTTCAGAATGGTTATTTATGGTTGTGCAGAAAAATGTACAAGCAGAAAATGTTCTGAGAAATATGTATATAGAAATGCTCTCTAGTATTCTCAATTTAGAACAGCTATTAGTGCCATTTTCTACTATAACTTTTTAAGAAGGACTGAAATGTGCAATGTTGACGCTTATCACTGACAGTGTCCTTTATAAAAATAATTCCCTCCATTCCTAATTTTTCTCACCTTACAGTCAGTGTAGTAAAATGTTGAAGATTAAACACTCTAATTATACTACTGCTATAGCCATTCCTATTTTAAAATAGGGTTTAATTAAAAATACTTTTGAGCTGTTGACCTCTAGCCAAGTTTTAAGTGATCTAATTCTGTAGTAAATGTGCGCATTCAAAGCAAAACTAGTTCAAACTGGACTTTTAGCATGTTTAACCAACATTGTTTCAGACTTGGAGTAAAACTTTATATTGGCTCAAGACTATGGATTTGTTGCAATCTTTGCAGTTCAGTGAACTTTTTTTTCTGTGCATACATATTTCAAGTAAACTCTGTAGTTATAACAAGTGACACGTTATGGACCCTAAATCGTTGCACTGTGAAATATGCACAGAAAAAGGACAAATGAAGATATCAAGGGTCTGTTCCATTTCTCACTGAACTGTAAAATGCCACCCTTGTTGTACAGCAGATCACTGGTTCTGAGCAGGGCTCATTGACTGCTAAGTTGTGGATAGTGTTTCACTTTCTGCAACTGTTAATATCCTGGGTTATCCAGGCATAATGACCTCTCTATTTGTGACACATTGTTGAATTTTCTGGTTCTTTTAACTTATTCAATTTTTTTTTTCCTGTTCTTTTTCTCCATTCATTGGAAGGCAGGGAGGATTCTGAATTGAGCTGCCTTGCTGTTGATCAGCCAATTGCATTTGAAATACATGGTGGTGGCATATCTGTAAATGAACACAAACCTAAAAATATGAAGGAAAGGTGCTCTACATCTCCACTAACCCTTCTTTTGTATAGGGTAATGCATGCCTTTTGGATAATATTGGTGTAGCTGCAGTATAGTTTGGCTTCATTAATTCTGATATAGTAAATAATCCATACTACAACAAACTATATTATTTTATAGCTGACATTTGATATTAAACTGGTAGGAATGAAATTCCCACTTTATAACTAGCCACTAAATTACAATTAAGTCTCAATAACTAGGGTATTAAATATTTTAGATATTGATAAAGATTTGCATTTTTAAAAACTTTGATACTTCAAAATATGAAAACAGGGATTATATGCAGTATACAGCATTTGGTTTCTAGACCTACATCCAGACCTGTCTTCCCCTGAGCTCATAAGGATTTGAAATTGGTGGAAGTATCAAATTTTATCTCAGGTTTGGACCCATGCCTATCCATTCTTCTATTGGTTCCCCATTAAAAGAGCAGCGTTTATTTTGTTTTTATTTGCACAGTATTTTCTGGATAGCTCCAAGTTTTCTCTGGCCCTGTAGAGAGCAAGTTGCATTTTGGAGGGCTGCTTTAGCTGCCTCCAACAAGGAGTAGGGTGTGTTTGTGTATACCTGCAATATGGCAGGTGCAGAAATGTTTTGCTCATCTTCAGCATTGCTGGCTTTCTTTTATGTAGTGTTTTCTATGCCTTGTTCCCTTATTAAAATCTTGCCAAATTTCTCTGTTGTAATAGAAGAAAATACTTGCTGCTTTCAGAGAATTTTGAAACCAGGGCCCCATATATTGAATAATGTGGAGGATCTGATATTCAATACTGAAGGCTTTGTCCTTGTATCAATCAATATTTTTGTCTCAAACATTGAAATGTTCTAACTTTTTTGCTTTGTTTTGTCTTTGAAATTGAAGCCTCTGTGATGTGACAAAATGATTAAGGAAAAAAAAAACACACAAAAAAACCCCAAATATAAATCCACTCTCTGAAAAAGCCATTCTTTCTATGTGGCTCCTTTAAAAACAGCTGCAAGTATTTACAACATTCAATCTAACTAGGCCTAGGCCATCCCAGAAGAGGCAAGGGAAAAATATCTGTTAATAAATGAAACCTAATACCTTGTTCAGCATGACATCACTTGCTAGGATGGATGTGTTCCCAATGGCACAGCTCCAAGGGTCGCTGTGCCGTCTATGCCTGGACTTCCAGAAAAGAAATGGCTGCATGGGATAGGATGAATGTTTTACTAGACCATTGGGCACATTGATTTTTATTTTCATGGATATGTAGATCAAATTGAAATAACCTAAAGGGGCTGATGTGATACCCTGGGACCGTCAGACATGTCAAGATTGTAGGAAGTCCGTATCTTTCTGCTTCTTGGTACTCCCTGTAGAAAAATAGCGTGGGGTGTCATTGAGATCTGTCACTTGCTGACACTTGGGGGGAAAAATAACCCCCACCTCTGCCAGACATTCTCTAGATGTGTCCCAGCTGAATAAGATGCATGTGCTGGGCCTAGTTTTGATTTATTTACATTTAAAGCAAGTGCTACGCAAGTCAGACATTCATGATCCTGGCTGGCTGATATATCCTTAAGCAACTGTCTGCATATTGGCATGTGAAGAGCTCTTTCTTGCCTGATGTAGGATACTACTTCAGAAATGTGTTTTTGTAAACACCTTGAAACTACAGGGCAAGAACAGCTTCTATTTGAAGGCTTGATAAAATTGCATTTATTTAAGAAACCTCTGTTCCACTGTCATGTTAAAAGAAACTATTTATACAACCATAGAAGATCAAAATTCACAGAGAACAAAGAAATCTGGAAAACTGAAATGAAGAAAAAAATAAACCAGCATAAACCAAATCCTATTTGAAATTTGAATTTTTGAATTTTGCCAGGGATTAAATTTTTTTTACATGAATATTTTTTCACCCAAGGCTCAAAAAAATTTGTTACATAGGTTATGTAGATCTCAGAGAAAGTAAGAATCAAAACTGTATTTTAAAGACCACTGCTGTATGTGTGCAATGCCTTTTAATTTCTTGAAGCTGCTTTGCAGTTTAAAAACATTTAGGTAAAGATAAAGTTATCTTTATGTCATACAACTTTATCAAGTGTGTCTGTGGAAATTAAGTTTTGTGACTATCTGATTTTTTTATTCAGCTGATATAGATGAAATAATTTAAAATTTATTTAATGTTGCAGAGCTTGTCAGACTGACAGGGAGATTTCAGTTTTGCCTTACTGTCAGGAATAGCTACTTTGTGTCTTCTCAGCATGTCTTGTTCCCAACTGTCACATCTGGGATAAAAATATTTTCTCTCTTTTGATATACAAAGACTGATTGTAGTGAAGAAGTGACCAGAAGAAACTAGTCAGGGAAAACTTATTAATTTTATATAGTTTGACTCATGAGCTGATTTTCACCCCTTCTTTAACCTATAAGTAAATAACATTTAGGCTGGTTTCAAGAACCTTACTAGAAAGTCTTAACATTCCAATATGTTAAGCTTTCAAAGCTCTGTAATATTTTTTGGTAAACCTTCAGAGGCAGTTCTGAGGTAGAAGATCAGGTTGAGACTATTATTCTAGGGAAATCTATTACTTTCTGATATGTTTAATGAGTATTTCATTAACACAGATAGTGAAATAAAATGCTACACCTGTATATACACATACTTGTGAATATCTTTGGATATTCACAAGTATTTATTATGTTGAGAAAATGAATGAGGCTCCATCAGGCTGGTGAGGAGTCACCAGTGGTGCTCCTGAGGGTCCAGTTTTGGGACCACTTTAGTTCCATATCCTTACTGATGATCCAAATGTAGGATTTGAATGCACCAGTAGCAAGTTTGCAGCTGATGCCAAACTGGGGTGTGCTGTTGATGCTCTTGAAAGACGAGACACCTGGCAGAGGGATCCAGATACACTGGAGAATGGGAGAAATGTAAGTGTGATGGGATTTAACAAGTCCAAATGTTAGATTCTGCATCTGGGATGGAGTAACACCTGGCACAGGTATAAATGGGGAGAGGAGACTCTGGAAATCAGCCCTACAAGCAGGGATCTGGGAGTGCCTGTCAGCAGCAGAACAAGAGAAGCCAGCGGTGTGCCCTGGCAGCCTGGAGGGCAATCTCCATCCTGGGTGCACCAAACACAGCTCGGCCAGCCCAGCACAAGAGCTGATTGTCCTGCTGAGTCCAGCCTCATCTCGAGTGCTGTGTGCAGTTCTGGGCCCCACAGATTGGATGTGGAGCTCCTTGAATGCATCCAGAGAAGAGCAACAAAGCTGGTGAAAGGGTTGGAAAGGACGTGCCATGAGGAGCCACTGAGGATTTTGGGCTTGTCTGGATTGGAGAAAAGGAGACTGAGGGGTGACCTCATTGCTCTCCACAGTTTCCTGAGGAAGGTAAGAGGAGACAATGACAGCAATCTCTTCTCCCTGGGATCCAGTGATGGGTAGAAATGGTTCAAAGCTCTCCTGGGGTAAGTTCAGACTGGATATGAGGAGGCATTTTTTTTGGAGAGGTGCTCAAATGCTGGAACTGCTTCCTAGAAAGGCAGGTGGTGCCCCAGGCCTGTCACAGTTTAGGGACATTTGGACAATGCCTTTCACGATATGCCAACATTTGGGCAGCCCAGAAGTGCTGTGGGAGTTGCATTGTAGGTCACTTCCAACAGAACTGATCTGTTATAGACAGAAAAAAAATACTTTCAGAAAATCTGTTCTCTTTTTTCTTAATTAACATGGTTTGGGTTCAAATGCTGTAAAAGAGTAGTGGGAAATCTAATAATTTTGAACCTGATTTAGAAATTCCAGTGTTGTTGGTGTCATATCGAGCTGGAAAACTGTTCTGGTTGAGGTAGTTTTTCTGATTTAATTTGCACTATTATTGACATTAATTCATTTTCACTCCAAAAAGTCTTAAGGCATGAGTAATTTCCCAGTTCTTTTATTCAATAGAATAAGCTGCAGAGGACTTAATTCTCCCCCTCATCTTTATTTATTGCATTAGATGCTTATTTATCATGTTAGCTTCAGAAAACAAGTGTTCTTTCCTGGTGAAGGCATGCTGTTTGAAGTATAAATACTGTTTTATCTGCTAATTTACTGTTCAGCTCTGGTAAAATGTGGGGTTTGGAAACAGTATAAGTATTACATTATATTCACAATTCCCAAGTAATGGATTTTTGTGGAGGTTTTTCTCGTTTGTTTTTGTGTTCCCTTTTTCAAAATGAAGCTTTCAATGAATTACTATTTTGATGTTGTGATGTCACTGCATTATTTGTTGTTCTTATTATTTTCATAAATGTTTTCTATTTCATGAGAAAATAGAAACATGCTGTGCTTTATTTTTAAATTGAACAGAACCTGTTTGTAATTTTAATTGAGAATTTTTGTTTTATTTTGGTCTTAATGCTTTTTTTCTTGAATTGCAGTGCTTTTCTTATTTATTTATTTCAATTATGTAGCAAAAAATAGGCCTTATTCTTTAATCTGTGTAATAACCTGTGATGAAAGGGTCAGTGTTTAGAAGTGAGGCCACACTAAACAAGTTTAAAGAGTGATTGACTTCTCTGCTTTTATATATCTTTGTTAAAAAAAGCTTAAAATACATTCTGGGATAGAAATTAAGACCACTGAGCTCAAGCTGAATATGCTATTAACACCTTCTATTAGCAGTTAACAAGCACACAATACACAGAATTCATTTATTGAACAAATACGACCAAACTTTAGTAAATAGTGAAGTGTTCTTTGGTATGTTTGGTTCTCCTTACTCTTGCATAGTTGAAGAAAATAATCCTTTTAAAATAGATTGTTGATGAAAAATCAAATATTTTCCTGGAAAAAAAAAATGCTGAGAGGTTCCTTTCCAGTATGTTTGGTCAGACTGAGTGTTTAAATGGGACTGAAACTCCAAAAGCCTGAAGAAATGGTGACCATGTTCCCATTGTTTTGTCTGTTATCTGGAATTGTTCCAGAATGATCCAGATCAGTAAATAAAAATGAAGTTGACAGCTGCACAATTCTTTATTTCTCTATGCACATGATTGTTATTCATACAAAAGATATTGTAGTTTGCATGTCATGAGGAGAGAGATTTCTGACATTTCTGAGAGTTAATAACTATAACACTGGTTCTTGCCTGTGTTTCTTTTTATCAGGAAAAAAATCGTAATGGTTAATAGAAGATATCTTTGAGAAATGGTGTGTTTTTCCATGTATTTCACATTCACTTTATCCGTAGTGTCATGTTATTTTAAGTTGCAGCATATGTAGGCCAACAAAAGCTGACATAAGGAAAAGCAGCACAATACAGGGTAATGATATGTGACACATCCAGATTGAGGAGGAAACTCACTTTATTGGAGCTAAAACCTGCTGCTTACTATGTTTGCCATGAACATTCCTCTCTGCATATACTTCTACTCTATGCAATCAGAAAATACTTATGTGGAAACATTTACATGAAAAACTACTGGTTTGTCTTGAACAAAACCAGTAAAATCATCAAGTGTTTTTGAGATGCTGATTCATAAGTCAATCTGGATATTTTTTTCCTTATTCAAAAATTATTCTTATGCAGCAACAACAAAATAATCCTGATATTTTCCTTTACATTTTAGTCAAAATATTAATATTTAATGTTATCCATATTTGTGAAAGGTCAAGTTATGTGCTCTTACTCAGGTAAACCTTATAGACAACTTAAACAAAATACAAATTGATAAAAAGTAAATTTAAAGCTACAACTAAATTAAAGTATAAGTCCATTACCAATTCTAGAAAGCATGCAAGATAAGCTAATCAAGCTCTTTAACACACTCTGAATTTTGAAGATTTCAATGTATTTTGCAATAAATTGCATCATAAGGGTGTACCATGAAAGTAAAATATATGCTAGACCTAGTGGAATATATTTTTGACCAGAAATAAAAATTTCCAAAATACAGTGTTTACTTAAGGATTAAACAAGCTGGAAAGTAAGTTTTCTTATCCTGGAAAGGTTTGAGGCTTGTGTTGCCTTTTGCACTGGGAGTGTGCTTTGTTTCTTCACTCTCCTGAAGAAGAAAGACCCTTGGAATACCTGTGGAAATTGTGCAGTGTAAGGGAAAGGCAGATGCACAGTCCTGTGCCAGGCAGACAGGGATTCCCAGCCCAGCTCCCACACTGCTGCCATCCTGGCACAGGTGTGCCACACAGGGAACTGGATCTGGGTGCAAGTATGGGTAATAACAGTAATTTGACTCTGTTCATTTAAACTTGTGTTCTGCTTGCATTTGTTGCACGGCTGCCAAATGCTTTCTTTCTTCTGTCACAGGAGCAGCAATACCACAGGCCCAGGCAGAAAAGGTGAAAAGGGATGGAGAAAGCACCCAGAATCACTTTCCTTACCAGCACTCGTGGTCAAGGGAGCGTGAAGTGCTTGTAGGGGAAGAATTTGTTTAAAGAAATACAATCTTAGCTCATTATTCATGCAGACTAGTCTGAAAATATACTATGGATCTGAGTTTATTTAGTCAGAATTAAAATGTGGATGGAACAATGAAGCAGGAGATAAATGTCTCAGAATATTTTGTCTATACAAGCTGATAAACAGCAGGATAGTCACTGCTATTGATCGGCGAAGAACGTTTTTCCTTAAGAAATAAAAGCACCCCACTGTTTATTGTATTCTTGCTATTGAAGGGATTTATTTTAAAGTAAAATATAAATGGTCCTAAATTGAAAATAACTGCACTCATGGGAAAAGTCTGAGAGAAGGCTCAAGAAAAAGTCGTGCAACTGAAGGTAAACTGTTGGAATTTTCCAGTACGAATCAAGATCAAAACAACTAAATATTTTAATATTACTGAATGTTCTTAAGATACAAGAAAAAAAAGTCTCAGAACTCAAAGTTTTGGTATTTTGCTTTCCACTTGAGCTTAGAAATTTCACTGAATCTGTGGGTTGCCCATTCAGAACTGGCTTTGGAAAATACGCCCAAGTGTTTAACCACTGTAGTATTACCTGCCTTATTAATGAAATTGCTTATGTTTAGTCATTAATGAGTGATGAAACAGAAAAATGTGGTTTTTCTTTTATTTGTTGTACATTTCATTCTGTGGCTGCAAGGTGTTAATAAATGATTGATTTCAATTTGTTAAAATGTTACCTGTCATTTTTAGAGCTTCTGGTCTTGGTCTAATTTAGTCTACCTAATTTCCATACATTTTCTGTTAAAAAGTAGTGTAGGTGCTCACAGAACCTTAAATTTCCATCATAAATAAGAAATGTTTTCTGTAAGTAAGGGTTCTGCCATTTCATCATGAGGACAGTGGAGTGAGTACTGCTTGAGTTGAAGTAGCACCTGGGAAAATGCCACAGTGCCTTTTCATGGACTGAGCTGAAGAAACAACATTGAACACGTTTCCATGGTACAAAATCTGGGTTTTACAAGGCTAAGTAGATGAGATGTTAATGCCTTAGATTTGACAGATCATAAGTTGTGAATGTCTGTCTTTTTTTATTTGGGACATTTTGCCACATAGGTAAGGATCAAAAGAGCATTAATAAGGCAAAGGCACTTAATTGAGGAATTAAAGCAGTAAAATTTACTCAGATTTCAAAACCATCAGGAAAGCTTTTTCTGTACGTGATGTGTCTTGATCTCAGAATATGCCATTTTAAAATTTTTTAATGTACTACATGGAAATGAACCCAAATGTCACCTATAACAAATTAAATATCACCAAAAGACAGGAATAGAAGATTTTTTTTTATTTGTATTTATAAGAATTTTCATTTTGAGAGCTGTTGGTCTTTATTCTTTAACTGATATATATAAAATTCAAATATTTTTGGTTTTTCGTTTTAGTGCATATACAAAGGTCATTATTTAACCCTGAAAACTTTGTGAAACACCAAGTTTCTGTCCATGCAGGAGCTCCTGTGACATTGGTACACCAACAGCCACTTTTCCTATTGTTCCCTGATGTTTAGACTGTTGTGATTCTGCTGATGCAGCTGATGTTTTTCTTCATTATTCCTCTGCCTTTGTCCTTTCCTACAGGCTTACCCTGAGTTTGTCCTGACCTACCTAGAGGAGCTAAATGAAAGAGAGGAGGTGACCCAGACAGAAAACTGTATTCACCATGGGGCCTGGTCTGCCGCTCATCAGGAGATAGGCAGCAGCTCAGCAGAAGAGGTCACAGTATTAAGTCACAGGCAGGTCAGAGACAGTCCTTTCAAAAACACAATTTGAAAAGAGAAATATCAGTGTGGAAGTCATCTTATTTCCTTAAAAAAAAAAAAAAAAAAGCTGCTATTTAATTTCTTGATTGAATAAGGTATTTATTTTTTTGGCAAATAATAGTTACATGTGGCATTATAGAGGAATAAGAAATTATATATATTTGTGTCTCAGAATAGTTTATGCTTATAGCCCAAGTACGACAAATTTTTGAAATTTCCTATTTTCTATGTCGAAAAATTCAAGGAAGGAAGAGAAACAAAAAAAACCCCACCAAACCACTAGATCTCTAGATTTGTGCTTCTTGATGCATCTTGACATAGCTATTTGTATTTCTGACATTTTCTGCTAATCAACAGCCTTGCATGAAAAAGTAGACACACATTATTTTAATTAGCGATATATAAATTACATGGTTGTACTTTCATCTCTTAGGTTCTGCAAAAAAATGTCAGCAACCCCAATGAGAAACAACTTTCAGGACCTTTGGACGCCCATTTAATGCCTGCAGATCCCCTGGGGGAGACTACACAGCTGACAGTGGCACTGGTGAGGAAACTAGAAGAGAAACATCCTAAGGCCTCAGCTCAAAGGTAAGCCACTGACAGAACTGATATTTATTGTTCAATGACATTAGATGTTTTCCTTCAGTTTCATGTAAGATTGATTTCCTGGATATTATTGAAATATCTCAGAAACCCTCTGGCTGATAAGCAAACAGGGATTTTGACCAAAATTAATGAAAAGGGGTGACATTTATGGGCTTATTATTATTATTATTATTTTGAAGATTGATGTGGATGATGTTTGATAGTAATTGCAAGTTTACATTTAAGTTTTTAATCTACAAACCTCACATCGTGCAAATTACATAAAGAAATTGGACTTGTATCAACATTGTGACATATTTTGTGCCACAAAATTACATTTACACTTACATTTAAATGTTAAAGTTTTGTTAGAAGCCTGAAAGTTATGCTGAGCCAAAATACTAAGTGACAGTCACTTTCAATGTAGGACTGGATTTTAATTTCAATAAAAGATAAAGAATCGAGTTCTGAATTGTTTCTACTTGCAGCACGCAGAAAATTTGATCTTTCTATAGATAACTGAAATATTTACAAATGGCATTTGGCTAGTTATCTTTGAGGTTTTGGGTATTTTTTTAAGCAAAACATTAAAAATGGGGCTCCCATTCAGATGAAAGACATCACTTGCTATCAGGAATAAACTTCTACAGTTGTTGTTACTACTGGCAGTAAGTTAATGACAGGAATTGTCAGATGATTCAAGGAACAAGAGGGTTTGGTTCATCTAATTTACTGTAACTTCCCTTGGAAAAATTCCCCTTAAAGGACCCATAGATTTGCTCCTCTGGTCCCCTTTCAAGACTTCAATTTCAGGTGTTTCCTTAATATTATTTTACAAATATTGAGTCTTCTTGTATCTGAAATGTTTTTCAGAATGTGCCCGAAGACTGTGACATGACTGAGGTATTTGAAAGTGTTGGCTGTCAGTAGCTTTTGGGGAGCTGCACAGGTAGAGGTAGCTTACCTTTGTTTTGGGTGGTATTATTTTTATTTGATGAATCAAATAACTCTAAAGCTTTGTTAAAAATGAATAAACTACTAGTGAACAAACTTATATGTTTAAAATGTAAACTCAATTTGCTAATGTTGACTAAGTTGACCCTTTCATAAGATGCCATCTGCAAGGTAATGTGAGGATTTTACCACCATAATTTGCTCCTCTGTGCTTTGAGTATGGATTTTTGTGTTTTAAATATGCCATGTGATGTCAGGGTCACTAAAAGCTATTTAACTTCACTTAAGTACAATGGAATAAAGGAATTTTCAACTAAATGTTTATGCTTTTAGCCTCAGATTACAGGATATAACTATTAAGCTAAAAATCTCTTCTTGCAGAATAAACATGCTTGATTTAGAAAGCTCTCTGCTGTCAAGATCTTCCAAAAGCAGACTTCTGCAGCCTGGAGCATTTTCTTGAACTTGAATTAGACATAGAAAAAATACATTTTAATACCAAAATAAGATTATTTTGTTGTCAGAAATGCTTGGCTTTAAAAACCAATTATAACTAATTCAAAACTTCTGCAGTTACCACTATTATGGGAGGTACTGAGTGATTTAAATTCTCTTTAATGTAATTTTCCAGTAGACTGTGATAAGTATTAATGTATTCTATTAAACAGCAGCCACATCCCAGTCTGTAGCTGGTAGAATCCTTTCAGTGACTGAAAGGTGATGTAAGACTAGGAGACAGGATTTTATCTCCTGTGATTTGAAAAGCTGTTCAATTTCCAAATAGAAAAAATTCTGCCTTCCATTACAAAATAACATGAAAAACTGCCATAAGCACAAATGCGGTATGAAGTGTGTGTTAGAGGAAAACATATCTGTGTTCTAGACCTGTTTCAGTTGGTCCAGCTACATGAGTTGATGAAGATTTTGGCCACTGTCCCTCCAAAGTTCAATGAGTTCTTGTTAAACCTTGTTAATGGCCCTGCTCAACAGGTCTGTGGATTTTTGTAAAACTCTGGCTTACTGAGAGGGAGGGAGAGAGACTCAGCTGCCCAGACACAGGTGTTTAGAGCAATTTTGAGGTGTTAAATATGGTATCACCAGGCATCCAGCTGCTTTGGAGTGCTGCAAGTCTCCTGCCAGCACTGTGATGGATTTGTGAGAGCTAAGCGGATCCTTTGAGTACACTGGCAGTCTCAATACCAGCTAGTGTCTCCCTTTAGGCTGTTGAGTCCTGCCCTGAATGTTCTTCAACTTTGTTTCATAGGAATATGTATTTCAGAGATGTCATTTTCAGTGCTTGTTTTGGTTTCTGAGGAACAGCCACCCTTTCACAGTGAGCCACAACAGCCAAAGAAAACCTTATTCTGTAAGATGGGATAGGGAGAGCAGTCTATTAAGTTTCAAATAATATAATTAGTTAGATTGCAAGGTTGTGTTTTCATAACTTTCATACTTTCTTTCCTTATTTATTTTTGCTAGTTGAAGGCTGCACTCAGTCCCTTTCTTACCTGCACAGTCTTCAGCAAGTTGTACGTTATCCTGTGATATGTGTTTAGATAGCTCTGTATAAAGATATGTGTAAAGATAACAATGAAATGAAGTTGCTTTGTTTTGGTTTTTTTTTTTTTTTTTTTTTTTTTTAATTTTTTTTTTTATCTGTGTCTTATCTTAGTGGCCTTAGCAAGTTCTTAATCTCTTTGTAGACATCTTATTAAGTGTTCTTTCCAATGTTGTTTACTTAATTCGTCTCATTTTAACATTTTGCACAATACATGATGCCTATGAGATAGAAAAACATGAACTTCTCTGCTTTACCTGACTGAATCCTTGAGTTTCCATGTGAGAGGTGAAAAGCTTATCCATTTTAGCAAATACCATTGAGAAAAAAGTGACAAATCACAAAGAGACCAGAACCCAACACAAAGTAGTGGCTATACATGGAGGATCCAAGATACTGAGAAGACTTGGATTTTAGGATAAGGTAAGGTAGAGCATTGGGCTGTGTGACTATGATTTATGTACTTCCCTCAGAGCACAAGAACTAATGGCTTAACTAACTAATGACCACTGATTTCTTTACCATCCTTACTCTCATTTCCACTGTTTGTGTGTGGGAAATGTCTAATCCATTGCCTCCTTTCACTGAGAAATAGTTTGGAATGAACACCTTTATAAAAAATGACCTATTATTATCTTTGCCGGGTCAAGATAATAACTTAATGATTTAGTTATTGTGGAAATGTAACCCCCGTAACTTCTGGCAGTGTTTTAAATTACTTCTTTCATTGTTGTGATTTTACATGTTGGACCCAATGAGGAAAGTAAGAAAGTGCTCTTGCATCAGCTACAACAGATTTGTGCTAGCAGTACATCAGTCCTAGCAGTACACTTGGGAATTGTTACTTTAAAAAGTGCTGATCAGCTTTCTAAAATTAATTGGCTGTTTTAATGCAGTTTTGGTTTCAGGATCACTTTGTTTCAAGTCAGCTTGGTTTCACAGTTTCTGGATACTTGGTGTCTAACCCAGACCTGCATTTAAGTATGCTCCAAGTTCAGTAACAGGCTAGGTACAAGCACTCTTGGATCCAAGTCAGAACGTTTATGACCTTGTCATAATAGCTACTAAGACAGCTCCATCTGGGCCACTTGGTTTCATTTTAATTTTTCTGAATCACTTGGACAAATTTAGTTGTTACATTTTTGTAAAACTTGCTAGTGTAGGGAAAATGACTAAGGAATAGCCCCAAGGAAATGGAAATGTTCTCCCACTTCCATTGTTACAGCAAAACAAATGCTTGACCTTGATTCTTGATACTGTGTTCATTCATTTTAAACTACAGATGGGCAAAACATAGGTAAAAGTCATGATCTGTGTCTGCATTGTAAATTGGTTACTTCATGAAGACAGATAGGAATGTATTAGAAGCAGTAATTTATTACTGGAGTATTTTCAAAATCTATACACATTAAAAAAAGAAAAAGAGACAGAGAGGGAGAAACTGTGCTTTAGAGATTTAGACATTTAGAAGTCTGTGTTCATCTTAAGTAACCCCTCAGATTTCTATTTGAGGAAAGTCCTTTCTTAGAAAAACATCTTTTCACTTACTTGCAATGATTTTTCATGATGTATCTGCCATGTAATTGTTCTAAAGGTTAAAACTTGGAATTGGAGACAAATTAGCTTTCATTAACTGCTTTAGTCACATCTTGACAAAATTATTCTAATAGCTGTATCTGCTACAGTTGCAAATCCAGTTCCCCGCTTGTCACAGAGAGGAAATGTCATCTATCCATTTGCAAATGAAGGTATATTAAACATCCCGTTCCCATTTGCAGAAAGCATTTGCAGATATTTGTTTACATGAGTTTACTAATTTGAGCAGCCTACCTTTATTCAGCTGGCATCAGAACTGGGGGGCCGAGGGGGTGTGGGGAAGTTTGCAGCAGCCGACAAAGCATGGTGACCCAGCTTGTCACCCAGTGACCTGTGAGAAGGAAATAATGAACTGTGAGTAGCTGTCATCCTAACTGCTTCTGACAGTTTGGCTATGGGCACATCTGTGTTAGTTGCATGGAAAGGCCTTTGTTGTTTTCCCACTAGTGACTTTGCAGACCGCTGTGGGCTTTGCTGGCTGCCCTGCTCCTACACTTCCCCTCCTTTTTCTGTAGTAACAGCAGCTGCCGCTGATAGAGCTGACATTTCTTTTAATGATTTACTTGGCATTTATATCATTAAAGACAAGAAATTAAATTAAAATATGACGGTCGATTATTGTAAATGAAAATATTCTGTAAATCCATGTGAGATCTGTTGCCACTGTTCATATAATCATTCTGTCTTACCTGCATAACTTGCAGCAGTGTTCAGTGTCTGTTGACATCCCTCCATCCCAATTTCCCAGTTTTCATTAACTGTTTTGAGTGAAATATTGAGTTTTATGGTACATTTTAAATAATCCAGTATACAATGAAACTAGGATAAATGAATCATTCATGGCTAAATGATACATTACAAAATAAACAGAGACCTTGCCTATTTATTTCCTCTTAAAGATAACAATTACTATTGCAGATTGACCAAAAGCTGCATGTCTTTCCTGGTACAACAGTGCTAAATCTTAGGTAACTTTGCTCACATTATGAACTTTTTAGGTCAAATAAAGGCACTTCTGCTCTCATAATAGGGTTCTTAGCTGATTTGTGAATGATGATTGGTAAGAACAACTTGAAATCATGACTTTTGAAAAAATGAATTACTAAAAAATTGCTTAAAAAGTGTAAAGCTGTTTCAAAAAAGTGTAAGTTTTTTGTGGTTGTTTTTTTTTTTTTTTTTTTTTAGTTTTGGCATGGTTGCTATAACTTATTCCTTTTAAGTTGTAATATGCTTGGAGTAAGTTGGTACAAATTACATTGCATGAGTTGAATATTCGAGACTGCACTCGCTAGATTGAAAGAACATTGTGTTGGAACTGAAATCTTTTTAGTATTAATTGTTTTACTGCTGCAGGTTTGGGGGGGCGGGCTATGTTGTCTTTTTGTATTTTCACTTTTTTTCTTATTCTCTTTATCTGCTTCATGCCCCAAGTTCAAGCTGTCCTCGATAGTGTTCACATGCAAGGAAAAAGAAATTTATATTTTAACTCTGAGGACACAGATTTCTGAATTGGTTTCTTTGAGAGGTCTCAACCTGCTCTAGAATACAGGTCACAATCTCCTGCCTAATTATGAGGTGATGGAGCCATTGGATACACACAAAAATTAGTCCATTTTTCCTTCTCATCGGTGCAATCCTGTGCCCTTTCCTGCTTAAAAGTGGTGCAAAGTTTTGTGGTGAACAGGAGGTGTGAAAATACAGCACAACTGTCTAATACATCCCACATAGTTCAGGAGAGCATTGCAGGTGCCTTCCAACTTGTGGCATTTCTCTGTAGTGTGTGAGACAATTCATCTGTCCCACAGCTCTGCATGGAGCTGTTCATCTTACCAAAAATTGTAGAGAGGAAGGTGAATGTATTGTCAAAATCTGAAATGATAAAATATTATTTCTGGTGAAAGTAAATGAGGACTCTGGCACTGAAAGCTTTTTTTCACCCTCACTGAAATCTGTTATTTCTCTTAAGAGGTTCTAGTGTCATGGATGTTTGTTGAAGCCATGGGGCTGCAGAGAAACTTCCATTAGATCTTAGAACTTGCTTATTTTTTGCAGAGGAATTGCCCTGCTATCATAGCTATTTACAAGTATCTGTATGCATTTAAGGCAGTTAAAGGCATTATTTTTTGTACTTAACTACTATTCAAAAATAATAATGATGTATTAACACATATTGAAAAGTTGCAGAGATGGTGGGCCTCAGCTTTTTCACATTTTGACAGTTTTATTTGGAAAACCTATATCTTCTTTTTCAAAGGTTTTTAATATTCATTTGAGTTGCAGGTCCAATAGACATATGGAAACAAGTAAAATCCATTTTAATAAAATTTCTTTATATGAATTAAGATTGTTGTATAGGTAATGCATTTGAAGGGAAAATGCAACTTTTATTTGCTGGTTGGACACTCACTCATATAAACTTAGCTTTTTGCTATCATCGTCTTAATAGAACAATCACAATTAACCACCAGTTAAAAAATATCAGCTGTTGGAGAAGTGTAAATCAGTCTTAAATTCTCAAGAAAGTGCAAAAACTGCCTCTTTGATCTGTCAGTTTTGAAGGATAAAAGGATAATTAAAATTTTCAATGAAAAATTCACAAGAAGACATTTTTTATGAACAATTGGGTGCATTTTTGCATTATGTACAAAATAATTTTTTCATATAGAGTGCTAACTTAAAACATTTCCTGTATTAAAAGAATTATGATGATATAATCTGAAGTACTGTAAAATTCCAACAATTTCACAAGGTGAAATGTCTTTCAATGGCAGTTTTGAATATTTTTACAGGATATAATTCCCCCACAGGTGTATAAGTCTACATGAACTAAAATATGACTGAAGTAGGAGTCCAGTTTTTTAACCTCCAAATATTTTTCAACCTTCAAGCAATTTTTCATCATAGTTTTGTACAAAGTACAATCATGTCCACAATGACTAGTTCTGGGGTAATTTCCTTAAGCAGTATGAAATACTCTATTTCTTTCTTTCAAATTAGCTTCAAATAGGCAAATTCTTTCTAGGTAAATTGTACTTGAAAACAGACCTATCTTCATCCAGGTTCATCTATTCATCAAGTGCTTATTACCAGCTGATAATAATAACAAATGGAATGAGTTAATGACCTTGAATAAACAAGACCACAGCAGGAACTGAGTCACTGAAAACAGAACTATGGTTAGCAAAGGTTGCTGTTTTTATAATGCTTAACGTGTTGGAATGTTGGAGTAGGAGACAGATGGGAAAAAAAAAAAAAAAAAAAACAACAACAAAAAAAAAAAAAAAAAAAAAAAAAAAAACAACAAAAAAAAAAAACCACCAACAACAACAGGGTTTCCCAGTCAGGTATAAAGCAAGGCACTGCTAAATCCTTACTGGTCTGTCAGAATTGAAAGGGATGTAACATTTTTGCTGTGGTGACTGTAAAAGAGAACCATGCTCACAAACAATCTCACCGTACTCTTGTCTGAGGTGGGTTGCATCCTCAGTATGATCAAATAAATATTAAAATATAAATATTCGGTTGTATCCACTCAGCTTATGCCAGTCAGGTTTCAGTATTGGGGTTTCTGCCCTCACCCCGTTCTGGGATTTGTGACACTTCATTAGCCAGTAATGACAACACCAAGGTAGTTACTTGCATTTAAAGGAACTCTTTCCTTTTCAAATAAAACAATTTCAAAAACAACACAACCTCACCCTTAAATCCCTTCAGTATTTTCCCTTGTTTAGAGAGGGTGTGGAAAATACTGAAGGGATTTAATTATGAAGAAGGATGGGATGTACAGAATACAAAATAACTAAATGGTAAATAAATTTAAGAGTAGTGCACAAACACTCTCCAGAAGGGATTTTTTGCAAGTTTCTATTTGTTTGTGAGCTGTTTTTTGCATTTTTGTAGTTTGGGGTGTTTTCTCTGTGTTTGGATTTGTATTTTTTTTTCAAAATAAGATTTTGTTTCTGGATAAATTGATACAAGAAAGAGAAGTATTTTTATTCTCAGCTTATATATTGAAGTAATCTCATTATCCAGATATAATTTAACTGATGAAGGTAAAATATGGGAATTTATCCTAAATTACAGGGAAAATTAGTTATTAGGTTGAACAGTGGTTATATCATAATTTAACAAGTTATTATTGCTAAAAGTATGTGTATCTGGAAGTGGCAGTGAAACCCTCTGAGGAACTGGGCAGGATTTATTTTGAAGTAAATCTTTTAAATGCAACAGATGGAATGGGGTTGCCTTTGGTTTTTTGGTGGGTGTTTTCTTTCTTTGATGATATGTGAAAACTCTAAAGTGAAGCAAGGTTAGAAAATGTGTCAGTGACTGAAATGGAGAGAATCTGATAAGTTTATAATGCAGTATGTGACAAAAGAATTTTATAAGAAGGCTTCATGCCAGCAATCCTCATGTCAGTGAAAAGTCTTGGGATATTAAAATTGAGAAATGCTGTTTTACTCACTTATCTTGTTACACCGAGCATAACCCCCACAAACACCCTGACAAAGATAAAACTGACAAATGCACAACCAATCTTCCCACTCCCAAAGACAAGAAAATTAGTTCTGTGCTCTTGGAGCACAACTCAAAGCTTCTGCAACAATAATAGGGATTAATTTGTAATTGTGTAATCTGTGATTTCCCCCTGTTCCTCCAGCTATCTGTAGATGATGGAAAAGGGTGTGAATGGCAAGAAACAGGGAGGTGAGCAGGGAGCAAAACCAAAGGCAGGCTGAGATTTTCCTCCTTGCCATGTGTGGTCTTGTGTTCCCCCAGTCATATTCTTAAAATGACAGAAATTCAAGAGGAGAAAGGTGTAACAGTCATATTAAAATCTTTTTTAAAGCACAGGACTGTTTTCTACAGTATCTTCTGCATTACCTAATTCCTTTTTAAAGGACTGAAGGATTGAAACTTCTATCACTTCCCTTGGGGGTGACTTTTCTGCAGTATAATAGTCTTCTTCTCTCTTAGGAGTATTTTTTCTGACATTCAGCCAAAAAATATTGTCTGCTCAATTTACTCCCATCACTCCCTTTGTACTACACAGGTTTTCACCTTTCCAATATTTTTGATACAAATTTATCCCACTCAGTGCAGTGGTGGAGCTTAGTTTAGTTGTCTGTGGTTATTTTGCAAACCTGTTTAATGCAGTATATCTCTGTCTAAATTACTTGCATTATCTTGGCTCACCTCATTTCCAGAGGAATCTTGTATTTCATTCCAAGGGTGTTTACCAGGACTGAAATACCAAAAAGTTTGCATTCTGAAATACTCTAACCCCCTTTTTTTTGACTCCAACTCACATGCTTTTTCTTTTATACTATTAGTTTGTTTGAGAGGCAATTCTGATATTTAAGAACTTTAACAGAAAGTGATTTTTAAATTAAGCCTATCTCAGGTTTCCAAACATGGAAACATGTAGGATCCAAAATTCAGTACTCTGAAGTGGGCCCAACACTTCTATGAACAATTTTAAGGAGGAGTTTTCCATAGGACAATATGGCATCTTAAACATTTGTATGATATTCAAAGCGAATGATAAATGGTAAGGACTGGTAAATAATTGTACAGCCTCTTAATAAAAACAGTGCAGGTCTTTTTAATAGGCCTGGGCCAATATTTTATTGTTGTAATGTGATTCAATAACATCTTTAAGATTAACTTTATTTTTTTTCCTGTTAGCATAAACTTTGGCCTCAGCACATCTCCTTTTTCTGACCATGACTTCCTATGAGAGAGCTGTACCTACCAGGAGAGTATTCCTAGTGCAAACACATTTATTACAACTCAAGGTTTACAACTTAAGGTTTGTGTCAACATAACAGTACTTTTTTTATTGCTCTTCACATTCAAGAAAAAACTATACTGATGAAAGCCTAATTTCTACTTTAATTTCAATGCAGGTTTGTCCATCACAGTATTGCACATTAAAGTTTTCCACAGAAAACCACTCAGAAATTATCAAGTTTGTGGGTAAATTTATTTTTTTTAATAACTTTACTTTCTGATCTTTAAGGATTGCTGCAGCTACATGGAATGAAGCTAAGAATAAAAATGTGAGTTTCTTTCTCTTCTATAAAATAATATCAGGTTTCCCCCAACTTTAGGAATTTCAACATTTCATTGTTGTTGTTGACTAATATCATTACAGCTGTTTATAAATGTATTAAACTGTGCTTTCACAGGCACTTTTATTTGATTGCTAGATTATGGAATTTTATTTAAAATTTCCTCTTCTTTCAGCTTAGTGTTATGAGCTTCAAATTGTTTGCTTTCAGATAAAGCTTAATTAGTGATCTCGTTTTATCATTTTCTTCCCACTTTGAAAATGGTTAATTTATTTGCTTACCGGCAGAAACACTGGCAGTATTAATCAACTGCCAGCATGAAGACGGTAAGTTAAAAATTTTAAAATGGGACAACTAAGACTCCATTTGACTCCATTTGAATCTGTTTCCAAAAAAAAAAATAAAATAAAAAATAATAATAATAAAAAAAACCAAAACCAACAAAAAGCATAGAAACTTCTTTTTACTTGGTTATATACCTTAATTTTTATTAATTAATGAAGGCCACATTAATTTAAATAAGATAGAGGTTTTATAGTCTCATTATACTAATATGAATTGATAATGAAACTGAAAATATGAATATTTTTATTTTGCCAGACCTCCATAAATATTGAAGACAGATGTAAAAAAAAAAATAGTTAGCTAAATAAGAAAGCTATCAGACCTTTAGCTTTCTTTTTGAACTCTGTGGCAGTCATTTTTAAAACACATTTTTTGCAGTGGAGCTTTTATTCCTTTTTCATTTGACTTTGCCAGTAGGGACCTCTGTTCAGTGTTTCATCCAAAGAAGACACCTTTGACAGTGTGGTTGCTCTTCTCCTACGAGCACTGTGCCTCTGTGTCATCACTGAATTAGAGCTAAGTTTTTATGCTGTCCTTCAACCCCTGACCTCCTGGCCCTGAGGCAAGAATATTACCAGCACAGCAATGCTGGGGCAGAAAGCAGAGTGCACGCAAAGATGAAACAGTCTGGAACCAGCAAAATCTAACCAATTCTCTGTATTTTTCTCTGAAAAAAATAAAAATAAAAAAAAAGGCGAACTCCTCTTTCTTTTCTCTCAAAGCTCGAGTCTGACTTTAGGCAGCTTTGGCTTGCTCACTGACCCAGGAACAGCTACCATCATCCTATTAGTACCCTGAATGTGAGATAACTGTACCATGACAGTGTCTTGAACTACAGTGTATACATATGTTTTGAAGCAGATGAAGATAATGTGTTTGGATTTTTGAGGAGGGGGGGTGGTGATGTCCCTTCATGGTGGTAATTATGATTATTCCAGTCCATTAAAAAGAATTTTTTTAAAAAAATTTGCTTAATGCATAATGAACCTACAACAGAAATAATTCAAAGGAATATTGCAGTTGTGTGTGTTGGAATATATATATTTCGATTTGCTTTGTATTGTTGAAATAAAACATTACAAGGATTTATTAGCAAAAGAAATTTAAAAGCCCTCTGTGACTTTGTTCAAAAATTGTAATCCTTAAGTAGCTACATCATTATATGTCAAGTTATTCCACAGGTTAATTAGGCACTTGTTCCTTTCTTTGTTCTGAAACCTGTACCAGCTTGCTCCATCTGATGACCTGTTACTTCTTAAATTGAAATATACAGTGAACAGCCAGGCAGTCATCTTTTAGTCTCTTCTCCATGCTCTTCCACTCCCATCATACTTCCTGCTTTCCCATTCCACACTGAAGAATTATACTCTACTCAGTTTCTTAAGAAAGTACTGCATGCCTCTTGTTGTGTCTCTTTATACTTTCTTCTAGTTTCCATCTACATTCTTTTTCATATTCTGGCAAGAACCAGAACTGCTTCTGGTCATGGATTTAACAGTGGCATAGGGTGTTTCCATTTTCATTCAATGTTTATTTTCTAAAAATATCTAAACTATGGTTTGCTGTCCTGACACTGGTCCACTGTGCAGGTGAGACTTCCATGGGACCTTCTTTTACTGCAATATCTTGTTCTTCAGCAGGCAACTGGAGTTAAATACTTTCAAAAGCTGCAGAAAACACAGTAATGTGTTCTAAAGAAGCATAAGCTTCAGCAAAGAACAAAGAACTTATTTTGGGGTTATTTTTCTTGTTTATGTATGAAGATTTGTTCTAATAAGGATCAAGTTTGGTAAGCAATGCAGAAGAGGTATTTTGCACCATTTAGCTAAACTAAAACTGATGGCTGTGATTTGCAGAAGGGTGCAATGGAAACCAGGAGAGGGGTAGTATGAGACACTCCTTTCTATTTTATGGCTCTGAAAGGGACTGCTGCAATGCTGGGTTTTGGAAATACTTCAGTCAAACTGAGCAGTAGCAGATTTACAAGACTATCAGGGCAATTTCTTGAAATCAGAAGACTCCAGCACATCTAAAGCACCAGAAAAATAATAAAATACATTAGTTGAAGAACTGTCATTTAAGTTATCAAAGTATCTAGACTAAACTTATCACTGGGGTCGTTTAAATCACTGGGAAGAAATTTTCTTAGTACAAATGAGTTAGGTGAAAATCCATCCTATAAAACAAAGGAGCTGAACATTGGAATTCACATTCAGCCTGTTTCCTAACTTTCATTGTGCTGTTTATTTTCCAAAATATCCATTTTTTCATAGATTGCAGATGAAATTTTACATCAGTTTGTGATTATTGCAGGAACTTAGTGTTATCCTTATGAAATTAAGCCCAGTGGCCTCAGTCTTTCTTTGTGCTCTATACTTGTCTGGTAGTGCAGAGCAGTTGTGAAGGTGGTGAATTTGGTTCTTGGGGGATCCCAGAGTTGCTGGAACACTGGATGCTTGTAGCAAGACTGTTTCTGCATTTTACCTTTGTTCTGTGGAGTAGCTTGGCTGAGCTATAAGGACTGGGCAGAGCTCCTGATTGAAATTGAAAAGTGGCAGTGAGGTGGAGACAGATGAGTCCCTTTCCATTTTCTGTTCTGCCTCCCATTGAGCAGGAAGGGACATTAAACTCAAATAATGCCAGACACTTGAACACTTTCAATAGCTTTAAATTAGGGTAAGTAAAAGAAGAGATTTTCTTCTTCCAAATTCTTTGGGGCTTTCCCTGCCTTATTCCCTGATTTTAGTATCAAACATGCTTATTTTGGACTTGGCAATATATTTGTGATAGAATGAGTGTTTTCTTAGACTGTTTATTTCAAAATCTGCCAGAATTTTTACTCATTCTCCTCTACTTTAGAGAATGGGAGGTTAGGATAAAGGAGAAACAGGGAAGGTGTTGGATCAAATCTCCAATAATGGGACAGGGCGACTAAGAGGCATTCCACGAGTTTTTTATTTCATTATCAGTCTCAGTGAAGGTAGAGACATAAAAGATGGTAAAATGCACACCAAAACAACAGAAGCCAAAGTTCTCTTTGTTACAAGGCCTTTTTAATTTTTTTAGCTATTGGTTAATGCTAAAAGCTTGCCAGCATCTACTTAAGCCAATCAATAAACATTACACATACACTTTACAGCATACAATACTTGCTTGTATTATATTTTTTGCAGCTTGGAAATTTTCTAGGCTCCAAATATTTATGGCCTAAAATCCAACTCTTTTTCAAACCTCTATCACACTAATTTCAATGCTGTGAAAATCCTCTGCTTTTTCAGTTCCCACAATACCCCCTCTTGGTACAACCAGAAAAACTCTCTTTTGATATTTTTATCAATTATTAACTACATTGTGTTGCATAGTTCTACTATAGCGCGTCCTTTCTCATCTAATAAAACACTGCTACAAGTTTTCTACACAAAGTTACATTTCTAAACTTTAAAATCTTTCACTACCCTACTTAATATATATTTTGCTTTTTAAGGCATCTTTTCTGTTTTCTTTAAGCAAACTCTTCTCCCACAAGTCAAGCAATTATTGAAATAACACATCACACTCTAAAATGCATTTTAGACCAACAGAAGGGAGGAGCAGAAGTGACACCACAGATGGGGTTGAGCAAAGCTTTCTATGTTTTTAACTTTTTGAACAACTCTTTTGCAGGACCTGATCCACCAATTTTTAGGCATTTCTCAAATAACACACAGGCCAAATTGAAAGAAAACCATCCTGTTTTAATTAGAAACCCCGAGACAGGACAAATTGAAGGTCCATTTGGGTTAATAACCTGGGGCAAAGGGTATGCTTGTGTCTCCACAGGTGCAAGACCTAAGTGGGTTCCAGCAAAGAGTGTGAAGCCATATCACCTGCTAGAATGCATAGACAATTCTAAGAGCAGAGAAATGAGCAAACAGACATGATCCAAACAAAGAGATCGTGGTTCACACCCGATGGTCCTTGTTCCACTTGTAAAACCTATAAACCATGAATTTTATGTCAGTGTGAAAAGTGTGGGAATTGTGGGTTTCGTAGAGCTCTCTTGGCAAAAGTGTGGTATCCGTTAGCCAATACCTGAATAAATTTGGGAAAATTACCTCTTCTTGCTATAGTTAGCCAGTACCTTAATAAATTTGGGAAAATACAAAAGCAGAATTTGGAAATGGAGATATATGGAAAAACCTTTTGCCAAAAAATAGGTCATGAAAGTTATGGAGCTAAATCAAGTGTTAATGCTGGTGCTTGTTAGTTTTCTTTGCTTCTTGCAGTACAGATTTACCTGTGGAACAACCAAAAAGAAATGTTTGAGTTGCCTTAGCCAAGGCAACAAGGTCAGACACCATAGGTCAGTCCAAATCAAACCCAGAAAAGTCTTTTTCAACCTGTCTAGTCGGTGTGTCAGTAAAAGATTGGCTGATACCTCTGTATTATGATCCTTTGACCAAAAAGCAACTTAACAGCAAGCCGGGTGAGGTTGCCAACAGGAGCAATCCCATAAGTGTTTGGGACATTTGGACCAAAGAACTTCCTAAAGCACTTTCTGAACCCCAAGAACTGGAGATTCTTGGTTTTTAACAATGGACTTCTGCCTTATGTTTTCCAGTAGTAATTGGCAAGAAAGTGATCCTCCAAAGTACAGTATTACTCTCCGATACCTTGCATATAGGAACTCAAGTTTTTGGTGTAATTATTCAGACAGTTGGGGTGGGATTTCCGGGATTTGCTACTATCCATGACAATTACCAAAAGGATATTGGTTCATTTGTGGAGATAGGGCTTAGCAAGGTATTCCATCATGCCTTGGAGGTGGTCCATTCAGCACTGGAGAGCTCATTGTGATAGCACCTAGTCCTAAAGCAGTCATTAAGAAAAAACAGAGGAAAAAGATTTTCCAGTCAATGTGAAGAGAATTATAATAGTGATTTTTAGAGCCTGGAATGCTGTGAAAAGAGTTCAGAAGGTTTGTTTTTACCCCAACTTCTTCAGCAATAGCATTAAAACAATTAGATCAGGTGGGGTGTTGACTGAGTAAAGAAACCAATGCCACATCCCTTGCAATCAGTGATATGCTGACAGACATCAGCAGTGTTAGACATGCCACCCTACAAAATAGAGCAGAAATTTGTTTTCTTTTACTGGCACATGGACATGATTGTGCAGAATTTGAAAGATTGTGCTGTGTGAACTTCTCTAACAATTCCAAATGCATCCAAAAAAGCATACAAAAGCTGAAAGATTAATGTCTCAAATCAAAAGAGACAGTAGATAACAGTTAGATGATTTGTTTGAAGGATAAAGCTTTGCACCTTAGTTAAGGGAACTTTGCACTATAAGTTTTTATGTATTGATTGTTATAGGAGCAATATTAGTTGTAGTGCCTTGTGTACTTCAATGTGTACAATGGATGATCACCATCAAAGAAGCTTTTATCATCCAAGAGAGATGAGAAATGAAATTACAGAGACTCCTCAGAACCTCATGGAAAGATCACAGGGTCTTGAGTAGTTACCTGCTGACCCAGAGGTAGTGTAAACAAATGTAAACATAGGTAAAGACTTTGGCTCAAGACTTTGGAACAGGCAAGACTTATCAAAACAAGAAATAGAAATCACTACAAGACTTGACTTACATCCTTAAAACAGAGTAGATTTTTTAGTGTTAGAATTGCTGTAGTTCAAAATAAAAATGCTTAGAGCAAACAGAAAAAGTGCATTAAGAAAACAAAATATATATTAAGTAAAATAGTGAAAGATCGTAAAGTTCAACAATATAGCTTTATGTAGAAAACTTGTAACACTGTTTTGTTAAATGAGAAAAGACACAATATAGCAGAACTCTGCAACACAATGTAGTTAATAATTGACAAAGATATCAAAAGAAGATTTTTTTAGTTGTACTGAGAGGGGGAATTGTGGGAACTGAAAAAGCAGAGGATTTTCACAGTGTCACAATAAGCTCACATAGATAGAGATTTGAAAGAGAGGTCCTGGTGCCAATATAGAGATATATTTTCACAAGAAAAGTAATGAGTACTGGCTAGATTATGTAATTTCAAGGCTGAGATCCATCAGTTATTTAATTAAGGCATTTATCAAGCAATTTATAGGCCTTGCTAATAAATATATGTAAAAGAACACCTTAACCAGAAAACAAGAAATGTTTCTTTTCACATATATTTATGAAGTAAAGACCAGAACGATGTAATCATCTGAGGAAGAAAAGCAATATATTTAGTGCTCTTGGGCTTTTTGTACTTAGATATATAAATTTGCAGTAAATAGTAAATTTTATTTATTTTAATTTCTTACATTGACTTCTGAGAAGACATTCCTTCCACATTTTGCTAAAATGTCCTTTCTAAAGGACTCCATAGATGTATTTTAAGAAAAGATCAAATATGTTCAAAAAACTCAGTTAGGGTTTGAATGAATGTAACACTTACTTGTGTCCTTAAAGTGAAACAGGTCTTTAGGATTAACTCTACTCAAGATAATGGAAAAAGCATCTAATGTTTAAGTGGGTGTTTTTATTTGCTTTTTATTTAAAGAACTTCTGTATTTTCCTCTGTAGTGTTTTTTTCATTCAGAGAGGTAATTTTCTAGAATGCCACAATACCTTGTACAGATTCTGCTCAGCTAGTTTGAATGAAAATTCTATGTATCCTATAATCTTATTTAAAATGTTGATGGAAATTATTAACTCAGCTGTTATGACCTTTATCCTTATGAAATGTATAGTGCTTAAAAGATTAATCTGAAGGCATCTCTATTCTGCATGTTTTCTACTGTACATTATAGCAATAGAAATGGCCAAAGAGATAGGAGCATTCCTCTGCCAATCAGAATTTTTAATGTAAATAGATAACATTGTAAGTAGACAATATGAGATTACTTTTTCATCCATTTAGTCTTTTTGTCCTAGGGAAAAAACCATAAAATTTAGTTCCTTGCTGTATTTTCCTTAAAAACTCAGTAACACCTTGTTCTTGTCAAGTTTACTTGGAAATAATGTGTAGTAAACATATACAGATATAATTTTTGTGCCTAACAGAAAAATGAAATAAATGAGAAGAGAAATTACCTAAGAAATACTCCATGTTCATTTTGTTCCAGTGTGGTCGGGATTTAATGGCAACTGTATGAAAATAATAGCATAAATAGGTTGGGTTCTAGGAGATTTCTTTTTTTACTATTGGCAACCAGAAAAATCTTGCTAACTCTGCTGTTGGACTATGGGCTTTACCTTGCAAGATTCTCAGCACAGTTTTTTTCAAACATAGTGAAACCTTTGTACATCTGGCCAAGCAAAAAGCATTAATGTTTGGTTTTAAGAGGTTTTTTTAAACAAAGGGAGACTTTGTTTGACAATACCCATTTGCTCAGCACCAAGCACTCTGTTTAGGATTTTCTCTGATCTGTCAGGATACAGAACTGCTGTGGAGAAGGAATCAAAATACAGGGAACTTGGAACTGCAGATGGGATTACTCTCTCCTCCATTTGCCTTTGCACAAGCACCTTTTCCTGACTAATTGATAAGGCAGAGGAGCCCCAGGTTATTACTTCTGTTGTATGACCAATGTGCCTTTCACTATGGAATGCCAGAAGTCCTGGATCACCCTTTGGCACATTAAATACTTTTATCTTTGATAATTAGGCAACTTTTTATACATTTATTTTGGGTGTTTGGTGGATTTAACTCTCTCTTCATGGCACTGTCAGCAGAATTCCTGCTGTAGGACTGAGATTATCCTGATTTTTGAGTGGTGAAAGCAACCTTGAAACCTGCCTTTCTCCTTAGTACAGGTAGAACCAAATAGTTTTTGATATGCCTAAAAGAGAAACAAGCTTTTCTGTTAAAAACCACATGACACATAAGCTCAGCATTCCTCCTGTGGGAGAAACAGCATCCCAATAATTTCCATATTCCAAACGGGCTCATTGGTATGTCAAATGAGTGTGGAAGTAGGAAGGAGGGAATTGCATTTTACACTTTTAATACATAATGCATCATCACACTGTGTTATAATTTTGCTTTGCTTAAGCTCATAAGAACCCAGGTAAAAATAACTGCGTTCAGAAGTAGCTTCCTCTGCTTAACAGACTCCAAGGGAGGAATGTCTAAATTAGTTTCTCAGCCCCATGCAAACACAAAGCCCTCCGCGTTAGTCCCATTAGCGCTCGGTAATAGTCTCCCGGTATCAACGAGGCGCTGCGGCCCCAATGGAAGTTAAATGTCCCCAAATCCCAGGGATTGACGGGCAGGAGCTGTTTTCCACATGAGCGCGGCCCGCAGCCAGGCGTACATCCGCGGAGCAGCGGAGGTCAGGGCGGCGGGAGCGGCCGGGCGCGCCCGCGCTCGCCGCGCCTCCGACGGAGCCCGGCTCCGGCTCAGCCAAGTGAAGCGCGCACGCCAATGCTCAGTGGCATTTCCAAATGCAGCTCAGCTGGGGGCCTCTGCTTATTGCATCAGTGGCACATCCCGAGAAAAAATTAAAAAAAAAAATAAAAAAATAAGGGAAATACATAATTTTGTCAAAGTAGTGGATCACAATCTCCCCCTCCCTTCCTTCAAAAGCATCACCGGCACACGCTAATAGCTCTAATAGATACAGATTTTATGCATATTTCAGTCACAGCAGTATTTCTAATGCATATGTGAAAGGGTCCTTAATTTATGTCTACCAACTGTGTGGTGCCCTTCTTTTGGGTAATGTCATCATCCTAATGGTGTTTCTATTATACTCAAAGGTAGCAAATGAGGCTTATTGCAGGAAGGTAATTGATTTTCACTGAGTGAAAATGTAAATAGCCATAAGAAATCCTATGAAAGACAAGCAGTTCAGAATTGCCAGCAAATTCATATACATTACTTATTGATGTTAGTACCTGTAAAATGCATCCTATTATAAGAAACCCACAATGACTGTATTTCACATTATTTTATTTCAAATTGAAGTAAAAATTGGGGAATTTAGATGATTTTGCCTTTACCAGTTTGACTGTGTATTTTATGAAAATTACCATTTTGTTCACTAAGGTTGCTTCATTTTGTCAGGTTTCTCTCAAGTGGAAGAGAATAGAATTCCAGCTACAGACATGTAAAGAGAAATGGTTCTTTGGGATTTCAGTGCTGAGACAGTAATTTCATGCACCCTCTTTGTGGATTGTCGGTGTGAGCTTACCTTTGCATCTTGAAGGGTTATTTGGGATGGTGCAGTTTACTCAGACCTCAGGATTCCAGAAGAATGCATAAGTTAAAATGCCCTTCGTGTTGTGTCTGCATCACAGCCATCGTTTTAGGGAATTGTTTTAGGTCAGCAGAAATAGCCACCTGTGGTTACAGTCTTTCTGTGGATTCTGCAAAGTGTGTGCTGGTTGTTTTTTCCCCCACTCAGAATATTGTCTTCCCATTATTTTTGCTTTCCACAGTGTGCTCCTGATTGCCAAAGTGATACCTGCTATGAGGGGCAAAGCTGATTAGACGCACATTATTTCCTTTCAATATTGCGCTGAGAGTTTAAAGTTCTGTGTGTTTTATCATCGAGGTCTGGTGGCAATAGGTTATTTTTCTCCCATGAATAAACTGATTTTCAGATCTTCCAGTGAGTAAATTACCAGGAAATGCTGCACATTTTAGTCCCTGCTGGCTCTATCCATTATCTCCCAAGTCATAGTTTTGTCCTAGCATAATTATTTGAATGTTTTTGCCATTTAGTTATTATTTTCATAGCAAAAACTCATTTTAAAATAATTTTATTTAGAGTTAGAACATTTTTGGCTTTCTAACTAACGAGTGTTTATCCTTCTGCAGTTTGCTTGGAGGAAAATATAAAGCCCAATATAGGGATTTCACTTGAACCATGGACTTGAGAATGCTGTTTTAATATGGAATTATGGAGTACTGGTGTTAAAGATTAATGTAAAATGGATTTTATTCAAAAGGTCTTAGAAAGTTACAGATTAAATTGTTGTTAGTTCCCTTAATTGGCTTCTACCTTTAGCATTTTTTTCTTTATATCTTATGTATTCTGGCTGTTATAAACACAGTTCAAGTTTAGGAATGTGTGTTAGTGCAAAGGAAATCAGAAACATCTCTAATTTACAGTAACAGAAAGCAAAAATTGTTTCAGTTTTTAATGTCAAGTACCTATCTCCAATTTTATGCAAACCACTGCTTGACCCGTACTAGTACTTACAGGTTCTTTTAAATAAATCCCTAATTCTATATTTGAAAAAATTCGCCTTCTAATTAAAAACAAAAAATCAAACAAACAAACCCCTCAACTCTTGAAAACCCTGTAGAACTAACAGTATTGCAGCCTTAACTCTATACAGATGTAAACTATCAGTTAACACCTTGGATGGTCAGAGTACCTCCATTACTGCCTGTTTGACTTGTTATTAATCTCTGAAGTTTGAAAGCACAATAAAAATATAATCCAAGTATATTGCTTAAATTTTCATATTTGGTATTACTAAAGCATAGCTCTGGGGCTTTTGACAAGTATTTTTGCAATGAGTCCATTTTTTTTTTTTGTCTGCAAGATAAATCGGCAGATTGCCTGATATACCCATTTATGGTGCAACTTATAGTCTTTTAAGTTTTAGGTCTTGAGGTAAAAAAGAAGAAATATTTTTTTAAAAATAAATAAACAGACTGGGAAACAAATCCAGATACCATGTTCTGTTCTATCTCCATAATTTCAGTATCATGGCCTATTCAGGCAGGTCTGTGCTAATAAATCTATGGAGGGATAAAATACAGAATAAAAGGAAAACCTCTGTCCAGAAACATTCCATTTTGTTCAGCAGAAAAAACCAACTCAGATAAACAAACAATTAGGAAAATGTTGCATGTGTCCAGTCACTACATAAATACCTGACTGTATTATACAGCCATATGTTGCACTACTCTAATTGTTACACTCAATAATATTCAACAATAATATTCAACATCCACTGTATTTTTTGTTAAAACTGGAACAATAGCTGGTAGCATGTAATTCTATGGGAGAGATTTGTATCTGGAAACTTGAATGCTGTTTAACAGAGATTATTTGAAATTTGAATCCAAATGCTTTTAAAAAGTCATGCCATTTTGTTGTTTGACACTAATTTTCTACGCAGCATGTATTAACAATGACTGAAATTAGCTCCCAGTGAATAGTAGTTAAGCTATTTTATGCCATCTGCAAGAAGTTTCTGATGGCAGCTCTATCTGTTGTGTTTGGTAGTTTTGTTGGTTTTTTTTTTCTTTCCTTTTTAAATTTAATTCCCTGCAAGTTTAGAGCTCACAGAAGGTGAAACACAGCATTGTTAGTGGAGTTCCACCATTCCAGGTCTTTACCCTGACCCCAAGATACAGATTTGAGCTCTAACATGGAATTAATTCCTACAGTTTCACCGAGCTCAGCTAATTCAGTGAGCTGGCGCTTTACACCCAGAGAGGGTTTGGCCACCCCTTTGAAGTGGAAGTGGATTTTCTGGGTTCAGGAGTGAAAGCCAAACCAGATCCATGTGTGTTAGCCCATTGTGGCTTTTGTGGGAGCAGGATACAGAACAAGCTCCCCAAAGAAGTGGTCATGGCCTCAACCCTGCCAGAGCTCAAGGAGCACTGGGACATGTCTCTCAGGCACGTGGCATGACTCTTGGTAGTTGTGTGCTCTGTCACATCTTTTTTTAGCCTTAGGCTTCGGGAGTTCAACATTTCTATAAAATCTACATGTGCTAAATTCCCATGTCGTAGATGATACCTCCTGTGCACGTTTGGAACCATATTGCACACTATGATCTAATAATTCTCTAAGGGATATGGAAATTATTCATAGCTCCTGGAAAAGAGAAAAGATTCTTGGAGCTTTGGCCATGCTGGGGTTTATCTAAGAATCTTAAGATTACAATATAAAACTACCAAAGTTCTGTGTTTTCAGATCAGGACCTTCACCAAGCAAACAAATTTGTAGTGATAGCATAAAGGCAGCATTTGACCTTCTCCACTGCTCTCCACTGCTTATAAAGGAAATAAATTGTGGTGGCTAGTTAGTATTCATAAGAAGTCACCAAAGAGATGATTTGCCTTGGAATAAATATGATTGAATTAGAAATGCACAGCACTGACACACTGACCTGAAGCAAATGGGTTCCTTATTTATAAAAATGTACCTAGATATACTTCTCTTTTAGTCTATTAATTGTGTTCGTATATTAAGTAAATATGTAACTCAATTCCAAAAGTAATTGAAAGGTTTTATTTAGGAAGATGAAAGGGTCTGGCAGTTCATTCAGACTTTTGAATAAACTAATCAGACTACTCTGAAAACTGATATATATTTGCATTTTAAAATATGAAATGTGTCTGCTTCATAAAGTAGCTCTATTTCTGAGTATATATATTATTTTTAGGGCTTTAATTAAAGATGATTGAAGATTGTTTTAGGCTTCTGTAAGGATTTAATGTTAAGCTTTGGCAATGCTGTTTCTTTAATATTGTTCTGCAGTTAACGTTTCTAAGCTCTGAAACAACTGCTAAAGTAGTTGAAGTAAGTAAATAAGTAATAAAAAGCACATCAAAGTAGTTATGATGAGACAGCCAGATGGCAGAGAATTGCAGTTCTTGCTGTAATTTTATCAAAATTACTATTGTCATGGCATGTTAGTTTTCATAAGAATTTGTACAGTCACTGATCTTATACAGACAAATTAATTTCAGGTTCTCTCATGTGTAGTCGCATAACAGCTACACTTGAGCTCGTACAAAGAAAAATTAAATAATCATAGTCACATAAACGTGAAAAGCAGCACAATTTAAGTTTACTATTCCATAACATCTTGGGATCAGTGATCATTTTTCTTATGGTAGACCCAATTTGATCTACAGCAGTTCTGCCATTATATGGTTTCTGCTGCATTTAATCTTCATTATGAAAAGATATAGTATCATCTAATAGGGTGGAATTAGTAGTAATGCATAAGCATTGTAATAATTCCTCTGAGTTATATCATTTCGTGGAGTTTCGTAGTTCCACCTCTCTCATAAAGCTACTGGAATGAAAATAACTGAACCACTTAAGTTTCATAAATATGTTATCATTACATGTTCTCTTCTTTGGCAAAGGATACCCTGCATCTTATAAATTCTTTCAGAGGAGAAAAGATTGAGCATTTCATACAGCGAGCGTATAATCTGATTTTGATTTGAATCCCAGTTAGGATAATGGCAGTTTGTTTCCCCAGATGAGGAAGCCCCATGGCAGACCAGGAGATGATTCCTCTACTGAAGTTGGGTTTTTTAGGCAAACAATTTTTCCTACTGGTTTTTTTTTTTTTTTTTTTTTTTTTTTTTTTTTTTTTTTTTTTTTTTTTTTTTCTTTTTGCTGTATGAGTCCATGTAAATCCCTCTGCACTAAGAAATGATGGGTAGAACTGGTGTGTGGGCATGTAACACTGAATGCAGTTTTTCAAAGATTCATGCAGTCTGGCCATGGCAGATATCTGTTGTATCTTTAGTTAATTTAAGGCACTGTAACTAAAGACTACTTTTGGGACTTACTTTTCACAGGCTCTTATTTCTCTGTGTTGGCACAGTAACTCCTCAATAAAAAGAGCTGAAAAACCTTATGGAGAAATTATCAGGCTGATATTGGTAGACCTTTATGGTGCTGGAAGGTCATCAGTTTTCTTAGTAATGCCTACAAAAACAACAGGTGTAGAGGAAACTGAAATCTCAGCTACATTTTTATTTTGGTGAAATTTTATTTGCTACAGTACAAATATAAAATCAGTGTAAGGAGGAAAATCTAATGCTGCTCAGTTTTTTTCTCCGTTCCTATGTAGCTCCACAATCTGTCTATACTAAGAATCAAACTAGGTTCAGACATTTGTGTCTGTTGTTCTCAGTGATGTCAAAATGCTCTAACTTCAAGATGATATTTCAACCACTGAATATTTTAGGTCCTAGTGGTTGTCTAGTGAATATGTCATCACGAGAATGTGGCAAAATACAACGGAAGCATAACAGGAAATCAGATTATTTCTACATAAACATTTGGTTATTGACATATCTCTGAGAGTACATTTGGCCTGGGAAATAGTTATTCATATAATTCTAACAGCAATTGCAGGTTGTTTCATTTCAGTCCATGTCAGACTTCACTAGTGAGACAGCCCAAGTAACAGAAGCTGTGCTGGACCACCAGGGCTGGTCACTAAATGGATTTTCCTGCTGCCACAGAAGGAAATACGTTTTACAGAAAGAAGCTTTGTCACATACCTTGTGCAGTTTTATTCTACTACTTAACTTGAATATGGTTTCCAGTCTGTAGATCAACTTACATGTACAGAGAGAGGAAACTTATTTGCCAGCAGGCAATTCTTCTTGACTATAAACTCCAAGTATATATTGATTTTGGTGAGCTGATGGTATGTTTACTTCAGGTGGTAATCAATAAATAGAAATATGATATTTTACTGTCAAATGAATCTGTGTTCAGCCACACTTTAATCTCATGTATATTTATGCAAAGAAAAAGAAAAATCAGCCAAAAACTACTCTAACAGAAATAATTATGAATTGATAAGATTGTTTTAATTTGAAACAGCAACAATAAGTACATAAAACCTAGCAATCCAACTGAAACAAATCCCTCCTAGAGAAATCTACTACAAATAGAATAGTTGAAATCTAGCATTGAAATCTAGCACCTGGAGAGAGGGAAGATCGAAAGAGAAACAGGAAAAATTAAGCAAGTAATAACATGAGCAGCTGGGGAGAAAAAGAGAAACAAAATAACAGTTGATGAGAGGCAGAAAAGAAAAAAAAACCACATTTTGTTCAAAACCTGTTATTACCAAGAAACAATTTTCAGTGTGGCTAAAAATCATGTTTAACAACAAACCAAGGCTTAATTCATTAAACACCCAAAAGCCTTGAACTTCTCTTCTTGGAGGTTCGTGAAAATAGTTTTAATCCTGTACTTTTTTCCTGTTATGTTGTGTAAAATTTAAATAATTCTTATTTCAAACAAATGTTTATATTTATCTGCTGTTTGAAGGATAGCTTATTGGTAATAATGGAAAATGTTCATTTTTTAATAAATAAATAATCTTAGTATATGGGACAGATTGTTCCCAGCCTGCTCCTGGATGTTGATTCAGTTGATACAAGTTTTAATAGAATAATTTAGGTATATTTTTAAGAACTAATAATTGAGTTTAGGAAATATCTAAAATAATTGGGCACAGGGCCTGTAACATGGCTGACTTTTTACTTGTCCCAAAGAATCCTGAGGAAGCCAAGGCAGATCCACGTTTAACCCTGCAGGACATGCATTACAGGATTATGATTTGCCCATGGCTGCTTTGTGCTGATGTAAATATCCCATAGTTTGACTAACACCACTACTAAAGCCTGGTAAAATCACTCTTAATTCCACTTCTCTCTTCTGTCTTTCACCTCACTGGCTGCTCTTCTGAGACTCAGAATAGGTATGGATTTGCCTTTAAGAAGTACCATTCCATTTGAAATTAGTTGAAACAGATGTAGCAATAGGGTAGAGCATATCTGATCTGCTCCAGGATATCTAAAGCAAAGACGCTTCATTTGCTCCTCATGGAGAATCCACATCCAGTTTTAACAACCTCTCAGGGAAGCCTCCTGATGATTCACAGAATCCACAGAATCACAGAATGTGTAGGTTGGAACAGACCTTCAAGATCATCAAGTCCAACCCAACCTAACCTCAACCAAACCCTGGCACCGAGTGCGACATCCAATCTTTCTTTAAACACATCCAGGGATGGTGACTACACCACCTCCCCAGGCAGACCATTCCAGTATTTTATCACTCTTTCTGTGAAAAACTTTTTTCTAATATCCAGCTTATATTTCCCTGGGCACAGCTTAAGATCATGTCCTCTCATTCTGTCAGTTGCTGCCTGGAGAAAGAGACCAACCCCCAGCTGATAAAACCATTTTTCAGGGAGTTGTAGAGCGTGATAAGGTCACCTCTGAGTCTCCTTTTCTCCAGGCTGAACAACCCCAGCTCCTTCAGTTGTTCCTCTCAGGGCTTGTGTTCCAAGCCCCTCACCAGCCTTGTTGCCTCCTCTGGACGTGCTCAAGAGTCTCAACATTCTTCCTAAACTGAGACACCCAGAGCTGGACACAGCACTCAAGGTGCAGCCTCACCAGTGCTGAGTACAAAGTCTTCTAATTTGATGTCTAAGAAACAAAAGAAAAAAAAACCACAACAAAACCAGCCAAAATTTTTCTGTCCTTTTCTCTCTTAAAGAATAACTGTGAGGTCAAAGTTATGGCTTGGAGGGGTGGAATGTACCTTGTGTAACAGGAACATCTTTATGCAGCTCCATTCATCTTCGTTATGCTGGATTTTTCTTTCAGAGTGCTTCCTGAAGAAGTAAGGGGACCTGAGTCATTCCAAATACCTGACTAGGTGCCGTCTAACTGACAGGAAATTTCTTCTAGAAAAAAGTGTGGTTTCAATAGTGAGAACTCTTACAAGATGTCTATTAAAAAACAAATAACAACACAAACAAACAAAACCAAAAATGCCCAACCAAAAGCAGTGACAAGGTATATCTAATTTCTAACAGAAAAAATTGACATGCGAAATTGCTGATAAGCAAGCACACGTTGGTTTCCTCATGCAGGAGCTCTGTTAGTTCTGTAAATGCTGCACTGCTGGTGGGTTTCTGCCGAGGCAGGATTCGTGGCCATCGTTTTTGGAAAGGGCTTTGCCTCTGGAAGTTTCCTGCCCCTCAGCTCTCCCTCCCGGCGTTTCTGAGAGCAGCAGGACAACTGTCAGTGATGATCAAACGTCCTACAGGGGCTGCCAGGGAGGGAATCGTGTGTCCATAAAAGGAACGGCCAGCCCTGCTAATGGACAGACCCTGGAGGAGAACATGGGCAGCAGCAGCAGCAGCAGCAGCAGCAGCAAATCCTGACAGTGCTGGGGAAGCAAAGGGAGCTGGGGAAGGTATGGGTTAAAAAACTGCTTTTTTGGCATGTGCTGTGTCAGAAAGGTGTAAAGGCACTTGCCTTCATACACAGCATAAACTTCTGTAGGATTTTTTTTGCCTTTTCTATACAAAAATGTATTTTTCTTTAATTTCCCAGGTTGAGGGCTAGAAAGTAATTTTTGTCTGTGTGTTTTGTTTTAGCAAAGGACCTCAGTGAGGAAAAGAGTGAAGTTCAGTAACTATTTTAAGTCAAAATGAGTACTGCCTTGTCAAGATGTGTACCTAACATTGATAATTACTGGAAGAACCAGTTCCCAGTGTGGTAGGGCTCTAAGCAGGAGCCAGAGATCATAGCAATGGACAGTGAGATGTAGAGAGACAATCCTCAGTGTCTCTATGCATCACACTTTATTGGCCTTGTGGCCAGTTACAGAGTGCCTGCATGCTGTTCCTGGGGGAAAAAATATTTTTAGACATGTTAAATGAAGCATACTAGTGTTGTTTATTCTTTAAAGGACCAGAAATACCCATAGCACTTTACAAATGTGTACCAAAGCAAAGTTCCTGCCCTTGTAAGCACCTGATGCACAAGAAATCAATTAACTGTATGGACTAACTAGCAACAGCTACCTGGAAACAGCAGAGAGAAAGAGAGAGAGAAAGAGAGAAAGGAAGAGAGAAAGGAAGAAAGGAAGAAAGAAAAAGAAAGAAAGAAAGAAAGAAAGAAAGAAAGAAAGAAAGAAAGAAAGAAAGAAAGAAAGAAAGAAAGAAAGAAAGAAAGAAAGAAAGAAAGAAACTCCTTATTTTCTTTCATTAGATACACTGAAATAATACTTAATTTCAGTAGTAGTTAGTTATCTCTAGCAGGACAAAAAGATACTCTTGACCATCATGCAGGTTTGGTTGATTTCCACAGATTAGAATAATTAAAATTGCATCTATAGACTACACATTAAATTGGCCATTCTATGCCTTGCAACAAGGATTTATCACCAAATTAAGAGGCAATTCATGTATGTTTTCATCTGCAGTGACAACACTCTGAGTGAATAATTTATGCAAAGGCACATGCCATCCTTAAATAAGTTCTCAATGCACAGATAGGCACTTGGACTACATATACACTTTTAAATTTTATTTTGGACTCTCCTGAGTGCCTGTGCTGTTTGTGTTGCTTTATGGCTTGTGTGACAACATGACTTCTGGACCCTTAGGCAATCCAGGGAGAGAATTCAGGCAGCTGCTTAGCCTTAATTCACTGTCAACAGGGTCTGTTTCCTCAGAATTCCCCAATCAGTTGTTTAGGAACTCAGACTGTTAAGTTTAGCATTCCTAACTTTAGAAGTAAACTGTGGGTTTTTTTCAAAGCACCAGAGGCTTGTTAATTTCTGAGCGAAGCACTGAGTGCTGTGCAGTGTCCTCTCCATGTGGAGTCATGCCATGGCTACAACAAAGCCCTCCTGCTGCAGCAGTGCCAGGTTCCAAGGAGTCCTTCAGGAACCTCCAGGTCATACCCCAAAATCTGTACAATATATTTCTCTGCATTCTCACAAAATTTTATTGAAATAATTGCCTTTATAATTTTCATAAAGCAGCCATAATTTATTTACAGAAGGTATCTACCATTCTGCCCAAGGCTTTCTGATTGATTTTGCAGTGAACACTTGTTTCATCAGATGTTTTAACTAAATTTATTGATTTAATTTAATTTTATATGTGAGTGCTTTTGGAAAACGTACATCATTTAGTATAAACAGATTCCAAAAAGTTTCTTTTAGACTTGTTAGCTCTTTTGTGTCACCAAAATAGACAAAAGATCAAGAAAGTGTCCTTGGAGTAGCTGGCACAAATCAGATGTAGTGGTGATGAAGCCATGGTTTCTGAAGGATTTCAAAAGCACTTCCCGAAATTGTGGAGGCCATCTTTGAAATACATCAGGACTTATCTGTGTGCAGCTCCCCAGTGCTTCTTAAAACAAAGAAGTCCTGTGTCTGGGGAGGCATGGACTAACAGCTTTTGTTCCATGGAGAAGGATTAAAATGTGGAAAAAGGGCTAATGCTTGGAGTAATTTCTTTTCGTCCCACTGGAAGGCTGGGCCAACCTCAGAGCAACTGAGTCACTGGGTTATATTATTTATTTTCTTTAGTAATCAGTTTGTAATTTTCACTTTTGGTCATTTTCACCCTTCTGTGAACAGTCCCTTCCTGGCTGGTCACATTCATCAAGGAGAACTCATGATGTTCAAGCTCTCATGATATAATGACTTCACAGAGACCAAACAGCTCATTTGATTAGAGAAAGATTATTACTACTAGTAGTAGTACTATTATTACCATCCAACCATTCACTTAAGTAGCAAGGCCCAAAGCCCAAGTGTTCTCAAGTCCAGAGTCTGCCTGGATGAATTAAACTCTGTATCAGCTTTGAGGTTCTAGAGGTCTGGAAAATCAATGTTTTGGTTAACTTTTTTAGATCTGACTTTTCTTGTTCATATTCTACTATTACAAAAACTGTCAAGTTATTATTCTTCCAAATCCCTTTTAAAGATAACTCAAGGTTGCTTGTTGATTTCCCTAGCAGGGATCCAAATATTTGTCAGAGGAAGTGGGGAAATAACCTGGGAGCATAGACTGCTGTTGCAAACTATGCTGCTTTTTTTTTTTTTTTTTTTTTTTTTTTTTCTTTTTTTTTAAAGAGAAGCGGACTATAGGTCTTTCATAACCTCAGGCAGGACGCTCAAATCCACACATGATGTGCATAAGTGGCCCCAAAGTCTAAGTGCTTTTAAATTGTTCATAAACTGTGTGACACTGCTGTTCCTGTAGCAGTGAGCAGAGATGTTTCCTTGTGAGGAGCTGACTAAAGGCAGCTCCAATAGAATAAACCTCCACAGAGTAAGCACAGTCTTATTAACTGTACTTGTAAGGACAGATTATTACTGCTAGCAAAGAATTTTATTTTCCATTAAATAGTTTACTTTAAGACAAGAAAAACACTCCAATGCTTAAAATTCTCTGATGAAGTATAATGACTTAATAAGCTATAATTGGGAACTACTGATGGTAATATAGGTCTATTAGCTCTAATACCTAGAAATATCTATCAGAAACTGCTCAAAACTGCAGTCATTGTGAATATTATGTAAGTTATACCTTGACCCACTGTGGAAGGTATCATCCCAAGCCATGTGAATTTAATTGTGGCTAAAGCCAGTGTCTTGCACAGAAATCAGTGCACTGCAGTGTTTACAAAATTGACTGAATCCAACAAGATATATTTTCTATATTCCATGCCACTAGTTTTCTACTATAATCTCAAGTAAAATATTCTACAACAGTCATTTTAATAATGTAAAGAGATCAGTGCTGTGACTTCACAGTATTAAACAATCCTTAATGTCTTTCCTAAAAATGTTAGCAGGAGCAATGGAAATGCAAAAGAAATCTGGAGTCCAAAGAAACTTTAACACAGGGTGACCATGTTCTGTCTGTAATGTTTGGTAATTCTTGCTTCTGCTCCCAGTCCTCTGTACCTTACCTGTGGTAATTAGGGGTGTGTATTCCCCATTCCACTGGGAGGAATATTTAGAAATAAATGTCTCATTCACCTTCTATGTCTTTCTGATACCACAATATAACGAGTGTGCCTTACGTCTCCTGTTTAATTTTTAAGGTTGGAAAATACTCGTCTTCAGCACAAGAAAGTGGCATTAGTAATGCCAGTCAGAGGAGCCCAAAAACTTCCTCAGGGGTTTTCACGGGCCATTGGGAGCAAATGCCCAGCTTGCAGGTCAAAATCCACAGCACAGCTAGAACCTATGTACATAAAATCTGTTGTGCTTCATTGAACACTGTATTTCTCCTGTCTTGTTTTGACATTACTCACAGTGAAACAGCCAAATCAATCTAGATGAACTCAATCCTTTCTGGGCAGAAAGCAAGGAAACTGTTCAAATCTGTTACTTTGCAAGGATTTGTAACACTCAAAAATGCATGGAGATCATGTTTATTGGGAAGGAAGGGAAAAAAATCTGTTTCAAAACTAATAAACAATTCTTTGTTAGGTTTCAGCTAGGACATTTTGTTTGTCTTTCAGGGGAAACAGTATTGGCAATTCTAGCCAGGTTTTATCCTTTTGCTAACTTTCCTTTTTAGGGTGGTGCAACCTCTTTAAAACTTCCAGGTGGAAGTGTGAAGTTTTTGCATACCAGGATTTTGTGTTTTGGAACTGACAACTCATATCTGTGAGCAAGCTGGAAGGGTTTAGGAAACAAAGAACCAGGTAGGAAAAACTGGGGCACTCCTCTGCTCCCCCCCAGATCAGCAGTAGAGGTTCCCTCATACTTCCAAAGAGAAAACAAGCATAGAGGCACTTGCTAAGCACTGTGCACTGAGCTGTCACCTTCAATGTACCTTTGAAATCCTGGCTGTTTCTTAAAGGGGAAGATGGAAAACAGAAAGTGTATAGTTTCATTCGTGGAGACTTTGTCAGGAAGTGTGGCTGTGATATGATTTCTGTCAGAAACAATCTGCTTGAAATTTTTCTGTCTTTACTTTTGAACACGGAGCTGCTTGTCTGTATTCTAACCCTAGGTGATGGGATCTGCTGCCTTGTCAGATAACATTTGAGTTCACTCACTACCTGCTTGTAGACTAGTGCACAGACTCACTGTGGTGGCAGGGAAAGCCTTAAGGCTACTCAGCGTCTGTCTCTTCTTGTAATTAGTTGCAGCCTTGTGTACAGAGCAAAACAGAGATTTTTTTAATATATATATATATATTTTTTTTTTTTTTTTCCATTAAAGAGTAATGTGCACAGACAGGAGCTTTTAGATTGCAAAAGTGTTTGCTGGTGTTTGTCATTCTTCTTTTTCAAGAGGAAATACCTTTTTAGCTACTGAGAATAAAGTGTTGGCATCCTTTTTTTTGGAATTACACAAGGACATAGATTTTTGGGACAGGTAACCTCTGTATGAAGTCTGAATAGCCAATGTTTCTGCTCTTACATCTGATGGAGCACACATTCATGGGAGATAGTTGGTGATTATATCCTTAGACTCCTTCCCTGGTGATTTTGTTGCCCCATGTGTGCTTTGCCAGCAATCTGACAGTTTGCACACTTTAAGCATCCCCTACATGCTCCCAACCCTAAATGGAACCCAGAGAGGCCTTCTTGGACCAAACTGCAAAAAAACCCCCCAACTAGAAGAAAAGACAGCTTTGAATATTTGGATGCCTTCTTCACATATTAAGACAACAGCTGTATGGAGTTAGAAAGTAAGTGTATGTATGGCTGGGATTTATTTTGATTTTCATAAAGTTTCACAATTAACAGAGTTGCTTGTGGTATTTTGGTAGGAGAGTGGGAGACAAAATTTGGATTGTTAGAAGGATTTGATCAGTTACCGTGGATTTGAATTTCTTGCAGCATCATATTTTTTTAATGTAAAAATTTAACAAGAAAAAAAGATGTTCATTGTGGTAATACTTAAAATTTATGGAACAGGTGAGCAGGAGGTTGATGTAACCACTGATAAATCATCAGTCAAGGTGTAGACCACCCCTAACTAATAAAGATGGAAGAGAAAAGCATTCCTTAATTGCTTGTGGCTGAATTTCTTCTGCAGCAACCACTGTCAGCAGTGGGACTTGATGGATGGAAGTGTTGCCATGGTAGTCTTCAAATATCAGACTTTCAAAGACCTTACCCTCATCATTAACAGCAATGAGGTTTATGACATGAAAAATAAATATCCCATTTCTTCTGTACTACACTGCTTCCCTTTATGAGAATAATTCTACGTGAGCCATCATTTGGGTACTTTTCCTCTTTTCATTCTCATTTGAATGAACAAAATGCCATTGGGTTTGCATGACTAATATCAGGGCAAGTGCATTTAAAAAAAAATAAATTCCTCAGATTAAAGTGTCATAAAAACATTCCTAACTTTATTACCTAATGTTAATTTTTTATTGTTTGAGAGCTGAGCTGAGTTATCCTTTTCACTTAATATTTTGAGGTGCTTGAGGGTTTGGATGTGCCACAGTGAAGACAAACAGGTCTCTTAGATGGTGCTATGTAAGGATCAGACTAAATTAATTACATGAGAATAATAAAATGAAAAGAGTTTGATTTCCTTTTAAGACAGTAGGTGACATTTGCTAAGTTCCTTTGGACTCAAGGAGCGTGTTCAAAAGGTGACTTGGGCACATGGAAGCCAAGGCTCACCTTAACTCAGTGGGAAACTTGGGAGAGTTTTAATCTGTACTGACTCCTCACTGTGTTCTGAACTGTGGCCCTGGCAGCAGTGGTGTGACAGCTGTGGTTTGTGAATAAAGAAGTAAGATTCCAAACAACCAGGGTGTAATAAGTATATTTGCCTCTATGGATCTTGCTTCTAGAATAACCCGTTTCTAAGAAGTTCAACCACAGTGGGTTCAGAAGTTTCAGAATTTCATCCTGAACTTAAAATCAGTTAGGGAGAGTTGAGTAAAAGAAGGGTAGAGAGAACAGGACTAAAAACTCAGGGAGGGTGAAAAAGCATAAGACCAGACAAAAAAAAAATGAATATAGGGAGATAATATTTTAAAAACCCAAAAAACCAACAGGAACAACAGAAAAAGAAAAGGGAAAAAAACCAACCAAATGTAAAAACCAACCCGATTCATACATAGTTCCTGCAATAGTCTCTCCCATTCATCACAGTAGCTTTAGTCTTCAAGGGTGCTGTGTCAGAAGCAGGGACATCCCTTAGGCTGCTAAAAGGAAAAGGAAGAAACACTAAAAGTCAGTTTGCTGTGGTTTACTCTGGACTAATTAAAAGATTTACCACTTTTGATTTTGTTCCCCTCAATATAACTTTCCTTAGAGATCTATTGTACCAATATTTTTTTTAATATGTAATTTCTGGGCAAAAGGATTAAATACGAACTACAGTTAGAAGGAAATATGCAGAAAAACATAAATGCCTACTTCCTCTGACAGTGCTTCTCAGTATCCCTCCATTTTTTAAAATATCAGCACAGAGCTCTCTGCTATTTATTAACATCTGTCTCCTTCATTTCAAAGAAAATATTTCTGTCATATTATGAATACTAATTTTATCTTCCTGATATTTTGACAGTAATATTTATCTTTCAACAGAACTTTTCTCTCCACAACTGCAGAGGACTCTATAAATCAAGGTAGTACTTTGTTTCAGGTTTATCCTCTGTAAAAACAAAGAAATATTAAATGATTCATCAAAAGCTGGCAGGAAACAAAGTCCTTGGGCAACCTGTTCCAGTGCCTGATCATCCTGACAGTGAAACTTTTATTCTCATAAAGAGTTTGAACCTCCCCTGTCTTAGTCTAAGGCCGTTTCCTCGGGTCCTCCCCCTGCAGGCATGGCAGGAGAGATTTGTCAGGCAATTCTGGAGAGCAACGTGGTCCCTCTGAGCCTCCTCTTCTCCAGACTAAACAAACCCAGCTCCTTCAGCTTCTTGTCACAGGATTTGCTTTCTAGACCCTTCATGAGCCTTGTTTCCCCCTCTCTGGACACATCTTTGGTGGTATTGGAGAACTCTGCTGCAAAATATTCCCATTCCAACAGAAGGTAAGGAAAGTGGTGAATAATAACCTGTGTTAAATAATATCCCTGTGAGTCTGCATTCAGAAAACTTGACAAAATGCCATCACAGATGGGATTGTGGTCAATTCAGATCAAGTGCATTTAACTAAAGAATCTGAACTATATTCTAGATAGATCTGAAAAACATGTTTTAGGTGATGCTAGGGTGTGTCCTGGTCTTTGTAACCTGCTCACTGCATCCATTTGGGCATCCTTCAATTACAGACCTCCCATAAAGCCCAGAAAGTTCAGGAAATGTTACTGCAATAACAGGATGATAGAGACAACATGTGAATTATCTTTTAATTTCAGTATTCATGTTCTCTTTGCTCTACTCCCTAGCAGTGTTTATAAAGTATCCTTACACAGAAGATGCAAGGTGTAAGTTAAGTGAGGATCCATGTTGGAATGAGGAATAAATTTGTGTCTCTGTTTCAGCTTGGCACTGCAGGAGTAATAACAGTGCCCAGAGGTGGGAATCCATTGTTCTTCATAGAAGATTTAAGGAGATATAGAATGTTTCAAAGTTTCCTCCAGTTCATTGGAAAGCTATGAATGATTTTTTTTCCTAATTTTGCATAATTTTGTGGGTACCAAACAAAAAAAAAATCAGTTGGACAGCACAAAAGAACTTTGACAAGTTTATTCTATCAGCAGCAGTCATCTCTCATTATTTTCATATTCCCATTATTCTCACTTGCTCGGTTAAGCCTAGGGTAATATCTGTATATACAACATCTGACAAATATAAGTAGTTCCATGAAAATAAACATTTAAGATTCCAGGTAACAGAACTGGATTTCAGGAAAATATGTAAAAGCAGAAATAATGTCACCAAATATATACCTCCATTACATGCAATTTCTTTTTTTTTTTTTTTTCCCTGATTCATACCATTCCATTTCCAAATTATTTCTAGTTTTCTCAAACAAATATTGTACCTTGGTTTCAAAACCTTTCATTCTGTGATACCCATTTTTTCCTTTTCTATACATAAAACCTCAGTAAAAATATACTTTTCTGAGCATCCACCACAGTTAAAGATATTTTAAGGACATTTAAGTTCAATTCTCTGCTTCTGGGTCACTACACTCATACCCAAAAAGCAAAGTCTGCTGTTGCCTTCCATGCAGCATTTCCCTCTGAGCATTGTGGTTTCAGAACATGAGCCTCAAGCCAAAGGCTGGTACCTCAGCAGCAAAAATGGAGCAACTTGCCACCTGCCTTCTGCAAGGAGGGATGTGGCCCAGCATCATTGCAGCCTCCATCAGTTCCTTTTCTTTTGCTCTTTTTAATCACTTTTAGTAATACCTCTGTCTTGCACTTTCAGAAAATTCGTGTGTTTTTTCAAAGCTGGACTCTGGCCACCCTCTTGTGCCCATTCTGCAGCTGAGAGCATCACTCTGAGCCAAGGGGGGCCAGTTTGGCTCTGTGAGGGACGAGCTACCTTAGAGGGGAAACTGAACCTCATCTGCAGCTGAGCACGCTGGAATCACCTCAGCTGACAGCTCTGGGGGTGCCTTTAACAGCTCCTTGTCTGCATCCTGGATTGCTGGGAAAGGGACCTTGGGAGCCACATGTGTCTGTATAGGAAATATCTACACGTGGTTTTATATATATAAAAAATATTTATTTAATATTTATTATTTATTTATTTGTTTGTTTGCTTGCTTGCTTGTTTGTTTTATATATTTATTTTTATATGTGTGTATGTATATATGTATGTATATCTTTTTATATATGTGTCTTGCTTGGTTTAAAATTTTAAATTAAAGGACACACAGGTACTTCTTTTTCAGGCTGAAATCTCTAGGCTGACAAGACTTTTGCTTCCTCCTGTTTTCCGCATTTTGTTGTAACTGTGAATACAGGTGCTTATTTTACACAAATGCTAATTTTTGCTTAGTTTCAGCATAGTTTGCATTCACATGGCAAGGGAAGTACCAGCTCATGGTCTTTAAGGAGGAGTGGTGCACACACATAATGTTTTGTAAACCATTTACTCCTTGCTCTGAAACCTGTCCTGTGTGATCATGGGCTAGCAAACAACTGATATTTTCCATCCTCAAATGTGTGCCCACAGCTGGTAAAATCATCTCTTTATGCCTCTCATATCCCATAAGATTATTGTGGTATCTGGAATTAAACACCAGAATATCACTTTCAACATTTTCAGCTGATTCACAATGCTCATCGAAAGCTGTTACATAGTAGTTTTTTATATATTACTTATTATAAAAAGAGAACTATTCCAGTAGGACATGATGAGTGCACTTAACAAAAAAATTATATGGATATCTGTGACAGAGTGGAAACTTGTCATATAGAGAAGGAGGGCTTGATAGATCTCTTACTGTATTTCTGTATTAATGCAATCATAGAGGGTATTTTCTATAGAAGATGCTAAAGCTCATTGAAAGACAGTGAATAGTAACTATTTTAAACTTGGCTCCATTTAGGAGGATTCTAAATAAGACAACTGATCTAGTAATATTTTAAACATGTTTTGCTCTCTTTATAAATTGATTTTCTTCAACACCATTTTTTGAGGGAAATGTCAGTTCGGTTTTTCTTTTTTTTTTTTTTTTTTTTTTTTTTTTTTTTTTTTTTTTTTTTTTTTTTTTTTTTTAAATAATTAACTGTCTTCACTCCTCACACTTAAGGTTTCACTATTTTTTTTCCTGAACACGAGTTATATCATTTATGCAGTCAAGCTGGTGGGTATCCCCAAACTTGTCACAGTTGTTCTCAAAAATCACAACTGGGCAAGACGAGGAAAGTATTTATAGACACCAACCCCTATGGGTTACATATGTCTGAGATATTCAGGAGCAGCAGGTCTTGGCTGGGGGCTGGAGACCAGATAGAGCTCTGGGTTTGTTGAGACCACTGTCAGTGAGGATCCTTGGTGGCTTTGCTGCAGTTCTGACCTCACGTGTTGTGGTTTAACATTCCAGGGGAAGGGCTGAGCACAGAATGGGCCATATCTGCAAACACAGACTCTGTTTGGGCAGGAATCATACACCTTCAGCTGTGCAGCCTGATGAAAAGTAACTCATTAAGCTGTGGGTTAATCAAAGCTGTAAAATCACAGCTTTAATGTGTACAATTCATACGGGGCTGTCTTTGCTCCAATGCCACGAGATCATCCAGTACCTGTGCCTTTGTTTTTCCTCCTCTAACTGATAAAGACTGTCTTTCTTCTATTACTCATCACATTTACTCCTTGGAGATTAGCTTAAGGGATATGGATTTGTGGAAAGACTTGTAAAATGAGCCTCTGAACTGACATTACACATTACAATTTTCAGAACACGGTTCTGAAGAGAAAACTGCCTTTTCAAAATTCAGCTTCTGTATAAGAGAGTGCTTTTCCTGAGAACATGTTCTAACACCTGGATTCAAATTTCAAGTGAAAATTAGAGGCACAAATGTTCATATTCCTGAGTGCTGGCAATCTTAAAGCTGTAAAAAATTACAGTTGTGGCTGATAGCATTGCCTTATTCCTTAATGCCATAAAGAAACACTTTTGTCCCTTTCCTAAAAGAAGAAAAATTATTTTTTATAGTAAATAAGAATAGCTCTTCACACATATATACTTCAATATTAGTATCAATAATTATAAAATGACATCAATGTAACCTTCTCATCCTGAATTTCTTTTCAAAGCCTGTTGTTTAACAAAATGTAAATATCCAGTTTTATGCAATTTTATTTTGTAGATACATATAGATAGATATGTATAATAGTGTACAGAATGTGTTCACTTGTAAACAGAACTTAGCTTTTTGTGTGTCTTAAGAGCTTTAACATTAGAAGATTGTTTATGCATGGCCCTTTACCACTGCAATATACCACTAGATGATTTCTTGAATTGTATCTAAAAATGTAAATAAAATCTGCATGTTGAGTATGCTAACCAATATAACTTTTTTTTCACCACTAAGCAATGTATTTTTGTGAGTCCATTTGTTTTTATGCTGAAATTGGAAGAATCCCCTAATGTAGCGTTCCCACAGTCAAATGTTTACAAGGGCATGAGGAATATAAAACAAAGACAATTTTTAGGATTTTGTTAAGACTCGTGTTTATCACAGTGTGGACAAAAATGCAAAGAGAAGCATTTTCTTATCTATTCCTGTTACATTAGAAAAGTTCATGCCCACTCTTAGCATTTTCCAACACAGCTGTAGAGTAGTTTAAAGCCTATTTTTTAAATAAGTGATGCTCAATTTGTCTTTGATGATCCGCATGATTCAGGTGAGATGGGAGCACGGTCGGGCCCTTATTTGCATAAAAATTAATCACAGAAAAATGTAAATTGATAAAATTTTGCCTGGCTTTTCCCCCCTATTCGGGAACCCATGGATGGCTCCCAGAAGCAATCATCTCAGTATGGTGCCGTGTTGGATGCTACACAAACGATCACATTTGTGTTGAATACTCACTCATTTAAATGTCAGCACTGATGGGGTGGTACATCACCAGAAAAAATGAAAAATAAATACACAGCAGCTGAAGACCATCAAATCTGTGGGCACTCTTTAGAGATATATGATCTAATGTGAAAAAATTGTGGATTAATTATCCTTTTTTTCAAAGTGGTAATTGTTTTAGTATCACGGCAGAAAAAAAAATTGGCAATTTATTTGGAATCAAACAAAAACCAGTAATGTTAAATACGTCATTACACCATTGTGTTTATTAGAAGGCTGCAATTAATTCCCGAGGCTCCCTTAGTCTCCAGGACTGCATAAAATGACACAGAAGAACGTCGCTATTAATTTTCAAATGCGTTCTAAACCTGCAAATAATTTACCCAACAAAAATAAAGTGAGTAACAATTCAGAATATAAATTTTGTGGGTTTTTTTAATTTTTCTGAACTGCATCTTTGCATGGCAATGCTGCCACACAATAGTATCTCATAATCCGTAATGAATTCCTCATCTTTCTAAAGGAAGGAATTAATTTTCTCATTTCATATACGTGTAACTGAAATAAAGATATTACAGAAAAATCTCAAAATCCCCCAAGAGTGGGCAGCACAGAACCCACCCCCCGTTGTAGTTTTATATTAAAGAACTAAACTTGCTTCTGCTTCCTTTTGCTGTAAATTTCAAATAAGAGAGTAAATAAATGGTTGCAGTGGTTAAGGCTCCAAATTTATATTTCTAACTGAGCTAAATCCAGCATAGAGAAAAGAAATGGTTTTTTACCCTCCTCTATTTTTTTTTTTTTTTTACCCTCTGCCTTTAAGAAGCAATCTCTAGAAAATTATAGCACACAAGGACTTCTGTAATTTATAATCATCTGTAATAGGTTAGCCACAGTGCATTAGATCAGTGCATTAGATCTCCAAGGGCTGGAATGCAGTGTTTCAGCAATGCAGTCTGAGCCTGAGCTGAGAGGATAAATTTTAAAAGCCATTTATTAGGCCTGAATTGGAGAGCTTTGAGTATTAGTGTAATAAGTAGTATAGGTTAAATTTTTTTTCTCTTTATATATATTTTTTTTTAGAGAGATCTGGCAGTTGTTGCTTGTGTGATTTATCAGGGACACGACCAAACTGTAATTCACATGCCTGTGTACCTTTTATTTACTGTGCCAGCATATTAAAAAATGTATATAATACAAATTAAAAGAACTGCCTTTCATTGTTTCACGGAACTACATCTGACTTTTTACAACAGTTTTAAATGCAGAGCAGTGGGGCTCCTTATAGCTAGAATATATATATATATATATATATATATATATATATAAAAATAACTTGTTTTGTTTTGTTTTGTTCTTGAAGTCCATGTTTCAGAATCTGGCTGCACTGAGATCAAGAACAGTTTTGTCAGCTGTTTCAGCTCAGCAAATATTTCAGCAAGGGTATATATTATTTACTTTCCGAAAATGTAGGGCAGTTGCAGTTTTGGCTGTGAGTAGTTGTATTTGTGTGCTGTAAAGGACACTTTGTGGGAATATATGGCTGATGAGCATGTCTCTTGGACATGCACATCTTTCTCTTATGCTGCACTGAGTCACAGCCTTCACCTCATTCCTACACACTGCCCAGCCATGCTCTTGTCCCATCCCACATTCTCCACTACATTTAACTCTTAAATATTGATGGGTATCAGAGCTGCTTACAGATGTGCTCTGGAGTTAATCTGCAGGCAAAACCAGATTAAACTCTATGCAGCATGGAAGAGGGTTGGTGTTCCAAACTCTGTCAGCTCTCATTGATATTTCTTCTCAGCCTTGCAGAAGTGGTTCATCATGACCTCTTTGAGTGGGTTCCCCATCCCAAACTTATAAACTCCCTTTTTCTTTCCTTTTTCCTCAACCCTTGCACATAGAGCCCATATTACCTCACTTGGAGAAAAATTTATAAGCAGTCTAACGCCAGATATGTGGAAAATACTATGGCTTGCAAGTGGAAGGGAAGTGTTATTTTCCATCAGATTTCATGAAATTGCTATTTTTTATCAATATTAGACGTAGCATAGATAATTTCAACAAACTGTTTTTGTTTAATTAAATTTTCTTAAGATAAAGTCTATTTTTTTCAAGCCTAATACAAAAAAGGTCAGTTCTGCTGACTTTTAGGCTCCTCACTAGAGTCTTTGAAAATCTGATTATTCTGCCCTTACAGAATTCAGAGTGCAATTTTAAGGACCAAGGTTTGAAAACTTTAGTCTGTATTAAAACAGAAAGACTCTAAAGACAAAGAAAAAATGTCTATTGCCATGTGCAAAGTGAGTAACTGCAAAAAAGCTTTAGTTGGCAATAAGAAGTCCTAATCTGTTAAATCTTTCATATTTGTTAAATACAGACATGTGGATTGGGCTGCTTTGGGCTCCCCAAAGTAATTATTATATACAGTATCATATTCAAATTATATCCTGCACTGCATTTTGTACTTCATTGCAGTACTTGAAAGAATGTATTTGGATTTTTTATTGAAGATGGAAGAGTCCCTTTCTATACCCTAAGGTTTAATCCTTTATTTCATGTTTTACTCTCCACACAAGAAGAAATTCATGGTACTGTCCCGATGTAACTGAAGCCTTCTTAGAAAAGATGGAAAAGAAGCAGGGCTTTTAAAAAAAATGGTTATTTCATAGGTGGCTTTAAGAGTTCATCATACCAAAATGTCATATCTGTGTCTTATTCAGAGTGCTTAAGCTCAAATTACCAAGGGAAAAGCAATGCTCTGAAATTTGTTCTACTGTCAGCAAAATCAAGCCCAAACATGGCTACCCTGATACTCTTTATAGCCTACAGTGGGATCTTTGATGGTCTCTTATCCCCCTGGTTGTTGTGAATGTACCTGCAGTTTATTATTACCAGGAAGACAGGTTGCATGTAATTGTCCCCTCTTCTTGGGAAAGGGAGTAAAGCAAGGTACTCTGAGTGCATCAGGAATAGCCAGAATAACCAGAAACAAGCTAAAAAACCCCACAAACATAAACTGCCCACTCTAACAGAGACTCTGGTAAAGCAAAATCACTGAGAATTATAAATATACTGTAGTTGCTTAACTATAAGAAATCTCTCAGTATAAAGAGATAGCTGAATATAGGTGTCTATTTGTTCCTCCAAAACTACTCAGTCTATAACTACTTTTTTTATTAATAAGTAGTTTAATTACATGAAAAATGAGTGGGCCATTGAAAAAATAGAACTAATAGAAAAACCTAGCAATCATTTTGTGGTTGTTCTTGTTTGTCAGAAACTGAAGATTGAAATAAACTGGTAACAAAAGACTCTGGAAGGATATTTTGGTTTTTTTCCTGCACACATCACGAACTATAAACACAAATTCTCCCTGCCCTGAGTAGGACCTTCAGAAGTCTTCTTGGGTCCCTTTCACATAATAAGGTATGCTTAGATGCTTGGTTTTCAGGTTAGATGTCAGTAGTGATAATATGTCTTGAAGACAATGAGAGGAAAAAAAAAACCCAAAACCATTAAAACCGGCAGGAGTCTTCTCAGGTCCAAAATAGCCAGAAAAACTCATAATCCTGATTAAATCATGAATACTGAGATGGATTCAGTTGGAGACCATATAAATTACAGAAGTTCCCTACTTCCAGCTGTAAATGATATTAATTTTGGTGAGTGATTATGAGGGATTTCAAAGTGTATTGACTAACCTCAGCCATGACTTTCTGACCCTCAGGCAGCCTGCCCAGCTCTTTTTCCCCTCTTAGCAGGCAAAAAAGCTGTAGGGCAGCTGCCCACCACAGCATCATGTCCTGCTTGCTTTGAGAAACAATCCTGTCGTCTTTTTAGTTTGGATCTCTCTCTGTCACATCAATCAGCAAACTTTAGTACATTTATATGTTACAGAGAACTGGGCACCTCCAATGGCTCTCAGGTGAAGCCAATTAATCTTTCCGTTGTTGACCAAAAGTCAGAGCAGCTTTCACCAGCACAGTAGAAAGGCAATATTCTACAGTATTAATATTTTTCTTCTTTTTCCCTTTGAAAGGTGCAACAGTGCAAACAAATGCAAATAAACCAGGCCAGGCTGTACTAATTCCAGCCAGTTTGTGATCAACATCAGCAGCCTGCCACTGCATTTTGCCAAGCGCCTACCAGTGCTCAGCTAACTGGAGCAGATGTTTGCAGGAGGATGCATTGTTCCAACATAGCTGCAGAGACTGCAGTCAGCTACAGCTTGGTTCAGCCAAATTCAGAATTTGAAGTTTGATTGCCATTGGGAAATTAGCTCACACTCCAGTTCAGTGTGTTTAAATGATTTTTAAGTCAAAACAATGTCACTGCCAGGAGGTCCCATCTTTCAGACAATTGGGAGATTGTGCACCAGCACAAGAACTCCAGCTGCTTTTGTCTTAAACAGCAGCCTAAATAAAAGGACTTGCTGTACACCTGACTTCTAAGCTTTTAATAATTCACACATGTCAGATTTGCAGGCTGTACTGTGTAGTTCCTTTCTGCTAATTACATGTTGTCTCATACTGATGCCATATACCTCCTTAAATCATGAGCCACTTCTGAAAATTTAACCCAAAATATCTTCACAGTCTCTCTTGGCAGTTCTTTAGTTACATGCAATTAATTCTCTTTCCCTGTTGACTTTTGTCTTTTAGCATCCCTTATCTACCCAAAACTAGTTCATGGGAAATCAAAAATAAGGATGGGATGTGAGATGTCCATCAGTGTTCCTGACTGGCATGGGAGAGCTTTGTCCAGCTGCTAACTGGGAGCCTGTTCTGTGCTAAGGACAATTAAATACACTCTGGTAAGATCAATATATTGACTGCCTGTGGGGAAAGTAAACTAACATGTATAGATTTTTGTTTGTTTGTTTGTTTTGTTTATTTCCAGGAATTCCAAAAGAACACTCAATTACAAAGTAGGGGTAGGGATTTTCCTTATGGGTCAAATAAAAACATGATCGATGTTACTATTGCTAAATAAATTTCACATACAGTAAACCTAGAAATAAAAATCAAACTTTGCCTATAGTTTGTGTGGAGTTTTGTGATTTGCATATACATATATTTGTGTGCAAGGGATTAGGGAAGGCCTGCCAGCTACTCAAAGCAGGAGTAATTTTATTTCACTTTTCTTGTAGTGACTACTAAAAAAATAAAATAACCCAAACAACTGTAACCTTGCAATCTGTAATAAACAACACACCAAAAGAAACCTTGTTCTCTGGCAGTGCCTGGTTCAGCAGAGAGAAAAGCATCTGTCAGGAAGTTTTGTGTGAGTCACTATCTCCATCTAGTGCTGCCACCAAGGAATTGGGCTGCTAAACCCTCCCTGGTGGGGACACTGCAAACACAAGAGATTCTGTAATGATATAAAAGTAATGATATAAAATTATTCTTCGAATAAACAGTTACTGTTTCAGTCATTAATTCATTATAGTTTTAAATATGTCAACATTTCATTTGTAACACACCAAGTTTATAAATTGGCTACAAAAGTTCACCAGGCATTTGCCACTCTCAGGGTTTTCTGCAGACCTTTTGGTATGCAATCATTAATATGTTAATTATTGTTCATTAATATGTTCATCAATAATAAATAGCACAGAAAACTTGGCAGGAGTTTCCCTGAACCATGGAGTCCCCTCGTGGCTGCTGAATGTCTGGGTCAAGGATTAATTTCCAATTGACCAAGTCTGTAAATCAGTGAGTGGCTGATACATTACAGGCAGTGCTCTGAGACAGGAGGAAGGGGGGCAATGCATAACTTAATTCAAGGAATTTAAACTGTTAGGATTATACTACAACAGCTTTTTCTAACCGTGAAATAAGTACAGTCTCTTTTTTTACAGCTTTTGCTCCAATACCAACTTAAAAAATAATTGCAAATTCAGTGCTGTTTATGTTACCTCCCCAAAACTGGAAGAAAATTGCTGTGAAATAGAATTCAGGCCTGTGAATAAAGCATCTGCAAAACATAACTTCCCAGCTCAGGAAATAGTATTTTGCAATAACTCTAGAAACAACAGAAATACAAAGACAAGCAGTGACTTCTATCTGCAATGTGCTTTACACTTCAAAACTATTGGTGTGAATCCTCACTACAAATTTCAGTCTTGTTTCAATGTACTGAACTAGCACAAGTAATTAACTTGTCCCTTTTTAGGGAATTAGAGATGGATAAAAGTGTGACTGATGGAGTTTGTGTGGATTTCTGTGCATCAAGACACACCCCATCAGACTCTGGTTTTTAGTGTAAGAAACAAGTGGAACTTGTTTTGTGATGTTACAGTGCTTAAAAGGACCCAAAACCAGACTAAGCTTTTCATGGTCTTTTTGGTATGTGTAATGCAATTTTTAATGTTTTTAATTGTGGAAGTTGATAACAACCATCATAATTAAAATTTTTATCTCGCCCACTTTTATCTCTTTGGATGACTTTAAACCCCTGTTGTTTTCTGATTATGAGCTGTAACTAATTTATCTAATCTTGCTCAAATAAGATAGTCACATCTCACCAGTTTTGTAGGACACCTTATAAATTCAGATATTGACAACTTAAATTAAGATTAGGATTATAATTATTTGCTATGAATTATAATAGGTTAAACAAGTCAGGAGAAGAATAGTACTTAACTATTTTTTTCTCATTAAGTTCAGACTTTGAGCATTGTTTGGATCTAATTTTATTAGTTATGATATATAAGTGTTGTATTAAGTACTTTCCTGCATCTTCTACTCAAAGAAAATACATAATAAAAACAATTAGACATCAAGCTGAGCAAAAAAATAAAAACTGTTGTAATAGATGGTTCAAATAACTTGCAAGGTTCATTTAAATATCTGCCTTTCACTGTGCTGTCATGTGGACCTTTGGACTTCTGTGAGACTGTCAGGAAATGATACATAAATTAGTTTCCATTTTGTCTGTTTAATCCTGCTGCAGCCCTTGCTACACTCCTGAAATTCAGAGACACTTACGTTCCCCTTTCAAGGGATGTAAAGTAAAATGTCCCTTTTTTCCCCACAGTATGTTTGAGATAATGTTGATAGGACTGTCTTCTAACCACATGTGGGACAGTTGCTTCCTGTAGGGAACATCCCCAGCACCACAGCTCGGGCATTCTGCAGCTTTAGAGCCTCTGCCTCTATGGTTTTGGGTGTTGGAACCTGAGGTATGTATATTAAAATCCTCTGACAGATGGCAGGGAAGGACTTGCATTTCTGTCACTGCTTCTCCATCCAGACAAACACCTCCTTCCCCTGCCCTTTGTCACCAGAGTTCCCAGGTATTCCTAGACCAAAGGCTGTAGCCTCTGGCTGCTGTGGGGAAGGTGTGTGAGGGACATAGGAATGAGTTACACTGAGTTATGTGTCAGCAGTTTGTCAAACCAGGGAGTGACAACAGCACAGGCTCTAAGAAAACTTCAGTTTCCTAAACCACACCTCCAGGAATGGACTCCTCTCTAGAGAGAAAGAAGAAAATATTTAGTGCTGCAGTTGGTGATCCGGGGCTTCACCATCTGCATTAAACTAAGATGCTCAGCAGGATGCTGTATGCAGGATCACAGATTGGATGCTGCTGGTTTTTAAAAAGATGTTTCTATATCTAATTTTCATTGATTTCAAAGGTTTATTCTTTAAAAGTCAAAACCACTGCTAAATCAATGAACTGAACCAGTAAATCCACACAATAAAGGTCAGTATTCATAACCTCACATGGATCAGATTCTTGTCCATCAGGCAAGAGCCTGCAGTACAATAATGAACACTCTGTGTACTCTGTATATTGCTGTCAAGAACCACCAGGTATCAAATAGGGTCAAATATATCCAGTGTACACAAAACCCCCTGAAGGCTTTTATTTCAGTTGTCCTTCCATAGACAGATTTTTTTTTAGTTGCTGCAAAACTTTATTTTTATATAGTTTATGTTTATTTGGCTGTTATCACTATTTAAACTGCTGAAGGGAACTGAACTACAGTCACACACAAATTTATTTAATTCTTTGGTATCCTTAATATTCTTTTTTATCATTTTAATGACCTTTTCTGAGGGTTAGCTTTTATTTCAATTGTCGACTTTCATTTCTTGCCAAATTAGCAAATGTCTTGATTTGAATTTTGCAAAGATAATTGATCACATTCATTTAAAAATGAATAGGAGAACTAAATTCATATTTTTCCAATAATTTCTTTCTGTTTCCACAACAGATTTCTTTTACTTCTCTAGTAGTAGTTATCCTAGTTTTGTTACTCTGACCTTCACTTCTAACTGTGAAACTAGAAAACAGAAAACAAATAAAAACGAAATTTCGTATTTGCTAAAGCAAAACAAAAGAAATAAAATATATCCATCGAAGTTCACTTGTTTTTTATACCCAAGTTGCACAAAAGTTGTAGCTGCTCCTTGGTAGAGTAGAGCATCTGACAACTGCTCTGTCTGATCTGCACTGCTGCAATGCTCTTTTTTGGGGTTCTGAGAGCATTTCTTGACTCCTCCATCCCATGTAAATGACACAGCATCTCTATGGGATCGTCTTTAGTTTTTCTGTGATATTCACTCACCAAAAGTATTGTAACTGATGTTTCCTTAAGATCCCTTAGTACAGTTTCAGTTTCAGTTGTTTTTTTTGCTTGGCTTTTTGTTCTTCTTTTTTTTTTTTTTTTTTTTTTTTTTTTTTTTTTTTTTTTTTTTTTTTTAACTAGAAATGTTAAATTAACCTGATAATTCAACTATCACTGTTTATTTCTCTACATCTTTCTAATACTTTCTTTAAAAACTTTATCTGGTGTTACCAATAAAATATCTTCTGATTTGAAGAACTTGCAATTTCTGAGGATTTAACTGAAACTCTTACATATCTTAATTATATTTCTGAGAACAAAAATGAGACTCTTCAAACCTGTAGAATTTCAGAAATACTTCTGGAAGACAAGGAACCATTATTAATGAGAAACAAATATCTCAAAGAAAACATGCTTCCGCTTCAGCTCTGATTCCAGGATTTCAAGGTGATCCAGGGTGAGTCATAGAGGCACATCTAGCATTCAGTGAACTTTTCTGAACCTGAGATCTGTACAGCAAAGAACCTGCAGTGAAAATTTAATCTGCTGAATCTGTGTGGAAGTGGACAGTACAGCTGACATTATGAGACAACACTGGTGGAACTAGCTATGAAGTCATTTAAGTAGTAAATCTAGGCACATGCATGGAATTTGGTAAGCTTTCATGAAAGGATCAGTTCTACATTTGTGTATCTGAGAAAGTGGGAGGGCTCTTTTAAATTCAGTTCTGTAGTTAAAGTGCATTTAATATTTTTAAGTTGTGATTGGTGGTGCTCCTAGCTGATAACAGATACTGACTGACCATTTTATTTACCATACATTGTAATATTGATTACTTTAACATTTGCTATGCTACACAGGAACATTTATCTTAATATGTGGAGTATTTTCCCATCTCAGCAGGCTGTAAAATCACAGAGCTGTTTGAAATGAAGCTCAAAGATCACAGCTCAGGTGGCAGACATGGATCAAAGTGTGACATGTGTGCCTGGAAGTTCAAGTACCCGTGGCCAGCTGTAGAACCAAGTCATGTCCTCCATCTGTGGGAACCACATCTGAACACCTCCTGCAGCACATAATGCAGTTTTCAAGCTTCAGCACTTGATCTCCAGTGTCCAGACCTGTAGTTTCACAATGTGTCTGGTGAAAGAATGGAAGAAATTTTACTTTATCTGCTTAATAATTTCTTCCATTGTCTTTTTCTAAGGAATGAAAGTATTTTCTAAAGACATAAGTCTTTTCTAAGACTTATCTGAATTTTCACATGGCTGTGAGAGGACAAGCATGGGGGGACAATGAAATCTGGCCAGCAGACAAATCCCAAAGCAGAAAATTCCTTGTGGAACAAGGTAATGTACATGCTGTCCATACTCCCAAATGGAGAATTTGATGTAGCAAATGCATCACAGGAGGCAGCATTGATGGTTTCACTTATGCTAAATCTAACAACGTAGAGCAAGTTTAATTTTCTGTACAGATATACTGTGTGAAGGTTGCCATTTGAAAAGGAATAAATGAAAGTGTTCTTTGGTTATGAAAAATCACAGGAATTAAAATGCAACTTTAAAATTCGCTCTGTTGACCTTTAATGCAGGAACACCAAGCTTCAGAGGCTGCTATTTCCATGACAGCATGGTACTGAGAGTTTACATTTTTAGAGAAGCTTTTTTCCATTTCTTATTTCAACAATGCTCACATGTAAATCACATAAAGTCAAAAAAATATGTACTTTCTTGGCACAGGATCAATTTGGCCCACAGACATCCTTCCATATCTCTTGTGCTTATTTGCATGTACCAGCTTTAGGTGTTGAGTTTCTTTAGTATACCAAATAATCTTAAACTACAGCAACAATGATTTTACTGCCTTTAAAGAATATAACTCCATTCTTAATCACATGAACACAGTTGTTGCAACTGATAACAGGTAATTGCAACTTGGAGTGGCTTAGGGTGACATAACTGGACTTTAAATTATAAAACTTTACAACTGTATCAAACCTAAGTTTGACAGATTATCCTTGCTCAATAAAACAATTAATCAAGAACTGAAGCAAAGGTTGTCTGCTTCAGTAAGTGACTGTTATCTGTCAGGCTGTGTAATTTTAGTAGCTTTTACTTGCCAATACATCTATTGAAACAGAGGTTAAAAAATTACACAAGGGAAAGAAAAGGTGACAGTATTAATTTATGTGTGCTCAGCAGTCATTGAAGAGGAAGGACAATGCCAGTCGCACCAAAAACTTTCCAATAGCTGGATGCATTTCTCAAAATACTTTCCACTATGGAAATGGTGGAAATGGGACAGTCTCCAGTCACCTCTGACCATAAAATTAGAAGGCAAAGTATTCTGCAAGACAGTAAAATCCCACTCCTGCAAAGACTTAGTCATGCTTCATTTCTGCAAGCCAAGGGAACCATCATGATGGGAGTGATGTTTAAAAGGCCTTTGCTGTGCTTGCAGAATGAAGGTCACACATAAGATGTAAGAGGTCCCGTGGAATACTTATTTTGAAACTTCAGATGGTATTGCATGTTCATTACTTTCAAGGTTGAGAAGCTGGGAATATTTTCCTTTGTGCTCTTGCACAGGGGATGCCGTTGCTCTCTATAAACATTTACAATATACTCGTGTGAGGTTAACTTTAAATACACACTTCTCTGCAAGATGCTGATAAGATAAAGCAGAAACTGAGAGGGTTTGTTGAAGCAAGTCTATCAAATTACAGTAATGCTCTGCTCATTCACTGAAAGCGCTTTTACTAGCCACTTGAAGTGCTGCACATCCTTAATAGCCTGTTCACTAGACAAGTCCCCAGTCAACAAGTCTTATCGCTTTATGCCTCTGAAAATGCAAGGATGATGTCATGCAGCAAGAGACAAAAGCTGCTGTTGCTGGAAGAGATTTCACAAGTGTAGTAGAAACAGAGTAAGGACACAGTAAGTAATTTTAGTAGTGGTGTAAAATTAATTTCTTTGATCACCTTGAGTGATCACTTTGAGTTAACTTTGAGTACATCTTAAACTAGGAAAAAAAAAATCAGTTTTCCATAATTTAATTGGTTGCTTATTCTAAAAACCACAGTGCAGGTCACCACTATTTCACTATGCAATTAATTCAATTCTTAATTCGAAGAGACATTGAAAATTAGTCTTGAACATATCTTACCATGTCAGTGGTTTACATTATGATCTCTTCCTTCAAATTCCTTCTGCTCATTTCAGAAGGAACTTCTGGACTTCTGAGCTAGACTTGAAGTCCTCCTTGACATAGAAAGTGCAACCTGCAGACACTTGGGAGGATTTTTTTTTTTTTTTAATATTTCTTACACCATTATTTTTACATGATCCATGAGCGTGAAGCAGGGAATATGGAAAATGAGTGTTTCCAGTCCAAACCTGAGGCATAGCTCTGGTTCCTTTGAGCAGCCACTTTTCCAGCTTGGTGTGACTTCCACACTGAGCTAACCCACCAGGCTGAGCCTGCAGTGGAATTGAGAGAGGTCTGGCCTTATATGCACCAGATTTTACCTGTGGCATCCATTGTGGAAATGCTTGTAGAAGGTTGGGCAGGGACTGAGATCCCATCTGGAGCAATTTAGTGATGAGCACAAGAACTGTTCTGTCAGAGGTTTTTGCAGCAAATCATTTAAAATGCACATCAACTCTAAACCAGTAATTTTAATATCTTTTACTGAACATTGAAAGCTTACTTGATCAACTCTACATATGATATTTTTAATCAAGGGGGTAACCCTCCATGTTTTACACTTTAATTTTATGTGAAAAGGATAATGTATATGCCATGAAAACTTGTATGTAATGAATAAGATAAATATATTGTTTCTCATATTGTTTGCAGAAATATTACCTTTTGACCTTCCTTTTGAGACTTTTTTGGAACATTTGATGCTTCTGATAATAGTTTAATATTACTTTCTTCACATTGATTAAATACACTTCATACATCACTGAACAATGAGTAACATTCAAATAAGGCTGTCCACTGAAGTGCCTGCAAAAATGATAAAGTAAAAAATTAATCTCCAAAGTAAAGTCAAGCCTGAAATTGAAATCTTTGATGCATACATTTCATAATTAGTTCATTCTGCTATATCTAAAATGCAAATACAGTGCTCTTAAAATAATTCAGGTCTTCCTGCATGGAGCACTAATGAATTGTTCTAGCTGCTGCACCTCTGACTTCCAAGGATTCTGGAGTCATTTGACTTTTTTGTTGCTTTCTTTGTTAGGTTGCTGAATTTTCTTTTTTTATAAAGTTACTTAAAATAGCCCTCCTTGTCTCTTGTGTTACTTTAACTCCTGTTTCAGGCACGGGATCCACCTACAAACCAAGGGAAAGAGAAGTTCACAGAATATGAGCAGGATCAAAGCTTAAGGACATAGTTGAGGTCATTGCTCCATTGCTTTGCCATCACCAAATTATAACAACTTCTTAATGGTCCAGCTGCTGTAGGACTATTCTCTAAACTACAGCAATGAAATATTCCTGTCATGGGAGATTGGCTGGCTCAAGGTTTTTTGGCCTGTGTGCATGGCTTTAGCTTTATTTTGTATTTATGTATTTTAGGTTGGGTTTTTTTTCCTTGATAACTGCCTTGGGGACCTCAGCAGCATTAAGCCAGCAGAAACAAGGGTTTGAGAATGGCTAAAAATTTTGTTGCTACACCATGTCTGACCTGAAATTTTATGTCAAGGAAATGCTCTGTTTCCTACCTGCAGCAATGATGGTGAGTGATAATGGAAAAAAACAAACAAACAAACAACCAGATCACAAATGTTGTCTTTTGAGTTTTCTAGGCTTAACTGCATTTTGAACATAAGTCCCTGAATCTGACTATCCAAGTATCTCTATTGTCCTCTGTATGGCTGAGTTCCTAATTTTTTGTGAAATTACTGACTAGGTGCTGGACTAAAACTGTGCAAGATGTTGAGATCTGAAAAGTTAAGTAATGATCAGGATCTGTAATAAATTAATAAGTCAATATTATTTGTGTGTCACTTCTAAGACAATAAATGATTACATTCAATGGTGAAAAAAAGTTAAATAAATGATGCAACTTTACTGATGATTGGCAGAAAAATAAATCATACACTTTGGCCCAAAGTACATGACCTTTTTCACTGTAGAAAAATAAATCTTCTGAAGGAAATGTTAAAATTCAGCTTATGAATAAGGAAAATCTTCATTTCATAACAGCTAAGCAAGAAAAATAATTACTAAAAAGAATTTTTAATGCCTATAAAACATTTCATATATTTTGAGAGAACCTATTTACAATCTGATAAAAGCAGAAGTCCAGAATACTGACTTCTACTCAGCTATGGTACAAATCATAGAATCATAGAATGGGTTGGAAGAGACCTTAAAGATCATCCAGTTCCAACTCCCTTGCCATGGGCAAGGACTCCTTCCACTAGACCAGGTTGCTCAGAGCTCCATCCAGCCTGGCTTTAAACACTTCCAGGGATGAGACAGCCACAATTTCTCACAATTTCTCTGAGGCAACCTGTGCCTCACCACACACAGAGCAAAGAATTTCCCCCTAAATCTAATATAAAGCTGCTCTTTTTCATTGTAAAGCTTTGACCCTCACCCTTTGTCACTACATGGCATTGTAAAAATCCCTCTCCACCACTCTTGTAGGCTCCCTTCAGATCCTGGAAGGCCACAATTAGGTGACCCCAAAGCCTTCTCCTTTCCAGGCTGAACCACCCCAGTTCTCTCAGCCTGTCCTCATAAGAGAGGTGCTCCACTCCTCCAGTCTTTGGTGATCTCCTCTGGACTCACTCCAACAGGTCCCTGTCCATCCTGTGCTGTGACCCTGGAGCTGGATGCAGAGCTCCAGATGGGATCTCAGCAAAACAGAGCAGCAGGATCCCTTCCCTACCTGCTCTCACAGTGCTTTGGATGCAGCCCAGGGTGGAATTGGCTCTCTGGGCTCCAGGGGCACATTCCTGGCTCATGTCCAGCCTCTTACCCACCAGCTCCCCAAATCCTTCTCCCCACCGCTGCTCTGGGTCTGCCCATCCCCAGCCTGGATTGATTCAAGGCTGCCCTGACCCAGGTGCAGCACAAGCACTTGGTCTTGTTTAACCACAGGAGATTTCCATGGGCCCACTTCTTGAGCTTGTCCAGGTCCCTCTGGATGGCATCCCCTCCTTCAGGAGTGTCAGCCGCACCACTCACCTTGGTGTCACATGCAAATTTGCTAAGGGTGGCTCAACTCCTTTGTCTGTGACCTTGATGAAGATATTAAATAACACTTCATCCTCCCATCCATCATACACAGCCACAGGGACATCCCAGTATGGAGCCCTGAGGGACACCACTTGTCACTGATGTCCAGCATAGCTCAGATGTGTTGTCTTATATTACGTGCCTGCCTCTTATTTACCCTGCCTGCAGAATGGGCATTTATTTCACAGTTGTTCCTCTGCAAATGAACAAACTGTTCAGATTGTGGTGGAAAACTGTGCACAGCAGGCTGTATAAAAGCAGCCCTCTTTTAAATAAATGTGTAATCCCCACAGAAGCAATAAGAGAGAAGGTAGGGATATCAATGGAGTAGAGGCACAACAAAAAAATGGGAAAATACATCAGAAAGGTGGCTAAAATAGATACAGATTTCACAAGGTACACACAGAATAATCCTGTCATATTGTTGGTGCCTCTGTCTCAGAATCAGGATGGAGACTGAGTAAAAAAGGTACAGTGAAAATGACACCTTAAAAGTTCAGAAACTATTCTGGAGAATGTAAAGCAGGATAAATGTTCAAAATTATCAGACTGCCTTCAAAAACTAAGACTCATACTGATTTTTACACAACAAAAGTTTGGTTTTGCTGACACCCTAGCAATGTTTTGTGGCTAACTCTTTACAAAGGTAACAAAGAAGGATTTGGTGACAGCTATTCATAGCTGCAGAAGTACAAGGCAAATACTGTGAGCAGATGTTCTACTTTTGAGGAAGAAAAAAATTAAATAAGGAGATGTAGGAGCAAACAGAAGACAAAAAAATGAGAATACAGAAAACCAATTAGAATATGATATGTAAGGAGTCTGGAACTCCACATTTGCATCTGTGATCCATGGATTCTAGTACAAGAAAGAAAGAAATGTAAAATACTTACAAGTGATGTACATATTGGTTACATATTGTCATGGCACTACAATGTGCACAATGCCTAACTTTAACCTGATGAGGCCAACATTCCTACATGGCCTTGTTTGGTCCTGCAGGAATTCAGAGCCCAATGGACAAACCACAAGAAGAAGGCTGTTTTTGCTGGTTTTAGATGAGAATCCATCAATTCAGCCTTTGGAAATCAAAGTCTTGTGGACAATGCAATGAGACTGTGCCATCCACATTTGTGAGCAAGCCTTGTTCCTTTTGGAAACAATATATTATGAACAAAACAACACCAAGCTGGCATAAATGCTGAACTATTTGTAATTTCAAGAATTTTTTCAAGAAGTTATAGATCAAAAGTAGTGAAAGTGCAATAAGATACAGTTTGGAATTAGGAAATTATGAGAAGACTGAGAAAGAACAGGAAGGGTAAAGATGAGGATGAGGTAGGAAGTCAGAATCAAAATAAAAGAGGCACCTTTGGGAGAACAAGCTAAACTTGTGCTGGTCACAGATTTTTGCTTCCTCTGGTGAACACTACTTTTGCTCCCTCTCCTGTCACATAAGATGTAGGTCTGCAGGAATGCAAAAGCAGTTTCAAATACAGATGACTGAGTCTGAAAGACCCACAGCCTTCCTGAAAGCAGCAAAATTTCTCTAGCCCTCTATATAAGACGTAATACTTGCGTCTGACTTTTATCCATAAAGCAAGAATACTTGACCTGAGAAATTAGAAGTGTGCAGGCTATAGGAACAAATTGGGAATAAAGCAGACGACTGTAGGCACTGTAAATTTTATTTGGAGTTGGAGAATTTTTGTTCTGTGTGGAATTTTTTGCTTTGGTTATTTTTTTGGGAGGGGGCATCACAAGGTTTAATTGTAATCGTAATTATCTGTGTGAAGAAAAAGAAAAAAACAAACTGTAAAAATATAAACACTTTTCTTAGACAGTAGGTATTAGAAGTTTAGAGGGAGCAGATGTTGGAATAAGACTGAAATAGGACTATCAGTCTTTCCATGTTTTTCTCAATTACAAATTCTAAACAGTTTCCGTAACAGTCACCCCAGGCCATGGCATCAAGGTATGAGCTAAGGATTTTCACATAACAGGGACAGCGTTAATGCATTAATGCACTGCTATTCTTCTCAGCAGGCACCCCAACAATCAACCTCTAAAAATTTAAGAAATCACCCTATGCTCAATGACATAATTCCCATGAATCTTTAACCAACCCCACCACTGCAAAATAAAAGCATTATGCTTGTTTCAGCATTTTTACCATGTAAGTTCATTGAAATTAAGCTTGCTAGTGTGAAAGTAGCCCAGCTTTTCTGAAAACGACTGAGTCGTTGTAACAGCAGAGGTATGCAGAGGGCAGTGAAAACTGAAGAGGGCCTGGAGGAAGAAGCTGCACTTCCTGCATGGAGCAAAAGATGGCAATATTTTCTTATGTGTTAGGAGAGTCGTATATGTTATCTCACTCTAAAACAATTATAAATCATATATTGACACTTACTGAAGCCCAGCACACGAGTAGTTTCTCAGAAACTCAGTGCATGTATCACTTACAGATAAATGTTAGCTTTAGGAGCAAACTGCCATATGAAAATGTCTCTTTTACATATCCAGCACTTAAATATAAAAGCATTCCAGAGCATTTCCCTGCAAAGGTAGCTCTCTGGATTTAATCACTGTGTGGTCTTTCAGCCCAGAAGATAATATAATGTAAAAGAGTGGCAGGGCAAAGATGCTTCCTGAGGAGCATTGTTAGTATAAGAGATTTTACCTGTTTAGAAAAGATGCAGTACACAGGTCTGTGAGAGGCAAAGAGGCTAATTTAGCTACTTGCTGAAAAAGACTCCATAAATTCCCTGTGCAGCACTGCATATGTGCTTGGCCTTTGCATGTGAGGACAAGGACCAGCTCTCAGCAAAATGCAGGGGCTGCCAATCCCTGGGAGTGTCCAGAGAAACTCATGGCAAGCCAGGAGATTGTGACTCCCTCCAATTTCCACTGGAGATGCCCAAGTGAGTTGCCATAACTTCTGCTGTCTTGTCCATAAAGATGAACAACCAGGAGATCAATCTCGTAGCCAGTGTTCCTCTAGTATTTCAAATTAATAAAAGGTGAGCTTCTCCTGTCTCGGAAATAGAGGACAGCAAATCACACATGGGACTGTGGCTGCTCCAAAACCAGGTTCCTACACATCAGAAAGTGTCCTTGGCTCTGGTTCCTTGAAAAGAATATTATTGTACTAACATAGTAGTACTAGGGGAAAAAAATGTATACACACATGTGTATATATATAAATTAATCCTTAGATGAAGGACGCAGAATGTGTTCACTGAAGAACATATTTTGCATAAAATATATTTTTATCTTTTCTGGTTTATTTTCTCAAGCAATTCACATGCCAAGTCAAAACAAAAAAGTGAATTCTTGCTTTTTAGTACACAAATACTCCTGGCAAGAAACCATTGGTGAAATTGGCCATAGAATTGATTCCCAAAAGACAAGAAGGAAGAATAGTTTGAGATTATGAACTGGTAAAAATCACAAGACAACAATGGCCTTATAACTTTCTTTGGAATATTTTCCCATTCAGTTTGTCTTCCTTTGCTTCTTCTGTTTTTTCTTCTTAAATAAAAGCTTCCAATTCTGTCTCTTTTTCCACAAGATTGCATCATACTTACTCTTCTAATAGAGTTTAAGGAAGTTTGAGCAAAAAGTATAAACTCTGAAGACTAATGTTTGTATAAAGCTATCATCTTTCAAGTTCACACAACATTTTGTCAGCATGAAATGAAGCTGTTTATTCAGATCTCAAAAATCTTCACAAGATTTTAAAAAAGTGCATCCCATTGGTTTGGGTTCAGAGAACAGCACAACTCCTGCCTTCCCAGGCTCTGTTTTTGGGAGTGGGGGACTCTGCCCTAGGTTTTGGGGCTGAGGTCACAGCAGTAGAGGAGTCTCCAGCCTGCAGCAGCCACACCAGCTCTGCAAAGAGAAGGACAGTCTGAAGGGTTACACTGTGTTAAAGCCCTGGTGTTATGAACACAAACTCTTCACTATTTCTTAGAAAATTAATGCAACATTACAGATGGTTGTCTGGCTGGCCTTTATTGTGTTTGGGAAAGAACTGGGTTTAATGCTTTAATAGGTCTTCAATATTCCTCTGCCATTTCCTTAATTTATTAGGCACTATTTCCTGCAAAGAGTCTCACAAATGAATTTGAAGAAAGCTAATGTGCCACTCTAATGACAGATTGCTTTCAGGGCTGAGCTCAATGAACTTTCTTCCTATCTAAGTAATGAATCACAGTCATTCAATAGTGGGCTGTTGGATAGGTATGGGAAGTGCTCTGCTTTAAAGATTTCCCAACATGAGGAATGATCTTAGGGCCACAATATCATAAAAAAAAAAAAAAATAGGATATTGTTACAGAGGCTCAGATTAGTATTATTATAATGAACCCAGACATTATGTCCTTCAAAAAACAGAGAGAAAACATCAGCATGTATGCACTATTTGCCTTTAATCAGAGACACACTGACAATGCTGGAAATGCCAATAATTTTATAGATAGCTGTGCAGTTTAATATTTTTTTCTCTACCTTTTTTCTCTTAAGAGATGAAATCCACAGCAGCAGCATGACAGAAGATGTATTAAATCAGTCAGTGGACCCATGAAGAGAGAAACTCTGTCTTTCAGCAGTAACAACAGAAATTCAAAGTAGGCTTCACGTACAAAGAAAAGTGTCTGACTCCAACAGCAGCATTCTCTCTGCATCTCCTGTAAATCAAAACTAATCCATAATACTGAGGATTTACATTCCCAGGACTAAATTTTCAAGTTCTTCCACACATTTCTGGTAAACAAACTTTTCATTAGATCTCAACCTGTTTAACAATTCTGCAAAAACTAGAATTTAAAGAAAACTCATCTGAGTTCACTTATTTAATACTCAGTGATTAATTAAAATATTTTTACTCTCCTAAACCCCTTTTGATTCTTATTCTCAAAAAAAAAAAACAGCAAAAACAAAACAAAGCAAGAACAAAACAAAACAAAACAAAAAACCCACAAAAAATAAAAACACCAAAAAAAAACAACAAAAAAACACCATACTCCTACATTTTTCTTTTGTATGATTCAACACAATTTTTTTCTTTATATCAAATCTTTTGTTTTCCAGAGACAATGCTCTATGGCTATTATTGTAAAAATAGTTCATTTTGAGCTGGCCGCAACTGTGTGTGTGTTGTATGAACTGCATCACTGAAGAAATTCTGCTGCAATTTTTTGTGTTTAACCAGGCAAGCTTCCTCTGTGTCAGAGGGTCATGGAATCATTTCTGTTGGAAAAGATCATCAAGTCCAGCCCTTACCCTCACAGTTATTCTGGTGGCCTCTTTTTGAGAAAATGACTATGGTCAGTTGCTCTTACAGGTAATGGAAATAAAAATAAAAGTTAACAGATGTACTGCAATGTATGAATAACATTAATAAAAGTGTGAAAATGTTTTCTTGGTCACATCAGGCAGAGGCATCTTTAATTGGCATGAGGATCTAAGGAATAAGAACTAACTTGGTAAAAGTAATTTTCCTCATGTTAATATGGGAAAAATATGGAAAACAATGGCACCTTCCCAAGCTGTTGCTGACACGGGCTAGCCATCACTGCTTTTGCATCACTTGATTTTGTGTTTGTTGGGGTTTTTTCACTTAGTAGTGTCTTTACCTCAGCTCATGTGGTTTTTCTCACTTTTGGCCACACTATTCTCCACCCCATCCCACTGGATGGGTATGAACTGCTGGCTGGGGTCAACCTACTTCAACAAGTTTGAAGTATGGTACAGCAGAGGAATAGAAATCACTCCAACTTAAAATGTCTTCAGACTCAGATTTTTTTTCCGAATTTGACCTTGTGATATTTTATTTTATTTTAATTTTACTCTTTTAGTCCTAAAGCAGCAGGCAAAGTCCTAAATTCCATGTGATTTCCTGTCTATATTTCATAGAACAAGCTGCCAGGCAAAATGAAGGTGGTGTTCTTGAAATGACTTTTTTCTTCCCACTGAGGGTCTGAAGTTATTTTGAAAACTGAATTATGTAATTCTATATACACCAGTATTTTCTTTCATTTCTATCATTGTATGGCACTTAAAGAATGCTTTCTATGGTGGAGGCAAACTCTTGTACTGCAGTATAAAATATTGTGCCTTTAAAAATAACAGCTGGGACTACAAAGCAAAAATAGCAAGGGGCTGTGGGTTGTTTTACTGTAGTAAGATGATATGATGCAGGGCAGGAATCAAATATATCTAAATGATACAGGGAGCAGAGTTAATGACAAACATTTCCTTCTCTTCTAGACTGAAAAGATAGCCACTTCATGGTAATTGTGAAAATCCCACACACTCAAAGCCTGTGACCTCCGGAGGACGACTCAAACAAGAAATTTTTAGGACTGTATGTCCTTTCAAGTTTGCTTATTCCATCAAAAAATGTGTCTCCTTCCAGTTCTTTAACACACTGATATTTTTATATTTTTCTCTCATGGACAGAATTTTTTGCTGTAGGGAATAGTAGGAATGGTTATTCATTCATTTGAGGATGAAGTGGGAAAATTGAGAGGTATTCCAGAACTGCCTTTGAGAAATTTCCCTTTCCATTGAAACAGAAAAGAACCACTCCTATCATTGTAGAGTTGAGTCAGATCAAAACCAGCAAATACTCACTTTACACCCAGAGAACCAACTTCTACCTGTATTAACTTAGCCTCCAAAGGACAGAAGAGAGAAAGGAGAGCTTGTTTGGGGACCATCCCCTGTTGCTGAAGGCACTCAAAGAGAATTGCCCACTACCATTCATTTTTGCCCCTGAGATCGTCCTGCAGGGAGGACAAAAACCTGGTGACAAAGGATTCATAAATGCAGAACCCAGAATGAGTTTTTGCCTAAAAAATTCAGCTGAACAGGTAGGATCTTCTTAAGCTGAGTTAGAGTAACTTTGTGCTACACAAATCTGCTGTTTACCTCTTTGGGGGCAGCCCAAGAAATCATCACAGGCCTTGAAAGGACAACAGTCACATTCAGGACACAATTGTGAAGGGAAAACTAAAATTGTGATCCTGGTGAAGAAGTGACTTCAGTGGACATTGCAGGTAAAAAAAGAAAATCTCTAAGTTAACTCTACTTTTTGTGTGTGAAAATGCATATAGATTATTTTACTTATCTATAGTATTTTGTAATGAAGCCAAAAGAAGATTTTTTTTCCCAAATAAATGCTTAAAACTATCTGTGGAAACCTTTTACCTTAAATTTATTTTCTCAGAAAAATAATAACCCTATTAGAAAATACATTAACATTGGATAAACACACTTTTTTATTTTTGTATTTTTATAGGATCTCTTTCGACTAAAAATGAGTTGCACTACGTAGAGATATTACTTGGAAATGTTTGTGAGAAGTTGAAGGGAATATACTTGTAAGGCCAGAATTCCACATCATCCAGAGCAATGATGTGTCTAATTTGAAAGTATAATTAATGTCACTGTATGTACAAATTGTACTGGTTGCTGCTTAACTGACCATTACTTTTACAAATTTTTAATCTATGTACACAACTGCAGTTGTTGCACAGGTTAATTAAATGCTATTGAAAATCAAATTTGGTGTAAAGGTTATATTAAATAAATATCAGGCTACTTACAAATTATTAATTGATCAGTATTGAATGCAAGACGATACACATTTCAGAAAAGGCTTCTGATGAATTTTTATGATATTACTGTTAATCATTTTTATTGCTTACCTGATAGATCTGGGAGTATGTAAAGATTGATTGCTCTTAATGCCTTTAAAATAATTGGAAGAGGAAGAAGGTTCCCCAAGGAAGTGGGCACAACAGCAGCCTGTCAGGGGCCACTGGGACAATGCCCTGGGGCACTTGGGGTGACTCTTGGGGTGTCCCGTGCAGGACCAGGGCTTGGACTCCAACTCAGCACATTCTGTGATTCTGTGACTATTGGAATCATTAATCCACTTCACATGCTGGTCAACTGAAAATGTAATAAAATGGAAACAAATATGTGAGGTTAGCTAAAAGATTAGCAACAACAACAACAAAAACAAACAAACAAACAAAAAGAATTTCATGCTAAATTCACAATTATATTCTCTGAGCATTAGTTATAAGATGGTTGGCAGTCCTATAAATTCAGGTCAGATCAGAGTTACAACCATCCCCAAACATCATGGCAGCTACTAGAAGTTTTAAAATTGAAGTTGTGTGATCAATGCCAGGACTTAGATAGCACAGAAGTGGTGGCACAGAAGTCAGCAACTTATTCCATACAATATCAATGAATTAATTCCACTCAAGGCATGTGGACAGCCAATATTGGAGAGGAAAGACCAGAAATGAAGTTTTTCTGTCTTTGTTAAATACGTAACTGCTGTGCACAAGAAAATAGTTCTTTTTGGGTTTTGTCTCTCCATCCTCATTAGTTTCAAATGCATAATAACCTGTTTCATGGAGTGAAGAGATTTCTGACCAGCCCTGCTGTATTTTAGGCTATGACAGGCTCCTCAGAGCAGGACAACAATAATCAGGCTCTGTGACTTGTTCAGTGACTGCTTTAACAATTAAATCTGCCACAAAAACAGGAGGTGGACAGTATGTGCCCTGTCTGTGAGCACAAGAAGCATGGCTGATTCCTTTCCTGCTCATGAAGAGCCAGCTCAGATGCACAGAGCTCAGACCTGCCCAGTCCTGCTGAGTCACCCACCTGGACACTGGAGACTCTCTCAGGACTGAAGAAAGCTCAGGGGTAAGTTGCATAGCGAAACCTAATTAGAGGGACTCAGGAAAATAAAAACCAAACATACTGTAAACAAAAATACTGTATTAAACCAAGGACCTGAAGAGTGAAGTACTCTTCAGTGAACAGTGTAACACTTCCTTGTTTTGTGGGTGACTTCCTTGGTTTTCAATGCCTTCCATCTTCAATCCCTTTTTTACACACCAAGTACCTTCTGTTTCTGTTGAAGTGCAGTGAGTGCTGCATGTTTCAATTCTCCTGTTCCTTTGAAAATATCCCCAAAAAGTTACATTTTAACACTCCAAGCAATTTCTGCTTCATAGTGATTAGATCCACGCCTACTCAACTGATACTTTTTTTCCTTTTCCTCACTTCTTCTTCCAGTTCCTAACCAATGTTCACTCCTGCTTTGTCCATCCCTAGGCAGCTGCTGCCCTGGCAGAGCTGTATTCTCACCCTCTGAAAATCAACACCACTTACCTGGCCCGTAAAAACTGTGAAGTCCAATAAAAGGTGATAATAAAAGGACGATTGTGCGGTAGTTATCACTCTGTAGGTATAACTAGCAACAGCAGGGATTCCTGACATAGCAGCCTTTCTTCAAAAGCTGCCAATGTCACTTCTTTTTATGCTTTTGCTAGCACAACTGAATCGATGGGCTAAGAATGTATACATTTCAGTTGACTTTAATGAGTGCCATGCTGCCTGGAGAATTAATAGCTGAGAAAGAAGTTAAACAAACACATCTTCTGCAAAGCTGTGATGTTGGAAAGAATTGTAATTCACTGTATCAAAAATAAATTCAAAAAAGAGGGAAATTTAGGAAGGGAAAGCTAAAAAAAGAAAAGAAAAGAAAAGAAAAGAAAAGAAAAGAAAAGAAAAGAAAAGAAAAGAAAAGAAAAGAAAAGAAAAGAAAAGAAACACTTTAAAAACTGGGAGGAAATAGGAAATCTCTGTCTTTAATTTTAGAATGTTGAATAGTTTGCCTGGCACTGATATGCTATGGGATATGAATGTAAACCCTATTTGGGAATACTCACTTCAAACAAAAACAATACTGCAATTTTCAAACTCCACATTTAATGTCTTGTGTGCATTGAGTGTGTGGAGGCAGATCATGGAAGTGCCTGTGCAGTGAATTATTCCACCCATTGGGTAGCAGAGAAGATGTTTTTGCATGTGCTTCAAATGCAGATTTTCTCCCTCCTCCAAAGGAACCTTGGAGACCCCTTAATATTATGCAGTGTCAAATTTTGAATTCTAGGTAATTCTAAAATAAAATGGACACAAATTCCTGTACTGACTTTGCTCACAATTTCAGTTTAAAGTCATTGCATTGGCATCAACTGTGTGAGACTTGGTTGCTTGAAAGACTCTCTGCTCTTTGTATATCTTGTTATAGCAAAAGGAATATAAGTTTAAGATAAGGACTTGCTGATTTATCTAGGATTTAGTCTTAAAACACCTTACCTGAGCTACCTAAGGTATGGTTTAAAAATACAAATTCCAGAATTGAGAAAATCTTGGAGTTTGTGTGCTAAAGAAAAGATGCAAAATTTTTCCTTTGCCTATATGTAATGCAAATTTGGATGATTATGGTGGTTACCTGTTTGAATCTACCAATTTGTGTAGTTAAATAATTTTCATTTTCTTTTTGATGAGCATTAGGGGGGGGAAAAAAAAGTAGACTTAGGAAACTGACTCCTAATCTCTCTATTGTATTTAAAATCTTCTGTTTTGTAGCTTGGATGACATTATCACTACATGATTTTTTAAAGTAAAAGTACTATGACTCAGTACAAATTACCAAAAAGGTAGCCCTTGTCAAAGTACAGAGAAAATCCACCTTTTACTCTGCTTCTGTGCTGGTTTTAAACTTTTATAAACATATGGAAGTACAAATATTGTGGTATCTTATTGTGATTCTTTTGCATTTGACATACCATTCTGTTTCATACAGTTTTAGCCATAAATTAACTCAGAATTATAATGCCAAAAACATTTTTAGATTTAAAAGCTGCTCTCTTCATACTACAGATAACTGACTGCTGTCACTGAAAAAACTAGATGAGTAAATCTGAGTCTTCTGACCTCCTTGATAAAAATGAAATTTAGAATGTTTATCTTGTGATGTAACAGTGAAGGGCCACCTCCGTGGCACCCCTCAGACCACCTTAAAGGCAGACCTCTGGGGCGGGAGCCCGTTCCCTCCGGAGACGCTCGGTGCCGCGCCCCCCCCACCCCCAACGGCGGAGCTAGAGGGACCAGCAGAGCCGCCGGCGCTGCTGCCGACGGAGCGGGAAGAGGAGGGGCCAGCCGTTCCCCCATGCCAGCACGGGAGGTCCCAGACCCCCCGCGGCCGCTGCCGCCAGAGTGGGGGAGAGAGGGAGGCCCCCCAGGTTCGGCGCGGGGAATCCCAGACCCCCGCAGCCGCCATGCCGCCCGCCCCGGGCCGGACCCCCCTGCCGGACCGCTGCCCCGTTCCAAAAGAAAGAAACCCACGCCCGCCAAGTTCCACCCCCACCTCACAAGAACCGGCCCGAACCCCCGCAAACGTTGCTGCCGCTGTGAGGCAGCGTGAGACCCCCGAGACGCCATGACTGCTGCAAAACTGCCATGCAGTCGCAAGAGTCTCCAGCCGCCCGCCCCAACTAATCCCGCATGCAAATAAAGGACTCCAGGTGCATCTCGGGATACTGTTTAACACCAAAAACCCCTTATAAAATAAAAACCAAGCAAAATTGAAACACACAGAAACCAATTCTAAGCCGTGTGGACCCTGGAGTATCGAAAGAGCTGATTTCTCTGGTTTTGCTTACTAGCTGTAAGTTAAAAGACCAAACCAGAGATGAGACCCCCGGAAGAAACAAAAGAAACCAAGAACCCTAGGAATGCTCCCAGCGAGGGCGGGTTCTCCAACTCTGTTGAACTGCCTGCAGCAGAGCTGAAAAAGACCCTCCTCCTTCACGGCGCACGGGCAGCCAAAAACCCCTCGAGCAAATATTGGAAGAGCTGATTAATAAAGGCGTTTTAAGGAGATTAATATTTTCTCTGCCCATTTTTATTCATAACATCCTTGTTGTTAAAGCCAAGGTTTTAAAACAGTGTTATCATGGCATTAGAATACCAAATGTTTTGCTAAAAAACCAGAATTACCACACATTATATTCCCATCTTGTATCTGTTTGACAGAATGGCAAGGTAGAAATCTCAGTAATTGTTACTGTTAATGCCCAAAATCCCTGCACTGGCTTGCTGTGTACATCAGAAGTGAAATTTGCTCCAAAGGAAATGCAAGGGACCTTCAAAACCTACAGAACACAGAAATTAAACGATTGCTCATGCTACAGTTTTCTCATCCTACACAACAGACACAAACAGCCCAGGTAGAAATTCAAATAGAAAACAAACAACTTAATAAAGTAGGAGAACCAAAATGGACAAACAGCAAAGTTATTTTGGGGAGGCAAATACAAAGGTTGTCTCTATAATGACAATTTGGGCTGACATGTATCAACAGCATCTTTAAGTCTGCCAGACACACGAAGACCAAAATGGTTGAACAGTTTTATGGAATGCACAAAAGAAAAGGTAACCTTTTTTTCCTTTGTTAAAGATCCTCACAACTTGTCCATTCTTCAGCAGTTTCCCAGGCAGGTTTAATAATTTCTGGGGTTTCCTAGTCCTTCACAAAGTAATTTCTGATTTGTCAAAGATCATCTTCATCCAAAAAAACTAAGATTCATGACCTAAACAAAATCCATTCTTGAAGCCTCTCAGTTGTTTCAGAAAATATTACTGAGGGCATATATCAAAAGGCAGTCCTATATTCTAGTCCTGATCTTTAAATATTTTTTTCTACTACAAAATTTATTCTATACAAAGAATAACAGTAATTTTTTTCATTCCTGTAATTAACCAAACAACTATAAAAAATTATACAAGAAAATGAGATTTTCACTATACTGGACACAAAAATTCATTTTTCTGGATTTGAGTTTAATTTAAATGGGTTTCAGTAAAACTCTCACAAAGGTTATTTAGCCAAATTGTCTTCTATAATCCTGTAAGATCTCAGTGGGGTACCTCCCTTGTATTCCAGAGGTAATGGCTCAGACTTGACAATATCTGCATCCCCACATCCAACTCAGTTTTAGTATAAAGACCCATGGTTTTTTTAAGCATCCAGAGAGAGAGCAGCCTTTCACACACTGTTTTTTCATCATGGACCACTCAGCAATGTGACCTTCTACTCCTGTGATATTAATGGTGATTATGGCTATTATTTTATTATAATAAATAATATTTATTAGATTTTTCTTCCTGGTCATCTTCTCCATCTGTGGTATAACTGTTATAACTCAACCTTTTATTAAATTTTGATTTATTAATGTTCAGTATATGAACAAATGAATGAAATAGTGTTGGTAGCTTAAATTAAACTAGTAAGATCAGAATAAATTCTTTATCCTAGCATGTTAGAAACTTTGTATAGGTTTCATTTTTAAGGGTAAGAGCTTTAAGCAGTGGGAACATGTTGATAAGGTGGCACAATACCATCTTCACTGCCTGATGGAAGTGTGTAATACTGGAAAAGTAAATGTCAAAAAAGCATTTAAAATAAATACAATTTTTTTTTCACTTCGAAATATTTTTGTTAATCTACCTGATTTCTGTAACTTCTGGGAACTTAGTTATTTTTCACTCTTCTTCTTTTTAAGAAGTATTTTCCCATAATAGCTCTGATTATACCAACTGGTTAGTACAAATCCATATGAATCTATTGATGGGACAATTATATGAACTGAGAATATAGATGCACTGTATGTACTTTTGACAGTTGTGGGGAAAAAAGGTGATTATACTCTTTTAGAAAATAATACTTTTTTTTACTGACCTAGATGCCAAAAAACTCAGAAGGAGAAAGCTCCAAGATTGATGTCATAAAGCATCCTGCAAGGCACTGTTTCGAGTGTAGTTAGGAGTTTTTGCTGGGAGGTTTTATAAGTTGTGTTTTTGCAATTCCAAAGTTGTTCAACTTAGAAAAGCCTTTGTGCCACATGAAACTCTTGGCAAAAGTGATCTTTTATTTGGCATTGGAAGAATAATATTGTCTATTTTGAGGAAGAAAACTATCAGAAAGCAAGTTAAATGATGCAGTTTCACAGAAGGGGTGTAATGTTCATCTTCCTAAAAACAAAAGAGTAGAATTCGCTGTAGTTTTTAAAAATCCATGAACATAATTCAAGGGAAGTGGAAGGCATTTTAATATTAACGTAGATAAACCTCAGTGTGGAAAAACCCCAACAGTTTAAAAAAGAGAATTAAATAGAGCAGTGTTTATTACTGTGTACCAGAGCTGTCATCATGTAGCAGGTGCTCTCCTAGGAAACTACTAGACAGAAAACACAGGCAACATAAAGTAAATTTGGGTTATTTTCAAGCAATTCCTTGTGCAAAAAATATGTCTTTCGAAAGTGGGAAAAGGCGTGTTAAACACAAGTTAAACACAATATGGAAAGAAAAGGACATAGGCTGTTTTTGCTTTAACATCTAACAAATTTTTTGTACACATGAACCCTTGGACTAATTCAGATACAAATCAGATTAACAGATTATTTTTTCCTTTTACTTGCTCTGAAGAGAACGATATCTAGCCATTTGCTGGAGCTCTGTGTTCCTGAATACTTCTTTTTTATTTTTGCCTTACAAATCACTTTTTTCAGTCTCAGTAACGTGGGATACATTTTTTCCATCTTAGGGAGGTGAAGGAGCCCTATCCAATGGTAGGGAAAACCCACAGCAAATGGAACTAAAAAAGCTCAGGAACAACTCAAATTCAATGCAAATGTACAGTATGCAGAAGTATTTCAATACACTTTATATCCTAGAAGACTGACACAGTATTTTTCATGTTATTCAAGAACTTCATCAAAGACTGATTTTAAGACCCCAGTGAGATCCTGATCAGATTAATTACACTGTCTATGAAGGCCTTAACAAGAGACTTGAATATTCATGTGATTTAGGTGTAAATATATTTTGACTGATTAGAAGTCAAGAACTACGATCTTTATTGAGACTGAAAAAATAGTCATATGGATATCTGCACGAATATTCACATACAGGACAGTAAAACAAGCCTGAATTCAGTGCTAAAAACTCCTTAGGAGGTTTCTAAAAACAGAAAGGAGTGAAAAGCACAGGGAGTGAGACACTGTTTGCCTTCAGAAGTTAAAAGCTCATTGTCATTCTTATGGATAGGCAGTCAGTATCTCAGCATCTGGTCATGCATGGAATATGTGATCAGATCTTAGGATAAATGCTGTAGTACTGGAGAGGATCTTTTCATTTTGCCTTTGGAAACATTTTCCTCAAAGCTTTATTGAAATTACATGGATTATAAAACACAAAACAACAACTGGTACTAATAACCTTAATACCACGTAGCTTGTTGACATGTTATGCAGTTTGTTGATGGTGTTGACATCATGAAATAAGGCCCAACAGAGGACAACAAGTAATGCTTCAAAATCAGACTGGAGAGATTAAGCAAGCATATGTTGTTCAACATAAACTGTGCACAGTACACATTTCTATTCTGGAAACGGAATGCACAGGAACAGCAGCAATTTTAAAACTGAGCATTAGGGCAGAAATAGCTGTTTTCTACATTATAAGATGTGTAAAGATCCAGCCATGAAATATAAATGAAAACTAAGATATCTTAATTAAAATTAAGCAATATCTGGACCATCTGTTGGCCATAATAAACTCCAGAACCAAATTTCACTCAGGAAGACACTGTTGACTAAGCCTAAGTACCTCGGGGTTTTTTAAAGACATACTGTAGTATTTAAAAGGGTTTTATTTTATTTTATTTTATTTTAATTTATCAAATCTAAAATCCTGAGAGAAATTTGTAATAATATCATTACCTGAATATTTTGCCACACTGACATATTGCTCATTTTTACAACTCAAAAGAAATTTTTCATTCTTACTTAAACTGCCATCACCAGATGTTTGTATGATCAACCATCTGCAAAAAAATTGTACTTTTCTGAATGCTTATAAACCCAATGAGGGAACTTATCCCTGAGGAAAAATAATTGCAGAGGTAGAGGTGCTAAAAAAGAGATCTGACTGCCAAAAGATGTGCATTGTGCGACTGAGAAGCTAAAACAACCTAAAGCTCACTGCAAAAACCATGGAGATTCAAGGATTGATTTCTTTATTAGGATTGATTTCTTTATTAGATTATTTCCACGGACCCCTATAGCACAGTCAGGCTGTTGAGGATTTAACTAGAATTTCTACCTGTGTTGTTTACAGAGAGCTACTCTATATACTGTCTATAGAATATATATATATATATATATTAAAAAGCTATTTTATTTTATAGGTGTTTATCATATAATTAATGAAGAAATGGTCAAAACTGATTTTCTCTGATTCAGATGGTTGCTGTGTAGTTGTCTTGGGTTCATCTGATATGTCTTTGATATGTACAACCTATCAGTGACCCAAAAGGAAACAATTATGGCATTACCAACACATTGGAGAAAACAATAAAATCTTCTCAGTAGTACAGTTTGTTGTTTGGGGCTGAGGTAGAATTACTTTTCCCTTAGTACCTCAGGTAGGGCTGTGTTTGGGATTTCTGCTGTAAGTAGTGTTTGAGTAGGGGTGTTTTTGTTATTGCTGAGCAGAACTTACACAGAGCCAAGGCTTTTTCTGCCTCTCACCCCACCCCATGAGAGAGGGACTGGGAGAGGACACAGCTGGGACAGCTGACCCCAGCCAGCCCAAGGGATGTCCCAGAGCACCTGGCCTCCTGCTCAGTCCATAGAGCTGGGGGAAGGAGGAGGAAGAGAGGGATGTTCGGGGTGTGGCCTTTGTCTCCCCAGGTCCCTGTTACGTGGGATGGATCTCAACTTCCCTGGGGATGGCTGAGCACCTGCCTGACCCTGGGAAAGGGGAATGAATTCCTTGTTTGGCTTTGCTCGTGTGGATTGCTTTGGCTTTCCATACTGAACTGTCTATGTGTCAGCCCAGGAGTTTTCTCACTTTGTGAGTTGTCTCCCCCATCCCAGTGTGGTGGGAATGAGTGAGTGGATGCCTGGCCCCCAGCACTGGCAGCTGGGGTTAAAACTCGACACGTGGAAAGAGCTGAGTTTGTGCTGCTCTGCCAGCACAGTAACATTGCTTACAGTGCGCTAATGCAATCCCTACACCTCTGCCAGGTACTCCCAAATAGGGAAATAGTTTCACTTTACCTCTTTTGACATGTTAAGAAGTTAGCTGGAAAGTTCTGTGGATTTCTCTTTGCAGTTGGCTCGGAGCCAGCCCAGAAGCGTAGATTGGACCCTGGAAATGTTACTCAAAGACTGCTTCACTCATTGAGTCAAGGGCCAAAAAAAGCCCACCTAAGCTATTAGGTACTAAAGAGAGAGAACAAAGGAACTCCACACTTTTCATTGCTCATTTCTTGAGGTGCTGTAGAAGCAAGGAGTTTGTCTCCGTGCTGTGCTCGGCTTTGTTATTTTGCATTTTATATTATTTTCCATCTTTATTAAAACCATCTTTATTTTTAAAGGCACCCACCATCAGTTATCTCACTTATTATTATAGCCACATCTCTGCAAGCTGGCCCTCAGGTGTGTGGGTTAATCCCACACTACAGCTCTCCAGTTCATATGTATTTCCAAGTCCTCAGCACTCTGCTCTTGCCTGTAGCTGACCCCAGGCATGTCCTGGCAGCTGCAAGAAGTACAAGTAATCTGCTTCAAATACTGCACAGAAATTATTTCAGAAAGCTTTGCTGAAGAGATTAACTATGCAATGAGGAAAGAGAATGAAGAATAATGCACTGTATGTATTAAATTAAAGATATGTAGACTTATTATGCAATACATTTATTTTTTTTTCCTAGAGTAATGATCCAGTCCTCTTTCCTGGAATCCACAGTAAAGTGAACTATACAGACCATAAGGTACAGACTATGATGTCTAATTTGGTTAGAGAAAACTCCCTTTTTCCAAAACTCCCTTGCCAATACACTTCTTCCAGGGTCACTCTATTTGGATCACTATGTTGCTGCTTTCTTGGTCAGTTTTACAGCAGTCTTACTTTCTGTTCTCCCTCATCCTTTCATTAAGATATCTCCAGCAAAATTTCTCCTCATAGCTGAAATTGTTCCTATTTGCAAAGATATGCTTGTTAAGCATATCTTTATTAGCATATTATTAGCATATTATTAGCATATCTTTATGTATTGTTAAGTGAGGGTCTTCTAGGACATCTGATTCTGCAAGGGATATTAATGTTTTTTTTTTATATATGACTTAAATACAAAAATATTGTATACCAGGGCTAGTGCCTTTCTATCTTGTTTCAGGAAATTTTCAGCCAACTGTAATAGTGTATTCATATTTACTTTTATTATTGTAAAAAACCTTTTTTATATATCTGCTGAAATATATTAGAAGTTAAAGGAGACCCTTAAGTGGCAAGATCATACTTTACATGGTTAGAAAATTTAAACATTTTCTGATTATTTTATATTGTAGGCCGGATTCATCCACATGATGCATAAAATAAGGCTGTGATAAATTCAAGTTGCTTACTACAAGCAAATAAAATAAACAAACCAGTTGAATTCTTTTTGTACCTGGTAGATGAGATCCAGGTACAGTTCCGAAGTGCTGGTGGGTTCAACAGTTTGTGTTAGAAAGTGAGTGTGATTTGGCTGGCTGAGGCTGCACGATAAATCTATCCTGGACCAGCAGACTGTGCTGTGTCCAGTGAAGTGGAACTAGTATTTGTAGCTCTGGGCCTCCCTTGTGAATAAGGGGAATTCACAAGTTTGTCATCTTTTCTGGTATTTTGACAACCTCTATCTTTTACATTGCCTTATTGCTAAACTTCTTTTTTTGAGGAATTTTGAAGGAAAATGCTACCTCCCTCTTAGTGGCGTGATCATTTCAAAGCATAACAAAAGTGCAGCAGCAAAGGTCAATTGTTTGTGTGAGCATCAGAATGAAGTATCCCCTTTGATTTTGGCTGAGTTATTAGAGCACTTAATGCATAGATCTAGGCCTGGGCCATGAGGTCACCCATGTTGTCAGGAATCACAAACAGCTGCTCTTGAAATCACTGCTGCACTGTTCTAGCACCATACACCAGGAGGTTTTATTTTATTTTATTTTTAAAATTTATAGTACTTAGAGATTTTTAGTTAAGATTCTATTTTAAATTGCTGTAGGAGAACACACAATGATTAACTTGATATATTCTTTATTTTAACTGCTGCATAACTGCCCCTTTCAGCCCAGTGGGCAAGAGCCTGCTAAGCACACCAAAATGAAGTTCATAAGCCCTGGGATGAGAGAGAGACCAGCACAGTTCTGTTGGTTTCTTCAGGAAAACTGACCATGAGCAGAGAAGGTAATGAATCAGAAGTACCCCACAAAAATTGAACAGGTTGCCAACTCTTGCCAGATGGCCCATGCCTGTTATTGAGAAGGAATGGATGTAGCTGGACACAGTGGGTAACATCCAAACATCTTTTGAAGCCAAGACTTCAGTGAAATTTAAAATATCAGTAAGACTTTCATATAGAACTTTCTTAACAATCTCAGTTTAAAATGATAATTCATCTTATGATGTCAATGAACTCCTTGGCTTTAGAGTCAAATTTTCTGTTCTCCTTTAAAGCTTATTTCTGAGATTGTTGACACGATGCATCATTTGCATGATGAAATACTGTAGACCATTTATCAGTTTGGTTGTTGGTTTCTAAACTCCAATATTTATATTGTCTTCAGTTGAACTGAGCATCTGATAACCTAAGATTATAGATGAGGGAAGCTGATTATTCTATGGCTCTTCAGCTTTTTAAAGCTAAAGCAATACCATTTTTCATCAATTTGGATATTCTTGAATTATATTGTGATTTGACTTAATGGAGGAATAATGAGAAACTGAGTGGGAGCAGAGGATGCATGCTCATCCTCTGAAATAAAAAATAAACAGTGTAGGAATTAAATAGCAAGGGACACAGAAATTACAGCAGATTCCATTGATGTCTTTTTCTCTAATAAAATGAAATATATTCTGTTCAGCCAATATGCCTGTGGTAATTGGCATCACCAATCATATTTCAAAGGAGCACTTTGAATGAGATTTGCCAGAAAAGAACAGTGAATTAAATGACTGCATGTGAGGAGCACAGACAGACTTTCCCCCTCATTTATTCAAGACTGAATGTAATAACCAAGGAAAACTGATATAACTAACCACTTCTGACTTCTGTAAATTGATATGGGATGGAGCTGTCATCTCCTAATCAGATTAAGTCCTTTATTTAGGCCATTTTTAATCTGAGTTCTACCATGAGGTTTTACTTTAGGGGAAAATAAACTGCTTGGCATTCAGATACTAAACATTATTGATTTAATAAGATGACCAAAAGATATTCCACTGGTAACCAAACATTTCAGTTGCAGTGTGTATACTGTGAGTGCCTTTTCACTTGTCCTTTACAGCATTTTGGATACTGTGAGTAAAATAGGAGCTGGTATATTAGATTGCGTTAAACCCAAATTTCATATCATTGCATGTTTGTTCTTTTGAGAAACTGTGATAGAGGAAAACTTTTGATATAGCTATTACCATAAAAAGACATGCACATAGGTAGAAATGTTACTTTTATGAGAAACTTTATAATGCCTCTGATTGCATCCAAAACCAAAAGAATATCAGGAAACACAGGCAATGCAGTAGCAATCAATAGAAACACTTAAGGAAATAGACCAACCTTTACTGTAGCTGAAAGCTTCACACAGCTCCACATTGTGCTTCAGGCACAATTAAAAATTTTTCTGACCTCCTAAATTATCAGTGAGAGTTCTCAATTATCATTTATGTTACAATGAATTCATTTACATTCCTGATGCATTACAGATGTCAGCATTTTTCTGGGTTTACTGCTTCATACTGCAACTGGAGGCTTATAGTTTTATATCTCCTTGGTTTTTCAACCTCTATATCTTATGGTATTACAATTCCCCTTATGCTAACTTAAATCTACCTAATATCCCAATAATGCTTGAATTCTAAAACCTGATTATCCCTTCCACTTCTGCCAGGGATGAAATGATGATCCTCTTTTGAGAGGTGATGGAGGAGCAATACCAATAATCCTGTCTTTCTTTGGATTCCACTGGAACTCTGTGCCATCAGAGGTCCCCAAGATTTTGGAAAAAAAAAATAATAGAGCAAAGTATGTGAAAGGGATTTCATGCAGTCTCAAATGTTTGAACAGCAAATTTTCTATGTGGATCTCCTTTTGTTACTGCTGCTCAGTCTTTGGGAATGATGTGAGTGATGCTTCAGGAAAGAGATGCTCCACTGAGTGGTTAGGGTGAGGCCAGACATCACTGAATGCCTTCCCCGCTAAACTGGGACTACTCTCTAATGATATTTAGGACCAAGAACCTTACATGTGAGAACACAACAATCTAGAAATTCCAAAAGCCAATCTAATCTGTTTTTCAATCTCCTTTTCTACTGTGATTTATTTCTCCTTATTATTAGGTTCTTTAGTATTCTCCTTAGTATTAGCTTCTTTATGGTTATGGTCAGCTCTCAAAAAATATAAATTTTTTTAATAGTAAATTGACCAACAGACACACTACCACCCTGAGATTCTGATTTTTTTCCCTTTAAGTTCTATAGCAGCTTTTAGTCTGCAACGTGTAGGTTAAAGCCAGATTGTGATAGTATGTCCACTTGGTATTTTCCTTCATCTGGTTATATTTTTATTTATTCAGCTCTGCATGGCTTTTTTGACTGAATAAAAACAAACTCCATATAATAAATATAACTCCTTATACATTTCTATTTATGTACTAACTTTAATTGCTATTTCAGCATCCAAAACCAAGATCCAGCTGCCACAGATACTGTTCTTTCTCCTCCAGAGAAGTATAACAGCCAGTTCTTCTGATATAGGTATTTTACATACAATCTAGAAAAGATATGTGGCTACAATTTTCTTTTTTTCCAAACAGAAATTACTAATTCCATCCCAGTGGCTCATCAATAGCAGGGCCACACAATTCATTGTTATAACTTCTGACTTCAAAGTTATGTAGAATCGATTCCTACGAGAGTTCAGAAGCAGGAATTTAGCATATTTAAAGTTCCCACTAAAACAAACTCACAGTACTACTGATAATCAAAGATTTTTATTTGACTTTATTAAAAATACAATTTCCATTCTATAAGAGCCCCAGATGCCTTAAAATTGGTAAATGTGTGCTAACATCCATTCATTTTTTCAACAGATTCAAGTGAATCTAAAAGAAATTTCTGTGACACTATGGTGGAATCAAATTAATTGTGTCCATGTCCTAGGAAGCTTTGTCATCTAATTTGTGGCTGTAACTTCCAGGGGCTGTTGTCACTTGTAATATTTTCCTTTTAGTGTGGCATAGGCTGTTTTCTCTTCAGTAGAAAACAGGCAATAAAACTGTCAAAACAAATAGAATACAAAACCCAAAGAAGTTCTCCAAATAAGTGAATTAAGAAGCCTGTTATCTAGTTTTTCAGAAAGTCAGAATGCATGAAAAACTTGCTTTTAATGTTCTAGTCCACTTTAAAAACAAGCAAACAAGAAGTCATACAGAATTTAGGATTAATACAGGAATTAGGATTAATATTCAAAACCTGACTGTTAATGGTTCATTACTCCTCCCTTCCCTCATTTTTCCATCTCATCTGCAAGCAAATTGTGGGCCTGATGAAAGGGTCACATTTTGCCAGAACACTCACTTGCAAATCTCACCTACTTTCCTTAGATAATTTTTTCCATAATGCTGCTTTCCAGAGTGTGTGAACTAGACTAACATTTTGACTGGAAATAAAATCCCCAGATTCTCTTCCTCCCCATGATATAAGTAGTGGCAATTCCTCCAGAATGACATTTTTAAATCTCTCATTTCTAAAACTACAAAAATCATCCCAGCTATGGGAAATAAGTCTTCCTTTTCTCTAGCATGGAGAAAAAGAAATCACAGCTTGCAAGGAAATATTGATCAGTTCTCCTCATTGAGTTTTTCTAATTTGAGTTTCATTTAATTTCCTATTAATACTCTGAAATGAGCAAACAAGAAGACATAGAAACATTTGTTGTGTCCAGTTCTACAGTAACCAAATAGTTAAGGAAAAGGTAACTGCATAAAACTCCAGTATATCATTGGCTACACATAAAATCAAGCATTATCATAGTTTAAATTAAGTTTAAACAACGAGATTTCTGTAACAAAACAAACAAATTTGAAGGCCTGTTTGTCTTCAGCCTTAAGTGAAAATTTGTCAAGTAAATTCATATTTTCCCCTCAAAAATACTTCATTTTCTGAGTGTGGAAATATTCCCTGTGGTTAAATCTTATACAGATTGTTTGGTTAAACCATGACTTCTTAACAAACCCAGTCATTCCTGAAAGTTTTTTGAAAATTTGCATCAGGTATTTGAAAACCACAAATCAGAATCCAGTATTTTCAGATGAATGAAAAGCCATGCTGTTATTAAACTTGAAAGGTAGCAACATCTCTGAGCTTGACAGCATCCCATGGAAGATATATTTCCTACTGCTCCAGGAACATTAAGGTGATCCAAAGGTAAATCAGCAGTGACAGGTCAGTGACCATAGTGCACACTCAGCATCCTCAAGAGAGCTGTGTTTGTCTGCACATCTCAGGCTTTTCTTGTCTAAAGAGTTTTTCTATCCATAATTAACATGAGTATTCGAGAACCATAAAGCATTTATTTGCAAGGTGTTTTCAAGCAAAATAAAGAATAACTCATGCTGTGACTGTAAATAGCTCCCTTTCTGTGACTGGACTGTGGGTTTGGGCAGAGTGGTATATAAATTAAAGTCTCTGACACTTTAATGCTGCTGTAGCAGCTTCAAATCAATTATAGAAGAAGCAGAGATACACATTGCAAGACTACAAAATATGCAAATCCAGATCAGGGGTTTGTTGTTTCTCTTATCTCTATAGAATTTATGTGCTTATAGTTCTACTGACAGAATAACCTCACATTCATACATAAATACATATTGTACATTATGGATAGCCTCATTCCATGGCCTTCTTTCTCTGGATTGTTTCATGAAGAAAATTTGATTTCTTATGTATGGACAGTGTCCTTAATAGATGGTTAAGGTTTTGGGATGGTTTTCTAATAATAAAATATTAGCATTTAGATGCATGCTGAAAGAAGTTAAGAAAACAATGCTGTTCCAAACTGCTGATTTCTTTAAAAATGTCTAATTTAAGAATTAAAATAAAGTTACTATTACGATGCAGTTATAATTATTGTAATTTTCTATTAATGCCAAAATTCCTGGTTTACTTCTAAGCCTTCCTAGCAGTGCCCATCCCTGCTTGAAGAACAGATTGTTCATTATGTCATTAGCCCAGCAATCAATGTCTTTCTGAGCCTGTGCAGAAAATCTTCAGTAATTTTACCCAGCTCAGTATCAGGTCGGAAGCCATATTTCTGGGAGAAGTTTGGCCAGAAATAGAAATAGTGAGATTATCACATATTTAATGGCTATGATACTGCCCATAGCATGTAAATGACAGCAACATCCTATATTTTCAAGGGCTTGGTTCTCAGAAAATTGTTGAAGAGGACTTTCTCTGTAACCATGGATCAAGTTCAAACTTGAGGAGAATTTTCTTATGCTGAGTGCCTTACCTGGCAAAGTTACATATGTACAGTTCACCACAGTGAAGTCAAGCTCACACACTTGGTTAAACTGAAGCCTAGGCCTAAACCAGCAAGGAAAAAAACACATGGCAGAAAAAATGCCAACCATAATGGGTCTTCTTACACCCAGGAAAAAGGGAAAATACCAAAACCAGTTCTCTTAAGTAGCTGTAGAGAAAACAAGGTTTATATATTGTTTATAGAACAGATCTTAGGAGAAATGCTGCCCTCCATAGAATATATCCTAGAACTGCCCATGTCTCCACAGGAGTTCCTCAGAAAATATTATGCTTTGAGGGATGTGTAATTCTTCAACTGTTTTTTGGGTTTTTGTGTGTTGATGAGAAGGTACCTGTATACTACCACAGGATCAAAAAGTTGTTATAATGGAAGTAAAAGCAGCAATCAGTGTGAATACCACACAAATACAGAATCTTTTACAATTTCTGTTTTCTAGCTAAAACAATTTGTCATGCTCAGGGTCAAAGTGTGATGCAGCCATTAAGAGCAGCTGCATCTTTAGCCAACTTGAAATGCCAGCTGTCTTCACTGGGACTCTTTTCTGCTTAAAATTAGGGACATCTTTAAATCTTGGAGAAGAAAAAGCTAACCTTAACTGCTTATGTGATTTTTCAGTACCAGGATGGTTAAGCAGTTCACAGTTGCTGATGTTGTTAGCATTTCCTCCAAGACAGATCTCTGACTTCGTGAGGCTTGCTAATTCAGTGAGAAACCCACCTTGTCACAATGAGATCCTACCTCTCAGAGGTAAAGCTTTATATGAACTTTATATGAGCTTTATATAATGTTCCAGTCTCCACTGGAACATTAGCCTGGCAGTTCTGGACTCATGAAGAACTACATTTTGAGGATTTTGTTATTTTTCCAGGGATATTGCTGTAGAAAATCAACAAGCAGTAGTGCTAATATTAGAGCAGGGTTAGTTTAATTAAAATTCCAACCCTAGCAACATATTCTTTTGTAAAGGAAACACTAATTCCAAGGAACGTGCTATTTTTCAGAGGTCAGAAAGGAAGAAAGAAAACTTGACATCATTCCAGTTACGGATTCATCTTGCTCTTATTCATTATTATTAAATCCTGAAAAAAAGTAAAGGTAATACATTAGGTGGCTTTAAAGGACCTAAAATACATCAGTAGTATTTTCTTCAAAGGTAAGATTGAAAAGGTTACCATGATCATACCCACAAGAAAAAATGGTTTAACACTAAAAAGTTACCAGTTAGAATTTTTACTTGTCTTTCTTCCTTTGATGTAAAAAAAAAAAAAAAAAAAAAATCTTCTGATATAAGAATGTAGACTTAAAACCAGCAAAACTGCTTAAAAAACATAGTGGAAGACTTAACTTTTTGACTTTTGGCAAATATCCCAAAACCTACTGAACACTTTCAAGGTGATTCAGTGAAATGAGTTCAAAGAAATTATGTCTCATCTGCAGCTAAGAGTTCAATTGAAACAGCCTTTAATTTGAAAGGCTTTCTCCAGGCATTTCCATAGTCCTCCTCTTTCATCCTGTGACGTTCCCTTCTTTCTCTTAAACTCTGTTATTTCTCCCATCTTTGCCACCTTTCAGTGGTGCAATTCCTTATGGCCCTGTTAGCTCACTCCTTTCATTCCCAGCTGAGTCAATCTTTTCTCAGCTGAAAGTCCCAACATTGAGCAGAGAAATTCTGCTTGCAGAAATGCTTTGTCAGCAGAGGCTGAGCCTACACCTGGAACCTTGAAAGTAATGAAAGAATACATGAAAAAGATGAAAGTAAATCACTGTCAACACCTCACACAAAAAAGGGCCATTTTTATATCAATTGCAGCAACTGATTTGCATATGAAATGTTCAAACTGTGCAAAAATGAAACACTGAGAAATCCTTGGAAGATTTTTGGAAGTTATTTTTGATCAAGAATCTGTCATTTGAAAAAAAACAAAGTAAGCAGCTCTACTGAATATTGGACCTTACATCTGCTTAACAGTAGTAAATTTATTTAGGCTATCACAATCATAAGTGACATCATAAAATTCTGCTCAAAACCTCAAAAAATAATATAAAGGGAAATTAAACTGTCACCTGTGTCCATTCTAATTATTAAAATATCCCAGTTATTGAACTGAGGCTAGTGTTTTGTGATGTTGTTTTCCCTAAAATTGGAACTCTCTGGGGTTAGTTACAATCTGTCCTAGGTTTTCTGCTCTAAAAAAAAAAAGGAAAGAAACTCAACCCAAAAGCCACTCACCAAATCAGAAAAAAACACCCAACACATTTGTCTCAGTACAAGGGTATAAGAGCATTGTACACTGAATTCAGTGGGCTGAAATATGCTAAGGAAATAGAGCTCAAAAAGCAATAGATTATTCTATACAGTTTATGAACATTAAGAAACCACAGATTAAAAAAGAAGTTATTTAGCAATAATCAAATACCAATAGCAGAGCTGACATTTCTTACACTGTCAGCTACAAATGCATTGAATCAGTTATCATAAGCTCTAAAATATATTAATAGATTCAACTATAATTGCTCAAGTTACCATTCCTACAGCTTTCACTTGGAGGTGCTCCAAGCCGGTCAGCTCCACATAAAAAGTGTTCTAGCATAAAACCAACCCCTCTGGCCTTTGCTGGGATGGGCAGAAGAGATTTTAACTCCACTAGCAAAATAATGAAATAAAAATATCTGACGGAAAAGTTTTTTAGAGGGCACAGAATAATGAAAATCAAGACTTCTCATGAAAGGAGAATGAACCAGCTTTGTCGTTTAGATGGGTCCAGACTTGCTCTGCATTTCCCTGTCTATGGAGCATGTCATGAAGCCCCTTCCAGACACTCTGTGTAGAAAACATCTGCAGGGAACAGGGGCATTCCTGGAAATACAGCCATGGCTCTTTGCTGTGCACTGACTGCAAAGAGTTTCCAATTAGAATTACAGCTCATCAAGGCAGTGCCAGCAGGCTTCTGGCTGGTTAAGCTTCCAATTTTAATTGAAGTGCCTTTAGCTGCTGATAAAATCTGTCTTTTGAAACAGGCAAACTGCACAGTTCCTGTAGCAAGTTAAATTCAAGTTGGGTTTGCATTCAGGATAATTACATGGAGTTGGATCTAATTGATTTAGTTGAAACGTGTATTTTTATTCACCAAAGTGCTACGAAGTGTAATTATGTTTTTTGCCATTTCCTATTTCTCCCCTCTATTTTTTTTTTTTTTTTGCCATCATGTTGTTCCTTTCAGAATAATTAATTTCTAAGGAATAAGGCATGAGAAGAGTTTTCTGGTTGAAAATAGAGGTTCTTCAGAGTTTCCATTTATATGGAAAATTAGTTCAAAGACTAAACTTAATTTACATTATCCATTTTGTACTGCCAAAACTATTCAGCACTGGGTGAAATTTCGAAAAATATATTATAGTAATTTATAAGACAGTAATACCAGTGATCATTAGTGACCTTCCTATGCAAAAAAAAAGAAGAAATGAGACAAAGGATATTTTTCAAATGCATTCACTAATTGAAACATAGTTTTAAAACAAGTTGTCTCCAAGCAAATCATGACAGACTTTAGAAGTATGGAATAATCTCATTATTATACACGTAACAGTCATGTATAAATAAAAGTACAAGACAATTTTTTGGGGGAAATGAAAATAGAGTCTAAGCATTCTTTAAATCTCATCATATAAAGAAATTCAAGTATTAATGCCATAACATTCTTAATTAAAGAGGTAGAATGAGGGTATCTCTTAACAGTTCCAGGCTGTTTTTAATAGTCCCTTGGTGTGACTGGGACAATATGCCAATATGGCGAGAAAGCAAACATTGATCTGCAGTTGCAAAAGCAATACTCAGGGTGCAAAAAGGATTTTTGAGATTTTCAGCAACAAAAGCTAACAAATGTAGCAAAACAATTATTCTCTAAAGTGTGTATGTTATTAAAACCATTTTAAAATCAGATTCTTCTACCCAAAATAATCATCAGTTGACAGTATGACAAATGCTCCATCTTCCAGCAGTGTACTGTAATCTTTTCAGGACAGAGGTGTTTGGGGAGGTACTCAGGCACCACTCTGAGCACCCCTGTCAGAGCACTGCATATGAGCCCATTTTCTTAGAAACACAGGATCCTTTCCAAGTTTGTATGGCAGGTGATGTCAGACCCTCCACTTGGGATTAGCCTGCAGTAAGGATGGGCAGTGCTTTCACAAACCGATTTGTTTGTGCTGCTGGAGGCAGCCAGAGCTACACTGTTTATTGCAGCAGTAAGAAATGAGCACAGCAGAGCACATTGCAAAGCTGGAATGCAATATATCAATGATTGCAAAGTCTTTTTCTTGACTATTTCCTCCACTTTGTTTTATGTTTCCCTTTTCTTTTTCTAGCAGTTAACTTAGATGTTAATGGAAAACCCATTAAAAAAGCTACTATCCTACGAAGGAAAAAATGAATGCAGTTCTGTGAGAAGGAAGATTTACCAATCAATTTTTCAAGGAAAACTTCTTCCCTGACACTTAGTGACAAAGGAATGCAATTTTATTACTTGGCCAGATAGTTCAGATTTCTGTTCACTCTTAGTAAAACCCATTTTTTATAACATTTATAAAACTTTATTACAGAGTTATGAGAATAAAATTGGATTTCATAACTCACACGAGATCTTGAGGGACTGGGATCTATAAGCGTTAAAATCATTATTAAACAATGCATCTATTCTAAGAAAATGTGTTTTTCTTCCAATTTATCTGAAAATTTTAACCATATTATATCATTCCTTGAACAGGTGAGATTGTCTTTGGCAATAATTTAAAAAGTTATTTTATTTTTTAAAAATCCTATCATTAGTTGATAAGTTAGTTGGAATTTACAGACATATTTTTTGTGCACAAATCAGACTTGCAAGTAGGTATCTAAATCTAGGTGATACAAATATCTCCTCACAAGGAATTTCTGGAGAGTGTTCTTGCAAATTCTGTCTCCTGTGTTATGAAGTTTAATACAACAAATTAAACTGCATTTTCTAAAACATTTCTCTAAAAGAAAGACAAGACTTATTGTAGCTTGAGATTTGAAAAGTGGAAGCAAATTAGCATGAACAATGTAATTTGCCTGAGACTAAAAAGCTTTACCTGTTAAACACAGCCTTCTTTGAAAAGTTAAGAAATGTTACAACATCATCCGCATCATATCCAAAATTAGTTTTAAATTTGAGATGCTAGGCAAGATCCTCACCAGAGGTAAATTAGAAATGTTCCAGTTAAGTCAACCCCATCGTGGCTTTAAACCCTGTAATTTAAAACATATCTGTTTCTTTTTCTGAAATGAGATTTATGTATCATACAGAAGCTGGGAGCCATGTAACCACATTATTCTGAAAATTCCCTTCTCTTCAGTTCATCTCTGGGTTCTGTTAAGTGAGGCTGCACTGGTTATCCAGAGGGGAATATATAGATTTTGCTTCTAGACTCCAAAGTTGAAATAACTCACTCCCATGTTTTAACCAGAAATTTAAAATTCAGAGTCATGGTTAGGCCAGGCTCATCCATTTCAGGTTTCCTGAAAAAACCACAGAAACAGCAAAAAATTCTGGGTAGAGAATATTCAGATTAAAAAATAAATAAATAAATAAAAAGACAAAATAAGGGATCAAGAAGAATATTCTCTAACTTCTTCCTACTGTGTGAAAATACATACTTGAAGGAGAATATATCCAAAGGCAAGAATTTGGAACACTGAGACACATCTTCCTTATAGTTGTGGATGTCTGGATATACCTGCCTGTAGCTGGTTTCAGGTAACACCCCTTTTCCCAGCGGCAGTTCAGCAGTCTTATTTAATACTTTTAGCAAAATTGGCTACTCTTGTATTCTCTTCTTTGATTACGAGTTTTCTCAAACTCATCCATTATCATGAGAAAACAGTTTTCAACCTGTGACATGATATATCCTCACATTAAAGGATGAAGATCCAGGACATACTGAGATGGCAAATTTCCCCACTGGGGATAACACACACATATATCCAAAGCAGGACTGAAATTAGGCAAAGTTATAGATGAAATGGTGTCACACACATTAGGAATAAAACCTTCATGTAAGTTTTTAACTAGGCTTGATAAAGCTCATCTAAATACACAAAAGACCTGGCTGGAAGCTATGGTTCTCTAGCTTGTATTATTTAGTACAACTGAAGGAGGCATAACTCAATAGTCTAGACATGTATTCTAATTTAAATAGTTTTGATCTCATTATTTGAGATTTTGGTTAAAGTTTTTAGGGTATATTAAGAAGAAAAAAATTATCAAAAATGAACAAATAGGATGTTCTTAAAAGTCACTTTGATTCTATGTTAGATCTCATTATTAAAAGTATGAAAGAGAAATCACTTTCCATAGAAAAAAGCTAAGTCTGATGCCCACGGTGTTCTGTTACAGAGACAGCAGCAAGTGGACAATGCTAAGTCTCTGATCTTCATATTATTTTAAGATAATTGAAGTTGATGGGGTTATTCTAATGTAACTGAGAGTGAGGTCTAGACTTTTGAAATATCTATTCAAAAACCATGAGAGTAATTTTAAGAGGACTTTCTGTAATGACACATAATTTTGATTATTGCAGAATTGGAACCCCCTGACAGTCAAGAGATTTACTGACATTTCCCAGGCATAAACCTGAAAACATTGTATAGATGTGGCAGGAGGAAATGTGGCTCCTCATTGTCCTGCATTCTTTTTCAAACACATGACTTGGAGGCAGTGATGGTGTGAAGATTTGTGCTCACTGCAGCGGAGTTTTCCTGGACATAAACATTTACACCAAGCTGTAGAGAAGTAATTTCTGTACAGGAAATAGGAGTCACTCACACAAAGCAAACAACCTTTGGACAAAAAGATGTACAAATATTAGAGTCAGTTACTGCCCACCCTGAGGTGTGGGCAGTGAGGACCTTGGCACAGTCATGGGCTGTGTACATACTTCATGTGTTTTATTTATATTGGCTAACTGAATGTGCTGGAGAGAATGACCCTCCCCAGAAGGAAATGTTGTATGACTTCTTGTCAGTAAAGCTAAATTATGAAGCTGCTAAAAAGCTTTACTGAATCACAGTCTAATAACTTTAATTTTCCTGGGGTGTATTAATTGTACAATATTGGTATTTAGGGATTTTTTTTCCAAGTAAGTGTTGTCGTTATATAATATATAAAATATAAAACATATATATTATATAGTATATAATATAATATGTTATACTATATGATACATATATATTGCATATTATGTATTATATGATATGCAATATATAGTATATAATATATAATATTTAATATGTAATATATAAATAGTAGTGCTGTTTAATGGCAAAGAACAATGAAATCGATCATTTGTAGATCTTCTTCACAGATTTTCCTTTTCTTTCTAGAAGTAGATATATTTAAATCAAGAGAAGCCCTAGTGCACTTTCTCCTATGAGCAAGGCTTTCAAGAATAAAGCAATTATTAATAACAGCATGCTTTTTGGATTGGGAAATAATTCAGTACCTTGAAATGTGCTATTTTTATATTTAATTCAATTCTCTCTTTTTCTGTCTCGATTACATGATTATTAATTCCAGCAATAACTTAATATGGCATGGATGTAGCATGTATTTTTGTACTGTTGTTGGTTTATGTATTTTTTATTACATAAATTTCTTTGTTTGGCAGCATCTCCACTGGAGTTTTATTTGTAGTTCTTGACTCCTTTGGATACACTGGGTTCATGCACCATCTCAAATGGAAATGGCATAAAATGCCATGGATTTTTCTCTTACTTAAATCACAAAAAAATGATTCATTTACCAGGTATAAGCAGAAATAGAGCTTGTCTTCATAGTTCCAGCTACTCTGATACAGTGCCTGATCCCATATGTCTTTATAAAAATCCCCCTAACATATTGTCACATTTAGTACATCTACACGTAACAGAGATTTCTAAACTGTTCTTTGGTTCATACAGTAGCTTTTATTGAACTACAGCTTTTTAGTAGTTTCATTAAAGTAGAACAATTGCTTTAAAGTTTCTATTAAAACTTGTTTCTGATAATAAATGTAGCTTTCTCTGTAGGAAGAAGGGAATGCTCTCAGTCCTAGGCAACAACAAGAAGTGGGGAATCGTACAAATTCCTTCAGAGATTTTTGTTACTTCTTTCATGGTAATGATGCACAAATAAACAGATATTATTTCCTATCCTTTCCATTGCAAACTTCAGAGATTCTATCATTCATCATTGCAGGAGTGGGCTCAGGAGGAAGACCCCAAGATATGAAAGGTTAAGAAATTCTTTTTTTTTTTTTTTAATAATGGACTGGTAGGATTCCAGGTGGTTTTATATTGATCATAACACTTGCAAGATTTGCTATAGCATATTAAAAGCTACAACCATTATTAGGGAGACAAGATATGTACTATTGCTTTTCTGAAATATGTATCAAAGAAAGTACAACAGAATACAAGCATAGGTACATATTCTAAAATATAAGTGTCAGGAAGTATTTGCTACTCTAATATTTCATCTCTGTAACAACGCACACAAAACACCAAGAATGCTTAGCCCAACAATGTGACTCTTTTTGTTCAGAGTCCTTAAAATACAGAATAATGATCATTATAGATTTTTGCTTTATCCTGACATCTAAAACCCTCATGGAAAACACACCAGAGCGGCCTATAATGACAGCACAGAGAAAGGACACTTCTGAAAACAAAAAGAAAGTACTGTTAGGAGCCAACACATTATCTTTTTTTTTTTTTTTTTTTAATTGCTATGTGGTGAATAGCGAGGCTGTGCCACGCAGGTCTCCATCCGCCACGAGGTTGATGCAGCGCTGAAAAAGCCCCTCAGAGTTAATGATTCATTTTTTCACTCTTGTAGTGAGCGTGTTCCGACTGATACCACAGCCCAGGAGCACCGAGTGCTAGGACGCATAATTCGGAGTCTAGAAGTTGGGTGCGAGCCGTAGGGCTGCTAAGGGAGATGATGACATTAATTGTGCTCTGTCAGCCCTGTCCTGCCCCTGTGTCCCTGTCCCTTCTCTCTCTCCTGGCCTCACACCCGCCCTCGCTCCGGAGCTGGAACCTCTCCGCAGCTCCCAGGCCACCACTGCCGGGCAGCTCAGCGCTTTCTCCTCTTTACATCACGTTTTTATTGACCCGCCTCTCCCCTTGGTGTCGGTCCATGAACAGAGCCAGAGCAATAGGGCAGATGTGGGGCAGCGAGCAAGGGTCACTTCTAGCAAAACGACAATCTTTCACCGCCCCAAATCTGCCCTCGCACGATGCTCTTCTGTTGGACCGTCTGGCGATGGGAAGACCGCGGTAATTCAGAGCATGACTCACTAATTTCAGAAGCAGCTCCTGGCCTTTTCTCGTCCCTCTGGAAAGGTCGGGAAACGCTCTCCGTTCCTCGGGACCCTTATTTGCTCCCCTCTTTAGCCATTTTAATCACAGGGCAGGGCCCGCCCCTCATGAGGGACGAGTCGCCCCAGCGCCGCCAGGTGGCGCCTGAGCGCCGCCCTCGCCGGGCCCGTGCGCGCTGGGACCCTCCGAGCCGCGGCGGGACCGGGCTGAGGGGCCGGGCTGAGGGGCGGGACAGGGCTGAGGGGCGGGGCCGAGCCGAGGGGCGGGGGGCCGGGCTGAGGGGCGGGACAGAGCGGTGGGACGGGGCAGCCGGGCTGAGGGGTGGGACAGGGCGGCTGGGCCGGGCTGAGGGGCAGCGCTACCCAACGACGGGAAATGAGTACTAAAGGCTTTTCTCATGGAGTTCGTTTCCAGTGTACGCCAGGGCCACTCACTTTACTTTTTCCAAACTCCTACGACTTTTGTGTGGGTCGTGGATGAACCAGGGGATGGGGATTCACTGTGTTTGTCTGAGGAAAGGCTTTGCGTTCAGGAGCTGGCGAACACCCCGCCGTGCTGGCTCAGATCTTGTCCTTAAAGTGCTCCAGTCTAAAGTTCATATATTTCAGTGGCCTCTTCTTGACTTGTTAGTTGCGTTTTGGATGTCTCCGCCAGTCTTACCCGAGTTGTTCCCAACTGCACAAATACAGCTCGTCTCCTAGGTGGGCCACGTGTTAAAAATTCTATATATTCTTTGTCAGGAGCCGGGTCCGGTGAGCGAAGGAGCGTTCGCCTGGGCTGTGGAAGTGCAGGGAGCGCCATGGACACGGGCAGGCGCCCAACAGCTCTGCTGGCCGGGTACTAAAGGTTTTATGGCTTAATGTCTCCTGTGTTAAGTCTTCTTGGACAGAGAACAATATACTCGCATCTTAATATATGGCTGTACTAAAGCTTCAATGACTGGTTTATTTCAAATGTGAGTTCATTAGCCCCTTTGAATACGGTGAAATAGACAGCAATTGCATTTAATTCTCAGGTGTTGCTGTTGGGGTAGCAAGGCTGCAGGGCACAGATGGACTGAGGCATTGGTTGTGGGTTGGACTATTCATGGATCAAATATTACTGAAATACTGCTTTTCAGATGAAGTGACCTCCTTTCAAATTCCAAGTGACTGTGGTTTTGTGCCTTTTGGTGTGATGCTGCTTCTTTTCTTTTCTTTTCTTTTCTTTTCTTTTCTTTTCTTTTCTTTTCTTTTCTTTTCTTTTCTTTTCTTTTCTTTTCTTTTCTTTTCTTTTCTTTTCTTTTCTTTTCTTTTCTTTTCTTTTCTTCCCCTTCCGCCCCTCCGAAAGAAACCAAACCCACCTACTTTTGATGAGAGCCTTTTCTAAAAATGATGCATTTAGGATAGGGTATGGCTCTGTCATGGTTAGCAAATACAGGACAAGTCTATGCCTTTGGGGCTTAAGGGCTGATTGCAAGGCAGGTTGCTCAGGCAGACATTCTCTATTTACAAGATATTCAAGCACTGCATTTTCTTCATATGTTTTCTCGTTTCTCTGCCTGTTACAGGAGACAGTCTGCAATTTGTGTCTGAGGAGTGCTCTTCATTGAGTCAAGCTCTAACTGAACATGTGTGAATATAGATGGCTAAACTGTTTTAACCTACTGAGGTTGACAGTAGGCATTCTCAAATGGCTCTTTATTTGTGTAATGAGATCTTTCTTCGCTCCCTTTGCCTCTCAGGCACACCAAAGTTATTAACCAGGGGAAAATTATATCACCACCATGTGATTTCTTTAAAAATCATCCAGCCAAGGAAGTCACTCTTCTTCTGGTAATAAGAAATGAGTACGTCATCTGATGTTCTTTTCATAAGTCTAATTTAACTGCTTGAGGGGAGATAGGCTGCTTTAAAAACAGCTATTTTAATTAGCATTAAATGGTTTGAATGTAAGTGTTTTGGGGGAAGAACTTCATTGATAATGAGGTAAATTTTATATTGGCCATATAAACATCTTGCATGTGTTTGAGTTTTCTGTTTCTCATGTGTTTAGTCAGTTTTCACATGCACAAACTCTGGATCAGAGGAGCTACTGAAACAGAGCACAGCTGAACAAAAGAGCTGTGCCCACTTGTGCCAGCTGAACATGTGTCTCCTCTGTGGTCACACTTTTAAATAGAGAGATGGGATGGCTTCTTGGTCAGATACAGGACTTATTGTCAGAAATGCAAATTTTTATCTCTGCCCTGGTCCTGACTTCTTGTGCAAGCACATAGTTCCCTTACTCTTTGTCTATAAATTCCCTATTATTAAGTTTAATTCAGTGATGCATAGAATGGGATAAATACTTAAATTAGTTGGCCTGCAGTGTCAGTCAGAATAGGGAAATAGATACCTTTTAAAGCTGTTAGCCAGTTCCTCAGCCAGGTTAAGCTGAAATGGTTTCACTAAACCCCTGGAGGTATCAGGGTAGGTTCTTATGGTCTTAAGGCCTGATCCATGTGCCTCTTGGGAGGTCTTGTGGAATTCTGCCTTTACAAAAGTATCAGGGTTTGCATTTTGGAGATGCTGTAAAAGCTGAAAGGAATCTGTAAATGTTACTTATTAATGGCCTCTATTATTAGAAGGAAAAAAGCTTGTGTTAAATTTTTCAAATTGGCAGTGCATTTAAAGCTGAAGCAAATTTGATTCTGCTGGCTGCACAGAAGTGAAATAGGTCATCATCACTGCTATGGGGGGCTTTTTTCCTTCTTTGCTTTGACAACACTTTGCAAAGCTTGAGAAGAAAACTTACACACAGCTGTAATATACTTGCTTTAATTAAAGAAAACTCTATGTCTATATAATATAAGGGAAGGAAATAATAAAGCTGAGGAAACATGAAAATATCTGCATGCTATTTGGCTGTGGTAAAATGACTTTGCATTGAAAATACATACCGTACTTGTCCAATAGAATGTAAAGTATTATTTATTTACTCTGTGATGAGGGCTGACCCACTTATTCCTGTCCCATATTAAATGGTAAAGGGCATGAACACTATCTCCAGGTTAATATTTCACTGTTCTCCAAGTCTTTTTGTCCTTGTCAAAAATTACACAGCCTCTGTGTAAGGCTGAGCTTTTCTTGCTAGATGTGGTTAGGAGAGAAAATTAGTTTTGGCCCACACCATGTAGACCTCCAAAAGAAAAGGCCTGAGGGGGAGATTTTATTTAGTAACCCTTTACACCGCTGCATAGCAATCAAGTGCTTCAGCACATCCCAGGTGCCTTTGTGCAGCTGTGAAAGGCACTGTTGGTGTGCAGAGGACAGCTCAGCTCCCACAGCAGCACGTCCCTCTAGCCCTGGAGAGTCTGTGCAGCCCTTCTGCTCTGGGGCTGTGCTGCAATCACACCCTGCAGATGTCTGCACAGCCCTTGGGGGTTCTGTCTGTCACACCTTTATCCAGTGCAGAGTAACCAGCTGCTGGTTTAGAATCCATATGGAAATGGATGAGTGTAGAGTATGAGTGCCACTCAGCAGGGCATTCCGTGTTCAGCTTCAAGCTCTGGAGGTGCACAGAGCACCTGTCTTCCACTTCCTAGGTTACTTATATCCTCTGCTAATTCTTTATATGAAATGGGTCAGTTTCTTTTCAATCCCTGTGACCAACAAAGGGTTTCTGGGTGACAGAGTAATGGAGTTCATTTGTTTCTCAGAAATGTGGTGCCTCTTACCAATACAGTCTCTTGGTGCTGTGAATGTGAAGATATAAAGAGTGAATAATAAAAGCGGATGAATGCACTCCATTTTCATGCAGACTGGTGGGTTGTGCAGGCAGTGGGCACTCAGCAGTCCTTAGCTTTGGGATATCAGTGTTGGGATACACGTAGGAAGATGTTGTTCCCAGACATTTTGTCTCTAGGCACATATGCACATTAAATAAAGAAAGACCAGGAGGGAGAATAAGGTGGAAACTGCAAGTCTATGCCAGGCAATAGAAGCATTTTAACTATATTATTTGATACTTGGAGAGAATCCAATTTGGTTTTCCCCTGTGATGGTGATGAGAAATGGTGAGCCTGGTTCTGTTCCTCCACCATGAAGTTTTAGATAAATATTTCCACACAGCTTAACTCCAGGGGCAGGTTTTCTTTCCCTACTTTTTTCTTTATGTGTAGGCAATTTGCAGCTCTCTCTGACATTTTGCTGGAACTTCTATGGCTTTTCTTTCATCAGTATATATTTTTAATTTTTTTTTTTTTGCTAGACCTTTTCTATGTGTTGGTTGCCTTCTGTCACAGGAGAATGTTGGGTGAAAACTACTACTTTGTCCCTGTGCTTTCTCCTATGTTGTGTCATTTTGTTCTGCTAGACAAACTGTCTTTGATTTAGTGGGGTTGAAGTATCTGTCGCTAGACCAAATCAATCATGGGTAACAGTGTATTGACAGGGCATATAGCAATTATCCTTGACCTGAGGTTTAAAGTACCTGTTGTCAACATCATGTGGTTCTTGCCCCTGCTTGGCATGAACTTTGAGGCAGAATATTCTTTATCAGCTCTTTTATTATAATGTATGCACTGGTTTTGTCTCTGAACTTTTTTTTTTTTTTTTTTTTTTTTTTTTTTTTTTTTTTTTCTTTTTTTTCTTTTTTTTTTTTGACTAATATAGGCCTCCCTTTTCATTTGTGTAGCTCAGAAGAACCTGGCCAGGCAGCAGTCAAGAGTTTTAAAAATAAAAGAGATAGAACCTCTTTTGATTTAAATAGAAGCCAGCCTTTGAACACTGAGATTTTCATTGTAGTTAGGCTGCCATTTCATTGCCCAGGCCAGGATGTTTTACATATTCATTTGTGGTACTTATTTTTGGAGGGAAAATATGGAATTATGTTTTCCATTATGGCAGTTCTTTTGCTCCTTTACTCACTTTAAGCATTTATACTTAGTATTTCTATCCCACAGCCCTAGGCACTTGTAACAGCATCATTTAATGTTATAACCAAATGTTCCTGCTGTTTGCTGTGTAGCATCAGAGCTGCAGGAGTTTCTGTAGGAGAAAGAGTCATTCTCCTCCCCAGTGTGGGTGTTTTGGTGTTTGCCCCATGTCCCTGGTGATTAGGCCAGACAGAATCGTTCTTCTAGGCTGTGATAGACAGGTGAGGTAGTGCTCTTGTTCCCAGGAATAATGGTGCTTGTCTGGATTCAGAGATCGCAAGGGCGATTTGAGCATGTGGACATCCCTGCTGAACTTGCTGGTACTTCAGTTCAATGTGTGCTTAAATGCTGTGCTAAAGTAGGAGCTTATTTAGGGTTTCCATGTGTCTTTACAAAGATGAAATAAAGTAATTACTGCCAAGTGAAAAATAAAAGGCTTGGAGGAATGTTATTGATGTACTTTGCTACTTCAGGAGCAATGTATTTGGTCAGCTTCCAGGCAAGCAGGGGTCTTTGCTGTGGTTTGCCTTGTGGTTTGTGGACAAATGGAAATATATTTTGCCTACGCACAATTGTACTAAACCTTCATCTTATCATATCAGAATATCCATATGTTCACACAAGAATGACCCACCTTCTACCAGAATGGAGTTTTCCTCATTGTTTCCTATTTTGTTTTATGGAAATTGGGGCTATTTAGCCTGGAGAAAAGGAGGCTGAGGGGAGACCTCATCATTCTGTACAACTGCCTGAAAGGAGGTTGTGGTGATGTGGGTGTTGGTCTCCTGTCACAGGTAACAAGTGACAGGATGAGGAGAGATGCCCTCAAGTTGTACTTGGGGAGGTTTAGATTGGGTAGTAGGAAAAATTTCTTCACAGAAAGGGATGTAGAATATTGGAATAGACTTCCCAGGGAAGTGGAGGAATCACCATCCCTGGACATATTAAAAAATCATGTAGGTGTGTCACCTGAGGGCAAGGATTAATGGTGAACAGGATGGTGGTACTGGGTTGATGGTTTCTCTTGATGATCTTAAAGGTCTTTTCCAACATGAGGGATTCTATGATTCTATCCAAATGCTTTCTTGCATTGTCTCCTTATCCAGATACCCGAATGCCTTCTGTTTGCATAAATAGTGATATGCTAATATCTTTTCTGCTCCTTATCTCCCAAACAGGTGGCTTTTTTGAAGGGGAAGGAGAAATGTTTTCCTCTGTGGTCCAGCCTGAAAATACATGCTGTTGGCAATATTGAGGTGGTAGCTTGCTTCCTGTTTGGCTCAGAAGTGAGGAGGTTTAATGGTGAATCTCAGTTCCTGCTCTTCCATATTTGTTCCTTTTTCCTGTTTGATCTCTGCAAGAAGCTCAAAGTGGGATCATGGTGCTTATTGCAAGCTGCCTGGGGGGACATGGAACTGTGTTCCCAAGTTGCTGATCAGTTTAATCCTCACACCAAAGACACAGCCAGGCACTGGAGGGTTGGTCTCCACCGTTTTTGCTGCTCCTGTTGGCAGGCATGTTCCTGCTCCATGCCCTGGCAGAAGGTAACACCGTGCCCCAGGACACTGACCTGGGGCTGGGGCAGTGCCTGCCAGCTGAGTGACCACACCATGGTTTGCATCTGGAGCCCCATGGGATGGGTCAGATGGCCAGGGCCAGGCTTCCTACTACTGTGAAAACAGGTGGAAACTCTCAGCTTTTCTCACAGCTTGAAAATGTGGAGATGTGAAATACATTTTGTACCCACAGGTATTGCTGATTTACTGGGTTTTGTGGGAATTCTTGCATGCATGCAAAAGGGTAATTATGTGAACCATATTCCTAGAAAAGCTTCAGACATAATTCTTAGGGGAAACAATATCAGGCACTATCAGTTGATTTGTATGTAGACATCTAAACAATAGATCATACTTTTAGAGGATCATGTATTGCAAAACTGCAGGATTCCAGCAGATATATTTCTTGGGACAAAGCTGTGGAATTAAGTAATTCTGTGTCCTCCTGTGTTTTTCATTATATAAGTGCTCAGCTTCTGCAGACAAAATTTTAAGGAACTTTGAGCATCATCATAAGAAGACTAGACTATGCTTTTGCCAAAAACTCCTAGTAAATTAATGAATTCAAAAGAAAATATCACTCATCATGATAACTTGTAGTCAAGCATAGAGAAGTTGAACTGAGAACACAGGCAGAGAAACTGCATTTTGCACACTTTATATTCTTCTCATGATGAGAATTTGAAGATACCCATCTGTTTGATTTTTTTTCCCTTAGCTAGATTGTGATACCCATATATTCCACATGTCCAGTCCAGCAGAACTGGAATATAGACCTGGCTCTGTGTGAGAGCTGTGATGGATTTTATAACTGTGTTGCAAAGTTTCACATTTCTATGTGCCAGACCAGGGAACTACATCTCTATTTCAGAAAAAAAATGAGCTTACAGTGTGCCTACTGTGTGATTTGTGTGCCCGTCACACCTCTCGTCACCATGTTCAGCACACATGCAATGCACTCCTGTATTTTGCTTGGCTCAAGTCTGAGGAAAGGTTACAAGAAAGTGTTTAAAGTTTTTATTAATGCATTTATTATGGTGCAGTATTGGATTACCCCCTGCAGGAGCCTAAATGTGAAAACAGTTTTGAGACATCCAAGTAATACAGCAACAACATAGAGATGGAGCTCAAGAGGAGAGCCCTGATTGTTGTTTATAGTAAATATGAAACAAATAAACAGCTATTGGAGGACAAACAGGAATTGTCAGGAATGGTACTGACCTTTGTTTTGCTTTAGGCAAAATAATGAAGTCTTTATTTCCTTACATCTGTATAAAACAAAGACAGAATTGGTATAAAATACACATCTGACCTCATTACTTCTTCACAGTGACATAACCTAATACTTTCTATCCTCTCTTCCTTTAGGTGAGATGGTTTTGGTATTGATACAAGCAAGGTAGATGCAGGATGTTTTTAATTTTCAGAGAAAATGTTTTTAATGAAACAGCCAAACAGCTGCTTCTTCTCATTGCTATGAAGGTAAATGAGAGCCTGGTGGAGGTTTCAGGAGAGAGAGAAAGAAGTGGATGTTTTGTATAAATAATACCATTGTCTGGGTTGAGGACAGAGGTGGTGGAAGTACACACAAGAGTCACAGAAGGGCATGAGCAGAAGACAAAAATCAAGTGTTTCCAGAAATCACAATTTTTTGTCATGGGATGTTTTTAGATACGGTCAAAGGTTTTGGTTGTAAAGAGGATGGTGTGTTAGGTCACAGATTTAGCCCAGAATTTATCTATTTCTTTTAATACTAGAGAGAGCCAAGATATTAAATATAGGCTGTTTTGTTCAGTTACTTGCTTTTCAGCATTTCCTCATCATGTGTCACTGATGACCTGTTCTACTGTTGGTTCCCTTGTTGTCCATTCACTAATAAACTCACAAAAGACCTCAGCCTCATTTTCTTAGTGAATTACGTGATTGCTGAAATTCATCTATGTATGAATTTCACTCCCCTTCCTTTCACTCCAACTCTCCTTGTTCCTTCAGTGACATTCATTGTCACAACCACCTCTTCCAGCCACAGGCATTTCTCCTTTCAAGAGTTCAGAGCACCCTCACCAGCTCATATCTCAGGACTTAAGGTACTCCTTTCTCAGTAGCTTCCCTGCAGGGTTCTGTTTCCATACAGTCCCTTTTGGTTATTCCAGATGTTTGATAATGGTGCCATTCCTGAATGAAGATGTTTAGCATGATCAAAGTTATTTAAACTTTGCTTAATTGAAATGCTTGTTGAGCACAAAAGCAGTGAGATTGCCAAAGACATGAAGAAGTGCTGATCCATCTCAGACTTAGGGTGGTACTGAAATGTTGCGCCTTTATCCTCCTTGGGGTTTGTGGGGGAGAGGTTTGGATTGTTGGAGGATGTTGTGGTTTGGTTGGGCTTTGGGAGTACAGTGATACTCTGCTGGTCCTGAAGGACCAACCAGCTGATGTTCCCAGATTTTCTTTCTGGTTTCTGACCTAGAAAGGAGATTCCTTGATTGAGTATATGTGCATGGAACAAGGAGAACTGCAATAAATGTGTTGAGCAAAAGGAACTGAAGCACCATAAGTGAAGAGTCAGAGGAACTGAGCCGGGAGGACCTTGCTGTACATCTATGAATGCAGAGCCTCGCTGCCTGCTGAGGCACTGCCTCAGAGGCCAGGGAAGCATGTGGGAGACCATCATTGCCACTATGTGCTCACCTTCTCATCTTGACACATTGTTTCAAGGACCTGTGGCGGGCTTGGGGGTTTTATTTTTTGTTACTAAATGCTGCTGTTCTGCCGTGGTTGAGCATTCTTCATGATTAACACCTGCTGAAGTTTTCCAAGCACTGTGGTTTCCAAACTGGTTACATAGAAGCAATCTCGGCTGCTGCGCTTCCTGGCACAAGGTCTGCTAGTGGAGAGATGTGAGAAGATGAGAGAAGACTTTGGGGTCTTTTCCTTTTTCTGTGGTGGTTAAATGCCAAGGCTTTCAATAACTTCAGTTCCAGCTGGGTCATTGGGATTCTGAACTATGTACTTCAGCATAGCTTATGGATTTTAAACCTGTCACATTGTACTTTTATTGTAGATATGGTCTTGCACTTGCAAGCTGTTTTCTTGATCTTTTGCCAGCAAGGCTTTTGTGGCAGTCCTTGGAAGACATACGGTAGCAGCTCCCTTTTATAATATCTATCATTAACACCTCTTTGGCATCTTGAAGAATTTCTTCTTTGCTGGAGATTGGAGCAGTTGATTAAGCAGCCTTTTGCTGTCCTCAGGCAGTTTCTCAGTTTTCCACCTTGTTTCAAATCTACCTTTCTAGCAAAGGTCCTGGAAAAAGGTTGTGGTAGGGCAACTGCAGCCCTTACCTTCATGGTAATAATAAACTGTTTGAAAAATTTCAATCAGGCCAAAGCAGAGAGACAGCTTTAATGAGGATTTGTAGTGACCTTCTGTTTCATAGTAGGTGGATTCTGCCACACTGTCAATTTTAATTCTTACTGATCTTCCTGTGGCTTTTGATACCAGAGATCATAAGTTTCTCTTAAAATACCTGTAGAAGCTCCTGAGCCCTATGGGCTCTGTTCAGACATTGCTTCATTAGTATTTGCCTCAGTGGTGCCAGTTTGTCACTGTAAATATCTCATCTTCTGATATTGCCCTGTGAACTGCCAGGTTCCCCAGGGCTATGAATTGGGCGGGTCCCTGGGATTTCTCTATGTATATGTGAGCTACAGCTTGCATTCTCAAAACCTGTACACATTATAATGACCTGCAGGAAGGGCCTGGATGTGTTTATTTCTTACAATTATTTCTGTGTATATGACAACAGAACTTGCCCTCCAAAACGCAGACTGTAAAATGTTGCAAAAGTAAATGCAGTGAAAATAGGGTTCTGGTTGTCTATTATCTCATTTTGATTGAATCATATTGTTTGGATTTTCATTCATTTTCTTAAATTACAGAAGTGTCCTAGGTATGGAGATGAGATTTAATCTGTTTCTGGTTAGTCATGTAATGCTGGGAAGGTATTTCTGGGTGTCAATAGGCAGCAGAGGCTGGCTGCTGTTACTGGTTTAGGTAATAATACGACTTGCTGATGGAAAATCAGGAACTTACTACTAAATCATCAACTTTTCTTGTCTAGCAAAGCTTTACTTATGGACAATGTGTTAGAGGCATCTTCTCAATCCTTTAGAAAAATTAAAAATTGAGGATGTGACACCTTTATTTCATGTATAGAGGGAATGTTTTTATAGTTAGTCTGACTATAAAATATAGTTGACTCATAGTTATTTTTCTAGTAACTTGAGGTAGAGTTAGTCTGGTATTGAATGTATCAATAAATAAATAGCTACCACTGGGCTAGATATCATGACTGTGGAGTTTTATTGGTGGAGACAAAGAATATACCTGTGACATGATTAATTTTACCAAAATAAGGCTTCTACAGATTTTAATTCTTACCTTAGTGAAGGAACTATAGTTTGGAGGGTGGGAGTCCATACAAGGTTATCATCTAAAGAGACATAGGCTTGAGAAGGAAAGGCATAAAAAAGCAAAGTGTCAAGGAACCCACAACCTGTGTATGCAATGCTTGGTGTCACAGACCTTTGAGCAGCACTACTGGTGGTAATCTTGCCCAGCCAGAGGCTGCAGCACATCTGTGGGAGGCTGTTTTGAGAACTGGGTTAATAAAGCGGTTGGACTCACTTCATTTGGGGAGATACTTTTGAGGGTGAGGGAAGAGACAGGAGTTCCCTGAAAGGCTGCTGTGTTTCACTGCAGGGTCCAGAATGTGGGAGGAGCTCTGCCACGACTTCTTTTTGCCTGTGCCACACAGACAGTGCTTTCTTAACATGGTGTGTCTGAGCTCCTGGTTCATGGTATCCATTCAATTAAACTGGCCCTCTTAGGAGCACAGCTAGTTAGTAATTTACCCTCTGATTCAGTGTATATATCCTCAGACTGTACTCACCTCTTTGGATCATATCTCACTTTGAAATGATTTCTAAGTTCTCTTATTCATAACCCCTGTGGATTTAGCTCTGGGAGCTAAATTTGACAGGGATTATGAATTGGAGTCCACCACCACCGCAGTTCACAGTCCAGGGTATTAAAGTGAACTGAAATCAATAGTGGTTTATATTATAATATGCCTGCCTCTGAACTGGAAACTGAAGAATGGACACATCACCTGGATGTGCCTCTGCAGCTTTCAGCAGAGGGTGAGGTGGCAAATAACAAGGAAGTTGAACTTTGCTTAATAGGATTTGGAACATCTCACAGGGAAATGCTCTTTTTTGACAGCTTGCATGTTTTCTTCTCTATGTGCTTTGATTGTTTTCTTCTCTATGTGCTTTGATTTATATTTTGTTTGCATGTATTTCTAATCTGGGTAGTTTCTTCAAATTTTGTAATTTCGTATGGTTTTGCCCTTATCTCAAATTACGATCAGCTGTAATTATCACACTGTTTTCCTAAGTACAAATGAAAATGCAAACTAAAACCAAGACAACAACCCTCCTATTCCACATGAGACAATTTCTGTGTTTAATACCCTGCTTCTAGTCAGTTATTATTCAGCTCTTATCTGTGTAATTCACTGTTCTGTCTCCACCAGCGGTCAGAAAGGACAAGGCAGCAGTTCACTTAAATACACATCTAGAAACTGTTTAATGATTTCAAATTACTTTGACTGTTTCTAGTTTTATCTAGTGTCGTCCCTGCATTTCTTGCTTTCGAGTGTTTGAGTCTTTGCAGCAGCATCTCACGCTGCTTCATGTAAACAATATTGTATTCTTAGAATTTATCTGTATGTTTTGCATTCTTGTTCTCTGAGAGAGAACTTGACTGATGGTCATATTGACCAATGGAGTCAGGAGGTTGTAACCTCCTTGGGCCAATCTTGGCCCTGTGTACAAAATGTATATAAGCTATTGGAGTCAGATAATAAAGAGCCTTCCATGTTTCACCAAGCTGCTGACTGCCATCCTCTGTGAAGGTCTGCTCCCACGTTGCAATGTCTTGCCCCTCTAAAGGCATGGGGTAACAAGTGGTGACCCCTCCGTGTCTGGACTGCAGCTGGGTCACATCTGCTGACCCTTTTTTTTTGAACGGTACATCTGGACACTGTCCGTGTCTGAATGGACTCCTGACATGGGAGAACAGGTCACACCGGTGACCTCTGACTGTGAGAGAACTGCACGTCGGTGGACCTCTGTGCCCAGTGAGAGACTGTAGCTGCTCTGCCTGAGGTATCGTGGTAAGAGATAATGATCTCTAAACCCTCCTCAGATGAGAAAATCCTCATGGTGGACCTTTGCCTTGAGGTCCTGTGGAGAGAAGAAGTCTCCTTTCCTGGAGATGCTCTCCAGAAATTGTTTTATTATGCTAGAACTCATGGGTTTTTTTGCAGCCTTGAAGAAGTTTTTTCTACAGCAGAGTGGAAGTCTTTGGGCGACTATCTGCTCCAGGTTTTCTTTGCAGATCGCAGTGTGAAGCTTTTGGAACTCATAGCCACCTGGAGCAGGCTGGAGAAGGTGCTACCTAAATTGCAGCCTTCCAGCTCTGAGGACAGCTCTAGCCTCATCAGGCTGCGTGCCAGGGAAGATGGTGGAGTCATTCCTCCTGTCCTCGCTCCGCGGAGGTGGGCAGGACAGCCGACCCCCCTTCCTCGGAAAGGCAGCAGCATGGCGGGAAGCCTGCCCGTCCTCAGCGCACCAGCTGAGGCGGGCACGGGGTCTTCTGTAGAGCAGACCCCTTCTGCACCCACACCTTATCGGCGCTGGAGTGTGGAAAACCTCGGGGCTTGTGAAAGCCCGTGGGATCGGAGAGATCAGCACTCCCGAGTCCCGTGCCGAAAAAACGACGGCGGAGGCCAAAGATCGCCTCCCCCACTTCCCTCCCCCCCCCCGTGCTTTCCTGGCCTTGGAGGCGCCGGGAGCGCTCTTGGATTGGAGGGGCAGGGTGTTTTTTGTGGCCTGCCTGCATTGTGGATTTTCCATAAAATATTCCATGCAGCAGGACGGCGCAAGGCTGCGCTGTCCCGGGGCGCCAGGCAGGGCGGCCCTGCACCCCTGCGGCAGGGACTTGCAGGGCACACACAGGTCCGTGCAGTTTGGCGACAAGCCAAGTGCCCCGCTGGAGCGGGGGTGGGGGCCTGCCCAGCCCGTGAGGGGCGGGGTGGCCCCGAGAAGCGGCGGGGCTGGCCCAGGGCGGGCAATGCAGCCTGCCCAGCCCTCGTGGCGGGGAGCAGCAAAGAACCCCCCGCAGGGGCCAGTCCCGCCCATGAAAAAGGGCGGGCCAGCCCCGCACCGAGCGGCAGCGAAGCCGTCCGGCATCGGAGCCACAGCCGTGGCTCCGCTTGGGAATGCAGGGCCGGTACACCCTCCCAGCCCCCCCGCTCCTCCCTTGGAGGCAGCTGCGGCCTCTGCGCTGTTCGGTTTAAAGGGACAGCGCAATCACAAGTGAGTGTTCCCCCGCTGCAGAGGATCCCGGGATGCGGGATTCCCATCAGTCTCGGATGATGTTCCAACTGAGACTGATGCTGTGGGCGGCCGTGGGTCAGCACGGCGCCCCCTGCAGGGCAGGGATGGATTCCCTCGTTCTGCAGGTGCAGTGAGACAAGTTCTCACCCCTGTCCCTGTGGAGCACATGGGACAGGATTCAGAGGCCCATGATGCCTCATCTAATGCTCAGGCTGGCAAGACTAATGCTAAGGCCAACAAGAAACAAAGAAAGAGAGTGCAAAAAAGAGGAATCACTCCTTTGTTTCTTTGTGGGAGGTGTGGACGGCCAAATCACATGGCAGATGTTTCAAGGCAATCCATGTGAAAGGCCAACCTCTGTCAAAAGGGCAGTGGGGTGCAAAGAGGAAGTGTGCTCGGACAGAAGAGTCTTCCCAGTCCCCACAGCCGATGGAGGTTTGTTGGGAAAGTTTAGTCCCACACCCACCTCTCCCTGTCACTGTCCCTGAAGGGACCAAAATTGTTTAATTTGTGTTTGAGTTTTCTGTTCACAGGACAAAGAGTCGGTGGTGAGAAGGCAGTTGCTCTGAAGTATTGAGCTGCCTGGATTTCACTGGACCGTTGCTCTGATCAGAGACTGTCCTGGAACAATTTGGAATGGACATTGCGATTTTTTCCTTTGCTGTTTGGCAGCTGGAATGGACTGTCTTTCAAGATCCATTCATCGCCCTTCGTATCTTGGTTTGGGAGCTGTTGGACCAGGATCATCTGGAAATTTCAACCAGTCCTGGGATGTTCCTGTGTTCTGCATCGAAACAGAACTCTGGGGACTGGAGGTTTTTATAACGCCTCCAAAAAGCCAATCCTCAATTGTGAATCTGAATGATTGTTTTCTGTGATTCATTTGTATCCTGCAGGTATCACTGGCTGATGAATGTCCAATTCCTTGCACATTCTGGAATGGGTCATTTTTGCCCCATCTGCCACAAGGTGGCAAAATATTGTTTGAAAAAATAAACAAACAATCAATTTTTTTTTTGTTTGAGCTAATTATTGCTTGATTTCAGCCGCAAAAATGGCAATCAATCATTTTTGTATGAGCTCATTGCTCAATTGATAAATGCAGGCAACAATGCTTGCGAATTTGATGGGTGCAGATTTCTGTAAAATTCATACTCTCAGTATTATGGGAGGAATTTGATTGGAGCTTTGCAAGCAGTGTTTTTCTGCCAAATGCTCTGGAGCCATGAGCTTTTGCGAGTGGCAAGAATCTTTTGGATTTTTTTTCCTTTTGCGGCCCAAAAATATTCAGAAATTTAGTGCAAGGACCCACTGTCTTTACAGACATTTTGGGAGAACAAGGTAGGCCAGTATTGCTTGGAAGGATGATTTTGAGGGCAAGTTTTGGAAGCCCCTGAGGATGGGCAGCCCATTTGGTTGTGTTGGGGCTGCTGTCATGGCATTTCCACAGTTTTCCCAGAAGCCTTTTCATTTAGTCACAGATTTAATTTCTGTGGTCAACATGGCACACAGATAGGTTGTTCAATTTAAAGGGAGTCAGCAATGTTGTTTGTTCCATTTGCTGAAGAACCTTTTGTTGTGCCACAGAGGCCTGGTTCTTCAAAAACAAAAATGGGGAATGCAGGGTGAAACCCCGCAAATTTAATTTGCAAAGGCTTTGCATGCCACTGAGCACCTTACAGGTGCCACAGAATTTCACTAACCCTGCAATGTGAAAAGCAGGAAACCGTGACCGAATGAAGGTCAACAGAGGAGGAACCACAGGTCCTCCCATGGGAACAGAAATTGAACTGTAGTTCATTTTCTTTTTTCCTTTTTTCTTTTTTTTAAGGTAAAAAGGGTGAGAGGTCGTCCCTGCATTTCTTGCTTTCGAGTGTTTGAGTCTTTGCAGCAGCTTCTCACACTGCTTCATGTAAACAATATTGTATTCTTAGAATTTATCTGTATGTTTTGCATTCTTGTTCTCTGAGAGAGAACTTGACTGATGGTCATATTGACCAATGGAGTCAGGAGGTTGTAACCTCCTTGGGCCAATCTTGGCCCTGTGTACAAAATGTATATAAGCTATTGGAGTCAGATAATAAAGAGCCTTCCATGTTTCACCAAGCTGCTGCCTGCTGTCCTCTATGAAGGTCCGCACCCACGTTGCAATGTCTTGCTCCTCTAAGGGTAGGGGTAACAATCTGGCTGGCTTTTTATTCCTTATTGTCTAATTAAATCCAAAGAAATTGTAGTATTTGATACTTTTGTTTAAAAAAGTAGTTATATTTGCTAGTGGAACATTATCAGATTAAAAGAATGGATTAGTAATTTCATTAGATTTGAAATAGTCTCTGTAAACCAATGCTGCTTCTTCTCTGAGTTCTCTTAAAGTGTGATAATCTGTAAATGTTGTTCCTATATAACACTTTCATAACATAAATTCTTAGAAATGTGTCAGTGTTTCTAGTTCTGCCAAACAATGCTGTGCATGTTTGGTTTTTTTTTTTTTTTTTTTTTTTTTTTTTTTAGTTTCTCAGCGTTCTCCAGCTGGCCATGAGTTTCCAAAATCCCCTGTGACACGTGGCAGGGAATTCCCTCTTAGCCCTACCATGTGGATGCCTGAACCAACAGGTATGCTCTGTTTTCAAGGGCTGCCTTACTGTTCTTTTCTGTGTTGTTTTTGATGAATCTGAGGCACTGTGACCATCAGATAGCATTGTTGAGCTGTAATGGTTAGGTCCTGTTTGTTTCCATGAACCAGACAGACAGCATCAAACCTTATCACCCCAACTGCATATTCCCAGCTCAGCTCCCCCTCCCCCAGGGGCCGTGCTGGCTTTGTGTTAAATAGCATATTGATTACAAGATTACAGCATTTTGTATATAGAAAGTGAACAGTCATAGGCTTTTACATTTCAATTGCCTGTTTATCTCTATGGAAAATTGTACACATTCACAGAGAAACTGCTTGAGGTGATTCAGCACAATGTGAGGGGAAATGACTGGGACAAAGAAGCAGATCTGTGCTCTTCTGGGGACTGTTTTTTGGGATCCTTGTACTTCTGTGAATGAACATCAGTGGCAGCAGAAAAGATGTCAAGGTTTTGCCTGTGTTGTCACTGATGCAAAAGGTGGAGTCTCTTCTTTCCTCTTGTGCTCCAGCCACTGAGGATGATGTGGAAAACACAAAGGATTTCTTAATCCAGAATGCAGCTCATGCAGTTGGGGAGCATTGCTACTGTCCTGTGTAGGGAAAGTGGCACTGTCTCTCCAGTGGCTACAGTAATTTCATATAAGGAATGAAGCGGGGCGGTTAAAGTAAGCTCTAGCATAGCATGTTTTTTCATTAACTGCATAAAGCAATTTCCCCTGCACAGATTGATACTCACTCCTGGATGTGTGGTGGGCATCTGTTCAGGATTGCTGCAGAGCCCTTTTGAGTACAGCTCCAAACTGCAGAATCAAAACAGGAAAGGGAAATTACTGGTCAGATGGTATCCAGTGTTGCTCACCTTTTGAAAGCCTCAGTGTATTAGTTCCTTCAAATGAAATTTAGGATTTCAGCTATGTGTGTAATTAGTCTGCAGAATTGATTTCTAGTGTTTTGATATCCTGGTATCAACACCAGGGATTATTAAAAAACAATTGCTGGTTTTTGATGCAGCTCTAAAGTTTTTTATGCATTATAGCAGCAATACCTCTTTAGAGAAAGGCAGCAAAGTCACTATATTGACATACTAGAAAGAAAAGCTTCATTAAGGTCTTTTGTGAGTGGGAGAAATTCAAAGAATGTCCCAATGTCATCATTCTCACCATTACTGTGTTGCCACAGCTAGAAATCTGGATTATGTAGAATTAATTGATTCTGAGCTAGGACTTTGGGCAAAGTCACAAAGAGAATTGGGCGCATTAAAATCCTGATGCTGACCTTACTCAGGAACTCAACCTCAACCTGCTCAGTCCACGCTGCCTCTGCACTGAAAAGCTGAGCTTCTTCATTATGCAAAATTTCTTTAAACTTTCCTCAAATTTTATATACACAGTGATTATATAACACCAAGCAGCGAGAAGTGCATCTCCTAGTTATCTTCAAAATAAAAACATCTATTTAAAATATTTTGAAATATCTGAAATTCATAACACTGCATCTCTCCAGACATCTACTGATTTACAGAGAAATAGTAGTAACAAAATTTTAAAAAATATTTCAGATTACCAATTCAAGTCAGACTAAATAAGAAATAGGTACTTCACAAGATTATATCAAGAGTCAGCTGTGAAGTTATCAAAGTAAGGAAACTTGAATTTCCTTGACAAATGCTCTACTAAAATCTTGATTGTTCTTCATGCACCTAATGCCAAAAAAAAAGGCTGATTAAGAAACAAAATAGCTGAAAGATATACAATTACTATTGTGGTTTTGCATGCATAATCCACATCATCGGGTAACTTGTGCAAAAATCAAGGCAGAGGCAAAGGAGGTTTTAGAGAACCATTAAGGGAAAGAGCTGTGCTCTGACTGCACTGAATTACCTGGATGTCAACATGTAAAGATTTGGTGTGTTTTTAAATACAGTAAGTTAAACCAGATGGAATCATTTTTCTGCTGCAAGGTGGCTAAGGGTATTTTATTTTGGAAGGACTCCACAAAGTAATTATTACCCAGTTCTGTAACTGTTATAGAATGTAGGAAACTCAGAGAAAATAATAATTAAAATTTTAAATGTGTAGGTTTGGGGAGGGTTATTTTTCTTCCCTCTGAGAAAATGCAGTTGTTCAAATGCCTGCTAATTAGACTAGGGATGGTCTATATTAGATTACCTTCTGCCCCTTTCTGATATATTTTGGAGTATATTTCAAATTATTTACAGTCTTGAATTGGTGAGATATTCCCAAATGTTTCTCTGACTGTTTTTTTTTCCTGCTGTTGCCTCAGTTTTAATATAATTAGTTCTCTCATTTTCATTAGGTCACTCAGGCTGATGTATACCCTGAATGAAATCTTATTTCATATTTAACTGTAAGGTAACCCAGCAAGATTTAATGTTTATTTTGGTGTTTTAAATCCTTATCTTATGCATTTAAAAATGTGAGGTTAGATTTGTGATGATACCCTAATTATTTGGTTTTCTTTTTATCATATACATTGCTTTGTGGCATTATGCAGCCTTTTATTATCCCTTTTAACTGTTGCTGGGCTTTTTTTGCCATCTGATCATATTGTTTTGGACTTATATTCAGAATATACACCCAAGCAGTGCACAACACTGTTGACTCTGTTCTGTTTTCCTGATATGTATGAAGCTCTGATTCTGGATTTGTTTGTTGTTTTTCTTTTTTTTTTTTTTTTCTCCTGAGGATTCCCTCTCCTCCTCTGTCCTTTGTCAGTCTGGTCCCTTTCACACCTTATGGGGAGGAAATAATCCTACCAATAAGACGAGGATATTCAATCTATTATTTTTCCTGCCATGATCACAGCAGTCTCCCTCAGTAGCTAAATGTTTTGTCCTGTCAACTCTTTTGCAGATCAGGTTATTAAGGAGTAGAATATTGATTATTTAGGATGAGATTTTTAAAGCTTGCCTAGAGGGTTGTGGTGTCCAATTAGAAATTAATGACTTAGAGGCAGCTTTGAAAATCCCACCTGTAGAGTTGAAGTTTCAAATGAGTCTGAAGTTAAGAGCTATAATGAGTGCACAAATGGTGTGATATTTTCCTGTGACTGGAAGAAGTGTTAAATAGCAGCTCTCTATCTTCGTGTCAAATAATTAAGGAAGTTAGCAGAAGTAGACTTCAGATGAGTAAACTGATCTTTTTTTTTTTTTCTTGGAACAGGCTAACAGGCAGTTACTTAAAAATACTAAGGCACAGTGCAGCCCTGGTAATGACAAGTTTTGTCTAGAAAGTCATGTTATATTTGTTTGCTAAGATAGTTAATCACAAACTTTGACATAAGCCTAGAGCAAGAACAAAAGCAGGGAACATAGATGTAGATATTTTTTTCCAATGGAGAAAGTGAAAAAATAATTTTGAGTTATTTTTAGGATGTAAAAGGAATAGTACATCAGCCATAAGAATGAAACTAAAGTACAGTTCTATGTGCCAAAGATTTATTTTTCTTTTTTTAATGATTCCAAGGGTATGGCAGGTGAATCCATTTAGCAGGTCTAATGACTGGAAAGTGGAATGTTTTTCAAATAGCATGGATGAAACGATCTGTAGCCCATCAGCATACAGCTGGAATGATGTCATACATGGTTATGCTTTAATTGTTCCTGCATTGCTAAAGGGGGAACGGGGTCTGCAATATCCTCTGACTGCCTGTTGAATGCAAATCCTTGAGCTGGAAATGGAGAGTGTTCTCTTTCTCCACATGACTAATGTTAATTTCTTTAGCAGAAAAAAATTTAATAAGTCTCTCTAATGGTAAATTACCATTTATTGTAAATGTGCCACATAAAGGAAGTAATAAGTCATTATTATTGACCTATTACTGGTCTTTCTGTTTTACCTCTAATTAAATAAAAATGTGCACTTTGAGTTAATATGCTTTTTGTTTGAATGTCCTTTCTTTAGTCCAGAACTTGTACTGATATTGTAACACACTGCAGTGATCACAACTTCCTCTTAGATTTTGTTTAAACTAGGAATGAAGTTTTCTCCTTAGTTGTTCTTTAATTGGATCCCCTCCACCCCATTTCTCTCTTTTGGAGACTTCTACTCCCAGTATTTTATTGGGCTCTTCTAATAACTTGTTTGCTTCTAAAGCACAAACGTGGGAGCTTTTCCTGTGGGAAGATAGCGTCCTACTGAACTCCAAGCTTCAAACTGATAACTTCAAATATGTTAGTGCTTGAAAGAATGGATTAGAATATATAAAAAATAGATTAATTGTAAAGGAAAGCCAGAAATTTGCAGGGTGTGAATGATGTTACGTTGTGGCTGGTGGAACAGCTGAATGATTGAGGTAGTGGAGGAGTGCGTGTGTCACGTAGAGTTAGAAAGGAGCCTCAGTTCTCTGGACACCTGTGCATGTACAGAGAACTGCCAGTAGGGTAGGAACTATCCCAGAATAGGCTCAGGAGCTGAGATCAACATCTGGGAACCTAGAGGCAAAGTATTCTTATAAAGTCAGTAGAACCAGCTATGATTCTTTCTCATGTTTGGGTTGTTTTGGGTTTTTCTCCCTCAGGTCAAAGTTTCTTTCTGCATAACAGGACAGAGCTAGCAGGAAGAATCACAGGAACTGCTGTGTCATTTGATACATAGCCTGGGTGAAAGGCTTTGCTTGGAGTTGGAAAACATGGACTTGAACCTTGCTAGGTAAGGATGACATTGGACATGACCTCTTACATCCTAAGCAAGGCATGAGGGCTGGGATAATGCATGAAGCTGAACAGTGTAATTACCACATCAGTCATATTTAAGCAACCCTATGTCAGAGCACCCAAATCTGCCTGAAGAGGAAGGTGTAGTACTCTAATGTGCTACAACTTGTCTGCAGCTCTGAGTAGATGTTTTCATTCCAGCATCTAAGATGCTCTGTGTGCTCATTTTTTTCTCTGGACTTCAAGTGCATTACTTATTTTGAATCCCACTCTGAAATATTCAGTTCCTCCATGCATCAGACTCTGAAATTCCCTCCTTGGGATCAGAAGCCTAAAAGCTAAATGTCATTGCCTGTTCTTTATAGAGCCCTGTGTCTTTTATTTGGCATCCCTAGTCCCAAGTGTGTAGTCAGAGTATAAAGGCAATATGTTTCTCATGTCTCTTTAGTGATCCTGTTGAAGTAATTGTCACTAGAGATACTCCAGGGTCACCCTTGTTCAACCAAATACTGGCAACAATACTGTAATGATAGTGGGGGCAAATCTTTGCTTTGTAGCTCTGGTAACTCTGACTTAAATATGCTGATGTGAAAGTAACTGCACCAAATCTATTATAGTACAATGGAAATGTAACCATTTTAAATTGATCTTCAGCTAATGATAATTAATATGTTAATAAATGTTCATAATTTTTAGTAAAAAATTTAAAAGTGAGGCCAGTCTTTGTTCTTCAATATACATTACTAATCCCACTAAATATGACTCAGTAGTAGCTCTCTAGTTCATTGGCCTTTTTTAAAGAATAGATATTAAGTTGAGGAAGTCAAAACCCACTGCTGTTACTTGAAAGAGCATTGCTGAAGGGTTGTTCCTACCTGAGGCCTGGAAGGTCCTCCTAGGCTGTTGTGATGTAGGTAGGGATGGCTGGCTGGGGCAGTTGCTGAAGGAATAAAAAACCCTGTTGTACCACCTGTCATTAGGGATTTCTCCTGGCATGTAGATATTTTTCTGAACTAAGTCCTCTGAAGTGTAGAACTTGTTTAAATTTTGTTTTCTGGTAGCCATAATTCCCTTTGTTGCTTCTCCCAAACACCTGTGACCTTGACCTCTTTTTCCACAGTTCAGCCTCTTCTTTCCACCAGTCCACTGGTACTCTTCATTCTATGCTTCTGTTCTTACCTCCCTTCCCGATCCCTTCCCTCCACCTGAAATTTATGTGAGGAACACAGGTGGCTGAGGCCAGATGTATTAATGCAATTTAGCTAATTGCCTCTATCCAAGAAAAAAACCCCTATCCATTCTGGCAGGAGTGGCATTGCCCCATAGCAGGAATTCTTAGAATAGAAGAAGAATTTCATAGAATTCCTAAATGGATGATCTATTTAGCTTAAACTTTTAAATCCCTGGCGGCTCTATTGCTAGTCTTCAACAATGGTCCTTAATAAGATGGAGAAAAAATAGGAAGTCTAATTTCTCTTTTAATGCTCTTTGCAGAAGAGTTCTGATGTAGAAAATCAAATCAATACTTCTATTCAAAGGAAAGCTATTGAAACAAATAATATTACTGGTTGGCAGGCTCAGCAGCCTTTTTGCTTTGATTACATTCTTGCTGACAGTACTGCACTGGTGTTTAGAAAATCCAAAAAATAACTTTTAAGTGCTTTTGCTACGAAAAAATTTAGGCAGTTTAAGTGTTTGGGATATGACTGAAATAAACTTCAAGAGCAAAGGAAAGTACGTTCTTATTTGTGCTAAAAAATATTTGCATTAATGAGCAAATAGGTTCTGTATGTCAACTCAAGGACAGCTGCAATCCCAGGAAACCCTTGTTTTGGTTGTTCATGTTTGTATTTTTTTTTTAAAGTTTGTATTTACTGAATTCTTAAGATAAAATGTAATACTTGGAATTTTTTAAAGTTACCTTTTAGGCCATAATTAATCAGAGGCATTTTCCTTGTTATATCTGGGACACAGATTACTCAATGGTCTTTCTTTGTCTGTGCCAGCTCATATAATTCACATTTTTATTACCCTGATCAATTGAAACATTTTATTAAAGGTCAAAAGAAAAGAAAAAATGTGAAATTAGAAGTGAAAATGAATTTGATTAATGATTGAAAGGAAATATGGAAGCAAATTATCCAATTTATTACATTTTTCTATTTGATAAGTATCTTTGTCTTTGATTCTAGCTCTTTGCTTTACTCCAGGTGCTTTGAATATGCAACAATCTGTTCCTTTTCTCCCCAGCCATGTAAAAATATGGGAGAAATCAGCATCAAGATGGGTAAAATGGATGGTAACAGAAGCATATGTCATAGTATTAAACTCAGGCAAGTAAACTTTGTATGCAAGAGATTTTTCCCCAAGACTTGAACTGTAGTGCTCAGCTGCAATTCCCACTGAAGGTGTGCTCTGGAAGTGGGCTCTGTGTGTGCCCAGTGCCCAGAGTAGCAGTCATGGCTGGGAGTGCAGCCAGCAGCCCTTTGTGACACGGGCAGTGGCCTTGCCTGCAGCCTGTGGGTGTCTGCTGGAGGCAGCCAGGCCTCATAGAGTATCCACATCTCCCAGTGTCCTGCTTTCCTCTCAGAGGAGACCAGGGTGGTTGTGTGAGAAGGGACCCAGACTATGGAGGTCAATGGATTGTGGAGGTCCAGGAGCCTCCCACCAGGGCAGCAATGCCTCAGCCCTGGAGGGGCTGATGCAAACAGGGGGAAATACCACTCCAGGTTAGGGTGAGAAATGCCTTCTTCCCATGGGCCTTTGCTGCCACATGTTAATATCTCAGGTTTTGTTGTTCTATTGGTTTGTTAAGTTTATGTCACCCTGTTTGAGCCCTCATTCCCCATATATGCACCCCTCCTAGAATGTTCTTCCTTCCCTTGAATGCCATAGCTTATTTTTGCTGCAGTACCCCACTCCTGTGATCCTATTAGTCTCCCTGGTTCTTAGCCACCCCTCTGCACCAATTTTCCCTACCCCTATTGGACCTTGACCCTCAGATCCACCCCATATGTCTCATTTATAACCCTGTACCCTCAGCCCACTCCTCGTTCTCGTCCCTGATTCTATTTGCAGCTGTTCTCATCCCTGAACTTCTATTCTGCTTTTTAGGACCCTGCAACCATGCTCCCACATTGTTAAGTGGATCAGTTGTGATTATTTGGAGAGACAAACGTCTAAGTTTGGGAGAAGCTGTTGACTCCCTCAAGGGCAGAGAGGTCCTGCAGAGAGACTTCGAAAACTTAGATCTCAAAAAACTTAGAGGCAGACACCACCTGGATGATGTTTAACAAGGACAAGTGCTGAATTCTGCACCTGGGACGGTTGGATGTGTAGACTGGGCAACAGGAGGCTGGAGATCAATGCTGTGGAAAGTGACCTGGGGGTCCTGGTCCATGGCAAGTTTGATATGAGTCAGCAGTGCCCTGGCAGCTGAGAGGGCCAGCCCTGTCCTGGGGGACATCAGGCACAGCATCACCAGTTGGGCAAGGGAGGGGATTGTCCTGCTCTGCTCTGAGCTGGGGTGGCCTCACCTTGGGTCCTGAGGCAGTTTTGGGCCCCTCAATATAAAAAAGACATTAGACCATCAGAGAACATCCAAAGGAGGTCGCGAGGAAGGTGAAGGGCCTTGAGGGGAAGCCGTGTGAGGAGTAGCTGAGGGCACTTGGTTTTTTCAGCCTGGAGAAAAGGAGACTGAGGTCAGACCTCATAGTATTCTTCAACATCCTCACACGGGACAGTGGAGGGTCAGGTACTGATCTCTTCACTCTCTTGGCCAGGGACAGGACTCAAGGAAATGGCATGAAGCTGAGTTGGGAGGCTTAGGCTGGATATTAGGAAAAGGTTTTTCACCTCTACTGTGATTGGGCATGGGAACAGGCTTCTCAGGCAAGTGGTCACAGCACCAAGCTTGTATGAGTTCAAGGAGCATTTGGACAACACTCTCAGGTACACAGTGGGATTCTTGGGGTGTCCTGCGCAGGGCCAGGAGTTGACCTTGAATGATCCTGATGGGATCAGTATATTCTATGATTCTATCTAAAGGCAAAAAGTTATTCAAGTGATTTATATGATGTCATGTAGCATCCATGGCAGCTGAGGAGGTTGTAGATCAGCTTATCTACTAACATGTGCTTCATATTGTATCATCCTGGTCTCTTTCAAACAAAACTCTTTTTTTCCCCAGCAGCCAGAGTGGGTGTTCCTTCAGTTACAGCTCATTTCCCACCTCCCAAAGGACTCCACCATATACAATGAATGAGGCAAGAGACTGGTTAAAATATCATTGCAGTCTGTTTTGTACATGTTACATCATTCCGCACAAGGAAGTGAATGGAATTGTATGGTCAGCCCTAGTTTGATATATCTCAGGTTTGGAATTCTGGATTTTTGATAACTCCATTGTAACAGACTGTAGTGTTGGAGCACAAGGTGGGTTTTTTATGTGCAATTATACAATGCTCCGAATATGTTAACATGCAGTGGTTGAGAAGATTGATGGATTCTAAATATATCAGCAGGGAATTATTGAGGGTGTCTCAAGGGATTATTTTAGAGACAAACAAGACAGCTATTTTGAGCAACAGTCATATAATTCTTTTACATGAACAGCTCTTCAAGAGATGTCTGATTCACTGATAATTAAAATTATAAATGAGTCTTGTTTGGCCTGAGTGATTATGTTCATGCTCCAGTGACCATGGCCTCTAAGTACTAAGGCATATAATTAGACCCTTCTTTGACCTTTCAATATCATGTTGACCATATCTAGGCTCAAACAGATCCATAGCCCAGATAGTTGTTTAGGGCCAGATGGTATTTTCATGCAAAATTAGTGCAAGAGTTTGCTTCAAAGCTTGCTCCATGCTCCAAGCAGAATAATAGATGATTGAAACAGGGACTCTGGTGTGATGTGATAAACTGTAACTGAGCTTACTGAGGCTGGGCTCCTCGCGTGTATCATCCTCCTTCCTGCCCAGCATGCTCCATGTCATTCTAGGTTCTTTAAATTGTAAATTTTGTAACATTTTCCTCTCAGTTCAGCAGCAAGATGAAAGTTGTAGTTTGACTGTAGGAATAATTAATATATTTCACCAGTAACAAACTTTAATGTGTTTAGCTAAGTAAGAGAACTCCACTTATGGAAAGGTACATCATTAGCATGAAGCATCTACGTACTTCATTCATCCACAGAAAACATTACATTCCCAAACTGCAAGAAGAACAGAAGTTTTTCTTTCATATGCAATTGTATAGTGTGGGAAACTTCCATACAAAAAATCCAATTATTAATTTCCTTATCTGTTTTTTGTTCAAAGTAGAAACAACTAAAATTTCAAGATAAGTTTTAAATTTTGATGATTTTTGTAGGATAAAGGGTCACACTAAGGAATATGACAAAAGACAGATGAAAGCAAGTCTGTCAGAAACTGATGAGAATTTCATCAAGGTTGAAGAAGTCAGTCAAGGTAAACATTCCCTTGAAATATCCGGATGAGCCTGAACTTTCAGAAAGTAGTAAATGTTCAGTGTATGAACACAGCATTTCTTTCAGGTACCCATGAATACAAATACTCATTATGCAAATTATAATAATTATGTAAATTATATAATCATTATGGAAATAAAATGAATAAATAGAATCTAGGGAAAAGTAGCTATCAACTCCACATTCTGACTGCAGCTGTTACTTAACCTTGCCTACTTAGTAATTCATCAATAAATAATTAAACAATCTCTAATATTACATGCAGTCTTTAAATCTGTGCATAGGAAGGCATGAGACACACAGGTTCTATACATTCAATGATTTCATGCTAACAAGTTGACAAGACACTGGACTAAACTGTATCCTAGTGTAGCTTTAGTACTGCTTTACAGAGAATTGATATTGCCTGACTTTTTTCCAAAGTCAGTGTGAGAATTTCTCTGCATTTTTCTTTTAATGTACTCAGTCAGACTTTGGAAATGAAGTCCAGCAGTAATATTTTTTGGCAGTGTCTCCACATGTTCATTTAAATGATTTACATCATCTTCTACCCTGACAGGTATGTCATTCACTGCTGAAATGGATTTAATGCTTATGTTTAAGCCATGTCGGCTGCAAGAAAAGGAAGTTGGCAGGAGAGCAGTGGAGAGTTGACCCTTTATGTACCTGAATCTTTTGGAGATCAGTTTTCCTAGAAAAGATGTGATGGGCAAAGGATGGATGCATGGATGGATGGGGAAGGTCTTCCTCATTGCCCTTTTGAAAACCAGAGTGTGTTACTTGTGTGTGCCTGAGGAGCCGTGGCATATCAGGAGCTTGTGGAGTTGCAGGTTCAGGGAGCAGAGTGTTAGAGAGATGGGGCTGGATGGCACGGTAACGCTGAGCCTCCAGCAGTGAGCAATGAGCATGGGAACTCATTCAGGGTTTGAGGTCTTACCCCATTCTTGAAGGATGGATTTAATCCTCATGTTTCTGGTACCCTTTCTGTCAACTCTCATTACTCCAGTCAGCTTGCCTGACTTTTACTTTGAAAGGGACAATTCCCATTTACTCTGCTGTTCCTCAGGGAAGAGATGTGGTTCAGCATAGTAGCCCAGGAAATTCTCAAGCTGCTCTGAGAAACAGAAGATCCAATACAGGAGTCCATGGGAAACCCGAGTAGAACAACTTACAATTGCAAAATCTTGTTCTAGGTTTTTTCTTTTTAACTAATGAAGAACCTGCTTTAATTACTTTGTAGTTTCTGTTACTCTATTTCATCCAGTTATACTGTCATTCAGTTTTTCCAAGTATGAATTTCCCTTTTTTGTTACAAAAAGAGGATTATAGAAAGATGCTGCACAAGTAGAGAGTGCACACCTTGCTGCCTTTGTGGTCACCTGGGAGAAACAACCTCTCTTCCAAGGCAAGCATATCATGAGCATCTCCTTTCAATTGGTTGTATTTTAACTATTAACTATGAAATCCTGAATTAAATATTAATAGATTTTTTTTGCCAAAGTTAATTTTTTCTATTTGATTTTGGGTCTTTGTTCATTTTCTAAGGCAGCTGCTTAGGCTTATGTAATACTAGATAATGCTGACTGAACCTCCTATGTTTGTTTGCATTATGCTTTTTTTTCATTCTGCAGCTCCAAATGATAGGTTGCAGTAAGTGTTCAATTTCCTGATGAGGCTTAAAAGAACTTTGGCTCTCCAATGCATCAGCACACGACTCCTGTTTTACCATGATAAGAAAGTATTTGCCTTTAGGGAAAAGGAAAATGATTGAATGCATGTGTTTTACATTACTTGAACCATGATCATTTTACTGAAACAGGCCAAGACATTAACAAGGGTTTGGCCATGAGAGAATTAAGAGTCAGTCGTGTATCTTATATCCCAGTCAGATGCACTCTATTTTAGCAAAATGAATTCAGAGAAGAAAATACCACTTTAGCATTTACATTGTGGTCAGGAGTAATGAAGAATGAGATGCGGTTATACCAACTTCAGTGCCATTATTCATATAGATTTGAATTTAAGTCAAAGGCATGTAAAATTTATATGTAAAACTCTGTTCTTTGTAATATATTTATTGTATTGTATCATTCCTGGGTAATTATTGTAGCCTCCATTTAGACTTTGTGATCCTTAGATCCACACCCCTTCACTAGTTGTCTGGCCACACTCCTCCTTATTCTAAAATTTTGGGGGTTATCTCTGAGGTGTCCCCTGGGCTGTATCTGTTGCTTATCAGTCGTTGAGAATCCATGTGTCACTCTGCTCCGTAAAAGTTTGGGAAGCCACTAGGTTGGCAGTTCAGATGTTAATCTTGATGTTGTAGGATGATCCTCTGTGCTGTATCAGAGAGAGGGTCATCCATCCACTTCCTTTCAAACAGCAGCTGCAGCGATGTCCTGTTTTACAGCATGACACAAGGGACAGGCACCGGACTAATCGTGGATATTTTGTAAGAAGTGATTCTGTGAAAGGATGAGAATTGTTTGCAGCAGTACTTCATAACCAAGCTGCTTCCATAGACTAAACCATGCCCATGAACAGGACGTGGAAAATTCTGAAGTCTTCCTACCAAAAAAAAGAATGGCCCAATTCACAGTGCCTTATTGTTTAAAACAGCATGATAAAAGTAAATCTTCAGGAAATGCAATTCAGTCTTTCTCCTGAAGCTGGTAGGGCACTAGTGGTTTATCACAGAATCATTTAGGTTGAAAAAGACCCTTAAAATTATTAACCCAGCACTGCCAAGTCTGCTTTTAATTGGAAATGGTTGCCTCATTGTTCAGAGAAGGGTCCTGCAGACCCTCGGAGGTACTGGGTTGCTATGGGAGTCTCCATGCAGAACACAACCACTGCAGCCTGAGCCAGCTCTGTGTTCCTGAGCATCTCTTGGCATGAGCCCTCAGCCAAGCCCTATTTCTTCATTGGTGAGACACATGGAGGCAATGTGTTTTCAAAGCTGAAATGCTTGCAGTCTGCATGTTTACATTCACTAACTGCATAGAGCAGGGCCTCTGGCTGTTTGTATCAGTCCGTGCTGGCACTTGCATCTCTGTATGGGTGTATTGGTAGCTTTCCTGTAAAATGTGTGTAGTTCTAATGAGGGACCTCATGAGACCACAGCTCTTGGGATGTTTCCTCATATGTGCCCAGAGTTCCACACTTACCTAGAAAAGAAACTGTTTAAAGCTTCAGCCAGGCTTTCTGGTGGTAGATTTTGGAAGTTTCTAAGGCCTGTCACTTTCCCTGTGCTGTCAGGGTTTCCTGGCGGGGACACAGGAACTTTAGGCCTCATGAAACATGCAGCATCAACCTGTGATATCAAGATTTTTTACTGCAACATAAGCTGTCACCCAGGAAAACAGTGTACAATGCATTTGTGAAATGTATGAAAAGAAGTTCAGGAATTCAGTTAATTAACCACATCAGTTTCTTAACGTGATCAATTTTAATTAAACTGAATTTTAATAGAGATCTGTGTAGTCTGTAGAGAGCAATTGCTAATTCTACAAAGCATGTGCTGCTTTTCACTTCAGATTTGCTCCCATCTAATTAATATGGATAGGGCATTAAGCCTTTTTGGACTCTGGTGGTTTTCATTTCATGACTATTAATGATTTTAATGAACTAGACTAATTCAGTAGTTTTCATCCTAGTGTTTCAGAGCTTTGTTCATCACAAATTTCAGGTTTATAATTGGTTTCCAGGTCTTAACAGTGGTCATTGATCAGCTTCAGCAGTTTCTTTTACAACCCACTAGGAACATAAGAAAAGGTTTTAACCCTTTGTTAGCAGAAGGGCACTTCAAAACTGCCTCACTATCAGAGAAAGAAGATGGGATGTGGGAGTTCACTGAACATTTTGTGTCTGTAAGTAAGTTGTGTAGAAATGTTGCCATTTGAGATGTGAAATGAATCTGAACATATCATTATGTCACATAGTTTACAGGATAGAAGACCTGATTTTAGAGTGTTCCTCGTGGCAGATATTTTACCAATACAGAACTATCTTAGGGCACATCTGTTCTAACATATGTGATATATATGTGGCTGTGAAAAGTGTGAAGACTGCCTGTTCATTCAAAATTTAATCAAAAGACCTTTTTAACTTTTTTGGTACCTTATTTGTTAGCTCAGAAACTCGTTAGAGGTTCACCTCTCTGACTGGCACAAAGTGTCCGTCTCTCAGTAAATGCCTTTCATGTGCTGTGTATTATTACTAATAACAAGCACCTTCTTTCTGTAGGACTTAACTCTGCTGTTGACAGAAATAAAAATGCATATATGTTACTTTTGCTTTTAAAAATAAATTTTTCAGTGCATTTGAGCAAAATAGCTTGTACTTGTTAAACAAGTTTTATTGATTCCTACACAAAACATTTCTGCTGGGAGTTCTCATGCAACAAGCAAAGCCCCTGTTTTTATTCATTCTTTTGGCTACCAGCACTGCCTTTGTGGCCCTTGGGAACTTTAGGACTACCAGTTCTGAGGAAGAAAATAATATCAGGGCTCAATTTTGAAGTAGCTGGTCATCTTAGACTTGGGATTTTTTTTAAAAAAATGCAGTTTTGTTTTAGGTTAAACACTTTATCAGCTACATGGAATGTTTTGCTGTTGCTGCAGACGCTGTGCTGAGCCATGGAAATAAGAAACAGCCACGTGTCCTGGTGTCATGGTGATGGTATTGATGTTTTGTTTTTTGAACATCTTGATCCCTGCCCAAGACTGAGTGTAAACGGCAGGAGAATGTGGTTAGATTGCTACAGAGTGTGCTCAGCAGTCATCTGGCCATGTGCAGGGCACTGACTTTCCTTCAAATGAGTCAGGCAGAAATTGTGCTCTACAAGTCTCTTGTGCATTTGCATGCAATATTTTAATTTCTCTTTCTCAAGGGTCCTGCACATTTGGAGTCAGTGAAGATGAAACATTTTGCACCAGCAATTTCGTAAGGTTTATATACATTTCTAGACTTCAATTATGTGATTTCTAAGTGTTAATGACAGCTTTTCCTGAGGCAAATCAGACACCCCAAATATGAATCTGCAGTAAAGCCTCCACCCAGGAGGCCATGAATTAAGGCTGATAAGTAATGTGTGGTGGGGGTTTTTGAATTCGTATTCAAATTCTACCAGAAGAAATAATAGCAATGTTGATGTAATACTAGAGGTATATTTTGTATGCTGAGTGCAGAATGGAACTGGATTTGTGCTGCTTCATCATCCTGGGTTGGTACCATTTGCCCATCATCTACCACTGCACATTGGATAATTGTGTTCAAGTTCTGAATGGATAAGAGCAAGTTACAAGAGAGAAAGGCTTATTATATTCGGAAGATTAAACAATGATCGTAACTATTCCTACTGGTCCTATAATCTCTGCAGGCATTAGCATAGGGTTCCCATTCCTTCAGAAAGTCACTTTGCTCTCTGACAGAAGGATCTCTTTCCTACTGCTGCCAGCTGTAATCTCTATGCTTGTACCTCAGATGAGAAGATTCTTATCCAACTACACTGTGGTTTGGAAATGTCTGTTTCAGCACTGATGTGTGCGACTCTATCAGCTGCAGTAAAGATCAATTATGCTTTCCAGCTGTTAACCCCGCTTCGGTCTTTGACAGAATTTGGTTTTAGCTGCCCTCAGACTGTGTCACTTTTAAAAAATATGACAAGAATATGATGTATGGATGTATAAGACCAAATTGTTGGATTGTTAAGCAACAATGGTGAAAAAAATGCTAACGACTTTCATTATTCTCTGAAACAATGCTCTTTTTTTTACTTGTTTTATTAATTCACGCAGCAATTTTATCATTTTTAGCATTTCTAAAACAGCACTCTCACAATTAGAGCAAAGAAACTTGCAAGTACTAGGCTCTAGTGAGTAAGGTAGTGAAAGATGATGAATGGCATTTGACATTTAATGGCTCAGTATTTTTACTGAAAAGTGAACAAAAACTCTCATTTTATTTACTTGCTCTTTGTAAGGTTTGAGCTTTTCTGAAGCCCAGCAATCTTCTGTTATAAAATGCTGAGATGATTTCTTGAAGGTGAAGTGGAGTTTTGCCCATAGGCTTTTTAAATTTCAAGGAAGTGGAGTTATCCTTGAATTTCTACTGTGTCTTGAATAGATTTGAAGACCCCTGTAAAAATGCATAAGAAAATCCTTCTGCACAAAATTAGGAAAGTGGAATGCTTCCAGCTCTTGGTCTCCTTCCCTGTGTCTTTCTGTCTGCCTTCCAGGACAGACTCCTGGGAGGTGAGGAGCACACTGACTTTATGATGACCTGCAGCAAGATTTGCACGACATTATCTGTGTGTGCGTGTGCCTCAGGCAGGATTTATTCATTCCATGTGATTTTCAATGTGCTGCAATGATTCTGTAAAGTCAGGAATCATTTTAAATGGAAGGATTAAGAGCTGGGTTTACAGCTGTAAGAAATACAGACATGAAACCATGCTTTATAATCTATTAATTCCCTTTCAGTGATGAGTGTAAATGTTAATGTGCTGACATAAAACACATTGACACTGAGACACCAGTGTTAAAGATATTGTATAGGTAAGTTTCCACTCTTATACTGTGGTCCACAAGAATTGACAGAAAGGTGTTGCAGGGAGAGTGTAAATAAAGACAGGTATTGTCTTATTAGAAAGAGTTTTAATCATTATGATTGGTTGGCCGTTGCCAAGTCAGTAGACCAAAATTGTGTTGAAAAACAGGCTACAATTTTTTTCAATTGAGTCAGAAATGCCTCTTCCAGTTTGCAGGTTCTCCCTTGGATATAATGAAAATGCTACTGAACACAGTGAAAAAACAAAAGGAACAGCATGATGGGGACATACAGAAAATATTTTATTAAAATTCAACAAACTGCAATCTGCTATATTTAAGGACTTGGCATTGGGATCAGAGGGGAGGAAAAATGTTTAAAAATTATACCAGAAATGGACAGAACTATGTTATATCTAAGATATAGATATAGATATAAAATATATACTATATAGCTAATAGAGTTCTGAACATGCTGTTGCTGCAACAGAAAAGGAGTTGTGATTTAGAAAATGGTCATGTTTGAAATGTCTAGATACCAGTTTTCCTTTTTCTTTTATTATTGCAGTCAGCATAGTCACAAAAAGTAGCTCTCATGATGTCATAAACTTTACTGAAGAAAGCAGTGTCTTTCTTGAATTATTTATTTTACATAAAACATTTAGTAAGTGCTACTAGACAACATGGAAGAGCAGTATAGTAAAATCAATAAGCATTAAAATCAGAATGAATTTGGGCACTTCATACATTCTGTGCAATTGTTCTTCATCTGTGCCTTATATGTGATTTCAAACCACCTTTGTTGCAACCCTTGATCCCATGGCCACTCTGGGGAGGCTCCCAGTATTTGAGCAATGCTGCTGGACTGTCCTCAGTTAGCTCCCAGCTATTGCCAAGGGACTGTTTCCCCTTTGGGAGCTGCATGCCATGGTTTGTGCTGAGTTTCCTGTGCTCCCCTCTCCACCTGAACTGCCCTTCCTGTGCTGCTGAGAACTGGTATTCTTGCAGAAGCTGGAAGTATAGCACAGGCTTGGCTGACCTGGCCCATGGAGCACAGTCCTCATGGTTGGGGATCACCCAGCTGCTGCTACAGCTGAGCTGTAGGTCCCAAAAACTCCCTTGGAACAGCAGAGTAAGGACCAAGGAAATGACTTATTGCAATGAGCAGTGATTGCTGATGTCAAGTTTGGAAAGACAATAAAATTCACAATGCGAGAAATAAACAGCAGCTAAGGAGTTCAAATAATGTGGAAATGAGATTACATAGTTTTTGTTCTAACAGGATAAATCAAATACCTCTGCAGTTATCTCAACTAATGACATTACACAAATATGGGATATCTATCAAATAACATGGTGCATACAGTGCTCATAAATGACATCACTGTTGAAAAGCTGAGAATCTGTCTACAAGACAGAGGCACTGGATGTGAAATACACAGTTTGGCAAGTGAAATGAGATCACTGTGTTACACACACCAAAACTCTGCGGTGCCCACTCTGGTGTCACAGTTCTGCCATTTTATAAATTGCTGAGCGGTAATTTTGCTATGAGGTGATGCCAGTACAGCCAAATACCTCTTGGAGGGTGCTGTTTTATCCCTTCACACAGTTCTCAGGGGCAGGTTCTCTTCAGTTCACCCTCTGGTGAGATTCATGCCCTGGTGAGGTCTTTGTGCAACCAGCTCTTGCTGTGTGCAGGATTCCTCACCTGCTCTGTTACTGGTTTGTTTCAGGGCGATGTCTCTGTTTTTCCTCACTCAGTGCAGCAGAGTTCCCCGGAGGCAGCACTGGGGGTGCTTATCGGGTGGCTGCTGATAAGCTGTCAATAGGCTTCCCAATAATAACCTTTCCCAGTAATACCCTGAGAGATGTCGTCTGCTCTGCTGTGATTTCTTGGAATGTGATTTGTTGGTGGGATGTAATAGTTCTATTCTAGTTTCTAGACTATCACCCAGCAAATAGACTTCATACTTGTACCTCTTCCTCTTGGTAATCCTGTTGGCTCCAGATCGCCATCACAATTAAGGATCTGACAATAGCTTTTTTATTAGAGTCTTCAGGTCACCTGCCAAGGGCAAAAAATGCTAGTTAAAAACTTAGTTTAATTTGGAGCAAATCTAAATTATTTGTTGTCTCCTCTCACTGAAAAGGGAAATTTGAGCAAATCATATGAGCACAAAAAGGAGACTGCTGCTTCACTACTTTTCCCACATAAATTTGAACTTGGATCTCTCAGAAAATTGACTGTAAGACTAGGCAACTGAGTAATTTTTGATAATGGAGGTTTTATTTTGGTTTGGTTTTATCTTACTAAATATTTATATATTTTGTTCTAACTGAAGGAGTATCAACAGCAGAAACTGAGAGCACATAGGCAGAGGGTGGATGTGAGTTTGGTTTGTGGAGTGAGAAATGAAAGTTCAGATTTCCCTAAGCAGAGAAATATATTGAATCTGGCCTGGCACTGCTGTTACTGGAAAATTCTGCTTAATGACAGTTATAACAAGTAAGAATATTCACCTTCAAAAATGGTTTTTCCCTCTCTAAGACTATTTTGATGGGTTTCTCACAAATTTTCTGTTAGTTTTGGTCATGAAGTCTTGGGTGTCCCAAATTAAACTTTCTGGTAAATTACTTTGATAATGATTTCAATTTTGCATGTGTGTCCTTGCTTGGGTTTTGTTGGTGTGATGTTGGTTTTCAAAGAGCATTGTCTGCATAACAGTCCTTTTCAGCAACAGGCAAAAATATGGGATTAAAGTGATGTTTTGCCAAATTTTGCAGTTTGCAAGTGTATTGAAGACTCAACAGATAAAATTTTTAATTGAGGTGTTTGCTTTTAGAATTGCAAGAGTTTTTCTCCCTTCTTGGAAATTCATGGGTGTTATTGGTTTGTGTCAAGCATTCTGGGCTAGGTGAGACCCAAAACTGGTACCTGAGTTTGTGAAGAAAAAAAAAAAAAAAAAAAACAAACATGAAAAAGAAACCCAACCCTGCAAAAACCAAACCTAAAAACCTAACCCAAACCCCAGATTTCATAATTTCTTTTAAAATAGCTCTTTTCTTTTTAGAGTTTCTGTCTCATATTCTGATTGCTGTGGTATTTCTAGACACACTAGCTTGTTGTCTGAGGGTGAAAAGTGGTATTAATTTTTAGAGCTAACTGAACAGCTATTTGCTAATTTAGAATATTTGTTCTAAATAATGTCTTGTTATTTTTAGAAATTTATTCTTTCCCAGGTTCTCTGGCTTAGTTATAGCCCACTGACCGGTTGCATGGAAAATACTTTGAAATTTACAGAAGTAATAAGTAGAATAAGAAAACCAATTTGTGGACTCTGCAGAATTTATTGTCTGAATTTGGCTTGAGTTTTGTTGATTTTTTAAAATTGTTATTTTTAAACTAAACATGTCTGTTCTCTGAAATGAATACACAGTATAGCATTATCATCCAATTAAAAAAACCATCTGGCTAAATGTTAAATATAAATAAAGTGCTGGTTAATCAGTGAAGCTGGTGTTCTCCTGGAAGCCCCAGCCTGTTCCATAGACCACTACTCTCTGCCACACATTAGTCACTTTTGCTCACAGTGCTCGGACCGAGCAGCAGGGATGGTTTTTGTCCAGGCTTTAAGACAGAACTTTATAATCCAGGAACAGCCTGTGATGCCTCCTCACTACTAGCTCTTCTTCTTTACCACTGCTGAGCAAAGTGTGGGAGTGCAAAAGGGGGTGACAAGACAGTGACACTGGGCAAGGTCACCTCGAGCTCACCTTTCACTGCCGAGCAGGCTACTGCTCTTCACTAAATTCTGATGAGTTCACTCCTCCAAAAGTGGGTGGCCATGGCAAAGACAAGATTTGCTTGGTTACTTTTGGTAGCAGAATAAAGGTGACACTTTGTGCCTGAAAATACACAGAAGCAGTGAATTCTGTCTTGGAAAGCATTTTAAGCTTATTCTCAAGGTGGCAAAATCTGTTTTTGCATGTGCTGTGTAAATTCCAACCACATGATGATGCTTTAAGTTTAAATTTAGTGACTTGCAGGGAATGTGGAGGTGATAACTTTGAAAGAAGTGATCACAAGTGATTCAGTTTAAATTACATGGAAGAAGGGGCATGAACATCAAAGTAATGTCAGAAGGGAATAATTTAGAAATGTATCACTTAAGGATGGATCGATGAAGTGCTTTGAAGAGTTTAGGGAATTGAGTTCATGGAATTGGAAAGCTCTGGAATTTCAGTTAAAAAAAAAATCCAGTGAAATGGGCAATCAAGTACCTAATTACAGAGCATCAGACAGAGTTACAACAGAAATAATTTAGGGCCAAAATTAAGGGATGCAACCCATAAACAATCATGTTCCTTGTGTACCCCAAAACAATAATTAAGCTAATGCAGATCTGGTGGGAGAACAAATGGGCATAATTTTGCACTGAATAAATTCAGGTTGAAAACTAGTTATTGAGAATCTGGCACAGCTCTCAAAAAGAAGCACCAGGAGACAGAAGACCTAAGTGAAGCCACAGTGGAGCCCAATGTTCTCTTCAAAAGTCTTACCTAAAAAGAGTGTAAACTGCCTCTGGTATTTTTCTGCACAATTCTGTATCATGCAGTGCAGGTTTGCTCTCAAAAAGTTTCTCCAAACCTACTGTACTTTTTCAAGACTCCCATTGACTATAGCTAGGCTTTGAATTCTTTCTCAGAGCAGCAAGTGGGGTTTAATTTGTGTGGCTTCTATTACCTCAGCTGAAGGTGTTCCTTATTTTCCACTTCTTGCACAGTAAAGCCTAAGAGAAAACAAAGTTTGATTACCAATATTTTCCACGTATCAGCTGAAGCTAGGAACACGATGTGACAACCAGTATCAAATTTGACAGCTCAGCGCTAGCTGGAGGCTGTGTGTGCGTGTGGGAGTGACAGGGAAAGGGGGACCTAGAGTCCTGCCTTTCCTCCTGCCTCACTTGATTCCCCTCTGAGTTCAGGAAACTCTGTACTTCTGACTTTTATGACACTTTTCTAGAAACTTACATTAAATGAATAGTCTTTTAAAGGTATGCAGATTGTTTTATGTGAAAATAGGATAAGTCAAGAAGTGCATAGTCCTGTGTTGGGGTATTTTTATTTCAAAACCTGCTTCATGCTAAAGAAAAAAAATATCCATTACAACAAGCAGGAATAGCCATTGGTTTAAATTAAATAATTGGTTTAGTTGATGCATAGAAATACCCAGAGTCCTGGTATCTAGAAAATCAACATAATAACTCCAGAACTCCTTATGTTTTATATTTTGGGAACCCAATGAGTATGCACTTTTCAAACATTTGAAACCAATAGAAGCAAAGCTACTATGGAGGATATAACCTAGAAAACAGAAAGAAAATATTGTCTGCTGTCGTACCCAAAATATTTTAGCTAGGTATATGAGAACTTTGAAATTTACTTTAAGGGCTGTGTAGTTAAACACTTTTTAAATGTGCTGCTTAATTTTTCCTTGCATTGTAATTCATGGTTGGCCTTTTCTGCAATGAATTGTTGGATTAACCAATAAATCAGCAGAAAAGACATGCCAATTTCCTCAACAGTTGACAAATTACAATATGGGCAAAATACTGTATGTATTATTTGGGTTTTTAAAATTTATTTCATGAGGAAGGCTAAAATTCAGATGCCCCAAACTCATGCTGGTTTTATTTGTTGATATTGCATTTAATTATGTTCCACTTTTTCTCAAGTAGCATTTGTAAATGTGTTACTAATAGTCATTATCAATATTAAAGTAATACAAGTAATACAAGTAATCAATTTGTGGATGTTTACTTAAAAATAGTATTATTTGGGAGTAGAAGGTTTGTAATTTAAAGGTTTTTCTTCCTAGAACTTCATTTTAATAGATGACCTTTGAATTGGGTGTATTTTTTCAGAATATATAAAGCAAAATTTTGGGTTTGGATACTGTAGTTCTGAATTATTTAAATACTTTCATTCTGGTTTCTACACATTCATTATTTTCTAGTGTTTTGGAATTGTAGCCGTGCAGTCAAACTAGGCAAGGTATCTGCTGTGCACAAATCCTGTATCTGTGTTTACAAATAGGTATTTAGCAGGTCATTTGTAAGTAGCACTTGATATGTGTGAGAAATCGTGATAAATAATCATGCAAATGAGCCCCTTAATTGTGCCTTACCTTGGATTTCTCCATTCTTAACTCTCATTGCCTGCAAAGGTTATAACAATAAATACAATCCTGTTGCTCCTCAGGATTGTTTCGTCTTTATCATAACAAACCTATTCTTTAAGACAAGCTTTTTTTAAGTGCTCAAAAAGTGTGAGAACAGAGAAAACATTCCTGACCTTGGCCACATAGTGCAGCTCCTGGAATTGTATTAGCTTTTATGCTGCATGATGTATGAGCAGCCTTCTGAAGAGTCTGGAGTTCGATGCTGAAAAATAACCACTCGTGCGACCCATTCAATGTTTGAGCTTAGGCACATCAAAAATGTGGCAATGCTGGAGTACACTGTAATATTTTGGGAACTTCTCACAGCTCCAAAGCTGCAGGATCTACCTGGGGAGCTGTTGTGGTTTGAAAGCAAAACGAGTGAGAGGCTCCAAGTCAGAAATACAATTTAATAAGAAGAAAGGTAAAAAGGTAAAAATAAAATAAATGCAATAACACAAAGGACCACTGACAGAATACAACCTAAGCAGGGTGGTGGAAGCAGTCCAGGTGAGGTGATCTTCCTGAAGCAGTGATCCTGTAGAAAGGTCTGGTAGCTCTGGTCCTCTAGGAATCCACTGGGTAAAGGCTGCTTGTGCTGTCCCAAATCCCAGATTATATCCAGGTGAGAGTGCTTGGCTCCTCCCCCTGGGTGGAGCATCTCACAATGAGATGATGAGTCGTGAAGTGGGTCCTTGATGGCCCATTAAACAGAGATAACTCCTGGAGGGAGTTACCTGTGAGTCATGGGCAAGGCGTTTATGGGCCATTAGCAGAAGAGCCCAAAGGAAGGGGGCCTGGGAAAACACTGCCCCACCTGGTTTCAACACTTCATGAAGATGGTGATAGAATAAATACTTTGTGTACATCCTACATTGCAACCCAGGACAGGAGATTCTCTGGGGCATAGCGAGGTTCCTGCACAGCAGCTGCCTCGTAGGTGCCATGGAGATTCTCCTTCCCTGAGCAATGTCCGCAGTGGGGAGGGGCTCATGTGAGCTCAGGTGTGCCAGGTCTGTAGAAATGAGGCAAAGCAGGGAAAATGCCCCAGAGCCACAGTCCTGATCCCAGCTTACTCCTTGTGCACAGCCTGCAGCTGCCCCCTGGGTGGTCACAATTCTGAGAGTGGCAGTCAGGTCCTGGCACGGGAAAGAAGCGATGTCCCAGGCCAGGGACACTGCAGTGACTCCAAGCCGAATGACAAGAGCGGCTCAGCCATGACTGAGCAGGATCAGCCACTGGAATGGAGTTTGCACTGTGTGGTGACTGGGGGGAGGCTCCCGATGCCCGTGGAGGGACTGGCACAGTCGGATGAGGAAGAACAGGAATCTTCCTCCCTGCTGCTGTGCATAGTGAGGCTGACTCTGCCTTGTCTGTTTTTCAGTCGGCAAATCCTTTTGCTTGTGTGGGGGACACGGAAACTTTCTGAGGTTCTGTGGAAATGGAGGTAGCTCACCTTTTCCAGGGCCAGGGTACTGGTCCCACTCTACCATCAGGGGAGCATCCCCCTGTCACTCCTTGCTGGCTTAGCACACCTGGGGAGGGATGAGGCAATGCTACACTACACTTGAGAACACTATATTTCTTTTAGATATCTTCTGTTAAAAATTATTTGAACTTCAAGTGTGATTTCAGTCAAAAACAGTGTAATTTCTCTGTGGTGGTGTGTTCAAGTCTTAGCCTTCTTCTGGACAGGGAATGTTCTGGGAAGGGCAAAAGCCCTGTGGGAGCCAAAATGGAGCTGGAGCCATGGGGAAGTACTTACAGCAGCCTTTTACATGCTAAAACCTAATTTCTGTTTACCCATTTAAAACCCTTTAGAGAATATGGCTAGGTAGATATTATTTTGAAACTATGTGTTTATTTATCTGTGACAAATATGCTCTGGATTTAAAACCAAACCGCACTTCCTCCTACTTAGGGGGGTATTTTTACTTGGTGCCTAAAAAAGCTGGCTCCAAGTAAAAATACACCCCCTACGTAGGAGAAAGTGTAGCTAATGAAAGCTAATGTTAGAGTGTCTCTGTGAGAAGGCGGCTGGTTTGCTTCTGAAGCTTCAAGACTTGGCAATGAGATGTTTGTGGACATGCTCATGTGGACACCAAACAAATTCTTGGGGTATGAAGATCTCTGCCATACTGGCATTAATTATAGCAGTGGGTAGGGCAGTGTGAATTAACAGCACTTTGTCTTTACATCCAAACTGCAAATGATCGGCTAAACTCTGTTGTAAGGAGTTTGATCTGTATTTCTGTGTTTGAAACTTGTCTGGATATGTCTGTGACAACTTTTAAAAGTTGGCTTCTATGCATAGTCTGAGAAGCAGGATAGCACCAGTCGGGCTTTATGTTACAACCTCTGCAACTAAACCGTGTAAGGCTCAGGGATGCAGTTTTACAGTTCATAGCTGTTGGAAGTTGGGCTGGCTCCAGTGGCTGCCTGGCTGGGCTGCTCATGCACATCCCCTTGTGCTCACAGAGATTTTGGTGCTGCTGCTCTTCCACAGACCATGGCACTGGTTACCCTCCACCTCCAGACAGCCAAGACCAAGACCCTGCTCTTTGGGGTGGAGAGAGAGGAGACTGCTCTGCCAGCCCTCCCAGCACAGCCTCAGGCCTGGGAAACTTCCTCTGCCACTTCTGCCCTGGCATGTGTGTTTGCCATTGAATTCAAGGCTTATAAAAATGTTTTGTTTGTTGAAATATGATAGTATTTCAGCTAACAGTTTCTTTTTGGTTTTCCCCAGTGTTTCAAAATCAAGCTTCAGAAAACTGTTAGAAAGGGAAAAGGAAGGTTTCCTTTCTGTGTGTATTTGTTTCTGTAGACACTGCCTCCTTCAAAACAGAAATATTATTTACCTGTCTTAAGGAGATTTTAAGGGAGAGCCTGACAAATTATTATTTAAATATATATCTTGTGAAAAAATGCCTTTTTTACTTTTTTGGTGGCAATTTACAGCTATTTCTGAAATCACTATTTTGGCAACACTTCTTTCATCTGTAAACAAAAGAAAAAAACCCATCACTCCAAGAAAATACAGGAATGTGCAATAGACATCTTTCTCTTTTGCACCACTAGTAATACATGGTGAGGAATGCAGTTTGTATAAACAGTCACAGATGGAGCTTCAGTTTTACTGTTAGGATCTCTCATAAAGTACTAATTACTTGGTTTAAAGGAAAGCACTAGCAGAAAAAAAAATGGGCTTTGTGGATCAGAAAGATGGAATCTGATTTAAAATTTCTCTTTCATAATTACCTACACCTTTATTTTGGTTTGGGTCATGCCATGATCCAAAAGCCTCTGAAAATAAAGGGCTCAATTTACAGACTTCAAAAGCTGTATCTGACTTTATCTAAACATACAAGAGGCAATAATTTAAATAACCTGCCAATTTTAAGGCAGCATTTGAATGTTTTCCATACTGCAAATATTACTGTCAGAAAATAGATTATTTTCCTGCCCCTTCTTTCCCAACAGGCACGTGTCAGAAATGAGCTCCTGACCAAAATAAAACAGAGGACTGTCTTCCCAAAAGTGTGCATGTTAGGACAGGACTCATGTTTGTGGTCATGACGGGTGAACTCGAAGATACAGCTACATTTAATTTGCTTTTTGAAGTCATTAGCCTTTATGAATGTAGGTAATTTGGAACTGAGGTGATAAAACTTTAGTCTCCCATTGTGGAATTTTTTTTCTTTAATAAATTTGTCCACTGATGGTACCAGCAGTCTTTTAGTGTCTGAAAAATGACACAAAAAGCCTGCAAGTCATTGCTGTGATTAAATCTTCTTACCGAGTGGGCCACCCTAAAACACCTCAAACATTTTGCATTTCAGTTTGACATTTAGGCATTCTTACTTGCAGGTGGCAGAAACAAGTTTCATATGTATATCAAGGCTTAGTTGGGTTTTCTCTGCCTGATGAAGTTTGGATACAAAGCCTTAGAGTTCCAAAAATTCAACCTGCTTCTGGTATTTGTCCTTTTGTGCTTTCAATTCTCATTTGCATGACTCTCTTGATTAGAATGAATACATACGTTTGTGTGCTAATAATTTATCTAGGGATTAATAATTGCTATGGAGATTCATCTAGGAATAATGATGATTGGAAAAACATTAATTAAACAGTCGGGTTGAGAGCACTGGGTAGCAGCATTAGATTTCCAGGCCTTTGATTTCCTGTACTTTACTTCTATGAGTCTACGTTTTTCTGCATCTGTCTCTAATCAGATTTTCTCTAATTTCTAAACCTTTGGTTTTAGAATTACATGGTCTTGTTCAGTATCTTAAATAAAGGTTGCTTCCATGTACAAATGTATACTGAAGAAAATTTAAGATAGTACTTAGAATTAAGTGAATGTTGCAATTTTAGAGTATTAAATTAATACTAGAACACTTGAAAAATATTCTGAATTGAATGGGGTTTGCTGATGAGATAGTTTATTTTTTTTATTATTATTATATCCTTTTTCTCCTAAGGGGAAAAAGGCTTTTTGTTCTTAGACCAACATTTGTCTGAAGAATAAGAGTAATGAGCATCTGAGAGTTGAATGTGGGTGAAATAATGTGACATACCAATGACATTTTCCTTTAAAAATATTTTAATGAGAACAGGAAACAAAAGAGGGAGAAGAAGCCTGTAGGCTCTGATGCACTGTACATTACCAGAAAGTACAAATATTTACTTTGGATTGTGGCAGTATCTATCTATCTGTCTGTCTGTCTATCTATTTTCCCAAAACAATCTTTAAAGAGGTGCATAAGTTTTTTGTAATGGGCTATAATCAGAACAGAACATAAAGTTAAAGTAAGCCTTTGACTTAAATGAGATGAGCTGCTCCTATTCTTTGTCCTGCTGGAAGCAGGAGACTCTGAAAGTAGCAGCTTTTAGCCCTTTTGACAATTTGTTGAAATACCGTGCCATTGAGCGATGCTAGGAAATGTAACATGCTGCATTTCAACATGCATCTGTATCACCTTTTGGTTATAGCACCAAAAGCAATGTCACTAGAATGAAAATTAAAAGACCAAAAATAACAACAACAAAAAAACCCACCAAAAATCCAAACCAAACCAAACAAAAAAAAAAAAAAAAAACCACCCACAAAAAACCAACAACAACAATAGCAAACAAACAAACAAAACACAAAAAAAACCCCAATCCCCCCCCAAAAACCAAACCAAACCAAACCAAACAGCAACAAAGAACAAACAAACAAACAAAAAAAAAAAACAACCCAGAAAGGAACAGGCATCAGTTGATCTATACCAGGGGAGGACTGTTGACTGGAGTGTATACACCCTAAATTTTTGTTTGAAATCAGTCAAAATGTTCTGTAAGGTTTTGCAAAGTCATCTTAGCTAACAAGAGCATAAGAGGGTCATTCAAATGAGTGAATATTTGTTGTACATCTCAGAACACTTATGCAATTAATCATCCCCTGTAAAATTTTGAGGTTTTGCCAGTGCTTATATTGGTACAGAGCCAGTGCAGAAATAATCTAAGGGTCCTGATGTGTAAAAATTGTACTCTGTAATAGAATTTGGGAATCAGGGAAAGGTCTGGGTTTACATTCAAGTGATATCATCCCAGAGCCAGATACCTTGTAAGAAGGGCATCTGCAGGCTGGAACAAGACCAGAAAAAATCTCTCCTCCCTCTTTCTCTTCTCAGCTATGATGGCTCAAACTCTTCTCTTCCTCCACACTATAACTGAAATCTGAAGCCATTCATGTTCCAGTCTGTAAATACAACAAAAAATGAGATGTGGAACTGTCTTATGTGGAAGTGTATTTAAACCAAAATAGTAATTGATCTTTGGCTTGAATTCTAATAATCTAGATGGGTAAAGACATCTTCTGTCACTGATTTCCTTTCCAATCTCAGAATGCAGAGATCCTGAACTTCGAGCAAATATCAAAAAACTCACTGGAGTCTGTCCCTGACAGTAACAAACTATTTAAAATAAGCAAGACCTTTATAACTCTCTTGAAGCACTCATAAAGGCAAATTTCAGACACCTCTCTGTGTGCTGCCTCAGCTTCATGTGCCAACTCAGTGTCCTGGTTGTCCTTCTGACATTTCTCAGACATTTACTGTAAAGTCCCCTAAAATGGAGCCCAACAGCATCAGCTCAACTATGTTAGGCAAAAAAAAAATAGGACATGAATAATTTCAGCCCAGAATATTTTTTATTTCTGGCTTTGATCGATCTATCTATCTATCTATCTATCTATCTATCTATCTGTCTATCTATCTGTCTATCTATCATTTATATATTTATATATATATATAATTTTTATCAATTAAATAATTTATATAATAATAAAATTATTATCACAGAAGAATAACCTCATAAAATTCTGACTAAGCAATATATTTTTTTGCTGATTTTGAAAGAAAGCCCAAATTACATTTTATCTACAGAGAGACACAGAAGGGAACAGAAAAGTGTGCCTGGGCTTTAATGTCCTTAGTCCAGAGTTTAGAGTTCTGTTGTTTTTAATTTTTTTTTTTTTACTCAGAAGTATATTTAAATGAAAATCCATTAGCTAGACAAATTTTCCTGACAGAAATAATGACATGTTTCCTTCTGTGTCTGACCATACAAGTTGTGCCACTGGGAGAATTTACCTTTTTAAATTAACTGAGCATTTCTGTGCAGTGAACTAGCTCTGAAGGGCTGAAATTCATAAAACATCATGGCAGTGGAAGAGTTAAAAGCAACTTATTTTTTTATCTTCTTGGCAAGTAAATACCAAACTTTATTAAACATACGTGGTGCAGGGACAATGCTCCACACATGGAGGAAATGACATTTATCCTGCAGATGCAGAAGATGCATCCTGCACCTTCCTCAAGCACTGAAGTTTACTGGTTAGCAATTAAATCTGTAAAACCAGAAACTGTAGGACAAGATGTTGTGGCACTAATCAAAAGAGAGGGGGGGGAAAAAAGAAAGTAAAAATAGAAGATTTACTCTCTGTGTGTAGAGGGAAAATAAAAACCAAACCAACCAACAAACCAAAAGCAAACTAAACCTTATATATAGAGGAGTTTATATATTATGTGGTGTTAGGGAAAGGTTCACAGTACTAAAGAATTGGAGTTTCTTGATCGTTAAGTCTTGGACACATCAGGAGAGTCTTGACTTATGTCAGGACAATCAGTTTGTTCCCACTTTGACATTCAAGTTGGCTGAAATCTTCAGTGACCAAAGGCTACATTTCAGACTTATTGATATTCAAAGCATCTCTTTTTGTGCTTGAGTTTGGAGTGATTTTCTGCTTTACTATTGCTTTATTTAGGTGGAGTTGATATTTTCTCTAGAGATTATTCAAAGTTCTTAGAGTTGAGGAAGGGGGAGCTTTGTTTGCTAGTTTGTTATGATTGATAGCTGTTTCTGCATCATGCCTGATTAAATTAGGGTATTTTAGAACTAATGCTTCTAGAATCAGAATATTTTACTGACAACATTTGCCAGTAACACATATCAGTGGAGTTTTCATTTGCAATATAGATTTGATATTGCAGTATTGACAGTGTTGCAGTGATGATCCTCTAGCAGACAAGCAAATCACTCCAGTGGAAATCAAATCACCTTTGAGCTTACAGGTCTGGGCATCAAAAGTGTCACTGGCAGGAGACAAGACTGTACATCTACCAGACTGTTGATGCTTTCCAGCAGAAGACTTTAATGGTTCTATCAAAAGCTTCAAAGAGGAAACATGAAAAAAATTCTTTGCTGCTACAATTTTGCTTTCATGTGAGAACTGCAAAAGTTTCTGATTTGGATTGAGATCAGAGTGATTGACTGGGAGACTGTCTAATTACAGCTTGGATACCTATTTTAACTAAATTGGTCTGGAAGCCAATTCAGATCTATAAACCACACCAGACTAAATTGGTTTAAGTTTCTCTTAAACTGATTTAAGAGAGACTGCACCAGGGACTTGCACAGATTTAACTAAATCTGTTTCTAAACCACTTGAGGTAACTCAGTGCTCAGGCTGATGTAAATCAATCTTTGAATGCAGAAGTTAAAAGGTCCATGTTTTACAGTTGTTCACTCTGTTCATTTGACTCATCTAGTCCTAGGTACAAATGTTCACTGTACACAACTATTTAATTAACAATGAGCAGAATGGAACAGGAGTCATAATTTTCTTTTCTTTAAATTGAACTAATATTTGAAAAAGGAGATATTGGAGATGCATATGACAGTGCTTTCTGCTGAAACACTTAGAAGGTTGAAAAGACACTGGATGATAATGAAATTGTATTTGGAGCTTTTTTCCATAAAATGAAGTAGTCATTCTAGTGTGCGAAGTGCTATAATTATAAAGCAATTTGCCACCCTTAATGGGAGGACATCTATTTCATAAAATATTAACAAAATATAATATCAGTGCAATAGGTTAGGAACAGTCTTATTTTCTCCATAAAAAGTCAATTTGTAACCACTGCAGACTGTCTTTCTCAAGATGACTATATTAGGGTAAGTGATCCTTTTATAAAAGTATTGAAAGATAGGCATTAAAATAATCACAACAGATATCTCTTTCACATTTCTACTTTGTAATCAAATATTTTTCACTGTCTGCCTCTCTAATTTAGAGGCTGGTGTTGTTTCTGCAGATGATTAGCCAAGGGAAGTAGCATTTAATCAGTGCCTAAAAAGGGTAAAAACATTTGAGACAAAACTAGATTTTAAGAAGGGTTATCCACTCGACAACATGGACCCATTTCCTAGCTTGCTTAAAAAAGCATTTGTATTCAGCAATCAAGTAAGGAAAAATTAACCTTCTTTTTTCACAGAAAAGGAAGAGGAAAGAAAGTCAGGGAGCTTCTGTAATTACAGGATTTCAGCTCTGATCTAGGCAGCTGCAAAGCATATGTATCATGTGAAGAAGAAAGGACTGGAGATGGCAGAATTAACCAAGCCTGAATGGATTCACTTTCATTTCCTATCTTTGTAACAAATTTTAATTAACCAGAAGATTTAATTTTTTTCTTTCTTTTCATTTTCTTTTCTTTGCTGCTGTTATTTGCACTGTTCCAGTGCCTACTCAATCAGTGCATGATCAACTCCTAGGGAAGTCATTAATTGTATTCATTTTGATGGTGCTTCAAGATCAGCTAAGAAATAAAACTCTCTAAATAGTTGAGACAAAGCTCACTTGAGGAGGAAATGACTTGAGCTGAATGAGCAACAAAATTTTCTCCTAAAATAAATTATAACAGCTCACTTTAATGTGTTAGAGAAATGTCCCAGGAGGGACAGAACAGGTTGGCAAAGGAGGATCAGAAATTAAATGTGAACCACCTCTCCAGTATTTTAGTCTGGAAAAAATTACTATAAATTAGTTGTTATCTAAAGTCAATATTAACATTGTATGTATTAATAGTTTCCCTTTGTATTTAACAACCAGCCAGACAAAACCATAGACAATCCATAGGCTATCATTGGTAGGTGATGTAGAGTTGTGTCCATGAGAACATTCACCAAATTCTGTTTTTAAAGTGCAACCCCAAGTCTGCTTGGCAACGTATATTTGTAAACTTTACTAAGTGGAGTATATCTCTCTTTTAATGATGATTGTTGTGTGTTTGCATTTTAAAAATAAAGTCAAAACAAAAAAAGGGACAGCATCACAACAACCAGTTAAAATATTTTCTTTCTAACTCAATTTTGAGATTTCATTTTCCGAATAGCACAAAAATATCTTAAGGAAATTGCATTTTTCTGGTCGAGGATTCAATAAAGATCATTAGTATTTTAGTCATTCCAAGGCTGTGAGGTCCTGGTGTCCTTTACAGAGGACAAAGTGATGTTACGAAGCTCCCAGTGATGTCACTGGGCTCACCTGGGACATCAGCTGGTGTTCCAACTGCAGGATGGGATCCCAGCAGGGTAGTTAGCCAATGTGTTTGCTCCCTAAGAATTCAGTGTACAGCGTAAACTTGGTTATTAGCTAACCAATCACTGTGAGCTGGATGTTTAGTCAGTCTGTCAAAGCTGCTGGTTGGAAAATCTGTATCCAGAGATGTCATCCACACTGGAAACCCATGGTGCATCTGTTATTAGCAGGGTGGAAGCAATCTTGCTGATGTCTCCGTGTATGTTCCCAGCTGTCTGGCAGTTGGGGGTGGTGAAAACACAGAAGAAGCATTGCCTAAACCAGTTGCTTGTGGGTTGCAAATGCAGGGTGTTGCTATTTATCCCTGTCAACAGCAGGCCCTATTAACTATTTTTAATGAATCACCACTGCTTTTATTTTTGCCATCAGCCATGACCTTCACCATTTAGAAACACATGGTCTCACATAAATGATAGTCTGTAGCATATAAACTTGAGAAGGATTCTATCACAGCTCAAACTACAATATCTATCATTAAAACAAACTGCTCATTCCAGCTGAAGAGACACTCATATATATCATGGAACCAGCGTTCCATATTTTGAAATTTACTGCCCTGCATTGGTGCTTCTTTTTCTTGATTTTTTTTTTTTTTTTTTTTTTTTTTTTAAGGAGGCCATGCAACCTTGCTCACTTAATACTTTTGATAAACTTCTACTGACAAGGAACTTGATTAATAACGGTTAAAGGAATTGAATCAGGAGTAGGAAAGACAGGGCCAAAAAAGCAGACTGCTGGCCTGATGGAAACTAACGTCTCTACAGAAATATATGATGGACCCTCCTTTTTGCCATGCCAAGTAATTACTCGCACAGGCCTGTTGTAATAATTCCTATTACAGCCAAAACGGAAAAGTCAGTAACTCACAGCCCTGGGACAAGGTGAAGGCAAGGCCAGAGTAGTGTGGATCAATATTTCATTTACTCACTTAGGTTAGCTTCTATCCCTGTATCAAATTCTTTTACAGAAAGCCATGAAAGAAATGAGGTTTGCTGAAAAACACCAATACGGGGCCCTCATTTCCTTGGGGGTGCTCATAGAGTACATGGAGCAACAAAACCTCTCAGCAAAACAATATGCACTCAAGGTCACTCATTACTTGCTACTGTTGGAAAATAAAGTGCCATTAGCCTGATATGAGTAATGTACATCAATCAACTGCAGACTAGCAAAAGTATGTTTTCAACATGGAATTGCAGCTGAAAATGAATGAACCATGTTAACGCTTTCCGAACACTTGACAACAGTGAAGGATTTTTCCTTTGGCATTATCATTTTTTTCAGAGTTTCACTGCAGCTCATCGCTGTGAAATCAAACCAGAGCATCCCAGTTATTTGCAGTACCTTACTATAATTGAATTAATTCTCACTAAGTAAACATCCCAATTTTGAGGGGGACAGTTGGATGCTGTCCAAAAAGATCCTGTCAGTGCCTTACAGGACCTTCAGCCTAAGGGTGGAAAACCAGATGTAATAAGAAATAATCTCTTGAGTAAAGTGGTTTAAAATAATACTTGCTTAGAATATGACATGACATCAAGGTACACATACTTCTACTTTGCTGCATCCTCATCTTTTTCCTTCCATACAGAAGTTTTGAGGGAAGGGAGGACTCCAATGTATCATTCATGACTTACACAGTGCTGATCTGAAGGGCAAATGTAATATGTGTTCTGTGAGGGCTGATGTACACTGGGGGGTATTTTTTTTTCTGTTTTCTCCCACAGAGTTCTAGGAAAAGTGTTTGGTGGGTTGTTTGTGGTTGCTCATAGAGCTGCTGAAGTTTTAGATCTTTTCTTTCAAAGCTTCCTGATTGCCAGCTTGGCAGAAAGTTACGTTTTCTGTCTGCAAAATTCAGAATTCTCTGATCTGACCTCACTATTGAAAGAGTTATATATATATGTAATGGTCATGAAGCAGTACCTTCCCAATAATTTCCATGTTATCCTGTTCAAAAATAAAACCATTATGTAGGCATAAAATAAACTGTCACAGAGTAGGGAGAGCTACTGTGGGAAAAGGACACTTCTTTTTCCTGTTAGACAATAATTTTTCTTCATCTCTTTTTTCTTTAGTAGTATTCTCTTTGTCTTTCTTGAGCATTTTGAAATCACTTACTAAATAATAATCTTAAGTCTTTGTTCCAGAATTTTACCTTGAAGACTGAGGTATGCAAAAATAGTTGAAGTGTTTAGAATTCTTCACTCCTCCTGTCTTTTGTTGTGATGAAGGTAAGTTATTTTCTTTTCTATCCCCATCTCCTGAGATCAGACTCAAAACCACAGTTAAGTGTTGAGTTCCTTGCAGCATTGAACTCATTTAACCAATATTAATTCCATGCAACACTCTAATGTGTAAGTAAACACAACCCAGAAATTATGGGTCAAGAGGAAAATGACTGATCAAAGGTCACATACTAAGTGAGACGTGACTATGGTCTTTCATGTTTGACATTTTGAAAATTCATGTTAAATTTGCTGCTGTTCAGTCAAGTCCACGGATACTGAATGAATTAATTTCATGTCCTCTACATTTGTTAACAACTTGGATAATGCTCTTAAGTTTTCTGCAGTTGAGATTATTTTTTTTTTTTCATTTACAAACCAGAAGTATTGGCCAGCGAGCAACTCTAGTCTTAATCCCAGTTCCATGCAGACCGTGCTGGTTCCATTCAAATAAATCAGCTGAAACTCTGGTAAATAGGAGCTTGATTATATTTTGGATTGTTTGGGTTGATTTTTTTCTATGGATTTCCTTATTTAAAGCTGAATTTTATAGTAACTATTGTACTACAGGACACTTGCCTCTGCTTCCTGCTGCTCTTCCTATGTGGTGATACTTTCTAATGATTTCATGTAAAGTGATGTCCAGAGTATGAGTCCTGAGACAGTGCTACTCCCTTCATGTCTGCAAGAAGGGAAGAAAAATGAACATTTATAACTGCCTCTCAAATTAAATAGATCAGTTTAAAGAGGGTCTGTCTTGCTGGTCATGTAGAGAGGCTCTCCTGGATTAAAAGAGTGCACTACATTTAATTTGTTCTGTGGTTTAGATGTGTAGTCAACTTCGTAAAGAGGGTGTAGTTCAGTCATATAAAATCTAATAATTCCTTAAAGAGATTCTTTGAAAGGCACAGAACGGAATTAGAGAACCTGTCTCCTCTATTCCTTAGAATCACAATTTCCTTTTTTTTTTTTTTTTTTTTAGTTTTTTAAATTCCCAAATCCTGTTGTGAATAAATTACTTTTCAAAATCTCATTCACTGCAGGTAGTAAGCCTGCACCACTCTATGGGGCTGTCCTATGCCTGTGATTTGAGACTGAGTCCCAAGTCCTCAAAATTGTTTAGGTGATCATATATAATTTGAAATGACTCAGTGATGTAAGTAGTTTATTCTCATTAACCATCTTTGAGGCAGGGAGATAGTATTACCTTCTTGTACTGGGGGGAAGAAGGGTAGTGAGGCAGAAATAAGTGTAAAGGCATTTAGGTGCCCAGTTAAACCAGTAGAAAATTACCTAAATACCTGTGGAAGTTCTAGGTATCACTTGCTATAGGGAGAACCAGCACACAGGTATTATAAATCTCTGGAGGTTTCCTGTGCTTCTGGGTTGCAATGAACAAATCTTTCAAGAATGCCTCCATCAGGGCAGGAAGGTCTTGTGATGGGAGGTCTGTTCTAAGATTAGATGAAATCACTCTTTTTTCCCCTAATTTTCTCTGGTATAAAGGAATCAAAGATTACTTTTTCTGTTTGCAAACTAGAACTCTAATTTTTGAGTTTGCCTTTTTTTTTCCCTGTTTCACATGAAAATACCCTGGTGGTTCTTGATGTTGCTATGAACTTGGAATCATTAGTTTGTGTGGGTGAGCATTCTGTTGTTGCTTTCATACCAAAAAGCTGCATGCAGCAGGATTACTCTTTGAACCAAAGTGTTAACTGAGAGATTTGGGTCACATCCATCACCAAATGTGAGGCAGTCTGCTTGCACTTATAATAAAGAACAAATGTTTGGTCTGGAGGTCAGGATTTTTGGATTCACAGTGCACTTAGTTAGATCAAGGTCTCATCTGGGGTTAAAATCAATATTGCAAATTGCAGCTTAAATGGCAAAGAATATGTTTCCATCTATGTAATATTTTAGGTACAGTAGTCTTAATGTATAACTAGGTCAGTTCCATTAAGGTGTAATTTCATTACGGGACCATAACTGCAACTGGAATTTGGCCACTAGATGATTTTTTTATTATATATATATATATATATATATATATATATTTTTTACCTAATACAACTGTATAGACATGCATCACTCTTGGATGCTGCTCACTTGGGTAGTTCTGCATTAGAACAACAACCCAGTGATCAGACACTGCACTCTGCAAGGAAGTTCAAAGGAAATCAGTAAAAAATATTTGTCTGTATAGAATGCTTCTGGCTTTGAGCTGTCACAAGAATACATGTCAAAGTAGTACAGTAAAGCACTTGAACATTTAGCTCAGAAACAGAGACCTTCAGTTTAATGCACTTGCACAGGTACATATGCAAGTAGCTTGTTTAGCAGTAGAGCCTTCAGGCTCTCTTTCAAAAGGGACAGGAGAAAAAACCTCTGACTTTGAGGAGCTTTGCTTCACTTTTTGTAATGTGGCAAATCTGAGCAGAGTTGACCATAGGACTTTAAAAGTCTTAGAATAAGGAAATGAAAGCATTGTTCAGAAGAAGGCACTTTTCCTGCATTCATGCTGGCTAAGGTACGTGTCTGTCCCCAAGCACAGTGCATGCAGGAGTGGCAGATGAGGAGGAAAGGGAAAGTAATCTAAAAATCTTGAAAAAGGAGGAAGGCTGTGGGACGGCTTTTATGTAATCCTGTGTGAAGATTAATTTCTCATGCACAACAGTCATACTGAGCTTTGTAGCTGAGTGTGATGCTGTTTACAAAGTGTGTCTCTGTCTGCTGGTGGCTGGACTACAGGTTCAGTCATCTGACTTTCCTCACTTGAGCCAAAAGGGCTGTGCACAAACTGGGAAAGTTTATTTTTTCAATTTTATTTTTTTAAAGTTTAGTGTTTCATCCCCACTGCCCTTTCTAAGGGCATCATCCAGCCCTGCCATGCTGCACAGAACACAATCTACATTTCTCCACTTGCAGCGCAGAGTTGGGGAAGGACAAACAGCCAAAGCTGTAGGCAGGCAAGGAGCTCTGGCCTTCTCTTGCCTGTGGGGGCCTTAAAAACCCCCAGCATGCTGACAAGGATCTGCTCTGTGTTTGTGGAGGAAGTCTGGGGAGAGAGAAGATCATAACTGGGCAGCAGCTGCTCTGTATGACTTGCTTCTCTGGAAACCTGGCAGCTCTCCAAGTCAAAATCTGAATAGGAGTTACACTGCTCAGAGCATTAATTCCCCTTATCGTCATCAGCCTGCTCTTTCCCTCCCTACTCCCACCAGAGCTCTGCTCAGCAGGAGTGAAGTCTCCTCTGCCCATGCAGGTTTTGAAGGGCTCATGCTGGCAGCAGAGGCAGGGCAGACTCCAGCACCGTGGGCTTTGTCTCCAGGACCTGCTGCCGGGACCAGGACACTGGTGGGTGACTGTGTCTCCTGTGGTCCCTACCACTGGACACAGCCTGACCTTATGAGGAGTTAAGCACTGCACGTAAAAGTTGTGGGTTTTTTTTTTTTTTTTGTTTTTTTTTTTTTTTTTTTTTTTGTGACTGTATGATATTTGGGGATTCTTGTTTACATGGAAGGCTTTCCTGTGAATTTCCAGTCATGTGAAAGCATCCTAGGACAACCTTCTACTGCCTCTAGGTGACTTGGATATCCTCCCCTCCCTCTCTCCCTGTATTCCACATGAGCACAATTTTCTTGGCACCTTTTCAGGACTCTCCAGCTCATTATTGGGTCCTCTTGAAATTGTAAAAATCAGTTTTATGTCCCTTCAATATTTATACACAGAATGTTTTAAATCTTCCTGTTTTAATCATGATTTAATCTGGGAAATTTTTTAAGTACATTTTAAATCATCCTGTTTACTTCTTCTTGCTTTGTTTAACAATTTTGTCTTCAGTTTTCAGTTAATGTACAACATGACTCATGTATTCAAAAATACTGCAAAGAGGAAAAAATAAAATTTCTACCTGTTGGCAAGTGAAGAGAATTAACCTGGATATGAATCAGTAAGAGAATTAACCTGGATATGAATCAGTATCTGTTGAAGAAATGCTGATGTTTATTTTGTCAAGATACATAAAAAAGCAGTCTAAAATTAAACAAGAGTGAATCATACAGCTACCTCTGTATTTACAAGTTTTCTGCCTATGGAGGCAGTAACAACAGCAGCTCAGACAGTTTCTTAAGGCTTTTCCTGCTCTTCTGTGCCCTTTTGATGATTTTTGGTCATCTACCAAGGGTTGTGGACAGTGCCAAATCAAATAGTACAACATCTCCAGAAGTCTGCTCTTGGAAGCTAAGGATTTCAGCAGCTGAAGTGCAATGCCAGATATAAAAGAAGCAATTATAGTGGACTTCCAGGAGCTTAGGTTTAATAACTTTATTATTTGCCTAACATATATTTTGAGGCTTCTTTCATAACTGTACTTCTGCTTTATGTATGATTTATCAAAAAAATTTTCTTCTATATGATCTTGCAAAAACCTTGTTCACTTTTTGTATTTTTTTAAAGTTCCCAAATGCCATACAAAGTTGGAAGCCTATTTCTGTGCACACAAGCACTGGTAACTGAAGCACAGTGTTGGCTGGAGATAGAGAACCTTTGCAGATGGAACCACGGCAGAGATTTTGAGTACAGAATACCACCTTTGCAAGTATTTCTGGTCCTTCAGACTTAGGCAGAAGCCTTCTCAAGTGTTCAGTCCTTCTTACTTAGTAACAACTAAGAAAACATCTGATGTGAAGCCCTACAGGTTTTCATGCTTTAGGCAATGAAATAAATCAATGGGGTAATGGCATTGTTTAGAATGAAAGTAAGAAAACTTGAATTTCTCTCATTGAATTGCAGTGTGGGCACAATTTGAAGTAAAATTCATCTCACGGTGATTAGCCATCGAAAATCTGCTCTCCATTAAGGGTTCAGGAGCACAAAGAGGAGCTTTGCCCAAAATGAAGCTATTTTTAGATATACATTAGTGAACAGCCCCACTCTCTCGGGGCCTAGAAAGCCAGAGTCCATTTGCAGTGATTTAAAATGCTACTTGCTTAAATTCTAGGTGAGGGGGCAGGGAAAATCTAACTTGAAACTCGATTACAGCATGACAAGATTAGGGGAATAAATGAGCAAAATCAATTTCACATTTACTGATCTTCCTTGTAAAGTTTACCCTTTTAACTTTGCCTGTATTTTCTTATTGCTTCATAAAGAGGGCATGGCTTATTGATGCCCACGTGGCCTAGACCTTCCACACTGTGCCTGTTTGGTACATCCAACCCACTGTGTGCAGCACGGGAAACCTTTTCATTGAATATCATTAATAAGATTAAACTTCTGTTTGTTTTCTTTGTTGTTGCAGTCATTTGTACCTTGGAGTACTTGACTATCATGACAAATGCAAAAATGGTTGAAGATTTCCACTTTTATGTGAAATTGACTAAAGCAGCTTTTGATGATAGTGAGCTCTAAGAACCACTAATTCAAACCAAAAAAATCCTTTTTTAAATTGTACAGGGATTTTTCTCCTTGTTATTTTACTGCATAAGATCAAGTCTTCACTACAGTAGATCAATAAAAAACTTGTTTGCATTAACAGGGCTAGCATTGCACTTGATGTAGGTGCCTGGCTGTATACAGAGGTCACTTGCACTGGAAATGCATGAGAGAAATCAAATATTTTACTTGCTTTAGTTGAATCTAGGGACAACTTCAATATGTAAAAAATTACTCATTTTCCTTCCAGAGACTTAGTTCTTAATTGCAGCTACTAGAGCTCTGTTTTTTATAGCCTCTGTAAGGTTTGTAGGAGTTATAATAATAATAATAATAATAATAATAATAATAATAATAATAATATCCTAGATTTCATATTATTTTTAGGCTTACTGCGAAAAGTCAGTCTATTTGTCTTGGAAGTTTTGCTTCACAACAGCACAGTCAAATTAATTTCCAAGTTATTCATTCAGAAGTGTAAGAGAGGAGGGAAAGAAACTGTTTAGCTCCTGAGATCCTGTCAGATTAAAGGTAAAGAACACAGGCCATATTTGGGCCTCAGGATGCAGCTACTTGATTTGGGGTAGAATTGGTAGAATGAATTTTTAATGTTTCATTTTGCAAGGCTCCTTGACATGTGTAAAAAACAGTGTTTTGAGGAATCTTTATAGTTCTGTGGAAACTCAGCATGTTTTTTACTCAAGTATTTAACATGTGGGAGAGGTTTTTTTCATTTAATAATTGTATATTTTAGAGGAACAAGTTTCTAGCTTAGAGTTTTGCTAAAAAATAAAATCTACCCACATACACACATACGGACTGTCAACCAGGTGATGTTTTCTAGTCTTTTCCAGACATTTTCTCTCTATCCTAGAGAAGTAGGAAATATTGAAAAGAGAAGTATGAGTAAAATAATTCTACTTTGCTTTGGAAAGCAACCTTTTGTAATGTGTAATCCTATGTTACCACTTCCTTGAAAAAGCTTATTTTTACCTAAAATAAACTTTCTGAAATATCTCTCAGCATTTGGGAAGCTTTCAACACATTGTAGTATAAAGTTTTTCTTTTTCTCTTCCAATAATGCTTTGCACCATGCTGTGACTTGAACTTTATTTTCACATGTTGTGGGAGCATCTGAAATCCCTTGCCAATCCATCTTTCTCTCCAAATCCTTGGAAGAGAATTGACAGAAAAGCAGGAGATCCATAAAGGTATGTGTCCTGGTGTCTAGCTGGGCTCAAACCCACAGCAGTGTGTTAAAATACATTCATACAGTGTAAGGTACAACAATGGTAGATGGCAAGACAGGATAGGCTGCAAATGGAGCTTTTTGAAAACATTTCCTTGACAGAAATGCTGCCTTAACATCAGGTTTACAAGACACTGGTGAAAGTTCTGGTGGTGAAGGGACAGATCAATTGTATTTTAGGATATAAAACACACTGCTGGGTTTGGGTTTTTTAAATTGCATACTGAGTAGGTATTCATCTAGGGGAAAATGTTTAGAAATGGAAGGAGAATGTAGAATCCAGGCATAACTATAACCTGTGTCTGCTGAGGATCTTTGATCCACAGTCTACATGTGGAAAAAATCTGTTGGTTTTAATCTGATTTGCGATAAATGCTAATGGATCCTTTACATTGTGCAGTTGTTTTTGCTGAAGCAGTTTAGGTGTAAATCTGCAAAATCCTGAGCCCAGTGTTTGTGAATTCAGCAATTCATGTGTGTAATCCAAAATAAGCTTGCTCAATGGAAATGTTGTTACGTCTTTCAGGAATGGATTTTTTTTTCTTGAAATTTGAGTTAATACTAAGCCTCATTATGTTCAATGAGAAAAAAAAAAAAAAAAAAAAAAAAAGCAAGCCTGATCCTACAGTTCCAATTTCTTTGAATCGAGAACTGCTTGGTTTGGTCTTGATATAGCAACAGTTAATGTTACAGATTCTTGCATTCACCTTGAGCAATTATATGGTTTATTGTTTATGCAGGAAATTATTAGGTTTGGCAACGACTCAGTCGTCAAGATTAGTTTTACACCAAATTGCTTGCAGATACCAAATGACAGGTTTTGTAATGAAAGGTTGCAATTATTTCTAATTTCTTCAATAGTGGTCACAAATCACTGAAGCTGATTCTGCCATTTGTACGTGGCTTTCTAGAATAATATCCTGGTGTGTCTGCCTTACCACTCTTTTATTCTGTTTACAAAATTGAATAAATCAGGTAAAGTTACAAGTGTGCAGGAGAAAATTTCAGACAAATTATTACTGCATGATAAGTGTGGGTCTTTTGGGTTTGGTTCTTTCCAGTATATTTAGTTTTTATTATTTATTTTCCCTTGTTGTTGATGCTGTTTGTTATTCCACATGCACCCCTTCTTCCGAATGATTAGAGTGAACTGCAAAAATGGGTAATTAATTAGCCATGGGACAGTATTACCCTGGTGTGAGTACTCTGCCCTTGGTTCTGCAGGTAGCTTGGCTTAGGAATCTGGACATCCTGTGCTGTTGAGTGCAGCAAAAGGTCTTCCATTCTTCCCAAGCTTCTGAAATTATTCAATCCACAGAAGCTTATCACTTTGCCAAGCTCATATAATCTCCTTATCGCAGTCAGTCTCACACAAGTAACACCATGACTTATCCTTATGCGGTCCAGGCCAAAATTATGCATTCTTTCCAAAGGAAACAGCTTCTAATTGCCTAAGCTGTATGTGAACTATTAAATATTAGATACTACTGCTATTGCAAGTATTTAATGGCTTTCTAATACCATGAGTATGGAAAAATAAAAAACCATGTAAGGTGTTCCCTTTGGTTTATTTTGTGTCTGAACAATTTACTGGAACAATACTAACTAAGATTGTAATGCAACTTTCTGGTCAATGCTTTGTTTTTGGTGCATGTCTGAACTGCATTTTACAAAGGACAAAACTACTGCCAGAGAAAGTACCTAAAATCATACAAACAATTCTTTTTATTAAATACTTGTTTGATCTTATCTAAAGGTTTTGGTTAAAGCTGTGTTAGCTGCTTACACCTGTGCAGGTCAGCATGTGCAGGTGGATGGTGAGGCTATTCTGGATTGTATGAAGATGTGATAAGCTAAATCTTCAGTATGATCTGTCAGCAGGGCACAAACACGCTGAGAGGGCTGGAGCACCACTCTTATAGGCTGAAAGTTGGGGTTGTTCACCCTGGAGAGGAGCAGGATTCAGGGATACCTTCCAGCAGCCTTCCAGTGCCTTAAGGGGTTACAAGAGAGCTGGAGAGGGACTTGTGCAAGGGCATGAAGTGACAGGGCAAGGGGGAGTGGCTGCATTCTGACAGAGGTCAGGGTTAGATTAGATACTGGGCAGAAATTGTTCCCTGTGAGGGTGGCGAGGCCCTGGCACAGGCTGCCCAGAGGAGCTGTGCCTGCCCCATCCCTGGAAATGTTCAAGGCCAGGTTGGATGGGGCTCTGAGCAACCTGGTCCTGTGGAAGGTGTCCTGCCCATGGCAGGGGGTTTGGAACAAGATGATTTTTAAGGTCCTCTATGGGAATATTCCTCCTTCCCCAGCAGTGCAGGGAGTCACAGTTTTGGGGCCTTGATAAGTTAATCACACATTGTTCCTCTCTCCGCTCAGGGAGAGGAGTCCTTCCCCTGCTCCTGGGGTCCCTCCCACGGGACTCAGTTCTCCATGAACTTCTCCAATGTGAGTCCATCCCATGGGCAACAAATTGCTCCTGCAATGTGAGTCACTGTCCCATGGGATGCATTCCTTCAAGAACAGCCTGCTCCCATGTAAGTCCCCAAAGGGGTCACAAGTCCTACCAGGATATCTGTTCCAGCATGGCCAACCCAAAATATTCTATCATTTAGACATCTCAAGTTCTTTCATGTTTTGGTTACTTACAGGGAGTAGCATAACTAATGACACTTGGTACAATACCATAGAATTAACGCAAAAACTCATGTGGAGATCACACTCAGGGAGCTTTCATGCATGTTTTGAATAGAATTTCCTCTTTTCTTACCTGGAAGTTTTGTGATGATGCCCCCACAGCCCCCCAAGATGGAATGTTTGCACTGCATTTGTCTGGCCAGTATAGGTATTCTTCTAAATGAAAAGTAGAAACAAAAGCTGCTGCAAAAGTCTTCTCTTCTAAGGTCCTATTCTATCATTCTTGCAATATGTATCAACATAAAATTAAAAAATATTCTATTTTCCTTATGAATTTGTCAGTGAAAAACTACACCAATATTATCCTTGTTTAAATCACAGTCATTCTCTTGGGGTCAAACTTCTTTAACTTTCAAACAATTCTCAGATGAAGAATAATTGAAAATAAGGTGGCCACAGTGAATGTTGAATAAAAAAGTTGACTGTCCTCATTCAGTTTGGGTTTCTTTGTGCTCAGCTTTTACATTTGTAAATATGGCCAATTTTTATATTATTTGATTGAAATAATTTGAAAAAGCTTTTATTTTAAGCAGTGCTTTTTAGTTTATTTCCATATGTGCACTATTCTCTCAGAAATTCATAGTTTTTCTCATGAGAGGGAAAATGTTTGTATCCTTAAGTAAAGGGGTTGTAGAGTACAGAAACTAAAGATACGTGTGACATTTCTCTGGAATTAAGGTTTTTTTCTCTCAGATTTGGGATTCTCAGAGGGGATTCACATGGAGTAAAGTCTGAGACAGCCAATTCCTTCCTACCTGTGACCATCACTAATAAGCAAGTAAGACATCTCTGCTTTAGCAGCCTGACTTTGGTATCTGCAGTCCAGTGCTGCTACACTGGGGTAGCATTGTCAGAAAATCTGTCAGTACCTTCAAAGGGACAGTGTAGGCACTGATGACCAGACTACAGCAAAACTTTTCTGAGCTGTAACAAAGCCAGCAGTATGTGCTAAACATGGTAGTGCAAGCAATCTTCTGGCTATTTAGCACAATAGGATGAATTTTAGGGATTCATTACAGAACCTAGCTCTTCCTGATGGAAAAATAATCCCTTATGCTGCCTGGGAAAGGAGAGAGCAGCAAAGCATTTAACAGAATATTTTTGGGAAGCAGTAACCTTATTTCTTCAGCATATTTTTTTTGCTCCAGACTTGCAGTGGCAGCTTCACTCCAAGACACCTTGGTGCTATGTAGCTGATGTGAGACATCAAATATAAAAGAGGTAGGAAGGCTTGCAGCTGCTTGCAGATGGGATACACCTCCATGTATGACCATGCTGAGTCAGTATTACCAGGGCTTTGGTAAGCATTTCAGACCCGTTGGTGTTTTGATTTTTTTCACTGTTGCCAGTTGGTTTCTGCTCCTACCTGCTTTTATATGTACTGTGTTCTACCAGACAGCCTCTGCCGATGGTCAGGGTTGAGTTGTATTTTTCATTGTACTGCAAATGGAGCAACATTACACCCAGATTTTTGCAATAGGAATTAGGTATAAAGCTGACCAGAGCTGTAAGTCCAGAGCTAAATTTTTTTATGTATTACTGTAATTTCATTTTTGGGCAAATACTTTTCTACTTCTCTCTGCTGTTTCAGTCAGTTGTGTATAAAACAATTTCACTTCCAAGTAAATATCAGTAGGGGTTGAGATGATATCTGTATGATTTTGAAAGTCCATATAGTAATCAACAGAGATTTATTTACCCTCAATTTAATTTTTGCTTTAATTACTTCTCAAATGTTACATTAATTTTTGTCAGCTTCTTTTTGATATCTGTTTGGGTCAGGCAGAAATAGAGAGGTATCAGAAGAAAACAAAGTGGGATGTCTCTTCCCATCACTTTCTTGTGTCTGGATTTTGTACATGAGGATAAACACCTGTTACACAGCTGAACTGTAAATACCACAGAATTTTCTCTCTTAAAGCTGGATGGTTTCAATTACATTATTTTGTTTGAGATGTTCAGTGGCAAGAGGACTATGTCCTTCTAATGAGACTTCCTTTTAACAACTTTACTCATCTCCAGAAACAGTGGTCCCAAAGTATCAGACTTTTCTTAATCCAGAGATAAAACAGCTTTCTGAAAGGCATGCAGCCTGCAATTAACTTTTTTCTTTACTTTTATTTTTTTTTGTAAAAGAATCAAACTTTCTAACATATCCTTGACAGCCTGAGTCATTTGATGGCGTGCTTCAAGGTAAAAGGGTCATGAAACATCACAGAAAAAGAAGAATTCTTCAAAAACCCTAAACCTTAACCTTTGCTAGAACTATAAATCTTGTACTTCCCAAGAAGAAATATGTGCTCCAAAATGAAATATTCATATCATGCAGTAATAAACTAGTGTCAAATAGGGAACAGGCGTAAAATTTCTCAACAATTCTCTTCTGTTTTAAAGTCTGTGTTGGGGAAGGTCCATAACAAAAATGTTTTGGGTTTGTTTTTGGGTTTGTTTGGGTTTTGTTTGTTTGTTTGTTTGGGGGGGGGTGTTTGTGGGTTTGGTTTTTGGGTTTTTTGTTTGTTTGTTTGTGTTTGTTTGGTTGGTTGGTTGGTTGGTTTTGTTTGTTTGGTTGTTGTTGGGTTTTTGTTTGTTGGGGGTTTTGGGTGGGTTTTTGTTTGTTTGTTTGTTGGGGTTTTTTTGGTGCCCTATTATTTGATCCAGTTTGTTTCCAAATCTCTTGTAGATAAGAAATATTACTCAGGGCTTTTGTTTAAGTAGTAGCCATAACATCTAGAGAATTTGCAAAGGTGGACTTAATTATACAATTATTAGGATAGATAATTAGATGCCAAGGAAACTCATACTAATGAGTTTGATTTCAAACACCAAACCTTGTAGTAGATTCCAATGCTTCCCTGCAGCTCTAGCAGGAATTAAATCTTGATCCCATTGCTGTGAATGGAGATTGGCTGCACTGATGTCACTCTCAGACTCTGAGCTAATTATTATCAGCCACAGTGTCTTGCTGCCTTTTCAAGCAGAAGAGTGACAATTACAGAAGTTCTTTTAATAAACGGGAAATTTTATAAAGAAAGTCTCTATGACAACAATGGCCGCTTACCTTAGTGTGTTAATATACATATAAAGAACTATTGATAACCGTGTGAAATAATATTACCCTGAAATGGAAGCTAAGGAGATGAAAAGTGTACTAATCTATCATTAAAAGAAAATGAAACTTCAGAACAATTTGTGACACTTCCCCTGGCTCAGTGTAGCCTTGTGGCACTTGTTAGGAGTGTTAATCAGGAGAGGTATAAGGGTATGGCAACAACAATCAGGTATGTGCCAAGGTAATTGAGAAAAATGTCTAATGCAACTAGAGAACTGGCAGATGACCTGAGGAACTTCAGAAGTGTTTATGGGCTGAGCAGTGCCTCACCAGTGAGATGACTGGACATACCTGGCAGGAACTGGGCACCAGGCACTGCAGTCTGAAAGCAAGGTGGGCAAGCAGCAGTGGGGTCTGAAACACAGCTCTCCAAGGGTGTACACCTGTAGGAAATATTGAAATTGAGGTGATAGGGGACTTTGTGTGCTAATCAACATGTGAAGTAACACAAAACAACAGGATGGCTGAAACAACGGGTTTGGAACTAAAATGCCTCACTGTTAGTTAAACAATGACCTGATGGAGGAGTATGAGCAGTGAGCTGTGTGCCACCAGGCTAATTGTTGGTTGGCAGGAAAAAAGCCTTGTTACATGGTTGGACAGAGCAGTGCAAAAATTGTGTGGTGGTGCAGAGATTTAATGTTCCACATAAAACTGGGTGAAAAACTGAGAAATTTGTGGTAGGACTCAATTTTAATTCAGCATGAGAATGCTGCTTTTCTTTATGGAGTTGCTGTAGAAAAAATAAAAAGCAATCTTAAGCAGTGAGTACTAAGGAGCTGTTCACAGAGAAAACTCTTGCTTGGTTCATCCTTTGATTAATTTCAAATTAAAGAGAAATATAGGACTGGTTTTGAAGAAATGATTTAAAGACATCAAAGTAAAGAGTTATTCATTGGAGTCACTTGGACTGTAAAACTCAGAAACCACTACTTTTGATTTGAAAACGTTGGCAATTTGCATCTTGAGCCAGAGGGTATAACCTTTTAAGGGAGGTTTTGAGGCCCAGTTTTGTGGTGTTAATCTGGGCAATGATCTGAAGGATTATGAAGGATAAAAATCCACTGGAACTTAGGAAAGAAGCCAATGAACAGAGGAAGAGATCTGTTGTGGGTAGGAAAATTGTCTGCTAAGTGTGACAAGTGCCAAAGTCAAGACGTCTTTGACTTGAGAAAAAAAAATCAGTGTCAATCAATAGTAAATCATTATTTTTCTATATGTTTAAAGAAAAGGAGTTGCTGAGAGAAAGTGGAACTTGTATTTAATGTAAAAGAGATAGAGACCAAGGATAATCTAGTTTTGGCAAACCAGCTAGAGTTGGTGATGATGGTGGGGTTGTCAAGGAAGCAACACAGTTCTTTAAGAGAATAGAATGTATGAAAATATAATCTTAGTAAAGCCAAAATAAAATGAAAACTTGGAAAGCATGATCTAAAAAGTTGGGAGGAAGAAAGAAGGGAAAAGAAAAACCTGAATAAGTCTTTAAAAAGAGGCCATGTGAAACTATGGTTCCTGTAGTTCCCTTTTAGTTTTTAAAGACCAATAAAATTGTATATGGTGCCAAAAGCAAAAGAATCAAAGTTTTGTGTAAGAAGTGTAATGCATGGAGATGAAGATTTGCCTAGGTAACAGTTTGTTTTCTAAGATTTAATAGTAACCAGAACGTAAAGAAGATAGAATAAACAAACAAAAACTTCTGGCGATTGATTTAAAATTGGATAGCACATACTGAATTTACCAAAGATAAATTATGCCACATCTCTCTGATGAATTAGACTATTCATGTAAAGGATTTTTTTATTATTATTATTATTTGTACCTAGTTTCAGTAAAGGAAGGGAGGTAAATAAGAGAAATCATGTAAAGTAGCTGAAGAATTCTAGAATGTTCTAAAAGTAGAAACTTTTGATTGGAAGTTTCTTTAAAGGCCACCTTTGTATCACTGTTATAATAACACTGGGGAAAAGCAGGTACAGCCTAATTAAAATATGAAGTAATTGTTATTAAGAGGTTGACTTCATAAAGAACAAATTTGATGATTGAAGATAACGGAAATGGGAAGTAAATTAATGCCACAGAGCACAATGCTGTGGTTTTAAAAACTAGTCATAAGGATTTCTTTTCCAAGATCTGGGCTGATCAATTGGTAATGACAACAAAAAGAAGAATCTATTATCAGATCACAGGACAAGGAGGAGCTGCCACTGTCATGTGGGCTGCTGAAGAAAACAGTGGTTTGATGCACCTGCACAAGTATTTCCAAAAGGCACAGCAAGCTGCCAAGGTGATATATGTGACAGTGCCACATGTAATCTAAATTATTGCATGCCCCTGCTCCAGCAATATGATTCCAAATCAAAGAGGTGTAGGAAAAGGCTGCAAGGATTACCAATGGGATGGAGAACATCTCTGCTGAGAGAAGACTCAAAGAGCTCGGTGAGCTCAGCCCAGCAAAGGGAAGCTATAGGAGAACGAGCTCACTCTTTACAGGTTAAAGAAGTAAACACCAGACAAAGCAAAACCCCTTCCCTGCTTAAGAAAATACTGGGAAAATACTGGCACAAGGACAAGTTGTGTATCACCTGGTCTTAGATGCAGATATTTGGGCTGGAAATCTCTGAGGAGATCTCTTATCCTTGGAGAAGGGAGATGCCAGAAATGCTGTTTGATGAAAGAATTGGGAAAAAGATGCCAAGGCCCTATTTAAATGAAATATGATTAATTTATAAGCCAGATTATATGATGATGTGGCTTGTGATAGCAGGCAATTAATTTTGATTTAGGAGGTTCCTTCCTGCCCTGTGTTTGGGATTCATTAAATGGTCTTTCCACCTGTCTCTGCATTTTGAAGATGATGGCATGGCGCTGAGGGAACAACAATGATGTCATTTTCAACTGTGTCATAGTCAGAGGATACACCAGCTGAGATTTTTAAAGATCCTCTGACTGTTTTCTTGAGCTCTTTACTGGTTATGACTTTGCTGGTCTGCTGCTTCTACATCTGCCTTCTGCCTGTTTTCTGCGTTTTTGCTGTGCTAATGTAGGTCAGAGTATCTGGCCAGTTCTAGCCTTCCTTACAGAGCACTGAGGAGTAGGTCTGAATCCCCAGACCTATTCTCCTCATTCTCCTCAGCTTATGGGCTTGCATCATATAAATCTGACACCTCTGGCACTGCAGGAGTGGATGTGGGAGTTGGAGGGCAAGGACTAAAGGGCTCTTGAACTTCACCAGTCACTGCAAGGTGGGGCATCCCTTTTGGGAACCACAGCTGGGCAGTTCTGGGGCTCCTTCGGAGACATCCTCAGACTCAAGGATGTCTGCCTTGAACTGCCATGAAAATTAACATCCTTAGACTGCCATGAAAACTGGTCTCAGAATGTGTTCCTGATTAATTTTTGCAGCTTTCTTCTGGGAAGCCTTCGGGTTTTTTTGCAGTCACTGGGTGATAGGAGCCTGGGTAAGCATCAATTCACTCTGCTGCTGTGCATTAGCAAGCAGTGGCTGCATCTCCTCCTGAAATATGTTTTAAGGCTTTTATATGGTTATGAATGAAACTACATTTATATATAAAATGAAAAAAGTATAAGTGAGTATATCTTACAAAAAATGACAGCTAATTATTTTTATTGCATTTAGTAAATAAAAAATGTATATGCTGATGGTAGGGAATTAACACAGATGCTTCAGCCTCAAGGAAAAAAAAAAACAACATGCAGAAATGAGGTGTGAAGAATAATCTAGGGTGTTTTGGGGATATTTTTAGGAGGGTGAATATTTATCAAGAGAATTGGATCTACAGTGGGATTTGTGAGTGAGGGAAGAGTTAGATATTGCCTGTGAAACCCCATGCAGCTGGATTGTTTGTCAAAGTATCTTTGTAAGAAATCTTTAAAATAAGGAACCTATCCACCAGGAAGTCTTTTAATGTTTCTTTGTATGGAATTGTCATGAAGCTTTGACTCTAGATAAGGGAATTATAATGAAATAAAGGAAACATTGTTTAGATGTCAAAAGGAATTTGAAGTGTGACATATGTGGGAAGAAAGAAACCACAGAAAATCAGATATTGGCTCCTTGAAATTTACGTATGTAATGTGGATTATCTGAAAGAATCTATCCCTTTATGGTTGGTGCAATCAGCTATTTTATTGACCTTTCTGCTTTTATGTTTTAAAGAGTATTAATATTAATGACACATAAATACTGGAAAAAAAAGCTTAGGAGGTATTTATTTGTAATTAAGTTGATATTCACTCTTTCTGCTTTTTCCAAGTTTTAATGTCATTCTTGTTCAAATTTCCTATTAAGTGTAAGAGTAGATTTGAAAATATTTTCAAGTACCCATGAAACAAAACACTTTTTAAATTATCAACAAAATATCTGGTTTACTGAGATGATTAAGATTCGCTTTTGTACAAATAAGAATTTGTCCCACACTGTGTCTGTGAATCAATAATGAAATATTTTGTTGTGACAACATTTAATGATATTTCGCCTAACTACTGGCCCATAAAACAGAAATATGGGCTCTGTCTCTTACACACAGATTTGTATATGAAAAGAGTTAAATGACGAATGAGTATGTTTTGAAATACAGGTACAAATTTAAGGCACTGTTCTTATCTTCTAATAGCCAAGCATTTGCATAATCAAGATCATATCAGCTTCACAAGAAATTAATCAGAATGGTATCAACTTCAGAGGAAATGTATGGAACCCTGATGTCAGCTTTGACAGCTGTAGAACAGGGAACCAGCTCAATCTTTTGCGTTTGATGTGCCTTTATAGAGAATACCAGAGTGTGTGATAATGACAGTGAAAATGAGCTCCTGTAAGGCAACTTGCTCTCTCAAAAATCTTGTTCAGTCCTATATAAGCTATCAGTAATTTTTTAAGTTCTTTTCTAATTCTCCAAAGCCATTTTAAAAAGGTTCAGGAGTATGCACATATATTTATGCTGACAAGGCTGAGGATCTAAAGTGGGGTGGATGATGGTCTGTGTTACCACATCACTGGGACAGAGATGGCACTTTAAAGCCCACTTGCTTCTTTTTTTTGCCAATTTATGCTCAAAAATTATTCTTCAAAATCAGGATCAGCATTATCGTCCTTCACAGATATTAGTCAGAAGCAAGATTTTCCTTTTCCAAAAGGGTTCACAGGGAAATTGTGGAAAATGTGCCAATACTGAGTGATCATTGTGTGGGGAAGGCCTGACTAGTTGGTGATAGGCAATGTGTCACCACTTAGCCCCTGCTGGAAGCTGGGAGTGACTGAAGGAGTCATTCTCTGACAGCTACAGTTGTGTAAACCAAGTTCATGCTTCGTTCAACCCTTGACAAATGCCACGAATTCCAGAAACTGTTGTGGTGGTTATCACCAACCGAAATGCTTGTCAGTAATCCTGCACTGAAATTCAAGAATGAGTGAATTATAAAGACTTACATGTTCCTTTGCCACTACAGTTGTAATTGCCCTCCTCTCTGCAACTGAAAGCACTCAAATGGATTTATAAAGACTTATGGAATTTGAGTTTTAGCTCTGTTAGACTTATGGGAGTGTCTCTCCCTTTATGCTTCTCTGTACAATTTTCTTTCTGGAGTTTTCTTAGCATGGGCTCACTGGCCTAAGGAAGACCCTCATTGTGACTCCGTGATCTTCAGGAACACAACCCTGAGTGAGCTGTGGGTCAGGCTAAGAGAAGGATCTTCCTCCAGGCATGGTGCAAGGGAGAAAAATCTTTCCCTCTGCTGTGCTTGCTCATGAGGGGAAATAATCTGCTGCCTTCTTGGTGATTATAGGACCCACCACACACACACACACACACAGCCCTTCTCCCTACACTATGAGATGACTGAAATGTTAAAGAAAAGCTTAAATTCATTTCTTTCACCCAGCCCTGTGCCTTATCTGCATGAGGAAAGTGAACCGGCAGCTATAATCCCTTCTCTCCAGGTGTGCATCCATATGAAATGAAATGATGCCATGCAAGAGCATGGCCTCTGCGGGGAGAGTCAGGGAACTGACTGGACAAAAACCCCTGGGCCCCTGCAGGAATAACAGGGAACTCACACTGGCAGCGTGGGGAAACGTTTTAGCAGCAGCAATATTTGTATTTAAACTGCAGTTTACAAAGTCAGTTCAGGAAATCGGAACTCTAGAGAAACAAAGGGCTTTGTAAACATGTTTTGGGGTTTTTTGTCAAATAAATAATAATTTGAGATGATTGTAAATAATTTGGAGCAGAATGTGTTACTAGTAAGCGAAGCTGCTCAGGAAAACCTGCAGTTGTAATCTGAAGGTGATTCCCCACAAGCCCTGTCCCACATCCTGGCTCTTTTTCCCTTCCCTGTGCCTGGATGTGGCAGTGATTGCACCCCAGGCTGCGGCAGGCAGGGGCCCTGCCTCTGCTCTCCCTAAAAGCTAAAGTACTTCCATGTACTTTAGTGGTGTCAATCCTGATTTACTGTGTCACAGCTGAGCTTGTAATCTGGCTCTGAAATAATAACTTGATGCTGACTTGAGTGAAAAAAGGTCTTGTGTAAAATCAGGAACATGCTTTTGGTAAAGAAGAACTGTGAGATTTTCTTTCTTTTTTTTAAAAAAATTCATCTGGTATTTTTAATCTCTGGTAAAAAATGTTGTGTTTTTGGTTGGTTTTTTTTTTTTGTCAGATGGGTTTGTCACATCAGAGTGAAATAAAAAGAATATACAATAAATAATACTTTGGGCATTGTGGACTAAATGTAAACAGTGTATTGTTTGTACCAGAGAAATGCATGTCTTTTTCAACATCAGGCCACTTCTGGTACACTTGTGTTGGCATCATTATCCTGGGGTAGGAAGTAGTAATTTATTTATTCCCTTTTGGCATCCATAGGATTTAGAGATGAGCCATTGCCCTTCTGGATACCTAATCCAATTCTGATGCTTTTGGTTTTTCCAGTAAAACATCAATAATTTTATGCACTTCTATTGTCTAAAGCGGTTTTGTCTTGATGAAAGACATTTTAAGTGGGCAGCGTTTCAGAACAAGATTTCTCTTATGTAGCTTGTCATTACGTGTATCATACGTAAGTAAATCTTATCTATTAAATTAATGAGAATGTGGGGAGAAGGAAATATTTTTGATCAGCGGTAACCAAACTCTGAGAACAGGGAGGAAAAAAGATGTGCAAAGAGCTTCAAAATACAGCACGGCATTGTTTGCAAAAAGCCTGCTGTTTCCTTTATGTCTGACTGATCCGCGCCAGAAGCCCTCTTGAATTTCTACAAGAATAGAGCTTCAGATCATCTGCATTCAGTGCCAGAGTCATGGCCCTGGAACCGATAATTGCCTCTGACAGGATTTAATTACCTTCTCCAGGACCTTTTCTCTGTTTGATTGGAGACCACCCCCCGCTCCGATCAAACCAGACAGTAATAACACGCCGTGGCGCCGGAGCCAATCCCGCGCGCGGCCGGCGCGGTGACCTTGGCGAGCCCGCGGCGAGGGGCGGCCCCGGCCAGGGCCGGCAGCGGGGCTGTCACCGCCAGCCAGGGGTGTTACCGCAGAGCCAGGGGTGTCACCGCGGAGCCCGGGCTGTCACCATGCCGGGGCTGTCACCGCAGAGCCCGGGGCTGTCACCATGTCGGGGCTGTCACCGCGGAGCCCGGGGCTGCCAGCCCCGTGTCCCTCCCGGGGCCGCCCCGCCGTGGCCTGTCCCGAATTCCCCTTCTGGAAGGAGCGGGGCGCGTTTCCCACGCTGGAAGCCCCCAGTGTTGTGTGGGGTTGGTGGGCAGCCTCGCAGCTCGGTATGCATCGCGCTGCCCCCGTTTGTAATATTAACTTGGTGCGTGAAAGTCGCTGTATTATTTAGATTTTATGTAGAGCCAAAATGTACGCTCTTCTTCAGGAAAGAAACCCGCGTTCCTTCAGCGGTGGGCTTTTGGAGACCTAAGGCTTTTGAAGTGAAATAGCTGCAGAACTTAAGTGTGGTAGCTTTTAGCAAGTATTTTCTCGTTCTCAGAAATTATGCGAGATCTCTTGCCGGTATCTCATTCAGCAGCTGAATGGCTTGACGGCGTTACTGCTTCGAGAGTTTACCTGCCCGGGGTTTGCCCCTCAGGTGTGCAGAGCAGCCGCAGTCCTTTGGTTCAAAGTTACGGGGCCTTGGTGCAGGTAAAGGGCTTGTTGTCCCTGCTCCGGTGTAGTCGGTGGCCGGACTGGGCATCAGGAGAGGTCCGGCCTTAATGAATGCTCTGTGTGTTGCTTCACCGTCTTCACCTCGATGGGAGCTGTAAATACCCCGCAGTGAAATGGAGGGCAGGGTGATTTGGTGTCATGGTAACTTCCTCGTCTCTCGTCGGGCTGTAGATAAAATCCAGCGCTGGAGGAGCTGCATCTCACACACATCACCTGGGACAGCGGCGGGGGGTGCTGCTGCAGTTCTTTTCCTTGAGGTTGCACTGAGAAGAGCAGCAGCCGCTCCGGTGAATGCCTCGCGTCACAGAATTGCCCCTTCCAGCCTGGAAAGCCCACCGGGGCACACAGGAAAGGGATCACTACCAGAGCTGCAGCAGCAGTGTTAACTGAAGAAACAAAAGCACAGAGATGGGGGGGGGGGGGGGGGGGGCAGCTTGACAGTTCTGCATTCAAAACCCCACCCCTTTGTGCAAATGCCTTGTCTTCATTTTGCCCCTTATCCTCTTTTACCCTTTTCCTAAGTTTCCACATAACTGATGTTCCAAGATGTTTTCATATGCTCTCAACAGGGAATTACAGAGATGTAAGGCTTTCCTTATCTCAAGGCTAATAAACTTCCACAGGAAAGCACTGTTTGGTGAAAACAAGTAAATAAGTGTTTTTACAAGGCAGCATGTGTGTGTATGACTGGTCTAAGCAAAGGCCAGTTTAACTGAGAGTGATTTCAGCCTCCTGTGGATGGTCTGGCAACAGAGCAGCCTCTGAGCTGAAGAGACATTAGAAAGAGAAACGTGAATGTGTGATTTTTTAACATTTTCTTTCAAAGCTCTCCTAGCATCTACCAAAGCATGCAGGCTGCTTGCATAGCCTGAGATGGCAGAAATGCTCCCAGCTGCAGTGCCAAAGCTCTTCCCTTTTCCCAAAGCAAAGCTCTGAAAGGATCAGACAACAAACCTCTCTGAGCACAGGTCCCCACAGAAACATGAAGGGAATATCCACTAACCGAACTTTGGAAAATTTTTAATTTCCAGAATGGACAAAAATAGGAACAGAATAAACCAGAGTGAGAGTGTGTGTGGGTGTTAGGGGAGGGTGTCTGGAATCTGAGGCAAGTTGCATTTTTTTTTTTTTTTCATTTGCCCAGACAGATTCCACTGTGAACATGTAATGGTTTTCACTGAGGCACTGTGTTATTTTAAGGTAAATCTGCTGACTTCAGAATGCATAATCAGTTTCATGATCGTAATAAATTATATCACAGTCATCTCTGGTGGGAAAATGGAAGGAAACACATAAAGCAAGGGTGCCAGGACAGCTTGCTGCTTGATGCTAGCTTAGAAACCATGTCTGTCTTGCTTTTTTAAGGAAATAATTTCAAAAGCATCTAGGTCAATTAAAAGCTCATTCAGAAACCATTGTAGGCACTCTCAATTTAAGTCTGTCTGAAAGATATTTTTGAAATAGTCGTTGCAGTTCAGTTCCACAGCTGTAAATTGGGAATTGCAGTACTTCTTGCAAAGGTGGTGTGTGAATAAAATACATTTGAAAGCAACAGGAACCAAATAGAAGTTCTCTGAGAAGGTGGGATAGACAGAGAGCCTACACAGGCTGTGGTACTGAGAACATTTATTCACCAGCAGCCACAGCTCAGGCAGTTTGGGCATCTCCCCCCTCCTGGCAGGTTTTTCCCAGCTCTTGCATTTGCTGCCGCAAGTGTTTGCACAGCAGTACAGTGAACTTGATCAAGGAATAGGTCCAGCTGGTAAAAGATAAAATATATGCTGACTGCATGGCAACACAAACGACTGTGCCAGCCAAAACACTGCTTGGCACGTGGAGCCCAACGAAGGCTGTGGGGAAGGAGGATGGGAGCTACTTGAGCAACCTGCTGCCAAAAGCAAACTCACAGTCCCTTTTTATTTTTCAGGTACCTTAAATATGAATCTAGAACAGTATAAGTCGTTTTCTAATATGTGAAAAGCATTGACCACGGTCTGATTTGACACTGACTTTTTTTTTTTTGTCAGTGATTTCTATACAAGGAAAGCTGGCTCTCTGATTTATGTATTAAAAAACAGAAGTAAAATGAAACAATTTTTTTTTTAACAATGGAAGTAGCTCACAAAAAATATGATTTAGAAGTCATACTGTTATATTTTGATTTTTCCAAAGATTCTAACAGAAAACTTAAAAAATGGACCACTACCTTTGAAAAAGACAGCAAAAATTTTTTATAACTTTCCTTAGGAGCTTGTGTTATATGTCTTTTCTAGTATTACTTTTTAATTGCCACTGCCTAATTGTGAGATAAATCATTGCTGCATTACCCTTTTATATTGGAGATAAAGATTCTCATGCTTTAGGTTTGTCTTTCCAGGCTTCAGCGGCGGCATACTAAAAATGAATTTCATCTATTCCATGTGACACAGGTTGTTTAACAGGAAAATGTTTTTATTAGAAGAACTGGGTTAAGGGTCCATCTGGAACCAATTGAATTCTCTAATGGCCTAACCCTCTATTTCTAGAGGGAGAGAGGAGGAAAAAGCAGAGAGCAAATTCTGGCTAACCATGTAGTTCTGCAGTGTGAATTTAAGAACTTTCCCCTGTGCTCCCCTCAGCCTCTCATCCTTGCTCTCTTGCTGTAATTTGCCACGTCCTCAGCTTTGTACATACAGCTGTTTTTGTGACCTGCTGTAAATTATACTATTCAAATAACCACTGTTAAAAGTCATCATCAAAAAAAGGATGGGGGGCACTTAAAGGGGCAAATGAAGGAAGAGTAAATTGAGCTGGGAGAAAGGAAATGAGTGTGGGTCTGAGGGAAGCCCAGGGCTTCCTGAAGCCTTTATCACTTTAGGCAGTCATCCCTTCAGCCCAAATGCCATTTAATTACAGACTCAGCCATAGACTTGGGTGATCAGCAGCCCTCTTTAGATAATCAAATACCCCTGTACCTCCCAGGCCTGCAAAGGCTTTATCGATACATGAAGCACTATAAAAATGGAAGGCCTCATATTGCAGCTGGATTCAATGTCCAGTGATGATCCCAGATGTATTTCTGTTATTCCAAGTGCCTTTGGCTGAGCTAAAAAGAAAAAAAAAAGTAAAAGAAAAAAGAGGCATTGAAGCAGAATTGTCCTGATGTTATATTGTTTATAAACCCAGAATTTAGCCGTATTTATTTTTATGTTCAGGCACAATGTTAAGCAATTTCTTTCTCAAGTGCAATATGGCCTGCTAGATATCAAATGCTTGCTATTTGTCCAGGACAAAAAAGGGCTACAGTACATACATTAATGTATGTCCTGGGATTCTCCATACTTCTGATTACATTACTTCTTTAGTTTCCTAGCAGAAAGTAAGAGTCATTCTGGATATATCACCGTGCTTTAGCTTTGCCAAAACCACCTTAAATGTTTGTTAGTGATAGAGAAAAAGTGATATAAAAAAATTTTCCCAAAAGAAAACAGTTTTCCTTTCTGGAAAGGAAAGCTGGCTATTGAAAACATTTTATTTTCAAGTCAGGTTGCATTATTAACTCGTATCAGGGTGGACTGAGAGCAAAATGTGGAAAAAGAATATTATGTTGCTAATAGAAAAACCAGCTAGGAAGTGTGAAGCTGTGAATTTTGTGTTGCTCATGTTCCTTAGCACCACATCTCTTGCAGAAACAATATAGGGTAGAGCACAGTGAGAGGAAATGAACATAAAAAGTGTTAATTGTAAAATATTAGTGAGTGTTTTCATGTGTGTGTTGGGGGAGGAGATAACTGTGCAGTTCACTCCTAAACTCCTCTACCTAAATGCACTGTGCAGTTATCTGAAAAACCTTATAAAAAAGATAAAATCCTAAGTGCAAAGAGCCTAAAAACACATCCATATTGAGAAATTGTACCCACTTGATTATTCAGCTGGCAAAATGGGAATTTCAAGTTGCATAGACAGCTAATTGTGGCCTGCCTGTGGAATGACAGGTCTATAATTTTTAGTTTTGTGCACATTCAAAGCCAGTCACCTTGACACTTAACAGTCCATTATCTGCTGGCCACCGACCATATGATGATATTCAAAGAGTGACAGGTCTTTTCCATTACAGAATGATAAAATGCACTATGCTTTATTTGGATAAAGCTGTCTTCAGAGACAGTAGAACCCAAATGCTTCTCTGATCCTGGCATGCAACAATGACATTGAGACACCTTTTACTCCACAGGACTAACCTGCTTTTTGTTGGATATTTTGTTGTTGGTGTTGTTCTTTTGCGATAAAGATGAGTGAAATTGGTATTCCCAGTATTGTTTTCTAGAAGAACATACAAGCTGGCATTCATATCTATGATTTCTTTCAGTATTAAATAAGACAGATTGCAGGAAGCATTGGGACACAGGTCATGCAACTACATGATTCATAATCTAAGGAGAAATGTTTGGGGTTTTATAAAGAGATTGTTTGTTTTCAGCATGAATACAGAGCAAGGTCAAAGAACATGTCCCAGGATACTTGCTCTCAAATAACAAAAAACAAAAACAAAAAAACAACAAAAATAATAAAATAAAATACAAAAAAAAAAAAAAGAAAGAAAAACAAAACCAAAAACAAAAACAAAACAAAACAAAACAAAAAAAACACCAAACAAAAAAAACCCCACCACAAATCAGGCTGAAACTTGGCATTTGATTCCAGCTCAGACAAGGGGATGGATCCAGCCAGGGACTCTGGGTGAGGAAAATGTGTCTGTAGCTTTGTCCCTGGCCAGCAGAAAGAGCATGAGGATGGGGACTATCCCTGTAAGAAAAACACATCTGGAAGGGCTGACAGGGCTTGGAGGTTGTTCCTCAGGTCAGGGCTGATGCAGGGAGGGCAGAGAAGCTGTGCTTCTGTGCCAAAGCTGCACTGGGCAGGGGGAGCCTCTTCCTCCTGTCCCACTGGACAGGAAAGCCATTCCCTTCCAGCACTACAGACCATCTGAGCACAGGAGTTGCAGTTCTACAGAATCTAATGGGAGATGGGCTCACATGAGTCATGAACTTTGTTTTGGCCCCAACACCAGTTTCTGTGCCAAACGGTTCTTATTCAATTTTATTAATTTGTTTTTAAATGACAGTTTTTAGTTGTGAATTCTGAATGTGCCTCTTGAATAGCTGGTTTTAAACTATTTTTGGAGTTTCAACAAGGAGTCAGGATTGTTTTTCTTAGCCAGCAGGGCCTGCTCCAGCTCCCAGGGACATTAGTGAAAAGATGCTGACTGATTCATGATGTGCTGGAGCAAGGTCTATAGGAGTAACCATGCAGAGATGAGTTTTTGCAAGACGTAACTTTTGTCAACACTTCATTTCGTAGTGATCTTAAAATAATAAAAATCCTGCAAATTACAAAATTACAGGGCACTTTTCTTGAGCATTTGGAGTGAGCAACAGCAACTTTTGCCCCTGGAAAAAATTATTTGCAGATTTTCCAAATGATACACAAGTGTCATTTCGGTGTTAAATATTATTTTTCAGGTCCTTGCTTACTCAGAAATGAGCGATGATAAAACTACAATATTTTAATGATTTTTTTCCCCTCAAAAATGTACTTTGCGTGCAAGCTTTCAGTCTCCTATGTTCTCTTATATACAGTGTATACTGCAAGTATTTCTACACAGCCCTAGAGAGAAGGCTAATGACACAGCACACTCTGAAGAGAGCAGTCAGGAGGCTTTGTTTGTTCCCTACATGCTGCAATAATACTAATACACCTTTTACTCCACAGAATGGCTTGTACTTGAGGAATTGTGTTTCATCCAATTTTCCTGCAAATAATAAACGAGTTCCCTCAGGTTTATTGGCACTATCCTGTGCACACTTTTTTGGTGTAAATTATTTATTCTACTAATTTAACAGCAAACAGTCCTGGGTAGTGAGCTTAGTGAGGCAATTTCATATGTATTGGCTGTAGGTTAATTATTTAGGGATTGAGATATCTCTGGTAATGCCAAATAAGTACAGACTTAATCAGAGAAAGCAATTGAATGCATCTAGGTTTTCCAGATCTCAGATCATACAACCATTATTTGATGGTCATTAAGTTTGGTGTTTTATTGCAAAAGAACATGAATGTGTTTTGAGGTAGCCCACAAGTTAACCCTTGTAGCTCCTTTCCCAGGCAATCAACTTTTTGATCTCTTTGAGCTAGCTGACCAAAATGTTCAAATCCACACATTCTGTCATTCTGGAAATGGAAGCTGTTATGGATGTTTTTGGATATGTGTCTTGTGGGATAGCTGAATGGTTTGGAGGCTTAAGACATATGAATGCTGATGAGTCAACAGATAAATCACATTTAGGACCACAATAAACACCTTCTGCTGATTTTTCTCTAAGGTGGTGTGCAGACAGACAGTGGAGCTGGCTTCACCGCAGTAATTGTCATTATTTTTACAGAGAGATTTTGATGCTAACCATTTGTAAAACATGAAATATCTCATGTCCTATAGCATCACTATCCAGCATCAGTTTAATGGGTATCATGTAATTTCTTTTAATTCAATAAAGAAAAAATTATTCTTATGAAGACTTCTCAGCTGACATGCCATAACTGTGTGATTCATTTGAGTGAGTAGAGTGAGCTCTGAGCAGAGCCTGGGAAGACAATGTAAGAAAAGCAGCACGAGGAGAAGTCTGTGAGCAGGGCTTGGATAACATGTTCATGTTGAGGCACAGTTGTTTTTATTCTGCCATCTTTATTTCCACAGCAGAATTACTGCCCTGTGCTATGCTGTGCTTGGCTCCTTAAAAGGCACTCAAGGAAGCCCTGCAGAAGGGCTCTTATGTTCTGGTTCTAACACTTCTTCAGTAGCAGTTGGAGGTGTTTTATTTGTTAAGATGGAGTAATCTGCTCTGTAGGCTGGTTTTTTGGGAGGTGGGGGTGGTAGGGTTTGTTATTCTTCTTTTTTATGCTTGGTTTGGGGTGTTCTGGTTTTGTTTGTGTTTAATATATGTGTGGATTCATTTTTGATGTTAAATTTAAAACAAGTTGCAGATGGTGGGGAAGATTTGAGATGATCTTTTTCCTAAGGCAGTTCGTTCTGCAATTTTAGGTCAGCCTTCACAGAAGTGCTTGCTCCCTTACAGATGAGCTGAAAAGATGCCCACAAAAATGGGTTTGTTAAGGTCTGTCCAAGGTTCTAGGTGACTGTGGGGTGGAATAAAGGATGGTTTCTAACCATCAGCTTAGAGATCATTCAGCAACTTCTCTTCTATGGAACCACAGAAACTAAAAATTAAAAACATGAAAGGAAAACAGTAATAGCTGGAAGAATATAGGAGAAATCTTGGTAAAATTATGAAATAAATACAGCTGTGCCAAGAAAAATATTTAACTCAATTTTAAGTGCCATGAGTCATCAGGATATGTTAAAAGGCCAAGTACACCATGGTATGTTTCTCCAGCAAAAATGAAGAAGGAAAGTTGACTCTCACTTCATTGTAGAAAGTTTTAATGACAGGAGTTTTTCTTAAGTGCTGTCCCTGTGCTCGTATGTCCATCAACTTAGAATTGTAAAATTACACATGGAAATTGAAACACAGATAATCAAAGGCCTCAGAGTTACACAGGGTGAATATAGGAAGGCTGAATGGGTTATGTGGAGGATTTGGAGTGATGGGACTTGTGCTAGTTCTTGTTGGTTTAGAATCTTACTTTGTTAAGGTGCCAGCGACACGTAAGAAAAATCACATTTTTTCATAATTCAAGAATTACATGACCTGTTAAATTGGAAGAAAAGAGTTTCATAACACTTGGCTTCTGTGGACTATTGACATAGTGAAGCTCTTTTCTCCTACAGAGCTGAGGATGTGTAGGAGACTGAACTGTGTGATTAGAACCAAAGAATAATTTTTTGATACTAGTCTGGCAGGTGAATGAGTACAACAAATGAAAGTCTCAGCTTTGTAAAACAAGTGATTTTCTGACTGTGATAAACCAGATGTTCATTCAGTATAAGGAATAAAAATGGACATGGACTTAGAGAGACGTGATAAATTGGTCTTTAAAAGCCTCCTAGTTTGGGGAAAAAATTTAATATTTATTTTGCTAACAGAGATGAGACACTTTAGCTAATCCAATGATTAAAGTTGTGCCTGTATCACACATCTTAGAGTTCTGTAAAGAGAACTCTGAACTACCTGAAGCAGAGGTAAAGAAACAATCTAGGTACTGACAACAATCTGGTTTCTAATAGTAAGGAACTCAACAAGCCCTAATTAATCCGGTTCAAGGAAACAACTGGTTTGAATTCCTTATGTTTTCTTTCTTGCTTACAGACTTTGAATCATCAGTGCAGGATGCAGTGAAATTAATTGGTTACAAAGATGTAGCCTCATTGGGTGTGATGCTGCTTCTGGGTGAGTTTTCAGTAAGAAAATCCTGGATCCCATTCTGCCACATTCCTTGCTTTGCTTTGCTGCTCTGAGCTGACGTGTGTTTGCTGTAATGTGACATCCAGCATTGTATTTCTACTGACAGACTTCAAGTTCCCCCTTCTCTTCCTGGCACTGACTTGAAATTTTGAAGAGAGAATATTGTGGACAGCACAGCAGCGATGAATTTAATCCTTTTTGTAACAAAACTCAGTGAAAACCTTTAGAACCTCAACAATACCTTGTCTGCTAGGCTTTGTGCAGTAATTGTTGTTGTGTTTGTGCTGAGATGCAGTTCCTCAGCAGAATGCAAACCAGGAGGAATGGCTATGCCGAAGATGTGATGCTCTCTGCTGTATTACCAAGGTGTTTCCCACTTTACTCCCTATTCCACCTAATGGCATGGAAAAAAAGCTCCCAGCCTATCTGCCTGGAAAGGAGGGTGCAGGGCTGATTTGGATGCAGTCAAACTGATCAGGGAAACTAGAAATAAGGACACCTGACAGATTCAGGGGTTTCTGGGTGGAATGTAACCTTTAAAAGCCTCAGGAGAATAACACATGGTCTTTCAATGACATGTCTTTCATTGAGTTCTCTTATTTTCACATTGTTCTTTGGTATGAAATGTTTAACAGAGATTCCACCTGCCTGTTCCACAAGTAGGTCAGCATTTGATAACTGCATTAAAAATGTACTTTCCTAAATCCTCTCTCTTACTATAATCCTGCCTCTCCCTCTCAATTTTCCTGTGTTCTAATGCACCATTATGGAGAAAATGTGGAGGATTTTAAAAATTATTTCTGACTTATCACCCACAATGAAGCTGTTTTGTTTTAGGTTTGGATCACGTTTCATCCCCAAAAGCTTCTGAAGATCATAGATATGATGTTACATAGGAAAGATTTTGTTATGCTCACGTAAAAGTCTATGTCTCTGTATTGTTCTGAAAAAACCCCAAACCTACAAAGTGTTTGGGCTTGTGAAAGTGTGTTAAAGAATATATTTGGAATATTTAAATCTAGTTGGTAGTTTAACTCTTCAGCCTAACGTTCAGCTCATTTTCAATGTGGCCTATCACTTCTGGTGTGACATTACTGAAAGCCTTCTGATTAAAGCCAGCTCTCTTATGCATACTTTACCTCTGTGACCTATGAGTAGCTTGAAACCATTTGAACTCTGTCTAAATTGGATCTCCCTGGTTGTAAGTGTTACTGCATGTCAGTTCTGTGTCAGTTGGATGGAAATCTTGCTGCAGAGGATGAAAGTTCACAGCTCAGTATTAATCTACTGGGCAAACTACATTTAATGCCTTCAGTTTTCTTGAAATATAGCTTCTGATGACCTCTGACAGGTAAAATACAACACAGGATTTTCTAATATTCATTTTCAGTGTAGCTATTTAAAATGAAGCATGTATCAGCCTTCTGTACCAAATAAGTGCAGTGAGAAACAAAATTAAGCCAGGTGACAAGTGGATTATTGGACATGGAAACTTTTGTTAATAAAATATGTCTGGGTCCATTACTTCACAATTGTCTTGGAATAGGAAATGGAAATCCTGGCTTGACTAAAGGAGGCTGTGTGTGGATGAACTGCTGGCTGAGATTCCCTTGATATCTCTTGGATGAGACTTGCAAACTGCTGTGTGAGCTTGACAGAAAAAAAAAAAAAAATCCCGAAGCTGCTTCTGGAGCAGGCAGCATAAATCACTGAGCACTGGTGGAGTCTGTCTCTAACTCACAAATAGGAACTTTGGATTTAGCACCAGCTACTGCTTGAAAGAGAATCTGTATAGATTTGTGCAGCTTGGATCACACCATTATCAATATCTTATGTTACACAGTGGCAACAGTGACACCTTTGCTCTTGTCACTGTTAGGGAGAATTCCCGGTACATTACATTTGGGTTTGCTTTTGAAGGGACTTTTTTGGACTCAAAATCCAAGCCTAAAAAAAGGAAAAATGTCTGATAGGTGCAGGTTTGTAAACCTGCAACTTTCTCTCACTTCTGTTTAAGCTAATAGCAAAACTCATACCTCTTTCAAAGCAGCAACTTTGGCTTCTAAATATTCATTTAGAATCTGAAAGGAAATGGATCCTACACTCCTTGCAAATCTCAAATTGTCTCCAAAAAGAGTGAGATTTGATGGGAAGAAAGAAATCTAATACTGAGCTCTGGTTTGCAGAGGGATGATGCTGGTGCTGAGAGGGATGCTTTTTAGGCACTAGACAGGAATCCAATCCATCTTTCTCAAAGGCTTGCTTTAGTCCCACTGAAGAGAACTGACAAAATGTGCTGTGCTAGGCCTGGAAGGAGCCCTTGGCTCTGCAAGAAGCCCGTGTTTGAAAGAGAAATTGTAGTCTATTGAGGGTGTACCTACTCAACAGCATCCTTTGAGCTCTTCTAACTCTGGTTCTGCAGCTACAGTTTGTCATTTCAAACACTGCCATTTGATAAGTCAGATGAAATACCTCATCTGATGATTCTCATCCTGTCACTCTTCTTAGGGAAGTACAAAATAATAGGAAGAAATCAGCACCCCTATGGCCAGGGGTATTTTAAGACAGTGGCAATTGGATCAGTTTGTGGACAGTTTAGGAGCATATTTTCCTGTTGTTTCCATTTTTAAGCCCAGACTTCTAAAATCCTGACAGCCTGGTCCTTTTTCCTGTGAGTCACACAAAGAAATAAATTTTTGATTACAACGTGTGCAAGGGCCCAGAGCCCAAAACCTTGGAGTTGTCTTCTGTCAGAGGCTCTGAGACCTGGAATTGAAGGATATGTATCAGATGTTGGAGGAGCTCCCTGTGGGTGCACAGCTGGGGTAACACTCATCTCTGGGAGACCAGAGCTCACCCAGAGGCAACACCACAGGACTTTTTTCTCTGAAATAGATACAGAATCACAGCGCAGGGAGTCTTACAACAGTGTAACCAGAACAAAGTATTTGAAGAAATGGAAATTAAGCAGTTTGCAGACTATGGAAATGTGGTGGCTGGTGAGCTTTAATCATGGATTTTTGCTTTGTTAATTTGGCAGTATTGAACATGGGTAACTGCGGCATTCGGACCCGACAAATCCATGGGAAAGAGGATGCTAGCGAAAATCCTTCAGAAAATAAGGGAATGCTTCAAAGTAACAGGAGTGTGTGCAGGTGGATTTTGGACTGAAGGAATCAAAGCACGGACTGACAGCAGTGATCTCTTCCCTTACTGTTCATTGGCTCACACTATTCATTTTGATAGAGACCCCCAGATATGGAGAAATAATTTACCCTTTGTAGAACTCCCATATGTGGGAAGTTTTCTTCTTAAGCTGACAGAGGGCTTTATGACAGGCTAAACTTGAAAGAATAGAAAGAAGCCAACAACAGCAAATAAAATAGTACAGTTTAATAGTTTTTGCATATGAAACAGCTGGCTAAAAAAATCATGTATATTTAAATAAAAGTTTTTTATATCCACAGCTAATGTCTAGTCTCAAAAACAGGAGTTTGATCTCAAGGCAGGGCAGAATGTGTGCTCTTTTCAATTTTATCAATTTAACTAGAAGTGAAGCCAAGGATTTCAGTGGGATGAATGTGATCCTGCATCTTCTGCTCCCTGACCCAACAACATAAACTACAGGCCTTAGTCTGAAGCTTGGGCAGAAGCTTAAATATACATTTGCCCAGGCTTATTCTAGATTTGACCTTCTTAAGACTAACAGTTTGTTCTAAATGGGAAAAAATCACTGTCAGATGATATCTTACCTTGCTTGTGGGTAGAGACATAAGCTGCTCTGGAAAAGTTTTGTGTCTGGATTTGTTTTAAAAGCTGAAGTGTTGTGTAGGCTTGGCCCTATACTGGGTATATCACTGGGCTTGTGAAAGTTGGAACTGAACCCCTACTTCTTTGCCTTCTGCATTGCCATGTTTGTGGGTTTATTTTTTTTCCTTTTCACTTCTCCTTTCCTGAGGTGAAACATCTCAGTGGATGGGTCTCTGTGCAAAGAGACCCTCGGCGTCTCTCAGCCCCTCCCAGCTGCTGCCTGAGGCTGTGCTGTGTGCAAGTGTGAATGCACTGCAGGAATCCACAGGAACCCTCCCCGGGGGCACACAAAGGTACCCTGGTGTAATTATAATTTAGACCGAGTTTATAAACTGCTTTTCTTTGAGAAGACAGCTTTTTGAGTATGATTGCAGTAATTTGAATTGCAGTAATAACATCAAGAAAGGTGGGATTGTGGTCAGTAGGTTTGGGGGAGGAAGGAAACACTGAAAGGAGGCTCCTCAACTGCAGAGTTTGGGTTAACCAACAGAGAAAATCACTTTATAGCACATAGGTTTTGAGATCACCTCATGGGAAAAGATATCAGAATCCACACCTAGATTAGATTAGTTTAGAAACCTGAATGAACAACCAGAAAGTCCTCTCAGGATTCCACTTACCATTTTCCTACTAAGCCTCCTATCTGTATATTCCCTAATAGAGAGGAGTCGTCTAGATATTTGTTAGGACAGCTTTCTAATTAGGCTTATTGATAATTAATCTGAATAAATCCATGTGCAGAAACATCTCATTACAAATCTTTCAAAACATGATGTAGGACATTGAAGAGATGTTTGTGTCTGGTCATTTCCCATTTCACGGTTTCTGCCTTGTGTGTGTCATGGTGAGATTGAAGGTACAGTTTAGTTAAATTTTCCAGTTTTAGAAGCTCGTGCTTGGTGTCCACTGCTTGATCTTGACATTGTCTTTTGTACATGAAAATGTTGATGACTGTAACAAGTATGAGAGATAAATATTTTTATTTACTGCAAACACTGTTTCTGTGATTTCTGCGTGTTTTGGTTTGTTTCATTTTGTTGTTTATTTGTGTGGGGTTTTTTAGGGATTTTTGTGTTTGGTTGGGGGATTTTTTTGTTACTTCCCAGTCTTTGCTCAGCTCTCCAAGCACACTGTGATGTGTCAGGAGAAATAACATATAGCTTGCAGTCCATCATCTGCATTCCCTTTGCATTAGGTGTAACACTGGCATGAAAATCAGAGCCCCTGCTCCAATTTTTCCAGCTGTCTCTGTCTCCCTGTGATCTTTTTGTACAGATTTTCTGGCAAGCCTACGAATGTGCATGCTTATATCCCTTTCTTGGGCATACATACACATTTTTCTGTCTCAAAACATGGGTAAAATGAAATAGAATAATTTTTTTCCAGTAATTTGAGTGTGTTTACCGATGTAGGCAAACATCAGCAAACAAAACATACATATAATATACAAAAATTACAATACTTTCTTTCTCTCAGATTACCTCTTGCTCTCAGATTTCTATGTAAGTTTGTTTTGTTTTAATTCAAAATGTATGAATAAAGCAATATCAGGATCTTTTCACTGCCATCTTCAGGCCTTATTTATACTTTTACAGCTTCAGAAATTGTTAACTTTTAGGCAATAAATGTAATCTTACTTCTGAGGTTACATTTGTTTTATTCCCCTCAGTAATATTATTGCCTTAAAACTGTAATATGTTTTCTATTTTGGTGTTTTTCTGTTGCCCCAAGGGACTCAAGCTATAACTAGGATTTGCATTGGCCACGGTGCTGCTCTTGTTCTGCATGTGGTTATGAGCAGACAGGCAAGAGTGCCAGGGCTGAACATGATATTCTATTGGAACAGCTTGTGCCAAGATTTTGGGCTTGAACAATTTGGAGGAGACATTATGTCACTGTCTCTGTCAAGTGAATTTGAACAGGAAAGTTGTACTGTATTTTGGGCATGTGTTTCAAAAATAACAATTAAAATAATTTCTTCTAGGTTTCCTTAATTTTTGTGTTTGCTCGCTGGTGTCACAGTCTTTGCATCGCATTGCATCTGTCCTGGTGGTATTTTTGTTTCATTATTTTTCAAGCAGAGTTTGATGACACTGATTTAGCAGTTTCTCACAGTTCACTGCTCCAGTTTTCGTCAAATTATACTTGTAGTTATACTAGACACTTTCATGATCAATTTTCATATGCCTCAAAGACATGCAAGGACCAGTTTGCCAACACCGAACTCAAATCCCAGACAATAACTGGAATACAGGATTTCTTTTCCCAGGGTGTCTGAAGCAGTGTAAAATCCTTCAGTCCTTAGCATGTGTTTTCAGCCTGGATGCATTCAAAATCTAGACAATAACTGTTATGGAATATTGATTTTTAAATGGCAAATCCAGGGATAAAATGAACATTGACCAGAGGTGATACTTCAGGACCTTCACCATCCCTTTCCATAAACCTATCTTACATTATAGCACTGCCTGTGAATTTAAGGTTTGCCTTTCCCACAGAACGAGAGGATTTTAAGCAACATGAGCTGTATTTTCTGTACAGCAGAGTTGGATAATGATGATAATTAGCACACAGTAAAGATTTTGGCTTCAGGCTCTTAGGTTTATGTGTACTTTCAGATCAGTAGTGTTACCAGGGGCCTTTAAAAAGTGACGAGGCTTCTGAGAAAGTCTTTTCCTTCATTTAGGGAGTCTTGGTTGCTCAGATTGGAAAGATGTCCTTGTAGGAACACCTGACACCTTTAAAGGCTTTCTCTTACGCTCATCCTACAATTTTCTATAAGGGCACCACAGTAGTGACCCAAAGGGAACCTGGATTCCATAAACCAGAACTAGATGCAGATTTGCTGGAGACCATGGTTCTTTATGTCTGTCAAAAGCATAAAGTTAATTATGCAAGGCATGAAGTGAAGCTCTATTTGTTTAGATGTAAAGAGGTTATCTCTGAGTAGCTGTTGACTATAGTCATCATCATCATGAGATGAATTTGCCAGTAATCTGTTGTCTTCAAAAATAAAATCTTGAAGATAGCACAGGAGTAATACTCTCTCCTCTGCACTACCGTGTTAAATGCTTTACTTGCACTGAGAAAAAACATCTATTTCAGTTTTACACTTTGCTTTCCATGTGGAATTTTAACTGGTTTTGAGAGTTTCATCTATAACTTACCATGCAATAGGGACCTTCTCTCAGGAATAGAGAGAAGAATTTTTCTCTGTCTGCAGGAACTTCAGTTTGTGGAGCTTGACATTTGAAAAATGCACTCAATGTGATAGAAAACCACTTCACTGAATCTTCTGTCTAAAGTCAGAAGGACATGGGTAGAGTTAGAGTGTAGACAGGAGGCCATCTGGTATCACTGTGACTCCTCAGACTCATGGGGACGCAGTTCATGTTACATCCAGGAACAGAAACATTGTGTGGCCATGGTCTGCCACGAAACGAGATAATCTATGTGATGAAGAGTTAAATATGTTAAAGGTCAAGGAGAGGAGATGTTTGTAACACACTCTTCTGTAGCACTAATGCCTGTTTTCTGACATACCATCAGGTTTTGGAATTGTTTGGTAAAATGGGCTTTGAGTGCCTGAACTGCAGGTGAATGAAACTGAGGGTTTTTCTCATGCACTGGCTTTGACTCAATGTATTATAAACTAATTAAATGATAAAACGATCATTTGGGGGAAAAGGCATCCACCTTATAAACAGATAAAATGTTAAGTAATAAATAGGATGTTAAACCACCTCACATTACTCCCACAGTTGTGTATTCCCTGCCACAGCTCATTGACCAGAGTGTGACCCTCCCAAAACCTTTCCTTGCAGTGTGCCCTGAGCCTCCAGAACCTGGGAGTTTCTGCACTGATGCCTTTGCAGTAACTGCTCTCCATCAAACAACACTTGGATCATTATGTACATACAAAACTGAAGCCACTGCCTTCTCTGTTATGAAGAAATAAATCACCCATGGTATCCTTCTTAATTCTGAAAAAACAATGTTCACTGGAATGTTAGGAAAAAAAAAAAAAAAAAAAAAAAAGGAATTATTTCCTTTCCAGGTACCTTGACTATGAGTTCCTTTGGGAGTTTTTAGAAGGACCAACAATTCACCTCCAACTGAGGTTTTTTGCATCACTTTATTTCTACAGAGGGTAAGTAGGAAAAATTCTGATCAAATTTAATTTAATTTAAAGGGGCAAGGCAGCAGATAAGCGTTATCCTGTGACAAAGTTCTGGCCCATCAAATATAAAAAGACTGCCCAAAGGGCAACTAGTGATATTTCCTTCAGTAATCTTACCTGATGCTCTATCAGCAGAATAATGATGTGCTTTTGTGTGTCTGAAGCTTCTGACAGAAGGCTCAAATTTCACTTCCTTTTGGCAATTGTCATTTTCCTCCAAAAGCTGGTGTGTCTCTATGGAAAGGCTGTGGGTTTTTTCTGAAGATGTAGTGTTTGCTGAAGAATTAAACCAGTTAGTTTATGGGCCTCCTGTTTGTGGGGGGAAAAAGTCAGATAAAAATTCATAATGGGACAGAGTATGAAAATCCAAAGCCATGAGGTTTGGGGGTTTGTTCAGCTTTTAGGATTCAATTAGCTGCTAGTTCCAGTCTGCAGTTTTGTTAAGGAACTCTAAGAGCTAAAAAACCCAATTTGCAAAATTGGAATCCTGGTGTTTTGGATTTTTTTTCCCCTCTTCATTTTTGTTTATAAGTAATACTCTGATTTTCTGTTGTTTTCATGTTGTTGGCCAGCGTGTATACCAAATGCTCTGTGACTTACAGCCTACAAGTGAAAGGAGAGAGCAATGGAGAACTTTAAATCTATCCAACTATATTCAGCAATTTTGCAACGTTGTAGGGCTCAGTGGGGCATGAAGCCTAAACTAATGCAGTTTTCTTCTGTTTTCTTCTGTTCCACAGTTAGGGAAGAATTTGTGCTTTAACGAGGGCAATGAGCCTGTGAAGATACAGTTTTTCGCAGAACTGCACTGTTCTGTGCTGCCATATGGTGAATCCAGTGACTTTTGGTGAAGATTTCTACCAGTGGCCATCCACTGGACCAAACTCTACTTGCTTAAAATGTTAGGAAATTAAAATATGCATTTTCTAGTACTGTACCAGCGTGTCTCAGTCTCTGCAGGCCAAAACTGAATTGTCTGCAGTGCAAATGAGAACCCTTGATGCTTTGGTCTTAAAATGGCTAAAAAACCCAGGAAACTGAAACAAACAACCCAAACCCCTCTGGCCAAAGGAAACCCTGTGTCCAAAGGAAAAGATAGTGTGAAACACCAGCCTAACTCTTTCAGGAAGTGTAGCAGATGCTGTGTGCTTGGTCCTGCGCTGCAGGCTGGTGCACTGTATTGTGCCAGCACAACATTCATGACACTGCTGTGGGCTACTCTGAGGAGCTGGTCTGCCTCAAAACTCTTTCTGCCCCTTTGGAAGGAACCTTTTTAAACACTGAATTTGCTCTTCGTGTGTGGTTTACATGTGTTTGAAAGTGTTTTTTGGTTCCATTTGGTTTGAATTCCTTTCTGTGTAAAAGAGCTCTCAAAAAAATCTGATTATTTAAGGTGAACTTAAATAGAGGTGGACTTTAAATTGTACTTTCCTGTACTGCTTAACAGATACTTAGGAAATCTTTTTCCTGAAGTAAAGAGCAAAATCTGGTAGATGTCTGTAGTTTAGGGTATCTGAACTACCCTGTGTGTGTCATAAGCTGTTAGGTCTGTCCCATGCTTGGCAGAAACTGGAAGCAGTGATACCTATGAAATATATTAAAGATGACATAATAGATTGTGAAGAATGTGTGTGCCTTTCTGTATACTGTAGTGTTTTATAATATTTAAGATGCATCTCCTGAATTTGTACATTTGATGATACTCATTTTGGATTTGTACAAGTGAAAAAACAAAATCCACTGCCAACTGTGAATGTGACTAAAGTTTCATGTATAAGATATCCTTTCACTATCCTTTCACTATCATTAATACAATGTATTAAGGTAAAGAAAAACTCTTCATTCACTATTTTGAATTTCACCCAGCTAAAAAAATCAGTCCTGTCACACTCAAAATAAACATCTCATTTACTTTTTACGTTTCTGAATTTATCTCTGAAATCCTCGTCAAGTGTGTGTCAACAAATACATGTTCCAGCCATAATATTTTATCATTATTAGTCAGATATTTTATTTTTGTGTACTTGCATTTCACTGCTGCTCTTGTGAATTAGAGAAGAAAGGCAACAGAATTCAACTCCTTTCCTCAGAAAACCCTTTAATCAGTTTAAGCAAAATATTTTTTTCCTTCTTTTAGCAACTCTGGGGCCAGAACATTTCTAAGGTGAGCACCTCTTTGGAAAGCATTCTGAAAACAAGTAGTTTGTAAAAGGGAAAAGTTCTGCTGTGTGCCCTTAACAGAAAATGTTCCAGAGTTTGTCAAGTCATATATTAACAAAAATGCTCCTGATGCTTGTATTTCAGCTTGCTGTTGTTTCTGAGCACGTAGTATTGTAAACTTAGAAGCAGGTCCCACTCTGGACTCATATAAGCAAAACCCAAGTACTACCACCTTTGAGGCCACAGGGTTTGCTGTGTATAAGGACTAGTGAGGCAAGTGAATGCTCATTTCAGTACCAGGGCTCTGAGACACCAGGGAAATGTCTAATATCTCACCAGGTACCAGAGAGAAAGTCTGTCAGCTTCCTAATTTCTAATCCCCTACCCTGTTCTTTCCTCTGTGCTAGGAGCTCCTTTTTGTAGTGCCAGGGGCTCCAGATGTGTAAAAACACAACTACAGGCAAAGTCCTGCTGTAACTGTGGAGAAGGGATGCAGCAGGTTCAGGGTCAAAGCTGCTCCCCATCACCTCCGCCTCCCTGTTCCTGTACTGAGGCTGGTCCTGGTACCAGGGAAGGTAACCTGCTCTCTTTCTGCCCTCAGCTGCTCATCTCACTCCCTGTCTAGTCCCAGCAGGAGAATTGGTGCAGTTGTGAAGTGGATTGGATGAGGAAAGTGGCCCACACCAAACCAGAACATCTTTCCCTGGTGCTGAATGGATGGGTTTCCCAGGTGGGGTTCCCTGTTCTCACCAGAGGGTGAGTGCAGGGACACAAATGGGGGGAGTCGGCTGGATGCTGGATTGCTGGTTTTACAGCTGTGTCAGAGCGAGTTAGCTAAAAATATTTCTGCAACTATAGCCTCAGACTCTGCTCCAGGAAAAGTTTCCCTGGAAATGTTGCTTTGATTTGGGTAGGAGGACGACCCGTGTGTGGGCCATTTTGTCTGAAACAGGAATTTTCCCTTGGTGGTTCACAGTGCTCATTTCTATCAAAAAGGATAATGACAACGGTAAAAAAAAATCAGACTGTAAGGGTAAATCTGGGAATAAACCTCTTATGACATTTAGTCTTTTTCAGGTTAATTTTTCATAGTTTGCCACGTTTTGAAACAGGACAATCCATTCCGGTGTATTTCTGCCTGGCAATAGAGAGGACCCTTCTCGTGGCTTTCAGCAACAAAGAAAAACCTGCCTACTTGCCATGCATATCTGAAGGTTGGCTAGAGTCAAAATTACTTATTTAATATATATAGGTCACTCACTTACTATTAGAGGCCTGCTATTTATTTTCTGTCTGCTCGACTAGTGAAAAATATTTGGTTCTTTTGTTCCTTCTCGTAATATATTTTTAGAAGCCTACCTTTTCCATTTGCTGTCTTGAAAGTAAAAAGAACAAACCCGTCTAATCTTTACTTTGTTACTGTTGTGGCAGTTGACACAATCGCTGCGGTTTTGGCGGGGGTGGGAGAAGGGAAGGAAAAAGGGGGGGAACAAAAAAATAGAACAGCCACATCCCTGATTCTGTTTTTCCGTAGAAAAGCCCCAGTTACCCTAAGACAATGTTCGGCCTGCAAGGCGAACCCTGGTGTTTCTGGTCGCTGAGGTAAGCTTACCTACAAAGGAGCAGGGCACCCCATTAACAAACATCCTGAGACCAAAGGTGCGGCGGAAGATGCCAAAAACTCTTTCGAGGATTTGGGGGTTTTTAATTTGGTGCTGCTATTACTTATTTATTTTGTCACCTCTGTGGGCAGCGGAGGAGCCGATGGGCGATGCGGGGCCGTGTCTGGGCGAGCGGGCCGGGCGCTGCCCCTCGGCGGGGCGAGGGTCCCGGTGGGCTCGGGCTCTGCCCGGCCGCGGCCGCCGGCCCCCCCCCGTAACCCTGGCGGAGCCGTGCTCCAGCCGCCTCAGCGCGGGGAGGCTGTGCCGCACTTGGGAAATGCAGCAGCAATCGCTCCCTCCCTCCCTCCCTGCCCGGGGGGGTGAAGTGCGAGGCAGCGGGAGGAGCCGTGTGTGTGTGTGTGTGTGTGTGCAAGCAGCGCCGTGGCCGCCGTGTTTCCTGGTGCCTGCTCCCTGACCCCAGTGGCAGCCCCGATCACTGCACCGCGCCCGCCCTCGCCGCCGCTCCGCAGCCGCTCCCGCAGCCGGACCCGGAGCCGGACCCAGGGCCGCCGCCGCCGCCGGGCGCCGCCGCGGGGTCGGGCGCAGGTTCTGCCCCGGCCGCGCCCCCGCAGCCCCATGGAGCGGCCCCACTGCCCGCGCTGAAGGCATCCCCGACCCGCCCGCAGCGGCAGCCGGCGGAGGGGAGGTGAGCGGCCCCGGGCCGGTGTCGGGAGCGGGGGGGGCACGGCGGGGGCAGCGGCGCACAAAGCGGCGGGTTAGAGGTGCCGTGTCATGGGCGAGAGCGGCGGCCGCGGGGGGGGGCGGGCAGGAGCTCCGGCGGCGGCGGCGGGTCCAGCCTCCCGCAAACAATAATGAGGATAAATCCGGCCGCCCGCGCTCCCGCTGCCCCCGGCGTGACCGCCCGAGCCCACCGGGTCGGGTCGGGTCGGGTCGTGTCGGGTCGTGTCGGTGCGGCGGCAGCGGCGCTTCCCCGCAGCCGAGGCGGCGATGTCGGCGGCGCTGAGCGAGGCTGCCCTGCCCTGCCCCGCTCCTCAGGCCGTGCCCCCGCTGCCCTCCGCCGCTGCCCGGCCGGGCGCACGGGCGGCAGGGGCCGGCGGCGCCGGGGGCGGCCCGCGGGGCCGGCGCGAGGTCGAGGCCGGGGGCGCGGCGGCGGGGCCGGGAGGGTAGGCCGGGGAGCATTGTGCTGGCTGGGGCCAGCGGGCGGGCGGCAGCCGGCGGGCGCAGCGCCGAGCGGCCCGGCGGGCGCGGGGACGGGGCCGCCAGCGCGGAGGGAGCCGAGGATGGGGGCGAGGGGGGGACATGCTGCAAAAGTAAAGAGGGAAAGCCGGGTCGGATCGGCGTTCCCCGGCGGAGTTGCCCCTTTCCCTTTCGCCGGCAGAGAAGCCGCTCTGAAACCTTAATCCCGGAGGCCTCAGACACTTGGAACCCTTGGAGGAACTGGGGGCGCGATGCAGGGTCGGCACCGCCGGAATAAAAAGCAGCGGGCATCACCCGCCCGGCCCCGCCGCGCTCGCCCGCAGCTGCCGTGGAGTTCACGGCATCCCTCCCCCGAGCATCCTCCCGCCCCAGCCATTTCGGTCCGTGGCTACTGCGGGCACGGGGGCGATATGAACTTTGTGCGGCGCGGCACGTAGGGCGCAGACAGGGCAGAGATGCTCCCCGGTGCCGCGGGGCGGGGGCAGGGCAGGGCAGGGGGCGCGGGGCGGGGGCTGCGGCACACGCCGGGACGGGGCCGCGCCGGAGCCATTGGCCACCCGGAGCCATCAATCACCGGAGGGCGAGCCCGGCGCCCCGCGGGGCCGCGGCCGGGGCGACCCGGGACCCAGCGGCGGGCGGAGGTGGGGAGCGGCCGGAGCCCAGGTACCGGGACTCGGCGCCGGGGAAACGGGGCGGGGGAGCGTCGGGGTCCGGCCCCCCCCGCCGTCTCCGCCGGTCTCGATGGGCAGCCGGAGCCCGGAGTTGTGCGAACTGCAGCGCGGCATCTCGGGGACCGCGGGGCCGCCGCCGGGTCCCTGCGGGGCCGGGGAGCGCACCGGGAGCGCCGGGGGCTCCGGGGGCCGAGGCGCGGCCCCGGGCGGGTGCAGCGCGCCGTGCCGGGGTAACAACAAGGTGTTGACACGGGGTTAACCCTTCCCGGCTCCTGCCTTTCAGCGTTTTCTGCTACAGCCCGAGCCCAGCTAGAGGCACATTTTTGAAATTCAGATGAGGAAGACGTAAATATTTTATTTGGGGAAATAGGTTTTTGGCGTGCCTGCACGTACATACGCAGAGCTCGTGTGAGCGGCTCTCCGTGCAATGTAACGTTACATTGAAAATTACTTACCTGTGCAGATCTCGGGGCAGTTTTTTGTCAGGGCGGCAGTGGACAGGTTCACAATTAGCTGCACCTAAGTTTGAGTCAGCCCCGTTCCGAAAAAGTGCCGGTTTACACCTGTAACCCTGAGCAGATGTGTACAATGGCACATCTCCTGTCTTGCTGCCGCCACAAATACACGCTGGGAAAGGATAAGAGCGTGTATCTGGGAAAATGCAACACGCTGAAAAAAGCATCACGGAGGTTTTTAATATAGTCGTTCTTACTTAAAACTGCCTCGGAAGGCGTGGAAGATATTACGTGTTGTGTTACTTGATAGATGGGAAAATCCAACTTTTATTTTTTTGTACTCATCTCCTGTGTGTAACCTTCAAGCAGTGCTCATATTTGGAGAAAGAAGAATGGTAGCGATTCGAAGAAGTATTTTTTAATTTCTTTTCTTTTTAATCTTGGGCCTGAAATACATTTGTTTTAAAGTTTTGAAGTGTTCAGCTTCTTTCTTCTATTTTCTTCAGAGACGTTCACAGTAAAGAAGGTAATAATTAGATACTTCTGATAGTTGAGCTGTAGTACTCTATGGAGTATGGAATGGAAATTAAGAGATTTGACACAGAAGCCAGCTTCAAATTATAATTTTTTTTTTATCCCCAATCTGGCATTTGTTGTTGAATTTAATTTTAAAAGGATGCTTGGTTCAGCTTTGTCTCAATTTTAGTAGAGATTTATTTTTAAGATTAAAGATTAGAACAATGGGAAGCAATTGCAGCTTATACACTTATAATCTTACTGAGAGTCAACTTAAAAGTATTTAATACGGCTATTTAAGTGTCTTCTTGTCACTTGTTTTATGCCAGTTAGTTGTAATTTCTTTCTGTAACATGAACTGTTACAAACATTGTAAAAAATGCCTATTATCTTTATGGATAATTCATTCTCATGAACAAATTAGATTTTTCTTCCATGAGTGAACTATAATATGAAATTTAATGTTCTGACCTTTCTTATGCTGGGTTGCTGAAAACAGTGTCATTTAGCTTTTCTGAAAGCCCAAGCATAATTTTTGTTGTTGGTTTAATGTATTGTTTTATATCGTTGCTTTTAATTGCAGAAAAAAATTACATTTTCACAGTACTTCTTAATATATGCAGGCTCTAAAGTTCTTGCAGTGTAAAAGAAAAACTCTTTTTTTTTTTTTTTTTTTTTTTTTTCCCTGGGAGCTCTGATGGGCAGCATTCTCGTTAATGACAGTCATTTTTCTGGCAGGAAGATGTTTTCATTTGTATTTACTTTTCAGTACAGGGCAATTATGCTGCTCTGCATTGTGCACCCTTTGTAGTTTCTGCTCAGAAGAGCTGCAGTGCTTGGAACAGGATTGCAGTTTGAAGCAGGTGTTGTGTTTTACTATTATGCAAAATAACACTAAAATATGATTGTAAAGGAAATTGAGGAAACAGCTGCAAACTTGGCGTGGTAACCACTACATTGTGTGAGCAGTTGTAGCATCTTACATGGCATCTAGCACAGCTAAGATTTGTTTCAGCAAACTCACCATCTATTATTTTGCTGCTGAAACCTTGTTCTCACAAGAGAGGTCCATTCGGTCTCACAGGGGAAGACCAGACTGTAACCACAGTTACAAAGCTCTACCATCTCTAGTGGCAGCTTTTCAATTGATGCTTTTTTTTTTTTGTTTGTTTTTTTTTTTTTTTTTTTGTTTTTTTTTTTTTTTTTTTTTTTGTTTTAATATACCTTTTTTTTTTTTCCAATGCTAAAGAAGATGAAGGATAGAATCCAGTTACTGGAATGAAGGTTGCGGAATGTCTTAACCCAACTAACATATGGAAGCCTACATAGGCCTGAGGTGGTAAAATAGTAAAATAAATGGCCTATAGCAGGCCATCTGCCATTTTCTGAGCGTTTTCATCATGCTTCATGCCAAACTGGAAATTAGTCTTTGTATTAAAAATATATTTTGAATGCAAATCAAAGATTTCAAATGCTTAATGTTACACATGGCAAACACATTTCTATCTGGAAGCAAGAGAAATCCAGGAAAATTGCACTTGAAAAATATTACTTAGTTTGATGCTCAGGGCTCAAGTCATTCTCTTCTCTTTCTCATATTTTTGTCTTCCCAGTAAGGTGCTGATTTACTTTTTTAAAATACACTCCAGATATGGGGAGTTCCACTCTTGCATGTGGCAGCTAAAGGGAGGAACATCAATGGATTTTGAGTGTCGTGATCTCGTCTAATCCTCACAGCTAGTGCAGCGTGTCCCAGCTGAGGATTTGCCTCATAAATGGGGCTTTTAAAGAGTTGCTCATCTCGAAAGTACTCTTGGAACATCAGCTGATCAATTTTCACAGGGTGCCTCTGACAAAGGCAGCTGAGGTACCCTCAGTTTATTGACTGAGGAAATCGAAGTGCAGATTTTGCGCAAGAAACTCAGCAGAGCGTGTTTGGGATGTTTCTGACTCTTGGGTTATGCTAATATTACGGTACAGATCCAGTCCTAACACAAAATATATTTAAGAGCACTCTGAAGAAGTGAAAGACAGGGCTTCAAAGAGAGGGAAGAGCCTATTTCTTTTGTTTTATGCAGAAATATTTATGCGTAAAATCGTGCTTAAGTCAGATAAATCATTACTGTCTGGTAGCTAACCGGTTTCAGTGCTGGCAAGTTATAATATGGATATTTTGTTAACATTGCCTAGATACCCGCCTTTCTCAGGACACATAAGTACATTGATTCAAAGGTATTTGGGCAAACCTTTTGCTATGCAACTGTAACATGTTCTTTACATCAGTTTTTTGTAAGTCTTTCAGTTGTTAGTGTTCTGAAGCTACAGCAGGGCCTTAGAAACAAGTGCGTATATTTGTGGAAAGTAATTTGGCCTTCAGGAAGCTGGGTCCACTTGTAATTTCATGGTTGCAATTAACACAATATGTTATTTAAAAGAAAGGGTATGAAATGGGCAGTATTTAACTGGAGCTTTCAACACAGATATTTTATTCCCCCTTCCCCCACCCCCTGAAGACGAAGCCTTACTTTAAGCATTCATCCTTTGGATGTGTCTAATGATGATGGAGTTGGATGATGAGGTAATTAAAAAAAAAAAAAAAGTGAATAGTAATGCATAGAGAGGGGTGATGGGTGCATCAAGAACATAGAAAAAGATCTCAAATCTGAATGGAAATCAGGAGATCCTAGGGTAATAGGTCTGTGTGTGCTTACATCCCATGGCTCATAGCAGCGTGTGCTGTGTTTCCTCCCGGCAGAGGTCACGGAGTTGATGCGGAGCTGCTGCGAATCAGGAGCTGACTGGAGCACGATGCCCTACCCTGCCCCTGGCCTTGGGAAGTTGTGAGCTGCTCATGTCCATAAGGAGGAAGGATGGCTCATGGAATTCCTTCACAAGGCAAAGTTACCATAACGGTGGATGAGTACAGCTCCAACCCAACACAGGCGTTTACACACTACAACATTAACCAGAGCCGGTTCCAGCCTCCACACGTGCATATGTGAGTATTCCCGAGCTGTGTGCCTGCCTGTGCCTGGGACCAGGAGTGCTGCTCTACGAGTGGGTTGAAAACTGGGAAATTTGCTTAGTTAGTCACGGGAGCTAAAAGGCAAAGTGGTTATCAGGTTTCCCACCCGGCGTGTCTGGGGCTGAGAAGCCAACTCCATCCTCTCCCGTAGGTGACTGTGCCCCAGGCTCCGTGCCACCACCTCGGTGGGACTCGCCCCACGTTCTCAAGCTTGTCACTTTACTGAGCTCGCTTTAACTCACCTGAGGGACCCGTTGCTTTAAGATTTCAGCTCCCCCCAGCGCTCACACTCAGCTGTGAAATAGGTCTAATTGGGACTAATTGTCCCCCCGATCAGTGAATCCTTTGTCCTCCTGGTTGCGAGTGGAATGTGAAATGCGGCACATGTTCCACTCGCAACCTGCTGCACAAAGGAGTCGGGGGCTGCCCCGTAGTTCCTCCCGAGAACTGCAAATACTCTCTGCTAAACAACAGCCCTGGCCCGAATCGAGGAAACCATGGGAAGTGGGGAGCTGGAGGTTCCTTCTCTCACCTCGTAATTCCTGGGTATTGTGGCACTCAGGTACAATGGGCTGCTAGCTTAGCAAAGAGCTAAGTACCAGTTTCAACTCTGAATTTCCTTCCCATTGTTCAGTGGGGTTTGATCTTTATCTGTTATTTATGTGAAGGTTCTTTTTCTCCTGGCATTAATAGACTGAAAAGCACGTGAGACTAAAACAAAGCCGACATCTCTTGACATCCTGCGGGCTATTGTTAGGCTGGATTTTGAACCATGTCACACTATTGAATATGATAAGGATTTTGCATAATAAGGGGGGAAAGTTGTATGGTACTTCATTGCATTTTTGTTATGTAGAAGCCCGCCAGAAGAGTCACAATGTAGAGAGTTCAGCACCTTCTAATAGGATTTCGTGTGGTTACAATGTTCCTAAAGGCAACTTTAGGAAGGATGCCGAAGAGTGTCTGTCGTTCTTTCACTTTTCAAGGTGAAAAACTTTCCATTAATTACATTTGATTTATTACTACCACGATGATGTAACTTCTAGAAACATTTCCACGTCTTGATTCTTTTCAGGCCTTTCGTCAGCAAATTTCTGTTGCGTGTTTTGCACTCCAGGCTGTGTCTCTGACATTAAGTGTAAATCTTATTGAGAGAAAGAATTCAAAGCAAACAAGAGAAAATCAGAAGACAATTTTAAAAAGAACCCCCTCCTATTGACATTGACTTCGGTGGGAGCTGAGTTTAGGAGTAAGTGTGGTGTTCCACCCTGTAATAATTGTTCATGCTTTGCTTAAAAATCTCACAGGCAGGCATAGTGTATCTCTTAAATGGTACTAACTTGATGTGTTTCTTGAGAGATACTTGTTTGGAAAAACTGTGTAGTTGAAATAAAAGCTGAAACTTCAAAGTATGGTACAGTGACAGTATTTAAAATAATTTTTAACCTAAATACTGCAACTTTCCTGAAATCAGAAGTTTGGTTTCAGCAGAGGGTGTGACACATGAAGGGGAGTTCAAAATTTGGAAAAATTGGAAATTAATTAGTCTCAAAATCACAGTGGAAGCAGGGACAGCAATGTTCAAGTGCAGGAGGTGAGTTCAGGTGTAGGTCTGGATAACAAAAGACAGATTTCGGAAAACTTGTTGAGAAAAACAAGAGGGGATCCTACCAGGTTGGTAGAGGAAAGCAAGGAACTGAAGAAATGAGTGTGCTGAGGGTTTGTGTGATGTAAGAACAGTAGAATTGTTTCTGGGGTGGGGAGACTGGGTTATGTGGTAGCTTCAGATGGAGTCTTTATTTGTCTTCTTAATGTATTGTAATGGAAGTTTTGTGTGTTTATCTGAAAGAAGTTGTCATCAAGTGAGAAATCTTAAGAGAAAATTGATAAAAGCAGTATTAAAAAAAACTCCCATGATCTCTGTTAGTGCCACATTGCTGCAGCCACCAGGGTTGATTTGATTTGGTTTTAACAGTCTGCTTTTCTTTGTTGCTGTCTTTTAAAGTAATGCATGTGTGTGGTTTGTTAGTTTCTTTTTGTTTGTTTTGGTTTCTTTTCCTGAGAGGGAGTTTGAAGAGGCTTTATTCCCTAGTGAGAAATTTATTTCAAAAATCATGAGATGAAGAGAGATCAGTAAAGCAACATGGGAGCTGAGTTTTGTGACATGTATGTGAATAGCAGGGCAGGATATTGCTGCAGGACCCTGCTGCATGCCATAATTCAGTAGCTGGGTGCAGCTTAAGGGCAGTGTTCTTTGCTAAAGGAAGTATTGTTTTTAAAAGTAATTTCTTTATGGATATTCATCTTCACATGCAAAGGTGAGAACTGGTTTCTTGGCCTACACTGGGCCATGTACATGGTCCCACATCCTTTGGCCTAACTCTGATTTCACATAGAGTAAAGGGGAGCCCATGGAATATCACCAGCATGAATCTGGTGGGTAAGGCACTACTGGCAATACTTAGCCTGTTCACATGTCTTGGGCTTTTTCTCACACTTTTATTTTGTGCCTTTCATGTAGTTCAATCAGCTGGGATAGAGTTATCTTTATATGTATTATTATACCAGTAGCCCTTAATTTGTCAGGTAAACAACAGTGTCTTTATTACAGCTCCCTTTGCTTGGGCTGGCAGCAACAGCAGTTTTGTCAGTATAACTTTTGAATCCATTTGTCCAGCTGTTTTATTTTATTTAATTTCATTTCCCTACTAATTAATATTTGAACAGGTATTCTAAAGGTAATTTTTGCTGCACAGTTGTTTTTCATAAAGGGATGTAATTTTAAATATTATTTTGTCATCCTGAAGTTGTGCTCCCACCCACAGGTTTCATTTGTTTTCTGACTGTTATGAAGTGTTTGTATTTGAATGCTTTGTCCAATTATTGTTTACTTTCAGTTAGTTTTAATTAAATGCATCATCTTAGTTCCCTGCTTTCAAGGGCAGCTGCAAAATAATAAATAACAACTATAATATATAATATGCTTCCCTGTGCTTAATGTTGATTATTATTCTTTTGAAAGTTTTCCTTCTTTCAATTTTTTTTTTTGTCAAGAATTTTGACTTAAAAAGGGAAGTGCTTCTTGCTCCGTAGGTGTAGAAGTGTGTGTTTGGGGGGTGTGTGTTGTGTTTGTTTGTTTGTTAAACCAAACCAGCTTTTAAGCCTGTTTAGATATATTCTGTATGAGGCTGCTAGCAGTGGTACCAACAATACCAGTGAGCAGCAGTAGGATGCAGCCTGGGGACAAATTCAAATGAAAAACTACTTCCTTAGGTTTTAACCAGCCAAACATCTTCCTCTTTAGGCACAACACCCCATTTACTGCAGGGGAGGAAAAAAACAAAAGAGGAGAGTGAAATAAACCTTGTGTGTCTGTTGTGGAAAATATCCCTTTGGACAGGCCTGTCTGCTGAGAATGTGGGAGTTTAGTGACGATAAAATAGCTGTAGCCCAAGCTGTTGCAGGCTGAACCTTTCAGAGGAGCTCTTTAGGTTTCCTCGGGTCTCACCAGCATGGCTTGGTGGCTTCTTTTTATGGTAGTTTGAATGCATGTTAACACTTTGTTATGGTTTGAATCCAGCGGTAGGGGAGTAAGAAAGATAGAGGTTTCTGTGCCAGAGCAAAATTCTTCTGAATAAGTTTATTCATTTATACCTGGAGATACATTTTTCAATCTGTAACTATATAATTTTACTGCCTTTTCTGCACTAGAGCAATCTCCCATGTGAATATTCTTATTTTCAAACAAAGAGTATAAGCAGAGTTTTATATTGGTAGAAATATATGTCTGGTTGAATAAAGTACATAAATGTCTGTGAGTAAATGTGTACATATAATAATAATAATAATAAAATAAAACCACAGCTATTTGATAATAGAAGAAAAAACTTTCAACTGGGATGAAACCTTACATTATTAGGACCCAGAGATCTTATTAGACCACTAACCTTGACACAGAGGATCTTAGTGGGGTTTTTTTTTTTCTTGGGGAAACCATCCTGCATTTAATGGTCTTTATAAACTCCCACTGAGATTAGTGGGAAATCATGCATTTGATTTGCAGTATTCTTGGTTTTTGTTTCATGGAAGGTGTGTGATATTTAGCAGGAGGGGAAAAGAGTTGGCATTAGCAAAATACGAACTCATTTGACATTTACGGAGAAGTGGAGCTGGTACATGTAGTATTACTGGTTGAGAGAATTAGAGATTCAGTCTTACATCAGTCAGCTGTACCTTGTGTGGCTGGGCAGGCTGTTTCACCTGGTACTGATGTGACAGATTTGTAGGAGTTTTGCTGGAAATTGGTCCTCCTATGACAGCTTATGACCATACAGGTTTCTTTACCCTACTTATTTTTCCAAATAAATAAATAAACAAACAAATCAGTATTCTCTGAGACAATCAAGTGACATTTAAGCTCTGGTTGTGAAAACAGGAATCCTTTGAATGAGTGCACTTGGAGCTCGAGTGTTACTTTCTGACACTGGGATGTTTTCCTGGGCTCGTGGCTCACTATCAGCTTACCTTGGGGCAGGTTTAGTCTCCTTGCCCTCTCTGCTCCCTAGCTGACCTGCAGCAGTTCCCAGCCCAATGTGTGAAGGAAAACAAACCTGGTTTTGTTTAGGAGCCTTTCAGCAGCTGTCCCGAGGCTGCTGAGCTCTCCTTGCAGTGCTCATGGTGAGGATTCCCTGAATATAGGGAGGGACACAGTGGAGGTGACAGCCCTTCAACTGTCCCAAAATAAAGTCCCCCACTGCAGAAGAGGGCCAGGAACTGACTGTGTTTTGTGGTCCTTCTGTCACAGAACAATGGAAGCTGGGTGGCAAAGATGCCAATTTTAATTGGCATTAAGAAAACTCTTACTGGTGCTTATGAATGAGAAAACTCTCATACTGGTGTATGCAGGAGTGAGGATGTCTACCATCTTGCTGATTTTACATTGTTCAAAGTTACTTGTGCAAAAATGTGAGCAGCACGAAAGTTCTAAACTTAAATTTTATGTGTAAAATGAAAGTAGCTTTTTTTAAGAAGCTACACTTATTTGGGATGCTGGAGTGTGGAGCGTAGAAAGTGTTCACACAGTGGTGATGTAAGGCTCAGGAATTACAGTTTTGTAATTAAAATTCAAATTTAGGTGCCTCATATTGTGCTTATACAGTGCAGTCATCATATACTAAGCACTCTTGAAAAATTGATTAAATTTCTGACCTTTCTTTTTGTCATTGTAAAAAGGAATAATACCAACCTATCTTAAAAAAATGGCCTAATATCCCTGGAAGGCTAATGCTGTAAAAGTGCCAATATTATTATTATTATAAATGTAGGACAGGTTTAAAATATTTTTTGTCATCATTGCTCTATTATTACTTTATTTATTTATTATTACTTTCCACATTGCCCTGCTCTAAGACAGACAGAAGCCAGGTCTGGTTTCAGTTGGTGATAAACCCTTTCCCTCTTGTGCTGGTGGGCCCAGGCTGCCAGAGCAGTCCCTGTGCCTATCAAAATCAATCCATCAGCCCCTCAGTGTGAGGCATCAGCCTTCTGCAGCTCCCTGTGCTGTCTGAATGAGAAAAGCTGTGCTGAGGGGTTCCTCATAGGGCTTGCAAGGGGGAAGATTCCTGCCACAGGGAAAGGCTTCAGCTCTGAACCTGCTGCTCCCCAGCTGCTCCTTCCTGCCCCTGTGCCACATGCTCTGCACCTCCCCAGGAGCTGGCAGAGCCTTGGGGAGGCTGCTGGTTGGGCTGGAACAGTTCAGGTTAGAAATGTCCATGTAGTTGGGTGAGGTTTTTGGTTTGGTTGGATGGGTGGGGTGGAGTTTTTTTTTTTGTGGGTTTTTGTTTGTGGTTTGTTGTTGTTGTTGTTGTTGTTGTTGTTTTCCACTGAGCTACTTCAGTGGTCTCTCTCAGTGTAGCCCCACCAGGGGAGGGTCACAGGGGCAACAGCACAGGGAGCTGGCACTACTGTGCTTATGGATCCACCACCAGTGGGCAGAGATACAAGGAAGGGGATATTTGTTCACCTTTTGTGCAGAAATAAGACTGATGACGATTTTTATTGATGAAAATGTGCTGTTAAAACGCCTTATAGAGTCAGTCTGGCTGCTGTTGGTAAACCCTGAGAGGGAGAAAAAACCCCCGGTTTTTGTGTTCATGTACATTGGTGCACTTTTATGCTGTATTAATCATGCAGAGAAGCCTTCAGGTAACAAACACTTTATCTGTAAGGCACCATCTCAGTAGCTGAGGACTATAAAAGGAAATTTTCATTATATAATCTGACTTCATTATAGTGTTAACTGTAGGGTTCATTTAGTGGTCAGTTGGTCATACTGAGACACAGCTGACTTGCGCTTCCATGTTTATGTACGATACACAAATGTGTGTTTTGGTCAGATCCCTGGTCAGAATGATCAGAATCTGATCCCACACCTTTTGGGAGATGTGTGATGGGATCTGACCAGGAATGCTTTTTGCAGCAGTGGCTCCTGCCACAGCACCTTGTGCTGGAGGGAGGCTGCTCACCTGGGAAATTCTTTGTTGTGAAGTAGTTTGACAAAAAAGATGGATATATGTCACAATCAGGATGTTGTACTGTCACTGGAAGCTTGTTAATTTCTTTTTTTAAAATATCAGGGCAGTAAGGATATTGTTGTGGAAGCAGGAAATTCTTGCTTTTATTTAGTGCTTTAAGCGTGAGATACAATCTGTCCTGTGAAAAAACTTCTAGAGCGTAGATTGCCAAACAGAGTTAATAACTAAATTTGCAGGTCCCACACTGCAAATCCCACTGGAGAATTTTTGGCTGGTGGTTTTCTCCTAGTGGCAGGATGAGGCTGGTCTCCCCTGAGAGCAGTGATGAGGGAGCCTGTTCCCTTTGACACATGACACGTGGCTATTCCAAGGAAGGTGCTGCCTACCACACATTCTACTCTTTTCTTTTACAAACCCTTGCTAGAATTTTTTGTTGGACAAATAAGCAAAAGGAAAGCCCTGTGAACAATGTGAGTTTAGATGCCTATGTTACATGTTAAATTATTGTATGGAGCTTGCTTATGTTTGATGCAAGACTTTCGGAAGTGATCAAGTGTTGGTCATGGACATTGATTTTTTTGCACTCATGTTGGCATGGTAATTTTTTGAGTTTACATTTCTAATCTTGAGCTCCCAGAGGTGGCTCAATTTTGGAGTCAGTTTCCTAACATTGGTATCCACGGAAAAATTCAGAAACAGAGGGCTGGTGTGTCTCCCTCTCAAAGGAACACTTGAACAGCTTGGTTTTGAATTCTGTAATATGCCATGATGTAACTTGAGAAAATAAATGCTTTTAGGCACAGTGAAGTACAATGAGGCAGGGACATGCCTTTAAAACTTGCATCTCTGCATGGTGAACTTGTAAAGTTACTGCTGGGAAGGCACAGGCCAGTTTGGTGCTGGGATTACCTGCATTCCTTCAAGTGACACTGCTGGCAGGGGGAGGGCAGTGCTGGGGCTGGGCAGGGAGTCCCCCCGGTCCTGCATGGGAAAATCATTCCCTTCATAATTCACACCAGGTTTTCCCAAGTCCCTAGAGTGGATTTTCCAGCAAGCTGTGAGTTGTGGTCCTTGGAGCAATGACTTCTTGTTTCCAGTGGTTTGAATCATACTTGGCACATGCAGCTGTGGTTTTATGGACTTCATGGAGGTTGTTTCTGCTTGCAGAGGCCCTGACAGTGGCTCTCAGGTCTTTTCTGGGATGTGAACATGCAGAGCACTGCAAAAGAGGCTGTCTGCATATATGCATATATGTATTTCACAGCAGGTATTTCAGAAGGAACAAACAGCTTGTTTGATGGGATTTGGAAATTCAAGTCTTACCCATTTATTTTCAGCTTTGATGTGGGCCATTAAGGTCTGCAATTTTTAGATGGTGTATTGTAGAGGGCAAGTTTTGTGTTACTGTGTGGTTGTTTTTAATTAGGAGGAAGCTGTGACTGAATTATGGATTTGTTTAGGCTGGATTATCAACTCCAACCATTAATCTAGCACTGCCAGGTCCACCACAATATAAACCAATATGTTAACTGCTAAAGATATTTTAAAAAATCCAGCAAATTAAGATCACATAAGATAAAACAGCGAACATGTGTGCATTTAAAACACTGAAGTCAAACCAATCCTGTCCTGTGGTAAATGAGTCTAGACTCCATTTAATGGTTTTTATTTTGCTGCCTTTTCCAAACAAAAAGTTAGGGTAGGATAATCTCGCACCCAGTAACATTCCTGGAGCAGTACCAAGCGGTTGGAGCAGAAAACGGCAAGTCTGGATTCCAAGAAATAAAGTTTAGGCACCTGGTGTTGCAGTCACTTTATTTATCTCCTGAAGAAGAGACCATAAAGCTTGGTCATAACCTCGATAAAGCTGGAGATTTCTCCCACCACGCGAGCTGTGTGTGTCCTGGGTCTGGCTGTCAGCAAGTGCTGGGGGATGAGCAGTGCTGCTGCTGAAGCTTTCAGAGTGGGGCAGAGAGGATGGCTGGAGAGCAGGTCAGCTCATAATTCCCAAATACAGTTGTTCTCTTCATAACTGATGGATGGATCAGGCCCATTTTATTTCTGCTGCCAACAGAGTTCACCTGTGTAGTCTCCACTGACAGATGCTTGCCCTTATTTTTACATACCCTATTTTCTAATGGTCATATTTTCTAAATTTAAATCATTATGTTGAGGGAGGTGACAAATAAAATCCCAACCATTTCTTGTTTTTACTGAAAGATTATTTAAATTACTGTGCTGTGGAGTATCTTTCAAGGTTTGTTTTTGTCACAGGTTGCGGATTTCATATTCCCAAATCCTCTCTTCCTTGCATCCTGGCTGACATTAGAGATTCTTCTGGATGTTAACAGGGGGAAAAAACAGCACCAGAGGCTTCCTTGCAGCAGAGTCTCCACTTACTGTAGTGGGCATTAACTTATATCCAGCACATTAGACTTAAAAGCACACAGCCATTACGTGTAGCACTCCCTTCCCAGGAGGGCAGCAGATGGAGAGAGGATGGGGGAGGGAAGCAGGAAGGAGTGTGATAGAGGGACTTGATCTGATGTATTTGTAAGCCAGGAAACTTGCTATTTACCACATTTACAATTTCTCTGGGATAGGGGATTGAGTGTAGTGACTGTGAGTGTGAAGGTCAGCACATTACTCCTAAATGTTTGGCTATTGCATCAGTTTATGGGAAGGAAAAGGTGCTAGTCCAGTATATCTTCTCTCCTGTTCCTTTTATATAGGGAGCACAAAGAAAAAAGTCATTACTTTTTAATTACTCTAGGCTTCTTTGTTTCTTAAAGCATATTCACTTTTGGCCAGCAGTGAGCATTAACAATGGGTTATTTGCTTTCCTGTGAATGGTGAAGTAGTAGTTTTGGGGAAAATAATGTTCAGAATTAAAATTTTATGTCATCCAGCATATTTAATAAATAGGAGCCTTGTCCTATACTTGTAAAATGCAGTGATTAGTGATGACATTATTGCTTCCAGTGGGACAGGACCTGCCACTTAAAAATACCAGATTAAGTGGCTCCCTCAATTTTAAGTAATGATTCTTTCAAGGATTTACCTTCTCTGGTTGTTAGCAATGTACATATAACATGATAATTGAGAGATACTAAGGAAGAGGGAAATTTTGTCTTTGTGGTGTGTTTATTTTGTAAATTTAAAGTCATCCAGGCATTCACTTTTATTCTTGGTGGAAAGCAGTGAATAAATTAAATAAATTCACAATTATATATGAAAAACAATTATATATAACCCTTGAATTACTTGAAAGTTTTTATATATAATTGTTTCATTTTGATTATATCTCTCTTGACATTAGTTTGATTTTCCATAATCTTGTTTGTTAAACAGGGTTGTTTGCAGCTTTGACAGGAAAGTATGCTTGCAGGAAGAATTAATTTTGCTCTGCTCTCAATACCATTCTGCACCTTGAAAGTTTCCACTTATGTACCTTCTTCGGTTTTTTGAGGGAGAGTTTTGATTCAAATTGTAACTTTTTAGATGTTCTGGAGGTTATTTTAATTGTTTGCATAAAGTTCTTAGAACAGTTTTTCTCCTAGAAATGCATAATGAGACTGCCCACCTCAAATGCTGTAGCAGGAGTTTCAAGCACCCTCTGAGAATTAAAATGCTGATGGTAATGCTAGGGGTGGTATATTATTTTCACCCCCTTTTTTTTTATCTCCACTGTGACCTTTGGTGGTGTTCTGCTCAGCTACTCTGCATGGCTGCTTTCTGAGAGTGCTGCTGCCTTAATGGAAGGATCACACACGCTGTTCCTCTCAGAACCTGACACTTCATCTTGGCAGCAAAACACAGACCTTTAACGTGTGCAGTTTTCATTTGTTGTTGGTTATCTATCACCAGGAGCTCTGTGCCTTTGAGAAGACAGATTTGTTCAAAAATGTGTGTATGTAGAATGGAGACTTCATTTTCTTTCAAGGAGGATAGAAAAGAAATCCCTGGTCTGAAGGAATTAAAATGATCTGTATTTAGGGGGATTTTATTTTGTGTTCTGGTTCATTCATTTTGGGTATCATTATTACAGAGCATGTTTTCCTGAAAAGAATCCTTGCATCCAGTCTAGATTGTGAAGAGAAATATTAATTGAAGTTAAAAATTAATTTTGGATCACCTGGCTTCCTTGATAGTCTGTTCATACTATCGTTTTATAGTGTCACTATTTTCATTGAGAGTTCCTCTCAGAAGCTTTTACAGATGTCATTCTACAGCATGAAAAAGACCTCTTCTGAATAATCTCATTCAGTGAAGACTTAAAAGGTATAAACTGAAATATGTAGAGCCAGGAACTTGGTAGAGTGTTGTTGTTGTTGTTGTGGTTTTGTTTTTTTTTTTTTTTTTTTTTTTTTAATTAGTTCAAAATACATGGGGTCCTATAGAAGATTTGGAATAAGACTCAGCAATTTTCTGTGTATCTGTCTATAAAGAGACCATGCCATTTCTTTGGGTCCAGATACTTATATAATCAAATGCAGGAGGAATGTACTGGAAATGACCAAAACAGAATAAATAGAAGTTGAGAAATATATAAATGATCTCAAATATCCAGAAATAACCAGAGAAAAGATGTTGGCTTGAGGTGTAGTTCTTAGCACACCCTGCACCTGCAGCCATATTTTGTTACAATTTTACGGCCTGCATATGTGTTTAAAGCCTTTCCTGCCCTAGCATGAAGTGCAGCAGTGTGATATATATCACAGTACTGCTGTAGTGGCAGGGTTGGAATCTGTCTTTCCTGTTTGTATGTGTTTTATTATTTCCCTAACAAAAAAGTTTTTTAGATTCTGAACTTCCAGACTTATGCCTTGTAGTTTTTCGTGCAGAAGCGTGGCCATGCTGACCAGGAGGTTGTTTATAGGAATTCAAGCAGAATTCTTACTTATATTTTGTTGATTTTTGTGAGGGATTTTTTTTTGTTGTTGTTGTTTTGTTGGGGTTTTTTTAAGGCACTAAACAGCTTTCGGTGGGGTAGAATTTCTGCTTGTTTAGTGTGTTGCTAGATAATGAGCTCTAAATGAAAAATCAAGCATCCTGCTATCTGTCCTCTGAGTCATCTAATCCTAAACAACATGCTCTGCATTCATACAGCATAGACAGTGCTGACATGTATGGTCAAAGAATTTATGGAACTTTGTTTTTCCCTCTCTATTTTCCAAACAGAAAAAACCAGAAATTTAAGAGTTAAAATGTTGATTCTGTCATGGTATAACTGAAGTAATAGTATGTATCAGCTGCATGGGGAGCTGCTGGAGTGGCCAATCTTCTGATTTTAGCACCCTCCCAAAAGCTGCAGAAGAAGCATTTGAGTGGAGCATGAAAAAGTTCCTTGAACTGCCTTAGTTTGCACTTCGTTTACTTGAATACTTTGGCCTGAAGCAGTGATAATCGAGGACTCAGCTCTATCTAGGAGAGGTATGGAAGAGAAAGTAAAATCTAGGCTATCACAGGTGAGTGTAATCTTGAAGCAGTTACTACACAGGGCACAGCAGAAACATTTTCCTATTTGCCTTACTTATGCTGCTGCTTGTGTTTTTGAAATCCATTGCACAGCTACACTTGTATTTTCTCTGGAGAGCCTTGTAACTGTAGTTTGGATGTGTCTTCTGCAACGTGTAATAGAGCTGCCAATTGACCTGGCAGCTCAAATCAAGTTAGGAGGTCAACTGTACAAAGGAAAAAGGAACCATATTCATTAACCCCCATGTATCTTTTGGTACTTAGTAAAGGTGGTGTGGGTAATTACAGAAAAGACTTGGAGCTAAATGGAGATATTTTAGCATGTATTTCCCCCACTGTGAGAATGTGACTTGGCGATGGCACAGGGGGCGGGGGGGGGGGGGGGGGGACACACGACGACACCGGTCCACATGTGCAACTTAAATAGGGCTGGATTTTGCATCATAAATATGCACCAGATGCAGGGTAGAAAACCAGCACGTTCTCTCAGGATGTTGTTGGGGCCAAGCAGAATCTCATTAGGGACAACTTCAAAGATCAGTTCCTCATGTCCATAAAAACAAGTGTAAATTATCTTCTGTGAGCCTGCTGTTAGCAGTTGCACTGTTACATTATGCATGTAGCCTAGACTGCACATGGTATCAACAAACTGCACTAGGTTTCATTAGGGTTTCATTTTTATGCAAGGCATGGCAACTTTGTTATTTATTGTTGTAGTTTTGGCTAATATGGTATTTGACTTAAAATTTTCTGCTATATTAGCTGTTAGTAGTGACACAGCATCTGAAAAGGACTTTTAAGGTTCTCCAGTGCCTGTGTTTTTATAGAGAAACGGCACACAGACAGTTCCCTGTATTGACTGCTTTACTTGCTTTGTCATTCTTCTGCTTCCTGCACTTAGTGAGAAGGTGGCTGATCCCGACCCTCTTGGAATGAAACTTAAAGGAGCTTTCAGTGATGCTGCTCTGCAGCACCTGACTTAAATGTTTATGAAAATGATGAAGAGGGTAGAGCTTCGATACTGTGTTCTTCAACTGGGCCGTGCCCCGTCATATACATTTGAAAGGCCAGTCTGTAATTGTCTCTGGGGAAGTGTTTTGAAATGCTGAAATGCAGCCTCTGCACATGGAAGTGTTGTGACAAGCTTCTATGGGATCAACATTTTTGAGATTGCCTTCACTGTCCTTGCAGAAACAGTAAGATGCCATGGAATATTCTTCTAAACTGACCTATTTTGTTAAAAAGGGTAAAATATTTAAATTTTTCTTTTCCTGTGGTATTTTTTCCTTTTTTTATATGGTTTAATCACTGAAGAAAGAAAGCATTCACTTGCACACCCAGTCAAGGCTCACCACTGCCTTCACATGTGATGTTAAACTCCTGACTGGACCAGCAGTATAATTTGCACAGTGCTTTCACAAAGACCTGCAACCTGGGGCTGCTTTAGGCTGCTCAAACTAAGTTCTGTTGTGGCATCCAGTGTGGCCTGAGTGTGGCTGGTTCAAGGCACTGGTGTTGAATTCACCCTAACCCCTAACCCTAACCCTAACGTGTGTGAAGCAATGGTTTGGCGAGAGCTCTTTTGCCCTGCTGGTTTGGGGGTGGTGGTGCTGCTGGCTGGAGTGGCCCTTGCTGTATTGCAGCACTGCTCTGTTCACCCACATGTCTGCGTTGTACGTGTGGAATAATTGGGAATTCAGAGTAATCCCTGGAGTTTGGTGCCCAGTTCAGCTCTCCAGCCCTGTTCACCCTCTGTCCCTGTACAGCTGCAGTGGCACAACAGCCTGAGGCAGGAACCAGGCAAGCCAAGAGGGGCCTGGGAGCTGCAGAGGTTGGCACTGTTGCTGACAGGTGAGGTTATTGATCTGTATCCCTGCACAGATTGGTGATGGCCCTGTATTTAATGTGTGGCTAAGAGCAGTTTGTTTGCAAAGGTATTTCAGGAGACACAGACATGAAATGGCTGGTTTATATTGTCTTGTTGTGTCAGATGGTGTAGAGTTCACTGTGGAGGTGAAGTGCAAGGGTAGAAGGAACCAACATGAGACTTCTGTGTGATTTCCCAACAAGACATAAAGAATTTCCCAACGTTTTTCAAGGTTACAAAAATAATATAATTTCTACATCCTGAAGGGCCTGAATGCACCTGTGGAGGGGGATCAATGAGAATCTGAGTTTCTGCAGGCCAGAGCAGTGCTTTTGAAGTGAGAAGAGTGCTGAGCTGTCCGCTGTCAGGTATTGCCACAGTGGTGATGATGCAAGGCACGGGTTGGTGCAGGATTGCAGAAGTTTTGCATGTGGGGCAGTGTCTGTAGAAGCCCAGAATGACCAGTGTGTTTATCTCAAGCCCAGTCAGATGGCTGTGGAGTCAACCAAGGGGTGCTGGCAATGACAGCCAAGGATTGTTGGTAACAACATGTTGTGAGAAGGAACAGGATGTGGCTGGAGACAGGGGCCAGGTGGAGGTAGGCAGCACTTTTCTGGGACAAATATCCTTGTTCTAGTTCCTGGAGATAAGCACAACACAAATACAGGAATGGGATTCAGAATGGGCATGAACTGTAGGGAGGGAACAAGGCCCCCAAAGTCCTCCAGCCCATTTCCAGAAAGGTCTGGAAGAACAGACTTTATATGATAACTAATTGGCATATAAAGTGAAAAACTTGTCTCCAGATGAAGAAATCTATATAAATTTAGAATCTATATAATCTACAAGAAGGTACCACCCCCTCAAAACCTGGGAGTGCTCCATAGTGACTCTGGAGCTTGTCTGTGCTGAGGCCTTGGAGGAACTGTGAGTATGGTCCCACTGCAGGTGGAATGAATGGGGCCTTCGACAGGGTAGGATGTCTTCCACCCTTGGAACTCCTACATGAGGCTCCCTAGGAGAAAGGGCAGTTAATCTGAGTAGAGGCCAAATGTGCACTCGAGTGCAGCTAGTGTATTTCTGCTGTTAATCATGTTAACAGATCTGCCTAAGAATGACACAGATTGTGATAGTAAAGCTTATAGTCTTGATAGGAAGTAGCCTGATGGAGAAAAAGGATGGAAGCAAAAGTCTTGCTGCTTCCTGCGTTTAGGTTTTTTGTGTTGTTTCATGTTTATTGGATTTTTTACTTTTATAAAAACATCGAGAAACTTATTTTCTCTAACAAGCATCAAATTCTAGTGCAGAATTGTCTGAATTTTAATGGAATTAAAAGATACCAAATCCTTTGCTTTGGAAAAGTTGTTACTGCTTCAGCTGTGTTTTAAAGTCTAATGAGCTAAAAAGCCTCCTTTTTTTAACAGAAAAGAATTTGACCGAGGAATCGAAACATCCCCACGGTGTATATTTGTTATTTGTGTCTATGTATGTACATGTACATATAGTTGGTGATTACCTGATGCCCAGAGAGAATATTTGCATGCAGTGAGAGCTTTTGCTGTTTTTTGGAAGCCTGCTTCCTATTTGCATTCTCTTGACTTGGATTTTCAAGCCTTTAAACCCCCAATAGGGTTTGTTATCTTGCCGAGGAGTGATCAGTATCATCAGAAGTTCAAGACTGTGTTGGGAGGAAGCCTTCATTTAACATCATTGTTTAGGTCTGGCTCCTTGTCTGCCCCTGGCAGACAATGTTTGAACAGGCGATAAGATAAGAAGTGGCAGTGATAGCCACGCTGCAGGGTTACTGGAAGGGCATGAAACAGCCTGGCCAGGGGACTGCAGAGGTCTGATTCTTGGTTAGAATGGGTGATTGAAATGTTCTTCTCCTGGGGTTGGCAGTTAATGTGGCATTCATGTCAGCATGTCCCTCAGGAGAAAATTAAGTGGTTGTAGGAAAAAAAAGAAAAAGCAGAGTGTGTAAAACTGGGCAGAGCATAGTTTGGTTTTTTGTATATAGCATGGTCACTTGGTGCTTTTACTGTTAAAGTAACTACATGAGACCGTGTGAGGATACAGTTTGGTTCAAGAAAGATATAAAAAATAAAGTAACAAAAAAGGATGGATGGTTAGATGAGATATTGTGACCGGAATGTGTGAAGGAGGTTGTGAAATACAGCCCCTTAGCACAATTAAGAAACTGCAGCCAGGGCTCTTATTATCTCAATATATTAAAAATACTTGCTTTACCTTTTTTTATTTCTTCATTCGTTTTGTTTGCTTTTAATTTGCCTGTTTAGAAGGCTGTTTCCCCTCCAAACCTAATACCATCTCTAACAGAAGGAGTCATCTGGAAGTTGAACATGCAGTGCAAGATTGCCTTAATAGGAGAAAACCCACCCCACTTAACACTTGGGAAAATGGCTGTGTTGATCCAGTGTGTAGCTTCTGCAGAAAGGAGGTGGCTGTGCCCCTGTGCCCCTCTTGCTTCCTTTATGCTCAGACTCAGCTGCCCATCTGAGGAGCTGAATCTGCTTGTGGAGGGGCCACACAGCTCCCAAGACTAGTCCAAGTCAGCAGGCACACCATGAGAAGGGGCAGGTGGAACTCAGGAGAACAGGAACCTAGGCCTGGGTCTGCATGGCTGTTTGTGAACACTCCTTTCTAGGCTGTGGTTCCTGAGGCCTCGACTCACAGCGCTGCCTCCAGGCAAGTTGTTGGAACAGCTGCTCTGTGAATTGGGGCTGGGAGGAGGTTTGGCTGAGCACATGCCTGGTAATTGGTGGTTGGGAGGATGTGATCAGCTGCCTATCTGTAGGCTCCAGATGTAGGTTCTGGGTTAGTGGGAGAGGAAGAAGAAATAGTGGCCTTTACCAGACCTGTGAATGGAATGGGTGGTAAAGGCAACTGCCTTGATAGGCTTCCTGATATGTTATCTCCCATGAGTCAGAGCTTGGTGAGACACTCATAAAAGAGAGAATCACACACTGAGAATGATCAGGGGAAATCCAGGACACAACAGGTCTTCATGGTTAACACTTCTGTCTGTTTTGATTAGCAGTGTGAAAATTGACAGCATAGTTTATGAGTTCAGCAGCACTTCCCATACTTACTTCAAACTGTAAAAGTGGCTGTACATTGTATTAGTCTCAGAGTGCAGCCCTGACAGCTGTTAAACTGCCACCAGCATGGTCCCAGGGCTGAATTCCCTTTGTACCACACTGCACTGGTAAGCACGTATAAGCATGCTCCCATCATGCTTGGACTGGAATTCCATTTTTGCCATCAGACTGGGAACTGAAGAAGTGAGTGGCACATGCCACAAGTCAGAGACCTCATTGAATTAGTGAGGTTAGATTCCCTTCGGATAGTTGTCTTGCCTGAGCTGAGCACAGCGAGGCAAGCCCCTGCTCAGTGATGTCTTGTGTCTGGTGGTGCACACACCTGGCAGGTTGCCTTGAATTGAGACATAGTTCAAAGGCAAGTCTGTAATTTAGGCTATTCTCTGGGCCTGGTTACTTAGCAAGGGTCAAGGGCAGAGCAATTTACTGGATCATGTTATAGGCCTTGTATAAGCCTTGTGTCGTGATACAGGGAATGTCAGCGATCTAAATGATTTTGCTGTTTTGCAAAAAATATGCACCTGTGCTTGTTAAACAAAGTTGCATTTGCTGCTCTCTCAGTGGCATACTGTAAAGAGTATGCAGCTATCAAGTTGTAGTAACAGCAAAGTATTACTTTGGTGAGAAATGGTCTTTGGGGAGATCGTGATATTTCAGACAAGAAAATGTCATTTGTGTGGGTGAGATGAGCATAGCTTTTTGGAACTGCATGGTATTCTCTTCATCAGCTGAAGGTGATCGTTATTTAAAGAAATCTATCATGTTACTTGACAAGGAGAGGAATAGATGTGGTTCTTCTTCCTGTAGGTGATACCAATAGAAAAAAAGCAAATGCTGGAGATGGTTTCTGAGGCAAAAGTAGTTGTTAGTGGAAAGCCTCTGAGCATGTCACCATTCATTTTCTACAGCAACATGCAGGCAGTTGATTTAGAGCAATTGATTTTCCAGACGGTAGATAGACCAGAGCCTTTTAATTCTAGAAAGACATGGTTTTGGCCATTAGGAGTATAGTTAGTCTCAAGTCTCCACAATCTGCAGAAGATGAAGGAGCCCTAGATTTTATAGGCTGGAGTAAACCAGTAGGGTAAAACTAGATAGAATAATGAATTGCAGGAGGGATTTCTGGAACATGCTGGATTATCTTGCCGGTTTTGCCCTTAAGGGCTGTATTCGTTATGAAACAGTCTCTAAGTCTGTTCTTGATTGCCAAAACATTTGGAGGGAGGAAGGAGGAGAAAGGTTGCAGGAAATTAAGTCACTTCAGTCAAAGAACTGAGAATCTTAACTGCTAATTTTGTATAATATAGGTGACTGTAACAGTATTGATGTGAACAGAGTAGTTTCACTTAGCTCACATTCCTGTCCTATTATGGTCACTGTGAACTTTGACTTTATTGACTGCAGTAAGCACCAGCACAAGCAGCCCTGGTGCTGTGCAACTGGAATTTCACTGGCAATTCCAGAATGCAGAAATTTAAAGAAAAATAACAGCCCAGTAGAGCCAGATGTAAAGAAAGAAATGGTTGAAGCAGCTGTTCCCAGGCTTTAACAGTTGCATGTTTTTTGAAGTGGGTTTTTTCTTTCTTGTCTCCTTCAGCAACTTAGTAAATTACCCTGTTTCCTTGAAAACTACTCTAATAGTTGTATCCTTTACAGAATGTTCAGTAATGATTTTTTGCCACAAACTCATAAAAACATTGTTTTCTTTTTTCCTTTGCACTTCCCCATAGCCTTGCAGAGCTGTGGAATTGTGTTGTAGCCTGTCCCTGGCAGCTATCTTTACCTGCTCCTTAATGGATAAAGACAAAAGGACTAGGATTCTGTTTATGTGCTGAGAAATATGACTGAATGGGTAGGTGGGTGCAATATTATACGTATTCTTAGTCAAAGCAAAAGTGGTTTTGATTGTTAAACTAAAAGCAACACACCCAAATTAGTATAGCTGAGTGCCCTGGTATTCCATTTATTTATGTATCTTGGTTTTGGCAGTTTCAGTTTTATTGCTAATTTTCAAGAAGCTGAAGCTTTTCTCAAGGTTTTATTATCGGAGTACCTATTAAAACATTTAATTTTCTTCTTCTTTTAACTACTAAGAGGAGTATGAAGATGAAAATCAATACTGTGTATCCATATAGGGGAACTGATTCAAGATAATTCCTACAGAAAAAGGCTGTTCTGCAGCTGTTACTTGAAAATTCCTCTTGGTGTGGACAGTCATATTCTCTAGGAAAAGTGCTTAAGCTAAATCAGAAAACAGGCCTGTGCCTAATAAATAGATTCCCCGGGGAGCCATATAGGGAAAGCAATGGTGTCTTAATTCACACAGCCTGATTTACTTCAGAGTAACCGCCTACTTTCCAGCTTTGAGAAACCAGCAGATAAATAAAAGCTGAATAAGACTCTTGTATAAAAAATAGGTGTGCCATTGTGGTGTTTTTTTTTTTTTTTTTTTTTTTTTTTTTTTTTTTTTGTAGTTTTGTTGTTGTTTGGGTTTTTTTTTAACCTCATGTCATGTGGGGTCTGAAGTATCTCTAGCTCATTTATGACAAATTTGGTGGAGTTAATCTGTGTCTGTGCCTTTATGTAGCACAGGCTGTGTGAGCTTAAGGGCTGCACAATTCAGTTTATGCCTTCCCAGCAGCCACCACAACAGGATGCATTTCACCCACCTTAGTTATTCTCATCTAAATGTGAAATGATGGTTTCTATTTGTTCTGCTGCAGATAGAATGTTTTGTGATTTTTGCATGTCTAATTGTACTGGCTGAAATAATGAAATTCCCTCTTTTGTTTTGGAGGATAATCAGTGGGATTGCATTTGCATTGCTTATAAAATGAATCACATAAGTGAAATTACGTTGCCCACATCTCATTTTGTATCGTAAAATGTTATGTGGTGCAGCTTGTTTTCCTCCTTCCCGGGGCTTCTCATTGTGATGTTCCTTCTCTAAATTTCAAACTGCAACTCCTTGCCTTTTGTACTTGACACAGAAATTACTTTCTGCAGCGTGCTCCTACATCTGTCATGCCAACTAAAATTTTGGTAGTGCGCAACATACAGATTTGGAGGCAGCGAGTTTTCAAAGCTTTCAAAGGGGAATAATGAAAAGAATATTCTGTTGCATATTAAGCATTATTCAGTAGGTCTGTACAGTTAGCAACAATCCAAGTCAAGGTGGCAATGCCTTACTACCATTCACAGATAGAAGCTGTATATTGAGAGGTTTCCGCTCATTTGGTTTTGGAATTGTTTTGTAGAAAACACTGAAAGCAAAATGATTCTGTTGTTCTTCCCTCTTTTCCCCTGCCTTTGTTGCTGGCACAGAGGCAAAAGTAAATGTGTTTTTAAATTGAGTTTTCTAACAGTATCCCTGAGGTAAATTTCTATCTTGACTATAATTCATTTTTGGACTTATTTGATTTTTGGGGATACATCTTTGGAAATAAACGGTTTAATGCAATAAGAATAATTGCTTATTGCAGGAGTCAGTAGCAGTTCTGATAAATATGAATGTCCTAGATACTCCCACTGAGCACTTTTAAGTCATTAATTTTTATTATAGAAGTATAAGCAAAACACAAATGTTCATAGATAACCTGTAACACTGTGGTTGCCCACAAACACTCTGTGTATTAACTACATTATTGATAAAACTTCGTATATGCAGCACTGCTTCTCATAATAAACATGATGTGTGTCAAATAAATGCCACAGTCAAAGTGATGGTACAGCTAAAATAGTGCTGGGTTTTATCTGGGAGATATTTTGTATTTTCTATAAGAAAACAATGGTCCTGATTTCAGCAGCCTCTGTCATATATAAGTACTCATGGAAAATGAATGAAAGCACCAAATAATAAGAGATTTGAAAAAAAAAAAATAGAAGGGGGAGAAAGCAAATCAGAATGAATTGTGCATTTCCAAGGAGTATCTCCAGCTGCAGTTACCTTTGTGCAGCTTTCTGCTAGTGAAGAGATGAGATTTTTTTTTCTGCCCCACCTGCTACAGCTTTATCTGCCAAGCTTTTTCTCACTTGACCTAATGTTTGTCTCTTGAAATATTGTGCAATGTATACTATTTGACCTGAAGCTTCCTTGTCATAAGTTATTTAATATTGGAGAGAGAGAAAAGGCGGAGAGAGCTATCTGGTAGAATCTTTTTAGCTGGGAATGTATTTGGCACAGTGTTTTACAAATAAAAGAGCCTCTTTTCAGTATCTATGGTCCAGCCCACTGTAGCCCCCTCCAATCCAGTCACCAAGGAATTGCAGCATTTTCTTGGTTGAATCCAGTTCTGTCTGGGACTGGATTTCGTGTTAAATGTGTGTCAGGGAGACACCATTAGTTGTAATGAAGACGACTGCACTGGAAAGATAAAGAATAGAAACATTCAAGTGCTAAATTATCTCCAGCAGAATTTTAAGGCCAAAGTTGTCTCTTAGGTTTGTGTGTCTCCAGCAAAGTTTCTGTGAAAGGTTAAGAGCATATCTTAAGAGCAGAAATTGGTTTTGGCTGTTAGATGGGGGTTCTTTCTGGTTTTGTTTTGTTTGGTTGGGTTTTTTTTTTAGTTCCTCTTCTACAATAAAGAAATTATATGAGATGAGTGTATATTTTTCTGTACACCCTGGGACTGATTCAGATCTCTCACTAATCTAGATCTAGAGTTCAAATTGAGTTTAAGACAACTGGTATCAAAATATTTTGCAACTGGTGTCAAAATTTTTTGCAACAGAATTTCTAGGAGCACACAAATATTAGGCCAGCTGCGTGACTACGGAGTGTGAAAGCTTACCTAATTCCAATTAACCATTTCAATGTGGTACTGAGCTTTTTGTTAACCTGGATGCTGAGCAGAGATCTGTATTTTGGTGTTGGTAGAAGGCAGTCAATAATCTCCTTTCTATTCCTATGAGACACTAGGACTTAACTTTAGACAGAGAGCTAAATGGTGTCTGAATATTATCATCTTCCCTGTAGAAAGCTTCTTAAACCTTAGGAGGCAGACAAATGAAAAGAAACCTCTGATAAGGGCTGAAATAGTTCATATACATGAGACTGAGTGGTGGAAGGCCTTTTAAGACAGCAGGGTTATTCTGAAGGGTTTTATTTAGTAGGAACACAGTGTTAGATGCTCGTATTTTGATGAGAAGCATTTTATGAATAATACCTTCAAGAAGTTTGTTAGAGCTCAGAGGCAGGAGACAATATACATCCCAACAGAGACAGATTTTTGTACTGGTTCACATATACAAATTCATATTGCAGAGAATATATGATGTCTGCCAATTTACTTCTTTAAAATAGTATGTCATGCTGCATGGCTGCTAGGAAATTTCTTTTTCGGTTATATGTTCCAGTCTGTTTATTCACCGGTCTCCTACTAACATCAGTGACAATTTCACAGGTGTGCTGATGACATTTCTGTGCCTTTAGTAACTCAAAAATGGGAACTGGTGGTGTTTGCCCAGCATGAATTGCCTCTCCTTTGAACAAGCATTTTTTGACTCAGTTCCATCACCCCTGTGGAAGTCAAACCATGAGGGAGAGCAGCAGAGAGGCTCGTGATTAGCAGTCTGCTTAGGAGAGGGCTAGCCCTTTGCTTGCATGGAGATTGAATTGCATCTCCTCCCTTAGAGAGGGCGATACCTGCAGGTCAGGAAGCAAAATGACTGAGAAGGCTGAGGGCAGAGTTTCTGACTTGCACTGTATACTTAACTTGTGGCTTAAAGAAGAACACTTGTATTTCTTGAGCTTGAAAGGCCAGCAAAATTTCAAGTAGCCACTATACCTTAGACCAAATATGCACTAGGGGGAAAAGAATCAGAACCAAACTCAAGTGGTTCTTTGCAAACACTCTGCACTTAATCCTGTGGTTATCTAAGCATTGAGTATTTGTTTCTGAAACATGAAGATAGATTTTAGATTTAATAACAAATTCTAAAGAGAATGAGTTCTCAAAATTTTATGCACCTTCAGGTCCACTTGCCCAGTTCCCCTATTATATAAGAGTTATTGTCTGTTTGCTGAATTTATCATTTCCAAGAAAATACAATGAATTATGCATATGAATTCCGTACATTTTATGGCATTCTAGATTTGATTCTTAATATAAATAGGCATCAGAAATGGAATATATGCTGCAGTATGTGCTTATACAATTCTGTTTTGACAGAACCTTGTGTCCTTTGTCCCTCTGATCAGAATTGTCCCTCTTTCTGAGGAAGGTGGTGTGTCAAGTTAGAGCAACACCAGTTAAATGTTACCTGTCCTGGAGATCTGCTTCTGCTTGTTTTGGGGTGCATTTTTTTCCCATTGCATTTTGGAAAAACTGTTTTACTGTTGAAACAAGGGCTAAAGCCTCTCTATCATTCCATCCTAGAAGTAAATTCAGCCCATTTTATGATTCCTGCAGTTGAAATGATTGGAGGGATTCCACACCTTAATTTAGCCTCAGTCTTGCTAAATGTATCAAAATGTGTGTCTTTCAAACCTCATTGTTCTTAAATTAACATTTGGTCTAAGCTTGGGTTGCCAGATTGTACTTTCTGAGTATATTTCATGAGTTGGTCTTTGGATAGCCTGTAGCAGAGAAATAAAAAATCTTTCAGTGTAGAGAGCTTATTGACTTACCCTCCTAGTAGGTGCAGTTTTGCCAGCAAATAAGTTCTGTTAGGGTGGGAGAAAGACATAATTTATAGCAGTCCCCCAATAACAGCAGCAAAAGAATAGGGGAAACGTGCTTCTTAATGAATTTTAATTGAAACCATACCAGCAAAAGAATGGTTTACTGTTTTATTTAAAGGAAGCTTCTGTCTGGGCCTTAGAGTGATGCTGATATTGGAATTGAAACTTTTTTTAGTTGTTTTACTTCTCTACCTCTGGAAAGCCACTGATAGCTAAATTTTAGAAGGTATTTTGTTGATTTTGAGGATTTTTTTTTCTGCAAAGGATGATTAATAGGATTTTCAAAAATGCTCAAGCAATTTCATTCCTGAATTCCCATTAGTATCAAATGCAGAGGTTAGGTACTTTGGAACAGGCCAGCTGACTATTTGCTCCTCTAAGAACACCATGGAAAATTTGGATTTTAGCTTATTCTGGTTTTATCACTGACCAGAATCTGGGATTAACAGTTTGGACTCTTAATTAGTTAAGGTTTAAATCACGCTGAGAAGATATATTATTATAAATTCCTTATAAAGGAGAATTTTCCTAAATTTACCCAAATGATGACAGTGGGTAATATAGGTCTTTTCTGTTTAATCTCATAAATCTCACTGGAAGTAAAACAGCTCCAGAATCTGTAATAAAAAGATCCATCATTTCCCTGCAGCTATAATTGTTGGAAGCGTTAGCAGTAAGCTGCTGAGCGCTGCATTGAATCCTCCTGTGGCTTTGTAAATGTAATTTATTTTTTTTTTCCACGTTGCACCAAGACACAATTAATGCCATTTCTGTAATAAATATCAGACCTCTGTTTTACAGTTTCCAGAACCCTCTAAGGCTTTGGTGGGTGACACATGTACATGGAGGTTTCCAGAAGAGGTGGGGCTTGCTAGCAGATTTGGGGTAGTCTGTTCTTAGATATGTGTGCTTATACCAATAAAATCTACCAGGGAGGGTGTTGAAAGGTATTTGCATCCCTTTGTTTTTAGTCAGAGAAGAAACCAGATGTTGGCTTGGTGTTTGAACATACTGGGAGACAGAGTCAAGTTAACAAAAGCATTAATATGTATGATTTAAACAATTAAAGGCTGACAGTGGCCAACTAAAGCAATACTATATTTTGGCATTAATTTTGTTTATTGGGAGGAAATTAGTATTTGGCTTTGTGTCTTCAGCATGTGTTATATCACAAAATCAGCTATGTGTGTATGGGCATGTAAATGTTTTTCTGACAGGGGAACTTAAAATGTCACTGCATTTGTGTTCGTGTCTGGAAGATTTGTAAACTGGGATATTAAATTTTCAAAATGTAGACACATTATTTGATATAGTCCTTCTAGTCTGTGGCTTTAAAATCTCAGTCGAGAATTGTGAAGTTGGCCTAATAGTCCTGAGGTTTGGTTTGTTTGTTTGTTTTAAATAAGAACAATTACACGTCTTTTACTTTCGTTCCATTTCTTGGATGCTGCCAGGCATGCAGGTGGCATGCTTTTTTTGTTCAGGTGAGAGACATATTGATAAATTTTAACTAAATGAATTATGCCACAAGTTTCACATGGTCACCCTATTCCAGGACTTGGGACTGCCTCTAAGAGCAGTGACAAATATCACAGCACAGACTTGGATATAGAAACAAATACATTAAGCACTGTAGCATGCAGTTTTCACAGAAAAATCCATTCTTTTCTCCTGAATTTTCCATGCCAGAGGGAGCATATGTAGAGACAGAGGTATGAATTCAAAGAAGAAAAAACCTGAAGATATAGAAAATATATTGCTTTTGTTTTCCCATTTCAAAAAAATGTCTTCCATTGCCGTAGCTGAGGAGGGGGAACTAACAGCACTAAGCAACAAGCTTCTAAAAGTGTTTTTGCAGAAAATATTTTTATTTTAATGCTAAAATAAGCATACCAAACTAATTGGCTCTTGGAAGAAATATTTTGTTTCCAAATTTTGAAAATAGGAGTAGTAAGAAGAATGTGAAATGATACAAGAGGAAGCTAAATTGTAAATAAGTACAATAACTATTCACAGGAATTAGGAGTAAGATGCTTTTTAAAAGCTAGTCTAGATGTTTTAAATATGGAGTAGTTACTGGATAGCATGTTTCCAAGTGACTCCCAAAACAGAGTAAGTGCAAGAACACACATGGATTTTATGTGGCACACAGACTTGAAGTCTGTGCTTAAATGGATGTATAATGAATACTTATGTAGATGTCATAAAAAATAAACCCACAAATTCAGTCCCAGATATACCCAGTGGAGTAATTATTGAGATGAAAAGCCAGCATATGATGTGACACAGTCTAGGAAGGACATGGGCACATATGTCACGGGGCTATTCATGCATCTGGAGAGCCCAGGGAGGGTAAAATTGCAAGATTTTCTCTGCTGACTTGTTCACCTGTAGCAATGCCAGCAGACCAAGCTTGCACAGTGGTGAGTTGTAAGCAGGAATAATACTGGTTTGAGTTGTGGGGAGTGGGGCTGGGGGAGGGATTTTCTGCATCTGTTTTGTCCGGCATAGATGCTGCATTTGTCTGTGATTTACTCAATGTTAGGAATTGGATATTTTTCCTGGCTTAATGTTCAAGATTTTTATTCTGTCTTCAAGGATGGATTGCTTTCTTGGGAGTCTCTCTCTAAGAGGGGATTTGGAGTCTGCATATCTCAAAACCTGAGAGAGTAGGGCAGTGAGTAGTCTGTGGGGTTTGGCTCTCCAACCACAGGCATTCCTAGGGATTGGCTAACCTAGCCCAAGACCTTTATTTTCAGCATTTGAACTCACCCATGCAGAATTATCCTTTTCCATCATAACTGACTCCTTTCAGGAAAATGGTGCTGGTGTTTTTTCTGAGGTTTTTTGAAGCAGGGTCCCCGTGTGGCTGTGCCTGCAGCTGTGTCTTGTAGGAGGGCTGCATTGCCCTGCCTGTCTCAGAGGAGCTTTCCAGCACTGCTGATTTATAAGACATCGTTATGAATAACTGGTGTAGGCTTGGGCTGAAATGCACAGTTAACATGTCTGTTCCCTAGCAAGACATCCTAAATCAAGTCCTTTGCCCCTGTGCATGTGAAAGGCCCAAGGTGCTCCTCTTTTGTGAGTTCCTGAATTCAGCCCCCACTACCTTTTCAAACCCCTTCGATACTGTGTTGCTTATTCTTGCTTATTTAATCTCTCACTTTTGAAGCCATAGTGAAATTGGCTGTCTGATGGGTGAGGACAGGGTCCAACCCCAGCATGGAGCAGTCCCAGGGAGCAGCACTGGGCTGCTGTGTGCACAGCTGGCAGGGCAAGGGGTAGCACTCACCCCCTGACTTACACAGATCCACTGCCTTGGAAGTGCTGTGGTAACTGTGGGTGAGGGGAAGGGACTGCTGGGTGATACCTGAGCAAGCCAAATCAGAGCCTGGATAATGCTCTTGTGTCATGCAGCATGTGAGTAACTGAAATTTGGAGGTTTGTACCTGAAGGACTCTAAATGGGAACCACTGGTGGTAAGGGCAGTTTAGTGAAGCCAAGTATTTATCTGATAAACATGGTTCTTCTGGAAGTGTATGAAGGTTACATTGTCCCTTCTGATTCCTGAACCCTTGTCATAAATGCATTAAGTGTGACAGATCTTACATTACTGTCATGATCTCACAAAGCAGTCATTGCTCAACTGCCTTATGGGATTTCATTCTGGGTCTTACATAAAGTTTTTTAAAAACAGCCAAGTGCCTGATTTTCTAAGGTGCAACATATCTTACTTATGTTGGTTTTGATTTCTAATTACTGTATTAATCCTAATATATGAACATTTAAATTATTCTGAAATATCTCCTACTGCATCTTTCCATGAGCATGCTGCCCCAAATGCAGTAATCAAATAATCTGTGAAGTGTTTCAGTCTGCCATGTCAAGAAGACTGAAAAAATGAAGCGTTCGTGGTGATGGAGAGTTTCAGTTAGCTGGATGCAGCTTTTGGAGCAAAGGTAAAGGATAAGTTGAATTTCTAAGGTACATGCTCTGATTCAGCAGAATGGTGGTGGACAGGGCTGAAATAATTATTTTATCTGCTGTTGAACTGCAGTAAGGCTCAGATGCATAACTGTCGGAGGTTTTAGCACTGCCAGTGTGTAATCCCCAGCTGCTAGTTTGTGAGTAGATCAGAGCCCAGGAAGAAGGGGTGATGCTCACAGCCCAGAGCCTGCTGGTGAGCAGTGTGTCACCAGGAGCTGTGAAAGAGCAGTGCCTTGCCTTCAGAGTCCAGTCCTCTTGGGATTTGGCAGTGGGAAAGAAGACTCTGATATTGCTGTTTGCCATGCTGTAGCTGTGGATGAAAAGAAAACTTGAGCCTCAAGGACTGGCAATAACACCACTTTTATTAAGTTTCTATTGAAGGACTATTTTGAGTAAGATAAATTGATGGACTGAACACAATAATGTTCAATATCTCACTTCCAAATACTTGGTAGGCAAGCACTGCTGAATAAGAGAAGGAAGCAAAGACGTAGAAAAAAGGTTACTTGGCAACGTCATAGTGTTTGTAAAGAGGAGAAAGAAGGGTCAGGGACTTAATGAATTTTGATTATAGAATTTTCTGTAAGTCAGTCATTGCATGAATAGAAAAATCCTAAACCAGATGTCAGTGTCATCCTCTAATAGAGGCTGCCTTGTGCAGCACAGGGTTTGTTTGGCTGCAAACTGCAGAGAGTAGCAAAAGCAAAGCTTCTGTATACAAACAAAATTGGACTTCCCAGGGCAGGCAGTGCTGGTCATAGCTCAAGCAGAGATATTCTGAGAAGTTCTGTGGTGATGATGAAAGCTGGTGGTTTTTTTTTTTGGTTTTTTTTTTTTTTTTTTTTTTTTTTTTTTTTTTTTTTTTGTGTTATCTGGAGTAAACACACTGGGAAGTAGGGAAATGTTGATTTGGGGACCCCCATATTTTGGAAGGAAGATGCCACATAGAAAAGCGATATGGCCTCTAGAGGACTGCAGCTCTCCCCAGTTTGCCAGTGCAAATTCAATGGGTAAATTAAATTTTCTCTGGAATAATAACCTTATTAATTTCAGACCCTTACTGAGGAAAAATGTCCATTGATTGTTGGATTTTCGTCATGGGTTTCTACAGTGCTAACCAGCTGCATGGCTCAAGTAATTGTATCTAGTTCTTTGGGTGGAACAGGAGCTACAGTAACAAACACCAAAAAGAGTTATCTACCAAATTTTCTTCTCTCCAATCCAGCTGGCAGTAGAATCTGTTTTTAAAGTAAGCATCATCTTAGGGACCCTGAATTTTGCAAATTAATTCAGTGGCACATCTCAATGAGGTGTGGTACTTTCATGGTAAATACAGTTTGGTTGGAAAGACCTAATTATGGTGCCTAGGAAAATGCAGTCTAACAAATATCTCCTCCCTACTGCTTTCCCAATTCTTATTTTAGCTGTGAATATTCTAACAAATATAATTAATATAATATAATATAATATAATACAATAATTCTAACAACATTAAATTCTAACTCAGCATATCTTGTTAGTAAGTGCATTGACGACAGTTTTCCACTGGAGACCAGGACATGCCTATATGGGGTCTGATTTCTAGAAACACTCTAAAACTCCCAGAGCAGGGAACAGATTTGCACCCTGGAGGATGCTTCTGGTCTTTCTCACCTATGGAGAGAACTGAAGTTCAAGGGACTGGTCGAAGTTTTCACACAGTTCAGTGTATAGTGAAAACTAAATACTAATTTAGTTTACAGTTCAGTAAACAAAAGTAATAGTTCAAAAGTCAGTATTTTCTTAAGGTTTGTGTTTTATTTTCTATTAGTGATCATCTCATTATAACTGTGGGGATTTAGGACAAACAAATTCACAGTGATGTCTACTGTTTTTTCTTTTCAATGTGGAGGGCAAAGCTAATAAAACCTGTTTAATTTTATTTTTACTTCCAGGCACCAATTTTTGAATGTCTGTTTGTCCAAATAAGTCTTAGAACAGTATTATTTTGGGTGCTTTTAATTAGCTGGAGCTTGGTTTCACTGGCCTTATAATTTGAGATGTAAGTGGACTATTATTCTGATGTAACTCCTAAATACCTCAACATTTCTAGCTGAAGCTAAGCTCTAACCATGATCAAAGTGGCACATCAATGGAGTGAATTGAAGTTTTGTGGAATTGGGATGGGATTTTCTCTGGCACTAATCCAGATACTGTGCTATTCAAATGTTGAGCAAATCAAATTATGGTAACTCTGCTGAGAAATAATTGCTCTTCCAAAGTAGGCAATGGGTTACCTTTTGTATTTAATTTATTCTATTGCAAATTAGGGCTTCTAACCTCTAAATATGCATACAGCATTTCTCTTACCTATTATTTTTCTCTATTCTGCTTAGGAAAAAAAGAAAGTCACCAAAAACCAAAAGACCAGACTTCTATGATGGGTGACATGTAGTTGATAAGATCAAATTACCAAATGTAGCTTGCAAATAACCAATTGATTTAGATTTTTGGCATTGTTGGCTATAGAAAAAAAAATTATATGTAGTTGCTTAGTAGTGTGATAGCACATCTGTTCCTGATTTTATAGATTCTGGGAAGATGAGTTCAGGATTTTGTATGAATTAAGGAAGTTGTCACTAGACTTGGTTCTGCAGTTTCCAGCCTTCATCAAAGTACCTTATTGTGTGTAAACAAATACTCTGTGCTGGAACCTGCAGGAGTATTGTCCTGGTTTAGGGCAGATTTGGGATAAAACCTCCAAATATAGTCCCTCCCCCTACTGGTCTGGGACAAAATTTCCATAGAGAAGAGTGGAAAAAACTGTTTATTCAACAAGCAGTGTTCACAAACGTAAAAAATGGATAATATGAAACAATAAAAGCTATAGCCGTTCTGATGAGAGATGGCAGATTGAGAAAGTCTTTGCTGTGAATTGTAACTCAGCTCTCTCAGTCTCTTATCAGCTCCTCTGGCACTGGAAATGCTGAGGTCCAGGCCCTGGTGGGCTGCAGGTGCCAGCTCCTGGTGCTCTTCTGGGTTTTTCAGCCCAGAGCAGGTTTAAACAGTCCCAAGAAAAAGGAAAAAAAAAACAATCTAGGGAACTTCTCTGCCTCAGCTAGCTAAAATTAAATAAAAGCACAGAAGAGCTCTGTCCTGCTGTCTGTCTGTGTCGCAGACAACACAGTCCAGGAGCAGAATGTGGAGGAGTGAGAGCAGTTCCTGCAAACAAACTGTGCACTTCTCTTTCTTTCCCTTCACTCTCAGAACCAGTCTGAAAGGCAGAGAACACAATATCCAACATAAACAGAACAGACAACTGGGGATACAAGCATCATAAACTCACCCTAGTATGTATGCCCTTGAACAAAATCACCTGCTAAGCTCAGGAGAGAGAGGCTTACCTGTGAGACCTGTAATTTCATGGCCCCTGTACCTGCTCATGTATAAGGCACAGGATGTCACACATCTGAATTCAAAGCCTCCTAAATCCATTTTTTCCAATATTTAATTACACTTTAGTATCAGAAAGTGGCCGTGTCTAGTGTATATTTTAATCTTCCTTTCCTTACCAGGTAAGTTTTTAAGCAGCACTGTGGTCCCTCCTGGGTTTTTGGCAGTGTTGTTGTACAGCGTAGTGTGTGTCAGTGGATGTGTGGATGCTTTTGTGGAGAGAGATCTGTGCTGATATGTGAAATAATGGATGTGAGGGTTTTAACCTTGTGACTGTTACAAGATCTTTGTGTCTGCTTTAGGGTCGACCCTATCCCATATGACACTCCAAAGCCAGCGGGCCACACGCGCTTTGTCTGCGTCTCAGACACGCACTCCAGAACAGATGGCATCCAGATGCCTTATGGGGACATCCTTCTTCACACAGGCGATTTCACCGAGCTGGGACTGCCCTCCGAGGTCAAGAAGTTTAATGACTGGTTAGGTAAGGAATTACTGCGTTTTGGTGACCCCAATTAACCTCTCCTGTCCAACTGTCAGTCACTGCCTCCTAATTGAATTAGGGCACTCGAAAATCTCCCCCCACCCTTGCTTCACTTGTCCTCATGTGATGTGCTGTTTCTAGCCTCGGTATAATTCTGTTAATTAAGACAAATGTAGAGATTTTGCTGTATTTCTGCATTACCTTGGGGAAAAGATTCTGTCGTTGCATGACAAGAACTGTGTAGCCCTCTGGAGCACTGAGGAGGTGGTGGCACCTCACACAAAGGATACAGTGTCCCATTAGTAGATGCTGGGGAGTTTTGTATCCACAGCCAAAAATTGCTGCTCACTGTATTTTGGTTTCACTATAACTTAAAGCAGTGCTGGAAGTTACAGCATACTTGGAAATTATGAAAGTCCTTCTTCCCACAATACAGCCTGACAGAATCAATAATACTGTATGGAAGAGGAGAATTTTTTGGGGAGTGATATACACGTGCTTGCCCCTTTGAGTTGGAGTACTGGCATTTTAACTTTGATCACAGGCAGTCAGCATCTCTTTGGTAGAATACCTTTCATATTCTGCTGCATTTGACAGCAGTGCCCTGACAGCACATTGATAGAATAGAGGGCAATTAAATAGCAACAGCAGAAGACCAAAATGAAGGAGGGAAACTTGTGTGGGAAGCTCCTGTTGTAAATGCCACTGGCAGGCTGGTTGCGCACTGCCAGGTCATCTCTTACTCTAGAAATACCCAGAGCTGAAGGTGACTTGAGCAGCTGATTTTCAAAAAACATTAGAATGAATTTACAGCATTATATAAAAAATACTTCAAAGCATAGCTTTGTCATCAGGTTTTACTGCACTCTCGCTTGCCTGCTATGTGATGGCAGCATCTCTATGTGCCTTTGATAGAATCATTTTATTGCATTGGAATTCCTTGGCTGACCCTTCAAGAGATATGTAAGGAATATTTGGATTTACAAAAGAAATTTTAAATAGAAGAACTTCTACATTGTATGTCTTGATGTCTTTCTTTGCGCTTTCTTTATACTCTTCTTTTTACCTGACCTCTGATTTCCACAACCCTATTTTAGTGAGTGTTTTTCCTGCTGTGCACGTGGGATTGGGGCTTTCTAATCATATCACTGTAACCTAGCTTTATTGTTCTTATTTCTAGAAAGTGATGCTAAATTTGATAGGCTCAAAGCTATCCTTTTTCTGGGCGTGTAATTGCAGCTCCAGAAGTGGGATTGCCTTTTGGAGAGCACAGGTCTCCCTGAGTGCATTGCTAAGAGCAGCGTCTGGCCACCTGAGTTCCTCTTTGGCCCTTGAGTAATTTCACAAATGCTGTTTTGATACAGCCAGAGCCTGTGGCCAGGGTTTGAAAATACTCAGTGCTGCAGAAAGCCAACCCAAATAATCTGCCAGGGTGTTTTCACTCTTCTGTGGGGACTCTTGCAGTGTTGGCTGCCACTTGGCATTCCTTGTATCTAACAGGGGTTTCATGATGATATCATTTTAGCACATAGGTCCTTGGCTTAACATTCCCAACAGAAGAATTATAACCCTTTGAATAGGTTGTTCCAGCCTCAGTAATTTTTTAGGAGGCTTTCTTAGCATATATGCACAGTTCTTGTAGGAGACAGTATAGTATTTATCTGAGAAAGCAGATTTTGCAGTCAGTTTCACTGAAACTGGAAGCTTTAACTATGTGAGGGCCTGCTGGCTTTGGCCTCAGGTTTTCATATTTCAGATACAGAGAAAATATTTTTTTTACATGCAGAGAGTCCACTTGCATTTTCTCATAGATGTATGGCAATACCAGTTATTAGGTTCCTGGCACAGGGTGAGACAGCAAATTGATTCACCTGTGGAAATGTTGGTGAGTACTTGTTTCAGTGCATCCTCACCAGGAATCAAGAAGTCAGGCATGTCTTTTTGCCTCTTTTCAGACTCCTATCTGCAAAATGTGTTAATTGAGTTTTATCATTTACTATGTTAGTATTTACTGTGTGTATGGTGAAGATTTAATACCTTCAAGGATGTGAGGTAACGATGTGCAGTAAAAATATTACATACCAGTGGCAGGCAGGAGGAAGCAGGATTCCTTTTGCTTCCTCAGTAGCATCTTTTTTTCAGCATAGTTGGTAGGAACTTTATTCCAAAGCTGCACACTAAGAACTGGCATCAAATACGAGGTGATCCTTATAGAGAAATGTTTTCCTGTCTTTCACGGGTCTGGTTTTCTCCACTGGCAATTGTTTTGTGAAGCTGCAATGGAGACAAGGCATCTGTATAATTTATGTCATGAGGGAGAGAAGCCAGATCAAAGCTGGGTTTCATTCTGCAGCTTATCTTACCTACTCTGCTAAAAAACAGGATCTTGCCTCCATTAGAATTATATCATGGGATAACTAAAACACAATAACTGTCCAGAATTTTTCTTGGCAGTAAAGCCAAGGGGAAAGTTAAAAGATGATTATTCTGAGATCCTGCCATGCTTATACTGCACTGGACATTATATATGCCAGAGTTATACAGGGCTGAGAGCACTTAAAAACAGAGCTTAAAGCTCTGCAGTTTGATATTTTTTGAGTATTGCATCTCTTTTCAACAATGTGGGTCTTTCACCTGGGAAAAAATGTTCAGCATCTTGTCTGTCCGTTTCATTAACACTCATCCTTCTTCCTTGTCTCCACAGCCAAGCCATGGAACTTGCTTTCCACACTCCCTTTCCCACTCTCTTTCCTGCTCTTCCAAGTTCTCAGCCCTCCCAGGAACTTTTGCTAGTTAAATGCTTTTTCCCTTTGGCTGTTACATTTTCATTATTGGTTTTGCATGGAAGTAATCTGGGCTTATACATTGAATAGCCTCTGTGGTCACTTAGTGATTACATACACTGTCTGAGGTAATTTATTCACTTTGTTTTGGTGTGAACATGTCCCTTGGGTCTTGTAACTGCTGTAATCGCTTGACCTTAGGGACTATTACATGCTTTAAACACAGTTATTTAAAATTTATAATTGTTTTCATTAAAAATCTCTCGTACTAATTTAACTAATTTTGCAGTAAAAACAGCATTATATGCTGAGGAAGAATTGAGATGTTATTCTGTCCCAAATATATTTTTTACTACATCTTACTATTATTATCTCTGTTCAGATTTTTCCCATCCATTCTCATTCAGCCATATATGTGAAATGAAATAGAAGAATATCTAATTATAGCTCTGTCTTCATAGTGCAATATTTCCTTTTCTGGGTGATGGGAATTGATTGAGTAACTCATAACAACTGAAGAGAAAGCAAAGATAAATTCAGGCAGATAGATCTTTAATGAGTTGATATGTTGATTTTGCTCAGTTACCATGGGCCTGGTTGTGCATATCCTTGCTTGTGTGAATAATTTGAATTCAGTTCAGAAATTTTTCTCGAATAGCCCATTTTGTACTTTTTTGTTTAGTGATTATATCATGCTGTGTTAATTTTTTGGTTCTGGTTTCTTTGTTTTTCCCCTTGTGCAAGCTTTCTATTATAAAGAATATTACTGCACAAGCTAGGCAAAATTTTGCAGTGGTACACTTGGATAAATTCAGTAGGTGGCCTTACTGCTAGTTATTGTCTGTGGAGCTGAAAGCTAAATTTAGCTAGGTCTTTCCTGAGTTGTTCTAGGATTTAGCAACTTGACTGTTTCATGTTTTTTAAGTCTTGCTTTGTTCTGAATGTTCATTTCTTTTAATTTCTTTGTGATTATGGCTGTAAAACTTTTGTGAATGGTTTAGTGGCCAAATATAAATGCCTTTGTAGGGAGCAAATCTCTCTTTACCTGCAATGTGTCCTTGCCTCTAGTGTAAACATTGTTGCTAGAGCTAAAAAAAAAACAACAGGTTTTTTTTTTCTTTTTCTGTGCTGTAGTTCCTTGATCTTGTTATTTGAAGTGAGAAGAAATGAATGATCATATAATCTTAATGCAGAGATTTTCTTATTAGGCTCTGCATAAGTGGATGTGGTCCTCAGCAAAATATTGTTAATTATTTAAAAGTTTATTTTCGTGTGACTTTTAGTAACTGACAATAGCTGCATCACCTTGGAATTGCTGGTTGTTATGTGGAATGGATGACAAAATCAAAATCTGGTGTTGCTCTCAGAACTATGGACAGACACTTGGTTCCAGTCTACACTTAAGCTTATGCATTAATGCTGTGGAAATTTGAAATTATATTCAAAACTGTTAAGCCAGACACCTGCCAGAATGTGTTTGATATTGAAGATAGCGTAATTTAATTTGAAAAAAAAAAATCCATACCAGAATAGTATAATATTAAGATCAAGCTCTTTTCTTATTGCTGTTTAAAAATGCAGGGTCACATTCCACTTTTATCCTTTCTCAATCTCTCTGGTCTGGCTTAGTTATCTGGCTTCATCTCCTCTCCAGGCATGGCTCATTGGGGGTTTAGAGTAAGTGTATTGCTTTTGCTAATGTACACTGAGAACAGTTTCAGTGTGATGAAGTGTTTGTTCTTGAGGGCTTTTGCTCCGTGAAATCTATATTTCTGATGTGAATTATTTTTGCATCTGACATCACAATATTTTATAAAAAAACAAACTAGTAAGTTCTAAATTTCTCCAGATTCAGAGGGGTATTAGCTCAAAGTATTCTGGGGTAATTTAGAACCAGAAGGAAGCTTGTGAATATTTTAAAGTTAAATTAGGGCAATAAAAACAAATCTCTTCCTTTTTTATAAATTGATTTATTTCTGATTTGTGTTTTTACCATCTGGAGTGTATTTTGAACTCTGTATTGCTCTACTTGTTATAGCTAGAATGAACAATTGACTAAACATAAAACAGCATTTTGATGAACAAAACTCTGAGCACTTGAAAAAAATTGCATTCCTTGCAAGTGAAAGAAAAATGCTGACGTAGCTTTAATCCTGTGAGTATGTATGAGTTTTGCACAGCTGTTCTGGGAGAGAAGAGAGCAACTCCCTGCAAAATGTATTAGTCCAATTTTGGAAACAACTGTGTCTTCTATGATGGCCCTGGTGAGGAGCTTCCTTAGGCTTCAGACACTGGGGTGGGATGGAGATATTTTTAGAGGTTGAGCTGGTGCTGCTTGTGTTTATTTCACTGATTTTGTAGTTTTCTGGGTTAGGTATTGCACTCTGTCTTTACCATAAAGTTTTAAAAGACTTCCTCCTAGTTTATTTAGGGTTTATTACCATATTACTACTTAAGAATATTTCCTTTGCTTTTATTCTGACTCCTAATGTATTTAATGCCATGGTAAAATCCCATTTGTACTTAGTTTTCAATTCTCATATGGCTTACCTGAATTAATAATCAGTGCTCAGCTTTTATTTCCAAATACCTTTTTATGAGAGATTATTAACAATTTTTATCTTTGTTTTTTTCTTCTCAGAGGAATACAAAAATAGTTTGAATGTTTAATTTTATAATATTTATAAAGTAGTGGGAAAATGCAAACATATTGATTTTTGGTAATGGCTCCATAATTTTTCTTGATGTAACAATCTATAGTGCAATGTGAAAACAGAAGTAGGAAAAAGTACAAAATTCTCCTTTCGTGCCATGGTTATTATAGCTGCTTCTTCATATTTGTCCTCTGCTCTGAGTCAGATATTAGATGCTTTGTGGGAAACAGAACCCAAAAATATAACTTAGGAGGTAAAATAGAAGCAATTGGATAAAATGAATGTTGAGGTAGTAAAATTTCCACTGACTAAAATGGAATTTATGCCTGAGGAGCAGTGTAAGATCATTCATATCTGATCAGTTCTTTTTTGTTCTGCTCTTGTTATTCCTGGCAATTCTTCATAAAGCAATTTCTCAAAAATCTATTTTTGCTATCTCCTAATGGTCTACAGAGAAATGGACAGTTTTAAAATTGTGTTTGCCTCTAAAGTATAAAATTCTCTTTACAAATTGCCACGGTCAGTCAAACCAAATATAAAGGTGTTATTTGACAGCCATTAGAAAACTTGGCTCAGGTAAAATGTGCTTTCAAAGAGAATAACTTTCTGGAGTGTGTGGCTCTTTATAAGTTTAAACTAATATATTCATTTGGTAATTTTCAATGAAAGAAAGGAGCCAGTGAGCGCTGCAAAGTATTGCACAGTTCTTGAATGGATTTTCAATCACAATAATTGCTTGGTCATTTCTTGGATGTGCTTCCCTGGGCTGCTAATGTTGTCTTAGAAGGGGGGAGGGGATGATCAGGTTTCTTACAACAAGCTATAACCAAACCAAATTTATGAAAACCCCCCAAAATAATTCTTCCTTTCAATTCCCCCTTTCCCGCAAATCCACTTTGAAACAGAAAAGAGATTTATGGTTGCTGTATTGACCAGGCATGAAACAACTAAATCCACTCAGATAGAAACTTTTATAGACATTCTTCCTCCAGTCCTGCTGCCACAGACACATATTGTAATGAGAATGATTTCAGTGGAGAGCAGTGGAAGGATGGATTCTTTGTACAACATCAGTTTATTTCTCCACTTGCAAATTTAATGTTGCGTCAAAAATACAAAGTGCAAAAATACTTCTCTCCTACATTTTCACACCATGCACACCATATTAATAATAGCTAATTAAAATAAGTCTTTCTGTTAGTAGAGCATCACATTCCAGGCTGGAAAGAACAATGGTTTTGGGGTGGAGGAGTTGCTGTGAGCGAAGAGAAGTTGGGGCTGGGGAGAAAACACTGCGGATTTTAGTATAATGTGTAGTGTTCAAAGAAATTTTATTTCATCATAAAGATTAACAGGCTGTGTAATTCAATTTAAAGCTGGTTGGCAGTGTTCTGTCTATTACAAAGCCTTTTTATTTTTTTTCTTTTTTCTTTTTTTTTCTTTTTTTTTATTGCCACTATTTTTTTATGTTGTATGTGACTACAAAACCTAGTAGACAGCAGGAACGATCTTTGGGTTTTGTATTTCCCACCTGCCTTTTTCTTTTCTGTTCTGCAAGTTAGGAAATACGTGAGATTACCTTAAACAAAACAGTCTATCAATGAAATACCAACCTGGATTTTTTTTGGCTTATATATTTCTTTTGTGGCCCAACTGCCACTAAAAGTGAAGACCTGGAAAAAATGTTCAATTGAGGGGGTTGAATCAAGCTTAAAACTCAAATGTTAGCATTTATTCACACTAGTTGTGGACCCTATTGTGCCGTAGAAAAGCAACATGCAGCAATTTATGGTAATGCAAGACTGGCAGAATTTTATCTTGCGATAATTGCCTATACTAGGGGTTTAATAAATGTTCCAAGAATTACTGACTTCTTTTTTTCTTAACGAAAAACAGAGAGCTGCTTATTGCTGGCTATAACCAGCCTGCGTGGCTTGTTAATTAACCCTCTTGTTGCAGTGGGCTGAGGCTGGGTGTTTGAGCTTGGGCAAATCCTGTGTCTGAACGATGTGTCCTGACACAAAAGGGCTGTGAGAGAGGGGCCACATCTCCCATCCACCCCTGTCATACCTGCTAGGAGACCTTCAAACCTCAATTGCCTGTATTTAGGGAGTATAGTGGTTTTGGGGGGGGAAGATGTTGTAGTTGTGGGGAGAAAAAGAAGAGAACCCCTTTTCCCAGAGCTAAAGGAACTTTTGTTTTCTTTGTCCTGCTGTGTCCTGGGCATGGCAAGGAATCATGACACCTGCTCTGTAGGGTGGCTACAGGACCTACAGGCAGCACCTCCAGCCCTGGTGTGAGGTCCTGGAAGGACCCTCAGTGCTGACTGACCCCTGACACCAAGCTGGGCTCACGGGAGGGCTGCATGGGGTGGCCCTTCCACACCTTTGGGAGGGGAGTTTCTCAGGCCTGGTGCTGGCTTTGAGGCTCAGGTCACTTCTGTGCCTCACTTCACTGAGCTGTTTTGGTCTCTTTTCTCATCCTGCATCCCAGCTGAGAGGTGACAGTCACCAGAGCCTCTCTGGCTGCTGATGGTACCTTTAGTGGAGAAGGAAGAAAGCAGCACACCAGGGGACAGCAGTGTATGGAGAGAGGCCATGCAAAGCCAACATAGGAGAACAAAATAACATCAAACTGGGGGTGGGATGGAGACTACAAAGAAGAGGGAGACAAATGAAAGCACAGGGATATAAAGTACTGGACTGGCTCTTTTTCACCTGCTTTTTCCAGAGCTTCATCTCTTCTTGATTTAATAGAATTAAGAAATGAGAGCTTGGGAACACTCTGTACTTTGAATTTCCTGTAATTTTTGGTAAGTGAACCATGAAGACCTCAGAATTATGTGCATCTTTTCTAATGAGCCAGAAGCTTTCCCATTACAGGGGAGGCTGAGTATCAGAGTGCAGTGGCTCCTTTTCTCTTGAATGTTGCCATTGCGTTTTTTTTGTGTAACCAGACAGCACAAAGGGCTCTTAGTTTAAAACAAAACTGCAAATGATAAAAAATTACCCACATGTCCTTACTTTTCCCTGAGCTGCTCTCCCCCATATGTTACTCTGAAGGCTCCCTGCTCCCTCAGCAGCACTTGGCATTTGCCTTCACTACTGAGAGATGAGCAGAAAAGATGCAAGGCAGACATGAAGTTTGCTGCAGCTTTGTGCAGGAGATGTCTGCTGAGCACGGCAGGGAAAGAATTTGCTCCTTCTGTTCTCCTCTGTCCTTGCTGCAAGTTTCAGTGGTCACTAAGGATAAAATAATGCAGCTGTAGCCATACTTGTGGTCCTGAGAGTAAAGGTCCTGGGCTGATGTCCCCTCATAAAACTCTGTGCAAAGTAATCCGCTATACAGAAAGGCATTCCCCATTTGTTGCCTCCTTGCTGGAAATTACGATCCTGTGCCATCAGCTGGAGTGGGAAAGGCAGGAGGGGGTGCCCTGCTGTGGTGGGTACCCAAGCTGCACGGGGATGGGGAAGGAAAAGCCTCTGCTCTGGTGTTGGAAAGGGTCTGGCACTGGAGTGAGTTCCCAGAGTGTGTCCAGTTAGAGTGGAAGCAATACAGCTATTCATAAACAACTGCTTCCCTGAGACCAGCTGTGAAAACAGGGATCCTTGCCTGTGAGGTGAGAGGGCAAAACCTTAGCAGAAAGGAAGATAAATGATGAATAAATTGCTACCTTTGTCTGAAGTGACTGAAATAGCTGCTCTCTGAATGCTTTGTTCTAATAACTGCCTCTAATTCATTGTAGTTGTCACATTATTCAGCAAAACTTAGTCTGCATAGCATAGCTTTTTACAGCAGGTTTCTCATCCTATTTTATGTTTTAAAGGCTAGAAAAGATGGCTAAAATGGCTAGAAAGGATGGCTACTCTGCAGAAAGCACACTAAGTGAAAAATTGCATGGTCCAACAATTAACCATAGCTTTTAATAACAGAGAAATATTTATTTGTGGACCAGAAGTCTCCATGTCCTTCTCTGCCCTAAAGTACAGATGCTGCAAGATACAGATTTTCAAGCACCTTGTGAAAATGTTGCTGTAAATTCAAGTGCACAACGATAAATATAAATCTCACACATTTATTTAACTTGATTTAAAAACATTTCACTCCTAGGTTAGTGGCTTACAATTATCCTTATTGAAGATCAGAGATGGCAGCAGCAGAGGGGCCTATCTCCTTGTAACAAGGGCAGGAAAGATCGAGAGTTTTACCTGAATTCTGTCACAAATAAAAGCATGCAAACTCTCTTGTAGAATGGAATTTACATTACACGCACTGGTTTTCATTTTTTCTGTTTTGTCCTGCCTTTGGAAGGACAATTATTTCAGCATATAGCTTTCTGCAATGAAATTTAAAGATTTGGATTCTTAAAAAAACTTCAATGTGAATTGGAATGGTCTGTTGTGAGGTCCTGGGATGTTGTAACACAAATTACAGCCAATAAACTGGTAATTCAAATTCTGCAAAGCCAGTAGAAAAGAGGAGGTGGCAAGAAACAGTAGCAGGGGTGAGACAGAGAACTCAGAAATCACTAGAGCTGATGTCCATAGTTACCACTCTAAATCTTTTTCAGGCTTCAAGCTTCCTTCTCTCTCTCCTTTTAGTGTTTAGTGTTTGTCACTATGCTTAAACTCACAAGGAAAGGATCTGTGCCCTTCTGGTCAGGGAATTCTGGATGGCCAGGAAGAAAACCTGCATAAGAGGAATTCAGTTCCTTGTAATAACATGATACAGCTAGAGTGGTTTGGTTGTCTCTCTCAGTAGCTAAGAAACCTCTCTGTGAGCTGGGTTATTAAAAGGAATTTCCTTACGGGGCTCAGGAGATTCCTGGTATCCAAGTTCATCTTGAAAGACTATAATGGAATGTTTAGCTTTATTTAGAATAATAAATTTAGATGCGGTTCAGAAAATAACGCTGGAGGTTCCTAAAGACCTGCCTGAGTATTTCAGTTGACTGTAATTTCTGTTTGCATTCTCTGTGCACTTCCTCTTTGTGTTCTGTTCTCCATAAACAGTTCAGAAAAGGACCATGGAGGTGGTTCTGGAACACAGTACTATCCATGCTGTCACTTGGATATTGGGCTCTAGAACTGTTGTTTAGCTCAAGCTTTCAATTTCTGCCCTTCCAACTTAGCAAAGGAAGAAACAATTCCCAACAAGCATCAGCACTGCCATGTGAAAATATGTTTAAAACTATCTTTGAATATCAAACTTGCTTCTTATACTTTCATGTTTACAAATAAAAGCACAAGCCTTGATCACAGGGTAAAATCTCAAAAGCAGCTAATTGCTTCAGCACACTGGAGAATGCTACATTCTCAGAGTTATTAAAAAGATGCTGTCCTGCTTTTAGGCAGTAGTTCATGCTTTTAAAGCCTTTGGGATATTAAAAAAAAAAACACTTTATCTTATTTCTTCTCTTTAAGTTTATTTTCCTTGTGATTATTCTTGTTATCCGTGCTTTTATCTTTCCTCTTACCATTATGGACATTTATCCACTTAACACTGGTACTGATAGTTGGTTAATTGTGAACCCCAGTATGTTTTGAAGTTTACCAACAATACACTCAAAAATCATAATTTTAAAGGAAGAATTTCAGTTCCAGCTATAAAATCAAGAAGTTATGTAGGATAAAATGTATCATAGAAAGAAAATAGTTTTTAGAAGCTTCTTATTTGTGTATTTTGAGTTTTTTGTCTTCATAAGAAATGCTCTGAACACTTTCCTAGGATACAAAAAAAAAGGAGATATAAGGTGATTTCCTACTGCTTTGTGCATTTGTAAGTCTCAGAGACTTTCTTCTAAAAATGAGAAAACAAATAATGGGAACCAGCTCAAAGACTTGGGAAACAGGAAAATGTTTTGGTGACCAGTGCATTTATTTGTTCAGATGAAGATAGGAGGGTAGATACTGGGAGGATGCTGGTAGAGGGGTGTGTGTTGGTCAGTCCTGTGGGCAGAAAAGGAAGTTCTGCTGCTTGTTTAAAGGTTTCTGTCAGTAAGGTAGAAGAATTTGGGGAAGAATCTGAATCTGAGTCCTGCACTCATAGTTTTCATTTCCTTCACTAAGATGTGAAGAATTCACATCTTCTTTCTCTTTTTTAAATAAAGATTTCACTTTTTCTGGAAAATCTTGTCCTTAGCTTACCCTGACCTTTTGCAGTGTTAAAATCGGTGTACATTAAAATACCAAGACATTGTCTGTGATAATTATGATTAGCTTAATTACTTCCTGTATAATTGTTTCTCAAAATGACCTCCTTTTTGGTGGCTTTTATTCATTTATTTGGGGGGGTGGGGAAGACTTAATTGGAATTGTAGAGTACAGACACAAAGGGTATGTTATGGGAAACATCCAGATCTGTTTGTGTCAGGCGGTGGAAGTTGGGTTTTATATTCTTAAGATTCATGGAGAAAAATAATTTAAATTGATACAGTATGTGTGTGCACAAGGTAATATCAACAACCAATATATTATTTCAAAATCTGGTGAATTTCTTTATGGAGGATTAGGTTTTATAGTGTGGGGGGCTCTGAAAAGAAAATAGAATTGTGTATTGATGCCTTTAGAAATATTATTTGAGGGCAATAAAATGTTCTCTGAAATTCCCTCCTGAGTGGAGAAAATGGAATTTGTTTGCAGTAATTGTATTTTCTAGCATTTGCTTTCACGCTTTCCAATATGAGTTAAGCCAATTGGAACCTGTGATTTTGTTTTGCTTATTGGCGAAAGTACCATGTAAATTGATCTGTGTTGCATTTAGAGAGAATGCTTTGAAAATTTTGAAAGAGAGATGCCTTTCTCTTCTTAGATTTAGATAGTATTAGGGTTCATTTTTATGTTTCAGCCTAATGTAATAGTAACCAAAAATGTTTCTTATCAATTAAGTCTAAATTAAGTCCAAGAAGGACATTTCCACATAGCCCTGCTGGCACTGTGAAGGCAGAGCTTCAGTTCCTGCTCTCAGCCTTAGTCTTTGGAGTACAAGGTCACAGCCATGTGAAACCACACAGTGTGCTGAAATTGGCCTAAAATTTGTCAACCCTGCTTCATTAAGATATTGACTGCAAGAGAAGAACCTAAGGTTCTGTTGGACAAAACAGAATGCTGCATTTCTCTGTATGTGCAGTACACATGCACTACAGACCCTGAACTGCAGTGGGCTAATGCAATTGACTCTGTCACTGTAAATACAGGGTAATTCTGTTTAGGGAAGCACCCTTCAGCTCTGCCAGACAAAAGATGTTCTCACCTGAAAATCTCTCATAATTTTTAAAGTGAGCACCATTTCCCTTAAAGGATCCCTTAGAAGGGGCACGTGGCACAGACCTGGGAGTCCTTTAGGTATTATTTTGCTATGGGGAAGGGGAGAGGAGCAGGAACTACCGGTAAGGTGAGAAGCACTTGTAAAAATGAAAAGAGACAGACAAAGCTATTGCTATTTCCAGGTAGGGTGGTGTCTCAGAATTTGCTAAATTTAAAGAGAAATTTAACAGCTGCCAGCTCCTTTGATTTTAAGTTATGTGATTTTATTTCCTCTTGAAAGCTCAATCTTTTAGGTCGCATAATTAAAAGCCTGAAAAGAAAGCCTTTCCAGGGACTAGCAAGCAATCTGTGTTGCTTGCGTTTCAGATTTCATAATTTTAAAGTCAATTTGGGGGGACTTTTTACTCCTAAAGTTGGCAGTGCTGTGAGCTGCAAAATCTGGAGGTTTGTGTTTGTTTGTTTGTTTGGGTTTTTTGTTTGTTTGTTTGTTTGTTGGTTTTTTGTTGTGGTTTTTGTTTGTTTGTTTTTTTGTTTTTGTTTTTGTTTTTGTTTTTGTTTTTGTTTTTTTGCTTTTGAGGTTAGACTGAACAAAACCTTCAGATTCCATTTCAAAACAAAAAAAAAATTCAAATTCCATTTCAAAACAACAACAACAAAAAATATATTAATTGTGAAGTGAAGATTTCCATGTTTAAAAAAAAATACTTTTTCTTTAAAAAATACAGGTGTTTCAATAAGAGTAGCCCAGTGAAGTTCAAAACAAGCTGGAGATCAAAACCCAGGACAAGTTATGTCAGAATAATGCTGAGGAAGCCGTGGAACAGTGAAGGGAAACAAAAGCTTCTCGCTTATGTAGTGCTGCATTTTTAATTTCAACAGACAGGAGGAAGATATTAATCACAAAACAATTACATTAGAATAATGTTACGGTTGAGACATAAAAACATAAAAGCAAGGAATTGTTACCAATGCCAGAGAGTGGTTAAACCAGCCCTGTAGTCGAGTAGGTTCTTCAGTGCACCTGGCCCTGGTGCAGGGCTTGTGCTGCACGTGGGGATGTTTTACATCTCCAGTGTTGTGTGAAGTTCACTCCATTTATTTGTGGAAGAGAGAAGGAGTGGAAACAGTTGGTATTAGGGACCAGTAATGTTGCAAAACCAGACTGCTGTGCAGTGCCTGTCGCGGTGGAGCAGCCTGTGGTCCCTGGGGAAGGGCCATGTGTCCCTCGGCACCACTCAGCTGAGTTACAGGACCTGAGGCAAGATTCACTCAGGGCTTCCTTGCTTTCATGGGTTTATGGCTCAGCCTGGGAATTCCTGTAACGTAGTTTTTTGTGTTTAATGTTTCTTAGACTTGGTTTTCCATTGCCAGCATGGAAGAAATCCTAATGCATGAGTTTCAGAGGAGAAGGTAGCAGACTCTGAACCTGCTGTGTGGCTAAACCACAAGTGTGAGTATTAACACTGGAGCTGTCAGGCCTTGTGAAAATTAATGAAGCCTGACGGTTACAGAGGGAAAGGTCAGAGGCAGAGCTTGCACTTACCTAACATTTCTGTTTTGTTGTGTCTAACAGTGTTTTCAACAAAGGGGAGCTTTAATGTACAAGCTTGGGATTTATCGCAGGAATTCAAGGGTCTCAGCCTTTGCTTCTCCCTGTGCTGCGATCTGGTGTTTTCTTTGCATAAAGGCAAAACAGTTACATTTTCATTCATCCTCTCTTCTTGCTGTGTTGCCTGTGTGTGTATTACATTTATTTTTTCTTCTCCAAAACTGGAGGGAAAAAAAAAAAAGAGGCATCTCAACTGATGGTGGAATACTTTTCACTGGGAAGATTTTGAGAGATCTTGCACTTCAGTTCTTTGTACTGTTTTAGAAGCATGCTCTGGTTTTTGTGCATGTTCTGTTTTTACTTGCTGCCTTTTTTTTTTTTTTCTTTCAATTGTTTCATTCTGTAGGTTTCTACAGACACAGGGAGCTAAACAGCACAGAAATTAATGGGCTGCATTTTCAGCCAGTGTGTTGGTTGACACCAGTTTGAGCAGTTCCATTGAGGGCATTTGTGAAGGCTGACTTGATTAAAACAGCCAAAGTGTTTTCATAGTCAGTTGGCCAGTCTCATCTTAGAAAAGATGCTTTTCTTACCCAGTTTTGGATCTTGGTTCCTGAAGTGGGTTGTTGATGGGATAGGTCCAGCTTATCCTGTAGAAGCTCGAGTCTTTATAACTGTACTTATACAGTCTAACTCGCTTATTGCTGCTGGAGGAGAAATAACACCCTTTGAGATATTCTGTCTTTGTTTTAAAAAGCTGAAAGGAGCCACTATGTATGTTGCTACTGTGCTATAAATCCTGGGAAGAGAGAGTGATCATGGCCCTGTGATGCCAAGGGCTTTCCGTGAGAAACCTCTCTAGGAAGATTTGCAGAGCTGCTGACCAGAGGTGGGCTGTGCTGGTTGCCCTCAGCAGCTGAGGCTGTGGGGACTGGAAGTCTGTAGGAGCAAACCAAAATGTGCTCCTTCTGTGTTTATCCCTGGACATGTATGGGGTTGGTTTTAGGGGAATGCTCCATTACCAGTTTTTTTGCACTTTTGGGGCATATACAATATACCATAGATTTGAGGTGATTCATTTGCACTCGCATCTCTCCTGTACAGTTTTCCCTCTTTTCGAGGGGATTAAGATTTGTACTTCAAGGCTTCTCAGCCTATTTCTCAGCATATGGCCAAAGGGTTTATGAGACTATGAAGCAGGCATGATAAAAACTTCATGTTTCATGGCAGTGTTGTGTGGTTTGATTAGTTAATGCATGCGTATGCATATTCAGAGCTTTGCATCAAAAGCACTTGCATATCATTTGTGTGTAAATACAGGTTTCTATCACTATATAGACAGCTAGTATCACATTATTTCTTATTCACCTACTTCTCTGAGGGGTTTGCAGGTAACAGTAGTCAAAAATAATCTGATTTGCTGTTTTTATAGGGACTCGGCAGTTAATGTTCACTGCCAGGCACACTTCTTTTCATGTGTGGCAGCTCTACAGAACTTGGGTTGTGTGACTAAACAGTACTCATATGAAGCATGCTATTAAAATGGGAAGGGTTGTTTAACAGATTAAGGCTTCCTAGGATGCAGGTGCCTAAGGTGAACTTAAAGAAACCCTCTGGAACAGCTACTTATGTAGGCTAAAAATAACCCCACAACCTCCCCAGCCCCAAGCTTCCCCTCTTGTCCCATATAATAGATATATTTAAATCTGTTGTTCAGCTGACACTTGGAGTGGTGTAAATGTTGCAGCTAGGAAGTTCTGCCTTAGCAGCATTCACAGACCCTCACCCCTTTTTTGCTACATCAGTTTTCATCTGGATCACTGCCCTGGTCCACTCTGCTCTGTGCCCACCAAACCTCTGTGCTGGCAGGAAGGTGTCGTGGCACAGGAGTAAAGGTGAACCATGGGGGGACAAAGGTACTGCAGCTTGAGGGTTGGCTTGTTAGACCAGAAGTCACAGAAATTTTCTGAGAGTCCTAGATTAATGCATCTCCTGTAAACAACTCCATTTGTTTACAAGTCATTCAAGATAACCATTGTTGCCTTTATTTGAGCAAGAGCAGTACTGACCTTTTGGCTTCCAGAAGAGAACAACTTGTCTAATTGCAGTGTTTTCTTGATCGCATTTTCTTGATTACACTGTACCCTTGCTTGTACTGTTGAGAGCAGATGTTGAAAAACATCTTGACCAAAATAATAGATGTATAGTATAATAATAATGTGTATTTTGAAGATACACATATGCACAGCCTGTATGTGTGTATATACACATAAATATGGGTTTCAAATGCTCCACTATAAGTGACTCTGCTTCACAGACATAGTGCCCTGGTCGTTTTTGGTAGTTGTAATTTTAGCCTTTTGATCTCACCTGTTAAGCATTTAAGTATTTTAAATCAACTCAGTTACTATGCTGGGAGTTAATAACTGGGGTTTCTGAAGTGCTTGATCCAGCAAACAAAACTTTTTCTAGTTTGGAAAAGGATTCTTCTAACTGTTTTGCAGAGTCACAGTATAAATTAGAATGAATGATGTTACTGATGCATAATGGAAGATTTGGTAGTTAGGAAAACAGACTAATAAAGACCAAATGTGGCTAACAAAGATTTAGTGAAGAAAAATGAGAAAGAGCCTTTCAACCTGTGTGTTGTGCTGTACAGGCAGCACAGATTCAGATACACAGAGATTGATCTGGTCAAGATAAAACTAAATTACCATGGAGTAGGATATTTTTGAAGATGACTGTTCATATTTCCATATTAAACACAAGGTCAACAGATTATAGACAAAGGGCAGGTCTGCCAAAAGAAATCACACCAAAATATTTCAGAAATTATATCAGAGAGAGTGAATGTTGCACAATGCCACAGGGCTTTCAAGAAGGAAAAACCAGAATGTGATTAATAAATAGCCAATCTGATTGCAGGTAATTTATTACTATGATTAGTGCTATATAGTCTTTCCTCAGGGAAGAGAGAAGAATTGAATGAAACTTCCTCTTGGTGCTGCCCTGGCTTTTGATGTGTTGGGCTTTTCAGGGGTGGTGTTGCTCATGTGGAGCTCCTGGGCCAGCACCAGAGAACAAGAACCAAAAGTGACTGGTGATGGCCTGGAGGCCCTGGGTGGGGAGCAAGGCCTGGCCTTGGTACCCTCCCTGTGGCAAAGATTGCAACAGGCACAAATACAGAGCACACGGCTTCTGGTGTGGCTGCTGGAGGACCAGGAGCCTGGGCTGGTGACTGTCACACCCACAGCCAGCACTGGTTCCTCCCCAGCTCATGGGCACAGGGTGCAGCACCACTGAGCCAGAGCTCGGGGGTGAGTGCTGATGAACTTGGGTCCCTGTAAGGGCTCCTCTTCAGAGCCTGTCTTGCCTCAGTCCTTGGTCCTGCTGTTAATCCTTAGATTTTGTTGGTGGGGACATATCCTGGGCTCCCTGGCAGCAGGAGGCTGTTCCCTGCCAGTGCCCCCCAGCTCCCCAGTGCCTCCTCTCAACAAATGAACAAGTGGAACATCTCCTTAGTCCTAAAAATATCAACAGGTGTCTTCACACTAAGTGCAAAAAATACTGTCTGGGTTTCCCCTACAGATTTCAGGTGCTTCTATAACATGTATAATATTACATCTATATGTTTTAATAATTACTGATGTCACCATTAGTTTGCTTTTGCATGTCCTGTGTGTCTACAAAGTAAGCCCTTATTTTTAAAATGTAAAGTTAAAAAAAATGTTGAGCAAAAATGCTCCAGGCTTAATTAGGCATAATATCAGCAAAACGTGCTGGTTTTCAAGTCTATCAAAATAAATGAAAGTGTAAAGCTTGGACATGTACCAAGTAAGATGAAGAGTTTTCTGTGTTAGAACAGGCAAATGTTGATAACTTAGCAGAAACTTGAATTTAACTTCTTCATCCTACTCCTCTGAGAATATTATCACACCTAGCTTGTTTTGGGGGATTGATTGTTATGACAAGTGTATCAAATTTCATGCTGGTGGTATCTTTTATGTTTCCTGGGAGAAGAGAAAATAGCAATTTTATCTTGTGCCCAAGAGTCAAAGAGAGCAGGAATTGTAGATACATGCCACACAGAGTTTTTATATAAAAATACATTGCAGAGCAGCATGTAGTAGAGATGGGGAAGGGGAGGAAAGTGGGAAGGGAGTGAATCAAAAACTGTAGAGAAGCATTTATTGCATCTCCCCAGCTTTTATTCTAATGCAGCACCACAGAGAGTTATGAACAAGCTGTATTTTGTTCAGATGTGAGGTGTCTGGTGTCTATGAAAAACATAGTCTGCTTGGTTTTTTCAAGAGATTTGTAGCTTTTTGGTTTTCTATTCAGAATTAACTGATTTCGCAAAAATGAAGTTTGCACACATACCTTGCATAATTCCTCTTTCTATGCTGTAGATATTGAAAAAGCAGAGGGTTTTCACTGGTTCCGCTGTAAGTCTTATTTAGGGGAGAAGTTAATCTTTGTATATACTTTATATAGCTTTACTCTGAGACTTAACTTGAAAAAAGAACCCAAATCCAAACAGTTTTAAAAGTTGAAAGACAAGTTTTAAACTAGAAAAGCCACTTCTGTCTAGGAGAACTGTACTCACAAGAAATGTATGACATCTGATTCTTTCTTCCCTGGGATAGATCTTGTGAGTTCCAGAATGGGAAGATGGACCCATGGATTTCTACATACATTTTTCTACCTTTATGAAAAAAAACAAAGGCAAACTGCCCAAAAATCCCCAAAACAAGCCCAGCCATTTCTAAATGATTATTAGTAATAAACACCAAAATGAAGGATAAGGTATGAGACTAAGAAATCAGGCTTATTGGGAAGGCAGCAGGAGTTAGCTTTGATGCAATCTTACGAGTGATTTTTGGCAAGTCACAGTGGGACAGATTTTGTAAAAGAGCCTAACTTCTGTGAAGACACCATAGTGTGGGACTGTATTTTTAAGGGAGCTCAGCACCCAGTATGTTTATTTGGAAGATCTGGCACTGATTGCTGATACCAAGTGCTTGAAAATCTGTTCTGAACTCTAAAAATCTGTCTCTGTGAGCATGATCCATGCCTCCTTCCAAACCATGGTATTAGCTCCCCTGAAAGGAGGGGAGCAAACATGTAATTCTTTACTTCTGACTCTGATGGTAAATGAATTAACCAGATTTTCTTTTTTCCTAGTTTGTCTTATTTGGCTGAGTTCTGTGGTTGCTTCTACTTGTGTGCTTTTTACAAGACATGAGATCTTGCCATAAACATAATAACAATAATAATAACAATATAAAAGTACATTGCATATGAATTGAAGCTTTGGGGACTAAGTCTTGAATAAATGCCACTGGAATACAAATTAATTCAAATAATTTAAAGAACCAGCAGTCTGCTTTGGTGCTCTCAGGACATAGATGGCAGGCATCCTGCAGTCTCTGGTCACTGCCTGCATGGACACACAGGTTCCTCACCGCAGGTCACTCCTGGGGACTGCTGGCCCTTACCTGGTTAAAGGCCTCATTGTCATGCTTAGGTGAATAGCCCAGCAGTGGTGTTTTATGGCACCTTTGGAGGTGGTTTTGCTGAACTCTGCAGTACAGGCTCTGTGTGCCATTCTTGTGCATTTTTGATGCCGTTGCAGTGAGTGGAGGAGAAGCAGCATCAGTCTCTTGTGCCCAGCGTGGAGATGCACACCGGCCCCGGGTGTTCCACTCTGTCACTGCTAGCTGTCTGCTTATTGTGCCAGCCCTGCTGGTGGGGGAGGAAATGTGCTAATTAAGTCCTCTTTTTTGTTATTTCAGGAAACCTACCATATGAATATAAAATAGTGATTGCTGGGAATCATGAACTGACATTTGATAAGGAATTCATGGCAGACCTTGTTAAACAAGATTACTACCGCTTTCCCTCTGTGTCCAAATTGAAACCAGAGGACTTTGACAATGTTCAGTCACTCCTGACAAATAGTATTTACTTACAAGATTCAGAGGTAACAGTTAAAGGATTCCGAATATATGGTGCCCCGTGGTAAGTCTCAATTTAAACTTTCTTTGCTGTTTATTACTTGAACCACAGCAGGAACCATTCCTGTTGAACGTGCATGAAGCTGCTTTGTTGCATTGCCCTGCAGAACAGCATCAGACTGAGCTGTAACCATTCTGAAACAGTTGCTTTTCTTTTTTTTCCCTTTTCTTTTTGGATAGATATCTCTATTTAGCCATGTGTATGAAAGAAGACAAAAGGAACTGTAACTATTTCTATTCTGCTTGGTGAATGCACTTAAACTGTGGAGTCAGTACTGACTCTGTGCTCGTGGATTGACTGTGGTGGCATTTTGGGATGTATTAGGGAAACCCCATTACATTCTATACTGCTGAGCTATTTATATCTGCTGTGCTAATAGATTTGTGTGGTGGCATTTAACACCCACACAGCATAAGGGCACAAGGCAGCAAATGCTTTAAGCCTTATTTTTGATCTGTTCTAGGCATTGTTTTCTTTTGCTTGTAAAGTTGTGATAACAAAATTTCAAACCAGTTCTGGTCTCATTCCACCCATGTGTCAAGCATGTCATGCAGGAAAGATTGCTGCCCAGTTTTGTGCTAAGGAGATTCTTCCTTGTTTTTTCTACATGTCATTTAATTGTGATGCCTGACATCTTTCCGGGGAGCCTTAGGTAGCACTTGCTCTAAATTCTCTTGCTAAGAACAGCCACAGCCCTTTCAGACTTTACCAGAGAGACCTGAACTTGAGTGATGGTGATAATCATTCTGTTGCTTGGCATTCTCAATTGTCAGCAGAAGTACCAAGATGCTAATTTATGCACACCTATAAGAAGGGCTTATTATAAGCTTATAACTTATTTTTGATGTCAGGCTTGCTTTAAAGTGAAAGTAGGAGAGGAGAGAGGGACAGCAGGGGTTGCGCCAGAAAATGGGACAAATCTATACATGCATTAGAAATTTTCCCCTTCATCTCATCTTTGTTGTCTTTGCCAGCAGACCCTGGTGATATGTGTGACACCACACGTTGATGCTTCTGACAATGCTTTTTCCTCATCATACTGTATGCATTAGTGCTAGCTAGAAAACTCTGATCTAGCTCTGTATCTTACATTCTTGACTTGAGCTACTAATCTTTTAATTTAAGTCATAGCCTTTAGCTACGAGTTTAAATCAGCCTGACATTGCTTAGCTAAAAAAGAAAAAGTAATGCTCTAAATCCTGCAATATCAGCAAATTGGGAAAGATTATCTTAATTCAGGTTAGGAAACATCTCCTGAAGACATTTCAAAGTAATTTTTTTGTGATAGCACAGAAGGCAGGGCACATAAGGCCTTGGGTAGTGAGGTGGGTCTGAGGCTTGCCTGCAGGGTGAGGAGCTGAGGAGGGTTTGCTGCTAAGGTAGAGATTGTGTTTAGCTGCTTTTGTATGTATGCATTAGACTTGGGGGGCCTCTGCAGGCACCCAGTGATTAGGAAGTGTAGATATATTTCCAGATTTTTTTGGATAAGACTTACCTGAACTTAGCTTCCTACAGCACTGCTGAAGAGACCTAGATAACACAGAATCCAAGTCTGGAGGAGAGTGAGTTTGGTGTTCTGAAAAGGAGAACCATGTCATGCACCTTTCCTTTTACATTCCTATGTACTGGCAATACATCATGTTCTTTTTTCTCTTCTTTTCCTTCCCAAATCTATAATGGAAATCTGCCACCCTTTTATCTCCAGCTGCATTTAGAAGTTCTTTCAATTTGCAGGTGTACACATGGATTTGGAATGTTTGTTCTGTAATATTAAGGGACATCACATCAAGGCACTTAGTTGTCTTAGCTGTAAAAAGTGACTGGCATATGTAGCCTGACCTAGTCATGGAAGACAAACCTGAATTCATCTTCCCTATAATCTATTGATAACTGGATTTTTCCCATTAGTGGTTCATGATAAATGAAGCTAGACTGTTAGAAATTGACACTGAGCTCCAACCAAGTGCAGACTTCTCTCTCTTGAACGATACTTCATTTGTGTTAACTGTGAAAAATTGTTGTCAAATCATGTTTTGAGCAACTGTTGGTGTGGAGTTGAGGCTACTATTTTCAATACAGCTTTTTAGATCAGTCAGCCAGTCTGTTGAGAGCAGAAATGTGGTAAATGTAGTATTGTCCATACATTTGCTCTCTCCCCAGTCCTCCTTTTTTTTTTTTTTTTTTTTTTTATAATGACAATTTCTAGAAAATGTGAAAATTTACTAGTATTTTGTATCATAGCCAGTCTTTCAGAGGAAAGAGAAGTCCCATCAGATATGAGAAAAATCTGCAAATCTGCTCTAGTTTTGTTCTGTGCCTGCAAACTGAGACAGACTGATCAGACAAGCATTTTACCACTTGTTAAATTTTTATACTCTCTCCCCTCCAATCACATCTTGCTCAATTCCTATAAATCTTCAGATTACCCCAAAGGAAGAGAATTTGTGGGGTTTTGTATGTATTTATGGCCTCCTTACCCAAATTAATTCTGTCACAGAAATGGAACACTGGTCATTAACCTGGAAGATGTGCCAACCCTAACATGAGATAAGTTGGCACATTCAATTTATGTGCAGTTTTGTAAGTGTTTCCGGGGGGGTGGGGGGGTGGGAAATCTCATTTGCTGATGAAGCTACTGGTTTTAATTTAAAAAAGAAGGATCAAACCAAGAATAACAGATGTGATTCTGGAGGTTTCAGCCTCCAGATTCAGGGGTTTCTAAGAAGTAATTGCCAGAGTACTGGGAAGGCTGGCTATAAGTCATCTCTCTAGAAAATGTAAATTGCCAACTCAATGTAAATACAGAGATGAAATATCAGTTCATATTCATTACGTGTTATTACTCATGGTACATCTAAAAGCTTTCTAAAGACCTAAGAGAATTCAAGTAGTGACTCCTAACTTACAATTTAGCAGAATTTGTGAGTAAAAAATAACTTACAATACATGGAAGCATTCATGTGTATTTGCAATTGGAATGTGTGGTGGTGCATAACAACAGCCTCTAAGGAGCAGAAAATTTGAATTTAGCCTGATGCTTCTGAGAGTATTAAATGGCATTAGCTGGAGGGGAAGTTGAAAAGAAGTGTATCAGCCCCTAAAAGAGAAAAGTGCAAGGGTGGGACATAAATCACATTCAGAGCTCTGCTCATTTTCTGAGGTGAAGAATGTAACTGACATTTTCACACCTTAAGTAGGAGATTCTTTGATGTACCTTGAAGGAACAAAATGGCTGAAGATTTTCCATTTGGTCTATAGATAACAATCCACAAAAACATTCCCCTCCTTTCTCTTCCTTCTGACTTTGCCCTATGAACCTGGCTTGTTTGGTGAGAAAATAATTGATAGTTTATGCAGTAAAAAAATTCTATAAGCTTCCAGTGAAAACGTTTTCTCCTTGGGAAATTTGAGATTGAGGTTTCTTATTAAACAGGACAGAAAATAAAACCAGTGATGGATTTATGAATTTTTAAATCTTAAAACTCCCTCTGTGAAGTAAACATAAGCATAACTCATACTGATGTATCTGTGAAAGGGTGAGGAGAGACAGTCTGTTTTTACTGCAGCTTTGGGAGCTGAATATGCATGAGTAAATTAGTGCAAGGTTTTACTTAGATTCAAATGTTATTTAAAAATCCGTGTTGTTTTTTTAAATTATATTTGAAATTGTTCATCCGTGCTAAGGGCTGAATTTACCATAGTATATTGTAGACATTTGGATACAAATATTCTCACAATGTGTGTTTTCTAATGAAGCTTTAAAAGCATTCAAACCACCAGAGAATGGCAGTTAACCAGAGCCGGAATTTGTTTAAACTACATTTTGACAGAAACAATTGTTCAGGGAGGATTTTTTTTGCTGTTTTATTTTGTTCTGCTGATCAGCTCTATAGGTAACTTTTGTGGTTTTTCGCTTGTTTGAAAGAGACAAGTAGTTGAAAAGAAAAAATGTTCTGATGTACTTTATTGTGTGTGCATTGAAATTTGTGATTCTTAGTTGAGGCAATAGGCTTATTTATGGATTTTAAATTCTGTTCTGCATAAAAATTTCACAAAAAAATGTCAAAAGCTGTAAGTGTAAAATAATCTAGCAAAGCAATCCTTTACATCACTTTTAGATATGAAAGTATGTGAGCAAATTCCACTCGTATCTGACAGAATGAGAACTAAAGCTGGACATCTGGGACTTTCAACTTACGTATTTGTTTAGATACTGGAGATATATGTATCTTTTTGAAGGAAGAAATATGTAGTGTAAAAGCTAATTCAGTATAAATTGATGTGTGTTAATGGTTAACAGAATTAACTTTATGGGGATAACTGAAAAGCACCTCAAAGGTAAAAGATGACAATCAATTATTTAAATAATGACTGAAATCTGTGATTTGCATGATTGTGATGAAAATTAATTCATCTGAATGAGGCTGGGAATAAAGCTCTTCCCCCCTGACAGGAACAGCAGCATTGTTCAGCAATATCCTGCACGTTTGTCAAGTTGCAGCTTGCTCGGGTCTCAAGAACAGAAGCACAAAGCTGGCCTCCCAGTTGCTTTTAATGAATACTAGTGGGTTTTTCCTGTGTCCAAGAATTTGATCTGTAGGGTGATCCAGAGGTCAAGAACAAACAGCTCACTATCACTCACGTCTGCAGAGCCAAGGCTTTCATTTGCTTTTTTTAGTAACTCTAGAGGAAGTGCCTTAACTCTTTTTCAGAAGCAAAGTTTTAATTGGCATAGATAATGCAACCTTAAGCAAGCAGAGACAGGTCCAGCCATCTCCTTTAAAAATAATGTTTTGTGCAGTCTTTTCCTTTTCTTTTTAGGCCAGTGTAAAACTTGGGCTTTCATCAAATGATTTTACATCAGTTTAAAATTATTTCTCTAACTCCGTTTCTTGCTGTGCTTCATTTGCAATGATATTTTAGTACAAGCAGCTTTAAGTTAGTACTTCTGCCTTGTTCTGATCAGTGTTTTGAGATTCTCTGTTTATCCTGTCAGAAAAGTGTCAGAGGTTTTTTTTTTTCTTTCCAATTATAAGTTTTGTAATGCATCATGGATTTTGCTGACAGTCTTCAAGTTCTTGAAATAGCTAGCAAATTAACAGCAGATATTGAGCGTGAGGACTGGAAAACCAATTGGCAACTGACATGATGGGATTCAGATACAGTGATGGGTTGAAATGAATCTCATTTCTTTTATTTTCATGGTCTTAGTTGGCAATTAGCTTGTGTCCAAAAAAGGACGGATAGAAGTTGGGCTATTCAGCAATAAAGTTCTTTTTTGCCATTTAGTGATGAGGAAACCAGGGGAGACTGGACAGGGCTGTGTGTGTTGCACCAGTTTTTCAGGAATTCTGGTGTTTATGCAGTAGAAGTCAGCAACTGAGAAAATTATTGGCAAAGACTGAAGTCTCCTGTCTGTATGTTAAACAAACACACCACCACTGCAGTGTGGTTGTGTTTAAAGGTGCAGGCTTCTGTTTCATTTTTCTTGGCATTTGTCCACCAGGTCTCTTAGTTTAGAATCAAAGAATGAATTCCCCCTGGTCTAGAATTGCAGTGGTTTGTTTACATTTTTTGCCTTGATGGGAATGTAGCTGATTTTTCTTTGGTCTCCTTGATACCAGATTCACTTCCAAGTAAAAGATTGTCCTGTTTACTTTTTAAAAGCTTTCTTTTTTTTCTTCCTCTTTTTTTATAGAGAGTGGGATGTTTGTAATTTTAAATACACTTGCTCATAAGCAATTTTTAATACTGTGGTGCAAACGTGCACTATTTCATTCTTTGGACAGCTCTGCATCCTGGCACTGGGGCAGATCATGAAGTTTTGATCTTTTCTTCAGGCTTGACTTCTGCAGGAATAAGAACTTTAGAGTATTCATTGCACATGTTAACAAATAAACTGTGCCTATTTGTGAATGGAAATCTAGCCAGTTAAATGAGACATAAAATGGTAGCTCTCCTGGCTCTTTTGAATTTTTCCTGGTGTGGAAACAGGGGTTTGAATTCTTCCACAGGAGTACAAACAAATGATTGTGGAAGTCTGCTCTCAGTCTCTAATTCTTGCTTAATTTTCCTGTAGTTCAATTTTTTGCTGTGCAAAACAGCAGAGAGGCAGAATGAGGGTGAGCTGTGGTGTTGGGGCACTGATTATTTATGGTGGCCTCCTCATTTGTAGGTTGAAGTGTGGTTGCTCAAGCAGAAGAACATTTTGATAGATAAGCTGTGCTTATACCTGTAGTTTTGCTTTGGTGGGTGTGTTTTTATTTTCCAGGAAAAAGCAGTTTGCTTTCCTTTCTGAGCACTGGAATACAGTGGTCGCTGTGGCATTCATGTGCAAGGAGCAGGCTGGAGGCATTGACAGCTAGTGAGGAGTTACCAACAGTAGAAAACAGAATACTACAAAACTCCTGACATTTTTAACTCCAGCATCAGACTTTGCCTTGGGAGGGGGCTTGAAGCCCCATAAAGAATGGGAGCTGGGAAAGAGGAGTTCAGGCAAGAGTTAACCCAAATCTGGAGATAGGCTGTTCTGTACAGGGCTGGACTCCTTGCAGTGTGTTGATGCTTGCTTGAATAAATTCTCCCATGCAGCTTCTGCACTTCAGGACTCCTGCTCTTCCATTTCCTTTCACCTGCGCATGCACCACACCTCTTTGTGGTTGTCTGGTACAGAGGGAAATAAAGACAAAGCTGGAAATACCAAGCTGTTAAGGTTAACTGAAAAATTACTTTGCTCCAGGACAGCCATCTTCACGGTAGGAGAGTGGAGAAGTAAGAGAGGGGTTTCAGCTTTGATGAGCTGACATCAGAATGGATTTTGCATTGCGTAATGCTCTTCAAGCCTCATTACTTTCACTGCTTCATTTCCCCTATGCTCTAAGCGAGAAGAATTAGGGAGCAGGTGGATGCTTTGAGTGACAGGCAGAGAGGCCTGTTGGAGGATGTGTGGGTGAGTGCAATCAGGGCCTGGCTGCTTGGAGCACAGGGTGGGAGGGTTCAGGGCTCTCTGGCAGAGCTGCTGAGCAGAGGAGCCAGGACTCCAATGAGGAACTGGGTGGGATACCAAGACTTTGCTGTAGGGTAGGGAGATCACACATGGGATGTATCTGTGGGAGGGCACATCCTGTTTGTGTTGGGTCTGGCTGAACTGGAGCTCCTGTCCTCACAGCACCCTCCCAGTGCCTTGGGAGCTGGAAAGGTGTTGATAACACACCTGTGTTTTGGCTACAGCAGCAGCACTGTTTTCTCCAACATCCCTCCTCTCCCTCAGTAGGCTGGGCAAGATTTTGAAAGGGGACACAGCTGGAAGAGCTGAACCACACTGACCAAAGGAATATGCCACACCATATGACATCAGCTCAGATGTAAAACTAAGGAAACTAGGGGGATGATGTTTGATATTTACTGTGTTTGCCTTCTGGAGCAAGCACTCCATGTGATGAAGCCCAGCTTCCTGGGAAGTGAAATGAATGAAATTGGGATGGAGGAGGTGACAGGGAAAAGAAGGTGGTTGGTATGTGAAACAGATGCAATCTGCAAATGGTTTGTTTCACACTTCATCTATTTGGGACAAACTGGAAAAAATGGGAAGAATTTACACCACAGGTAGAGATGACAAGCAGAGCTCATGTGATGTTATGCTGATAAAATACAATAGAAATGAAGAAGCAATTGTTTTTTATTTTATTTACATCCAAAAGTAAGTAAAAAAGTAAGTGACTAGATTTCATTAGGTCCCAGTAAAGGGTAAGGGTCATATTTCTCATGACAGTCTTCCAGATGATTTGGATCATATTTATCTAATAATTATTGATCAGAATGCTAACTTTACCCTGACATGTGTATAAAAATGCTTAAAGTAATTCACAGAAGCCATGAAATAAAGCAAAAATTGCACATGCACTTTAAATAAGAGACCACTGACTGTGAATCTGAGCATAAACATAAAGGTCAAGAGTGACAACTACATTCATCAGACTTCCATGAAAATCTGTTCAGCAGAATAGATCTTGCACCTTATTTCAGGAGTGGTCAACACTTATGGGTTCAGTTGAAAATCAATGAGACTGGTGGGTATTTATAACCACCTCTAAAACGTTTGGGTGCTGGTCTATATCATGGTTTGTGTAGGTGTAAAATATGAGGATTGCTGACATTTCTGACACTACTAGCTAAATATCAAAATCTCAGTGTGGTGAGAGCCATGTTTGTGATGTGCACACAGAGAAGGCTTAAGTAGTTTGCAAGCAGGAAGATGCCAAGAGCTTGTCCTTGTTCCTTCACAGGCGTGCCTGGGCTGCACAGGACCTCTGTGAGTTCAGGTCTCACAAGCCACACCACCTTTGCTGCCTCCTCAGTTAATACTGCACAGACAAGGACATAATTTTCCAGTCTGCATGCACAGTGTACCTGGGAGAAAACACTGGGAGTTGCTCCGTTCTGTGCTCCTCTTCAGCATTTCAGATAAACATTAAACAGAATACTCCTTAACAGATGTGCTTGTGTGTTTGCCTTCCATACTGACCCTGTGCCAATGGCTACTTTGACTAAGGGAATAATGCTTCCCAGGAAGTGATCTCATGGTGATCTGAAATCATCTCACAACTCTGCCATCATATTTATTTTGCAAGTAATGCCAGTACTGGAGTTTCGTATTTGCAGATCTGCCAGCCTGTCTGTCCTCTGTTTCTGGAGAACTCTCACCTTCAGTTTTGCTGTATTGTAGGATGATGGGTAGAGCTGGCAGGAAGGTTGTGGGGTCTGGTGTTCAGAAAGCCAGTTTATTTTCGTACATGTGGGAATCAGTGTCTCACTGACAAAAGCTGGTATTTGCAGCTGCTAACTGTATTAATCTCTTGATTTCAGGTATATTGGTTTATACCTTGAGAATATCCTTACAGTTCTGTATGGCCTCCAGTTTTATATAAGTAGTATATAAAGTAAGCTTTATATAAGAAGGAAGGCTTTCTCTCAGTCTCTTTTTTCCTGGCACAGATTTAAATGCATCTTGTTTTCAAAACTGGGAATGCAATAAATTTCAAGAAAGGTGTTCTATTTAACACTTCTATTGGTGTTCCATCTGGGCTGCTTGGGACACTTCCATGGGCTGCACTGCAAGAAAAATGAGAAAGGCAACCTGAGTTGGGAGTCTGAAAGCTGTAGTCCTGAGGTGTTCCCATTTTTAATATGGGATGCCCTAAAACACTGTAATCTCAAGTTATGGCTCCCTGAATTTGGTTTTGCAGTTTCTAGTAAGTTTGACTCCTTCTTCTCTATGAATATAACATAAGCTTCGTGTTTCTCAAGGAATCTGCAAAGTGTCATTTTAAGGAATATTGTCTTCCACTGCCTAACCTGCAGATCCTTTTTTATAAACTTCTAGATTTATACGGTTCAAGAGCTTATATTGCTGCATGTATAGAGGTGGAACATTGGGAGAGATAGAATATTTGGGAAAGCTTAGAAAATGATGGGGAAAACCAAGTATAGATCACTCTGCACAGCTCCTTGCAGGGCCAGATGGGGTACATGGCATCTCTGCTGGGCTGTAGCATCTGGTCCCATATTGCAGGGTTTGTGTAACAGTCAGTTCCCTATGTGCCAGTATTGTATTTCTGATCCACATATGTGTAGCTGAAAAGTATAGTTGCTACAAACTTTAGGATCACCTAATATCAACCTAGAAAATCGATGACCCTGCAAGAGTGAAATGAAGATGTGATTTGTTTCAGAGAAGTATTTTGTCATCGTTTTGTGGATTTTGGAGATGGAATATTCAGAGATACATAGACTAATGATTCATGTGGAAATGAGCTGTTCTAGCACACAACAGCAAGACCTTGCTGTAAGGATGTGCCTTTAGCTGATAATTACTAGCAGTCAATCTGCCTAGAATGTACAGCTTTTCTTATTTATATTCCAGTCCTGTAACCTTCCCTATTCTGTTGTGCCTTTGTTCTATTAATCTATAAAACAGGGCTTGACTTGTGATTAGTCCTCAGAGGTTGTTTCTATTAATCAGGCTGCAAAAGAGGTCGACTTGGATGTTCTGTTGCAAGAACTTAAAGTGCTTTCCTCATCAGCCCAGAGCACAGAGCTGCTGGGGTTGTCTTAAATGGCAGTGAAACCAGTGAGGTGTCTGCTGCACTTCCTTTGTGTTTACATCTTGATTTTGTTGCTGTAGGAGGGGGAAACTAGAGGGAAATAATTACAGTCCTATAGAAATTGCATTAGAAAGTGACATTTGTGACTACATGTGGCAGAGAAGGTCCTGTCCCAGCAGAACCACTGGTTACCTGTGTTTTGAATGTGAAGGACTTGCCCAGTTATAAGTGTGAGGATTAAAATTCAAACTTTGCTCACGGGTGGGACTAAGTTTTAAACTCTTTGTAGAATTTGAGGGATAAGTCTATCCTCATAAGATTCAGAGGCTCATTTTAAGAGAGCATGTATTTCTCTGCAATAGGTAGAAATCCAGAGAGATTTTTTTGTGAAATATATATGTATATAACAAAAGAATAGTCTGAGCAATGGTTTAATAGAAAAAAAAAAAGCAAACCCAAACGGAACTGTTTGTAACACTTCAGTTATTAGAACTTACCATAAAATTTGAACAACAACATGTGTAGTGAAAACTAATCTAGTTTCATTGTAGAAGAAACTACTAACTATAAAAATGTAATGATTTATTCTTGTAATTAAATGCAGTATTTCTTGCCTGTAGGAGGAAAGTGCATATTTTAAAATGTATCAAAAGAAACAAAACAGATCATGAGTTATTTTTTTCTATATTGTTCCTTTGGCTTTATTATTATTTTTTTTTCCTCAAGTCTTTGTTATGTTGATGATGTACCCCTTAGCCAGCTCAGTGAAGTCTGTCACTGAACTAAAGAACTGCTGTCTCTCTGGAAAAAACACTGGCCCCAAGGCAGCGGGGTCTGTCTCAGCTGCTTGGCTTGTCTCTCACTGTGCACGTGCCCATTTTTTCTGTATTCCCATGGCACTTGCATCAATTTCTCCAGCTCACAAGCTGAAATTACCAACCTCTGCAAAACTAGCCAGGCTTGATGTCCAGTGACATCTGCACGTGAGTTCTTGTTGAGAGCCGGTCCCTCACGGCTCCGTGCCATCATCTAGCTGCTAATTTGAAAGGCTTTGTGCTGCCTGCCCCCAGCTACAGAGTGCTTGGTTAGGCTGTGGCTTTGTCCAGTCTGGCCCGTGGTGGCCTTAGGAGTGGATTTAAGTGGTGGTGTGACACTTCCCTCCTGGGTGACACACTGCATCCAGCAGCCAAGGGAATGCCTTGTGCACACCCGAGTGCCTCATTTCACAGCAGGGCAGGAGAAGGCCTTCCCAAACCGGTTGTGTAAGCTCATCCTGCCCAGTGTTCGCTGTGTGGGTGGAGCTGGGGTTCTGGTGTGCCACCACCTCGTCCCTGCGGCAAACCCAAGGGCTGAGCACCGCAAGGGGACAGAGAGCAAAGCCATTTTTCAGGGGTTTTAATCAACTAAATTAGTGACTTGGACAGTTGGTACTGTCCAAGGTGACTTATCCCAATTCTAGCCACAGTTAGATAATACTTTCTCTAAGCCATCACTGTGGAATTTTACATATACTGTTCTTATTAGGAATAGAGAAGAAATAGATGCTCTAGCATAGTTTTCTTTAGTCAAATTCCTTTTGGTAATTTCATTTTCACCAGCTATTTCTACCTTTTTTTTTTTTTTTTTTTTTCCCTCCTTACTTCTTTTTTTCTTCTGTTCTTACCATTTCCCCAATTATCAGAGAAATCAGTCTTCCTGCATTGATTCATTTCGACCAGAGTCTGGAAGGCACAGGGAATCAAATTAACTAATATTTTACTTTTGCATGTGATTAATGCTAATGCTTACAGGGAAGAAAATACTTTGCTGTGATTTAATTTTCATTCTCCAGTTGAATCCCAGTGATTTAATTTTGCAGAAGGTTGTCTTTCTGCTTATTGTCTCTTAAGGACTCATAGAAGTTAGAGATGGAAAAGGCCTATTAAATTATTCTGCTATTGCAAGATTGTCTCATACACTATATTTTTTAATATTATGCCCAGTTTTAATGAATGAAGAAAAACAGTTTCAGTTAATTTTTTTTTGAGATTGTACCTCAGTGTAGTGAAGATGTTACTAACGGGAACTAATATTCTGCTTATATACTTCCTATGTTTATTTTATTTTTTAAAACAATACAAATTGTGCCATGTTTGATGAAATGAGCCTAGAGGCTTCTTGTACCTTCATGATGTTACTTTTCTAGCTTTGTGTCATTTATTTTGTACCCTTAGTCTTTGTAATCCTTTCAGATTTTTCTCTTGTCCTCTTTGTTATTTCTGATGAGGTATTCCAAAGTATTGGCTTTTGGTCGGTTGATTGGCCGGGCTGGTTCGGGTTTTGTTTGAATTTTCACAAGAGGCTCAGAACCAAACTGCAGAATTCTGTCTCTATTGTCTGATGACAGGAGATCCTTGGCTGCTTGGAGCACTGCTGAGGGATGGTGACTGTGTTTCACTGCTTCTGCAGGAAGTCCAGACTGTAATGTCTGGTACAACCACGTGTGTAGCCCAGATCATCTTATTCTTTTCCTCATTCATGTTGCAAGTCCATGAATAATTTGCTGTCAGCTGCTGCCCTTGGGTCTTTTATTTTAGCTTAACAGGTTTGGGTTTCTTCCTCTCACTGATTATTTGTGGTTTTCAATTCTCTTCAGATGTATTAGCCTGCATTTTTTCAGAAGGAATCCCCTTTTCTTGCTTATCTCAGTGTTTCTAACCTCCTTTGGCATAATTTCTTTCCCCACTGTCATGTTTATAACACTTCTCACTATATTGAAATCTGTGAATTTAATTAATGCACTGTTTACCCGTTCTTCCAGATCATTAATAAAGATGCTAAATAAAACTGATCCTAATACCAATCCCTGTGGCAATCTGCTAGCACCTCCCTTGTGCTGCTGCAATCTATTTATTTGTAGCCCTTTAGCCACTATTCAGCCATGTGATAGTTTTCATAAGCAAGCCAATTTTAGGGTTTTGAAAAGGGATTGTGTCACATTTTGCCAAAGTCTGGTGATACAATCTACTTTATTATTTTAATCTACTGACTTGGCTGAATTTAATATATGTACAAAAATTAAATGTGATGAAATAGAGCTGTAGTTTTGGAGCACTTTGAGCTCTTGGCAGCTGAGTAGCTATAATTCTCCTTTCTTAGAGCAATTACACCTCCTCCACCCCCACCCACCCCTCACCCCAGTTACACCATAATTTTATTCTGTGCTGCATTTAGACTTACGAGGAGAGGATTCTCAGTGTTGCTCCATAATTCACAGTGTACTGATCAGTGCCATGTTCCTCACTGCTTGTCCAGGATTTGATTTTAAATACAAAACTACTATAAATGGAATTGTTCTGTCAGTATTTGAATTGTCTATTGACAATTTGAATTGTCTACTGCTTGTTTGTCTGTAGTTGTCACTTTTATTTTGTAAATTTTATATACATATAAGTACACACATCTATTTGAAATTTTATTTACATGTTTGCAAAAGCAATAGTAAACTCTTGTCTTAATTTTAAGTGCACATCCTTGGGAAAATTGTAAGATTTATCTGTTTGCTTGAGTTCAACATGGGTTAAGTGCTTTCTTGCAGTGAAGCTTTTGGGTATATTAACTGTTTAATAGCACACTGAATCTGTATTTTGTTTAAATTCAAATATATTTACAGTGGAATAGGAAAAATTTTGCACTTCAAAACTTCATTGTGTGTGTGTCAGTATTAACCTGAATAACAAGTTGTGCTATCCAGCAATTGAATGAAATCAAACTTGTGAGATTTCACTTCCTCTTACTATGTTTGGCTTGATTTTACAAACTCTGTGCAAAACCCAATTTTTACTCTATAAATTGTAGCGTGGACAACTTGTTTATGCCACTTTGGGTGGAATGGCATGCTCTGTAAATCACCACTGAATCATCATCTGGGATAAGGAAAGGAGTTAAAATGTGGGTCAGAGGCCTGATTTAGGTTTGTGCTAATCCAGAGCTCTACAGTAGCACAAAACCAGAGCACTTGTCACTGCCTGGTGAGGGCTGGGCACTCTGCAGTCTGAACAGGGCTGTGTCGTAGTCAGATGGCCACGGCACTGAGAGTGCTTCACTAAAAACTTCAGAGGGCACCAAGGATCAGCACCATGTTACCTGGACATCTTTCATACCTTTTCTATGTAGCAATCCTATGGGCAGCTCCACAAGCTCTGGCTCTTTCTCTCCTTCTCTCTTCCTTCTTCAGTTCCAGCTCACTGCTCTCTGTCCCAAGCACAGCCACCTATCCCTGTGTGTCCCTTGTACAGTGGCTCACCTGATCTGTCCCTCACACCACCTCCTGTCCCTTTGTCCTCACAGCACAGTGAGCAGACTCCAACTGACTCTCTACCAACTAATTCACTCTTTTATCACACCCAGCTGTGGGGGCAAGGCTGTTCCCCTCTTTGGTAATTAACACAGCTGCAATATATCAGAGGCAGGATTGCCTTTAGCACTATCTGTCTCTGTCTTCCCACAGTGGTGCTGTGCTCAGGCATCACTGACCACTTGGTGCCAGGATTTCTTCCTTTTCCCTAAGCAGTGAGATGATGCCTTCAATGACTTTAAACAGTGATTTTGATGTCACCCTGCAAGCATTTCAACACCACTGAAACTGGGGAGAGGGAGGTAGATTGGAACACAGCTTAATCTCAGTTCCAGGGTCATACTGAGTCTGAGCTCTGCCATGTTACCCCTTAACACAGCCTCCTCCAAGTCAGCTGGGTCTCTGTTTCATTGTCCAGAGTACAATTAGGAAGCCTGTGCTCCAAATTTTGAACTGGCCAAGTTTATACTGGGTAAATGCTTTGCATCTCATTGCTGCAGTGCTTTGGTTTGGGGTTCAGGGGCCGATAGAGTTCTAGCGTCAGGTGCGCCAAAATAGGACTTACTGTCTTGCTGAATGATAACTTCAGAATAGAATTAATACTTTGAATATAGAAATATTCAAAGCCAGCTTGGATGGGGCCCTGAGCAACCTGTTGAAGGTGTCCCTGCTCATTGCAGGGGGGTTGGACTGACTTTGGTGATGTACATTAATTGGTACAGACTGTAGTAACAGGTGGAACTGAATTTTTAAAGTTTGTTTGAAGACTGCTAGGCAGATGCTTTGCATGCTGTGACTGTGCCCTCAGCTAGGAGAAACATAGGGATGCTGGAAGGGTGGAGCATGTGGATGAGGGAGCAGCTCCAGCACTGTCTCACTGTATAAGGTGCAAGAAATAACTGGCTTCCTTGTTTAATTTCTCCATCTACAAAATAAAGCTAGTAACAGTTCTATGATTGCCATTTAGACAGGAGTTTCAGCACATGAAACACTTTGTGAAAGTGCCAAGTATTGTTGTTAACTTATTTTTAGCAAGGTGATCCAGCAAGGTCCTGAGCAAATGCAAGCCTTTCCTCCTTGAATGATTTCAAAGGAGCCAGAGGGAGTGCTTGCCCCCTTGAAGTCTGTGTACTTGCTGGGGTACTTGGCTGGATCATTGCACTGGAAAGCTAAGTAGGTGTCTATTTTTTGCAGGATAAGAAGGGGTGTATTTGAGATACTGTTGAAGTGCAATAGATAGTTGTGTTACTTGAAGTGGGAGCTGATAATGTGTGATTTCAGGACACTTGAAGCCCTCTTCTCCAAAAGAGGAAGGTTAATAAAAACTATGCTCTGAGTTTACTTCCTGAAATTTCTGGTTTGGGTGGCAAATGTATCACTCATTAAGAGTTAGTTTATTAAGAAAGGTTGAAAGAAAGCAGACAGGCTTCAGTCTGTGCTGAAGTAGATGGAGTCAGGGAAAGCCATCTGGCACAAAAATACTGTGCTCTCCTGTTGCTGTCCAGCCCCAGCAATGTTGGGCTCATGTGCCTTTCCTGCAGAAACTGCTCCTGGGCTAAGCCTGTGCCTGACTGACTGTTGAAAACCTCATGTCCCAAGGCACAGATGAGTTGACAAAGATGTGGACAATCCCAGCCTTCCTCTCCCCACCCCAAACTCCAATTTCAGCCCATTTTTTTCCCCACACAGTTGTTATGATGCTGTGTATTTTTTAAATACACTCACCTTGGCACTGATTATCTGTGGGGGAGATATTGAGACTTCAGGGGAATTTAGGGTGGTCCACACCTGAGCACCTGTGGGAAGAAATGCACCTTTGTATCTCACAAAATAATATGAATATTCATTCCTACCTACTAATAACCACCTCCTGCTCTTTATTTGAAGTCAGGCTAAGAGTAGAAGATTCAATCTTCAATGAAAAGCACTTAGCAGGTATATGAGCAAAGAGTCCTACAGTCCAGGCAGTGAAAACTGACACTGCCTCTTCCCTTCTATCAAAAGCCGTGTTGAAATGTAGGGCCTGTTATTGTATATTTATCCAGGCATCAATCACAATCAAGCCTCCTCCTAGTTCATCTGTAAGGGCATTGTAATCCTATTTTTATCAGTTCCTTCCTGTACAACAGACAGTTAAAATAGCATGGGCAGGGGTCACAGATATCTTAATGGCTTCGGTTCCCAGAGATATCGGTGACCAGAGGAAGAGTTTTGCCGAAATTTCTTCCTGAGCTGATAAGGTGGATAAACAGGGCTGAGGTGCAGGGTGAGGGCACCCTGTGGGAAGTGCAGCCCTGGATGGCACCCCAGAGGAGATGCACAAAGATTAGGCAGGCAGCGTTGCTTAGGGGAAAACCTTGGGGGGAGATGGAAATAAATGCTACTGTTTGGGGAAGAGTTATTTCTTTTTTACACGGTGGGATGGGTCAAGCCCAAGTGATTTTTGTAATTAATTGGACTCCTGGTTTTGCTGTTTTGCTGCTTCAAACGCTACAAGGGATTATTTATGTGAAGAAAATTGAGTGTCAATAATTGGCAACGTGTTGTTTTTTTAAACTTGGGACAGTATGCTGCTGACTCTTATTTAAGTAGCAGCATAAAAATACAATACATTAATATTTTTGCTCTTCTTTTTGTATATACACTTAAATATTTGCTTATTATAAAGTGATGAATTATGCTTTTTAATCTCTTTTTTTTTTCATGAATTCCAGCTGTCTTTTGATGTGAATTATGCTTTTTAATCTCTTTTTTTTTTCATGAATTCCAGCTGTCTTTTGATGCAAATTATTAGAATGAATTTATAAATGAACACGGAGAATGTTTTAAAATGCATTTTCTTATGAGAATGAAACCAGCTTAGGACTTGTAAATGCATAAGGAAAATGCTCATTGCAGCAAATTTTATCTTATAAGACAAAATATTACCTTTGTCTCAACTTTTTAAACTAATCTATTGTTCCTGGCCAAGTCAGTCTTTTGAGATTACAGAGATAATGGACATAGTGTTTTGTACTTTGTTGTTTTTATTCATAAATTGTAGGTAGTACTTTTCCTTTTTTGATTCCCAAGTTTTTGGGGATTTTTCTTTTCATAATCAAGCATTAGTATGTATTACTTATATGAACTAAAATAAAAAAAATATATTATCTTCTGGAAAAGCAGAAATTAATTCTGTAACATTTTTACAGCAAACTGTAACTCTAAGAGTTTATTTGAAGACTTTTTAGTTAAGAGGCTTGAATTTTAACTTTGGGAACAAGTAAATATTGCTTATTTTTTATATATATTAATGATTTCATTATAAGTGTAGACTTCATGTGGGTAGTTACATCTTTAGGGTAAATGTTAAAAACAATTAGCTGTCCAAAGCAGTAATAATTACTTTATACAAACTAGAATTCATTATGTAAAAACTCAAAAAAAAAACCCTCATAAAAATTTAAATAAATATTTAAATCAGAAATGAAAGTCTGTCCTGCCACCACCATTTGTTTTTTGAATCTTAATTTCTGCTGCAAGTATGTGAAGAGTCTTTTTTCCTTTAGTTGTACCAGGGGTGGCAGCTGCTCGTGAACCTCGGGTTGATGTTTACACAATCTGAGGAGGTTGCACCAACAATGTGCTGAAGATTTTGAATGGGGCACCACCATTATTTTTTAATTTTAACTGTTGCTTATTCTAATTGTGTATTCCAAAACATCATTTTCTATGGAAACTTATTTAAAATAATTTGTGCGAGAGAGCAACCAGTCAGTAGATTCTAAAATATTTTTGGAGACTGCATGCCTTTTTCAAGCAATAAAAGAGTAGAGGCATAAGCATTCTTCCATCATGAGTAGTGAAAACTAACAACAAATAATAATGAGCCATCCCACTCACTGCAAACAAACCCTGCACACACAGGAGGCTAAAATTCCATATTCTTCTGCTTCTGGAGCTTTGTGATGCTTTCAGAACACAGGTAATGCTAGCAGAGATTAACACCATGGACTTGTGTCCAGGGGCAGTGCTGTGGGAAGCTGCAGTGCTCTTGGCAGTCAGAGGGAGCTCCTGGACATGGGTGGTACTGGTGCTGATGAATTCAGTCCATTGGGGCTGACAGCAAGCAAGCACTGCATTCGGTATTCCCCAGGGACTTCACACAGGTTTTCTTGTTTGCCTCTTTGATTTCTGTAATGGAAAGTCTCTGTTTTTCACACTACCTTAAGCTGCACCAGGGGAAGTTTAGGCTGGATATTAGGGAGAATTTCTTCACAGAGAGAGTGATTGGGCACTGGAATGGGCTGCCCAGGAAGAGTCACCATTGCTGGAGGTGTTGGAGAAAAGGCTGGATGTGGCACTCAGCGCCATGGTCTGGTTGATGAGATGGTGTTTGCTCATAGCTCGGAATCAATGAGCTCAAAGGTCTTTTCCAACCTAGTTAATTCTGTGATTATTTCAGATAATCAGAATTTTGTAGCAGTTGACCTTACAACATGGGCAATTAAATATTTCTGTGAGGTCAGGAAAAAATTCTGCCCGTTTACAGTAGTCTAGGTTTTTCTTTTGTTGCTGTTCTTAGCTATCTTTTTCAAGAGGTATTAATCATTTCTGGAGGTGTGGTATGTAAGTTAATTTAAAAGTTGGTTTGTCTTTTTTCTTTTCAAGTGACAAGAAGGTGAATATCAGCTTGAGCGAAGATGTTATTCTAGTTGGAATAAATAGTGGGGGTGGAGGGGGTTCTGACTTTGATATCACAGTTTTCACTTTGGTCCTAATAATATTGCACTTTCTTCTCACCTCACTCTAGTGGTTATACTTCAGGTGAATGCATTTTTATTTCAGAAAAAGCTGACAAGAAAGGACAAACTTTGCAAAGGAAAAGCAACTGCTAGTTTTGATATTCTGTCCCAGGAACATGTCCCAGGAAGAATTTTTTTTTTTTTTTCATTAGTGTAGTGATTCCTTAAAACAGCTGCCTTGAAGGCAGCAGAGCAGCACAGGGAGCTCCCCAGGCTCTGAGCACAAGATTTGTGTTGTGCTGCTGGGCAGACACACTGTGCCTGGGGAGCTGTGCAGGGGGGAAAGGCTGCTGCTAAAACTCCAAGTAAAGTCTGCACACTGTGTTTTTTTCTGTGCTTGATTTCTCAAATATGCCGTGGGGTTGCTGGAAGTAAGCAGATGAGTCCGTCCTGCAAATTGCAGTGTGAAAAATTTCACTCGTTACAGGAAGCTGCCCTGAATGAGTGTCAGTAATTGTGTTTGTGGAAACATGGGCTTGGATCTCCTTCTGCTCCCTTGCTGTGTTTTCACTATTCACATCTACTCTTTACATTTTTAAATGGGGATTTTAATTAATAATAGGTAACATGACACTAATCATTTGTGTAAAATTTTACTACCTCTAATGAGGTAAGCAAAGTGGGGTCCAGAGCTTATTTCCATTGACTTCTGTGAGCATTTTGTCTAGTCTTTCTGATTCCACGTTTATGGATTTCCAATGTTTTAGTATCATTGTCATTAATGAAATGTGTTTTGCAATAGCACTTCAGTAAATGTCTTGTCAATATTCACCTCAATTAAATCATTGGGCAGACCTCTCCTCATTTCAGTGGGAGATGAATTCTCAGTCTCTGTAAATGACTGTCAGATCTGGGATGAGAAGACAGAGGAACGTTGTTCCCTCCCACCCCAGGATAAACAGGGAGACTATTTTGATATATTTTGCAGTCAAGCAAAAGTATAAACCTTGCCTTGTGTGCCTGGTGCTCTCCAGCTAAAGAAAGCCATTGTGCCTGTAGAGGTTTTGGTAAACACATGCCTTAAGGTTAAATGGTAGATTCTAAAACATAGAGAATGGCCAAAGTGTATTTACCCACGTGCACAGCACACAGGAGCTCTTGTGAGACAGCACACTGATCCAGGGGGCTTTGGGCATGGGAATGGATTGCAATATGGATACTGCAAAGGGAAGTGTGGCTGCATCTGAGTGGGGCTGCATTAACAGGCTGCAGGGATTTTCACTCTGCTAGTGCCAAAGGACACTCTTTTGGCTGTGAAGTAGTATCTGATTTTGGTATCGTTCTAAAACATGGCACTTATTATAAATAAATGTCCTGTTCATCATAATGAACTATCAAATAATTACCCTATATGAACTGCTTTTCATAATTTAGTATCTTTAAATATGCTAAAAAGTAGATCTGCTCCCATGAATACTATGAGCAGAAGCCCCTGATAACTAAGTCATTTTCTCTTTGGGAAGAATAGAATTACCATCTAAAATATTTATAGGAGATATTTCAATGACTGTATGAAGTTCACTTTGAAATCACCATTTCCTATAGCTTGAGTTCAGCAGCAGTTAAAATATCTTTGTGTAACACTAGAAGAAGTTAAAAATGTTATTGGTCTCTATTTTATTATAAATTCTATTGTCAATGATAAAATTCCCAAATGTACCAAGTAGAAAAGAGGGGAGAAGGAGGGCAGAAAAGAGACACTAGAGTTTTTGAATAAAGAAAATAGCTGATTAGTAAAGTTTTGGATTGAAATGTAGAAAAGTTGAGGAAAAAAACCCTAAGATGACCAGAAGTTTTGGTGCTGAGCTACAAAATTGGCCTAGAACTCACTAGATGTATTTTTCAGCCCTAGATAACTTTCTGACAGTGGTCCTCTGAATCTCATCCAAAGCTTATTGAAGCCAATAGGATTTTCCCACTGATCTCAGCAGGCTTTAAATCATGTGTTTGATCCTGAAGTTCTTAGACAACAGATGAGAAAAATTTAAATACTGTACTTGGAATTCTGCCTGACTCAGGACTGCAGATTTACATTGTGAAATACAGCATGCAGGCTCAACCATGTCTCCATCTCGATGCCAGCTTGGGCATCTAAACAGCTCAGAAAAATATATTGGAGTCTCCAGGCCTGTAAGAATTTGAAAAAAGCTTTTTCTTTATGACTACAAAGGGTCCTTCATTGTAGCTGTAGTCTGTAAGTCATGTGCATGCTATGTTTTCTATGTTTTTCAGCATTTCAGTGTATTATTTAAACAAATTCCTTACATTGAGCAGGTTATCTGTTCATTGTGCAGATGAAAAAGAAAAGATAAGGGTGAAAGTCAACTCTCTCTGAAACCAATACCATTTGCTCCTCAGTTCTGTAAAGAAAGGATGTAATTTCAAAAGTTAGTTTGGAAGACAAATTCTTTCTGATGAAGGCATGGGCAATAAAGTTTCATAGTAGAAGACTAAATTAATAAAGTACCCTTCTAATTCTGACTGCTTTTCAGCCATTCACTTGTTGGAGATGTAAACACAACTATTTGAAACAGTACATGAAATTCCTCTGAATTTCTTAAAACCTGTCAAAACATTCAATAAATAATTTTAATTCAAGAAGAAAATGTTTTTGGATTTCTGCTAGTGCTTATGATGCAGCCCAATACAATCATGCTTTGGGAAAGGTAAAGGAAACATCTAATCCACACTCCATTTTTATAATAAACCTGTTTATAATGTGGGTTGAAGAAGAGAGCTTTTTAAGTTAGATTGTGTGGACTTGAAAGCATCCATGCTGAATATTTTATGTGAAGCTTGTCAAGGGCCCTTGCTAAAATAGCTTAAAAGCAGTATCACAGTTGCCTTCTTATAAGCATTGCAGACAAGAAACATGCTGAAGGGTTTTCAATATTGCCAGAAGTTGATTTTTAGGTGTCAGATTTTATGTGCTGTATATATATATGTGCATGTTCATGTGAACAAACATCTATCTCACCACATTTTTGCAGAAGCTTTATTTTATATAATGTATGATGTCCCTTAAGGTACAGTAAATTTGGGGTTGGAGGCTTGATTTTTGTTTTTTATTTAAAAGTTACAGGATCAAACTAAGCAAGAGTTCCTCAGCTCCCTATTCTCATTAAAGGAGACCAAAAGCAGCACCTGTAATCCATCCCAGCTGCTTTATACAGTAGCCTATGAACTAATTGTACCCTTTGCAAAAAGGGCTTATCTCTCTCTGTTGCTCATATGGGAGCCAATGAAACTGCCTTGCAGCAAACATTTGACTTCTGAACAGCTGAATTTAGCTGCAATATTAAAAGACTTGCATGCACTAGCTAATGAAAACGGGTCATATTTGGTCCTGATGCCTTGTAAGAAATCAAGCTATCTCTGTAAGGGTATCATGAAAGTGGTGTAAGCATTGCAAAATGTTAAACACAATGGAAGAATGACTGACAGCCATTGCTTGTGTGTTAAGCAGTTGGCTAATTCATCTGGCCAAATACACACTGCAATTAAGCAACTAGGCAGAGCCATGACAGTGAATATTACTCTCCCTTTTATAAGTTCATATTTGCAGGCAGAAGTCGAGCTGCTCTAACAATCCGATGAGCAGAGTTTGGTGGGGCTTGTATGTCTCGATAGGCAAAGTGTGTCAGACTACTTCAACCTGCCAAACCATGCTGATTTCACTGCCTGATTGCAATTGCAGAGCATATTATTCAGTCCCTTGTCTCTATATGTATGTAGGTAGATGTGAAAAATTATATGGACTGTGTTGCATGTAACTGTGTTTCTGCACACATGCATAGAGGTGCTGGCTTTGTATGTAGGAGACATCAAGGGTGTTCCTCCAGTTTTCTCTTTGGTTTTTAAAGAGTGTTTCGCTCATACCTCCTGAATGAGAACTTTCTGAGGAAGTTTTTTTAACCACTGGGGTATTGTATAAACTTGAGTCACCATCCCAGCACCCCACCATCCCTTTGCTTTTTTTTCTTCTTTTTTTTTTTTTTTTTGGTAGCAGGGGAATGGTAAGCTAAGGAAATGACTCTGACAATGGGTCTGCAGGGGGCAGCTATAATCTCCTGCATCCCTGGAACAGGAAGGTTTCAGATGGATCCCACTATGCTCTGAAAGTATATCCCCAAAATATGGGATAACTCAGTTGTATCATCTCAGTCATAGAAAATTCTGGCCATCTGGGGCCTTGGGTTTGTACTTTCAAAGAAAAGAGTTGTGTAGATGAACTTCTTCAGGGGAATGTAGCCAAAATATGGTGCAGAACTTGATTTTTTACCCTACCTTCTACTAAAAAGTTTGTTTCCTAATGCTTATAAATGACATCATGGTGACCTCTGGGTTATTATTGTGCTAGTCAAAATGATTTCTTCTGATGATAAAGGCAGGAGAAGGCTGAGTAACAGCTCGTATTAGAGAATGGAAGGCAGCAGGGCCTTAAAAAGAGGGTAGCGTGCAAAGTTTTAAAGTGATACTGCTAATAGAAATGCACCTTTTCATATCTTCCGTGCTCTCAGAAGCAAAGCAATATCAAAGAGCAGGACAGCAAGAGATGACTTATTGAAAAATAAATCATGGGTGAAATTTCGAGGCCTGACTTGGGTGAGAGCAGCATTTCACAGAGGCTGATCCCGGTGCGGAGTGTTCCTGGGTGAAGGTTGCTGCATACCAATGCTCCCTGCTCCTTTCAGCACCAGACAGGAGGAGTCACTGCAGGGAGTGGCAGCTCTGCCTGTCTGCTGAGGTGAGGCAAACAGGAGTGGCAGAGTGAGCAGTGACTCAAATGGGAGAGAGTAAGCAATATCCAGGTGTTAATTGGTAATATAACCCCATCTATTTTTCTTCTACTGGTTGTCAGCTCTATGACATAAGCAAGCCTATAGAAAGGAGTTGCTTTTTAGAAGCAGAAGATTATTATTTCACTACAGCAGGAAAAAAGTGTTTTAGCAAAGAGAAACCCTAGTTCACAGTTTGGTCTTGAAGTCATCCTTAGAACAATTCACTGTAGTTGGTAGGAATACATAAAGTGAGAAATGTTACTGTATTCTCCTTCCCACTGTCACTGAAGGGATGTCTGTAGGTTCTGAAATCCCTGCGAGCATGAGGCATCACCTCTTACAAAAATGTTTTCTGAAAGATGTTTATTTTTTTTACCACTACCATGTAGGTCTCAGTCTATTAATCCACATAAAATATGTATTATGGCCATGTGACTTAATCTCCTGTTTCCAGGGTGTTTATTGCTGTCAGTGTCTGATAACCTCTGGTAATAAAGTAAAAAGTATTTGCAAGATTTGACCCTTGGTTTTTTTTAATAATGTGAGTATACATATACATACATACAAAGTTTTCTTATCTCATGCTCTATATTTCAACCTGCATGAAGTCACATTACAGGACTTCCCCCTGCTACCATCAATACCTGGGAGGGATTCAGGAGCCAGGGGCAAAAGTGAATTTTCACATTTGCTAGGCACAGTTCATTGGAAAAAGGAGCTCTCTTGTTTTCTTGTGCCTTTGCTCATCTGTCATTGTGGCAATGCATAATGACATTTCAAACTGCCAGCATGGAAATAAGATAAAAAGTGTTTGGGACAACTGGGAAATTTCATTTAGACAGAATGTCAGACCCTAGCCTCCAGTGAAAATACTGTAGGTTTACCATGTCCAGCTTTGTGATATCATTTGATGTGAAATTAAATCAGAGGCCAACCATGAGGAGGAAAGCATTTGAGCCTGTTCAATTTTAGTTTGTTTTACAATTCTGGTGCTCCTGATCGTTGTGCCTTGAAGGAGTAACTTGCAGTGGGATAACCATTTATAGAGGTGTTTTGAAAGCATAGTTCCCACAGAAATGTCTTTTAATTCCTTGCCTTGCCTTGAAGTTTGAAAAGTTTGTTAAATCTCCAAAATCGTTATTGTGGCCCTCATTGTTCCCGTGGATGGAGTCGATGCCTGCTCACAGTGATGTTGCTTTGCACAGTAACCTGACACTGATATTTCAGGACAAATAGGCACCAGCGTGGCTCCTGAATGGGTGAGTTACATGTATTCATAAGCTGTTCCATTCATTTCTCTGACATGGAAAAAAGGGTAGGGCTGCTTTCATCTGGCTGCCAACCCTTTTATCACTAAAGAATCAAATTTCAGGAAACCTTTCTGCCTAGGTCAGAATTTCAAAGGGTCCTGTAATATTTGAAAAGTTTAACATCTTAATTCTCGTCATTTTAAGGAGAACATTTCTTTTCCCACCAAGAAGGCAAAACAAAGCAGTCCCGTAAAACAAAAGAGAAACCAATAAAAAAACTAAAGCAAAACACAGGTTTGGAGATGTGGGGCTTAGTAAAAATGTCTTTAGTGGTACTTCACTTCCTACTATTCAGGACAGTGCATTGTTAGAGCTGATGCAGTGTTTATACACATTGTGGTTATGGCTGCAGTCAGGGCTATTGTTGAAGGATGTTATACAGTCATTTATAATAGTATGTCAGTAAACCCATTGTAAAAATGTCCTAGTAGTTAAATGAGGCTTAGATTTAATGAGGCTGTAAGAAAGGACCATTTTTTAATCATACTGTAAATAAGGTTCCTGTAGCAATGTAATTGGGATTAACGTGCAGGTTTTCTTTTGTTTCAAAATAAGAGCAATATCTCCATGAAGTTAGGCAGGCATTCTAGGAATTTATGATCATGCTTTGACGACACAATGTTTGTAAATGAAGGTGTGACATTACAAAAAATTCAGACCTCCCCTCCAATAAGCTAAAGTACAGTATAAGTAATAAAATCCTAACACTAACAGAGTACCATGGTGATGGCTAAGTAATACACTGCCGGCGACTGAAAACCCTCCTCAGTACTTTTTTCAAAAGATACTCATCATAGTCCCAATTTTTTGTACTATTCCATTTGCTAATAGTGAACGGATTTAAATGTTTTTTAGCACCACTGCCAATGAGAAATATAAAAATGCGACTCATAACCATTAAGGTTTTACGTATCAACATTTATTTTCCTTGTAGCTGTGAAAGCAGCCATCTAAACTTTAAAACTTTAACTACATTTTAGCTTTCTGCATGTATTTTCAATCTGATGTATTTCCTGTGAAGTATAGGGGATGTGCCTTATGTTTAAATTAGAAAGCATGAAAGTATAAGGGAAAATACAATTTTGACCATTCAAAAGGGCATTGTCAACAGCAGAAGATTAGGATGGGAAGAGTGGCTTTATTTTTCTTCATTTTGTGGATTTACAGCAGGAGTGCACTGTTCCCTTTAAAACTGTAGTTCGATGGTAAAGCTGTGAGTTTTGCTGTCAGGGAAGCAGTTCCTGCCCTGAACAACAAGTCCTGAGCCCAGTGCTATCATTCTCCAGTCCCAGATTTGGGCTGCTTGAAGTTTGGAACCCTGTAAAACCAAATAACCAAAAAGATCTTCCCATTTTTTTTCAACAAGGGTGTTGTCAGAAGTCTTATCTTAGGCTCATCAGTACCACCAGAAGAGAGCAGTGCCTGTGGCAGGGAGGAGCAGGGGAGGCTCAGGAGAGGAGCAGGATGTTCTCTAAGTAGTTTTGCTGACAGAGAAAAACACCTTTGTGCCACCATCTCTCTGTAGATAGAATTGTGCCTGTCCACTTGCAGGGGCAGCTGTTCCCAGGGGTCAGGCAGGGCCACCCTGGGCTGTCCCACAGCCTGCTGAGAGCTCTGGGATGGAGCACAGCAGCCCAGGAGGCTGAGTCACTCCAGTCAGAGACACAAAACTTGGTTCTGAATCTTTTCATTCCAGTTCTAGTACAGCTGGCTTTAAGATGAAGACCCAGACAATGGAGAAAAGAAAAGGAGAATTCAGGGAGAGGATGTTTGGATCTATGGCAGCAGCCAAAACCACAATAGCTTTCCTTTTCCATGAAGAAAAATTTTGACTCAGCTGGGGACTTGCATGCCCTGTTAGTGTCCAAAGTTTCCCTTTGGCAACAACATATTTCTTTTCAGCTGCTTAAACCTTTTTGGGGGCATTGCTAGGGTAGTGATTCCAAGTGCTTTATCCTACAAGACTAGATTCCTGCAGCTCTCTATTTAGAAGGCTATTTAATGCTGGTTCTCTATTAATTTGGAAATAATGGCGTTGGGGGGAAAAATAATTAAAATGGCTTCAGAAAGTAGTTAATTATGAAGCCTACTATGGCCTGCAGTATGAAATACATTGCAGTCTGAGAAATCATGTAGGGGACCATTAGTAAAATAATTAATTTAAAAATTTACATATATCACCCACACAGCAAATGCCTTGGCTGCTGCTTAAAATGAATCCAGCCCTTCAAAAACTGAGCATCTCCTATATCTCCCCTCACTCCCTTTTAGATATCCTTGTTTTCTTTACTCTGGGCATGCATTTTGTGTTAAGAACATCAGTTTTGGAGAAAGGCTTTGGGCAAGAAATTAAATCCTCACTGTGTTTATTTTAGCATTATCACTGTGTTTAGTGGGGCCGGGGCTGAACTCATGGAGTGCCTGATCTGGCACAGGCAAGAGGTGCACAAACCTGACTCCTGCCAGTGTTGTGCTTCCTTCATCTGGTGCATCCTGCATGGATCTGGCTCAGGTAGTGTCAGCTCTTGTGCTGGTCTTGGAGCTTTTACAGTCCTGATAACTCTCAGAGGGTATCAGCAGTGTGCTGGCCTTGCACCACCATGGCCTCTCATCAAGGCAATCATTTAAGTTCAGCACTCTTCCCCCAAATTTAGGGGTTTTTCTGTGCCACTGTGCTTGCCTGGTAGGCAAGCCAGATAGGAATGAAGTATTGCAAAGTCTCACCTCTAAGTGCAGGAAAATAGCTGCTGGGTTGTGGGATTTGAGGGCAAGGGGTAGTTTGGTTTGGGGGTTTTTTTTGTTGTTGTTTTTAAAATTTACTTTTGAAGAAACGATGATGTGTCCTGTGCAGGCTCAGGTTCTGTGCTCACACCAAACCCCTACCTGTGCTCAGCAGCTGTCATCACTGTGTGGTGACTCCTGTCTCTTGTCTGTCGGATTTCTGGTGGGTGCAGGTTCTTGACATCCAGTGCTTTATCAACATGGGCTGCTTGGAACCTATTACTACTGATCTTAGCATTGCTAATAAACAGCAACATCAAGGCCATATTTTCTGGTTCCTGTCAGACCACTGCTTTCCTGGGTGAAATAAAAGTCCCATTAACATGCTCCTCCTCATGGGCTCTGACAGTTTGATTAATTAGGCCCCCTCTTTAGATGACCTCTGCACTGACACGACAAGGAGGTGAATATAAAATGAATAGTTTGCCCACATAGTGGCCCATTGCAAGTTTCAGATTTTTATCAGATCAGACTGAAGTCCAGGGCCTGTATTAAAACCCCCAGTGTACAGCAATATAGGGCTGTGGGTTATGAACTGCAGGCTTTACAGCATGCTTAAGGAATTAAAACCATACCAATCCTAGCCACCCTGATATATTGACTTCTTCTCTAAGAATTAATCTTTCCTTTAGTCTCTTGGCCATACAATACAAATCTAATTCATTTACATTATCAAATAAAATGACCTTTTGTTTTCAAAGGATTTTTTTATTGCCAGAAAATACAGTATGTTAACTCTGTGGTTATTCAGCCTCCCATAAAATACTAATGTAAAGCCATTATTCTAGTGCCACTCTATTTAAATGTCAGTCTGCCTTTCTATTATAAACCACCAGTTCATAGGCTGGTAACTCATCAGTAAAAAATTTACTTCAGCTGAGAACTTGTAATGTGAGCTTACAACTTTTCTTTGAATACATCTTTTTAAAAAATATGAGTATATAATATCCCAAGGGGTGAATATGGAATTGTGAAACTGCAGCATGGCTGGAGCACCTCTCCTGTGGAGACAGCCTGAGAGAGTTGAGGCTGTTCACCCTGGAGAAAAGAAAGCTCCAGGGTGACCTTCCAGCTTTCCAGTGCCTAATGGGGCTGCAAGGGAGCTGGAGAGGGACTTGTACAAGGGCATGAAGTGACAGGACAACGCGAGTGCCTTCAAACCACAGAAGGTAGGGTTAAATTAGAGACTGGGAAGAAATTGTTCCCTGTGAGGGTGGTGAGGCCCTGGCACAGGGTGCCCAGAGGAGCTGTCCCTGCCCCATCCCTGGAAATGTTCAAGGCCAGGTTGGATGGGGCTCTGAGGAACCTGGTCCTGTGGCAGAGAGTTGGAACTGGGAAGGTTTGAACATCCCTTCCAACCCAAACCATTCCTTGGTTCAATGGGTTGTAGCACCAGAAACACCAGTTGTTGCCCACTGCATGGTGCCTCTGGCTGGAGCTGCTGCTTTGTGGTTCCAGGAGGAGCAGTTTCATCAGCCTTTTGAACTACATTGCAATCCTCTAGGAGGCAATTTGGCCTTTTAATAAAATCTGTAATTTTGACTGGTGGTCACTGAGAAAGACATCTTCCCTGCATAATTTTTCTGCTGTTTGCTTCCACTTAATTATTTTCCATTAACACTTTTGAGAGGAATTAGGTGTGGCCCCAGAGAGATGTGGGGGTCAAATCTTCTTTCCCTCAAGGTGAGAATTGGGACGAACATGAATAGTATTTTGTTGATCAAGTAACTGACACAGATGTAGAAGTTCTGCTACATTGGTTTTTAATCATTCTATTATTAGAAGTATTATTCTATTATTATTAGTTTTTTCACCAGAAGAGTCAAATTAACTCTCTTTCAGTCTGTGGTAATCCACATCTCCCACAAACCTCATTGAAAGGACAACATGAAGGTGGGGGCCTTAAAATTAAATCTTGTGTAAATGACCCAGTTGTCATCAGAGTTCCTTGTTTAATCTTGAGGGCAACAAAAACAAGTGACCCATTGTTTAAACAGATCCTTTTCAGTTAAAATAATGCTCTGTTTACCTCTGTGATGTCAAATGCTCTCTCCTGTCTTTTCAGCTGCTTTTTTTTTTTCATGACCCTTCTGTTTTTTCCTCAGTCTCTCCTGTCATATTTTTCCCTTTGTGTTCATCTGTTGATCAAGTAACTGCATTACTTTAATTGATTTGCTGAATTGGCTCGTACATAAGACAGCTCCTCCAGGTAATAACCTGGAAACATTTGTCACATTACTGTGGCCATGCTTGAGTGCTGCAGCACTTGGAATTCTCATTGGCTTGGGAGTGCCCTGTGCCATTTCTGCAAGTTGTTTTTCAGTTTTCCTGATACAAGCAGAGCAGCAGGGAATGAATGTTTATTTATACTATACATACATATAAATGTATCCACACACAAGTGCACGTGTTGTATGCATCAGGTATGGGATTTTCTGTTTGCATGAGCTTCACTTGCAATCAAGTCTCCTGAGGCTTTCTGAGCTCAGGAGGTGGTGTGATGTGCATTTTGAGATCCATGATCATCCCTTTCCCCAGATGACTTCAGAGAGAAAGTTTGTTGGTTGACAGAATTTGGCAAATAGGGTAGCAGTGGTTTTTGATGAAGACTGGACAGCAGCTGGTAACTTTCCCTTCCTGCAGACTCCAAAGCTGGATCATGGTTTTCAGCAAAGGTGAAATTTCAAGTATGCCAGACATTAAATTTCTGAATGAAGCAAGGTCTGTAATAAATGAAGAAAATGAACCAAACCTGCATAGCTTTCAAATAAAGGACACTTCCTAAAACTTAGAAGTGAACAGTAAACCAGTAAATGATGGCTTAAGACCAAGCTGTGATATTTTACACTGTATCTAAATGCCAACTAAGCATGTATTGTGACACTGAAAACTCAGTTTTCATCTGGTTAGTGAGGGTAAGAGTCTTTACATTGAGCTTCAAGAATAAGCTGGAACGGAAGGTAGCACAGACTTCAGACAAACAAGAAATGCTGGGAGTATCCTGTGACCTAATTATAACTGGTTCCATTCTTTTCTGTAAATATTTAGAAGATTACGTTACAAGTTCCTACAATTAAATATTGTGGGCTGTGCATGTCTGTAAGACTTAATACATGTGAGCCTTGTTTGGTTTTCCTAGCAGGCATTCTGGAAAGTTTCAGTTTCTTATTGAGGAATGCTAGCCAGCATTTTAAGCAAAACATAAATAAAAATAGTGATGATATTTATAGATAAACAGCACCATCTGGCAATAAGCAATCTCAGTGTCTTATTTTAAGTCATTGGAGTAGGTGACAATAATTGAGTTGTTGGTAAAGACTAATGGTGAAAATCATGGAGGGCAGAATTCTGTGTCTACCATCTGATTGACTTTATGCAAGTTACTTAGGCATGTATTCTGGCAAATATATTCTTGAGTTAGCCAACCTAGTTCTGCACACTACCTCTATAAACAGTGCTCGGTCTAGACTGTTCTGAGCTTAAATTATTTATTACCTCTAAAGCACTTGAAAGAGTTTTTGAAGGCCTTCGAGTTCCTGTGATTGTGATGTAGGTTTGTGCTTAGTGTGTTCCTTTGGGTTGGTTTTGGTTTATTTCTTTTTCAGAAACATCAAACTGGTTTGATAATTGTGGAAATTAGAATGGGGAAAACATGGGCAACTAAGCCAGATAATAAAGGCACAAAGACCCAAACCTTTTTCTTCATGGTGTTATGTGGTAGAGCTCCTCAATATAAAAAAGACACCCCTTTCCTGTAGGTGTCATTAAATGTGTATATTTGGAGCAGTACAGGCTGCAGATATAGACATATAAAATAGTGCTGAAACGCTTCATAAAAATATGTGTCTGGAATTTGTCTATTCTGTGGCATTAATTAATGAACAAGCTATCACATCTGCTGACCCTCATAGCCTTTTGGAGGAACTACAGAGACTTTATCAATGCTAAAGAATTCTGTTTTAAGGTGCATTCCAAATAATTAAATATCTAGAGGATGTTTTTTAGGAGCGAGAACCAATTTCACTTATAGGGCAGGTTAACATAACTACTTTGGAGTGTTTTATTTGTTATACTAACTTATATCTGGCAACATTTCTTTCACAATTCACTGAAATTTAGCTTATTTGTTTTAAAGGCCAACATGTTTCTGTTAATATTTTCCAAATGCTGCTTTTACAAATATATAAAATATTTAACAGAAACTATTGGATGTAATTAGACCTGTTCAGATTTTGCTTTTTTACATGTCAAACACAGATATCAGTCCTACCCCAGTGGATTGGAGAGATTCACTATTAACTGTGTGTTGGTGGAGAGATCTTTACTTTTATTTTGCTATACTTTAATGTGTGTTGTCATCACAGAAGCAGAACTGCTAGTAAAACCTCTCCCAGACTGACCTGGGGTGGAAGCTTTGTCAATTTACATTTCCTGTACAGATAATAAGAGGAATGTAAAAAATTAATTTAAGATGTGGTAAAATAGCATATTATGATCATGCTTACTGTAAGAAATCAAGAGTCCAAGCATCATTCTTAAACATGCACAGTTGTTGAACTAAAATTGAATCAAAATTTTAGACAGCTGTTCTTTTTTTCTTTTGTTTCCTCTTTCCCCTGGCATGTCCCTGGGAACAGACATTTGATTTATTTTGTGGTGAGCTACAGGACCAGAGAGCTCCTTCCTTTAGACAGGTATTTTAAGATTCTCTGCGTTTTTATGAAGAGCACAAAATTTTACCATAAGAGCTTGAGTCATTTAACTTCTTTTCAGTGCTACAGCATCCTTTGTTGCCTCGAGGGCGCATGCACCCTGCACTGGGAGGCAGTATGGGAATGAAGGAGTAAATGTGCTCACTCCAGAGTGAAAAGCAGTTCTACAAGTCAGTGCAGGATGTACTCTGTAGGTCTGAGCTGCTGCCACAGTGCAACACCACTGCCATGAGGGGGAACACCCTGTACTTAACCTATGGATCCATTTGAGTCTGGTCCTAACTTAAACTGGGTCTATCCTTCAAGCCAGCCCCAACTATATGGAGCACAGAAGCATGTAAGGTCTGATACTTGCTTCTACTCCTAGGCCTTTGTAATTCTGTTCTTTTTAAAAGTAGAATGAAATTAGCCCTTGAGTCAAGTTTGAATTATTTTCATATTTTGGGGATATTAAAATATCTCCCAGATCTCATTAAGTAAAGCCCTAAATAAAATAATTGCAATACAGTTAGGGATTGGAAAGCCTCAGAAGGTTTGGAGGAAATTTCCGCTTTGATGAGCAGTTTGGATACTTAGGCAAAAGTTGTGTGGATCATAAGCCTGAGAAATTCACCTACTCCATTCCTCTCATTTCCAGTATCCACTGGCTTCTTGGTGCTGTTCACTGCCCTGCTTCTTTGTGTTCTCTACTGCTGTCCTCTGAGAGCCCTGTCTACTGCATCCTGCTGTCCTCAGTGTCCTGTGATCCTCTGGGACATTACTGGAGTTTCAGCCTCCTGCCTGTCTGCTCTTTGCTCTCAAGTCTCTTAAACCCCTGTGTATTTTTATGTGTTTCTTTACTCAATTTCTTTTGATTTTATTAAAACATGTCTTCCCCACAGATGAGTGTTCTTAAATACTGTCTGTGGTGTTCTGGTATTGTTAACACGAAACAAGTGAACTGAATGGACAATCATGTGCCAAAAAGGATCACTAAGCATTCCAGATATGGGTAGAAGATGGCTGGTCAGTGGGTCAGTGGCTGGTGTGGACCATCAGAGAAGAGAAATAAGTGAAAGGTATCCATAGAGGTAGGAGACTGTAGATTTGGGGACTAAGAGCTCAGTTACCTGAAAATAACAGCTGGGGCAGCAAGGGCAGAGATGTGTAGACACTGATAGAGGAAAGATGCAGGAGGGAATTCTTTTTATGAACCATTTTCCTGCTGTCGGATGGCTAAAGCTGCACTTGCTCCTGTCCTGTTCCTGTTTTATGTGATAATCTGGTCCAGATCAGCACATCCATGGAACATGATGTATGGCAGCAGTAAAGGTCCTGGATTTTTCTTTCCTTTCATAGCTCTCACAGATCCAGGCATGAATCTCTATCTGACAGGGGTTTAAACTAAAACCTGCACTGACCAGTTTGTACAGTCTGAGTTAGAGATTGAGAGTGACTTGGTGCAAGGAGTATGCCAGGTCACGCTGGCTGGTGAGGTGATCCTGCAGTTTCTCATTGTGAAGGACTGCTCCCTGGGGAGGAGGCACTGCATGGGCTCTTTCCCTCCAAACACGGTGGAAGATGGGGGGTCGTGCTTCTCAAATGCTTTGTCATTTAGATAACCAGCACTCAGAGGTTAGAGACTGTGAGTTAAAAGAGAGAGAGAGAAAAAAAAACCTGCAAAACAACCAGCAGGTCGTTGAGCTTTCAGGTTTTTCTAACCTTGTGAAAATAGCTGAACTATGTTTTAGAGACTTCCTGACTTAAGTGCAGGCTGGTAATAAGGAGGTACATACAGTAGCACAGTAATATAATTGCAATACTGATAATTCAATTTTGTGAGTGCTTCAGCTGGTTGAAGATGCAGGATAAGCAAAATCCCAAGGAACCAGGCTTCGTGATGCTTCTTTCTGTTCTGTGTTATTATTCTCACTTTCTAAATGGGACACTGAGGCACAGCAGGTAAGTGCTAGTGGGAATGACATTCAGCTCAAGCCCCCCAGGCTGTGCCTCTCACTGATGTCACAACATTGCATATAATGAGCACATTTAGGAAACAATTTAGCCTTTACCATTTCCTGATGGTTGTTACATTATGAAAAAGCATTTGAATCTTCACTATAAAAAGGGGCTTAACAAAAAAAAAAAGTACTTTTGTGGCACCGAAGGCAAGTTTCAGAGCCTCTACAGAAGCTGGTGTAAAATGTGCTTCCTCAATCCATTGTGCACTTGCCCTGCTCAGTCCTTTGTCTTGATGATTGCCCAGGCTGTCTCTCCTCCCTGCCCTTGTCCCTGTTTGTGCACTCTGTGCATGGAGTCGTGTGTGCTGCTGGCCCTGGCAAACTCCTGAGTGCCGTCGGAGCTGGGGGGGCACTGAAAACTCTCCTTCTCCCTACACAAAGGTCACTGTTTGTGCCTGGTTTGTCCCTTTGCTGCTCCACAGCAAGGGCACAGCTTTGGCCCAGGCCTGGAGCAGGAGCTTTGGGGATGTGTTTGTAGGGCAGTCCCACAACAAAGCCAGTCTGGGGGAGCACATCCCTGTCCTGTCCCAGCATTTCTGTTCTCCCTCCCTCGTGAGGCAGGTCTGTGTGCTCAGTTTGAATGCTGATAAAAATAGAGAGCACTTTGATATTGTTATTGGTTGTGTAGAAATGCTTCCCACTGGGATGCCTTTTAGATGCTCCCTCAGCTGTTCTCCTGTGGAAGGAGACAAATTACAGCCTCCTGTGCACTTTACTCATTGAATTAAGGATAAAATTGAAGCTTTTCTAAAAGACTGAGTAGCCTTAAAAATGAGTGAATACTTGGGATTAAAGACCTATGAGATATCTTTTCTAATCCTGTTTAGAAGTAACTATTGAAACAAATGGATTTACTGGTGGAGTAAAGAGGAAAATGTGAATCTAGAAGGTCTCATTGTACATTTACCTTTTGAGTTGTTGAACTCTGAGGATCAGGTAATGAAATTCATGAGTCAGAGAAGAGATGAAAGTATGTTGTAGGAGTTACCATCCTTTAAAATCATTAAAGTTCCAGAAGAAGTTGACATTTGTGTGTTACCTGGATGAACTTGGCTGTGGCTTTGTGTCTCCTTGCTTCTGAGGTGAATGCACCAAGGAGCAGTTGATTTTTTTGTGTCACAAAATGATGCTCCATTCGCTGTGCTTTCCTTGCAGGTTGGTTTGGGTTTGTTTTGGGTTTTTTTAATGTATTAGTAAAATAATAAAGTCATACAGTGCTTACTTGGGAGAAGGGAGATCTGATCACCTGCTGAAGCTGCAGCTCTCTGCTGTTAAAAGCAGATGGATTTGTGTGTCCTGTCTGAGGGTTCTCCCAATGCACCTGTAAAAGGAGGATGAGTCTTGTTGGGAACCTTAACATTCCCTCCTTCCTGGCATTATGTCAAGTCATGTCTGCATCTCTCACAGCACAAGGTGTGAAGATAATTTGCAGCCTCCTGCGTAAGCACTCTTTTAATTGCAGAAAACATAGCTTCCAAAACGCCAGGTGGAGGGGGATCTGTGGGGATTCCTGTGCAGAAATGAAGAACTGAGGAGGGCGAGGATGGGCCAGGTGTCTGCCTTTCATAAGGATATTCCCTGTGTCACATCTGGTGCCAGCATAGCTGCTCTCCCTAAATGATAAGGAAGCTTTGCAGTCGAGGTGAGGGCTGAGCTGTCAGGTGAGCAGGGGATCAGGAATTCCTGTGATGGTTTGATGGCACATGAGGGGTGCTCTGGAGTGTGGCGTGGTTCTGATGAGCAGAGCCTCAATTAGGTTCTTCTGCACATGCCTGACATCGGGTGTGAAGACGTGTTCTGGTCCGTCAAACGGAAAATGAAAAAATCATTTGTGATCTCTCATTACCAGTCCCTGTAGATTTCCCATCTCTGCCTCCTTTGTGGCATTATTCAACAGCCAATAACTTCCTGCTATTGCCAGCTAGACTTAAAAACTAAGTTTAGGAGTTAACTGAAATTCTTTTACTTAGAGATCCATAGGAAAAAGAATTAGGTCAGATCTGAAATATTGCTACTAATGACTAAGTAGCTTTCATTAATTACTTGCTCTTGATTGTAATTTACCACGAGTGGATATATGTATTTTTACCCCTCTGATTCTCTCTCCCACCCCCTGGGAGTTAATGGGCAAAGGGCTGTGTGGTGCTTGATGCCAGCTGCCATGGAGTTAAACCATGGCAGTTATCCACGTTTCTTCCTAGATAGGAAGTGTTTTCTCACAGTAAGTAATCAGCTTGAAAATATGTTGCAGAAGGCACCTAATTTCATGTGCAGTTTTTTTCTTCTAAATTATTTAGACATTGAGAGTACTCTATTTAACTCTTATGTATGCAAAAAAAGGCACTAACAGGAGTAAAATATCTCTCTCTGATACCCCTTGACTGGACAGTACCTACCTACAGGGCAGGCTTTGTCTTTCCTGCACATATTTAAGCTTTTCTGGGATAAGCAGCAGTTCACTGTCTGCTCACGGGATTCACAGCACACTGACCCCATCTTGTCTTCACTGCAACACAGCAAACATCAGGTCACCTTCCCTGTGATCCCACCTAAACCTGAGCCTGTGCCATACAGCTCTTTGGCTTCTTAGTGGTGCTCTGAACACATGCTTTGCTTTCTGGCAAGGCCTGAACTCCCTCCGAAAGGCAGGGACCCTCAGTTTGCCTGGCCAGCTTGCAATGCTGTCAGGAATTATGTACTGCTTCATGTTTTAAATGCCTGAAGCTTAAATCTGTAATCCAGGTGTTCTTCCAGGCATGCCGTCTCTTCTCTTTCATTTACCCATTTTGAATGAAAATCTTTAGTATATTAAATAAGTACTTGACCATCTTTTTTTGTGCACATGCTTGCATAATGAGGACAGTTTCTCAAAAGTTTTCTTGCAAGTGGATTCCCATGTGGTGCCTGTTAGTCACAGCTAATTACAGAGGTTGGTAAATGAGGAATATATCTGAGCTCAGGTTCCCCTCCTCCTCTTTCCACAGTGCTTCAGAAGAAAATAAAATAAAAATCCTGCAGACAAATCCAGGTTTTTCTGTGATCATAGTCTCCAAAGAGCTCCAGAGAAATCGCAGATGTGGTTTCATGTTTCAGGTTTAACTATGTTGTAATAACTACAGTCTTATCTGCAGGAGATATGCAAGTGGGGAAAGAATCATTAATTGACAGTGAAAAGTTTGACCCAAGCTCTGTGTGTTTGTTTGTTTTAAGCAGCTGAATGTTTAGCCAGACGATATTTTAACTTCTGACTGCAGCCTTGACGGTTACAATAATCTTGACAGGTTATTAACCTAGGAATGTTGTAGGAAAGGAAGCTTAGATACACGTTTCAGGAAAGCCAATCCTACTAAAGCAGAAATTCTTGTGGTTGAATTAAAGCCAAGACAAAACCTTCGGTTTTTATTCAGCTGCATGCAAACCTCCTGTGAGGCATACCGACCTTGCTTTACACCACAGGAAGTTTTTTGGGTGCTCCAGTGGGTGCAAAGCAAGGCAGAAGAAGGTGTGAGAAGTGAGGCTCTATGGCTGAGCACAAGGAGCCCACGGCTCACGTAAAAGGTTGGACTAACATCTAATTTTCCTATCTTTTGTTAGTGTTCATTCAGGAAGTCTTGCTAGCCTGAATGAGTTCCTGTGTGTGTGTGTAGTATGAGTATTATCCAGCAGGACTACATGGGATATGTCTATTATTTGTTACAAAGGCACCAGTGACCTTCCTGCCCCTATATTAGCAGCGCCTGCTGTTTTTCCATACTGCTGATTGTCAGGAATGCAGATCATCCATATAACTGGGTGCAATCCTCACCGGGCAAATTATTATCTCAGGAAAACAAAATGCTTTAATTATAAAAAAGTAAAAATTAGAGATATAATCTCAGCAGGACATTCCCACTTAAATGCCTATTTGAGGCTGGAAAAATGAATAATTTAGTGGGTAGAGGAGGCAGATTACATAATGAAATTACATAGAACTCTAATAATCTCTGTTTTTAACAGGTATGGGTTTTTTCAAGGTTGGTTTGTGATTGTTTTTTGCCCCCAGTTTTTGTTTTCTGTTTTCAAAACTGCAGCACACAGAAGACTTCAGGAGTAGCTCAAACTTTCAGAAATATGACTAGGGCTAGGACAGGAATATCCTGCCTAGAAAACAAAGTCTAAAACTGTTGCCGGAGCTCTAGGAAACACACACATGGATGCAAACTCTTAAAATTAGTACTGTACTAAAAGCTGTATAAAAGGTTATCGGTAGCAAATCCAAATATTCCTGTATCTCATCAGAGCAATTGTTTTGTGTACTTATTTGATAGGGAAAGAATTTATCATGATATACCTGTATCAAAACTATATGTTATGTGTTGAAAAAGTTATATGTCAATAAAGTACTCCTAGAAAATGTACTTGTCATTGCTACATGCTTGGGTTGGTGGATAAACCAGTGTCTCAGAATAACTCTGTGCTATGCTGGAGAAAACTGAGGGTATCAGTTTCCCTTGAGAAATACTAAATAAATTTTAAATTATAAGATCTCTTTAAAAAGTCACTGTGAGTCTAAACATTGTGTGATGGAGATCTCGAAGAGGCTCAGGAGTTCAAAACCCAGTTGGGTGGCAGTGTTCTGGTATTAAAAGTGCTAAAAGGAGGAAGTTTGAGTTTAGTCAAATGTCACGGCACAGATGCTGCCTCTAGCTGCCACATCGAGCCTCTTGTTGAACTGTTAACTGCTGCCCTGTGCTGGGAGAAATTGATTTTTGCCTCTAAAAAAAATTTTGGGCTGTTTTGGTAGTTATCATAGGGAAGGATTTCTTGTGTTTGAGCATTCTCAAACGTCGATTAAAAGCTCAAGATTTAGACTTTGTTATTTTAGTGTTTTTTCCTTTCTCTCTAGTGAGTAAATGTTCCCAGGGCTGGATGCTCTTGAAGTACAAAAATAACATCAGACATTACTCTATATTCAAACGTATATTTTAACATATGTATGTATTTGAATCAGTGTCTGTTAAGAGGCATCCCCTTCAAAAAGGCTGTCTGCAGGTAATCTCTGACGCACAGAAATAGTTTTAATTCAGAAAAAAATTGGATAAGAGAAGAGATTTTTATTTTAAACTGATGCAGTTTGTCTTATTTTCCCCAAAGGACACCATGGTTTAATGGATGGGGCTTTAATCTACCCAGAGGTCAGTCTTTGCTAGACAAGTGGAACCTTATTCCTGAGGGAATTGATATACTAATGACACATGGACCTCCCCTTGGTAAGTGAAACAAAAGTTCTGTGTGATTTTTTGCATGAGAATATTACTTTCAAAATAAGAAGCTGATAATGCTGTAAGGTATACTGTAATTGCACCCAAACTAAAAACTATGGATTAAAAACCTTTCTGAAAGAAGTGGAAAATGATGGTTAGGCTTAGCTGATCTGTTTCCATAAAAAACTTGAATTTTTTTATTAAGTTCAAGCTAGGAAAGATCTGACTCTATAACCATTATAGTTCGACATTTTATTTAAGAATAGTTTTCATCTGACAACCAGTTTCCAATCCCATGTGACTTTTTAGAGATTGACTAAAACTTTTGAAACCTTTTCTCACTACAGTGTCATGTTATTTTAAGGTTTGAGAGTAGCAGTCAAGAGTTTGGAACTATGTAGTCACATATTCTCCTTGATAATGTCCTTGTAAACTTAAAATATGTAAAATTCGTGAAGGAATAAAATTATGTTCTTAGATAATTGTTCCTAACTTGATCTAATGACAAGTGAGCACCAGGCTATGAATGCATAATTTGTTTCTTCATTAGGTAGCTAAAGTTTCTCATTTAGTTGAATTTTGCTTGTCTTGTCAATATGAGTCATTTGCCAATCTCCTTTTTAACTCTTAAGATCTAAACTAAATTCTGATAATCTCAGAAGGACACCAGGGCACTCATTCAGCAGAGGCAGGAGTACTCACTTTTGGCATATCTGAAGCTGTTAAAGCCCACACTAAAACCATTTGGGAAGTCCCACTGTCTTTTCTCTATCCTGTGCCCCACAAGACAACATCTCCTATTATTTACTGCCTTTGAGACACATGGGGAAAGCAGCCTAGGACTGTATTTTAAGTCTCTCAGCTGGGTTTACAACAACTGAGCCTTTTGTAAATATGACTGATCAGGATGAGGAAGTGTGGCAGTCCCTTCATTGCCCTTGCTGTGAGAAGAGTGATTTTGTCAGGGTTTTAGTAAGCTCTTGCAATCCAAGGAGTCAGAGCACACAATCACAGGAAGTGACCGAATTACAGTCACTCACTACATGCATGGTAGTGAATATGTAAAATCTTCTCAGAATTGCATGGTGCCATTATAAACCAGCATTTTAAGTGCTTACAGGCTGACTCAGTGTTCTCATAGTGTTTCTTGGTGATCATGGAGTCAGGAATTAATGCATGCTTATCTTTTTTTACCACAATTAAGTTAAGAGCCAGCAATCTAAGCCGAGCTAAGGAAAAAAATGGTCCAGAAAGTTTTTGACCAATGTACTTACTGCTCCTTTTATATTCTGGTTAATTTCTTAATACTACTTAGAGAATGTTGTAAGGTGATCAGCAAATTCCCTTTTAACCTTCCTGGAGCTCCCAGCATGCTGCTGTGTTCAGGCAGTGACACAGCATCCCCTGACAGCGGAGCCACTGGATATTGCAAACCAGGGCCTTCAACATAATTTTCTTAATTGCTTCATTTTCCCAAAGAAGCAAAAAAAACCACCAACCCCACAAGTGTGTTTATAATGTTTCATGGGTGCTGTTTTAAATGGGTTGTTCATCCATCTGCTCTGAACTGGGTTGGTACAGAAATCCTGTGACGCTGCAGACACTAACGAGTGCTGCCATTGAATATTTGTGCTTAAATTTTGTCTTTGAAGGAGATAATGAAGTTAAGTTTCAAAAGCTTGGCACTGTATCTTAACTACAGACACAGGTTAGGTGTCAGTACTGTGTCTAAAATGAGGGCTTCTAGCTCTCAGCCTGCATGATAATATTGACAAAACACTGCTTTTTAAATAAGTGTTTACTTATTAATATTAAGTAAATATTAAGGGAGGTAAAGCTGTAACTGGACTCTCTAGTCACTCTAAAATTTAGCCAAGTTCACATCCCATCATGTTTTTACTACCTGGGATTAACTTGGCACGGGCTGTAATTATGCTAAAGTCAGTAGAATGGTGGTACAGCTGAATGTGGCATCTGATTTCCCTTTTACTGCTCCTTGTTCACCTTGCCCTGCTGATCCTTTTCCATGCCAGTCTGGGCAGCAGGCTCCTGTAGGCACTCATCTCAGGCTTTGTACATTTTTCTGTATTATCCATAAGACCAAGTGGCAATGTGGTCAATTAACACTGGCTTGTTGGAAGCTGTTTTGCAATTTTTGCATTGCTTGAGGCTGGTGATGAGGGCTTAGAAGTAACCTGATGCTTGCAGACCACAGCCCTCCAGAAATTGTGGGAGTCTGTACTTTAAATCTTTGGGGTGGCAGCTGTATTGAGTTGTAGCTCAGTTCATCTTTCTGAGCTGTTTCATTTCTGGAGTAACCACATAGCTGGCTTGGGAAGCTGACTGCTGTAAGAGCCAGGGGAAAGGGAAGAAAAATCTGCAGCAGTGCCAGGAATAAATGTCCTGGGATTTCAAGGTGGAAGATGAGTTTAAACCTATAGTTTAAAAAAACAAATCACATCCAGAAAAATATTAATGCAGATGGAGGGAGGAAATATTAAGGAAGACAAAGTGACAGCGAAACATATCTTAAAAGCCATTGTGTGCTTTAATGGAGAGGTTATGACTAGAGATAATGTAATAAACCCTGTATGAATTATGACTTCCTGAAAGACTGTGTGAAACCTTACCTGAATAGGGAAAATTAGTGGTATTGATTGTGTTTTGCCTTCAGGTTTTCGAGACTGGGTTCCAAAGGAGCTGCAGAGGGTGGGTTGTGTGGAGCTGCTGAACACGGTGCAGAGGCGAGTCAGGCCAAAACTGCATGTCTTTGGTGGGATTCATGAAGGTAAGCAGCAGTGCTATTCCCTGCTTCATCTCAGATTTCAAGAAGCACATTTTGATGGGGTATTGCAGTGGATAATGGCATATTGGATTAAAGCAGGGAGGGAGTTCAGGGAAGTGATTGTGTGCGCGGCACTTTGTAAATTTATTCCAGAATTTAAACAGACTGTTTCAGGAATATGTGCTACATTTAGCCACCTACATCTTTCACTGTGCAAAGGTTGTTCTATACAGGTTATTTGAAAGCAATTCAAATTTTGACAAACTTGGTTAGAGAAACAGATGAGATTCCCCACAGTTGCAAGCCAAAATGAAAATTATCCCCATTACTCCAAGTACAGGAGCTAAGAAAGATGCTAGAGAAAAAAAGAAAATGTGAAAACAACTTGCTGCCTCTGCTCACCTCCCTCAGCATATGAGGAAAAGCAGAAAGCAGGGCATCTCATGTCAGGCATCAGGAGGAGCCACTGCCAGAACTCACTTTAAACACATTTCTAAAAGCACCCTGTAATACAATCTACACTCTCTGTGTCACCCTTCAGGAGTCTCACATTTTAGAAGAGATATTCTCCCTCTGTCAGTGCCAGGATAGGCAGAGTGTGACACTTCAGAAACAATGAGCTCAGTTTGTGGCAGTGGAAGAGATTGAGAGATTAAATACATTCTGGAGTTACTTAAATATTTAATACAATTTTGTAGCTTTCATGTGGCTGAGAGACAAACACTAGGAGTTCTGCCTGGGAGTGTAAGACTTCATGACCCTAGAACTCAAAATTACACATTAAGTGTTTTATATTCTTGCCTCTGGAGGTTTCTCCATTGTCTCTAACTAGGTTCTCCATAGGCCTAAAGATTTCAAGGACTTTATAAAAGAAAAATGAAAAAAGGACAGCTTTCTCTGCTAGTTGGTTTTTCTGAAACTCTTGTGACTTCATACAATGGTTCCCATGCCTCGCATCTGTAAATAAAGAGTTTATACTGGGAATACTGACATGACCCTCTGCATAGAGGCATAAATAACAGTCCTTTAATGCACCCAGGAAAAGATTGGGTATTTTGTACAAATATTAGTCCTTGCATATTAAAAATAAATTAATATAGCAAGACTTGCAGCTAAAATGTGTAAATTGTCTACAGCCTTTGTAGGCACATTGGGTGGTGAAGCTTGATGTTGAAATAGTGCTAAGGATGGGAGAGGAGGGTGTCTGAATATACAAGGCCATCATTATGAGAAAGCACCGAGGAGCCATGTGCAGCACCCTACATTTAAATCTCCTGGTAAAAGTGGCAGGACATAATAAAAGTCAACATTCAAATAAATTCTTATACGAATACTAACAAAATTTAAAATTATTTCTAGTACTTACACAGAAGACATAAGAATGGCTTGTTTCAGTACAGGAAGAAATAACAAAGTATTCAGAGCGTTACCTTAAGTGCAATTAATTTTTATCCAGCTCCAGCTGAGGTGAACATGCACCACATTCCCTTGACCCAACAGAGGCTATACACACATTTTGGTGATGCAGGTTTTTTTCCAGTGGTTGATAAGCAAAACAACCACAAACAAAGTTTTTCCCACCATGAGATGTTGTACATTAAAATTGCCAGTCTAAATAAATAAAAAGTAATACAGGTGGACAGTGCAGGAATTCTGAAGTAATTATTCTTTCTGATAGGCACTGTGGGCAGCTGTATTTATCGTAGCTTTCAGACAGCAGTGATCTGTACTGTATCATAATGGTTTTAAAGAAAACCATTTTTTCTCTGAGGGTTTGCAATGGAAAGCTTTCCTCCTCCTTGAAACTCTGGGAGTTTTTTGGTGGTTTTTTTTTTTTTTTTTTTTTTTTTTTTTGTTTTTTGTTTTTTGTTTTTTGTTTTTTTTTGTTTTTTTTTCTTTTAATACATTTGGGGGCAAATACTCCCTAGATGTTTTCAGGCTTATTGTTAGCTTTTTGTGAGTGTCAGCTGAAAACACACAGAGTTTTAGAATTATTTTTACATATATACATATACATATATATATATAAATGTATGTATGTATCTATAAAATAATGCAGTTATATAATGGTTTGGATTGGAAGGGACTTTAAGGACCATCTCATCTCAAACCCTCTGCCATGGGCAAGGATGCTTTCCACTAGAGCAGGTTGCTCAGAGCCCTGTCCAGCCTGGTTTTGAGCACTTCAGGGATGGGGAAGACACAGCTCCCCTGGGCAACCTGAGGATGTTCATGTGTGTATTTTTTAACCAGATGCTGAGTTCCTGAGTGTGAACACCAGCTGGGCAGTGCTAGGATGAGGAACTGGGTGATTAAGGCTAGCACAGGAGAGGTAGCAGAGTTCAGGTAATTTGTTGGAGAGGGGGTGTTTAGGCTAAACCAAAGTTACTTCTAGATCTTTTCCTTCTGAATTGTCATTTTCTACTGACAGACATGACAAGCATGCAAACTATAACTCCCTAATTACTTAATTAGAAAGAGGATATGTGTGGTTTGTGTTTCTGCCACACCCAGTTGCAACAGAGGATTTTCCAGGGGTGAACAGAAGTTTGTACAGAAACCAAAAGCACCCATTCCTATCTCAAACACAGTACACAGTACACACTATTTTTTCCAGTCAAGCCTTTGTGGCAGAGGTAGCAAAAGGAGCTGTTTTGAAGGGGTTAATTTGGCTTTATTGCACAGCAGGGATCCCCCAGCAGTGCTGGGTGCCCCGTGTGTCCCTGGCTGTGACTGTGCCCCTTGTCCCCACAGGGTATGGCATCATGACAGACGGCTACACCACCTACATCAACGCCTCCACGTGTACAGTCAGCTTCCAGCCCACCAACCCTCCCATCATCTTCGACCTTCCCACCCCTCAAGGATCCTGAAGCACTACTGGGGAAGGTCTATAAACTGCCATTTTCTAATTACAAAACTTACATTCAGTTATGTGTTTATTTCAAAATAGGGGCTGGGGGGGATTTTGGGGGAGCCGTGGGGGTTTTTTGTTCCAGGGTGGGGTTTGAGGTTTTTTTGTTGTTTTTTTTTTTTTAATTTGTAAATTGCTGGTGCAAAAGAAACATGATGAAAAGTTAGAGGTTGTGCTTTTTGGAAATGCAGCATTCATTTTAAATTGATAAAGCATTGTGAATTTGTAAAACAAATTTTGTTTTTCAATAAATTTGCCATTGTAAATTGTTATAGTGTTCTCAAAAGGACAGCCAAGCTTTCTTTTAATAAGTGAGAGACCTTATTTTAATATTAAATTATAAGCTAAAAAATAGGCAGCATTTACACCCAAATTTGCACAACTTGTGTTACTGTTGGGTTTTTTTAAAGTGTCTTCTTTTTCCCTAGGTTTAAATGTTAGCTTTTTATCTCCATTTATATAATATTTTCTAGTAGCACAAACAGTGTTCTGGGGTCCATTTACCTCTTGATATGTGTGCATGTACTTAAATTTGGTTCTATTCATGGTAGAATGCAGCAAGGGGAGAATAGACTTCTCAGTTGTTTGTCTCTATCTGCTTTATAAAGACTAACCTAGATAGCCACAGCCTGTATGTGATATTTACCTTCTGTTGTTTCTTTTTTAAATTATTTTAGCTTTAAAAGACTGGGGGTGAAAGCTGCAAAGAGCAGGTATTTCATGCAGTAAAAAAAAAAAAAAAAAAAAGTTGTAAATGCGGACTCCTTTTAAATATGAATTTATATATATATGTATTTTTTGTGCATTATAACTAAGTTAGGATTTAATATTGCCAGTATGGCATCTGCAAAATTATGCTGTACAGCACATCTAAATTATGAAGGATGTGACACATTTTTCAAGTGCTCAAGGCCTTCAAGAGCCCAAGTTAAATCTTTGTTGTAGTTCAGGCATTTATAGAGTCAAATGGATACAATCAAGCCTAAATAAAATAAGGCTTAGTTGTCCTTTATATTTAAATATTCTTCTTGTCTTTTTTATTTCCTTTTTCTTATTTTGCACTGTGTGTAAATGCAATCTCACTAGCACAAAATATTGTTGCAGATAGTTATTTCTGTTCCACCACTGTAAATGCTATTGAGCTTTGTTCTGTTTTATGTTACCTTGTTAATGGAATTTAGAAAAGCAGCTGTTTCTTTAAATTTATTGTGATATTATATCTAGCGGCCTTTATATGCAAATAAAATTGCAAGATTTTTAAATACATGCTTCAAGGGAATTTTGTGGTTTGTTGTGGCCTGAACAATTTTGGAGGGAGTGATGATAAGGGTGAGTAAGAAGTTTTCTATTTCTCAGTAAATTTATATTGCAGATCATCCATCAGATGTCAGTTGGTCAGTAGAGCACTCAGTTTCCCTTCTGTTTCCCTGCCATCCATCTCTCCATTCCTTTTAGACAGAAGGGGTTTTCTCTTTAGGTGCTGATGGTTCAATGTGACCAAGTTTGTGCTGCTAAGCCTTGCAGGACACTGTTCCAAATGACACAAGGAAGAATTGATCAGGCAGTAACCTTTCTGCTTCCTCACTTGGTCATTAGCACTGAGCTGCAGGTGTCTTAAGCTCATCCACTCTGGGTTAAAAATGAATAGTCAATAGGTGAAATACATCACTTTTTATGTGGATCTCTTGTCAGTTTTGTGGCTGCAGTGGGATTCACCACTGGCAGAGGAATCGCAGGGCAGTGTGGGTCTGTGTGTGCCATTGGAATGACAAACACTGCAGGACCTGCTGGTGTTTCTGCATACAACAGGCACATATATATAGTTATAGAGATAATCACAGTCTCATTCCAAAACAGGAGCTATAGCTGCAAAAATCTGGTTTCAAACATGAGAAAATAAGGCTCAGTTTTCATGAATCTGCATCCGCAGTAACATCAACAAGACCTGGAGTATCCCCATTTATCTTAACAGATTGTTAATTGTTGACATTATTTTGATAAAAAGCTTATAGACAAACAAATCCAACACTCTTACAGCAGAGCACAACTTAGTGGGCCACTGTATTTTGATGTGCATGACACATATCTGTGGAGCTGGCTGAAATATTCAGATTTATAAGGCTGCTATACCAAAGTCTTTTCTGGAGAAGAAGCTGCCGTATCTCTTAAATCTAGTTCTTGTTCTGTACATGGAATTTCTTGTCAGGTTTCCTTATGAAGTAGATAGGTACCTTCACTCCTTAATGATATCTGCCTCACTTTGCTTGCAGTGCTGGTTATTTTATCAGTTGAGCCAAAGGAAGAAAGGTCACCAAATACCAGTCCTTACTTTTGGATGTAGATGCAGGATCTGTCTTGTGGGTTTTTTCCAACTAGCAGTGAGAAGACAAGGAAATAGGTTTTGACAGTCACAGCTGTCTACTGGCAAAGAACTTTTGAGATGGCTGTCCTTGTAAAAAAACAGTTCTTGGAGCACACAGAAATCATGTATGTAGCACACCTTAGATGGTTCTGTTTCACTGATCACTTGCTTGTTTCTGCATAAGGAGGAAATACCCATATCCTCAGATGCTCTGTAGTGCCATGAGCTTTCAGATGAGCAGAGAATAGCCACTGTATCTGTGTTGCTCTCCAGCCCTCTGCAGAACCTGGCACCTCTTCATTAGCTACAGCAGGAATAGTCCATGGCACCAGTCTGTCATGTCTCTGCCTCTTACTAAAAACTGGGTTATTCCAAAACCAGAAATTCCAAGCCAACAGCAGCTTTGTTCTAGGATTTGAGCAGACTTCTGTCAGCAAAATGAGTGGATGGCAGTGGAAGTTCATCCAGGAGTCTGCCTTGGGTAAGACTGGTAGTGAGAACAGACCAGGAGCAATGCCGTGAAGGAGCAAATCTGTAACAAACTCTGTGATAAGCTCTAAACTGCTACCCGTAGCCATAGGTGTCCTAAAGGTGTCAGTCTTGCTTTCAGCTCTTTGCCATGTGGCTTTTTGGCTGTGTGATGCAGCAGGTCTATTACTAAGTGGTTCTGCACTGGGATACAAGGGCCTGGATTTGTAACAACAGACTATGATTTCCCCCTTCCATTTAGACACATCGAGGATTGTGACTGCTTTGTCATCAGGGGATGCTGGTGCTAAATGCAGCTGGTCATTTATAGAAGTATGTCTTCAGGGATACTTTCTAACCTTGGGTTTTTTCCTGGTATTTTTTCTTTCAGGTTCTGTCATCTTCACCTTGCTGGTGGTTCAGCACTGAGCTTGCTCTCCTCTATGCCAGAGAGTTTTTAATTTTACTCATTCAGGTTGTTTTTATCTTTTTAGAAATTGATCTAGTTTTCCTCTTCTGAGGAAGCTCTCATTTTGACTAGCAGCAATTACAAAGAGGCCAGGAAAATATTAGCAGTTTGGGTTTTTTTCTTTTTGTGCTCCTTAGAGATTTTGAAATGTATAGGTGTCTGTCTGTGCTGTCCCAGGCAGGTAATTTTCCTTTGCTGGATGTCAGCCATATCTGACAATCAGGGTAACTGGGACACAGTATGGCTTGTAGAAGTTTGGTTTCACAGGGATGCCAAATGTGTGATAAATCTGCTTCTTTTCAAGGATCTTTCACTTCTAAAAGTAGCTCGATACGTGTATGTAGAATAAACCTTGGGTAATGAGTCTTTCTTTGGGGTCTAGTCCAAGCCCATTGAACTCACCAGGAGTCTTTCTATTGACTTCAGCTGGCTCTGGATCAGGCACCTGGCATCTCTCTGGATTGTGTTTCTGTCTGTTACTCATCCTTCAAGCTGGAGAAGATGGTCCTTGGTTAAGATGCAAGAACTCTTGGCAGGAAGAGAGACCTACCTATTTTAAGTGCTGAATCTTTCCAAGTGATTGATTAACAGCAGTGTAGTCGATTAACCTTTCTTCTTTTGAGAGCAGCTTCCATCTCGTCATCTCGATAAGGCTGAGAGCAGTCAAGGCCTTTAGCAGGGGAGGGCTGGGGAACAGGATGTTCCCCAGAGGTGATTGGTTCCCAATTCTCTCTGCATACTGAATTTAGTGAATTCAGCAGACCTTGGGGTCAAGCATTTATTAGGCTAAGAGACTGTCAAATCAATCTGCTCTACTCCAGGCAAGTTCCACCAGGAGAATGGGTTTTGCCAAGAGTCTGTCTAAGCCATAGATTGATGACTGACTCCTGGTTGAAGCTGCCTTTCTCTTTTCCATTTTCCATGAATCAGAATTTTTCCCCTCACTGACACCAATATTTTCTCCTTAGACAAATTTGATTAAGGAAACTCTTGGAATCTATCTGTAATTTAAGTCATAGGGAGAGTTCCAAACTCTGTAGTCCTTCCATTGTGTGTTACATTGACCTTAGGGCCTTCTTTGAGACCTTGCTTTTTGACCACACGTGTTTGAATTATGTTTCTGGAATTTTCTTTTCACCTCTTCTCTCCCTTGCCCCCCCCCCCCCCCCCCCCCCGGTTCTTTTTTCAACTTAATATTCTCTAGCAGTTATAGGCAGACAGGAATTCCGATTTTTCTCTACCTAACATCACAGCTTCTTAATGGGAAGAGAAATACATTGTAAAAGCAAGTGTATTTTCTATACTTTATACTAATCCTAACTTCCTTGCAGATTCCTCATTTGCTGCAACCAGAGAGTTGAGCACTATCATCAACTAATTAACTTGAGCTACTCAAATAAAATCATGTTATGATCAGGCTTGGACAAGGATGTCAGCTGCCAGAGGACACCCTCTGCACCCTTATGGGCAGGTTCCAGCTGTCAGAGCTCTGCCTGATCTGCAGAAATGCAAGGAAAGGTACTCTAACACAAGAGTGCAGCCTAAGTGCAGCATGGAAGGCCAAAGTCAGGTTTTAACATTTTCATCTTCACTTCCTGCCAGCCTAATCAAGAGAAAATGCAAGACAAGTCAGAGTGAGCTTAGTGCTCTAAATCGGTTTTCAGTGATCCATATTGATTTGTTTCTTCCCCATCTAGTTATCACTTTTCATGCCTCCACCTCTGGCAGGAGCCAGCCAGTGCTGTAATGATTCTATTAGGCTGTGGCTATAAGGATACATCTCATTTTGTTTTACCTCTTGTTTTCCTCAGTCTCAATTTACTTATTGTTGATTATAGAATAGAATCAGAGGAGTCCTTCATTTCTTCTGGGCAACATTTCTCTGTAATTCTCACTACACAATTCAGTCACTTATTTTGTGAAGGTTTACATTCATGAAAGGGGGTGTGACAAAAACCTGTACCTGAGTTTAGGATAACTGAACGAATAGCCCACATTTGTCTCTTTATCAAACAGTGAGTAGTACTTTTTAGGTAATTGTCAATGCTATAATAGGACTTGACAGATTTAGGAACTGAAGAGTTGGGACTGCATAAGTCCGAGGAGTTTAGTATAAAATAAAAGACTTTGTCTTCCTCAAATTGCATTAAGATGTATTTTTTTATTACCATTACTATTGAAGTGGCTCAGTCTGTTGCCAAGGGCTCTCAGTTACTAAAGGAGCAGCACCACAAATATAAGGGGTTTTGCATGCTCTGCTCAAGCATTTTCAACATTAACTGTTGTGTAAGGACTGCAGCAAAATATTTTCTTTTCTGGTGAGTTACTGCAATTGGAGGAAGAATGTAAACTTTTTTTTATGAGCACTACCATTGATTCTTTAAGAGGTCTGAAGCAGGTACAAAATCTGCATTATTGTGAGATCCAAATTGAAGCACCACATTGTTACTGGATTTTTGTCAGGAGGTATCTAGAGAATTCTGGAGACAGCATGTTTGAGCATCATATTGATATGGGCTACATATTGATATAAGCATCATATTGATAGGAGGCTTGACAGTACAAGGCTCAAGCCCAGCTCTGGCTGGGAGAGGGGCAGTTCCTAAGAGGAGCTAAATTGTATTGATTAAAGTCTCCTGAACAACTTCTTGCACAAAGTGCTTTTGAATCTTCCGCAGACTTGAAACTACGAAATACATAGACTTTCACATAATCAGTTATATTTGATTTAAAACTTTGAAATCCAAGAGCTGTATCAGGTTAAAATGAAATTCAGGTGGTTTATTTTTATTTCTGCTTTGTGTTTCTGTTATCAAATTGAGGCCAGCTTTTCAGGTATGGTTAGGTTGCCAGTAACATGTTACTCTTGAACACCCTATCACTTGTTGGATCTGGAAGTATGTTAAAAAAATTCTGGGTTTTTGGCATGTCTTATTAAAAAAAAAATCTTTGCTGTTGTTCTAAGATTTATCTAGAGCTACTGTAGGTACCAGTCAGACTTTAGCACAGTGGATAGTCAGAGACAAAATTTACTCATCTTAGTATAATGCCCTACAGCAAGCTATCACCTATGTGAATGAAAGTGGAGCTCTCAGCTACACTCCAGGAACAGAAAGATGTTCCTGACTTGGTGTTCCCTGTCAAACATGATCAGAGAGTCCCTTTACTGTGAAAGCCCAAGTCAAACAAGGATCAGGGAAAGCAAAAAGCCAGTAACTGTGCTATTTTTACTGTTAGAGCAGCTGTGGGAGGAAAATCAAGCTGATCAGCCAGTTACACCAGTGGCCTGTAGCCAAACTAAGGATGGAATCCTTATTTTCTGATCTGCCTTTTTGCTGCTGTTCAGTTCCTCACAACTTTTTGTTTAGAAGGATCATACAATGAGAATGAACCACCTTTCTAATACTAATTTGGAGAAACAAAATAATTTAAAAGCCCACAAAAGATTTCACATTAAAACTAACATTTGAACCACTGATAACCAATAGATAACAGAAAGGCGATTTGAGAGACAAACTGGATTTCCAGGCTAAAATACACAGGCTATATACACAGGCAAATGTTAGACAAACAATATTTTATTACTTGTTTACTGTAATCTTCCTTCTTGAGGGTGTGTGCCAAAATGCCAGGGCAGGGACAATTCCAAGACCATCCCACCTCCCACCCCAGAATTTTCTTTTGTTTGGAGAGGGAAAGTGGAGTGTTGGAGGGACTTTTTTTTTTGTGTGTGTGGGTAGTAGTTCCCCAGGCACTATTCCTTAGTAGGAAGTGCTCTTTGTTGAAATTTTAATCTCAGTTTACTTTTGTTCAGACCAGCCAGTTGGACTTGTACATGTCACACAGTAAATTTTTTTTCTGAAACTACATTTTGATAGATTTTGTTCCCAGCTTAAAGTCAAGCCTGAACAATGGGGGCAGGTACACAGCAGGGCTGCACTGATGATTTAGAGTTTGCTGGCTTTTATATGGAGCAAGAGGAAAGCTGGTCTGGTGTCAGCAGTCATTACCTTCTGTCTGTGATGTGCTTTCCCGACACAGTGGCACTTGAGAGGCTGCTTTGTAACCACGTTACTATGAAAACAGACTTTTCCAAGGAACAAATTATCCATCCGGAGTGCAGTAACCATATGCAGACAACCCCAGCTGTAGCTCTGGCTTCCACTAGTATCATTTACAGACCTGAATATTTGTATAAATGCCAATTAAGCTGTGGTAGCACTGTTTGTCACAGAAAGCTTGGCCATATAATAAAAATACCTCAGTTTCTGTTGCCAGACATTTTGAAGAGGGCTTCTGCTGCAATAAATCAGCCTTGCATGGTTACAGAAATGTAGGACAAAGTTTCAGCGTTTCTGGGGATCTGATTTTGTGAAGTTGGTGATGCTGCTCATGTGTGTTAGGGATGCAGGGCTGGCTGCTGTGAAACCACATACAAAACAGTGAGACCTGACAAGTTGTAGGAAGAGCACTTCTATTGGACAGAACAGTCCTAAAGCCCAAGAATAGGACAATGGAAGAAATACTGGAAGTGTGTCCAGTAGATAACACAAAGTTTACTCCCTCCTGCAAGCATACATTCAAACAAGAGCATCTTGCCTGAAGTTTGACCCTCAGCAATCACAGCACTGATTTTAGAAATTACTGTGAAGCACAATGCATGTGCCTATGAATCATCTGAATCATACTGCATATTGACACTGAAATAGCTGTGTAAACTTCCCTGGCATCTAAAAATCAACTTGTGGAGTATTTCTTACACAGAGGCTGACACGGTGCTGGCACTTTGATACACATCTGCACTACAGACTACCTGACCTGCCATCCAGGTCAGCTGGTTCTTTTCCCTTTGAAAAAAGAAAGTAGCTCTTCATGGCAAATGAAGCCTCTCTAATCTTCAACCACTGTCCATTTACACATGAGTAAATAGGTTAAACTGTTCATAAAATGACAGAATCATGTGAGGAGTAACACAAAGTGGCAGAAGCAAAACTGAAAAGCAGTCCATATTATTTTGCTCTGGGTTGTACCTGCCAATGTACTGAAGACTAAGCACAAGTTTTGATAACAGTCAAGTTAATGGGCAAGGGGGAAATAATGGTTGTTCAGAGAAATTTACTCTTTTTCCTCCTACCAGGGGACACAAATGCTCTCAGTATGGCCCTCCTGAGCTCAGTGTGGCCATTCACTGCTTTACTGCAAGGACCCTGCACCAGTGACAATGGACAAGGGGAGGTAAAATGTGCTCAATGCACTAGAAGTGTGCCTGCATATGAGGGCATGAGTTTCATCACATTTGTTTTCATTTTCCTGCCTACTGCTTTGTGCTCTGGCTAGCCCAGTATCCTTCCTAACACCCAACACATTTCCTGCTCTGCAGCACCTTTGAGGATTGCTGCTGCTGCTGCTGGGGAACTCCACAGGTTCCCATCACCCATCACCCCCCAGGATTTCCCTCCAGCAGTGGGATTGGGTCCCTGAAAGGGGCAGGAAAGAGAACAAGCAGGAGTAATATGTTTTACAGTGTGTCTGCATGCACAGCACCACAGCTTTCCTCTAGGATACAAATAAACGTGAAAGAATATCAGAACTGCAGGAATGATTACCTGAGCCAGGCAGTTTCCCAGTTTCCCCAGTTTTCATCATCCCTCACCCTCTGGAAAGTTGCTATGATCCTACAATGGTCACTGAACATTGTTTTTTTCATTTGGGTAGTTTGTCCAATATAATACAGCCCTCATGGACTTACAGCTCATCCCTATTGTAATAGGTCACCATATGCTTCACATCTGGCCCTACAAAAGGAACCATATTACACATATGATGACAACTGTTTTAGGGCACAGTCTCCAGAGACTGATAACTGTGACTAGCAGTCTTGACAATTTAGCAGTTTCATTAATCAGCATTAAAATCTCATTTTACTATAAGAAGCATAATTACTACTAAGCCAAATAATGACTAAAATAAGGAATGTCACGAGTTTTGTTATTTAGCAAGCTGATACAATCTTTTTCTAAAATGAAGGCATTTTAAAAAAGCCAACAGGAAGTCCACTGCAGTGTCTCATAAAAATTGTTGGACCAATCAATGATGATAGAGCAGAAGTGTATTTAACCAGAAAACAAGCAAAGGATGTAGACTCCATATATATGTTTTTCAGAATTCAATTCGTTCATTCGTCACAGGAGAAAGTACTGCTTTAGAATTGCCTGGAATATCTGAATATTTGTCAGGTGAGTATTTCAGTTTACATCTGGGATCTAATTCTGGCTTTTATTGGTGAGGGGGAGGGAAAAGAAAAAGAAGCCAGTTTCCAGACAACTGTATGCAGGGAAATTAGGTCTCCTCTTTCCTCACACACCACATCCTGGAACCTACTGGTAATTAAAATTTGACAAATTAAAAAAAAAAAAAAAACAAACATATTTTCTATATGTTTGCTATAGGGGATTGAAACTCAGTGCAAATTCTTTTCTTGAAATACTTGAAGTCTTCCTAAGAGGATAAGGCACAGGAGCCTGGGTTACTCACTGACTGCTGTGTACAGTTCCATGTTTGTGGCTCTTCTGCAACATCCTGATAGCCTTTTCTTAACATACCATCCACTCAAACATGAATAAGGGGAGGCTATGCCAGGTGGACAGGTACATTCCAACTTGCAGTAGTTCATATTGTGAGACAGCTGCCTGCAGAAGGTCAGCTTGGAAAAATGAGAAAAATGTCCTTGAAAAGAGCCAGGGAAAAATAATTTGGTTCTCTTCTTTATTACTCATCAAATCAAAATCCATCCTGTGTATGCCACTGCTGTGTGGGTTAGAAAAAGGAAATTGCATTCTCTTCAAGTAAAACACTTTTTTCCTTCTCTATTGAGGAAGGTGACTTTCTATTGAATTTACTGAAAAGTTGCACCCCAGATTCAGTGTAGCAGCAAGGTACGTACACCTCTTTAAACTTCTGCAGGGTCAGGGCTAATATGCAGGTGGTTTGTTATGGCAGGAAATGCTCTAAAAGTGCCCTGGAACTGCAGACATGCCTCTGCTCTGTGTATGTCCTGTGGGCACCTCCTGGAAAACAAACAATTCCTACAGCACTTGCAGCTGAAATCTCCCCTTTCCCTGCAGAGGGGCAGAGAGTTGTTTCATTCTCCCAATGCAAGGGTGACTAAATGCATTTTTGACTAACAGCTTTTAGGTACTATTTATTGCCAGGTATGATTAACTCATTTTAAATTAACTGTGTTACAGCTACAAAGCAAGGAAAGACATTTATCCCAGGCACTGCAATTAAATCTGTTTTTCTCTAAATTCCACTTTTTTTAAATAAGGTAGCTGTTGGGGTAGATGAGCAGGGATGCTGGCCTGGAGCTATCCCATGAGGTTCCCTTAAGGACCACCTGCTGTCTTTCCTGGCTGACTCCCTGCCAGGTTAGACACTGGAGCAGAAGACACTGGAAATCCCTTCAAAACTAAATTTTTCCAGCTGCCAAGAACTGTGGCACTCATCAAGGAAAATACAGGTGATGTACTTGATTCCTCACATGAGCAGGTCTCCAAAGCTGAAATTTATTTTAAGCTTTGCTTATTTTTGGAGAGGTTCTTGCTGTTGTTGTCAAACCTATGCTAAAGCAATTACTGTCTGGAGGGTCACCTGGAGTTCAGTATCACTGAGAAACTTGGAGCAGAGCAGCGAATGGCATGAACTGCTCAGCAGAGGGGCTGACACAGACTCGTTCCCTTAAAGAAATAGAGCAGCTCCCTTCTTGCCTCTCTGCCTCCTTGCTTTATTTTTTTTTTCCAAATGAGAAGCAGGTTTAAGTCCTTTTTTTTCACTGCATCAAGCTGTGCTGCTGAAAAACCCCTCCCCTGCTCCAAGTAGCCAACTCCCCCCCAAAAATCAAACCCTGACATGTACTGGGGGCAGCTCCAGCCTCCTTTTGCCTGGCCCCTCAGGGGTATTGAACAAACCAAGGCATCATTAGGTTTCAGAGCAATCCTCCGAGACAAGATCTGTTTTGACACACAATCTGAAAGGGATGAACTGAGATGTGACAAAGAGCAAATGAAAGCCAAAGCAAGAAATAAACATGGCCATCTAAGGGAACTCCTCAAATGTGCTCTTCCTCTTGATCAGCTGCTCCTTCCCTGTCCAGCTGAAGGGATGGGCAGGGAATTGGGCTGTGTGTCACTGCTGTGTGAGAGTGAGTTCTGCCACAGGGAGCCTCTGCTGCCTCCATGCAGCTTCATTGCCATTTTCATGTTTTCTAACTTTCCTTCAGTCACATAACTTTTACATTTAGATGGCTTAAGAGATTGATTTTTCTACTCAGTCCCTTGGCTGGAGAATCACCGTGTAATGTAAGGCAGCTGTTGCTGCATCTGAAAGCTCCAATACCAAGAACTTGCATAGAGAGAGAAACCTGCACTGGGGAGGAGTGGGATGGACACAGCAGGGATGCTGGCTGGGCCGGCTGCTCAAAGGAACCACAAGGACCATTTTCTGAGTCTGTGTCAGAGCCCCAGCCATGTCCTCTCCACCACAGGAGGATTCCCTAACCTGGGTAAGTGCTACATTCCTGGTGGGAAAGCCACATTCATTGGTTTTCTCCCTGCCACAGAAAAGCAGCTTTTGTGTGGGGCTGTCCCAGAATGTGCTCTATTTTCAGTTATGTTCCAGAGAAAAGTAGGATGGATGTAGCTGTTGTTTGAGGGAGGAGGGAAGTTTAAAAAAAAAAAATCAGAAAATTGCCTTCCCTTTTTTTGCCTTTTCACTTTTTTGAGAGCTGAGGAGTTATGCTGCTCCACTTATAGCAGCTGCAAGTGGAGGGCTGCTTTACAGCTGTGTGTATGTGTGTATAAATACAGCACATCTTGTTTCCCCTTTTCTCTCTGTATGTGTGCATACACACCACAAATGAAAACCTGCTGATGTTTTCTGCACTGACAAACATCCTCAGATGTTAGGACAGCTGGTTTTGCGGGATACCCACAAACACACACGCAGACTTTGTGAACTGTTTTCATTATACCCAGCCATGAGGGTTTTTAATAACAGAACTCAAGGACTTGCAAGAGATTTATTTTCAGCCTCTCTGTCACTCATGAAAATACCTGCTCACAGATAAACCTGTTTATTAGTTCATAGTGGTGATTATAGGCAATCCTCAGGATGGACCTCTTGGACATTACAAAAATGCCACAATTTTCATCACAAATAAATTTTATAAGTCCTGAGGAGGGAGAGAGCCCTGATCCTCTACCCAGGAGAGCCAAAAGTTCTGCTGTTCACTTCCAAACTGCAGGCAAGGTGCTGGTACTGGTTAGGTACATGGGTTTTATTTGGTAAGTGAGAACAGAACCAAAATAAGAGTTTTGATACCATTTTTGGTGTAAATATTTTTGGTGTAAATATTTTGTGTAAACATTTTGTGTAAACATTTTGTTCTCTGATCATTATTCTCATATTTAATAATGAGAAGTAAGTGTACCAGGTAAGCGCAGCAGAATTATTAAAATAATTCCCTGATGAAGAGAGAGAGGCCTTCAGGAAAGGGCCAGGCTTTATTGTCTGTGAGGGTGCTGTCAGCATAAATAATTATCATGAACTTCAACTTCAAGCAATCAAACTTCATCATATTGAAGGAGCCCCATTAAATGCTCAGATTGTTCTTAATTTGATCTAGTGCAGTCAATTCCTGAGGGAAGGAGAGAGTGCAGAAATCAATACGCCATTGCTAAGGAAGCTGGGGTGTCTGAGTCCTGTGTGCCAGAGGAAGTGGAGCTGCCTGAGGAGGGAGGTTGTCTCATCCTGCTGAGACCTGAGGGCCATCACTTTGGGGAAATGCTCAGGAGCCCTTCAATCGCTTCAACCAGACAAAGAGTTTCACAGACAACTGGGCTGAGGGAAATCAGACTCAAAACTGTTTCTTCTAAAGTCTGGCAGAGTTGCCATTCAGCTCCTCTCCTTGGTTTCCTTGTGTCCCAGCCAGGTTGGTGCTGGCACCTGCTCTGCCGTGAGGATGCTTTTCCAGCACTCACCCAGTGCTGCTGGGGTGCTCACTGCTGCCTCAGTTCTGCCTTCTTCTGCCTTCAGAGTCATACAGAGAGCCATGCAGGCTTCAGTGCACCTTCTGTTCCCTCTCTGTTTATAGCTGTTCAAGTCAAAATACACTGCTGGTTTCAGTTTACTGGTTTTTATGTCTCCACTCACATTTTCTTCAGAGGAGATAATGAAATGCTGGACATTAAATGAGAAAGATCCTGGATTTGTGGGCAAAGCTAAGTAGAGAAATCTAACCCTCTAGACTGAGGTTAGTGTTCATAACATTTAGAATTTAGACTTGATTAACTCTACTGCCTGGACCTATCCTGTCATGGTCTAACCTCAACCAGCAGCTGAGGTTAGCTGAGCTGAGGCCACCCAGCCCCTCCCTCCCCATCGGAATGGGGGAGAGAATGAGAAGGGTGGAGGTGACAAAACTCCTGGGTTGAGATAAAGACAGTTTAATAGGGAAAGCAAAAGCCATACAAAGCAAATCAAGTTCATTCCCCACCTCCCAGGACAGGCAGGTGCTTGACCATTCCCAGGAGAACAGGGCTCCATCATATGTCAGGATTACTTGGGGAGACAAACACCATCACCCCACTTCCCTCTTTCTTCCCCCAGCTCTCAATGTGAGTAGGATGTCCCATGGTCTGGGATATCCCTTGGGTCAGCCGGGGTCAGCTCTCCTGTGTGCTCCTCTCCCACCTCCTTGTGCACCCCAATCTAATTGCTGTTGTGGTGGGGTGACAAACAGAAAGGGCCTTGACACTGTAAGTGCTGCTCAGCAGGAAGGAAAACATCTCTGCATTATCCACATTGTTTCCAAAACACAGCCCCATACCAGCTACCGTGGAGAAAATTAACTCTATCCCAGCCAAAACCAGCACTTGTATGAATACCCTGTCCCTAAATCAGCCCCTTTCACTGTCAGCTTCTGTTACACTTCTTGTAGCAGCAGAGAGCCCAGCAAAGTTGAAACACTTGGCATCTCTAAATTTTCTAAATTTTTGTTAGAACTTCTTTTATATCTCATGATTTAAAAATCACCCTGTCGCTTTGTAGTTATTCTATTGATCAATGTATTAATATTGAAATGTTTCTAAATAAAAAAAGTTTGTGGTGAGCAGATTATTTTTTTCCCCTCATATTTTGACCACAGAACCGTGGAAAAAACTTAACTTAAAAACACTCTGAAAAATAAATAAGGATAAGGCCATTTATGAAGTAAAATGCCTTTTCATTTGAAAGTTCTCTCTTCCTCCCCATTGGGCCTTGCACATGCACATTGAACTGCGTGGATCCAATTGTGAGATGCTTCTTCCGAGTTCTGCCTCAGATAACTGAATGTGTTTTGTCTCAGAAATGCTGCAAAGGACACAGATAAAGGTTTTACAAACAGATTTCATGGGTTTTCCCTTTCTGATTGCTGGTTGAATATTGGGAAACTCGACCTAATTCAGAGCAGGAATAACATGCCCTACTCTTTCAAGTGGGCTTCAGTGGACAAAGAAGCCTTGCTCCAATCCTTGGAGGTAAAGAAAGGAGGCTTTCACATCCTGTTAGCCCTTCCCCCCCGGCAGGTTCAGAGTGCACGCTTAAATCTGCAAAGAGAGCATGCCCAGCTTTTCCTGGCCTTTTCAAAATAAACCAACAAACCTTTCAACTTGCTGGTCCCACACAGTCACCTTTTTGTGCAGCAGGAGGTGCCTTGTGACTGACTGACTGACGTGGCAGGTGCTGCAGGAGCTAAGACAATTCTGCATTTCAACTGATTGTTGTCGCTACCAAAGCCTATTATCTAGGGTAATAAAGTTTAAGATTAGGGGATTCTGCATGTTTGTGCTATTCTCCACAAAGCTTATCTTCTAATAGACCAGCTGCTTTATTACGCTTCGCCCACCCCTTCCATTGTGTGGGGAAGGCACGTGTACGACTGGGAAGGCAGAGAGGCAGGCCATGGCCACCAGCTGGGAATATCCCCCCAGGCTCCAGCTGGGAGCATTGAGTTACCAGCAGTTGCCAGCTGGGAATGTCTCATCCTCCACCTTGCCCGGCAAAGCACATCCTGTTAATGCCAGCGTTCTGCCAGCTCCAGAACCCAGTGGTGTTTCCACTCCACTTCCTCCTGCCTTGGGTGCTCCACGTGCAGCTGCTCTGGCTTTGCTGGCCGTGGTGTCCATGCCCATGGGATGCAAGTGTTTAGCTGAACCACCTCCTCTTCCTGTTCTCTGGCACTGGCCCTTGTGTACTGGTTGGGGCTGGGGTTAAGTTTCTCCCTCATGGCTGCTCTGGACTGCTGAGGACGTGTGCTGGAAGTGATGTCAATAACACAGGGATGTTTAACCACCCTGATAAAACACGCAGGGCTTACATGGAACCACAGCCTTCTCTCCTCTCACCCCACCCATGAGGGGCTCGGGGGGCACAAGATGCTAGGATGGGACAGAGCCAGGACAGCTGACCCCAGCTTACCCAGAGGATATTCCTGGCCATATGGCCTCAGGCTCAGCATATAAAGCTGAGGGGAAGGAGAGGGGACATTCAGTGATAGCATTTGTCTTCCCAAGATACCATTATGAGAGCTTTCCTGGGGATGGCTGAGCACCTGCCTGCCCATGGGAACTGGGAAGTGAATTCCTTGTTTAGCTTTGCTTGCACATGTGCACTTTCGCTTTCCCTATTAAACTGTCTTTATCTCAACCCAAGATTTTCCTCACTTTTACCCTTTCCATTCTCTCCCCTATCCCTTCAGGGGGGAATGAGTGAGTGACTGCACGGGGTTTAATTGCCAGCTAGAGTTAAACCTTGACACCTTGGAAAAAATGCTAAACATCTGTAGCAGAAAGTACTCAAATGAAACTGCCAACCATTCATCACAGAGAATTTATTAATGTCTTCCCCTTACATCTTAAACCTTGCATTCACTGAAGGCCACGACATTCAGATATTATTGCCACATATCTTATACAAACAGGGCCTCAACTAACCTGAGGTCAGGAGAGGGGGGGAATATGCAGACGCTGTCACCATGTCCTCCCATTTTTTTTTTTTTCCTCTGGATGTATCCTAGATGCATTTTAATAAGCAGGAGCTGTCAGTATAACATTTTGCCTTCTTCACATCGTATGTGGGAATGTTAAAATAACATTAGCATTTCATTTTTGATCCAATGATCTTGGAGTGTTTCGAGGGACAGGAGCAGACTGGAGAAAAAGGCCAATGGGAACCTGACAAAATTCATCAGGAGAGAACACAAGTCCTGCACTGTGGAGGGAATGTGTTGGAGTGAGCTCGTGGAGGAGGTTATTAAACCCCCCTGTCCTCAGCGTTTGTCAGGCTACATCACAACTGATATTGTGATATCTGGGGTCCCTCATGTGAGGAAGGAGAAGAAACTGTGAACTGCAGAAACGATTTTATCTGATTTGTGCATTACCACCCAATTCTGCATCAGGAGTGTCCTTAATAGCCCCCTGCATTGGGGGAATACAATGGCATGTCAACTCCAAAATCTCTGTCCTTCCTTCAAGGCCCTTGGGATCAGATCTTGCCACATTTTATAGCTTCAAAATAAAGACTAGAGCTGGCAGTTTTTGCAGATGTCATTACCTTTAATTAGCAGATAACACTACCCCTGACTGAGAAATTGAGTGGTCTTTGTGACTAACATAGCAAAGCCAGAATAAACTGTCTTAAGGTTTGAGAGCAGCTTCAAATATCACTTATTTCCATCCCTGATTCAGACATTTTGTCTTCAAATTGGCTCAGGAAAGCAAGCACATCAAAGATCAATATACTTCAGGGAATGTGTGGGAGGAAGGGAAGAAGAGTAATGGTGAGATGATTCCCATATTACTTTGAGGCACATTAATATTTCTTTGGCCACAAAACACAGATCACAGATGAGCTCCAAAATAAGGTAGGTTTTGCTGCAAAATGCATAATACTTGTATGAGCTAGGAGCCCTGCAGGTATCTTTAATGGGTATCAAACATTTATTGAGAAAACAGGAAGAGTGGTAATTTAGGACCAAAGCAGTTGACAGAAGCTGAGTATATAACACAGCAGTGCACTGTAACAAATGTAGGCAATAAGGTGAATCACTCTGCACAGTCAGACCCACAGGCTGTAAAAAACAGGTAAGAATTAACCAAATATCAGGAAAAAAATTATATATATATATATATATATATATATATATATATCAAAGAGGATACTATCATCCAGTAATTCATTTTTTGGGAAAGGACTGACTGGTGTGACTAGGGCTGAGACCAGGGCACAGTGTACACTCACTGTGGTGGCAGTGCCACAGTTACACTTCTGTAAGCAGCTTTATCATAAGGCAACAGTGCTTAATTTTGCTCTTAATAAAAAACGTCAGGAGATGAAGAGCAAGCTGAAGATTTCTACTGCCATCCTGGGATTTAGAGGTTATGCTGAAATCATTAATACAACCACTATTTGAACTCTTTTGATCACCAAGTATTAAATTCATCGGTAAGTACATAAATCCTAGGAAGCAGGAAAGCAGAGCTACCAGCATCACTGGCCCATTTTCATCTGCTTTTCTAATCATTGCCAGTGGTTGTAATGTCCCTCAATCATCTCTTGAACTCCATAAAGAACCAATACAGCAGTCCTCCCCAGAAAAAGCTTTCCTAAATTATCTTAGAAGATCTGTTCTTTTACTTCAGACTCTCAGAGCATCCATTAAAGTCGCAGGTGGTTTTGTTCCCTTCTTGGGGCTGCTGTTCATGGTTTGTGCTAGCCCGGAGAGGCAGGCTTGGCCCTGCCCCTGCTCTTTCCAGCGAGTAGGTATTTCTCAAGGCAAAGAGCCTTGATGCGTTTGCTGCACCCCCAGTGGTGACAGCCCTGCTGGAAGAGGGTGAGACGCATTCCATGGGTCAGTACAGGAAGGTACCTTCCCTGGGGAGGGCAGAGACGTTATACATCCCTGCACAGAACACCTGGCTGTGTGTGAGGGGTGGCTGTGGGGTGAAAGGCTGCCATCAACCTCCCTGAGCTCATGGGCAGGGGCTGCTTCAAACATAGTGACACAGCAGCACCCATTTAACTCAGGATTTTAGACAATGTCAGTCCTTCTTTTTCATGCTATAATTATTTTTATGCTGTTTTGTGTGGCTTTTAGCCTTTTCTGCAAAGAGTTTTTCTGTATTTTATGGTGATGCTGTTGAGTCCATGGTTGAGTGCTCATCTCCTGGCAGACCTGCTCTGGCTTGCACATGCCTGGCTGTAGGTCCAGCAATTTATCCCTATGCTGTGGTGATAAAGAGGAAAGTTTTGGAGGTTTTTGTTTTGTTTGTTTTGTTTGTTGTGTTTGTTTGGGTTTTTTTCTGGTTTTTGGGTAAAATGACTGCCTAATATAAAACCTGTGCTCTAAAGCCAGAAGACCTCAAGCCATTTATTAAACCAAAATCTACATTGGAAGTAGATGAGTCAGCACAGCAGTCAGGGAACTCTAATGGTAATTTCTTGTTATTGTTTTAGAAGTTCTTAAAAAATATTTTGAAGTGAGACAAAGGATTATGCTAATGAGCCTGCTGAGCTGCCACTGCCTTTCCACAAGTCTTTAAGATGATGGCCACATTTTCTTCTAAAAGCAACTCTCTCATTAACAGGAAGACTCCGGAACACATGGGTTCTCACAGAGAAATAATTCCTCTAATTGTATTTTCTATTTGACTTCAAGCGGTATTTGAATAAAACTGTCATTCCAAAATATTATGGCATTGTTCCTTAGTCTTTCTTTTCACATCCTTTTCTACATTTAAAATGAAGAGTCATATGAAACCTCTGCTTGCTCTTGCAGCAAACTGTTGTTTTGTTTGTTGGGTTTCTTTAAGTGCCAGTCACCCCAACACTGACAGCTCAGGTGAGATTACAGAATCTCTTAGGAGGTGAAATGGTCTAAGGATTTAGACTTTTATTACTCAGCCAAAAAGTGGAGTCTATCAATTACAACTACATTGACATGCTGGTGAATTAATTGGCCTGTTTGACAAGGACAGCTATTACCCCGTGTTGTTCTGACAGCTGGCTTTGATATCAGGAATTTGTCAACCTTCCCCTTCACACGAGCTGCTGGAGGAACAGGAATAGATGATCAGGTGAGGACAATGCAAGATTTCCCCCCCAGTACAATCTCAACATCTAGCGATATAACCTAAACCCTAAATAAAATTATGGACATTCATAACATCAATAAGTAAGCAGCAATGCCAGACTTGTGTTATAAGCAATCTCCTGACTGGGCTGACAAAGCATTCAAGGAGTCAGAGAACTAATTCATTATCATCAGAAAAGTTAGCACCTTTCAGTAGTGACTTTCTAGGTGTCCTTCAAGTGCCAGTGATACTTTTTGGGTGGGAGTATTTCAAGTTTGTCTGAGTCTGTGGACTGGAATTTACAGAAGTGTTGATCACTTAAACTTCACCCCACTTAAGATCAAGAGCAAGTTTGAGTTACAGTTGGGTGTAAACAGTTCTGGGCATGGAACACTGTGCTGGGAACCTGTGCTGCTCACTGGCTACCACTATCCCATTTTGAGACAGTTTCTAGAGTCTCGTTCTGTCTTTTCTGTGGCTCTCAAGAGCTTTTCCTGGCCTTTTAAGTCCAGATTAGAAAGTGATGTAGTATTTTATAGAAAACAACATGTAGGCATGTTCCTCCCCAGAGCAGGCTGAGATTCACTGGTCTTACAGTCTTATAGTCCCCTTTCTCTAGAGGGAAATACCTGACCTGGTCCCCAGCTTAATGAGAGATTGTCCCTTTCTCCACGAAGAGCAAAAGACAAGCTGTGGCTCTGCCTCCTCTGCTCCCCTCGATGCCTTAGGATTTTAGCTTTTATATTTTTCAAATCCTTTACTGCATTAGTGCACAGCTCTAAACTCCATATAAAGTGTAGCTAACTGTCTTCACATTTTGGTCAGACAAAACAATTCCTCTGGGCCTGTGATCCAAGGACACCCTACAGCCTCAGGCCCAGAAAAGTATAAATAAAAGTGAACTGGGGGGAAAACTGGGGAAATATTACTTCATTGCCTGAAACTGTAATTGCAGGATTAACACCTGACATGTAAATGGACCAATCTTATCTCAGTCTGAAAAACTCGTGAGCATTATCCATCTTGGGTGTAGCCTCAGAAGTTTTTGACTGCCCCAGGCATACCTGTTTAAAAGCCTTTAATAAATACCCACTTTATTCTCCTAATCTTCTCTAGCCTCTGCTCTAGGTAGCTACTCCAAGGCATCACTCTCTGCTGGGCATGGAGAGGAGAAATGCCCTTGCAGCCAGGAGATCCCCTCTGAGCCTGCCAGAAGGGCAATGAAAACAGACTCATCCTCACAGCCTGAAGTGGCTCAGAAGCAAATCCTGACACATGAAACTCCATGAAGTCTAGAACTTAGCAGCAGTCAGGCTTAAAAATTAGTTTGTAAGCAATTAGGATATGCTAAAGCTGTTAGAAAGTAAAGACTTACAACAATTCTGTAAAAAAGAAAAAAGAAAGATGTCCCAAACTTCCTAATTCCCCATCTGAGCAACCAAGTACCAGCTAACCTGGCTTTCCCAAGACCATGAGGTAAATCGTACATGTACTGGGGAGAGATATGCTTTGGGGCACTCCTTTAGCCACAAAAAAAGTCTCATTTTACTTTAAATAAAATGACGTTGTTTTTTTTAATCTGGAGGGCCAGTTATCAGCATTATCCATTACCTGTAGAATGCCAACATGGACACATCATCAGGCGGGCTTTGAAAGGGATTGAATCCACAGGGAGGTGGGTCTGGTTGACTGGTGGCAGAGTGAAAGCAGAGTCCAAGCCTGACATCTGGCTCCTCTGGGCAAGCAAGGCATTGGTCTCCATGAGGTGATCACCTCAAGTCCTTTATCCTACAGCTGTGGTTCCATTCCCTGAAAAAATACAGCAAAGAGGAACTGCTGCTGTTCACCCATCAGCCCTGGGTTAACTGTGGGCCTTGATATCACACTACCACTAGTTATAGAAATTATTGGTCTTTTAAAGACATAATAATGCAGCCAGTTTTTCATTTATACCTTACTGGTTTTGCTAGGAAGTGGTACACAGTAAAGATTCAATCACCAGGGCTTGGTGAAAAGACACAGATGAAACACTATTATGGTGCTTATGACTCTTGAGGAGAAATAGCTGTGACCAGCTCATTTATTTTCCTTGACCAGGTCATATGCTTGTGGCCAGCAAAACCCTTTTATCAAGTACACGGGCATGTGGTCACCACCAAACACCTTTAGCAGGTAGTCCAAGAAAAGCAAAGTTAAAAAGGTCTTTTACAGCAAATTAAAAAACAAACAAACAAACAAACAAACAAAAAAACCCCCAAACAAACAAACAAAAAAACACCAAAAACACCCCCCCCAAAAAACCCAAAAAACAAAACAAACAAACAAAAAAAAACACCCAACCAAACAAACACAAAAACCCAAAACAAACAAACAAACAAAAAACCTAGCAGAAAACAATCTGGCAAGCTCAATCCCACAGATTCTTGTACGAAATATTTACCCTGTACTAGTCAGTTGTTCTACTTTCACATCCAGGGGCTGCTCACCTGGACAAGGGTTTCCAGGCCTGGAAAAAACACTATGATGCCTGCCTGCCTTGGCCTCAGACCACAAAAAAAATGGATCCCTGGACTTTTGTTCTGCCTTTCATCTGAAATAAAATTCCCAAGGCTGTGTGAAGAATGCAAGGGGAGCAGCTTTCTTATTGCTTCTACATCTGGCTGCAAAGCTGGTAAGTGATAAATTGCAATAACTGGAAATGTGCAATGGACAAAATGTATCCCAGTTTTTGCAGATCTGGTGATATCCAGTTTAAAGGGGTATTTTAAACAGATGACTCAATCAGCAAGCAGAGAAAGTGGCAAAAATTAAGTGCAGTTCAATGGTGAAACATTTCCATTTTTGAGGCACTACCTTGAATTATGCAGCAGTGCATCAAACTAACTTTCAAGTCAAAGTGACCTTCGGTCAAAGTATACTGAAATAATCTTACTTCATAAAATATTAGTTTCGGGAAAGACCCCAGCACCTGGCACACATAGATTCTGCCATTTCAGAAACTTGTCTTATCAAATGAAAAAATACAGCCTTGTAGGTGTTCATTAGCAGCAGAAGTAGCATGGGGATCCATAAATACAGTAAGTGTGATCAAACTGAAGTGTTAAATTACCTAAGCAAGAACTGCACTGGTAGATTTCTCTTAGAAAAAAAAGGATGGTCAAATAGACATAGGCAGTAAGATTACCTTTAAAATGTTTTACTGTAGACCTAAAATAGCTGCCCCACTTTGAAGAAAAAAAAAAAAAAACAAAAACAAACAACCCCCCCCCCTCCCAAAAAAAAAAACAACACCAAAAAAACCCCCACCAAACACAAACAAAACAAAAAGAGAAGGAAAGGGAGGGGGGGAAAGAGACAGAACATTATTTCCAAGCCCTTAGCTTATTTTTAATTTATAGTCCTTGGAAAAAAAATAAGTGGATAGCCCAATCATTTATATGCCTGGGCAAAAGCAATACATCTATATAAAAGTACAGTGATATATTTCTGTTGCTAGTTTAATGTGCTGCTCTGTGCCCTGTGTGTTCTGATTCATTGGAGAGCAGCAATCATGTCGACAGGAGCTGTTCTTCAGTTCCCATCAGCGACAACTAAAGGCCAATTCAAGGTTGTGGTGGGGTCATGAATCTAACATAGTCACTGATAGAACAATTTTCCTTCTGCATGACACTGTCGGTGGGACACAGAGGGAAAATATACAGCAAGGACTGCTGCAGGTATGTCTTGTTTCCTCACACTTCCTCCCCTCTCCCCACCCTTCTCCCCTTTTTTTGTTTTTAATTTTTGGCCATGGTTTGTGCTGTTAACAAGCAGCCTCTGGGGAACACAGAATCAGCACCATGGAAAATAAGGAGAGGAAACTTCTAAGCCTTTAGGAACCCAGCATACTCCTGGCCTCTGTGCAGGGCAACTCAGCAACATCAGCTCAGTGTGACAGCTGGATCCACCTCGAGACAGCACAGGCTGTGTGTCTGAAGACATGTACAGCCTTATAAAGAAAAGAGTGCTGGACCAAACCCTAGTGTTTTCACCTCTGGCCCACCACCCTTTGAGTTAAATAAAGAGTCATTTTTATCCAGCTGTAACTGCTCCTGAGTTGCTATCCTCCTGAGGTATGAAAATAAGGCCTGAAATTTGCCTGACAATATTATTTTGCTACATGGGTCACCTACACTGATGAGTTGGTGAGAGTTATTTTATTCTCATGACAATACCTGTCACTCTGATCTAAGGCACTGGTCTAAAATAACTATCCAGGGCAAGGTGTATGGTTATACCCAATGCTCTGGATTTCCCATGTCTCGAGAGCCAAAATCCCAGCTCAAATGTGCAGTGGATAGGGATAGGCCCATCAAATTTGCCTCCCCTGGGCATTACACTCATTCACACTAGGAGTTATCTCTGTTTAATGGGCCATCAAGGACACACTTCACGACTCATCATCCCATTGTGAGATGCTCCGCCCAGGGGGAGGAGCCAAGCATTCTCACCTGGATATAATCTGGGATTTGGGACAGGACAAGCAGCCCTTACCTACTGGATGTCCAGAGGACCAGAGCTCCCAGACTTTTCTACAGGATCACTGCTTCAGGAAGACCACCTCATCTGGACTGCTTCCACCATCCTGCTCAGGTTGTATTCTGCCTCTGTCAGTGGTCTTTTGTACTATTGCATTTATTTTATTTTATTTTATTTTATTTTATTTTATTTTACTTTTTTACCTTTCTTCTTATTAAATTGTATTTCTGACTTGGAGCCTCTCACTCATTTTGCTTTCAAACCACAACAAGGTCCTAAACAGGAGGAGAGAACCTAAGTGTTTCTCTACTGCTGTGGCCTTTAAGACTTAGCAGACCCCGGCGTTTACTGCCTCCACATTAGGAAAGTTAAACACTTAAACTTGGACCTGTGTGTGTGTATGTGTCGGGGTCCTTGCACCAGCACTGGGGGTGAGCTGTGTGCTGCAGCCAGCACAGCTCAAGCCCCCTGAGCTCCCAGGACATCCAGCAGTGCCATGAGTGGTGCTCCAGAGGCTCCCTAGAGCTCTCAGCCCTATCCCCTGCACAGGCATTGTCCCTGAGGGCTGTGGTGCAGGGCCTGGCCCTGAGCACTCTGACATCCACAGGTGTGTGAGGAGGTGCCTGCTCCTCTGCCGTGGCTCAGGTCGTGAGCACCTCCAGCACACCTGCTCACACTGATACTGAAACAGAGACTGGGAAAGAAAGAAATTGCCCCTTTTTCGGTGTCAATGATTCTTCAACAATGCACAGAGCACCTTTGGCTGGGTTTAGTGTGACTTGTGCAGCTCCAGAGAACCTTCTCAGCCCCAGACTTGCTCTTTCCCAGGCAGACGCCTGCTGGCAAAGCCTGAAAAGTGGCAGTGGATCTGTCTGTTTGCTGGGGTAAAATATAAAGCTTCAGGGCCCAGTGTTGCCTCACAGTTGCCATCTGCAAATACTAAAATCATATTGAAACCAAGCTAACGAAAACACTCAAATCTAAAATTAACAAGACAGTCAAATAAATAAAAATACAACAGTAATTCACAACTCTATTCCTGCACTTGCAATTGAAGATATTTATATATTTAAAAAAAAGTGAGTAAGGATTTGTATTTATGAACAGTAAGGAAGGGCTGGAAATGTAAAGAAGAGGGTTTGTGCAGCATTCCTGCTGACATTCAGGCTGCCCCAAGAGCATCCCACCAATGCTGTTAGCTCTCACTCACTAACTCTCAGGCCGTGCAGCTGTACACAGCTGTGTCTAAGTATCTAGGCTTTTTTCTCTTGTTTATAGTGTTGTAGTTGCTCCTGATCAAACTGACTGCAGATAAGATCCCAGCATGTGCTGAACCCAGAAGCAGAAACTTGTGTCATCATCCTCTTCCATGTGTGCATGTAGCCATCTCACCACAGGTGGAGAAAATGAAGAGTACAAAGAGTATAAAATCTTCCAAACCCCAGCCTTTAACTTTTCTTTGGTCAGAACGTTTTACCATATTGATTTCATTTGCATTAAAAATGCTTCTCTGGAAATGAAAGACTTGCATCTGTCTCATTATTTTAGATCCAAGCTGGCAACTGAGTTAATATTAAAATGACATATACACACAAATCACATTTCCTATGTTACAAATAACAGGAGCAAAATGAATATACCAACATTAATAATTTACCTTTTGAGCTTAGCCTTTCTTTGTTTTTCTGAAACTTGCACAAGCAGATTGCCATTTCCTCCAATTTATTCATCATTCAAATTCAGTCAACAGTTTAAAAGAACATGTTTACCTAACAGATAGCTTGCATTTTGCTTCCATTTTCACTGCTCAGTATTTGTAACAAAGTGTGAGTCACAATCGTGTAATTAAAGCACATAATATAATTCCTTTTCCTCAGCTAAATAAAAATGTAATACTTCTGGGAAAAAAAAGTACTGCCAATGTGTCTATAAAAGTCAAATTTCTACAAATAGCTTTGTCTATGTCTGAATTTCATCTACATTCATTCTGACTAACAACTCAGCTGCTTGGCTGTTTAGCAAATGATCATTAAAATAGGCAGAGCAGCTTTATTTCCTTCCTTCTCTCTAAAGAATGAAGGAAAATACATTTGCTTTCCTTTAGCCATCTTTAGCTTCTTCTGCCATCCAGTCACTCCTTTCCCTCTGGTTCTGCAGGTGCCATTAACAACAAAAAAGGCTACTGACTTTAAAAAAGGCTGCTTTTTTGTTGCCTTTGATTCACCTTCGAGCAGCAGCTTTTGGGGTTTTGCAGATCCATGCTCAAAGTGAAAGCCAATAGTAAACTAAAGAAACATCAGGAGCAGAACAATAAATCTTTCACACTTCCTCTCAATTCTTGTTTAGCTTTCATTTTTCTGACTCAAGAAAAACAAGTTTTATCCTCCTGTTTTAGTTAATAATATTCCCCATGTATTTGAGGGTTAACCAGACATGAAACCTGCACACAGAAGCTTAAAAACATACCAAGCAGATCTTTGCCACTTCTCTCCATCTGATTTTTAGCTAAGGGTTCAGGTGCTCCTTGCACTCAGAAGTCTCTGCTATCTTGGTAGGATGCAATCACTTTCCATGACCACTGGGAAGGCAGCATGCCACCAGCCTAAGACCCCCACAGAACACCATCCAGCCTGGCTTTGGACACTTCCATGGATGGAACACCCACAAGTTCTCTGGGTAGGCTGTGCCAGTGCATCACCACCCTCACAGTAAAAGAAATCATAAGGGTTTTATATGATTCAAACATGTGAGACTCCTTAATTCCATGTAGGATTTCTGCCAATCCGGGCTGAGATGCTGCTGAATGAATGTAAAACTTTAACACCAGTTTGTACGTGCACAGCTCTTGAAAAGGAGCAAGGGCTTTTTCAAAGAAAAATGGAGATACAGGGGATCTCTTCTTCTAAATCCATTCTGACTTCCAAATGGCAGCACTCTCTCTGCATTTTCAGAGGAGACAGAATAGATTTAGAAAGTGGCTGCTTATCGATTTATTGTCTTTATGCTGGACATAGGTTTTTATTAAAGAAAGCAGATACTCAATAATGTTAACTAGTAATGGGAATTGACTTTTCACTAATTGCACAGAACCTGGCATTAATACACTTTAATAGAAAATAGGCTTGTGCACTCCAGATCAATCCAAAAGTTTTTTATCTGAGTACACTACAGACAAAGGGCTCCGACAATAACACAGCTAAATAAGACATTGTATTTATTTACTCATTATTCCTCCAGTTATTGAGATAGGGAAATACCTCCAGGGAATGAGGGAAATGCTTTACTTCAGCTGCTTTTCCACTTTCTGTTTGCTCCATAGGGCTCAGTATTTCCTGGTCTGCTGGTCTGCCCCATTTGCCTAGTTTGTAAAGAGAGGACAATTTTTGTCTGCCTCAGGTACTGAGGCATGCAGGCAAAATAAATGTTTTGGAAGTAAGTATGACATGAGAAATAAAACAATTTATCACTTGAACAATATAAATATGTTATGATTACTATAACTATTATCATCACTATTATATTTGTCTTATTATTGTTATTAATATTTGTTTAAAATGCTAATGTTATAAAAAAATTCTCTATATGTTTAGTTTCAGCATCTGGCTTCTCATTAGAAGAGCACAAGGCGATTAACAGCACCAGGGGCTAAACCCCTTCTGTGTTATCTCAGATGTGTGGTTCCATGGGGCTCAGCTGCCTCCCAGGACATCATCATGAAATCCTTTTTCTGGGGCCTTGGCAGGGGAAAGCCAGTGGGCACATACAAAAACACTGCTTTTTCACCCAAGTGGTTTGGAACTTTTACTGCAATAAAGCTTGCTCCCATGATGCAGTTAACAGGTACTTTGCATTGCCTGTCAGCCACCTCCAGAAAACAGATAAAGACAAATGAAACAGGATCAAGACTCAGTCCCTGTCCCACTGAAACCCTTGTAGGAAATGAGACCATGTGCTCTCACAGCAAATAGTGGTTCCAAGTGGAGCAAATTGGAGTCCCAACCCTTTTTAGGCACTATTACCAGTCCAACAAAGCAGCTAATAATAAAGGATTGCTGCTTTATTTCCTGCACTTAAATAAAACAGATTGGCCAAACCTTACTAATCATTTCCGATGCTGAAGCATTACAGCAGCAGATGGGCTTATGTAGAAAGGCAGGATTTTCCTACAGTTTTGGACTTTTGAAGGGTGGGAGTCCACGACTTTATCTGAATAAAGTTTGAAGCACCCTCACCTTTATAACCACAGCTTCCATAGTTGTCAGCTATTTTAGATCCTCTTTAGCCTTCTCTGAGCCAGCTGAAGGAAAAAGGACAATTACTCAGGACAAATTGGCAGTGACACAGGGGCAATACTTTGTGTTAGTTAGCAACTTATGCTCGTGTCACAGGAAAATAATTTGGAGTTCTGTGCTCTGTGTGGGTGGCACAGCTGGTACAACTCGCCTTTTCCCATGGCTGGATTCCCAGTGGATGGCCCCCAGAGATGAACCGGTGTACGGCATGGCTGTGTTGCTTCCCAGGAGATGAAATCAGCTCTGGAAAAGGAACTCTTCATTTTTGAAAACTTCTGGCTCACCTCAACACCCCTAAAGGAGCCAGCCAAACTGCAGAGGGAAAGCCCCTCCAAGGGAGAGGGGATACTCCCAATTCCCTTCCTGGGCTGGTCCCCACAGCTCCATCACTGCCATGATTGAGTACAGGAGGATGCAGGAAGGTGGGAGGTCCCTCTGGCAGTGTTTCAGGCTGAGGTCCTTTGCCATTTGAATGGATGGGGAATGTGTTCCTGCAGGCAGCTGAAGGGCCCCTCAGGATACAGTATACAAGTATTTGTTTCATTCAGTTTTGGTCTGGGACATGGGGATGAGACCCCAGAGCCACATCACCAATGCCAGGTTATTTGGGCCTCTGGACCTGCCTATGGCAACAGGAGGTCACCACACCTGCTGTGGGCTGAGCCTCGAGCCAGGGACTGAGGACTCTGCTCTGCAGCTCATCCACCACACCTGATCCCTTTGCTGGGGAACACATCCCCTGGCCCTGGGCATGGCTCCCCTGCAGTGCTGGGATAAGCTGCTCAGTGAGCAAAGCATGGAGAACACTGGAATTACCTTTCTGCTTCATCATGTTGCTGATTTTTTATCAAAGCAATGACAACTCAAACTAAGCTCACTGCTGAGGAAGTATTACTAGTTTACCATAATTACTGTTTAAAAGTGTGTTATGATGCTGCTTATTAAAAAGTGCTAACATATTATTAATTAAGATCCTATACCTTGAATAAAGTGATAAAGCCACTTATATTTGTCCCCTTTCCTAAATTGGTACTTTATACTGGAAGAGCCACTCTACTTGTAGTGCCAGACATGTTGTTTCTGGATACCTGCAGAAATGCAGAGCAACTTGCCCCACAGGGATGTTTTATTTAGTCAGACAGCCCTTTGAAGTGAAAGGGTAACCATTTCTGATCATAACCTTGGCTTTGCACTTCAAGTAATTATCCTTTAATTGCATTACCCTATTTGAAATAGAGTTGTAATTGGAAAAAAACAATTCGATGTTCCCTGATGCATACTCTGACATGCATTATTTGCTAATATAAATGTTCTCTGTAATTCTACCAAAGAAAAGAGAAAAATAAAACAAAATTGAAATGTCAGTAGCAATTTTGGACATTTGAGAAGCATCAGCAACTAGTGCTGGGTGGGAAAAATAATATTGTGAAATTAGTGGTGTCAGTGGAAACAAGAGATGGGAAAGGGAAAGGGCTCCAGCTCTGCTCCTCCAGAAGCTTTCTCTGTTGCACATGGTGGTATCTAAATATTGAGTTGACAACCAGCTGTATCAGAGTGATGGATGGGCCTTTAAAATTACATTGAACCAGAAGATACAGAAGCACATTTTCCAGCCTTCCAGCTAACTATTGAATAATTACTAAAGCCAGTACAAGTCAATGGAGTGCAGGTTCCCTTTCCTCATACCCTATGGGACAAACACACACTTAGGCAGAAAAGTGTGCTTTAGTTCTTCTTTCTTGTGTGGATTCAAACAAATCCAGATCAGTGACAACTTATAACCATGCCACTTGCACCTGGTATTTGGGAGAGAGGAGCTCCACCCAGTTTGGCTAGATCAACTGCACATTACAGTACTGAGACCTGAATCAGCCTTGATCCATTTGGAGTACTATGCAGATAAAAATTAAATAAGTTACAGATACAATGTTAGTGAGTTAGTTCTGCCACTCTGGAGCAACAACAATACTTCAGACTAAGAAGTCAGGATATGCTCAGAGGGTAGACAAGGAAAGCCACGTTAGCCCAGTTTGGGTCAGAGGTGCCTGGCTGGGATGGGGTGTGTGCACAGAGCTGGGTGTTGCAGCCCACTCCCACCACAGAAGAAATTGCAGACATTTTCTGCAGCAGCTCCTATGGCAGAAGTCCTCTGACAGCACCCCTGCATCCTCACCTGCTCCAAACCAGAGCCAGCCCAATCTTTACTTCAAAAAGTCAGCAGTTCACAGACAGGAAATTAACACAGGGGAGTCATAAAGCAGAGGTGGTTGTCACAGACTAGGCTGGATAAATTTGGCCTTTCTGGGGTTTTTGATAAAAGCAAAACCAAACCCTCAAACCCAATAGGAAGGAAACCTCTTGTGTAAAATAAAATTCTCATTTTGTCTGGAGATATAACCAACTTTCATTAGTATAAGTTACTGTGCTTTCTACACAGTTTGTTTATACTGACCACATCCAACAAAAAGCACAAGAAAACTTATCCATTCTGCTTCTGCATGTCTGGCTGCCCTGTCCCCATCTCCAAGCTGCACTCTGAATTCCAAAGGGAAACATGAAGTTCAGATCCAGGCATTTGGCACATAACATACCATAGGCACTTCAGGCTTCTCTGGATCTTTAGGAAACAATCCTGTAAACGTTACCCAGTGTTTTATTTTCGGAATCCTACAACAGAGGCAATTTTATTTTAGGTGTACACTGTACACTCTGTAGCTGCTTTCCACAGGGGCTTCTTAGGATCATAAGATCTTGGGCACAATCTCTTCTGTTTCACACATAACCAGCGAGGGTGGAATGGTTTCTTTGTCCAAACAGTTCTGTCAGTCTCAGCATCTTATCCTGACACATTTCACCTGGGCAGAAAGCACCTCTTTGCTCGGCTCCCTCACTGCTCTAAGTAATTTCACTCAAGTCACCAGGACTGCTAGTAGGAGCTCACTACTGAGATATGGAACACTGCAGCTGAGGTTTGGGGCTCCCTCAAAAGTGTTTTGAGGAGCCTGTACAATTTAAGGAGCCTGCTAAAGGTTAGGCATCCTGCACAAGTGTATTTAACAGAGAAGTAGCTCTGATTTTTTGCTTTTCTTAGAGATTGAACCAAAACTCTCAGGAGGCAGCACACAGGTAACAAATGAAAACTAAGCCAAAATATAATCACTCTAATTATAATGACTACTAAAAACAGATGGTTGTCAAGAGAGAAGTTCCAGGAGCATTGAAGTCAACTGTCAAAATCCAGCCCATCTGATTGAAAACTGACAAGCAAGTAAGCTGGGAGAGCACTACCATGTTATAAAACAGAAGGAAAGGAGCAGCTTGGAGGTTTGATGGTGGGGTTTTTGGTTCTTTGTGGGTTTGGGGGTGTTTTATTGTGTGCTACAAACTTCCAATAGAAAATGGATGAATTGAGAAGAAAACTCATTCTCACCTGGGTTATAAAGTATTCTAATGCAGGATTAACTAGAAAAAGAAATAGTGAATTAAGAAAACTTACATTACATAAATTTGGTAAAATCTCTTTTTTTTTTTACCTTTAAGCAAAGTAGTTATGTTAAAAGGTTTCTCAGATGATTTGTGAGGACTTAAAAGCTGTCAATGAAGTAGGATCTTTGAATGCCCAGTGATTTCTGCTTGAGAATTTAAATTCTGATGGTCCTGGTTACCAGCTTACCCAGGCTGCACAGCTGGTGCTTGCTGGTGTATACATATATATATATATATATATATATATATATACATACACATATACACACATTCCTTTTAATATGTTAACTGATATCGTCTACTTCATGGTTCCAATTCAGCAGCTAAAACAATAAATTTAAAAGTAGATAGATCTATCAGTTAAAGTGCAAGAAAAAAATGGAAGAACAACACGGAGAAAATCAGAAGATGATATACTTTTACTTCTGGTTGTAGGCTGGAGCCCTGCACGGACCCACTCTCAGGAGGTTGCAGTAGGTAATGCTGACATCTGTGGGTGAGATGGAGAACTGGAGAAGTTAATACTGTCCTACCTAGATCTTAGAAAGGCAAGTCGCTCAGTGTGTGATCCAGATTTAATCTGCTGCCAAGGACACGTGAAGGGCTACGGAAGGAAGCTGAGGGTAGAAGAGAAGAATTCGGGCAATTTTCTCACCAGTTAGTTATGGTAGGAGAACCAGGGAAACTACCTTTTCCCTAGCCCAGGCCACCACCTTAGGCTAGGCTGCTTCTGGCTCCTGTTGTAGCTACTCGGGTAGAACGCTGTCCGAGCACTTCCCTGTTTGTCTGGGGAAGAGGACACTCTGTGCCACTGGCAGAAGCACCACTGTGCATGTCAGAAAGTTTTCCATTTTGCCAGTGAGTGCAGGGCCCTGCTATGAGTGTCTTCTTGACTACCCAGTACTGCATTTCTAAGGCAATATTCAGGGCATGAAGTCTAAACCAAGCTTTCATTGCAAAATGTAACGTGCAAATGTATCTAGAAAAACGTGTTGTTCTCCTCTTAAAGAACTAGCAATCATCGAGGTGTTTGGGGATTGGGTGTGAAGATCTTATAAAGCCCAAAAATAAAATCGGTTTCTCTTAAGTGCCAATCTTGTACCTGAGTCAGCTTTATTGCAACCTCATGGCTGTGGGTAACACTTCTCTTTTCCTGTGCTCGATTTCTGGATGTGACAATGAATTCCTCTTTGAGGAATCCCGCAGTTCTGGGGATGCATCTCTTGGAGGCACGACATGGATCTCACGGACAGGTTTGCAGTAAGCTGATGCCCTCTGCTGGGTGTAAGGGACTGGAAACGTGAATTCCCTATTTCAGAGCAGGATAATGGCACAAAGCTCCTTCAAAGAGTGAACTGGACAGTTTAATGGCAAGGGTTCACACCTCCCTACAATACTTGTTACCACATGCTGGAAGATAGCTGATGATTTCAAATCTAATTGCAGTGAATGAATAACTGTACTTCTGGTTATGGCTTCCACATTGGTGAATATTAAATGCAACTTGTAAATAATGATCTTTGAATATATTAATTTCAATTAACTGTTCCTCTACTATCAGTTGGATTTAAAAGAATGTATAATTTGAAGTTGGAGAGAGGTGTCTGAAGTGGCCTTTAAATAAAGTTGCATTAGTGTGGTATTGACTGGTTAAAAACCAGTATAAACATGAACAAAACTTTCAGAATGTTTGCTGAAGTTATTGGGAAAAAAGACCTGGATCATGTGGGAAAAGCACACCCTATATTCCACTGAGAGATCAGTTGAAAAGTGCTGAAACTGCATTTATTGAGACACAAATACGACAAAAGAAAAGTAATTCCAATTTTAGGGGAAAACAAATTAAAACAGTGTGTTCGTGTTTTGTCATGAGACTGAGAACTCTAAGGCCTTGATGCTGACTGCAGCTAGCTGTAGCTGTCCCTGTCACACACCAAGTGACAGATGTCCACTTAACCTCTCTGGAGCTCTGTCACTATGGGATTCCAATGAGAGCGTTTGTGCAGCTGTCTATCGGTCCATTCTGGCTAATATGAGTAGTGCCTATGAGAAAAGGCTAAAAGTATAATTAAAACAGATCTAAAATAGGTTAAAAAATTGCAAAAACTGTTCTCTTTTCCTTTAGAAGTTTTAATTCTGACTTCTGGATTTACAAAATTACAATTTTTGTGTAGGTCTGTCCATTTCCAGCTCTTTTTGATGTCTTGAATGGTAAGAGATTCAAAAGTTAGAAGTTGTCTTATGTTAGTTAAGAATTAAAAAAAACACCCAAATTCATGCTGTGTCTAAGGATAAGGTTATAACACACTCCCAAAGATAAATGTCTTTGTGTAGCATAATGCTGAAGAACTTAATGTAAACCTTCTCTGAGTTAATTACCTGCCTGCACTATACTGTGTTATTTGAGTATTTAACACAAATAATCCCAAGGGATACTTACTTGATTTTAAACTTTCAGCTCCTCAAGGGGGCAAATCCTAGCTCTGGTCTGACCACAGGGTTGTGTGGCAATTCTCACAGAGTCAACAGAAAAACTCCCACTGACTTTTGAAGATGTTAAATTTTACCATGTTCTAAACTTGAGGTGAAATTTGCTGTGTGAGAAAGTGGTGTTAAGGACTGGCTTGGTTTCTTACAAGACCACAATTCTAGAGCTTCTGTTCAATAAACTCGAATTGATTCATGGGATATGCATTCTTCATAAACCAGACTCTGCCATTGTCATTGAGTTTTGTCTCTGGAATGTGTACACTTTGCCAAGGCATAAATTTTTGCAGTTCATACCAAGAGGAAAGTTTTAATACAGCCATTGAGGTACACCTGTAGTTGTCTTCACTGCTTGCAGGGCCAAAGTGGTTGGTTATGAATTTTGGATTTTATGTAAAGTAGTTGTTTCCTTTGGCTCTATTAAAATGTCCAGTTTAAGCTTAATTGTGAGCAATTCTGGCAGAAGGGAAAGTACAGATGGGAAAGTGCTAGGAGTCGCAAGCACTCACTTTAGATGATGACAAAATAGCTTGTGTGGTGTTTATAAAAACAGCAAAAAAAGAAATTCATGCAGTAAGCAGTTCAAATCTAGCAAGATAGTAAAGTTTGAATTGTAACAATGTCTTTTAAGAGGAAAATGGTTGTGGGTCATATGGAACTGTATAAAAATGTGCTACTGAACTTAGTAATACACTACAGCCTAGGCATGTTAAGGAAATGCAGCTAAATGGAAATGTCCTAAATATGTTAGGAGGGCATGTAAGAAATGACCAAATGGACAAATGACCAAAATGTCATTTTTTTTACCAGAAAAAACCCTAAGTGTCCTTAGGGACAGTACCCACTACTTCATGCAGTAGTTTACAGCAGTCCTGTGCATTCTGTTAGGAAACAAGTGTCTTACTTAGGAAAGCAGTCACCTGCTAGTGCATCTGTAAAATGAGAGGCTGAACGTACTAACTTTGCACAGACTTAATGGAGATGGAGAAATACAGTTCTAATAATGAGATGCTCTAGGCAACTAAAGTTACTGGCAGTTACTGAATCCAAAATCTGGCTGTGGACCTGACGCAGTTACACTCATCTCACACATGGAAGTCTGCTAAGTTTATTAACAAAAGGTGCTGTCAACTCTGGTCTAAATAAAAACAAACAAACAAACAAACAAACAAACAATAAACACAAGTAAATTACATGACTCAACCAACATTTATCCTCTCACTCTCCTGGAAGTTACCTGTTGTCCTGGGTTGCAGTGTAGGATGTACACAAAGTATTTATTCTATCACCATCTTCATGAACTGTTGAAACCAGGTGGGCTAGTGTTTTCCCAAGCTCCCTGCCTCTTCTGCTAATGGCCTTTGGGGTATCTTCTGCTAATGACCTTTGGGGTGTCTTCTGCTAATGGCCCATTAACACCTGGCCCATGACTCACAGGTAACTCCCTCCAGGAGTTATCTCTGTTTAATGGGCCATCAAGGACCCACTTCACACTCCTCATCCTATTGTGAGATGCTCTGCCCAGGGGGAGGAGCCAAGCATTCTCACCTGGATATAAGCTGGTATGTGGGACAGTGCAAGCAGCACTTACCCACTGGATTCCCGGAGGACCAGAGCTCCCAGACCTTTCTACAGGATCACTGCTTCAGGAAGAGCACTTCACCTGGACCACTTCAAACCATCCTGCTCAGCTTGTATTCTGACTCTGTCAGTGGTCCTTTGTGTTATTGCATTTATTTTATTTTATTTTTACCTTTTTACCTTTCTTCTTATTAAATTATATCTCTGACTTGGAGCCTCTCATTCGTTTTGCTTTCAAACCACAACACCTGTTTATATTTTCACCTAATTCAAAAGACTGCTTAAGAGATGAAACAATGAGACATCTCCACTGCAGTAACTGCCGATGCTCTGACAAAAAAAAAAAAAAAAAAAAAAAAAAAAAAAAAAAAAAAAAAAAGGTAAGTCTGATTATTTTTGTAACAGATTTAATAAAAATGCAGCATCTCCAGTAGAACCAGCAGGTGTCAGCATAACTCAAAGCATAACTTTAGATCTTGGCAATGCAACATTCATGACACCAGAACAGAAACAAATGTGCTGAGCACATACCAAGATTATACAACTTTATCAAGTAAGTCTGCAAGAAATTAACAGTACTAATACTGTGAACAAAAAAAATGGGACCCAACAAACATGCAGATCTTCAAAGTCATCAAAGAATAGGAAATTTATACATAACACAACAAAAATACAAAGAATAAAAATGTTACCAAAACTTCATTTATAAAATCTTTTCAATAAACCTTGTTTTAGTGTGAAAGTTTAATATTATGAGGACAGATAATGTATGAACCAAGGATACTTTCCATTCATCTGGGATTTTTGGTAATAACCTAGATAACCTTGGTTTGGAAACAGACACTCAAGTTCACTTCAGTTGCATATAAACCTTTAAAATCAGTAAACAGAGAAAAAAATGGGGAGAGGGCTGTTGAAGTACTGGTTCAGTCCAATTACAGACTGATAACAGAGCAAAATTATTTTAATTTTGTTCTAAAGAAACCAACAAAGTAATGAATAATACTTTAACACAATGCCGTGACAGGTTAATGTCAGTACTTTAATATGAATTAGTAATTAATATGAATTCATATCCTTATGAATTCATAAGAATAACTTGATCTCAAACCCCAGTAACTGGGATGAGATCTGAACACCTAAATGCTTTTGACTCCTTTTTAAGTCTTAACAGGATTGGAATTATCAGATGTAGCTTCAATATACTATGGAAGATACAGTATTCACTATTAATACTAGAAAGAGAGATTCATTAATACTGCATGTAAACTCATTGAGAACTTCCACAGCATTTCACATAAAACAGATCAAAACTCATGAGATCCTGAATTTGAGAAGGAGAAATGGAGGATACATGGAGATGGCACATTCTGTAGAACAATGTATGACAGAATAGCGAGTGATTCAGGATAAATCACCTTGTACTTGAATACGGTTGTTTAGAGATCTTCCCCAGATGACTAAGAAGCCTGAGCACAAGGCAGACTCAAGTGTGAAAAGACAGCAGTATGGTTATGTCCTTAATCACACTGAAAATGATTGTGAGCACATTCATCACGTGGATCATGATGAATTCCAACAGCTTCCATTAAATTACTGAAGGCTGCATGTGCTGTGTTTAATCATGGACCACAGAGCCAGGATTAAACAGTGCACACATACACTACCCAACGTGCTTATTCCTAATGATCTCTCCCCCCTCGATCTCGATCTGCTCGTAGAGCCACTTGCGGTCGCAGCGACACTCGGTGCCGCACTTGTTGGAGCCGCACTTGGGGCAGGCGTAGAAGCAGCCCAGGCAATCCTCATCCAGGCAGTCACACAGGTCCATCCCGCTGTACAGCAGCAGGCCCTGGCTGTCGTACACTTTACTCTTGGCTGGGATAACTTGCCTGTAAAATGGAAAACAACAAGTCATTCTTGTGTTAAAACCTACTCATTACTTTGGTGCCAAGCTGCTAACAGTTGTGGAAGGACTTGCTCTCTTCAGGTGTTCACTTTAACACTGTTAAGTTCAAGGATATACACACCTTACTGTATTTGATAACATATTTCAGTCCTAATTCTATCTCTACTCTGTGTCTAAACTAAGCAGAAGAAACAGAGGGAGAGGGAAGGAAATGTTGGTGAGCAGCACATTTAGTGTCTGTCTGGTACAGTTACACTTAGGTGGAAAGCAGGGGAAATCCATTAATGTGGTATTTCGTGCATATTTTGACAAATAGAAAATGTATTTTTTGTTTTTCATCTGTCACATTAGAAGGTTGTAACCCATTATCCAGTATTACCCAATCTGGATATTAACTTTGTTTTTCAAAAGGAAGGTAAGGTTCTAACCTGACACTTTTGTTTACCAAGTGTAACTACTGAGTTTACAGAAAGATGATAATCAATATTTTAAGTGTAGCCTACTTGATCTTACTATATTCAAATTTATCTTAGTATCAGAATTTTAGTTTATGTATGTATGAACAGCTACGTCTATGGTCTGCATAGTATTGTGCCTCACAAACACCTTTTTGTGTTTGCCTGAAATATCAACTGTAAGCTAACATTTTATCTTCTCTTTTATTTATCTCAAGAATGAGGAGTGACCTTCAACATCCCTAAAGTCAAGGACCCAATCCATACACACACAAACATCCACAAAGATAATGTTATAGGCTGACAATCAAGGCTATTTTATTTTCAAATGAATATTAATGTAAATACAACTGACAAATTACCTGTCTGAATTAAACACTGAGATTTTTGTCTGCAGCCTTCTTTTTTCCCTTTTACTGGTCTCCGGAGTGAATTCAGTCTGTCGTCCTGGGTTTGCAAACTGGAGAGACTTTAAAGCCTTCGCTGTACGCCCCTGAAGAAAGAGAAAATATCACTTAATTATGAATGCAAATCTTAATTCTAAAGGAAACATCCAGTCAAGGATATTGTAATAATCTATTGTAATAATGAGTTCTTGACCTATGATTCTATGATTTCCCAGGAGAAATAACTTAAGTCTTAAAAACTTTATGCTGGAGAACTATACCTCTCTCTGACACCAGCAACACAAGCTTTGTAGCTGCAGTTTTAATCAATGCTTTCAAATCATCCTCCTATCAGCCTCCTCATCATACTGGCATATCTTTGAAAAATACAGCTGGGGAACAGCTCCTAGAATGCAACTCCTCTTTGCTCAGTGTGCACACAGACAAGCTCTTGCTGTTTCGGTTGCCCACAGCAGATTCCCTCTGCAGGGCCTGAACAATGCACCCAGCAAGGCATCAGCCACAATGCAAGCTCAGAACTTGGAGAACTATCCTCCCACACCTGTTCATCCCTGCCCCTGACCAAATGCCACGGCCTTCACAGTCCAGACACCACAAGAGCACACTTAATTCACCACAACGAAGGTTCATTTCATAATGAACTGTGAGAGAAAACACTTTTTTTTTTCCTTTTTGTTTTTAACTGAAGAGACATCTTTAGAAGCAACTTTTGCAGTGTTCAGTTTCAAGCGCAGGAGTTTGTTGTTTGCAAGGCTTGAATAACAGCTTTAAATACCAGCAGCAGTCTGGTATTTACATGAATTTATGAGTCAGTCATTCTAGTAGACACAATTTTCCTGAACTTAGAGGCCATATTACTTAATTTGAGATTTTTAAGGTTCTCCAAATAAAGGTTTAATTTGAATATAGTAAACTCCTGCACATCTAAAAGACTACATTTTTCCTGATTTCTATGAGAGAAAAAATTAATTTCTTTATGTAGTAGTTATATGAATTCTAATAGCTTGCAGAGTACAGAGGGGACGGGAAAACTGATCCATATACATACATCTGGATCCAGTTTTCTTCTTTGTCGCTCTTCAGAGTCCACATCCACACTTCCATTTATTATCTGCATACATTTGGGACAAAGCTTCCAACCAGGAACAAACTGTCTTCCAAACTTGGCACTTAGAAAAGCTGCATCATCTAAGTCAATTGCCCGCAAGCTCTTCTTTGATAGTTTTCTGTGTATGTTAAAGGGATCACAACAGGATTTTTGTAAGTCTTCAAATCTTTCAATGTAAATTTTTGCATGGTGGAAGCAGATTGTATTGTTCTCTGACAGGGTTATTCCAGTCCTCAGCTGAAGCAGCAGGAGATCAGATGAAGATATATCTTGTTTAGTCTTGAAGCCAGTGTGACGGGTGTAATAGGTCTTATGGCATTCATTGGTAGTTTGAAGCTGAACTCCAACTGAACAAGGATCCATTTTACTTTATCAGAACAACTTATTTCATTTATTTTGCCTAAAATGAGTTCTTTGAAGCCTTTAGGAGTTTCTGTGAAGATCACCCTAGAGAAAGCATTAAAATCAATCAGATTTGCAGGGCAAACTGTTATCCATAAGCCTGACAAACTGGATTTAAGTAATTTAAAAACATGTAAAGAAATTATAGCCTTCTAGTCCAGATAAAACTAAAAAGATACTAAATTTATTTTGGAATTAAACCATGCATCTTCTATTCATTTCAGAGTTTTTTGGGTGTTTTTTTTTTTTTTGTTTTTTTTTTTTTTTTGCTAAAATAAGTATCTATTTAAAATGTTTAGTATGTTCTTTTTCAAAAACAATCTGGGAGCAAGGTACGAGGTGGATGAATTGTTCACACAGCAGCCTGCTCTGGTCATTGGTTTTCCTGGGGACCCCCTCTCTTGGGACAATCCCTGCTAGTGAAGACCTGATTGCCCCTGGAAAGGGACTTCTAATGGCTAAACAATTCACCTATCTTGTTTCCAATGTGGGAAAAAAGCTGCAGAAGGTAGGCTGCCCAGGCTGGCTGACATCAGTCAGCAATTCCCATACAGCAGCATTTTCCTGTACGTTTTTCCCACGTGTATCAGGTGCAGGCCAGCACCCTGGATCAACCTGAGCCTTTCTAAGGGCCAGTCTGGGCTATGCAGGAAGATTGGTGGTTCCAGGTGTGTGCGGGTTTGGGGTCTCTGTGGGCAGTTATTGCACAGTTACACACTAACACCAAATTAAATCACCAAATGCCCAGTGAGTCACTGCAGACTGCTCTCACATCCTGGCCAAGGTTTGTTGCCAGCCCAGTGATGGCCCTGACACACCAGAGCCTGAGCCCACCTTGCACCGTTTTCCACCGCAACATAAAAAACAAACTTCTACCAAAAGAAAGGAATCCCTTGCTCTCAAATCCTCCAAGAACAATTACAATGAGTGTAGCTTAATTGGGGTGTTCGTCTTCACCTACACCCTATTCTGGAAAGGCAAAACCCAGAAAAATGGAAAAGCAGTGTACTGGTTGTGTCTGGGATAGAGTTAAATTCTTCACAGTAGCTGGTGTGGGAATGTTTTGGATTTGTGACCAAAAGTGTTGATAACACACTGATGTTTTGGCAGGGCTCACACAGACAGTACCACAGCCTTTTCTGCCTCACCCTGCCAGACTGGGGCTGGGGGGACACAGGAAGGTGGGAAGGGAAGGAGCCAGGACAGCCGACCCCAAGGGCCCCAAAAGAATATTCCAGAGCATATGGCCTTGTGCTTGGCAGTGAAGTGGGGGCTGGTGGGAAAGGCTTCCTGGGAATGGCTGAGCATTGGGCAGGTGGTGCTGAGCAACTGCCTTCACTTGCACTGCTTTGTTTTTTCTTGGCTTTTACCTTCTGCTCTCTTTGGTGTTTTTCTTTTTTGGTGGTGTTGTTTTTTTTTTTTTTTTTTTTTTTTTCTTCTTTTTTTTTCTTACAATCTTTTTAAAACCATCTTTTCATTATTAAGCTGCTTTTATCTCAGCCCCCACCTTTATCCTTCTGATCCTCCCCCTAGTGAGGCAGGGTGAGAAAATGTGCTGCTTAGTTAAACCACGTGCTGTGGGGTTAAACCACAACACACACTTATTTGTTCCAACCACTGAGCAGGGTAATATGGACTTTCAATCAATAAAAGTATCTACCAGCTGTCCAGCGCTAAAGAGTCTGGGATTCTACTCTCAGTAAAAAAAAAAAAAAAAAAATCAACTAGCACCATACACAATCTAATGACGCAAAATGTGTAAGTTTAGCCAATACACAGAAATATGAACACGGCAGTGCAAGAGCTTAAAAGACAATAGTAAGTCAATAGGATTTTTAGAATTAATCTGAAAAGTCACTGGTTGGAACATTTTTGCAGCAGAAATGCTCCTGACTGCAGTACTTCAGTTTTTCTGAAGCAGATGTTTGTATCTGAAGCAATTACACATTAAACTTTATATGCACAGTAATTAAAAGGTCTTGCATAGGACATGATATTTTCTAGTGATTCAACTGATGCAAATATAAATCATCTGAGAGGTCCTACTTGGGCAAGTAAACTTGTCTGAAAATGCAATTTTATATCTGATTTGAAACACAACTGATAATAACTGAACAATCATTTTTAAACAAGTTTTCTCAACCTATTGTTAGGAATGCTACAATTTTCACATTTAAATTAAAGTAAGAAAAACAGAGGCACAAAGCCACCTGAATGTAGAGGCACTACACAAAATGCTTTAAAGCCCTAGTTTGCAGAAAAGAATGTGTGTGCTTCATTCTGAAAACAATGCAAACTCGCTTGGTTTTTTCCAAGTGACCCGAAAATGCAAAGACTTATGTATTCTAATAGTTAACACTGATTTCTCAGGTCAAAACCTAAATCCTGTGTTTTTAAAACTAGACCTAGTGTTGCTAGGCCATCTGAACTCTTCTTCACTCCAATTTCTGTAGGCTAAGTTAAATCCTGAAGTTCTGAGCTCTTCAGATCTGCACTGAATCATACACATAAGAAGAGGAGATGTCAATGAAATTTTAAAAATTCTCATTTTCAGTGGCTGCTGAGCACTGACTGTGCCTTTGCCTATTTACACACTTTTACTGCAGTAACGACTTTGAATGATTTCCTAATCTTTTTTTAAAAGACCACCTATCAAATTTCACCATCTCAGTGAACCAGCTCTAAAGACAATTAGTCTTTTTTTTATTAGTTGCACAAAGTTTGGGTTTCAAACCAACACAACTGGAACTGTTACTGATCAAAGTTCATTGCAGCCAGGTTAAAATTTTAACAGCAATTCAGGCAATATCAAATAACTTTACTCAAAGAAGTCTGTTACAGGCTCTGCATCAAGTCTGCTTCAAGCGCTAATGTGTGTTTTTGACTGATTCCTGCCGTGGAAGGCGGGGTCTGTGTGTGTGGCTGAAACACACCAGGTCAATATACAAGGGATGGTCTGAACTTTCAAAATCTGCACATGGACTGTAAGTCAGGACTCTTGAAACACGTTCTTATTGAGAAACCAAATTTGCCTTCTAAGGAAAAACAAAAAACAAACAAATAATTATTACAATACTATCCCTGTCAGGTATCTGCTTTGACCACTAACTGTGCTACGGGATGTTCCCTATATTAAACTGCACAACAAGTCTGTCACTGCGGTTTGCTCAAATGACAGTATTGCTGACGAAACTTAGGGATCTCATCCACTTAATCTGCAGGAATTCTTGGTGGAAGCTTCAGTGTGTTTCTTCTCTTCTCCCCTTGGGACGAGCACACGGCTGCTTTTCCTGTGAATTACCCTTGGTGGAAAGAGGAAAGCGACTGAACCCCCAAACCCCAAGGTTTGTACGCGCAAGGGTTAACCAGTGCTCCCCGTACCAAACGCCACAGCGCAGAGGAAAGGCTCGATGAGGGGCAGCACAGCGAAGCCCAGAGCGGAGCACTGGGAAGGAGGAACGTGCCTCACATGGGCAGCGCTGGCCTAAAACTGCCCCGGGGAAAGAAAGCCCCGGCCCTCCGCCGACCAGCCGCGCTCTCTCAGGGCCGCCCCGGTACGTCCCTGCGGGCTGCGCCCCGCCCCCCGGTACCTCCCCGCGGTGTCTGTCCCGCCGTGTGGGCCCTGTCCCGCCGTGCCGGTCCCCGTCCGTGCACTCCCTCCCTGCGCGCTGCCGGACAGCGGGCGGCCATGGACGGCCCCTCACCACAGAGCCGTCTGGGCGGGGCGGCACTTCCGCCGGGCGGGCCGTGACAGCGACACCTGGCGGCGCGGAGGCCGCGGTCGTGGGCCCAGGGCCCGGCCTTCCCGGTGTTTACGGGTGTTAAGCGGCCCTTCCCGGCACGGCTGGCGGGGTCGGGATCCCCGCCGGGGCCCGCTGCAGGCTTCGCCGGGCTGCAGTGCCGCGGCGGCGCGGCTGAGGGGGGCCGGCACTGACCGAGGCCAGGACCGCACAGGCGGCTCGGGAGTGCCCCGTGCTGTCCCGGGATTTACTCTGTGCTGTCCCGGGAGTGCCCCGGGCTATCCTGGCGGGATCTTGTGCTTCCCATGGTCCCTCTGACACTATTTCACGCCCCATCCCGGCCCCCAAATCGGTGCCTAGCAAAGCTGTTCTCTGTTTTAAATAAAACCAAGCCCTCTCAAATCTGTCACTTCATTTAGGGGAAAACCCCAATACGGCCTTTTGGTCTCTATAATGTCTCTTCAAAGTCTGTTGCTCTTTTTGTTTGGTTAGATTTGGGGTTTGTTGTTGGTTGGCTTTTTAAAATAAATTCTACTATGTGTTCACGAGGTGCCTGGGTGATGTGGTGGTTTGGGGGTTGTGCTGAGATGATCTCGAAGGTCTCTTCAGCCTTGGTGCTTCTAAGAACATCTTCAAGACAATAATGGATTTATCAGGGAGGAGGTATGAAATTTTGACCAGCCTTCATTTGGTCCACGTCTAGGTAGTAACAGCACAGGATAATTATTCTTGGTGTTTTCAGAACAGAGATGGTAATAAACAGAATACAGTTGCCTTAGTAAGTACCTTATATAAATACCTATAATATCAATCCTAGTTTCAATTAGGATGGTGTTAGTGATATCTAAAAGAAAGCCTTAAATGACCTCCTTAATGCCCATTCAAAGCTTTTGTTGGTTTAACTAAATAATTGCTGTCTGGCTTTCCAACAGCTCTCCAGTGGATGTTAATAGTAAGAAAGCTGAATCTTAGAGCAAATACAGAAAGGCATGGCAAGAACCTAAAAAAAAGAATTTTAATGAGCCACAGAAACTGGTGTACATAACAAAACAGTAAGTTCTGTGGGTTTCACACAGCTGTGCTGACATCTAGGTCTAAGCAAATCATTTGGGACTGAGATGAGACAGCAATTTGAGCAGCAGAAGCTCAGCTTGATTAGTCATAAATATTTGGGTATAGAGATAGGTGCTCTCTTGAGATTTAGTGGTAGTTTTTTATGACTTTGGTATATTTTTGCTATGTTTTTATATGTTAGAAAATGAAGTACTGAAGCCAACTGGGCACATGGAGTAGAAACATCACAAAAGATCTGAAGCAGCAAAGTGGGTTTTGTTTCTTTGTTTTAAAGTCCGTTATTTAGAGTAGCCTTTGTCAATAGGAGGAAAGAGATTAGGGAGAAGATATTTTCATGTTGCAATATGACACTGAAAATGCCTTTAGAATGCAAAAATATAAATCAGGATATCTTTGTTGGAATTTTTTCCGTGGATGGCAGTGACAAGGAACTCTGCACACCTGAGATGCTCTAGAAACACATGGCTTTATTATTACAAGGGTCGTGGATAAAGCGGGCCTGCTTCCAGCCACCAGCCTCGGCTGGAACAAAGCCCTAAAGAGAGAATGGGGAGAGAGAGAGATAGAAGAGAGATAAGGGGTAAAAACGGGGCAGGAGAAGGGGAAAAGCGTGGGGAGAAAGCAGGAGCAAGGGAGGTGAGAGAGAGGAGAGGAGATGGGCCAAGAGAGATAAGGGGAGAAGGGTGAGAGGGCCAGAGAAGAGAGGTAAGGGCAAAAGGTAGGAGAGCCAGGACAAGGGAGAAGAGGGGAGAAGAGAGAAGAGTGGAGAAGAGCAGAGAAGAGAGGAGAAGAGGGCGATCCTCTTGTTACAATACAATATATCTTTTTTTCTGTTGAATATTCTAATTCACATTGACCAACTGGTATGAGATACAAAACCTACAAACTTTGCATGCAAGCCTATAAGAATGTTGCTTCGCGTATCTGTCTCTCAGGCCAGTCCAGCGGTCGGCTGGACCACCCTGCTAGCTCTGATACGCCCTAACAGTACCTTTGCGCGGGTCTTGGCTTCGCAGTACCTTTGCCTTGGCTGTCACGGCTGTGGTTCGAAAGAGGGGACACTCGAGGCTCAGGGAGAAAGATTTTATTCGGGGATCACAGGGGCAGTCCCTGGTCCCAGGCCTGTTCCTCAGGAGAGTGACCCAGGGCCTCGTTTGCGAGGGGTTTTTGTTCACCAGAAATCTCAGGGGTGGGCACAAGACCAATGAAACAAAGCAAGGTGGGTAAGGCCAAATGCAATACACAACATGAACAAATCAGGTAAATTGGGATGGGGTCCTGGGAGATCCACCCACCACTGTCTGGGAGATTGATGGGCGGGGAGGGGAGATGCATTGAGATGAGGGAGAAAGACAATGGGATGACCGAAACTCCAGGCAGAGGGTTAGGTTGTCTTGGAAACTCTTATCAACTTCTGATAAGAACATTCCAAGACAGGAGCTTTACTTGGCTAGGGTTAAAGTCCAAATCACATCAAACTTACAACTAAAAAACCTATGAAACAATTCCAGCATCCCCACATAAGAACGACTGCATTACCATGTCATTTTACTCTCTATAGACTTCTTTCTTATGCCCTTGTTCCCGGATGTCTTTGCCAAGGTGGAAAGGCAACATTCTTGTCCTTTTGTCAGCTAATCACCATCTTCCTGCCTGCCATGCACACATCTCGAAACTAGCTTTCATTCCTATTTCACTCAGGTTTTACATCTACAGTACTTCTTGCCATGCAGTCATATTCATAAGTCCTTCCTGTCCCCTCTTTCCCAACATCTTTTCACCTAACCTTTTGAATAGTGTTGAAGAATTGGTGGGATTGTGGTCTGAAAATAATTAAAAGCCTGTGGAGAAATTATTGTATCCTTGCTTCAGGAGATGCCCAGGGTTCTAAATCATGGGAGTGTTAAGCTTTAATATGTGGGAGTAACAGCATGTAAGTTGTGCCATTTCCTGTTTCTCCATATGACCATTAAAGAAAACCATTATAAATCCAATATATAGAGCTTAAATCATGCGGTGGCTCAACTATGACAGAGAGACTGTGAAGTGCTATCATTCAAGAAAAAGCTTCAGTCAGGCTGCTTCTGCTGACTTGTGTGGTTTAGGATGAAATATGTGGAGTTAATGAAGAGGAATAATTCATGAGAGGAGATAGTTGAGATACAGGTTGTGACATCAATTTGTATTACATAAATATAGGAAGAGCAGTAAGCTGTGTTCACTTTTTCAGTGTTAGTGTCAATATGTGAGGCTGACTGTATAGGGCTGGTTTCAGGTTATCTGGGAATTGTAACAAATCTGCCAGCCATGGGTTTAGACTGGTTTTGGTTGATCACATTGACTTTCCTCTATGTAAATGGAATGGTGGCTTAATGAGGGAGAACTTTGGGATTTAGAGTAAAAAGTTTCCAGATACGAAGGATGAAGGGGAACAGCTAGACTAGGTGTGGTAGAAATATTCTCATGTATTCTGGTGATACTGGGTGGGAATTTAAATTTGTTTCTCTGCCAATGCAGGTTGACTCCATGGGCCATTTCCAGTCATAAGGACATCTGAAAACTGTCAAAGATCATGCTGCAAAGGAATATGTATGCCAAGGTAATTTTTAATGGATTTTGTGTTGAACAGTAGAAGTCCTACTCTTTCCAGTTTGTGTCTGCTCACTAAGAGTCAGTGGTTCATGGGTCCCTCAGTTCCCCCACGTGTAAAAACTGAATAAAGCAGTATTGACATACATCATCACTTCATCATTGCTGTGTTTTTCTGCTGCCCTGATTTCCAGAGCTTAAAGCAGTGACAGATTTGTTGCTGACCTGCAAAAAACTTTACAACAGAAGAAAGGTATTTGTAGCTGTATTCAATATAGTATAAATTTCAGGTAGCTCACCTCAAATTTCAAAGGTTATCAAGCAAAAAATTTTCATAACTTTGCCTTTCATTTAAGCAGCATTGTTCAGCATTGTTTTAAGATATTACACATTATCCAGAAAACCTCCCAGAGCATCATTTTACCTATATAATATCCAGTTAGTTTCATATAGAAATCAACAAAATACTGGTAAGGGTCAGAGATTTAATTTCTTCAGTCTAAGCAAGTTTGAGGATGCTGTTAAATTGGTTTTTTTTATTACAATGAAACAGGCTAAGATATTGTACTAGTACAGAATCACTGTCTCATGTAGTGTTTTTTTAAGCTTTAGTGTCAAATAGAAATAAAATATCCATATTATTATAATTGATAAAATATGAATCTAATTTGGCATATTTGATAAAGAAAACTGAATCTAATTGTGGTTATATATTTTTGTTACCACCAGGGATCCCTTTACTTTCTTCAAGGCAAACATCTCTCTGTCTAGCTCTTACAAAATATGCTGGAACACCAAGTAGACATAGATGTTGTCTTGAGCTTCTCTATGATTTTCTTATAAAATATTGTCATCTACTCTTTCAAAAACATGAAGTCAGAGATAGTGAGAGCAATTGTTGCAGGGAAAAAAGGCAGAAAAAAAGCTGATAGTTTTGGTAGGGAGCACTTAGACATAAATGGAAAAAGGGAAAAAAGTAGCTTACATGAGCTTTTCCTTGTAGAAGATGTGGTGCCAAGTGCTACATTTTATCTAAAAGTCATGAAGTTCTGTCACAAACAGAACTCTTTATTTCACACCAAATCATTAAGTCATCAAAAGTCTGGGTAACACTATGGACCTCATTTTAAAAAAATCTTAAAAATTACCATGGCATATTTTGTAGCATGCTAATAAGTTTTGTTTTGTTAGATACGGATATAATAGCATGCGTGTAATGGCTTAAATTGCCCTCTAGCCTGGTTATTCTGGTTTTTCATTTTAATTTGGCAATGTTATAAAGATTTTTGATTATTTTAAAAATTCACATTTAAATTTTGGCACACAACTGTTGAATGTTTGGATTCATATCATGCTTCAGTTTTTGATATATCTAGAAATAACAGAAATTCTGTCAGGCTGAAAAAAAAATTAAAATCTTCCTCAACAATTTGATTGTTGCTGTGTCATGAAGAGAATCCTCTGCTTTACTGGCGTCTGATCTTGAGATGCCTTTTTGGGAATCTACTGCCCTTTCCAGGCTGGTTCCATTACAGTCTCATAAATTTATTGGCTGGAACATTCTGTCTGTCTGCTCAGTGAGATCTTTGTGTTGAGGAGGATTTTGGCTGCTGCTTCCAGTCTGCTCCTCTTGTCTGGGTGACTTCACAGATGATGTAGCATCATCCTGTTGCTATTCTGTGTTCTTTGCTTTGGGGCTGAAGAGAATGTGCTCAGAAACTTGGATGTCAGCTGTCCTTTGGAATTGGTGAGGCGACTTTCTGCCAGTTTGGATCCCATTTGGGATATGAACCTAATGTTTGGGAGTTTTCTTTGCTCATCTCCGAAGGCATGGAACTTATTTCTGATGCAAAAAGCAGGGATATTACTAAAGGCAATCTCTTTCAGTCTCTAGTTACTTCCAGAGCAACTAATCCTTGCACAGACCTGAGATAGTCAATGCTTACTCATTGGTAACAGGTTAGAGTGTTCAAGGAATTTGGGATTTGTCCTTTCCTAAGAAAAAAGTCCTCTCCATGCTTGGCTTGATGGAAAATAAAGGTTGTTAATCTCACAGTTGGTGAAGAATCAAATAGGGAAAATAACTTTTTTTTAAATTGGTGCATGCTGAATCATTTGTCTTGGTGTTTGTTCTCCCCAGTGCACCCTGATGTCCCAGGAAGCAAAGAACATGGATCATGGATAAATGCTGTGAATGGGCTTTATGCCAGAGTGTTCGTGTGGGTTTATGGATCATACGTCACTCCAGGAAGCCTTCCGTGATTCTTGCCTATTAAATAGTAGGGCTTGATTCATGGTTACTCTGCATTTCTTTTATGCTGTTTGCCACAGAGAACAAGCTCTAAGGCTGCCTTAATTGAGCACTAAAGCTGAGGAGAATAGCTAGCAGTGATTATTAGCCATTTTTTGGGAACTCTTGTGTATGATATTGTCTGTAAAGGGAGAAATTTTCCTGTGATATTTTTATTCAAGGGAAACATTTACTCTTTTGACATGGCTATACTAGCATAACATGGCTACTATGGGTAGCTGATGCATACTATATTTAAAAGGATATTTTCCAGGGCAAATCACATCTATCTTAACGATCACCAGTTTGTTATCTCATTGAGGAGGTCCTAAGCAATATTACTTAGAGAAGGTGAATCGCTTGCTGAAATCCTGAAGCAGACCAGTAGCAAAGAATAGCACCTCACAAACCTCAGTGTAGACTTCTGCCTTTGAGGTCTCCTGTGCAAGATTTGTTGTTGCAGTTATGCTGTTGTAATTCACATGGGACACATGTTTCAGAATAACTTGTGGTTTAGTGAGGCACTACTTCAAGAGGATCTTTGCTTGCTAAGGTTTCTGTTCCTAACGCATCAGTTCTTCCCCAGTTCCACTCATGGAACAGCAGGTCCTGAAATATTTGTAACAGGGAATGTCAGAAACTGACTCTTACATTTGACTACAAAGTGAGTTGCACATATCCTTGTCAAATATAAAGTCTTGGTATTAAAACGGTCACTGCAGCTGGGTGTATGCACAAACCAAAAAAAAAAAATGATTCTGTGAACTTAGGTCTTTTTTCAGTCCTCTTCTGCTGCAGGGGTTGGGTTCTGCACAAAATTCAGTAACTGTTCTCAGTTCTGTAGTGCTCTGCTCCATGACTCACTGTGGATCAAAAATTTCTGTCAACTGTAGCTATGGGAATTACCATGGTTCCTTGAAATCCTTTTAGAAATAAGACAGTTATCCCACGAAGCCTTTACTGAAATCAAGTTTATTTGTATATTTTCTATTTTTACATTTGAGAGTGATTTTTTTTTTCTTAAGGCGTGGGAGCCAGTTACATTGTCCATCAGTTTTATGGCCTTCTGACAAATCACTGACCTAAAATCACCGCTTGATTTCATTCCTCATTATGTATTTGGAGAGAAAATGGTCTATTTGTCTGCAATTGACAGCAGGTACCAGCAACTACTGTGAATAGTCCCAGTCTAAACATAGCAGTTTTTGACTTGCAGAAACAAATGTAAACCCGTTACATATTGTATTAGGCTGTGCTTTTTAAAAACATTCTAGCAATCAGATTTTGGATGCTTTTTTCTCTATCTGTCATTGCTGTTTTGAAGGATAAACAGAGAAAGACTCTGACAAACAATGGAAGGAAAGTGAAGTGTTTCCAATCCTCTCATAAAAACGCAGTAAAACGTGTTCAACCTAAGCCCACTTTGTGGATGTACTTTGGAGTATCAAAGCCAAACCAAGGCTAGTACTTATTATGCTTGAGCTAAGCAATGTATGAGTCAGTCTACACTTTATCTAGTGTTGTACAATATATTAGAAGTTGCAGCAACAGTCTTCTGTATAGATTTTATTGAATCCAAATAACACAAGAGGATACCTCAGCTTCCAGAGAAAATGAATATAAAGTTAATACTAGCAGGTAAGCAGACAAAAGAAAGTGTAACTAATCCTAAAGGCGACCTAGAAAAGTTTCTTAGTTTTGACAGTAATTATGAGCTTTGGTTTTTCAAATTAAAAATTTTCATCTTTTGCCTGTATTGAAAGCTAAAGAACAGGAAAGGTGATAACAGGCAATTAAAATTTGTTTGTGGAGACAGTAACTTCATTGAGGTATACTTCTTGTTTCTTTGGGTTTTAGTGTCATTCCAGTGCCAGCATGGTAGCTGAGGGGAAGGGGAATGTCCTGTGTGTCCTCTAAGTGTGTCCCCAGGTGCCCACCAAGTGTTGAGGGAAGGCTCCATGTGTGTATCCAATCCCAGTTTCCCAGGATCAGCTGGGGCCTGCTCCAGGCCTGCAGTGTAGGCTCAGCTGTGAGTCGCACTGAGACTCCAGGGTCCTTTTTATGCTATCTCTGAACACCTTCTAGAATATCTTCAAATATGTTGCTGAGGCAGCTCATATCATCAGCTGGGTTTACTCATTCATGTCATAACATTCTTCTCTTTCCACTGTCAACTTTAAATGTTCTTTTTAGGTTTTTCCCTGGGTAAGTTGAGTACTGGCTTCACAATAATGACCATCATTTTATCTGTAATGGTTTTCTCATGTCTGTCTCTGAGGCAGTTGCAGTGTGTTAGTCTGCTGGTTTGATTCTGACAAAATTCCACATTTCCCCAGTAATATTTCTGATATGAGCATTCCTTGTCCTGTAAGGAATCTTGGTTGCTATCATATGTCAAAGTTTTGTTCCTTGTGTCAGTAGTGTGAATTTGCTGTGATCTATAACCACTGTGACTGTGGAAAAAAAATATTCACCATTTAAATAATTTTTTGTTTGGAAAGTCCATGATTTTCCTGACCTTAATAGCATATTTTTAGGACATTTTTGTTTCTATTCCTTACTTTGGGTCAGCTTGGTGTAATTCTCAGATAATTGAATTGCTTTGTGTGTCCTTGTCATTACCAATTTTTCATTGTCAATACACTGTGTTGATTCTCTGTTTATGTAGGATAATCAGTGTTACTGTGTGACTGAGAATAGAATATACTTTTATTTGTTTTTGTCAGTAGCAAAACATTTAACCTCTTTTTTTTCCCATGGTTGAGACTTTTTAAAAATTCATTGAGATGTTTTTGTAGTTGCTGAGCAATCCAGCCTCCTCCAAATCTGGTTGTGTTAGGAGGTATCACACGCTTGTGCATAGCTGATAAAAATGTGCTCAGTGGTGACTGAAATCCTGGAGAAATCACAACTTCACAATGTCGTGGGGTCAGTTTTGATTCTGAAATTTTCTTCAAGCAATTCTGAAGTGAAAAGAACAGTTCTGTTTTGGGAGTGATACCATTTTATCCAGACTCCAGATTATCATTCTTTAGCTGGAACAAAAAGATTCCCATTATCTGCTTGTCCAGTTGATGTCTAATCATCTGGACATAATTTCAGGTTTCCAGACAATTGCTAATTGCTTTGAACACATCTCATGGTACTTTTGGATTTTTATTTTCAAAGGAGAAACTGCCTTTTTCTCTTACAATTTTAGTATTTTAATTTTAGTTTTAAATATTCATAATTGTGTAGTGACACTTATCTTTCAGCTATTTGAAACTCATATAATCCTTTCAGAACATGTTTTGTTTTGTTTTTATGACTTTATTGCCCTCCAGCTGTAGGAGAAAAACATTTGGGCCATTTTTTATGTTGAATTCATGTATTTTAAATACATAAACATGCCACTGGAACAGTTCCCTAATTATTCACTTCAATAGACTGTGACCAAAATGTAGTTTTCCTTTTGTGTAATTTCCTTTTCTTTTCTGTAATCTCAGTGTTTATGGTGGGTTTTATTGCTTTTTCTCCCTTTATTTTCTATCCTATGCATATTACATTCATCCAGCTTCTTTGCAGTACGACACTCTAATGAGTGGGAGAATTTTAAAAGTCCCCATGACTCTTACTTCTGATGATAAACATTCACACACTAACTTTGTATGGATTTTGGAGTATTAGGAAGTCCTTGGAGAAGTCCTTAGTGTCTCAAAATTCACGAACTTTGTATAAGTGTCCCAATGTCCTGTTTTGGCAGCCAGGAGCCACATTTGTGGCCTACAACTTGCATTTGTCAAGTGCTGTATAAAAAAAAAAAAGACAGCAAACCAAATATTTGAATTCTTCTATTGTTGCAAGGAAATGGATATTAGGAAACCTGTCCAGGAAATGGTTCAGCAAATAGATTCTGAGTGACATAGGCTGAGAAAATTTCTCCCTTAAAAGGCTACTTCATATTGCTAATATATTATAGCCTCTTAGAAATTCTCAGCTGGAATCATTACAGTTTTGTTATGCATTGATCTGACTGGAGAGATGTTTGAAATCTGGATTTTTACCTGTATCTTGTCAAAATACAGAAACACTTGAAAGATCCTGGTGTGCAGGCTCATCCTGAGATTAGTAGCTTCTCAAGTAAGTGAGATGCAAAAGAATTTCCAGAATTTTCAGTCTCAGGAGAAATGTTATCATAAATTAATATTTTAAGCATTTATCAGGTTTCTCAGATTGTGTTTTTTCTTTCAGTCCCTGGAGTGGTACAACACAGTGAAGTACCCAGAAGCATCTGCTTTGTCCTGGGTTTGTTCCCATGAGGTAACTTGTGCTCTGCACAGTGATACATTCTTCTGCTCAAGGAGGGGAAAGCTAATTTTGTGAAGTGAAATATGGTCCCTGTGTACTGTGCTTGGATCAGGGTGAGTGCTCTGGAGTTAGGTCAGACTTGTATTCAATGGTTTGTGTTTAGTGTGGTTTTGTGCCTTAGCACTGGTAGTTTTTTATTTGTTTGTCTGCTTGTTTTGCAACAATGGAAGGCATCAGAAAATAATGGCAAACATATAAAAAGTAGAATAAAGATTTTGTCTTTGGGAATGGATTATTTGTGATGCCAAGTAGGATGAGTATTAATTGTCTTTACTCTCCAGATAGTACCATGACTAACAGAAAAGAAGCAATGTGCTCTGTTACAGTCATTTGCATGGAAAAACTGTGTAACTCTCCAATCCTTTTCAGACTCTTGTCTCCCCAAGCACCTAACAATGTCTGAATCATCATTTTTCAAGCAGCAGCACAGGCAGGCTGATGCCTGTACAGTGCAACCCTGTGGGAAAAGTTCTCGAGCTTTGCAAAATGTTTTAGCTCTGAGAAGCTAAAGCAGATGTCAGTGCAGAAAGAATTTATGCCAGAACTTAGTAGGATGAACAGAAGGGGAAAAAGTGCCAGAGGAAAACAAAATGAGAAACTAGGCTGGACTGGGAATAGACTAGAGGGAGGACCACTGAGGGCTGACTGAGAACCTAACTTAGAGATGAACTGAGAATACAAGTGAGTAAGACTCAAGGACTGGGAAAGAAAAGATTGAAGGAGAAAATCTATAGGAACAAAAAAGGCAGGAGCAAAATAAATCAAAGTAATGGGAGAGTCCAAAGCTCTAAAGTTACTGCATTTTTTCCCCCTCCAATTAATTTTACTTGATAAAATTATAATGTACAAGAAATCTGCCTTTGGTCCTTCTGGTAGTCTAGGTACACTTGTTTCTCACAACAGGGAAAATAGCAGGAAGCTAATGTGTTTTAAGTTAAGGAATCAAGTATGAGAAAATCCTGTACAATGGTTGCTTTCTCTTCAGTTTACAAAGTAGGAGTTATTTATAAAGAATACAGAATACTCTCCTGGTCACCAACTTAGTATTTTTTTTTCCTGTGTTTTTGCTCAATTTTATGAACATTGAGAGCTCAGAATATGGACACATAAGAGTTAAAATATTAGGTAAGACCAGTGGTAGTATCAAACTCTGTAAACACTCATGTTATTTTGTTTAAACAAATACTTTGAGGAAAAAAATATGTGGCTAGTGGAAAACAGTTTGGAGACAACTTGCTTGCAGAGACTGCGTTAAGAATAAACTTACCAGGTTTTGTTTGCCTCACATACTGAAGCAAACAAGTTTAAAATGATATGCAATAGTAATGCATGCCCAGGGCTGGAGCAGGGGGAATAAATTACACTGTCATTGTATTAGCAAAAACAGAGCCTGAGGCTGTGGCTTTTATTGAGCTTTTCACAGAACTTAATGGAATTTGCAAATAAAATTATGAAATACCTTTTTCATATTAAAATCTTCCACAACCATAAGCTAAGAAATTATATTTCAAGAGTCTGTCCACTCTTCTCCCAAAAATAACATTTTGGTCATGAAGAAATTAGGATGTGAAGACTCAAGAATAAGGTATGTGTTACTAATGGGAATTCAAACAGAGAAGAAATTTCTGACTGTTCATTGTACTAATTGCCTCCATCTCAAATGGTTTCAAAATATTCACATCATGCTTTTAGGTAAGGCTCACTTCAAGGATGTATTTCCCCTTGAGTAGAAAGCAGTGGTTCTTTGCTGGAGTGAAAAGCAATTTACAGCAGTTGTACAGGAGAATAATTTCTGTGGGGATCTTTGATTGCAGGTATATTTATTAACACTGAATTATGATTCTGTATGCCAAGCTTTTCTTTATCCCCCACTCTTTTGGTCTTCAGGAATATCACTAAAGTTCACAAAGGCAAAGGGCCAAGAACACAAGAGAAGTCAGCTCAAATGATCCTGAGGTACACTATGAGAGGCCCATTCCAGGAATGAAAGTGATGGAAGCACTGACTTGATCATTTGTTTGTAGGCTTACTTCATCCTTAAATAAACTAATTAGGGGTGCCAGCAGTCACATACTGATGTTCCATCACTGTGAGGCATTGCTTTGTGGTCTCTCAGAGCAGCATGCTTATTCTTGACTAGGAGCTGACAAATCATTACAATTTCCTTTTTGCTGTGCATGTTTGACACATCTTTTTCTGTTCAGCTCTCCTCAGTGGTACTGTAAAATTTCCATGCGGTGTCACATTGCAAAACCAAAACATGAGTGGTTATAAAGTAGCTTCTGATTTGAAGCTGAATGTTTAATTTTAAATGAAGTGATGATAGATTTTAAACTGAGCATGTTTAAAACTTGAAAAAAGCATTTGGTGTCATCAGACAATTCTGACATTGCACTTTAGATATACAGATAAATTTTTGGGGACTACCACAGTCTTTCTGAAGTAAAAAGAAAGAGAAAAATCATGGAGTTGAATAGGGGCATAAAAAAGAAGGATCAGATTAAAATTCATGTCTACCAGTACTACTCCCTGGTGGGGAGTATACAGCTGTTCTGTTTAGACTTAGCTTGTCCTTTTCACAAACTTACTTCCTTACCAGTTGCCTCTTAATATCCTTCTTACTGTTTTTTTTATCCAGCAAATGTATTCTGAATACAATGAATGAATGCAAGTTCATTTTGTATCTTGCAGTTCATGGAAATTCTGAAATCTCTTTGTTAAGATTCCCTCACCTCTGTTCAGTTCAAAAAGTCTTTACAGCTCTTGCTTTTTCGCACTATTGTCTCCTATGTTGCTTTTATTTACCATCAGTGCTCTTTTGATACTCAGAAAGAGACACACTCTAGACAATCAGCTATTCTGTTAGAATCAGCATTTCAACTGCTACAGTGATAGCTTGATCCTGAAATGAGATCAGCCTGCAATGAAGTTACTGGGATCTTCTGTAACAGGTAAGCAATGTAAATGCACCAGTGCATGCTCCAGTCACACAGATTTTCCTAAAACATTGCTTGTGCAAGCCAATCTGCTGCCCAGAGAAGCACAAAACCAAAAGCATTCCCATTAGAGTAGCAGGTGGAGGGCTGTTAGTTAACTGAGTTTCTTTTTTAAAAGATAATTGAAAAGTCTTCCTCAGCTAAGTCATGACCCAGAAGCTGTTGAAATCAGCAAGTGGCTCTGAGTTAGATCTGGCCTGCAGTGTTCCAGTGGAACTAACAGTGAGGCAGAAACTGCTGTGGGTAGTTGTTTTAATAGGATCTCCCATCATTTCATCTCCAGAAAAGAGTAGAATACATTAGTTAGTTCTTCTAGTCTTTGTTTTTATTTTAATTGAGAGATGAGAGACATTCCTGGGACTGGTAGTTTTGTGTTGATTCCATGGCTCTGTGTACCACTGAACAGGACAATGACTAAACAACTGATAGCTTTGATACAAATCTATTTTATCTGGAAGTAGTGCCCATAGACTTAGAGACCTGGAATAGTTCTAGCTGCCTAGATTATCTTGCTCAGCCTCTGAGATGTTACAGTTCATTGATTTTCAGCTGTACAGTTCTGTCTCATCTTCTGCCTGCATCCTTGAAGACTGCTTTTCTGCCAGACTCTCTGAGAAGACACTATACTAATCTGGGTGTTGTGCTATCTTATCTGAAATAGGCCTCCTGGAATTTCATAATGCCATGTTTTTACAAGAAGAGGTAGTATGGATCTGCAGAACCAGGAAAAATTGAAGAGAAATTTATATGAATCTCAGGAGAACACAAAATTATGTGGATTTTTTTAAAATTAATTTTTCTAACCAGATATGTTTTTTACTTGCACAGAGAGGCTGAGTCCCCATTTTGGTCCTTAGGTTTGCCTGGGGAAGAAGCCCTGTGTGTTTTCTGTGTTCCCAGCAAGCAAAGAAGCTACTGCAGAACCTTTCCTGCCTTTTCCAGCCCTGGAGGACATTCTGATACGGTTGGAGTTTTCCCATGTCTTCAGCAGCAATAGCAAAGGCCTTGCTGCCTAGTTGCTTGTTTCCCATGTCAGAGCTGACAAGAACTCCAAGCTCCCTTTTGCAGAGAGAACACTGCACTCAGCATTTGGTTTGTGTGCTTGTTTTTGTTGGTTTGTTCGGAGCAGAAGCTAATCTTAACTCTATTTAAATGATACTCTTGTTTGTCCAGTCAGCATGTGTGGGAAACATTTCTTCAGCTAGAGAATTGTATTTGGTTGGAGCTGCAGTGGTTAGGATGTTATTGAATTAATTCTGCAGTGACAGTGAGCCTAGAGTTTGGAGTATCCTATACAATGCTCACATGAAGTTTGTTTCTCTGTAAAATATCATCTTAGGAGTGATTACTCCAAAAGGAAAAATTATAGGTTTTAATGTTCTTCATTTTATTTCATGTATATGTTTTCTCATTTTGCTTCCAAGAACAGAGGATGGCAGTTTTCTGTGTGCTGGCTGTTTACAGAGGGTTTGGTGAGGTCAGAATCCTCCCAGACATAAGGAGGCAAGAGAGGGAGTGTGTCAGTGCCTGTATTGTTCACCTGGGAACGTAATGTGTAATGCCATCTTGTGGAGCTCTGTTATATTCATCTAGAGGAAAATGAGTAATGAATTCTGTAGGTTTGGCTGGTGCTTTTCCTCAACCTCAGAGTGAGACCTGCATATTTCTTTCATAAACCACAGAGCTCTAATGCTTTATCAAGAAGAGTAAATAATTCATGGCTTCAGAATAACACAAAGGTACTTACAGGCAGGTTGTGAGGGAGACAATTTAATATTCTTGATCAACAAGTTAAGTATCTCTTTTCATACAACATAATATTCTCCTTATTGACATAGGAGAGGAGACTTCTAAGGGAATATATGAAAGTGAACCAGAAATTGCCTTTCTGGATGTGTCACCTCTTGACTTGACAGAAAGCATAGAGGTGCCTGTCTAAAAGATTAACAAGAAGATGATGGGAGCTGTCGCTATAGCTTGATTGGAGGCCTCTAAATACTTGATGAGAGGTGATGGGTAGGAAGGATCAGTCATAATGAGTTTTAAATGTGATGGTGAATACTTTATGGTTAATGCAATAGAGAAGGGATGTTCAACAGAAGGTTGCAAAGAGCAAAGATATATTTGGATTGGCAAGCAATGCAGCAGCATTCTTCATAAATCCATTATCTGTAAAAGGTGCAAAAGATTTTTACTTTTCTGTGTTTTTTACTATTTGATGTTAATGTAATCTCTGACAAATATTCTTTATCTTCGCTTTTTCTTTCTGTCAAATGTGTCATTGTGGTACATCACATGGGGTATGGCATATTTTTTGTTTTGCAATTAAAGCATACACAGTGAGACATATGGCATAGATGCTTGAAGAACTGGTAGCTGTAGCATATCTGTAACAACAATGCTTAATTCTTCATTGGCTTCCTGTTGCTTTCTTAGCAAACCACAACTGTATCGCTCAAGTGAAAGTAGATGAGCAGGTAAGTATTGTTTCTGTGAGTCTGAAATGCCCTCTTAGCACAGGTGGCCTGGAATGCCTGGAGTGCCTGGTGTGTGTCTTGTTTGGTGTATGCTATTTGACCATTACTTGATGCTTAGAAAAGAGGAGAGTCAACTTTTCTGTTTATATTGCTTTGGTTTTTTGGATTTTTTTTGGGTTTTTTTCCCCACACTACCTGTGCTTCAGCTGTGCACTGCTAATTTTAGCATCTTTTAAAATGCGTTTGAGTAGTTCAATATTATTTCCAACAGTTCAAGGAAACTGAATTTCAGGTTTATATGTGGAAATTATTGTACTTGGGGAACTTTATATTTGTACCCATGCTTGGTGGTATCCCAAGTATTCTTTATAGTTGACATTCTTCAGCTGAAAAAGGATGATGCTGCTTGGTTTATATGATTCATCACAACTGCTAAGACTGGTAAGATTTCAAATATTGAGGTTTTACCACATTCTTTGGAAATATTCTGAAACAGTCTGGGGGTAAAATCACCAGATGAATCAGTTTATCTTGCTTTCTAGAATTCTGTGAACTGAGAAAGAGGTTATATTAATTTATTAATATCCTAGGCTTTTTGTACTGTTTCAGACACTACTGTAAGATTATTTTCTGAGTGCTGTATCTGTAAGTATTGATCCAGAGAGTAATAATATTTCTAGATATGGTCTATGGGAATTAAAAGGAAAAACTCCCTCCACTCCAAAATCACATGAAACTTCAGTCCTTCTGTGCCTTCGACAGGGTAAAAAAAGATGGTAGATTCCTTAGGTAGATTCCTAAGGTAAGATCCCTATCTACTGAAATAAAAGGAAATTAACTCCAGGGTACATTTTACTTCTGTATTACATGAAAGGAGAATCTTGCCATCCTCAGTTAAAGAGTAGCTGGCTCCATTTCATCTCTTCTCAATTTCCTGGAGGGGACATAGCCCAAAGGTGTTCTTAAAGTATGTTGGAGTTGAATATATACTTAAAAAGATGATGGGAAGTCGCTCATAAGTGAGTTTTGAACTTTGGTGTGAATAAGTGCTTTAGGTCACTTGAAAGAATCACTCTCAAAGATGTTAGCAAAGACAGATTTAATACAAATACGCAGAAGCAACACTTAAAGTTCAGTGCAAGGCTAACTCCATCACTTACTACAGAGATGAGCACACAAAGAGAAATCTGCTTGGAATCAATTTAGAATTATTTCCATGCAGATTGGAGGCGCAAAAGGGGTAAGGGTGCAAGAGGCTAAGGGAGACCCTCTGATTAAGTTACAAGGTCCACAGTGGAGCCTTTCCTTTCCCATCTGATGGAGCCTTGGTGAAGCTGAGTCCAAACTCAGCCCTACACTTGATCAGCAATTTATCTCTAAAGGATTTAGCAGCACTTTATCATTGACTAAATTAATATTTGCAAAACAATTCAGCAGGATTTATATGAGCTCAAGAGTAACTTCGGCTGTGGCCCTGAGAAGGCAACATTTACTCTCGGCTTGTTATGTACACACAGACTCAAAGGACTGTGTACAAAGGTGTACTTGTTAAATTCCCCTAGAGTTCAGTGAAATATGGTGGTCTGGGCAAAGGGTTCAGCCTCAAGAAGGGGGCTATCAGCCAAATTAGGATTGCTGCTTATGGTTGGCAAGTTGTTTGGCTTTAGTCATCTTCCAGTCCCCATCCTGACCATCATCTGAGGTGGCAATTACTGGAATTTTCCTCAGAAGTCCTATTACATTACTATTGTTTCACTCTGGCTTTCATTCAGTCATATAATGTTTCAAGGTTTCAAGGCCTTGTTGTGTTAGACAGCAGAAGTTCCTCAGGCAATAGAACTTTCTGGGAACAGACTGATGAGGGAGCTTAATTGCCCAGGAGCCATTAATCAAGGCTGAGAATTCCTGAGATTGTTGAGCAGCCTGAAGAAAGGTGAAGGCAGGGGGATGCACCACCAGAAACCTCAGTATAACACCTTTGGTTTGCATTAATTCATTGCCACTCTTAATGCTATACAAGCAGATCAGAACGTGTTCTTATGCTGAAAAGCCTGTTTGTGATTTAGAATTTGTTTTATAAAAGAATTATGCCAGAAGGACTGTTCAAATGCAGGAAGTTTTACAAGTTAGGTAGAATTTCACAGTTGAATTCAGGTAACTGTAACTTGGGCTGTGGCTTATTCTGCTCTGCTACCGGGGACACATTTGTATACTAAAGGCTAAATGAAATTTAGGAAACCTGACTTGTGGAGATTTTAATTTAGATAACTATAGCTGAGTTCCTGAGAGTATTGCTCACAATGAATTACATGTAATTTGTTTTGGAAACTCAAATGTTCTCCAGGAAAATCTGTCTGGCCTTGGTTTCCCAATGAATTTTACTTAAGTGCAGGTACCACATAAAGGACAGTCTCATTCAGGCAAAAAACCCCAATATTGGTAATCAAAACATTGAACTCAATAAATGTTAAAAGCTGATTGAGCTGAAGAGGTGAAAGGGGAAATAGTCTTTTGTTCTACACTGAAAGCAAACTTTGTGAGTGGCATTTCTCACATGTTCAATTAAGAGTTCATAATTTCAATTAAATTATATTTTTTTGTGATTTTTGATCAAACGGTAGTAAAATAGACTAAGTTTTGTGCTCAGCAGAAGAGGAAAATCAGCTAAAGCAACATTTTAAAATACCAGTGTTAGCATTTTACGGGCTTTACTGTACCTTTTTCTGAGTAGGAGGGACTTACTCCTAGAACACAGATTTTTCCAAAGAGAATCAGTGTTGCGAGTTGTTCAGAAGATATTTCTGCCATCTTCTTCACTGCAGAATGTGAGCATTTCATAATTGTATGTGTAGTAACTAGCTTTTGGTGAATGTCCTTCAGCTTAGGACTTTTGAAAAGGGCACGGGCTGTTGTGCAGTTAGGTCCGAGGTATTTTCAAAAACATCCACTTACCATCTTAAGCAGAAGATGACTGATGATGGTTCCTGGTACTGAATGTCACTGTCATTTATCAATTACTGAAAACTTGAATTTCAAACTTATATGTGGCACTATGAATTCCCAAAAGTGAGACTGTGTCCAATTAATATTAGTGCAAAACTACTAGATAACTGGATATATGCATGTAGATACATTTCATCTGCAAATTAAATTTTATATATGCATATAGATACATTTCCTCTGCAAACTTGAAAAAATGTTATGCGCGCAATTTGGAAAAGCAGGCATGATTTAGGTGCTTACTGTGTGAAAAGAATGAGAACAGAATTAAAAACTTATCAGAATTGCTCTTCAGAAGACCTTATGTGAAGCAAATGGGAATTGCTAACAATGTCATGGCCAAAAAGTGCAAGAATGCTTCTCTTTCTGCTAAGTCAATAGTCAGAAAATGTGATGAGGAAAGGAAAATAAAAATGAAAGCAGCTGTTTTATTAAAACTTATAAATAGAAATTTAAAATACCCCATTAGGTTTGGTGGTTTTGTTGTTGTTGTTATTTTTGACCAGAAGTCTTAAAGAGAGCTACACAGCCTGAAATCCTGAGCATTAGTTAAGGGAGTGAAAGAACAGTGAGATTTGCCTGACTGGTGTAGTATAGTAATGTTACCAGTTTCATAATGCTTCAAATTGTGTTTTCATGTTGCTTTGCTAGAGTGAGAAGCTGGGAGGTCCTGAAGTCTCTGTTATGGATTGCCATATCCTCAGGCAGGTCACTTTTCCTATTTTGAAGGCAATGGGTTGTAAGTCAAAAGCAGAGTTCCTTGTTTCTTTCATGTGACATACTGAGTTATAAGGAGAAGATCCTTTTTTTGTGCTATCAGTATTACCTAGTTAGAGATGTAACTAGGTAACATCTAGTTACCTAGATAACCTGAAATAAGATGGCAGAAATTAAGGTAAGAGTGACATTAAAGGGAAATTTTCTAATTTGAGATCTGACACAATTCAAGTCTTCAAAGTGTTTGTGAATATTTAATGACTCAGATATCTACTGGAAGGATGTAGATTGAATTATTTAAGGGCATCACAAGCCCTTGAATATTTAGCCCCTGAAGCATTGCAACTCATATTTAGGGGTTACTAATTATGATATAGTTTTCTTTTCCAGACTTCCTCTTGTGCTATTTTTCAAAAAAATATTTTATTATTAAAGCAACATTGGTCTGCACAGTGCAAGCAAAATTAAATGGCTATCTTAATCTTAAAATAAATATTGTATTAAATAGAGGAAAATAAATATTTCTTGAGTGGTTCTCATGAGTATATAATACCATTCCAGACAAACATACTTTCCATTAATTACAGTGCTTGTTCTTAGAGGTGGTGTCTGGGGCTTATGTTGGGGTGAACTGAATCTTTGTCAAAGTACCACAGCTTCATTATCTCTATGAATTTATTAGCTGGATGTTGGAATTTGACAAGGTAAATTCTACACTCTGCTTACAGAAATGCTTAATAAAACGGCAACCCATGTGTTGTACCTGTTGAATAATAAATGCTGGCTAACCAGCCTGTGCACAGACAGTGATTTGGTTAAGCTTTTACATTGCCCCTGAACTAACGATGGCAGTGTAAAGTGGTTTTTGACTTCCAGACATAATAATCCAAATATATGATACATCTAGATACTTGTAGATCAGGATCTACTTGTCTTAAGGCTAGATTGTGTAAACAAAGGCAGTGAGGTAAAGTTTGTGTCTGTTTACACTCACGGTGTGCATCAGGCTCTCATCTAAAGCATTAGCTCACTTTAGAATTCTCATCAAGATTAAGGTATTTCTCCAAAAGGAGAAATCATATAGGAAGGAAATTTAATTTATTGGGCCAGATCTATGGTGGGCAGAGCTGTTGTGGGTACTTTTTAGAACTGGGAGCAGAATTAATTTCAAGCTGTCTGTATTATTTCTTGATCACTGGCCTGGATGAAGTGCATACCCTAAGTTGTGTTACCTAACTGTTGGTGATTCTCAATGCCTGTTTGGGTCATAGACCTGATCCATTACCCGTTGCCTCACTGTGACATAGATTTTGACAGTGTCTGAACCAAAAATTTTCTTTCAAACTTCTGAAGATTTTTCGGTTTTATCGTATGATTTTGACTGAGATTTTCCACAGCATTCACAAAAGCACCAAGTCTTGCCACTATTGTGTAATGAAAGAAGGAGATAATCAAAGAGGAAGCAATGAAAGAGAAGATAATTTTTGAATGAAACTTTAAATGTAAATACATGATCGAAGAGAAAAACTGGATTGATTAAGTTGTTCAAAGGTTTGTCTACAAGCCATTGGATAATGCTAGATTAATTCATAGGTCTTGAATATTGTAATTTTAAGAAGGACATATTTTAGGACTTAGACTCATATCCTGACTGAATAATACATCTGTCTATAGCATTATTTAATGAATGCAACTATAACTAAATGTGATCCAAACATATTAGGTCCATAATTTGCTTTGCTTTTTCACACAGAATAGTGTTTACATATAATGTCTGTTTCACACAGAATAACACAGTGCAAGAAATATACCTGACTGACCTCCCATTTTTTTCAGTAAACTAAGAGGTTTAATAGTTAATGGCTGTGAAGCATAGGTAGTTAATTCTTTGCCTTCCCCGCCAACAGAGAGTGAAACACTGACACCTGATTTTTTGAAAGTGTGTCCTTTCTCTAACCCTGCTTCTGTCGCATTTGCTCTATTTCCCAGACTGTAGCCTTGTGAGCTGCTGTAATGTCTATCAGCATAAGTCACGCTGACAGACCAAGGCTCTGATAGCTATTGTTAATAACATAAATTGAAGAGAAACATGAGAGACCTAGAAAAGTTTTATAGATCCCATTGCCAGAGTGGAGGGGAGCCACTAACCTCAAGGCTGCCCTCTCCAAATGAATTTTTCAGATTAGTTGTTTAGCTATTTTTTCAGGTTCTTTCGGTAGTTTCAGCTAAGATGCAAATTGTGTTTTTTAAATGAAAATAAAGTATGTGTCTAAATATCATATGCTGACAAAACTAAATGCCCTTGCTGAGTTGGGAGGGTGAAAGAGGAGCACGGCATGGGAACACCACACTGAAGTGCCTTTCCCCTTGCCATTTAAACAGTCCAAGTTAAGTGCAGCCCAAGCTGACATGTGCAAGCCAGAGTGCTGACATTCCTGTTTTCCATCATTTGTAGTTACCTATGTTTCAGGCTGGATTTGTCTGAGGATTTGTGGATATTCTAGGGTGACTATGATGCCTGTATCCCCAGTCATCTGTTCTGTGTGTGCTGTATGTTGTGTTCTGTACCACTGGTCCTGAGAGTGAAGCAGGGAAAGAAGAAGTGCACAATTTGTTTTGAAAAACAGCCTTCCCTCCTCTGCATTTTCTTCTTCCTTGGGATGGTGTGCTCATGGGATGAATGGACAGCGGCCAGACAGAGGGTTTTTTTGCTTTTAGTTAGTTTAGCTAGCTGAGGCAAAGAAGCTTCCTGGACTGTTTTTTTTTCCTTTTTCTTGAGACTGTTTAAATCTGCTCTGGACTGAAAATCCCAGAGGAGGACCAAGGGCTCACACCTGCAGCCTACTGGGGTCTGGACCTCTGGAGGGACTGGGAATGGTGGGAGACTGAGCTGAGCTACACCTATGGCAAGGACTTCTCTCAGTTTGACCATCTCTCTTTGGAGAAAGGTTTTATTGTTTTGTATTATTCATTCTTTATGCTTGTGGGCATTTTGTTTGTTAAATAAATACTTTTTCCACTTTTCTCCAAGGAAGTTATTTTCCCAGACCGGCTGGAGGGAAGGGCTGTTTGGGTTTGCTCTCCAGAGGAATCCCATTTGGAGGATTCCCAAATTTGCCCTAAACCAGGACAGTGGATGACTCATAAGTTCTTGCTCATCAGTTGGGTTAATACAGGGAGAGGATGTTTATATTTCTTGCTTATGGTAAAAAACACAGTGAGCCCAGTTATATGGAAAATTTAAAAAGCAAGTGCAAGCCTGTTTTAAGCTAGGAGGAATGATTTATTTAGACTGGGAATAATAGCTGAGCACTGACAGGAGTGTGGTGATGCTAATTATGTTGATGCTTTATTAATGGCTTCAAGGTGAGGAATGCGTGTTTCCTTGTCTATCTGTAAAATCAGGCTGTGCTTTCCACATAAAAAGGCATTGGGATTAAGTGGTCATTTCCTTGGGAGGACTCTGATTGCTGCTGCTGCACTCTGTGTTCCCATCCTGACATCTGGGGAGCTTCAAGTACGACTGGCACAGACACTGCTAAGATCAAGGTCAGACTGTCTGCGTAATGAATGACAGGGAGAATTAATTTGCCCACAGATGTGGCGGCACAGTGAATAATCTCTGTGCACTTCAACCATACATCTGGGCATTCAAAAGACTTAATTAATTGCAGCACAGAGAATCCTGCATCAAGTAGCCTTCTCAGACAGTCCCACACTATGTATTGCCTCTGTGCTGTATGCCTTCACCAGGGGCTCATAAATTAAAGTTTTCCAGGTTCACTTCTTTCAGGCTCATGCAAGAAAAGAGATAGTTTTGCTTAAATAGAAGTAAATAGTTCAATCCATTTTAATTTTTGCTGCTTCTAACATTAGATTTTGCAAGCTGGTGGCTAAAGTCTGGCATACTCTAAGATCTTTTTGAAGAACCTGACATTAAAAATAGAATTTATATGCAGCTTTGGAAAACTTCACTGTTGGCAGACTGGTTCTGTTCAAGTTGGAAAATATTTTACATATTGATTTCAATGAATAATGCTAGGCCTATGGTAAGAGCTCTTCAAAATCTACTTCTGACTATCAGAAACATTTCTAAAAGCTTATCCACCAATTTACTTTTTAGAGTGGCATGTCATATGGAGACTTTCACCTTTTGGCATAGTTCCCATTTTGCAGTGGTTCGGCTTTCCAATGGGTGCAGTTCCGGCCAGCCCTGCCGCCACTACATCCAGGGGCCACTTTGCCAGAGGCGTGGGCAAACTCGACCACGGTGCGGATAGTGCGCAGAATAGAAAGGCGGGACTCTCAGGGTGTGCAACCAAGGGATGCGTGGTCCCAAGGCAGCGCTCCGGAGAGAGACGCTGGCCTCGAAATGGCACGGCTTTTTATTGAGTGGGTTACAGGGGTGGGATTGCGTGGGACCAATTACAACCTTCAACCAAGGTATAATGAGGGGATGCACAACTTTTGAACCAATAATAAGTAACTTGGGGAGGAGGAATACATGATGAGGGGGTGGGGAAGTTATATAACTTAAAGATTGACACTTAACAGAAAGGTGGTAAACAACTATTATGGGATAGGGTTACCAGGACAACCAAGGTTTTGGCGGGAAAGTCTGGGGGAAGCGGGGAAGGAGAGAAGGGGAGAAGGAGAGAAGGAGAGGCCATCTTAAACAATAGTAATAATTACAAAATTATAAAACACAAATTATAAAACCAAACTGGAGCAGTGAAAACCCAATTGGAATTGAATTTAAGCACCACCACACCATTTATTCATCTTGACAGATCTAGACAACAGGCACAAAAATGACCTCTTAAATATTTTTCCTAGACAATAATAAGCAGATTTGGATGTCAGACTATACTGATACTCATGGCTCATGTGCACCTTTGTGGGGATTCACGAGAGTAAAACAGCATATCTAATTAGCATATCTAGTCTGGTGACTAGGATGCCCTGGAAAGAACAAACAGAGCTTTGAGCTCATGAGAAGATGGGATTAGAAATCTGCTTAAGAGAAGAAGATTCAATCAATCTCCTACATGGATATGTTGAAAAATGTATGAGTTGTTTGTATGATCTTTTAACCTAATTATTGTAGTAGAAATTATTAACCTTACTGAAATGGTATATAAGTTCTTGGAAAACCTGAGTAAAATTGGATTCTGATCATGGTCAGTCTCCCCGTCTCTCCTTCAATCGCCGATACACCTTCACTAAAACTTTGCAGAAACACTGATGCAAAAGAAAGTTTAATGAAATTATTGGGCATTAGATGGAAATTGAACTTAAAAAAGATAAAGTCTGTCTTACAAACTATCAAATGTAGACCAAGATATCTTCAAGTCTGGCCAGACTTCTTTAAGAAATTCTGCATTTCTGATGCTGAAAGTACTGACAGTGAAATATTTGCCATCAGTCTGTAGAACAACAAGTAATTGTTAGCATGATTCAGATTTTACTTGAGAATAGGATACAGGAACCATCTAGTATTGTCTATTATTACAAACAGGGATTTTTGTTTGTGTGAACAATCTCTTTCTTTATCATTCTTATCCTGATTAATATTGTTACTGATCACTTTCTTATCTCATTGCTGTTTCCAGCAAATTGTTCTTATCTCAACCTGTGACCTTTGCCTTTTGTGCCTCATGATGTGGAGAGTCTCAATGAGGGCACTGAGTTGGGGAGGACCATTCCCAAACTTCCTGTTGTGGTTTAACCCTAGGCACAGCCCACTCCAACGGAGCTGCTCCTTACTCCCCCACCAGAGGGGTTGAGGAGAGAATGGGAAGGGTAAAAGGTAGCAGACTCAAGGGCTGAGATAAGGGCAGTTCAGTAGGGAAAGCAAAAGCTCTGCACACAAGCAAAGCGAAACAAGGAATTGATTCATTGCTTCCCAAGGGCAGGCAGGAGTTCAGCCTCCTCCAGGAGAGCAGGGTCCCATCACAGGTAAGATTTGGGAAGATGAGCACCATCACTCCAAATGTCCCCCTTTTCCCCCTTCTTCCCTCACTTTCTGTACTTGAAAGAGGTGAAAATTGGAAATCTCCTAAATATATGTTAGAGATTTAAAGAGTTGAAACCCTTGATTGTTATGTAATAAGTGTATTAATATTTTAAATGTTAATAATTTTGAATTGTAATGTAACAATGAGGAGCCACCTCCATGATCCCCCTGGGAGGGCAGTGGCAGGGAGGGCTGCTTGGTCGCTGGAGGCCGCCCGCACCTTCCCCCCCACAGACACCGGAGCGGGCTTGCCTGCCGTGGGGGGAGCCTGCCCCCTCCACAGACACCAGAGCAGGCTTGCCTGCCGCCGGGACCACAGGAGAGGGAGGCCACCCCTCCTCCACAGAGGCCCCCCCACCGTGGGATGGCCCGCGTGGCTCGCACATGGCCTCAGCGCCTGCCGCCCCGAGATGCCGGCCTGGCCCGACCCCCCCCGCACCGTAGAACGGCTGCCGGCACCGCGGCTCCGCAGCGTGGTTGGGACGTCCCACCCCCGCGCACCCGCCGTCGCCGGACCTGTGCTCCCATCACCGCAGTGTGCCCCTGCAGCCCCCTGACTCCTGGCCCGGCCTGCTCCAAAAGCCCGCTCCCAGAGCCGCGGCAAATCGCCGCTGAGGCACTGCCGCCAGCGCGCCCCCCCCATCAAAGCCGGCATGAATCTGCCCCGGGCTGCCAGACCCCAGCCCTGCTCCCACACCACTCCCAGACCCCCGCAGTCACCACTGGACCTGCGCTCCCACCACTGCCGCTGCTCCCAGCCCGCGCAGAGAATCTGCGTGGCTCCAGTGCTGCCGCCCCCTCCCCCGAGATCCCGGCCCGCTCCCGCCATGAGCTGCAGCGCCGACTGTGAAATAACGCCCCCGGGGTGACTCCATAGTACATGTAAATTAAGAACTCCAGTGCACACTGGGACTCCTTTTAAAACAAACAAAAAAAAACCCTATAAAAACAAACCAATGTAAAATTTAAACCCACAAAAGACAGTACTAAATAGTGTATACCCTGAAGTATTAATAGACAATTTTTTGTAACTCGCTGTAACCTAAAGATACCCAAGAAAAGGCAAGACCCCAAGCCAACTCAACAAAAATTAGAACTCCTAGGAGACCCCCAGCGAGAAAAGAGTTCTCCAGCTTTGCAGGAACTTCTGGCTGCAAAGCTGACCAAGACTCCTCCTCCTCAAGAGTGAACCCGGCTGCTGGTCCCTTGAGCCACCCTTGTAAGAGCTGACTAATAAAGTCATTTTTAGGAGAAAAATATTATCTCCGCCCATTTTTAACATACTGACCATGACATCCCATGGTCTGGACTCTCCCTGTGGTCATTTTGGGTGCCCTGTCCTGGCTGTGTCCCCTCCCACCTCCCAGGCACCCCCAGCTCCCTCACCAGGGTAGTTCCCAAACAGCAGAGAAGGCCTTGGCTCTGTGCAAGCCCTGCTCAGCAACAACAAACACATCTCTGTGTTATCAGCCCTGTGTTCAGCACAAATCCAAACACAGCTCCACACCAGCCCCTGCAAAGAAAATTAACTCTACTGCAGCTGAAACCAGCACACCACGACACCTCAATTCACTTTTGACTCTGCTAGTGACTGTTTTAGGTAGGAGGTTCTGAATAATTTTGTTTACAAGATGAAAATGTGTGGTGCATTTGTCTGATGGATGAAATGAGACTTGTATGATTTTTGTTTTCACATGCAATCTAATTTGTGACAGATGTGGACACAGGTCTGGACAGGTTCTAATGTCTATAATTTAAATAGAATATTAATGATTATCATTATTTTTATCCACAGGACTCTTATATTGCAACTATGTAATGTTTCATTATCATGTTACTAGATCAGGCTGAATTATTGTCTTTTTTGATGTGATTTGGCTATATAATGAATATATGGCTCTGTGGGTGTACTAGTTATGTGGGAAAAAATTATGAAAGGAAGAAGAAAATGTGCTATTTAAAGCATAATAAAATTGGCAGGTGGACTCCTGAGTTTTTAAATTGACCTATTAAGACTCACAGCGGAAGTGCAATAAAATTATTTTTATTATTCGAAAATACACAAGAGACAATACAGATCTATTTTGAAAACATAATTTTTTACATACTTTTTTTACAAGCTACTTTGTTTTGCAATTGTAATTCAAAATTCTCTCATTTAGAATAGAGTAATTGCTGATATTAATAATATGCTTAGTTTTAACTGAAATTGTCTCATGTTTAAAACTGAAATGAGTGAGACCCAACATGATTTATCTATTACTTTACCACTTCACCAGACCAAAGAAAAAGTCCATAAATAAAACAAAGAGAATTGATATCTTTTAGTACAAAAGCTAAAAACTACATCAGTTAAAATATCTGTTATCTATTACAAGACAGATTCAGAGTAACAGGCAAATTCTCCTTCAAAAAGCATGTCTGTCTCGGTGTCAAAAGCAGACATGCCATATAACCACTACTCCATTCCCCTGCCTTGGGCTGAATTAGCTTTGTCTGTCATTCCTAACAGGTTCCATATGTTCTGGAAGAGCTGTAGTGGTCACTAATCCACAGACCTCACACCCTTCCTTCATTCCCTCCCTCCTTCTCCAAGCCCCTGATAGTTTATTTCAGTATCTAGTTGTGTGAACTTTCAGAAGGTTTGCTTGTCACTACTCTGAATCTTTCATCAGTTGTTCTGTTCTCTTTGGACATGGAGAACTGACTGTTCTTTTCTGTGTAACTGTCTTTAAGCATGTAAAATGTTCTGCTAATATTCCCCCAAAGTGTTTCCTCCCCTAAGCAAAACAACCACAATTAAATCTTTTTCTCCTAAGATGTTTTTTAGGCCTCTCTCCATTCTTATTATTCTTCTGTCAATTTTCTCCAGTTTTTCAATGCACTAAAGTTCTGCCATAAATAACCACTCAGCCAAGGCCCTTCCACGTAGAACTGAGTGGTGGAGGTAGGTTGTGTCTTGTAGGCTCTGTTCCTTGCATTCCCACTTTTCTGCAGTGCTGGAATGCTGTTGACTCTTACTTGGCTTGAACAGCACAAAGCCTGCTGTACCAAACTGCCGCTGAATCCATTGTTTCCTCCACTCTGTGTCTTCATGGGTGATTTTTCTGATGGAGAATGGCTTATTTTCATTTGCCCCATAGGATTTCATTCTGTAGGCTTCATAGAATTTTCTCAATGATGTGAGGTAATTTCCTATTCTCATTTAGTCAGTCTCTCCAGCTCACTTCCAGACCACCCCAACATCACATTGGTGTTTGCAGAGTTAGGTTGCTGCAGAGTTCTGTGAACTTCAATTCCCTGAAGGGACTCCTGTGAACGGCTTTCAAGGCACATTGTCACACCATGTTTGCAATACTGGGGTCAGGTGCCTCTAGATTCACCCCTGAATAGTTTTTGAGACTCCTACATTAAATAATGCTAAACATTTCTCTCTTTACTACATTCTGCACTCAGGTGAAAATAGAGAGCCAATGATTTTTTCAAGTTAGCCAGGTATAAACTAGAGTTCATATTACTTGTGTTACTGTGACAATGAGGCTGAACTAACAAGCCTTGCTGAGAAAGTACAAGAATTCAGGTGACATTCAGCATTTGTACATAGATTTTGGCTCTTTAACATATATGCTGTTATTATTTGCAGTGCATAATGACTATATCAAATATTTTGCAAGGAAATAGCAGTCAGTATCTCAGCTGAGAGAGATTTACAATGCAGCTAATTAGAACCACAACCAGCAGCAAAGGCTTTTTTAAAAAGTGTGTTCTTAGGAGAGATGAAAAGCAGGAGATAATAAAGACTTGAAACTTGGAAACTTTTTGAAAGCACAGAATAGCATAAAATAATTGATGTGATCCAGTAGAAATACAGGAATATAAATAACAAAGTTGTGCTAAAAGGAAGAAGGGGGAAGGGCAGAAGAAATTGGAAGCAGCATTTTTTATAGACCTATGGAAATTATTTTAAGGCAACTGATAGGTTAAGTAAGGAAGGCCTGAAGAGGAGTTCAGTCAGCAGCTCTTCATTTTGGCCTTAAAAATCTTTGTTTCAATCCTGGCAATTTCTAAATAGCATAGCTTGTTATCTTCCATTTAAACCTAAACAGTACCTTTACTTAGCAGGGAACATTTAAAGCCAACGTTCTGTCTCCAGTACCCTTCACTGGTCACTTCCATTCTGACTGAAGGAACAGTAGGCTGGCCCCAGTCCCCTCACAGTGCAGTCAGTGGTGTCAGTGTCACAGCTGTCACAGTGGCATTCTGTAGCTACTGGGTATGTGTAAAAAGATTCAGGATGGTCACCACAGCCAGGGATCTTCACTGTTTCATACACAACCTCCTTGAAGGTACAGGTTTGCTGAGCTGTTGATACTGGTGGATATTTATATACTGGATCCTGAAATTACAAGAAGGAAATAACTGTTTTAAAATTTGCTAGGGGTTAGATTTCAGCATTTTTATAAAATGGGAAAATCCCACTGAGATCAAAAGCATTTGGGTCTGACTCTTCTAATTTCACCTAGATCTTCAAATTTTTGCTTTTGGGAGCACTGATATGGCAAATTTGTGTCATATCATCACTAGACAATCTTTCAGGCCAATTGCCTGGTTCTTCAAATTCTTTGAAAGAGCAGAGGAGTCTACATAGTAATTAATGGCTGCTTTATTGTATCTGCTTGCAACCACAAATTCAGCACAAAGCAGAGATCCAGACTGTAATTCTTCTCACCCTAGTTATACAATATGAAAATAATATATGCATCCAGTTAATGAACTGAATACTACAACAATATTTCACCATTCTGTCTGTACTTCAGACTGGCTCTCTATCCACTCCTGTGTCAAATAGCACAGCAGTTATTCAGCCTGTTCTTACACAAAACTCGTTCTGTCCATGTGTTTGCTACAGACTGCAGGAAAGGGTTATCCATACATCACTTGAGATATTTAATTCTGGTGCCTGAAATGAGGAGTCTCACCCTTGTGAAGCAGTATCCTGAGCACCACGTGGCATTCACTGTGATACAGAATTCACATTCTTCTCTTTCCACGGCTATAGTAATATTGGTGAGCTGACAGCTGTTGCAGCAAATTGCTTTCCAGCAGAGTAACAGCACATAACAATTAAGTGTCTTCATCCTGTCTGTAAAGCAAAAAAAAAAAAAAAAATCTCTACTGAAGGAACATGTACAGTCATTTTCAACAGGAAATAGAGAAGTAGGGAGAAATTGAGTCTCTGCATTATCCTCAAGTGGTTCTATAATTCTATAACAGCATGCATTTGGAATCATCAATGAGAACAGAGACATTAGATAGATCTTCCTTATGTTTACCATTAAAGGAGTTTGATTTTCCTAAGCAACTGAAATGGCATTTTAGCAATCTTTGCAGAATGATAATATTAGCAGAATTCCATGCCACTTTCAATGAAATATTATCTAAGTTTCTGTAGAGAGAATGTATTCTGTCTTTAAAGGCAAAGAAGGAAGAGAGAGAAAGAGCAATCTATAATGTATTTTTCAAAAGCAATTAATTACTTGAAGTCTTTGCAATATGAAAAGAAAATAAAGATTTCTACATCAGGATCTGATGAAAACTTACCTGTATTCTGCTTGCCTTCCTAGAAGTAACAGCTGCAGTGAGAAGAAAGCCCTGTGCTTTCCTTTTATACTGAATTGTGTGTAATTTATACCTTGAGGATTTGCAGTGTATTAATGCAGCAAGCATTAGTTTGGGACTTGGTGAAAGCGGATTAATGTTCAGCCAGACAGTGAGATTAAGCCTTGTTGAGAGGAAAAAAGAAAAGCTAAACACACTGGGGAAGAGATGGTGAAGGTTACTGTCACAGTGTCTCTCTGCACATGTCACTGGATTTGATTCAGTGCCTTTTAGAAATAGCTGAGCCATTTCACAGTTTGAAAAAAGGTTGAGAAGCCTATTTTTGGAAATAAAAAGTTCAGGTGTTTTAACTGCTCTGTCAGCCCTCAAAGTGAGAGGGTTCAAGCTGGTCCTCTGGCAGTGGAGGACCCTTCACAGTGGGGATACCGCAAGAGTGTTTCTTAGCTAATGAGCATTGTCTTGTTTGTTTCAAGATTTTTCAAGGGTGTCAATTTTAATTGGTTTTCTCTGAGTTAGGTCTCACCCAGTGAGCTGCATATGTATTTATTCACTGATCCAATAAAGCTAATAATGTGAATTTTGTTATACCATGGGGAACTCCTATTTTCTTTGCCATTCTTTTCTAGCCCAGTTTATGCAGTCCTGACTCCTGTCTGTTGCATGGTCACATTTTTTAACTTATGCAAGGGATGTTTGTGTGGTGTGAAGGGATGTCATAATGAGGGTCCAGATTTGTGGTTTTGTGTCAGTGATCTCAGATGAAATATTTTCATGTTCCAGGGAAAATGCTAATGCTTTTAACTGACAACAATGCAAACTCAACTTGAATGTATTCAAGTTTATTACCATGTTTTCCATGGTAATAAAAGAGTCTATGGATAGTGTTCCTCTGCTTACTTGCTCTTTTCCTGCATACAAGTTTGGGATGTGCACCTCTTCACCAGAATAATGTCAGAGAAAGAACTCTGTTGAGCTCCACATATCATATCTGGGGAAGATGACTCACAGTAGCACTGTATTTACTATTATCTGCCCAGAACAGCCAGTCTTGCTTTGTTATGACTGTTCTATTATGGTCAGTCTGACTTTTACAGAAATCCATCTGTAAAAGAAAACTAGACAAGGACAGGCAGTTAAAAGCATTTTATCATAAAAAGAAATTCTCGTTGGCCTATTAGTTTCCTGTAGACGGGGTACTTTTCAAAGTGGCTTTTACAAATGAGCCCTTTAAGTGTGTCATACCTTCCTGTGGTCCTGCGGACTGGCCATCTGTTCCAGTTTCCCTGCAGTCTGCAGTACCTTCATTTGTAAATGAATTTTGCATCACACCAAAGTTAGAAAGCCAGTTGAAATTTTTCCCTGGACATCTCCTGTAATAAAAATTTTGTTTGAATGAGAAGACAGTTCACATAAATCTATAAAGAAATAAAAAATTTAGACATTTTCCTCTGAACTAATTTAAACCCTGTGATTGTTTGATAATGGTCTTTTGTGTCATTTAGTGTCACCACAGGCTGTCTTCTCAGAGGAGGTTCTCAATTGCTGTAAATCTCTAATTCCAGAGATGCCAGACAAAAGCTGATTACTTTTGCTATATCCCTACTGAAGATCTGATCTTTTCTAAGTCCTAATTTATGCAAATTCAATAAGACTAAATAAGTTTCATTTGCAGAGGACTATACAGAAAATATCTGAACTCTCGATTGCAATGACCTGCTTCATGTTTTAAAGAAGTCACACACATTCACTAAAATGTAGTTTCAGAAGGAGACAGTGCAAGTTTAGCCCCTGCCTTGTTTCTTCCCTGCCCTAGTTCCTTTTCTGGCCCACTCAGCCTTCCCCCACCTGTGGAAGCACAAATTAGGGAAATCATTCTATTAAAAGGAAAAGCTGTCTTTTACAGCATTGTTGTTAATCCATATCATTTGTTCCACAACTGAGACAGAGATGTAGCAGAGTAAGTGATGGGATTGATTAGAGAGTGTGAATGAGGCATGAGATTAACAGAAAATGGTTTAGACAATGCTTTCCTGAAGAGTTCCTGAAGCCACATTGTAAACACAATACAAACACTTCACGGGAAGATTTGTCCTGGCTGATTTCAAGGGCCTTAAGGGAGCACTTTAATAGTCGAGACCTCTGTACTCCAGCTGGAGTGAGTGCAGGAATCTGGCAAATGCTGTCAAGGAAGATCTTAAACGTGAGCAAGGGGCTGGTTCAAACAAGTACAGGTGGTGCTGTAGATGAGGACTCACCAGCTTTTGTGCAAGTTACAGAGGACATCAGACATCAGATTCACATGGCTGTTCTAATGCCTTAGTGGCTTCTTGGGGAAATAAAATGCTTCTTGTATTGCTATTGTTTTGGTGTTCTGTGGTTCCTTCCCCTGGACTGTTCACTGTGGTAACCCTGCAAGCCATTGTCACCACCACTGTCACAAGGGAGCTTTTGCTTTGCTTTTTTAATCACTTCAAATAGAAGTGCTGTGACACATTTTGCTCTTATTTCCCTTCTGGCAACAAATGCTCTTTTTCTTCTGCTTGTGCTTTGGTGGTTGGTTTGGGGGTTTTGTTGGTTTGGTTGGTTTATTTGTTTGTTTTGGCAGTTTTGTGTGTGTGTGTGTACAGAGGATTTTTTTGTTTGTTTGTTTTGTTTGTTGTTTTCTTTTTCCTTGCAGAAACATCTAATACAGAAATGAAAGCCTCTATGTTCCTTATATGTTCTAAACAAATGGAATTTCTTTCTTCAAGTGTGGTGGTGCTAAAACTAACAATTCTGTTACTACAAGTTTTAAGTCTGTCTTGATTAAAAGAATGTAGTTTAGATATCTAAGAGAATTTCAGCATCTGTCAAAGTGCTATTGGAACACTTGGTTATATGTGTGCAACACATCCATCACAAATAATAAATCTGTGTCTGTCCTGATAGAAGATGTATTGAACCTTCTAGTGGGAAAAAATAGGTCTGGTATAAAATACCTGTGAGTATTCCAGCTGCAGCCTAGCAGAAGCTAAGAGCTTCTAATGTATTCTTAAATGCTTATGTATTATTAAACTTAAAGGCGTCAAGGGACATGGTTTTAATTTTCTTACATTCATAGTTGTGGTTACATGTTTTAGATCTTGATAAATATGTTACTGAGGATAATAGCTTCTGCATATGAAAGCTGTTTCACATTGAAAGTGTTTCAAGGTATGTCGAAGATGCTTAAACCTCTGGCTTAATTTACTTTCTATGTGGTTCTAGCACATGAAGATTTGGAGTTGTGCATTCGATGCCATCATGCTGAGTATGTGCCTTTGCCAAGTTTCTTTGGACACTGCCGGTCTTGACCAAATACTCTTCCTTTCTGTGCTTGTCCAAATGCTTTTCTGCACAGTTCCAAATTTAACCTGAGGTATATTGCTGCTCCCCAGGGATTGACTAAACTGGTGTCCTTGAGGTACAAAACTTGCAAATTGCTTCTGGGTCTGTGCTTAAGTCTGAGCTCCCTCTGTGGGGTTGGTATTTCACAGCACAGCAGCACAGGCCTGTGCCAAGAAAATTGACTGGAATTTTGTTTTTCCCTTTTGTTGCTGTTGTTTTTGTTGCTTGCTGCTGGTGGGAGATGACTTTTGTCACTGCATTACTTCTCTCTATGCCTTTGGGGTTTACTGTGATTCCTTTTGAAATCAGTGGGGAGGCTCTCACTGGCTTTAGTGGTACCTGCACTGAGTGGTTGGTCGCTGTTGATCAATACAATTTTTACTGATATTGTTTTAAACTGCCAGCACTAATGAAGCAGAACTGTGAAGTAGGTCGGGCCTGCTGAGCACATAGATGAAGTTAATTAGTGTCAGCTAAAGACTTAATCATTAATGATGAATTTGTACATGCATTCATATGAAAGCAGAATATTTGATTCTCAGGAGACTAGAGAAAATGCCAGAATGGATTGACTGTGTTTTTAGTAGCACAGGATTTTAGAAATCTCTGGAGATACAAGTTTCCATTACTTGGAGCTAAGGTTATATATCCCATATTTTCAAATACCTACACAAGCTGTTAGTCCTTCTAAGTCTTGTGGGAATCCTGCTCGCAGTCAACAGCACCAGAAACTAAAGATTCTGGAAAGTGTTTAATAAACACAGAACAGCGCAAGCAGCAATACAGCTGCTGATGATATCATTCAGTTGTCTCTCTTATTTTTGTCTCTCATGACATAAATTCATTCATGGCTGATTCTTATGCCACTTTTCTAAATATATAAACCAGCTGCATTATCTTATAATTTTCATAACCTTTATCTGTTTTCTCTTGCAGAACCACAGTGTGATCTTGGCCCCTTATATAAGATCATTTGGTACCTCTATTGGTATCTGTTAGGAAATTCGTGTTAAAATTCTGCTCAAGATTAAACCAAGGATAAAAATTGTATGTTTGCTAAAAATGCTCTCTTCCTCTTTCTTTCTTTGTCATTCTTTCATTTTTTGTTATCATGTTGTTTCTGAATATTTTAATTTTCCAATGAAAAAAGTTTTGATTCTATGACTGCCTTCGAGTGCTACTGTTTTATTTTAAGCTTTTCTGAGTATTATAGTGTTTTTCAACAAGAAAGCATCATAATGGATTTAAAATAAATTAGTCATATTAGAAAAGGGACAAAGCATGGGAAAGACCTGATGGACAATATATAAATTTATAGAATTCATGATCAGCAAGGGTTTCCTTTTTGTTTTCTGAGCAGTTCTTCGGTCTGTATGGAATTGTCAATATGCTGTTGAGAACATCAAAAAGATAATCAAAAGAAAACCAAATAAACACATATAAATATTTAATTGAAAAGTCAAATCAAATTTGAGTTTATTTTTTATCATTGTGTAACTTTTATGTTAATAATATTTCAAGGCCCAAGTATTACAGAATGACTGGAGGCCAAAGGACAAGAGCTGCCATTAGTAGTTTGTGTAAGAATGTTTGCATTTATTTTCCAGGTAGGTTGTTTCACTGATCTGCCATGTTCATATTTTGTAAAACCTAGAAATAATAATAATAAAAAGACAATGCTTCAGACACTTTAATATTTCATCACTATTTCTGTTATCTTCTATAACTATGTTAAGAAGCTAGGAAAACGTATGTCTATGATGCCTTCTTCTTCTAAAACAGTAAATTTGGCAGAGGACTGAACCTTATTCATACATGAAAAACAGCAGCTGCTAATTGTTTTCAAACTCCAGCTAAGATATGCAACATAAAGCTTGTCTGAATCATGCTGACAGTCTGCATTGATAACACAATAAAGCTGATGTAGAACGATTCCGCACACTTGGAGGACAGAAGAAAAGCCCATTTTTATTTGGGTTGCTAAATAAAGTCCTAGGCTAAAGATATCTGACCCAGATTGTTTTTCCAAGTTCAGTAATTTTAGGTCAAATTGCTTAAAAAAAACAGGGTGGAAAGAGCCATAGACACCTTCAGCTGCAATTTTAACTTTTTGTCTGACCAACTTTAGCTAAAATATTAACTGCTTTTAGGGATTCTGAATAATTTCTTTTAAATTCTTTTGTTCTAAGCAGTCATAGGGACCTTTTATTCCATGACATGGAGCCATTTTTTAACAGTTTATAGGGTGATGGAGTTGCCCTAAGAGCTACAGGAATTTGATTGTAATCAGATTGCAAATTTGCAAAGAAATTTTATGAAACAGCAGCAGGAATCAGTACTAAAGAGTTTTAATGAGGAAACAGATCTGAAAATTAAAAAAAAACAACCTTAAAGGTATCAGCCTAGTACATAGCTTAATATGAAAACCAAATCTGATTAGTTAGGTTGTAGGTTAGCAGAATGAGGACGTAAAACAAATATTGTATTTGGCTGAATTCCCAATGAATGTGTATTTAAAAAACCAATTACAATAATTAAACCAGAGGCCTTAATTTTAACCAGGAATATGATGAAAGTCAGAAGATCAGTTTCATTTAAATCATAGTATTGAGAACTTTTTGTAACACAGTATTGAGAAACATATTGAGAAACAAATATAGTATTGAGAAACTTTTTCTTTGCTGATCGTTGAAGGCTGAGTAGAGAAGTACATGAAGCACTTTGTGCCATGCTATAATATCATTTTATGACTTTCCAATCCACAGGGAAAACAAAGGTATGTTCCTCCTGATAGGAAGCAGGAGGGTGAAACACCATTATAGTCTAAGGGATGTGGATGATAGTGACCAGAGGCACTCCATCACTTATGGGCATAAAAAAATACTTGGGAGGGTCTACTGGAATTCCATGCTCTGTCACTGAGAATATGCAGTGCACAGACTGTGCTGTAGTGGGAGGTTTAGGCTACTCACAGGTAGATACTCCTGTGTCTGCCATGGTGTCAGCAGATGGGAAGCTTCCTTATGCAGGAAAGGACAGATATTTGATGGCTGGAACCCTGAGCCAGAGTCTTGGCCAGACTGACATCAGAAAATACTGGTCATCATTCCCTTTAGGATCCAGGAGTCTCTCTTATCTTGCCAAGGACCCTAGAAATTATTTTTTCTCTCTCTTTAGAAGCTTGGGACCCTGTCATCCCAGGCAATGAAGCCTGTCTTGGGAGGCAGCTCTGCAAGAGGATGGGCGATCCATCCAAGAGGATGGGATGCCAGTCAGGGCACTGGGGTAGGCAGAGGAGTTGAACAGTGCTGTGGGAGGAAAAAACAGACATCACTGCAGGACAAGCTCAATGAGCCAGCCTGTGTGTTCCTAAATGTGATTAAAATTACCTTGAAATTGGATACTTGTGGGCACTGATCACCTTTTTCAATATTGATTTATGTTGTGTCTGTTTCAGCACAGCATTAAACAGCTGTTTGAAATGGATCAGTCTAAACACTGCCTGTTCAGTTTAGAGGAATAGAAAAATCACTTAGCAGAGATCCATTTGTAATCTCTCTAGTACTGCCTGAAAAAGAAACAGTCCTACTCAATTGCTTTATTAATTATATAAATGAGCGAGATCAGAACTGCAGATAATTGAACAGCTTTTATGGCTTGTTGTAGTGCCATCTCGTGGTTCTTGAGTAAAGTTCCCATGTTGCTGAAAGTTCCTTCACAGCTAAAGCAGATTTTACAGCATTGCGGCAAGCAAAACTAAAATTTGGAACTGAAGCAGCACTTTAACCTCCTGGCTATTGGCCAGATTCCTGCTGTGCTCAGTCCTTCCTTGCTCTGGTAAAGCCTCTGAGCAAAAGTAGGTTTCAGATCTCTCACTGCAAGAGGGGTGATAATACAGCAGTCTTGAACTGCAATGATGATTAATTACACCAGGCCATTTTGCTTGTCCCTGTGAATGAGAGGCATGGAGAACTGTGCTCAAGAAAACAGGCCTTTCTTTCCTCTAAGCCCTGAAACATTAAACATAATTGTTCCTGCTGGTGTCTTAAACATAGAATTGCTCTGAAAGTGCATAGGGAGTGTGCAGTCCTTTTGCTTCTAATAATGTATCTTGTTTGGAGCAAGAACAGAAAATTTACAGAAAATATCTATAGCAGTCCTCTCCATCTCATTTCCATGTGTTCATTACAGAGTTTGTACACAGAGGGGCACTTCTCCTAAATTTGAGTGACCTTTCTATGTCACTGTTCTCCCAGCCTTGAAAAAGAATGATGTTTGCTTTAGCTTGTCCTTATATTCCAATGTAATGTTTTCAGCTGGTTTTTAGAAGTCTTTACTTTTGCTACAAGTCCTCAAAGACTTTCAGTCACATTGAAATGCTTATAATTGTGCAGCCTCCTCTTTTCTTGGTGTTGTCCACTGTTTGCCATTTTCTTTTGCTATTATCACTTTTTATTGCATCCTGTGAATTAGCAAGCACTTTCTGACAAATGTTTGTCATATTTTTCTCTTCCTGAATTCTAATTTCTGTTTGAATGACTTTTACATGATGATACTTCAGAAGGAAGCTGTCAGTATATCCATGTCTCTGATAAAATTTCTGTGTGTCTGTAATGCTGTGAATCACTGCAGCCCATGGAATCCTGCTAGGTAATTTAATAAGCTGTGGTTTTGGTAGACTTGTAAAAAGCTTAAGGCAGATCTCTCAGTGGCTGTCGACAATAGGATCTTTCTAGAGCACTGAGTACAGGAAAGGTGAAGGAATTCGATCTCAGGGCTTGGTTATCATCAATAGGTTTGAAAAAAACAGAACTCACTTTTGGAAAAGAGCTGAAAAAATTGCTGTGATATGTTCACAAACATTTTCCCTCTATAGAAAATCTTTTTATGGCTTTGGATGTGGTCACAGAGAGCATGCTCATACTTGTACTCATACTCCTATGAGTAGAACAAACCTGCAATGAAATCAGCTGAATAGTTGCCTTCTGCAGACAGTAGAAGAAGAAGGTTTTTAATGAATTCCTGGGCTGGAAAATTGGAGTGATCATAATTCATTAGCCAGTACTGGCTAATGGCAAGTGAGATCAGAGAAGAGGCTGTTGCCACAGTGAGAGGACTAGTCATTATCTTCAGTACTATTTACAGGATTCTAAGAAGTACTTAGGCCATTGTATTTCAGTGGCTTAAAATGCAGATATTTTGAGACTGTAGAGCTGTTCTTCATATTCTCATATATATTTTTGCATTTGCACAAGTGCTAATGCATTTGAGGGTTACCCCATAGAGCATCAGCTGTGCAAGAGACAATCCAGTGCTTGAGACCTATAAGCTCTGTAAAAAATGTCAGTGTTCTGCATTCTTAGTTTCTGCTCCTGACTAGCAATGTCATCACCTGCTCCCGGATACTGGAGATTATTATAAGACTTGAATGACCTATTTAGCTGTTCTGAATTTTGAATGATGATTTTCTTCCCCCTCCCTTATCAGCTGAATTTCCTCCCTCCCACACCCTTTTAGCTTAAAACAGAAATTGTGAAAGATTATTAGGTAGTTTTAGAAGACATTGATCCCTATATAATCTGTGAACCCGTCATAAGAAAACTGAAGTCAAATTTATCATGGCTACTAAAAGGCTGGAGAAAGGAGTCCTTGATTTTAAGCCTTATAAATAATAACAGTAATAATAATAATAATAATAATAATAATAATAGTAATGTCTACCAGATATTCTCAAGTCTCAATCCATGGGGATGGAAACAAGCTTTAGGAAGAAATTGTACATCCTCAGCAAGTAGCAGTTAAGACTTAGAGAATTTCAAATGCATACATGAATTTTTACGTGCAAATGACATGATATGCACAGTGGGCATGTGCAGGTCAGAATTTCAATATCAAGGCATAATTCCCAGCCCACACTGAGATCAGGTTAAATTTCTGCAGACATCTGCAAGTCTGGCTTTCATGTGATGATCAAGGATCTCTCTGCGACACTTTATTTTAAAAAAGTACAATTCTTACATATGCAAATTGTAATATTTATGATGTATAGATACTATAATTTGAGATGTGTACAAGGTTGTAAAACTGCCCCTGATAATATGTCCACCCAGATCTCTTAAGTCATCTTCCAGGAATTAAATCTAGAAGAAATAATTGATGCTATTTCCTGAAAACATAAAGAAACTCTTTTTTTGTTAATGGTGACCAAAAAGAACATTCAACTACATGAGTCTGGATCCCTTCCAGTTAAATAAAGGACATAAATTTTCTTAATTGGAGAGTAATTGGATTCTCCTCAAGCAAATCACAGACTTTATATCATAAGGAAATAAATTATGGGAAAAAAATTGCTGCAAGCTCTAGGTGAAAACACTTATTATATCCATAGCTTTGCAATTTGCTGTGGTGAGCCTCAGCAAAATGGAGGTACTGTCAATGAATCAAATCTATGCTTTTTTGCATTTTTATTTCAGTATTTATATTTATGCATGAGAGAAAATGTAAATCTTTCCTGTGCTTCAGAAACTTCTCCCATAAGCTTGCCGTGTTTCTGTGTAAAATGTCACACTAGCAAATTTTAAAGAATGATCTCTCAGCAAACAAAGTAATGCCTCAACAATTAACTGAAAAGATCTCCCAGTTCCATAAATGAAAACTGCAATATGACTCTAATTGGAAAAAAAAACTTAATGAAAGAACTTTCATTAACATACCTTGAGAAAGTGTTTGTACTCAACATGCTAATGCTTCACTCTGTAACAGTGGAAAAACTGGCATGTAACTGGAATAATTGTGAAATTACTACTAGCAAGGATCTTGTACTTAATCTACTAAAACTGGAGTCATATATTAAAATGGGAGAATACTGTACATAATGCACATAAATAAAGAAAAACCAAAACCAACCCAAAAGAAAGCCTTAAAAAGCACATGGAATAACTGTTCCCATGAGTCTGAATTAATATGTGTGCAAGGGTTGTGAATTTATCACCTGAACATGTATGTAATACCATAAGAAATACAATAAAGGAAAACCAACAGGCTAATTAAGACTTATTGTGGTAGATTTCCCTGGTAACCTTGTTCATCTTAGCACTTACCAGCAATGAGATTACAGTATATCTGATTTATAAGGTCTCCAGGAAGGCGTCTGTTATTGTGTCATGTGAAGTGTTGTCTAGCTGGAAAAGGTAGCAATATGGCTGATAAATTAGGAAATGATGAAAAATTCTATGCAATGACAAAAATTTTAAAGAGATAAGACCTACTGATCAAAGAGACTCCAGAATAGTATAAGCATTAATCTTATGCATCTATTTTTATTTTTACACCATTGTAAACACTAGGTGAATTCACTGATGGCTTAAAGCTGCCAAACAGTTTGACTCAAACATGAGATGAAATTGCCCACATGAATTTGAAGTGAAGTCACAGGAACAGGATGATATTGCAAGGTCACCTCATTAAGGACTAATTGCAAGCATTTTTACTGTCAGTGAGTAATAAGCAGCATGTGAGTGTATTGATCAGCTGCAAGATAATTCTGTTTTAGCATTGATATGGCAGTGAAAATGGTAAACACGATGCTCAGGTAATGAGTACTTGCTGTACTGATAAGAGCCCCTCAGCTGTATAGTCTGTCTGTATATTCCTGGTCAGCTAAATCAGATGGAGTGAAACTGGAGCATGTGCAATGCTCAGGTGAAATGGAGAACCTCACCCACTGGCCAAGGAAATTTTTCTAGCAAGAAGCTGAAAGAGCCTTGTCTGTGTAAACATAGTAGGAAGCACATACCAGGATGGCTAAAATGCTTGAACTAAGGTACAGTGTTGGCAGGGAAAAATAACTCTAAACCTGCTCATGAATAAATTTAGCCTGGAAATAATTTTGGGCCTTAGGAGGCAGCAGGATACATTTGTTGGCAGGACTGTGTTGTAGCAGAGAGTCTGCTTGTTTCCAGGCTTTGGGTCCTGCTCATACTGCTTTCAGGCTTTCAGACAGCAAGAGGAATAATTGTTGTAGCTGGGAGGCTTTCACAGCAGTGCTTGGAGTCCCTTCAGCTTCATATCTTTAATTGCAGCTGTATAGTGGCAGAAGAGTGGCAATCTCCCAATCAGACTAATTTTATTATTTTTTAGTTTGTTTTTACTGCAGTTCTGACAAATGAAGTAATTTTCTTTGCCTTAAAAAAAAGAGTTTAGACAAATTTATTTTTCTAATGGGATATTTACTCTGACTAGAAAACAAGTAACTTGTGAATACCTATCACTTTCCTTTGTCATCTTGGAAGATTAATCTTTAAGGAATGTTTGCAGGGGTTTTATGCACTACAGTCTTTGGACCAGAAGTTTTTTTATTGTTTCAGAAATTTCAGTAAACACAGTTCCTTTACTGAGGCTGTGTGCATAGAACTATAAAGACATAAATATTTCAGTTGTTTCTGGGATATTATGCTTCTAATGTACTTCTGCTGGTCTTCCTGCATACATTTATTGTTTCTGATTTCTAACAGCGATAGCTTGTGCTGTTGCCTTGAATTCCCCTGTGATAAGTCTGCAGATCTCTTGTCATTTTAATTTATTTGCCTTTGTCTCTAGCCTCCTCATCTTGTCCTTTCACCATTAATGCTATTTAAATTTAGTCCTATTTTGAGATTTACTTTTTGTTAATTTGGTGTGGGATCTGCCTTCACTGTCAGAGTTTTCCTCTGAAGAAATTCTGATAAGCTGTTTCTGATAAGAAATTCCAATAATTCTGATGATCATCTTTAGTGATGAACATACGTGGAAATCATGTAATAGATCTAATTTTTTTCCCTTCTAAAGCAAGGTATTTGATTCATGTTGCCTCATTTTTGTGAGTAAAATAAATTGAGACAATGAAAAAGAAGTCTTTGATATCAGGAAGTCATCTTCCCTGTAGGAGATAGATTGGGTTCTCCTGTTAAAACCTGTTTTGAGCAAACAGAGGACACGGATTTGAAGTTAGCTCAGACCTGCCTTGTTGCCAATGACTTGCTTCTCTTTTGATTACAGAGCTAAAACTGCGCTTGTTGCTGTCCTGTTCTATGTCTGATACCCCATGAAACCTCCTTCAGCTAGGAGGAAAAATTTGTAACTAATTTTCTCCAGAAGTTCTTCATGGTAAATTGAGAATGTTTCAATCTTCTTGCAGCAGTATTTTTCTGTAGCACAAGAATGTCTCGGGTCTGTGGGTAGTGCACAACTTGTACTCTTATGATAACTCATAGTAATCCACTCGAGTTTCTTCTTTATTGAGAAGGCTTGAATTCAAAGGACTGCAAGGACACAAAATAATTTAGCAAATTTGAAGGCAAAAATGTTATTTTCTTGGGGCTTTTTTTACTACTTTGGTTGAAAGTTTCTCATCCTGCAAATTTCCTAAGCTTTGGCAGGAAATCATCAGCTATGGCAGCCAGTGCTGAGGTTGGGAATTGTTGACTTTCAGTAGCAAACAGTAGGTCCTGAAAGCTTGACCTTGGTTTTTCTCTGCTTGCTTAAGAGTAAAAAGAAGAAAGGGCAGTTGCTTTATGTTCATGGTGGTTGAGTTTCCAGAGCTTGTGTATTCCTACTTGAATTCTGCCTGAACTGAGGCTTTACTGATACTTGCCAAGGATCCTTTAAGCATCTTCTTAGGGAGAAGCAAACAAATAAAGCCCAAAATGCTTTGCTCTGTTGTGATTCTCCCCTTCTGGCACTTTTAAAGATTACTACAATAATGATAGTTTCTCTATCTGAAGAGACTGAAAAAGCAGTTCTTTCATAGTTATAGCTGGTTTTAATTGCAAACATATCTTATTTCAGAATATAAATGATAATCTGATTAAAATTTGGATGGATTCTGACTCTGTTTTTCAGATGAAATAAAATCATCCATGGCTTAAGAATGAAAACACTGGAACCTGTTTTTCCTCCAGTTGCAGTTTAGTGTAAAGTTGTTGGAAAGCTGGATACTTACAATTCAAAAATTCTCAAGAGCTGAAGGAAGGTCCTGTTTTGTGAACAAATAAAGTGGAGCTTTTGACAGGCCTTTCACATTTCTAATGGCTACTAATGTAAACTAGGTGACATATTTATGCTTTTGGTTTTTTAGGATTGCTGTTGAGAGTCTGGGAGCCCTAGTGTACTGTGCTTAATTCAATGTACTCTTAAAAGGAAAGGCTGTTTATATTGACCTGAATTGGTGAACAAAGTCAGGGGAGCACTGAGTGCTGCCATACACCATGAGAAGGATCCTCTGCTAGAGCCTGTGGCCTTGCTGGAGGTTTCCTGGCTTCCTGCAGGCATGGCACCTCACAAATAACACAAAACATCACAAGCATAACACTGTGGCTGAGTGAATGTGTTGATATCTTGACAACGTGCCCAAATAAAGGTTTATACCCAGGGAGAAGCTGTTCTCAGCCAGTGAACTGAGAAAGCACCAGAGAATTTTTCCAGAGACCAGGATTGGGAAGGATTAATTCCCCCAAAGAGTTTTACAGTTTCCATTCTTACATTTGTAAATGCTGTGCTTGCTGCTCTGCTGGCTCATACCTGACTGTCCCACAGAGATGTCTCAAAATCCATTGTCCTTCCCTCACCAAGGATAAAATTCATCACTTTAACAGGAGTTAGGCTGCTTTCAGCTGCTGTACATAAGAAAAAGGTTGGACAGATATGGGGTGATAAATCAAGACATGTTGTTTCTTCAGTCTCAGTCTATTCTCATTTGGCACAAACAAAGTAGTTTGATTTTCATTATGGTGGGTGAATGTAAAAGAAGATGCATGAAATGGAAATGAACTAGATCTGTAGAATCTAGTTTAAAACTAGAAATATTTTCCTTTACTTCTTTATTAATGCAGTGCATTTTCTTTCTCTTTCTCAAAGTTACCTTAGAACTTTACAATCTGTCCTAAAATGTCATTAGAAATGTATATTGCCCATGATTTATAGTTTTGATGTGAAAATAAGTTATCAAGAATTGAGACTTGAAACTGCTGCTGCAACCTCTTAATTATTTAATGGCTGCTAAAGAACCAGTTCTTTATTGGAGATCTGATATTTGAAAAATTTCATTCAGATTTACCTACAGGCTCAAGCATTATTATCATGCTCTCATAAAAAAAAAAGAAAAAAGAAAAGAAAAAAAAAAAAAAAAAAAAAAAAAAAAAAAAAAAAAAAAAGAGAGAGAGAAGAAAATATTAATGGAGAAATAGTTAATAAACTCAAAGAAATTTGCCAAGGGAAGGTGAGTGCACTGAATTTTGAAGCATGTAAGTAGTAAAAGAGCAGCACTGAATCCAGTGATGGCAGAGCTTACACTGGCCTCCAAAGGAGGCCCCAGAAACAACAATGCTGCTGAGATGTTCTCTACAATGCAGTGGAAAAAGGAATGTTCCTGGAATGGATGCTGTGAGATGAACCCTCTCCAATAAGTGATTGAAAATGTTTGTGAAAGTTTCTTTCAGAACCTCATCTCCCTACTCTTTTTCATACAGTTTCTGTCTTTTCTGTCTTGTTAATTACAGGGATATTATTTGAGACAAGGTTCTGCCAGAGTCCTGATTAGCTGTCCAGATTTAAAGATCTATTTTCTTTTTTCACAGCTACCAGTGTCATAGTATGAGTACCAGGTAGGGGAGTGTGTAATGGGGAGACTGAAAGTAGTTTAACTCTTAGTCTTTAATTGTGATCTGTCACTCAAATGAAATAATATTTTGCTGTCCCTCCCCATCTCTTTTTTTTTAAAATCTTTAAGAATTATTTCTAAAATATAAACCTCATTGCACAAAATACTCAGAAATATCACTGTGTAAGAAAGTAAAACTTAATGCAGTGTAATTTCCCCTATTTATAGTTATTGACAGTTCTGTTGCAGTCTGAGCAAATACAAATTTTACATCCATTAACAGACAAGAGAAATGCCAATACCTAAGAAGCTACCAGGAAAAACAAGCCAGGATCTCTGCTGAAGTGCAGAGTGGTGGGAGAAGGAGAGAGTGCTCATGCATGGCAATGGGAGTGGCTTGAATTAGGTATATAGGAAGAAAACACACCTGGTTATGAGATAATTAATCACTGGAACAGGTTTTCCAGGGAGGTTGTGGAGTTTTGGAGATTTCCAAGCCCCATCTGGAGAATTTCAAACCCCAGGGAATCTGCCTTGGTCTCAGTTAGGTTAGAGCAAGAGGCTACATCAACTCTTCAGCTTCCTTCCAGTGTAATGATTCTCTGATTATCAAAATCTCCTGTGTTGTCTAATAACTTTCATGTTTGTATATTCTGCAAGAACTACCTTAAATACTGAGGAGTCAAAAGGATTGATCAAATTAACTGTAAGGTAGGAGTGAAATTTTCACTGTAATAGTTTGACCTGGTTCTCCTCCAAGGTGCAGACTACAAAATCAGACCAAAGATTGCAAGTAAAGATCATGAGCATGATATGGGCATAAAATAATTTCGTTTAGGAGAAAAAAAAATATTTTTTAGGGTTTTCAGCTTGCCTGTCTGAACCTAATAGTTTTGAAGAATGACATTTTTTTTTTCCCATTAGAAAGACAAAGAATAAAATCAATTTTTTTTCTGAGTTTACTTTTTCTAGTGAATTTTCCACAGAAAGTGAGGGTGAGGATCTGACTGAATTTCCTTGTGGGTAACAAAACAGTAGAGTTGCATGAAATTTCTTTCAGTTTGGAAATGTGCTCTTTTTAGTCATAGTTCTCAGAATGAGTATTTCTGATTAAATTTCTGAGACAATTTATTCTGGTAAATTGCATCCCTTGTTTCAGTTTGTTTTGTTATGCTGTGAATTAAAGAAGGCACCTCTCAGACAGATCAGTGCAGTCTCTGATACTGATCTAGAAAAGGCAATCAATGGTTGCCTTTGAGGGTGTTGTGATATTTCCTTCCTAATAGGGTCATATTGGACTGCTCTTGTACAGGCATGGGTATTTATGGGTAATTCTGTGTAATTCACTGGAATGACTATTTATTTGCTTTGCTCAATCCTTGCTACAAGGTGAGAAACTCTAAACTCTATTTTTTTTATTTTTTATTTTTTTAATTATAGAGCCAAGAATCACTCCAGCTCTCCAAGGCAAAACTTGCCCAAGAATCTTGGTTAGCTGTTAACTTTTTCCTCAAGCAATGCAATCATAGTTGACTTTGGGACCTGCCATTTCCAAATTTTACCATGGAAAATCAAATACATTGTTTTTCACATGATAGAATCACATACCTAGAGTATTTTGTGGTTCTGAGGTATTGTTCCAGAATAATATCCAGAGAACTGTTCATCAACATCCAAAAGCAGCAATAAATAACAAGAATATCAAGATATGTTTTTGTTTCCAGTGCTAAGAAAGAGCTGGATTTTTCTACCTCTGTGAATAAAATGAGAAACATTAAATCTGAAAAGTAGTCTATTCTCATGGTTACACAGCCTCCCACAGTTAGAGAAATTGTGCCTAACGTGATTGCTGAATCTGGAATCCATTACAGCATAACCTGATTTCTTATTTTGCATTGTTTAATAGTCCACTGATTGTATATCATCTGTACCACTTGTGAAGCTTTAGACTATGATTCCACACAGTGTGAGACACCTTTTTCTTTTTTTATTTATTTTTCTTTTTTTTTTAATAGTAATAGCAAGAAGAAATGATTAGACATGACCCATATATAACTCTCCAACACTGAGTGTGGATTATTTTTGGGGAGCTTTCAGCATCAAAGGCTATTTTTTCTGGTACTTGTTCTCTAGAAGAAAAGATTAAATGCATTCTATTTGCTATTGCTTTCTGCATTGCATTCTTATGCTCCAGTTTTTTTGGCCATGAGTTCTAATGTTGCCAGGCATTGGGAATTTTATGGAAGCATCTGCTGTCAGCAGACTGAGAATTTGGCTCCATAGTCACACAGCTCTAGAGCACTCTGACTCAATGTTGTTGGTCTGTAGCTAAAATAGCTGCACCAATTTGTACAGAACGAGAAATACCTGTGATGGAGCCTGGTGGGACACCAAGAAACAGATTCACTTCTCGTGAGGCCATTCCACGGGCAACATGCTGCACTGTAAGGGAGAATTACAGCTAGACAACAAACATTTGTTTCAGATTACTTTCCAAGATTTCCAATACTTTCTTGCTTAAAAAATGTGGTAATTAAAGAATGTGATAAAATAGTCTCTTCTGACAGATTTCTCAATTAATCAGTATAAACAAGCCTAACTTTTATGCAAATATTGAAGACTGTCATGTGCCCTTGTTTCAGACCAGGAGTATGAAATGCAAGCTTTACTCTCTTCAAGTAAACATTTAATTTAGTGTTAAGAAGAACTAAAACTTAGATAGTAAAATGTGAATGTAAACAAATGTATTTGAGGTCAGGTTATGTGTGTAGGATTATAGATACTAATCTGACTCACACTCTTCCATGTTCATTAAAACTCAGAAATTCTATCAAAAGAGGTGAGGTCTTGAAAATAGCATGGAGTAATTAAAAATATTTTATCATAAACTTTTCCACTATCTCTATTAAAAATCCCCTCATTTATTCCTGGGATCTAGGAAAGAAAATGTTATGGTGAGGAACTGCAAGGACATGAGCAAACATAAAAATGCCTGTGGTCTATGCATCTTTTTAAATTATGATAATCTCTGTTAGATGCATGGTTCGGAAACAGACAAGAATTCCAGAGAAGAAATCTAATTATGTGAACATATAGGATTAAATAATTTACTTCAAAAATGATACCATCATCTTTTCCTCTGAAGTAAACCTTTCTGTTATTTCTGATTGTCATTTTTTAGAGATAAATCAATATTTGATGTTAGAAGATTTAAAACCAAGTCTTATTCTTTAGAAGCATGTGCCCAATGCCAAAATGGAAATGTTAGACATATTTGCTATCACTTTTTGATTTACCACAAGAATTATAAGATGGGGAGGGCAGAGGAAGCTTTCATCAATGGCATGAAACCATGACCTGAATTTAATATGGTGTTACTGAGCATTGCTTTTCCATTGCTGTGTGTGCTGAGTATAAGAAAAGAGTACTGCAAAACTTAAGTGGGAAAAGAGGCACAGATAAATAATAATAATAATAATAAATATAAAATATAAAAATAATCTATGGTGTTACATAATTTCAAAGGTTCCAGTTAGTAAGCAGGAGAGTAAATCACAAATTTTACCAATTCAGGAGCTGCCAAGCCAAATTGTAGCAGTTAGGGGGGAAGTAGCAGGATTTTCCTTTCCAAGATTTCCTAGTTTTGTAAATTTCATTTTTTTGTCTGTCACCACATATATATCAGGAAATTGTAAATCAAGTGAACAATTAAAGTTGTAAGTAGTTGGAAATTCTGAATCCACGTCACTGCTATCCAGCACAAATGGAATTTGAAAATGCTTGGAGGTCAGCATTTACAATGTCTGGTTTAGAATCTATGAAATAAATAATCAGGATTATAATAAGGAATGAGTTCAGCACTTGTTAATTCTTTCTTATGTTCAGCAAAAACAACAATCTGAGACTAAATCAGTAGAATGTAGAATGTTATGTTGTTTGAGTTCAAAAGGAAGAAGCCTGATTATAAATGTTTGAATTAAATACAGACACCTCAAAACCTATGTGAAATATTTATTTTTATTACAGGATTTCTAATTTAATGGTATTATTACTGAAATCCAGGGAGGTTTTACCAGTGAAGTGGAAAAAGGCTTGACTGACACAATATAGCTTGAAAATTCATCACTCCATACAACCTGAAAATTCAGTGTATTTTGGGGCCAGATTAGGAATGGTATAATTTCCAGATTTTACCAGTTGTTTATAGATCGTATACATCCAAGATATGGAGTCCTTTATCTTTAAAATTACATGATTATTTCAGTTTCAGCCTTAGTCATCTCTTAGGTTGCTTTTCATGCAAAATGAAAATATAGGACAAAAAGCGGACTACCTTACATAAGAAATTGTCCTTATATAGGCAGTAGTGGAGTTTAAGAGCTACGTAGGCCTTGTTCTGACATTTATTCTTGGGGTAAATTTCATAATATATAAGTTATCTTTTACCTCTGATTAGTTCACAGGTACCTAACTATGGGAGAAATCACTTCTCTTGTAAGTTATTTGTGGGAATAAATGAACATACCTGCAGTTACACTGCCCCATGATTTTGAGTTTCAATCATCTCAAAGATTCATGTCAGTAAAACTGAAAAGCGTGAATCTCTGTGGAGAGAAAAGCCCAAAATAATTTTTGTATCCCCAGAAAACTTCAGTAGATATCAGAATGAATATACTTGATTCTTAGTAGCATTTTCTTATAACCTGGTTGTTTTTTGGGCTTTTTAAACATTGAGCCTGTGATGGAAAGAAAAGATACTTTTTTTTTTTTTTCTGTCACAGTGGCTCAGTGTTTAAAATAAATTGTGTGAGATGTATTTATATATATACATACACATTCTGAGCACCTATCAAAACATAGCTCTGCCAAAAAGTAGTTTTGTGAGATTAAAGAATATGTGACATCTGACAGGCTGAATTGTAAGGATTAAGGTGTAGAGAAACAAAGGTAGCATGAGAGAGACATCTTTGATTTATTTTTTACTTTGTAATGCCACAGTATAAGTCAAGTAACCAAGCATTTTTTAAGCAATAAGTAAACAATTTCTATTTAAAAAAGAAGATTAAATGCTGGGTTTTATTAAGGATTTGCCCCTGCTACCTACCTCTCCACTGAAATTTTTAATCTTTTTTACATTGGCTTTGCTGTGGAAACTAATCAGTCCCCAGTTCATCTCAGGAGACAGAATCAAAAGCTCGAATCCTGTGCCCATTTTTGGTGTGCTGTGTGGTAATCCAGTTAGATTCTTGCTTCTACTTACTGAATTTAAGCCTTATCAGTGTTGCAACTGCTGAAAAGAAATCTTGACATATTTACCAATTTGTATGACCCTCTTTACTGGTTAGTTCTCAAATAGTTCTGTCTTTATGTGAGAGTTCAAATGGAAGGCCTCAGCTAATCCTCTGGAAAAAGCCTCGCTGTACTGCAGCTCACTTTGCTTCTGGTTTTCAGGTTGATTGAAATGGTCACACATTTTCCTGAGTGTGTTATCTTTGCCTTTACAGGTTCATTTCTTCATCTTCATTTATGGGCTGTGTAGACATCATTACTTTCCTCTTTTCAAAGATCATGGAGTATGTTATAAAAAAGCTTCTCAAGTTTGTGTTGCAAAACTTCCGAAGAAATCTCAACAGTAAACTGTGGCTGTAAACAGAAATAAGTGGTTTCTGCAGTCTTTGACTTTGTGCTAACCTAATGTGATGTATAAATCAGATTTTATCTTCATTGAATTGCTGAAGATACCTAATGATCTCATCTTGAAAATAATGTAAATTGGTATTCCACTGACAAGAAAAAAATGAATATACTTAGAATTATAATCTATATCTTGAACACTTACATCCTTTTCCATGTAGAGATGATGTGTACTCTATTACCAAAACATATTTTCTAACATTGATGAAGGAGTAATTAATCTATAGATAGAAAACACAATAAAATTAACTTGTGAACACCAGATAATTGCATTTCTTTCATGATACATTTATGAAAGTGGATTCAGCATCACTGTAATGACATGTAATGAATTCAACTCTTTAACAAAATAACATTACTTAGAATTTAGTATTAGAAATACAGATGGGTACAACTCAGCTCAGTAGGTCAGCTTTAGCAAATGTTATACACATCTGCAGCCAGTACACATTTTCCCAAATTAATTTGTAATAGATGGATTTTTTGCAGCTACAAAGTGAGGGGTTTTTTTGTCAAATAAAGGGCTTGTTGTTCCCTTTTTAAACATCCTATAAGGGTGCTACATAATCTTAAACAGACAAAAGGAAATAGCATTTAATATGCTTTATAAAAATTTACAATTCTCAGGCTAACGGTGAAGATCTGCTAATGGCTGGGCAGCTTGTATACTCCAATGTTTCCTAGTGAATGGTTTTCTTATTCTTGTTTGGTATTTCCCTTTTTTATTCCAGATCTGTTCCACCCACCTGGCATTGTTTTTGCAATTTTATCATCCTTGTGAACCCTTTGTGGTGTGATCAATCGTTTTTCATTTCACTTCCAGTGCCTGCGAGTCAAAGTAGGTTGTGAGATGGTCATGTAATATAAAATGTTTTATTTTTTTATTGTTCTTATTGCACAAAAAATTCTGAAAACTCCTCATTTGTTTAAAGCTCGCATGTGTTCTATCATCTCAATTCATGTATATTGCAGTGGGCCTGGAGGGGGATCCAGTCAGACACTGGCATTAGTCTAAAACCAAATATATCATAATAGCCAGTCCTACATGAGACTTATAGTGCCTCATGGGCTGTATGAGAACTGTCTGGATTATTACAAGATGGCAGGAAAAACACACATACATGTGACAAGAGAGAAAGCTTTATTGGAGAAGGGAACATTTTCACATAGCAGGAGTGTTCACAAAGTATTTATGTAGAAATGGAAACATTTTTCTCAAAGGACAATCTGGCATATTTTTGCTCTCTTAGGACACATATCTTGAGTGTTTTGGAGTATTCTGAATGTCTTTTCCCCTTTCATATGAGAAGAAAGTTCCCTCTGAACCCAAACATTTCTCTGTTTCTCTTAATCTGAATGCAGTGAAGGCCAATGTTGCTGCTAAGGTACCATGTGAATTTTGGCTTGAGGCTGTTTTACAGCCATTCATGGACAAACAGGTGTTTTGTTATCCTTCCACTCAAGGTCTGATTCTGTACTGCCATGGCAGAAATTTGGACTGATGATGCCTTATTGTTGCATGCACGCTTTCCTCCATGACACACAAGTCTGGACACTCATTTGTTCCTCTGACATTTTGAACAAGACTCTGAACAGAAAGCAAACCTTTCTTTGATGTTACACAAGACATTGCATTGCTCACTGTGATGAACTCATGTCAGCAAAATCCTGCATAGAACAGATTAAAAATAGTCTTGCTCTTGGATTGTGCAGTATCAGTCACTGATGGTAAGCACAGTGGTAACTTTGTGATAGATTAAGATCAAGACACAAGCAAATGAAAATAAAAAATAGCAGTACTTAGTCAGCCACTCATCAGTAGGAACACATTCATATAACGATAAGCTGCTTCTCTTTCTTGTGTTTTGCTTGGACTGCTACCTGAGCCTGTGATTTTACAGTGCAAATTCAGAAAGAACAGGAAGTGAAGCTCATTCCCAGCATATTGCAGACTTCCAGAAAACCCCAGCCTGAACTGCACCAAATGCAGCTGTGAGGGAGGTGAAATTCCATGTGGCACTGTAAGTTTCTTCTTGCCCTATGCTGAAAAAGCTTTTAGTGTTACTATAGCAAAATACATAGAGAGTAAGCACTTGTATTTTTCCAATGCAATTTTTGAGCTGTATCATAAAACGAAAGTAAGAGTCTCTTTTATGTTCTAAAAATGAAAATACATATGAATAGACAGCTTGGTTGACAGGCAGGGTGTTCTGAAAACTCAGGAAGCTTGTTCTCCACAGTAATGCTGTCTGTTGGTTTTGGGTTTTGAATAAAAAGCTTTATAATTGCTGAATACAATTCAAAGAAGAAGACACAATTTGGCTAAAACTTAGGTTTGAATTTGACAAATTACTTGCTACTTGAATCATAAATGATAGTATTCCTGCAATCTGCAATTAGTGCCAAATTAATTGCTAAACAAGGTTAGGAGAGCACTGAAATGGTTAATCACATACCATCTGCTTGCCTGCCATGTCTGATTCGTGACATGAAGGAATGGGATTCAGACCACCAGCCTTCAGGTCTCTCTTCACACAAGGAGTGAGAAAGTGTGGCTCGTTGCATGTTTTTAATACAGATTCTCTTCTTCCTTTCTGGTCTGTAAAGAACTGATTACAAGACCAGAGAGAGTAATTTTGAAAGTCAGACAGATTTTCTTCAGAGCTGAATAAATGTTTGAGTAGTGCAATGGTCTGAGAAAATGACTGCAGTGTGCTCATTCTACCCCAGGTGGTTTCTTCATGTTTTTTGATTTGAAGGGAAAAAAAAAGAGGCTATTGTCCTTTAAATAGTTTGTACTATATTGCATTATCCCATATGGGGCACATACACAAAAATGGCTTGATCTACAGTCTTTGAAAGCCAGCACCCAGAGGCTGAATTTGTAATTTTAATTAAGCTCTAAATGCCCTCACAGCTCAGTTTGGTCTTTATTTCACAGAAAAATTTCAGTGCATTCAGACTTCAGTAGACTTCTAACTTTTGCAAGATTAGAAGCTGAGGAGGACTGCTAATCCTGTTTTGTTCCTCACAGTCATAAATTATTACTGAGTTAAAGTCCAAATGCTGTTCATATTCCTGTAGTACTTTACCTTTTGGGCTCCCTATCATCAGGAGCTGAAGCAGGTGAATGGCTCTTGGCTGGGGCACTGCCATACTAGTGACAATAAAGTCTTTGTTTTGCAGAGTAGGAGTTCTAGGAGTTCTGTGTGGTTGCAACTTCCTTTGGGACTGCACAAATCCACTTTGCTTCTCCGTGAGGAAATTTCCTCACAATAAGGTGAGGTTTGACAGGATATTTTTACCTCAGGGGCATGTTGTAAGGACAAGTATTGGCAGATTTTTGGGGTTACAAGGTATTACAGCAGCAGATGCCATGTGAGTATAAAAGAGTCACACTATCATTGCTGTATCATCAATGTCTTTTGATGCCAGCATTTCTTGTGTTCAAGGTAATGATCTTTCAATTCTCAGTGGAAAACTATTACACTTCATTATCTCCAGTCTCCTATTGTACGTGCTTGCCTTGTGAGCATCCTATGAGGGGCAATGTATCATTCTGTACTTTGTGAGCAAACTACACACCCACTCATACACAAAGTTTTCATGTGAGCCCCAACTTCTGTTCCACTGCAAGGAGTGTCTTCATCAAAAAACCTGTGCAAACTGAGGAGGAACAAGGTAGGTGAGAGAGGATTGAGGGGCTGTATATCACAAAACCACAACTGAAAGCCTACAATACACAGTTTCAGCAAGGACCTAATGCAAACATTCAGCCAAATCAACCAAAATGAACAAGTATCAGTACAATACATGGCTGCATTTTGAAAGGTGAGCTCTTAAGAAATATTGATAGGAAGTCTTTAATGTGAAAAGCTGATTTGACCATGAAAAATACCTCTAGTAAGGAGCATATCATTTTTAGAAATTATGTTCTAAATTTTGTGGATTTATATGGTTTTTTTATTATAGCACAGCATTCTAGGTAATCAGAAAAATAGCAAAGGAGAATTTCTGTAATAGTCATTTTACAGAATACATCTCTTTCTGAAACTACTCAGTCTGTTTAAGTCTGAGTTTTGCATTTGTGATTCACTAAAAGTCCTTCAGCCAACGGTGGGAGTTACAGTGATGCAAAGACTTCAGAACTGAAATTTGATTCTTTCTCCATCTTTGTAAAATCAGAATGAGGGTCTGGATAGAAATAACATCCCTGATCCTTATGCCACTACATAAGGAAGCTACAATCTGTCTTCTGAACCCGTTTTAATCTATAGTACGCTTCCTTAGTTCTTATCTTTCAAAGACTAAAATAAACATGAATACTGGAGATTCCACTATTAATATTGTAAAAAATTATCCTTGAATATGCTCATTTGAATTAAGATGTGCTTCTTGTAGCCCCAGATAAGTCATAATGGTGTCTCATGATTGTGCTTGTGTTGATTATAATTGTTTTGCCAATTGCTGCCAGGTTGGACTAAATGCATCACTAAAATCCAGATTTCTGTTCATTTACTGTTGTACTTGGCTCAGGCTCAAAACTTCTGATGATTTAATTTTTTTTTTTCTCCAGTCATACTTGGCCCAGACATTTCTCATTTAATGCATACAGAGTTGTCCATAGCAAATTCACTCCTCCCAGTTGAATTTCTCAATAAATCATCTTTGGAATCATTGCATTCTCTCCTTTTTTTTCTGGTTCATTCTCAACAGCCAATCTGTATTTTCATCCCTTGTGTTCATGACCACAGTCAGAATTCATTTCTGTGACATCTTCATCAATGTTTTTTTAGAAAAGATTCACCACATCATATTTTCACTGTGGCACTTCAGTCTTTTTGGTTTAGTCTGTACAGCTGTATTTCACTTCCTCATGATTTGCTTTTTTTGTGCAGTAAATGCATTTTGTAAATATAAGAGATCTCAGGAGTATCCTTACGGTGAGTATGAGCTTCATCAGATAAAGGTTTCCTCTGTGTTCCTCTGCTTATGTCATATGGAGATAGCTCTTTATAGTTACTGATCATTGAGGGGCATTGGAATGTCAAAGATACATGAAACAGCTCCTTATGACTTATTCCAGATAAGTTTACCATAAAGAGTTTATTCAAAAAATTAATTTGGTATTACTCTTTGCTTGATTGTCATACTTGACTATTTTACTGCTAAGAGGGAAATAGGATTTTTGGTTTTAATAAAAAATGTGTTACCTGTGCTTGTCATGACTTGTCAACACATTGCCAAAATAATGCAATCAAAGAGGCCATAGGAGTCAAACTTGAGATTTCCAGTGTTTCCCACATATCAAACACAACATCAGTAGAACTCTAGTTATGGGTCATATTGAATGAAGATTTACTATTAGAAATTTTTACTGGGGATGCTGACCTAGGGTGAGAAAAATTTTCTTGTAACTGAGGAAGAATTTGAGGATGACAGGTAAGAATGGAAAGAGCCCAACCATTACACAACTCATATCCTTAGGGAATTACGTTTTCCCAGAGATGAAAAGAGATAGTTCAATTATGAAAATTAGGCAGTGGGCAGAATAGTTAAGTGCTGGTCATTTTAGAAAAGAAAAAAATGTTCTTACTAAAATAACTGTATAATTATGCAAAACAGAAGCCTCTTTCCCTACTTGCAAGGTGGAAATCTCAGCACATGTATTAAGGAAGAATTTCTTCCCAGGACTTTCTGATTCATGTCATTGGAAGAACAGGGCACTTGTGTTTGCATTCAGCACCTCATTTGGAAGATGTTGTTTCTAAATCCTGCCCTTTGGGCTGTGTTTGGCATTGTTTTACCATAAAATTCACAGAACTTATTTCTATGGACTTTATAATGAGTAGACTTCAGCCTGGGAAACACTTCTCACTTCTGCCAGAATCGTCAGGTACAGAGAATTACACCTGAGGGTTGTTCAGAGCTCTTGGTGATGTAAATACTGAAAATTATTTTGTGTCTTTTACTGACTTTTTTTTCTGTGATATATTTGGTATACTATATTATACTTTTCATACTTTTGTTTCTTTATGCTGTCCCAGAAAAGCACAGGTAGGTACTAAAGGTCCAAAGACAAATACCTTGAAAATGAAGGAAACTGCTGAAAATCAGATAAGGGCCCTTTCAAAAGAAGTGACAAAGTTCATAGCTTAATTACAATGACAAGATTTAATAAATTTTAGTTTCCTAGCAAAAGCTGCAGAAGAGAGAAGATTGCAGCTGACTGATGACATATTTTGATGCTAAATATAAAATAGAGAGTAGGTATCACTGTCGTGTCATCTTTACAATTTTTCAAAGCAACGGGTTTTTTTTTCAAAGATCAACATTTTTCTCATCATCAAAAAACAACAAGGTGAAATTAGGGGCAGAACTCTGGTTGAAGGCAAGACTGGAAGAAACAATTCTACTGAAACAAAACCTCACCAAATGCCATTTTGTGCATTGTGGCACAGTAGAATTTGCTGTTTGGGCTACACTTGTGCAAATAACACAACTGTGGAAAAGCGTGGTGGGGATGATTGTTGGTTAATCAAATTGCACAAGAACAGTTACAGACAAATTCCCTTTGTGTGAGAGGGAACAAAAGGAAGATATAAAGATACATTAAGAGTTAGTTACAGCATGGCTCAGCAGGGAGCATCAGGTTGTGTTGGAGTACAAAAAAGTGGTCCACAAAAGGCAACATAAATAATCACTTTCTGTCAGCAAGATACATTTTGTTTACTTTGTTGAACCAGAAGGAAGAAAGTGCCAAAATGCCACAAAATGTGTAAATCTCAGTAGAATGAGTAGAATTAAGGGGTGGCATAAATACCTTTTAAAGGTTGGCTTTCTTGTCACCTGTAAACAAAAATTCAGCCTTTTATATGTGTAATAGGTCTTTAGTCTGTTGGCATCTTGATTGTTATAGTCAGAATATAATCACTACTCTGTGAACTCTGCAATTATCTGCCTTGTTAATTTCGCTATTTTAAGAAGGAAAGCTGATATGAAAGCCAATTATGAGATCCCTTGATAATGGACATTCTTATATCAGAATTTTTTACACTACTTTGACAGGGTGCATTGTTAATAAAAATAAAGTTCTGGAACTGCATAAAGCCCTCTTGTTGAGGTGTCTTTCTCTGCCTCGGCCAGCCCTGACACCTTGACAGTATGAGGGTACGGCTCGGTAGCAGGGTGAACCTCATCAACTCCTGAGTTCTTGTCTTGCTTGAAGGAATGAAGCAACGATGGCAGGAAAAAAGAGAAGGCTGTTCTGGGTTAACTGCTGGCTTTATTCATCAGGGTATCTGCCCCAGCAGACACCCCTCAGCAGAAGCAGCAGGGGAAAAGCGAGGGAAAAAAATCTTTTTAACCCCCGAATGCAACACCTTTTATTGGGGGGAGGAACTCAGGGATGGGTTTAACTGGGGACAAATCAGGGACCAAGGGGGTATGGCTCTCCAGGTAAATGACATACATTGTAACAAATTAATAACTCAAGTGGGGAGACAGCTGAAGTCTTGTCCAATCACTTGGGGTTTTTCCTGGAACTTTCCAGACTTTTGGGAGAGAACTCAAAGCGACAGACAAGGCCCAGGGGCTGGATAACTTCTGACTGACATAGAACTGGGGTTGGGATGAAACCATTGAGGGTGGAACATGGGTGCATGGGGCAAACCATTATAACTTATAAAAATGAACTTAATACAAGGAACAAATACATACATACAACTGATAAAACCAAAACCACACCACTACACCCTCTGATCTGTCAGACATTTTCTCAAATGTATAATAACATACGTTTAGAACTCCTACTCTGCAGAACCCAGACTTTATAAATAACCCCACAAAGCTGCTGGTTGCTCATTTATCTCTCTTCCTAAAGAAGATCCTAAAGATAGGTATATGGACTCTAACATAAATGAGCAATGTAAAAAGTTCTTTATTTGTGGATAAAACAGGAAATTTGTTTTGACTATATTCAGAGAAAGCTTTTGTCAAGATTAATTCACCTTCCCACCAATAAAATGGTAATTCCTACCTTTATTATTTTAGGTATATATTGGGCTACTTTAGCCACCTTTAGATTGATATTTCAGTTAAGTCTTGTCTTTCGCTTTGTCACATTGCCAACAAAGAAATGTGCAAATTAGGAATTTATGTTTCACAGAAAGACTTCGTGTTGTTTTGCTTTTAAATCACAGTTGGAATCATTTTTTACTTCTTTACATATGTGTAAAAGAAAGTAAGGATTATTTAAGAATGGATTTTTTTTTGACTTACCTTTTTTCTTCCATAGATGATTCAGATCCCATTTTTTGTCATTTAATAACCTCGTGGATGCACAAAGGAAACCCTAAGATAACTGAGAATTGTGTATAGTATCTCCCTGCAGATGTGTGTCCATAGTTTCTGCACATGCATGGGCAACAGAAATGTACCAATTCCACTTTGCAGAAAAGACACTGGTAGACATTTCTTGAAATATTTAAACTTTTTAAATGTAAATAACTTTGTAGCAACAAGGTGTGAGCCTAGAATTCAGCTCCAGGTGTAATGCACACACATCTACATTGTTCAGATGCCTCAGCTGAGCCAGCACTGTTTAATGTAAACCATCCATTTTGTCAGAACAAACATTGCAGGCCACTCTCAGCACCTTCCACTGGAAAATACTTGGTGGCGTTAAATTAATAAACCTTGTAGTTTTGATAAGTGTTTGTATTGATAAATAATGCATATCTGTACATTCAAACTATAATCATGAAGAGACCCTGGAGACTGAGCTGAGCTTTGTGTTAGAGAGATTCACTTGGGTCCTTCTTAACCTGGTAAAGAAATTTTGCTTAAAATGGAGCTTGAACTTATTGAAGCAGATGAATCTGGGCAGATTTTGAGCTCCCCGTGTTAATGACTCACAAGCAAATCAGCTTATAAATAAAGTAGCTTCATTTTCTTTACTTAGTTTCAGTACTATCAGCAACGGCAGCATTTGTGAATGCAATTCTCTCACTGAAGTGCTAAGGGAGTTGTGCAAGCACAGTGTTGTTCATCTGAGGATACAGGAAATAATTGCAGAACCTTCTCACCTAACAGGTCGCTACAGAGATATAAAAGTGCCCAGAAATATAACTTAGTGCTTTTTACATTGTTTGACTATGGCTAAAGAGAAAACCTTCGTCTCTAGAGCACCCTCATCAGCACCACACTCACTCAAATTTTCTTTCTCTGGGTCAGGGTGTCTGGAAAAACTTAGCATTCCTTATTTTCCTTCAGGAAAGGAAAAAATGAGAGTTATTACTTTCTAAAATTTCCCCAAGAATATCTGAAGCTGACTTCCTGAAGTGTGCATGGCATAAAGAATGAAAAGCATGTCCAGGTAAAAAAGATATAATTGGGTTTTTATACATTCGTTCTCCTGGCTTTTGCCTTATTAAAACTTGCAATGAACATTCCTGAACATGAGTTTGCCTTGTAAAGGTAATTTTAATCAGAAGGGGGTCTATTTCTGTAGTTAGTATTTATTTATTGGTTTATTTTATAACCATAATGACCTAAAATTATTTTACCTAAAAGTAGATGTTCAACAGATTAGAAGGACCACGGCATGATACAGCAGTCTGTGAGTGTGGTGGGGTTTTGTTGTTGTTTCAGAAATGGTTTCACTCTTAGTTATTATTTCTACTTGTGGACAGAAAGTGTTGTCAGTGTGGTGGCTGTGTGCAGTATTCACTAATTAATCCATTTCAGGGTGTGTTGAGATGGTGGTGCAGAGTGTGGGGTGAATGCTCAGCTCACAGTCAGTGCAGAGGAGGTTTTCACAACTGACACATCAACAATCCCCTGTGTAAAGTTCTGTATTCATGAGGAGAGCATTGTTTGGTGCTGGCAGCTGGGTAAGGGGATCTAAGAGCCCAGCACAGAGGGATTTAGTGTTCTTCTTGAGCTCACCAGAAACCTCACCAAATTCTTTGGCATTAGGCTCTCTTAGTTAATGGATATGGAGAAGTATATTGACAAAAATGAAAGTTCATTTCAACTCCATTCCTATTGGATTTAGGTGGGAGGTAGATGGCTAATTGTTTTATGTGCCTTTTGTAGAGCTCCACATGGGGAATGTGATGAGCCATTCCTAAACACAGAGCAAGCTATCTGCTGGCTATTGAAGGTTCCAGTTCCAACTAATTAGCTACACAGGCCTAGTCTTGAACAATTCATTGAAGCTTTTGACTCAACAGAGGAAAGGAATTAATCCATGTTAGTCTGAAAGATCTGAAGCACCTGGACCATTAGGTCCACTTAACTCTCTGAGTTCAACAACACACTTCAGTAAGACTTTCCAAGATGAAATCTTGGGTTGTAGTTTCCACATTCTGATTTCTGACACAGGGTTTTGACACAGGTATAATGCCCAATTTTTAAAGTAGCCAAGTTTAATTCAGTTCTCAGGGTCTCATAAAAATGATAATTGTATTCATAAACTACAAATGGTTTGGCTTTTGATCTCTCTATGAAAACTCCTGCCCTTGCTTGTGTTCAACAATAGTTAAGCAATGCCCAGAGGCACATAATACCACAGAGAGAGTTCCCACACTGAAAGATGTGAGGAAATTTGCTATAGTATACTGCAGCTCAGAACCACAACATTTCTCTAAATTTAGAGGTTTCACTGACCTGGGATAGGAATAGGGTAGAACTGAGCTAATATTAACTAGGGTTTTTCCAGGAGTTACTCTGTCACCAGTGTACAAAAGAACATCAGCTCTCTACAGATTATTTCTGATCTGCATGTGCAAATTATTTATTTGGATGATTTTTGGGCTGTCTCTGTTGGGATGTGTGATTTGATGTCATAGCCTGATGAGGCTATGACAACAAGTATCTCACAGCTTTTCCTGTCTTGTGCACAGAAAAGGGTGGTTCTGGCTGTAAATCCTCCCCTCCCCTGCTTGTGGCAGCTCTGTGTGAACGTGAGAGAAGGCAGCCTGTGATTTCCAGAACACAATTTCCTGTTCCCTCTGGAGAAAAGGCTGGATGCTTCATTCAACATACAGAATTTAATATTTTCTTGCATTAACTCCACCTTAGCCCTCCCAGGCATTACTGTAAATGATCCTCAATGTTCTGAAGTACAGGTCTTCTTCAAATGGATAATTTAAAAAGTATTTTAAGTAACTCCATTTATGCATCAGTATTAAAGCAATGTTTATATTGTCTTTGTGCCACCCATTTTAATTTCTTGTTTCCTAGCTAGTCCCTGGACCCCAGGCCAATGACAATACTCTACAAAGGGCACTTCCATTCAGGAAAGGTTTTCCTCAGTAAATGTCACACTGAAAAGAACCATAACTATTTATTTATCTCACACCAAAATAAAGGCTAATATAGGATTCTTTCTACACTCTTTGCTAGTTCAAAATTGGGCACAAAAATATTTATTTCATTTAATAATCTTAATAATTATTTTTTTCTCCAAATTTGTATGATAGCAAGTTTTGCACCCTGCTAACATTGGTTCATTCTGTGTCTATTCAAGCTGGGAACATTTTTTTCTGTGTTAACTCTGTGCTTAATACACCCCTGAGATCATACAACAACATCTCTAAAATAAAGAGGTTTAATAAACTAGATGAAAGTATAATTTATTTGAGAACAGTTTGGTTGGATCAATACACAGACATCCAGCTCCCATGTCAATCTCATCTTGAAGCCATTAGGAATAGGATTGAATAGGTTCTTGTTTTTGTCAACGTAGTCTTCCTTATTAAAATTTTCTTATATTTTCTCAGCTATCCAAGACTGGTTAAAAATCCACACACATTCCTCCAGAATTTGTGTTTGCATGTTTTGGAAGAAAGTAGAATCAAATTTTTGCCTCGTTATCTGAATACTCTGACATAGTTCTGCTACATGTCATTAACTCAGATCTAGCAAAATGAGTTTCCTCTTAAAACATGGAGCAATTTTCTGCATCCTTATTACAGTAGAAGAAGAATGATCCTCCAGTGCAATGGTGGCATGAAAGCACCACCTCACATACACCTTCAAACATCAAAGGGAAATGCCTGTGGTCCTTCCTCTGTTGATCTACTTAATGGGAATGTTATGAGGTCTGGTGGCTGCTTCTCTCTTCACCAGTTCCATCTGGTGTTTCTCCCGGCTGTTTTGTATTTGTCAGCAGGGTGACAAAATGATGCCAGAGTAGACTATGCTGGTTTTGACCCAGAGACTCATCTGGAAGCTACATATGATTATTATCAAATTATGAACCAAGGCACCTGTGAAACGTGTACCTAATGCAGTTACAGGCTCGAATCTTTAGTAGCAAATGTTCTAGTCCAGCAAATTTATGTCTATCATCTAATTTATGTGTAACAATCAGTGTAAGTAGAGCCTTCTAATATGATTTGGAGTGTAATAACTACAATAGTGTATCTCTACTTTTAGTCTGGTCCTACAGTCCTCTCATCCATGTCTTCTATTCATACCCATTTCTTAAACAGGCATCATAAAAACATATTTACTAAAAATTTACCATTATCTATCTTCTAGAAGTTCATAGAAATATTCTTTGTCACCTAAAAATATATATGTGAGCTATTTTTGATGCCATACTTAACATCTAAATTTCCCTTCTTCACATAACAGCTTGCTACTGCATGTTCCTGGAGCATGAGGTACCTGAACTTCCAGCTAACAACTATCGTATATTTTAACAGGAATAGTTTTGAGTTTTTGTTTTACAGATGTTTCTTTCCAGTTGTCCCTCAAGTTATGGTTGACTTAAAAATGCAAATTTACATCAATTACTAGCCTACTACCTGATTTTTCTTCAGAATATTCCTTAGAAAATCCTAGGGAGAAATAAGTCTACTATGCCCTCATAATGTTTTCTGATCTGGACCAAAATATATGCAAATAGGGATTTAGCTTCTGATATTTTCTGTCAGCATAGTCAGAAATTTGCGTATTCAGAATAATACATTTATTCTTAAATGCAGAAATAGAGCATATCCAATGACATGGTAATTTAAGTAATTCTGTGAAACTAATTCATCTCCTTCATGATTTAATTAAAATAACAGTTTCCAGACTGCAGATCCACCCTTCTCACTACTACTTGGCATATCTGTAAGAAGATGCAGTGTGTGATCCAGGTTCTTCCATTTCAACTAAAACCAAATTATTAGGAAAAAAAAAAAAAAGGTGATAAATAACCCTTGTTCTACTGGATAGAAAAAGGATATCAGCAATGTCAGCATTATGATTGATGTGGCTGTGGGTATCTTGGAAATCTGGTTCCTCATTTAGAGGCTTTCTTTCCAGATTACCCTTTTTTTTTTTTTTTTTTTTTTTTTTTTTTTTTTTTTTTTTTTTGCTATTGTCATTTTTCAGAATAGACTTGATATGAGTCCCTGTCTGCTCAGAATGAATGGAGAAATATTCAAGTCCAAAAATAGAACATACATGGTATTTTTATCCTGTTTTCTGAGTAAATCCATACTGAGGTACAAGAAATCATTCTCCAAGTAAAAATACTATCAGTTTTTATTGTTATTCATCCTAAACTGAATGGTAAATGGCCATGGCTTTGCAAACTTTCCCAAGAAAATATGAAAGGCTGCTGTTTTCTGGAGCATCAACTTCCTTGGATTATCCTGTTGAAGCACGAGTAATGAACAGATGTGCTATTCATACAGGTTGTGTAGATGAACTGACTGAGGATAGGCTGCATTTTAGTCTGCTAAGTGTCTCATTAAATACTGCCAATCATATTCAAAAGAAGGGTACTTGAGCCAGATTCTTTGACAGGGGAGTCTTTCAGACTAGTTAGTAAAATATGAATAAAATATGAACTTCCTGAAGTGATACAACCGCTGGGAGAGAAAACTTATTTGTGGAGGCAAGAATTCATTGCTACTTTGGTACCTAAGGGTCTCTAGCACTGTAAACAATTGAGAAGAGTGGGAAATACAAGTTCTGAATCATGCTTCAGCACATCCGAAATGTCATAGTGACCACAGTCCTTTCACTTGATTATCCTGAGTTCCCACTGCTGCAACATTTTGCTTGTTTTGAAAGGAGCCCCTGATCTTACAGGAGGTTGGGTGTGTTCCTCTGAGAGTTTAATAGAAATCATAGTGAAGCAAGCATAGGGAAGAACAGAAGAGCAAAAAGAGAAGGTTGAAAGGAAAGTAGAATAATTCATGGTCTAGAAGTGCAGTAAGTACTGAGCTGTAGCTCAGCCTTATTTGCTGCACAGATTACAGCAGGAAGGTGAGTGCTGGACTGAGGCCAGGCCCTGCCAGTGTGAATTGCAGCAGCTGGGGGAAAGCATAAATTAATACTAGGCATAGAAATAGAAATGAAACTCTCTAAATTTCATGTTCCTTTTGCATGAAAATGCATTAAATTGTTGTGCATTTTTTTCTGGCACTGTATACACAGCTAAGCATATTAGTAATGCGTATTTCTCACCTACATCACTGTAGAGCAGGACAAATCTGTGTAACAGCATGCCTCAGAGAACCTTTATTAGGATATAACATTACATTACTATCAAGGACAGTGTCGTGCAGGTATTCTCTTTGTTCTACCAATAATATTATCCCTTATCAATGTGAAGGAAATATAATAGCTCTTAAAAAAAAATTGCTCTTTGAATACTATGAAAATTCAAAGCTGAGTAAAATGAGTCACAGTATTCATCTGCAAATACCTAAAGCTTATTTTTTGCTTTTAAATCAGTTAAAAATTGGATCAAGATTGAAAAAAAAATTGGAGCTAGATTGAATTGCATGTAGTTATGTGATCCCTATTACGTTAGAATGGATTTTAAATGGCACAAAGAAGCTATTCTGCTTCTCCCGTTGTCAGTTATGTGTATATTATGTGTGCATAGAATCATACATCAGTTTATTTATCTTTGCTCAAGAACATGCTTTAGCTATTAAAAACAAAAAGAGTAACAGGGATCAAAAAGGAATACCAAAGTGATTGGTCTGTTTCTACTTGTCTTTTTTACTCAGATGTCCACTGAATTTTTCATTTTAACAGTCATGAGATAATGACAATTAATCTGAAATTTCAAAAGAGCAGTTAAACTAAATAAGGCATTATCTTTAGCCCCAAGTCTTTGAAACATCTTAAAAAATAAATAAAAGGGTGTTCAAAACCTACCGACAAAAAGCAACATAAGACTTGTTAGAGAATGAAGAAGAAGAGACTTAACTCTGGAAAATGCCCCTAGAATTAAACTTTACTGATGTGGGAGTAAGTCTAGGTGCTCCTAATGATTCAATAAGTTTTCCTGTGATAACTCTGGTATTTTTAAGGCTTCATACATGTCCTTGTGCTTAAGGGATGGTAGAGGTTTGATCCATGACTTTGGTATGCTCCTGTGCCAGGTTACAGAAGAATCTGGGTTTTGGTATTGGACATAAATTTATAGAATGTTTTTAACTGCATCCAAGAGCACTCCAATTCTGGGCTGCTTTTGTGCTGACAGAACACACAGTATTTTAATGGTGTTTGGGATGACACTAGTGATTTATCTATGTTTTTCACTTTATATTGACTATGGAACTTGAAGTATTGTGATTGTTGAAAAAGCAGTTAGCTCCAAGGGCCATTTATAGGTTTCACAGTACTGTTGGCAAGACCTGATGCCTGACATTCAGTATGTTTATTTGGCTGATCCTCCATGCTCCTCAATGTAGTCATAGGTCACCTACTGTTATGAGTGGGATTAAGGATTCAGGCAATAACTGATGTAGGCAGCAGAGACACGGATAAGGTGGGTTGTGCTGCTGGGGATCTAAAGGGAAATAGTCACCAGGCTCTCTTGGTTCCTCTGTGGAGGAAGACCGAGGCAATGGAAAAAATGCCCACCCCACCTGCTGTGCATATTGAATTTGTCTCCAGCTGCAAACAACCTGAGGCAAAGTGTCTGGTGTGAGCCTTTGATTTCTTCTCGGTTCAGTCTTTTCTTTCTCCATGAGGGGAAGTAGGAGAGCCTACAGCTTGTACTGAGATGGTAGAGTTGGAGGTGTAATGTCAAATACATTGTCCATTTTCATGGCAATCCCTTACAGAGAGTGGAATGTGCCATGGCTTCAATTTTCCAGGTGCAAAAGGAATAGGCAGTTTATACCCTGCTCATATTGCAACAGGAAATTTGTTGCAGCGATTTGAGGCGTGTACTCTGCAAAACACACAACGTAAGAACTAGGACCAACTTTCTGTTTAGGTACAGAATTAGGAGTGAAAGTTAATTTGGCTCCATTGCGAGATGTCTGCAGGAGCCTGGGCGTGCCGGACAGGAGCACAGGGAGCGTTTGCTTGTCCTGCTGGGGGGCCGAGCGGGGGAGGCAGCGGCGTGGACGTGCGGGCAGCTCTTCTCTTTTTCTGGGAAATTTGATCCGGGTTTGGCTTTGGAATTCTCCGAGCGACCTCAACAAAGCGTTTCGCTTCCTTAAGGACACCCCCACGCGAGAAAAGGCCGGCGCTGGCAGCATTGCTGCGGGCGGACACTTTTGTCCGCCAGCCCGGGCGTCACCCAGCGCGGGAATACTGATCCCAGTAATTACGGCGTTAACAGGACGCGCGCAGCGAGGCGGGGGCAGCAGCCTGAGCCGAGCCGAGCCGAGGGTAGGCGAAACGAGCCGAACCGAGCCGAGTGAAGTCGAACCGAGCCGAGGGAAGGCGAACCGAACCGAACCGAGCGGAGCCGAACCGAGCCGAGCGCGGCGCAGTGCGGGCGGCGGCCGCCAGGGGCCGGCGGCAGCCCGGGAGCGGCGGCAGCGGCGGGCGGCGGCTCCGGAGCAACAGGGCCGGCTCCGGAACAACAGGGCCGGCTCCGAGCGCCGGGGGCGCAGTGCCACGGGCTGGCCCGGCTCCTGGCTCCCGGCTCCCGGCTCCCAGCGCCCTCGGCCGCCAGCAGCACTGCCCGCGGTCCGCGCTCCGGCCGGCGGCTCCTCGGCCGCGTTCCCCCGAGCCGTACAACAAGTGGATGGAGCGGGCGGGAGCCGGCTGAGCCCTGGAGGTGTCGGGGACAGGCGCCGCACGGAGTCACCTCCGTCCTGCCGCCCCCGGAGCCCGGCTCCGCGCACGGATTACCCAGCGCTGATTTACAGATCTGCTGCCAAAGCCGCGCTTGGAGAGACCGGTGATCGCGCCCGCCCTTCGTTTCGCCTCACACACAACAAGCACACGCACACCTCCTTCGATTTTCCCTGTGGGGACGAGACCCTCCCCTGTTGCCTTGCCGCCAATGCCGAGGCGAGCGGGAGCGGCTGTGGCGGAGCCGAGTGCCCGCAGCCCCGACCGCCTCCCCGGCTCGCCCCCGGCGCTCTCCCGGCACCCGGCAAGGAGGGGCAGAAATAACTCGTCAACCTGTGGTGCGCTCTGACCACAGCTACCTGCGACTGTGGATCAGCCGGCGCAGCCCCCTCAGGACTGCTGTCACCCGGTCCTTACAGTAGCGGGAACAGCGCTGCTATTTCTCTGCCTGGGATCAGTAAGTATAACAGCGTTTTTAGAATTTTCTTCTGCATGACACGTAGGTACGATTTTTAAAATAGCGTCATTTAATAGTTCGTGTTCACCTTCTCTCTTGTATTAATAGATGTGGCTCTAAATGAGGCTTCTGTTTCAGAGGGGGATGTGAGGGGCTGTGTATTTGTGTGTGTGTGCTTGCATGTAGATGCTGCTTTAGTGCACCTGCAGTTGTTTTCTTGACATATCATGGTATTTTCACTTGGCTGGGCATTGTACGTGCCTGTTTCCAAATTAAACCCAGTGAGATGTTGTTCATTGTGATCGAAACACAATTCTCCTGATAATTGAAATGTAACATTCCCACATCTGATGTGTTTCTGCAAATAAAACAAAAGCTCCTTGTGTAGATACATTTATTCTTTAATGCTTCATATGGATATATGTAGGTGTATCTCTTACGTATGTGCTCTAAGACCTGAATGCACTATGTGTTGCAGTATTTTTATTAGTGTTTATATGTGTTGGTGTTTCAGAAGCATGCATATGTTTGTGTATGGATGCAAGTGCTTATATGGGTGGGGATTTTGTATCTGTCTATATATATATGTGACATACCCACCCACATCCTTAACCACAGAGTCGTTCAAAATCTCTGTGCGTGTGATGTGTGTGTGTGTGTAATGTAGAAGTGTGAATAGTGTGGGCAGGAGAAGATTTGAATGCCATGGTAATACATGACACAGATTCATTTGATCGGTGTGACCTTTGAGGAAAACAATCCAATCTTTTCCCTTTTTGTTTTGTTTATTTTTGTGTGTTTGTGCATGTGCTTCAGGTTAAGTGCTTCTTCTGCATGACCATAACCAAAGGGTGACCCATCCACTCCCTTACGTCCTATGGGGACCTCAGAGCCAGTTTCTCAGTCTTCATCTCCTCCTCCTCCTCTTACCACTGCTGCTGATGCCCTGGGTGCTGCCCCCAGGTTTGAGACATTGTTGACAGGCTGAAGAAAGGATTTGCAAAGACCTCCTCACTGTGTAAATGAAGTGATAGCTGGAATTAACTTAAACTCTCCAAGTAATGGTATTAAACAGTAAGTCTGCTAGGCCAAAGCATTACCAGGAACAAATAATGAGGAAAGAGACTATTTGCATTTGGTTTGAATGATGAGCTAAAACCATCTGTGGAGAACAGGTACCCTTTGGTTTGCATTTTTTTTTTCCTGAGGAACGCAGCCTTTATAGCCTGTGAGGCAGTCATGATCCTGTTCAGATACAGCTGTGATTGCTGCCGGAGATAAATGAAAATCAAGGGGCTTGGTAGATGGAAGAACAAGGTCTCAGCTGTTTGCTGGTTCAGTTTGAGAATTTCATCTTCTCATCTTTGAGAATTTCATTAGCAAAACAGTAGTTTGTGTCAAACATTCTGGAGAACAAGAAAATGCAGATCTGTGGCTTTCCCAAATACAGATTCGGTGTTCCAACCATTCTGCCATACTCAGTGCCCAGGAGACTGTCCTCCAAATGCACATGGCTTTGAACTTCCAGTGAAAGTTAAGGCAACACTGTAAATAAAACAAAACCTTGTTACAGTAAGCAGTCAAAGCAAACAAACAAACAGAAGCAGTTGCAAGATGGAGGTCGCGATGGTGAGCGCGGACAGCTCCGGGTGCAACACCCACATGCCCTACGGATACGCGGCCCAGGCGCGGGCCCGGGAGCGGGAGCGGCTGGCGCAGTCCAGGGCGGCGGCGGCGGCGGCCGTAGCGGCAGCCACGGCGGCGGTGGAAGGTGGGGCGGCAGGTGGAGGGGGACCCTACCACCACTACCACCAGGAGCAGAGCCGCGGGGCGTCCTCCTCACATGGCGGGAGTGCCTCGCGCAGTGGCCTGCCCCACCGCCAGAGCGGTAAGAGGAGGAAGAAGGGGAAAAAGAGGAGCCATCACTTGGGGAGTAGGGAGTGTGGGGCCTCCTTCCCCTGTTCTGAGCTGCTGCCGCTCAGCGGTTCTGAGGAGAGAATCCTGAAGGACTTGAGTGAGGAGGAAGAGGAGGATGAAGATGAGGATGAAGACGATGAGGAAGAAGGAAAGCTCTACTACAGTGATGACTATGGGGAGGATGAGTTTTCGTACTCGGACCAGCCACCCGATGATGGTGGAGGCCCCGGGGGTTACAGCTCTGTCCGCTACAGCGAGTACGAGTGCTGTGAGCGTGTGGTGATCAATGTGTCGGGACTGCGCTTTGAGACTCAGCTGAAGACATTGGCTCAGTTCCCCGACACACTGCTGGGGGATCCGGCCAAGCGGGGGAGATACTTTGATCCTCTCAGGAACGAGTACTTCTTTGATAGGAACCGACCCAGCTTTGATGCCATCCTGTACTACTATCAGAGTGGTGGTCGGCTGAAGAGGCCGGTCAATGTACCCTTTGACATCTTCTCTGAGGAGGTGAAGTTCTACCAGCTTGGGGAGGAGGCCATGCTCAAGTTCAGGGAGGATGAAGGTTTTGTCAAAGAGGAAGAGGAAAAAGTTTTGCCAGAGAATGAGTTTAAGAGGCAGGTTTGGTTGCTGTTTGAGTACCCGGAAAGCTCCAGTCCAGCCAGAGGCATTGCCATTGTCTCTGTCTTGGTCATCTTGATCTCCATCGTCATCTTTTGTCTGGAGACTTTGCCAGAGTTCAGAGATGACAAGGAATTCGTCATGTCCCTGAGCTTAGGGAAGGGGCTTTCCAACGAGTCTCTTCGCCTGGACGCTGGGGAGCACACTATATTCAATGACCCTTTTTTCATTGTAGAGACCGTGTGCATCATTTGGTTCTCCTTTGAGTTTACAGTGCGCTGCTTTGCCTGTCCAAGCAAAGCACACTTCTTCAAGAACGTCATGAACATCATAGACATTGTGTCCATCTTGCCTTACTTCATCACCCTGGGCACGGACCTGGCACAGGAGCAGGGCAGTCAGCAGGCCATGTCTTTTGCCATCCTGAGGATCATCCGCCTGGTCAGGGTGTTTCGCATCTTCAAACTCTCCAGGCACTCCAAGGGTTTGCAGATCTTGGGTCACACACTCAGGGCCAGCATGAGGGAACTTGGCCTCCTCATCTTTTTTCTTTTTATTGGAGTCATTTTGTTTTCCAGTGCTGTTTACTTTGCAGAAGCTGACGAGCCTGCCACCCATTTTCAAAGCATCCCAGATGCCTTTTGGTGGGCTGTAGTGACCATGACTACAGTTGGTTATGGGGACATGAAACCCATAACTGTGGGTGGGAAAATAGTCGGGTCCCTGTGTGCCATTGCAGGAGTGTTAACCATTGCTTTACCAGTGCCAGTGATTGTCTCCAATTTTAACTATTTCTACCATAGAGAAACTGAGAATGAAGAACACACACAGATGATGCAAAATGCAGTCAGTTGCCCTTACCTCCCCACAAATTTACTGAAGAAATTTAGAAGCTCATCATCTTCATCCACAGAGGATAAATCAGAGTATTTGGAGATGGAAGAAGGAGTTAAAGAATCTCTTTGTGTAAAGGAGTCTAAAAGTCAGGACACGGGGAATAGCAGTGAGTCAGAGAAAAAAAACTGTGTAAATTCAAATTCTGTGGAAACTGATGTGTAATTTCAAGCATTTCCAAATATATTTATGCATTAAAGAATGCAGTGAAAGTAATGAAATATGCAAACAAGAGTCTGCAGCATACAGTAGTATGCCATTTATTGGTTAAATACAAATAAAAAGCATTGCTAAACATGTATTGCATATCAAGTAAGTGGTACAACTTGAGGAAAGGATTGCTAGATCTGATACATTTTCAGACTTTATATTTTTATTAGAATGCAAGTGTTTTGCACATGAGGCTGAAAAATTTCTTAAAACCAAGTCAGTTTTAAAGTGGGTGCATGAACTGTTGACATCACTAATAACAGCTCTGTGGTAAAAGTTGGCATTCAGAGGTATTTACTATGTAAGAAACTATGAAGTTTGGTAGTCATTTATCTGTTTATCAGTGCTTTAATAGCAGCTACCATAAATCATTGGATACCATAGTCATTGTTTTTCAAATGGTAAATTTATTGTAAAAAGATATTCTACAGAAGATAGATCTAATTTTTTTCCCTTGAATTCTATAATGCTTGTTTTTAACTGGAAATTTACTTTGAAAAGGCTGTTGACCCTCCAGAAATTGTTTATTTTTATAACTCTCTTTGGAGGCATTGCAGCATTTGTTGTCTAATAATGAAAGAAATGGAGTAAGAGGATCGTTAAACCTGGTCTGACTGCAAAGGCAAAATGACTGGAATGCTTTTTTGCACTACTTTATATGCTGGAGATATATTGAAAGAGACTTCATACTGTGAATGTTTACTAATGTAATAGTTCAATGACAATCATTGGAAGAGTGAATTCTGCATCATATTTTATGGTTTCTTCTTTCTCTGTGATGCTGATGGCAAAACAGCTAACATTAATTCCATACTCTTTTTAATTATGAGTATCTGTGATCTGGAAAAGGATTGTGAAGTAAAATTTTCTAATCAAAATTATTTGAAATCGGAGTTTTCTACTGATGCCCTCAAGAAGTACCAACCTGATTTATATCTTTTTTTCTGCTTAATTTAGCCTTCAGACTCTATGATTAGTACATGCACTTTGTCATTATTGAGGAAATTCAGTGTATGGGAGGAGAAGGTAGAAGTAATAAGATACTCAGTTGTTACAGTACTGACAACTGAGGATTGCTGACTTTTAATAATGTGCTATTATTGGTGCTGCACTTTCCCTTGATTACAGCTTTCACCCATGCATATTTGAAGCAACATTTAAGATTTTGGGCTTCAAAATGAATGTACTGGGTCCCATGGAGTCCTTTCAAAAACATTCCATGGTTTCTTTTCACTGATTCTTAGGCCAGCTATGTTTTACTATGTGTCAAAACCTCCCATTATCCTTCCTAGGAGATTCAGGTAGGTAAAGACTACCTGGCCTGCAGTATATTCAAGAATCCAGAATGAGATAGGTAAGATATTGCTGCATACAACATAAATAATTTTTTTTCAGACTTACCATTGCCAAGGGCAGGCACAATTAAACTGTAACCGTTTTTGAAGAGGCACTGTGGAACATTCCAGATTATAAAACTTGAACCAAATTGGCATATGCACTTTAGGGTCCAGGACGGGCTATTGTGGGAGAAAAAAGGACTTACCAACACCATGGAATAACAGTAGTTTGCAATATTCATTTAAAGCTGAGTGGAGAGTTTTTGCAAGGGGGAGAACTTGTTAGTGATTGACTTACAACAACAGTAAAAGCACTCTGAATTGGGCATCCATGATATTACACATGATCCGTTAGATAAGCCTTGTTTGCTGAATCCAGTGGCACCAAACTGAGCTACAGACATGGGCTTCTTCATGGTTGGTTTTTGCCTTCATAGTTTCTCTGTGAGTCTCTTTGAAAAGTTTCTCTGCTTGTCTTCTTTTGCATTGCAGAAAAATAAAAAAAAGACACACACAAAAGACTGTGTTGTGCTGAGCCCTGCTTCAGAATGTGTGTTTAAGTGTCTGATTCCTAGTTTAAAAATATTGAGCAGGCTTCTTTTGATGCGAAGCATTAAAAAGAGCTCCTTTTTTTGTGGTGGTGTTAATTCCAACTGCGTTTTTAATGAGGTGACTCAGTAATTTTATACATAGGCATTTGCCAAAATTTAATATTACATTTCACTCTAGCTGACCTGAGTTAAATATGCTAAATGCTTTTTTCTACAGCAGTGAGGATGAGTGTTGGATAAAACACAGTAAAAATCTGTAACCAAAAGTATTTCTTTCACAGATAGCAGTTAATGGCCTAAAAGGCATAAGGGTTCTCTTTCTGAATGGCTTGATACTAGTTCTGTCTGACACCAGAGACCATTTAGTGCCTGGGACCATGGCAACGAGGCAGGAGTGAAAGAAATACTGACTAGGTAAATAAACAACTTAGAGAAAATAAGTAGTATATGTTTGCAGTATAGACTGGTTGAAAGGGGAGGTGGGATTTCAGAGCTCTAATGGAAATAAGGAAACTCTTTGAATCACTTTTAAAATGCCTTCATACTGTAGACACAGAGTTCAGCATGAGGGGAGTGCTCCAGCCCGTTGTTCAGCTACTGTGCTCCCAGTGCACACCATTTAATTTAAAACAAGGGTGCAGTGTCCGTGCTGGGCTGTTTTCCTTGCTCTCAGAAGGAAAAGGTCTCACTGTAGGGCCTCATTGTGGGTGTGCCAGCCCTACACACTGCAGTGCTGTGGAGGTGTATCCTCAGGTGGTGGTGGAGCCTCCTGCAGTGAAAAACCTCTGCACTTTGTCATGATAAACAAGAACTATAGAGTTCAATGCTAGGTTGTGCTCTCAGTTTGGTAGAGCTGAATCACAGAAAGAATTCTGCATTCCAGAATGGAAGCAAATAGCTCTACTTGGGTTTATAATTTGGTTATTCAGCTGTCTATTGGTCCAGTCACAACATAGTTTTAACATGCCAAAGTCCTACCATTAACATGCTAAAACCCAAAGATCCCAAGTGCTTTGCAGGAAACAGAATTTTGTGTTAAGTATTACTTTGGTTGAAATTGTGTGCCACAGAAACCTAACTGAGCTGTGATGGCTCCAGGTTACTACTCCTGCTTCTGTCAGAGCTTTCCAAGTGATACTGACAACTGTCAGAAAAATAATTTTATTGTGACTTGGGCATTTTACATTTTAGATTATAGTGGTGAAATGCATTCCTGATGTAGCTGATATGAATGGATTTACACTGGGGAGCATTTTAGTTCTACTAATGTAGTTCAAATGATTTCACATTGACATAGATTTCAGCTAAAAATAATGCAAAAATGAGGCATTTCAGATTCACTTGCAGTGGTGAAAGGAGGAGTTCCATTAGAATTCATGGAAACACAGCAACACCAAATCTGATTTCAAATATGGTCTGATACTTAATAGTGTGCTGGCATTTATTTAGAGAATTTTCTAAGTATTTTTACAATAATCTTAAGTGCCAAGGCCAGATTCAAGGTTTTGCCAGCTGAAGTGTTGGATTTAATGGCTGACTTCAGAGACCCATAAATTTTTTCTTTATTATATTTCTGATATTATATTGATTCCTTGAAAACATCAGCCTGGATGCTGAACTTTATACCAAAAGGAGTGTTGTGTAACCCAGTTAGAATGAAGGTTTTTAGTGTTCAGTTAAGCTTTCTAGAATGATTCCACAAGAGGCTAATTCCATTTGATGGAAAATATAATTTGTTTGTATTTGAAGGAAAATTCTTCTGCTTGCATAGGTTTTTGTGTGTAGAATCCACCTCTGGGGTGTTATGCAGAATAAATTTGGGAGATCCATGGGATAAAAAGCCTCCCTGTGATCAGGATTGCATCTAATTCATGACAATAGTGTCCTTGGTGTTTGGAGATACTGATAGGCGTTCTTGTGGTCATACAAATTGGGATTTGAGTGTGTTTTCAGTCTGTAAACCTTTTCAGATAGCTTTGGAATGTGAAAATGATTTTGCATAATACTGGTGTGGAAAGAGTTTGGGATCAGGCCATAACCTTGAATAAAGGATCTTAGAGTGTAACTCCTGACATGGAAGATTCCTGTCAAGTTCGCTTTCAAGTGTTGAGAGTCATTTGGCTTGGGATTTGAAAATTCAGTGCTGAGCTGCCCAAGAACATGAGGTACTCCCTCTTCATATTTGCATGAATGTAGGGTAAATGTGCTATGGAAAATCAGCAAAATATCAGAAAGTCTATTCCATTTGTAGCTAGTTCCTGAAAAGTCTTTCTCACACAGCATTGAAAAATGAACTGTGTCTTTCTGGTCATCCTGGGCTCAAAAATCTAACTCTGAATATCAATTATTTTTAGCATAATCTTTTAACTTTATAGATAATCTTCAAACTAAATATAATCTATCCTCTGTGTTTAGACCATGTCACTGGTTCTCTCTATTTTTTACTGGTACCTTATTAATTTTTACTGTCATTGCACTGAGTTATAAATGCATAAATAAGATTTAAAAAAATTAATTGACGTGAGAGAGTAAGAATAAAAACAAAGTTTAAAAACCCGCAACTGTAATATCCAGTATAGAAGTTACATATTTTTCTTATCATTAAATAAATCTAAAATAACTTCTCTAGACATGGGGCAGGGTACACTTTCCTTTTGCTGTAACTGAATGATCAAATGCTTCAGATTTTGCAGTGAATAAGATCTAGTTGACAGATGTATCATATTTTTGCACCTCTTGAAATAAATTTGAAATATATTGAGATAATATTGAAATAAATACTTGTAGAAAAATTGGCACTTTTGTAAAAATGAGCATCTTTAATTTCCATAGAGACCATGTAATGTGGACAAAGTGATTGGCAGATTAATTTTGAGTTAAAGTGCATAAATGTTTTGTACCTGACCCCCAGGTACTCTGCATATTGCTGCCATGCTTTCTGTGTGTTCAGAATTCTGATGACATTTATTCTTGAAGGGAAACTCGTTGAAGTATTATGTACTGAGATGGTTTAATTAATTCTTATTTTTAATCCTTTTCTGTACAATTATAATTTGCCTTGAGACCTTTTTCTGCAACAGGCCCTTTGGAAAATAAATACATAAAGTATGTAAGAGGGAAAGAAGATGAGGCTCACATTGCATGTAAAAACCTCCTAAAATATACTAATTGAGGAAAAACAGGTAAGTAAAAACTTCTTTTATTTCCTTCATTTGTGCATTTATGGTGCTGCCAGTCAAACCAAACTGGGGGCAAATTGGTTGAACTGATCTGCAGCTACAGAGAGGTGCTTCAGGCATTGTTTTTCTTCCAGGTACCTGGTCTCAGGAGCAGCAGCAGCTCTTTGTGCTGGGCAGCACGAAGTGGGGTGGGACAGGGTCCTGGAAGTTTTTAGCCTGTCTGGTTAAATCCATGTTCCTACCACAAGTATCCTGCTGAGTGACAAAGTTCAATTATTTGCTTGCTAATACCATGCAACCTTCCCAGACAGGCAGGCATCAAGGACTCCAGTCTGCCAGTTCCTAAGCAGGTCTGAATTCACAAAATGTACTTTACCTGAATTCCATTCATTTCATAAGGACTGGCCTGTGAAATGCTTCCTGAATGGAGGAACAAGCAATTTGCTTAAGGTGAAAAGGGGCACTTGTGGTGGAGCAGATTTCCCAGGTGTTGCAGTTGGTACACAAAGGAGTGTAGGAAGTGACAGCACATATTCAAGAGAGATTTTGGTCTCTGTTTTTAATCTTTTGCTCAAATGTTCCTGGGGCATTTGTGTTCAGAGTAAGGAGTGGAGTCAATGAGTATGTCAAAGGCATCTTGAATTTTAGATACATGCTTTTTTCTTTCCTTAGCAGTCAGAATAAGCTAAGTTTTGGGTGGTTTTTGGTTTTATGGGTTTTGGTTGGGTTGGTTGTTTTTTGTTTGTTTGTTTATTTGTTTGTTTGGTTTTTTGTTTTTGTTTTGTCTTTGGTTTTTATGTGGGTTTTTTGTTTGGTTGGTTGGTTTTGTCTGTTTTTTAAACATTATTGTTATTAGTTACTTACTCCTAACACCCATTATGAAGGCCATTTCAGTGGGACAATATGCACTGAATCTGAAACTATCATCCCGGATGTGAATGGTAGCTTTCAATTCAGAAAATCAACAGAGACTTATTCAGTATCACTCCTGTCCTTCTCATTTGTTTCAGGTGTGCTGCCTTTGGGTCCAATGCTCTTGCACTGAAGTCTTTCAGAGTTTCTTGTGTCAATACTAGGCAGTACCTGGCCCTGCCGTTGTAGGAGAACCAAGGAGAAAATCAGCTTTCCCTGTTTGTATTTCTGTTGCTGTGATTTTGATGCAGAATTTTGCTGTAGAGGAGGGATGCTCCAGGGTGTTTATCCTCATAGCAAGGGAGCAGCACCCCATGATATGGTTTGGAAAGCAATCCAGTCACATGCGTGAGACTACATTCCCTTTATTGCTCTGCCTTGTGCAGTTAAAGGGCACTGCAGGGTACACTGGGGTATTGCCCTGCCCTGTGGGTTCAACCACACTGAGATCAGTGGAGGTTTGATTTTCAGTTAGATCCCATGATATCTCTCCTTCTTATGGATCATCCATTGTATGAATGAACTTTAATTTCTGCTTATTGTTGTCTCCCTGCTGGCACAGCTTTGGAATGAATTCAGGGTGTCATTCAGTGGCAGTTTCTCCTTGCACATTGGAGCCTGGATAGCACATACAGAAAACTGCAGAGGACTGTTAATCCTGATGGAAGGTATCTCTTGTTTTTCTGTCCAAAACTGTATTTGTATTACAAGTTACACATTACACAGATTGTGTATTTCAGGTTAAATACCTTCTGTTTCATTAGTGGGTTTGTACTTTAAAGATGCCCTCAATTTGCCCTGAATTCCTCAGGAATTTAAGATACTGACTATTTTTCAGGTCTCAAGCATGAAGGAAGATGATCCCTCTTTGCATTTAAAATGGCAAGGCATTATTTTAAAGCAGAAATATTGCACATTTTCAGGTTAAGAAGCTAAGGAATAGTATCTTTTCTGTTAAAGTCTCTTAAATATTAGCTGCAGATACACATACTGAAGAAAAATATGGTTTCATCACAGGGAAGAAATAGAAAATGTTTTTAATTCAATGTTTAAAGGGCATCATTGTATTTTATTCTGTGCCAGATGACAAGCTCAGATAAATGTTATTTTAGCACGAATCTATCCTACTGCAGAGAGTGCACTAGAGGAATTGTATAGCAATTTATACTCCAGCATTTATTTCTGTACATGTTTATTTCTGTTAGCTACTTATAAGCAATGTTATTTATTCAGGAACTCACAGATCTCACAATTAATGACAGAAATGCCGTAAGGATCTGAGTAAATGTGAGGAACAAGGTTTAATGCTTCTGAGAATCTGCTAGAAGAAATTGTTATTTTGGTGCCATTTTACTTGTGAACATGTCGTCTGATAGTATGATTCCATAAGGTTAGAAGATAGCCTCTTTTCTCTGGCTAGTAAAATATTTTCTTTTACTCATAGTTTAATGGAGGATTAGCATTTTTATGTCTTTGAAATATGTAGAAAATGCGAGAAGACTACTAAATAGAAATTGTACTAAATTGCTACTCTTGACCTTTTTTACAAGCAAATATTGATACTGGACAACTCAATTCCTAAGCAAAATGGAGAGATTTACTCTTGAATTCATGCAGGAAAAGTGCTTTTTAAATTGTCTTATTTTGGGCACCCAGAAATCAAGACATTCAGACCATTACCTATTTCTGAAAATTTCTGATGGCTTGACTGATTTGTTTCTTTTCAGAGGACAGAACAAATAATATTTCAGCTATTTTTTGCTTTCTATGATTTTCTGTAGATTTGAATTATATCTAAAAGAAGCAACTAGAGAATCCACAAGGTTTTCAAGCACAGTCTCAGTTGTGCTGCTGCATGAAACAATATATGTGATTTAACAGATTCACCTAATTAGTCAGGCATCTTTCATTATAGGATTGCCCAGAGAGATGCTCTTAATACTTTTGACCTCTGTTCTATGCTTTAAAAAGTTCTCCTGATGCCAGGCTAACACAAAACAGGAATGGCAATTTGAGGTGGTGAAAGAAATGTGTTTGGGAGCAGTGAGGGCTGGCTCCTTTCCCAGGGGCTGTGCGTGATCACACAGCCACAGGGAGGAGGCCTCATGACTGTCCTCCAGCACAAGGAGGATTCAATGGGGCTCCTGGACCACAGGCAGGGCTCTGGGTGGAGGCAGTAGGTGAGGCTGGGGAGGACCATTCCAGCCAATTTGGGCCCTGACAAAAGCCTTGCATTTGCTGGTAACCACGGACAGCAGGTCTGGCTTTGCTCTTCTAAGATGCAGTTGTACTCTAGGTTTGTGTTGCTCCATCCGAAACTGAAAATGTACAATTTTCAGAGCCTTAAGTACTGACAAATTGTAAAGCTTTTTTCTACTCTTGTTTTTTTGCTCCTGAATCATCCCTAGGTCTTATTTCTTCAGTGTTTTACTGCTGCTAACACAGCTATGATTATTTCTCCTAGGCTGTGTTACCACTTGCTTTTTTTAGACAGCTTCTTTGTGCTGGCAGGCCAGACCGTTTTCATAGATTTTCAAAAGCAAGGCTATTTTTCAGCTGTTGGATGTATGGGTTCCAAAGAAGGCATTGGGAAGCTGGGAAGTAACTAATGATATTCTGATTTGGACTGGCAAAGAGCATTTGGACTGCTAGAGTATGATGTGTAGTATTTCTTCATCTTTTCATTGAGATGATTAGTTTTGTTTTGCTGTTCTTGCAGCAGTGTCGTTGTTGGGACTGGAGCAGATGTTGGTATTAAGTAAACACACTCAGTCATAGCAAATGACTGCATATCTAATTTTGTGTCTTCTATGTATTACAAACTATCTGAGCTCTGTACCGTCATTTTATAATGGTTGAAATATTTGAGGTGTCTAAAAATCAGCCTGGTGTGAACTGAATGAAGGAAAAAAAATGCTGGAGTGGTGCCTTTCATTTGTTCTGTTTGCTTAAGGTGCTAGGTGAGCTATGTGGCTTGTTACTGAAGTTCTGAAAGAGGAATATACTCTTAAAATGGTGATTGGACCTGGAATGTCATTGTTTCAAAGAAAGCCAGAGTGGTTTTTCCCAGTATTTATGCACACAGATGGGAAGCTGCACATATTTGAGAAGCAAAATGTCTAAGCTGTGTTTATGGGACCATCCATGTCTGCAGACTGAAACGTGATGGAAAATTCCAGAGCACCTGTCAGCCCAAACACCAAGGGTCAGGTTCTAAGGATCACAAAGCAAAACTCCATCTCTTTCCAAGGGTTTGCTTCTTCACAGAGGCCTCAACCACCCTCATCACCACTGTAGCCCACTGGCAATCTCAGAAGGCAGCAGTCATAAGCAATGAAGGAGAACATCCATCCCAAATTGTGTTCAATAAAAACCTTAAACGAAAAATGCGATCAGTATATTGCAACAACTTCCTTCAGCTTCATTTTTTTTCTGAACACCCAGTATTTGATGCAGAGCTGTGAGAATTCTCTGGACCCTTTTTCTGTGATGAGCCCCTAGTTTTTGTGACTCTCTGGTGTTAATGAGTCCAAGCAGATTCAAGAACTGAATCCAAATGACAGAAAATTTCTTAAATTCAGTGAACAAAGTTAAGAGGTTTTTGTTGTTATTTTAAGTTAATTAGAGAGGTTGACTGCTGCCTCCAAAGGCAGGTTAATAATTACATCCTCTCCAGCCTGCAAACTGTTGTATCTTGAACCTTCCTCTTTCTAAGGACTGGTATTTCCATTGTAAAAGATTAAAAGCTCCCAGTTTTGGAGCTGGTTTTTATAACGAGGCAGCTCACATCCTGTGAGTGCCTGCTGTGCAGGCAGGGCTGCAGTGATTTGTATGCCAGTGGTATACAGTCCTCAGGAGAAGGAAAGGCTACAGCAGAAGTCCCACTTCCAGGGAATGGGCAAAGCTGCTTGGAGATGCCATTTGGAGCTCAGCAGAGGCAGCTGTTCAGCTCAAAAGAGCAGTATGCTGTTGCCTTGCTCCTGGTCTGTGAGCTGTCTGCTCACTCACTAGGCAAGGAGAAACACTGAGAGGAGATTTCTTAAGCTGGTACAGCAAGTAGCAGCAACTATAGTTTTTCACATTGATAAAGTTTTGCACACTTGGGAAAAATGCTTTTAAATCCCAGGATTAAGGAGAACTCAACTTGCTTCTACTATTACCCACAATGTTTCAGATTGGGGAGCAGCTGTACTTTGTTCTTTCTGAAAGTTCAGACATAGCTCTCTTTCTGCAGGATTTATAGATAGTGGTCTTGCCTGAAACCACTTGAGGTAGATTATGATCTTTCTTTTACTAGATGCTATTGCCCAAATACATACTTAGGAGAGAAATGTTCAAATTGTGTTGTTATTCCCACTCTGTAACAGGCTTTCCTTGCTAAAAAAAAAGAGAAATCTAAAAAATTATTCAACTGAGTAAATTATATTGTATATGCCTAGGCACCAAGCAGGGCACCACATTCTGCAGGATGAAGATCCCTGTTTGTGAAGACATGAAAATCTGCAGTATTTTGCACAACCTGAAAAATCAGGACCAGAGATGTGTAGGATTCTGGTTTTCAAGTTTGGCCTCATTTCTGTTCCCACCACTGACTTGAATTTTGGGCTATATTAAAGTAATCTTTGTATTTGGGAGAAAAAGATGGTCAGTAATGGAGAAGTTATAATGGATATGTTAATGTGACACAGCTTGAGCAGGACATGGCACAGTGCTCTGGTATTTGAGCCAGTTCGGAACAAATTTGCTCAGGACTTGGCACAGCCTGGCCCAGAATACAGGGAGGGATATTTGTGTGAGTACTAAACATTCCTCTTGATTTGATATAAGCAAAGAATAGAGATTTGTTTTTAGAGTCCAGGGCAACTCTATTCAAACCCTCCCCCATTATATTTCTTTTCATTTTCATTTGGATTCACTTTTTGTTTTCTTACTGTTGTTGAGAACGTTGCAGACAACAACGTTTCATACCCCAGTTCTGATCCAATGACATTCAGAAGGGAATTGACTTTGCTCTACAGACAATATTCTGCAGAATAATGTGTGCAGCACAGCTCACAGGCAGATTTATTAGGACTATGCATATATAAAATGCCTCTAAACAATGAAAGCTTTGGGCTGGTCAGTCAGATCTTCAAATGATAAATGGATTTAATCAGCAGTGGTCATCTGTGTGCATTTGACATCACCCGAGTTCCATCTTTCTGTGGATACAAGGAGCTGAAGGAAGTTGAATTTTGCCAACCTTGGTAAATTGCATCTAATAGCATACTGACATATTTTCTGTTCTGGAGAGCTGATACAGTTGATATTGTAGGATGATTGAGTTTTATTCATGTAAGGCTGCTTGTTATGAAAAGGAACATTGCGGTCTTGTTCCACTGCGACTATTTGTTTTATGAAAATATTTTTATATCTTTCATATCAGATGTGATATTATTTCCCCACCAGATGTCACGCAAACAAGCCCTAATTATGCACATATTCAGTGTACTGGAGCGCAGCAAACCTGCTCAGTGGCTGACTAATATTGCTTGCAGAATGTTGTACTTGTATAAATACAGCATTTACTTGTTCCAAGCCACCTACAGTTACTTCTGTTTCAGATTTATATAATCAGTAATATTTTATGTTTTTAGCCTATACAAAGACTGTATTGTATTACATGAAGAAAGTGCTTCTTTTTTAATGCTGTAGTTAAGTTTCCACAGTTCCTCATCTTACTTTCTGACTCCTTTTGCTCTTGTTAAATTCATGACTAATTTTTCCATTTATTTTATAAATACAGAGTTTGTTTTTTGAGCTTTATTTCCTACAAGTAAGTGATCTGGTCTTCATTTTGAGACTTAAGTATTTTCATTTCAGTATGTTACAATTCACTGAGAACCTCCTGGTGGACTGGCTATCATCAACATAAAATATTAAATGGTAATGTACATCAAATTATGAAAAAAATAGCATTTTGCATAATATCCAGGAGGCTCCATTCATAATCTCTCTCTTGTTATTACATAAAGAATAGTGTATATTATTTGAAGAGGACATAGAGCTACATTTAAATTTAATGGGCCCAAAATAGCCTTGAGTGATAAAGCCATGCTTTTCTGCCAAGGGTCTGGTGCTCCTTGCAGCCAGCAGAGCACCTCTGTCATGAGCTGGTGAGGCATTGGAAAAGGTGTCCTGAGCAGCTGTGCCTGCTGCATCCCTGGAAGTGTCCAAGACCGAGCTGGACAGGGCTTGGAGCAGCCCAGTCTGGGTGGAAGGTGTACCTGCCCATGGCAGAGGTGTTGGAATGAGATGAGCTTTAGGGTCCCTTCCAACCCAAACCATTTTGTGATGCTCTGAGTCTATGGCACATTTTTGCAAGGTTCAGTGAGTACAGGGGAGTCCTGCAGACAGGAACTCCTGAGGAGCTCCAGAACATGCTCTGTCTGTTGCTCCCAAATCCACTCATCTTCTTACTGCTTTCTTCTGCAGAGACTCTGGACTTGTAGAAGAGGCAATGCTGTGAGGACAGACATCCTCCTCTTACATGTGACTTTAAAGAATCAAGGGTTTTGTTTGTCATGTAACAGCATTCCAGCATTCCAGGAATGCGAGACAACGTGATTTATTCCTGTAGTGGTTTCATGTTTGCCAAATTCTGTTTACCAAATTTAGTGTAGTGGTTTAATGTTTTTCTGCTGTGAGATAGGATTAGGAGGATAAGGCAAAACAGGCACAACATAAAAGTAAACAGATAGATTTTTATTAACACACACATTAAAAGAAGAAAAGGAAAAAAACTGAAACCTTCAAAACACTCTTCTCTCCCCTCACGAGTGTTCACTTTCCCACAAACAACATAGAGAGACAAAAATCTGTAATTTCAGTCAGTTTCACCTTTCTAAAAATAATCTTTAATCAGTTCTTCAGGGAGAAGAGTCTCTTTTAGTTTACCATGAAATTTTCTTTACTGACGACCTGGAACAGTTCTCGTATGGGTTTTAAGTGTCACAAAAACAACTACCCAGGGGAAACCTGCTTCCATGACCCCTCCCATTAGCAGTTTCCCAAGCTGCTTATGGGTCATGGGTCAAGACTCTTGCATACTGAGGTGTCACCTATGAATAATTTCAAAGACAAAGGATTCTTCATCTCAAGGAACAGAGATATCTTCTCACTTCTTCTGGAAGTGAGTGGCCCCTCACAGGGCTTCTTATCTCTCTCTCTGTTCAAGCATCTCATTAAGATCAATATCACTTAGTCATCACAAACACCTTAGCTCAGAATCTACGCACAAATCTCACAATCATCTTCCCAAATGCATGGCTTTTCCATGATTTAAAGGGATAACCTACATATAGAGTTCATTTCTACGGCTCAATAAGAAGTCCAGTCTAAAATGGAATGGCAACTTCCTCAATCCCTTCCTCCAGTCAGTCCTTTCACTCTGGCTCAAACTGACTTCATGCTGTGTCTTCTCTAAGTTCACTGTCTCTTTCTGGTCTCTCAGGGAAGGGTTAAGCCTTGGAAGCCTCCTTTTGCCAAGAAAGGGTTAAATTGTGTCCAGGCCTGCAATGGTCGTGTGATGCTGTTTTATACCACAATGAGACAGAACTCCGAGATTCAGAAAATGACTTGTTTATTTTTGGGATGTGTCTCCCTTTTATACTATTTTATGCAGACCAATTTGATCGGTGACACAAAGGCAAAACCTCTTCAATCACATTAGTCAGACCAGAGGGACATCAAGAAGAAGTTCCTCCTAGGAAAAAGAATGAATAACACAGTATAGTTACAAAAACATTTATCTTTTTAAACAGAAAATTCCCTGAGAAAAAAAATTCCAAAAACCAAAACACCTGAGGCACGGAACCAGGGCTACAGTCATGTGCTCTCTGTGGGCTTATATGGGGTTTATATGGGTATTACCAAAAGTTGCATTCAGCTTTCTCAATGGTCAAACCACATGCCAATAGCCAAGGGCTGGTTGCTGACATGGGGTCCCTGCCCCCTCTAAAACAGTTCCAAGGTCCTAACAGAGCAATATTCCATATTCCTCTTTAACTAAAAAACAAACTGTGTTAACCCATAACAATCCTCAAAGGACTTGAGTACATGATTGCCAGGCATTTTCCGCAGAGGGAAGCAGAAGTTAGGTATAGACTCCACGGATGATGATCCAGAGGTGTCATCCTCCCTTTTCCCTTAGCTGGAACTTTCTCTTCCTGATCCAAAATGATTATTGGTTACAATCACCCCTGTTCCTTGAGGGATGCTTCCATTTCCATCTGTACCATCTTGCATTTTTAACTGAGTTGCCCTTGGTAGCTAAGAGGTGATGATGGGAGAGACATTCCTGTATGTCAGGGCTTATTCTGATACCTGGCCTTGAACAGGGACAGGCAATGTTCCATTGACAGAAATGTGAATTAGTGGGATATCACTGTTCTTAAGTATATGTGACCTAATAAGAAAACTCCATAACTAACCATGGAAGAGTAATTTTAGCAGAGAACAAATTACATTTGGTATATTTAGTTTCTTTTACTTTAAACCAGTGAGAATATCATTACTAATCTTTTTTCGGGTATCTTTTACTTAACTGCAGAGCAAAATCTGTAGTCAAAGAATATAAATAGATTCAAGAGCAATAGTGAAATTCTATGTAAAATTAACAGCTGAAATTTGACTTGGAAAATGATTATGATATAAAAATGAATTCAGTATCTTGCTGATTTTTTTCTAGCTAGAAAGCTTCTTTCTACTTTTGTTTTTGTAAGTTTTTTTTTCCTGGTTCTCATGCTATGGTGCCATTCTTGAGACAACTCCAAAGAAATACAAATATACAAGATATTCATGAGAAGTGAGGAAAAAAAATCTCACAAGGCTTTCAGATTTTAGATGTTTAAATATTTGTAATTTTGTGTTTTAAAGACTTGGCCTAAAATGACTGACCAAATAATTCTAATTATGAAGAGCATTATCAAGCTGTAGTACATTCTGATTAGTGTGATCACTCACTAATGTGTTCTGCTTGGGAACTGATGATGCAAGATGGCTTAAATGTGTAGTTCATTATTATTATGGATGGTTTCTAAATTTACTGAATTGCTTCACCCAGTGCTGCAAAATAGAAAATTATATTCCCAGTAATAGTGTTTTGTACTGAAGTTTATCTAGTTATAAGAATTTACATGTTGAAATAACTTGCAAAAGAAAAGAATTGCTGATTTTAAACAGAAACCCAATAAAAATAATAGCTGTTAACACAGTTTTCTATTTAATAGCTTAAAACATCCTAAAATGTAGAGACAGTCAGTAATTAATAAAGCACTGAGCGCATCCCTCTGGTTGAGGTAATTCTTTCTTCTTTTTTTGGCTTCTGCTGATACTACTTTGCTGAACTCACTGTTGATGAGTTTCAGGGACAAACAGATGGTGGTGTCTGATTCTCCCTGGCAGGAAGGGTCGACCCACTTCAGCAGAGTTCTGGGTGAAAGAACCCCTGGCATGTCTATTATCAATGGGAATGTGCTGTAAGTGTAGTTTCCTTGTGCTTGGTGTCCCTATGGGCACCACAGGAGAGGCATCTGCTCATCCCAAGTTAGCATTTGCCATCACATTAGTTAAAATTAGAGATTGCATTTTAAGGCTTAGATATTGAGTTTCCTATTAACACAGGCTCACAGGCAAAGTATGTATTTTAGACTAAAGCTTACAGAAAATGTGAACAGTATAAATGGAACCCATTATTAAAGACTGTTAGATAAGAAGAGGTACTGAAAAAAATTCTGGATGGATTAAAGAAAATTTCTGTTCTCCACTTTTCATACTGGAAAAATGTCTTCTAATAATCAAAGACTAGTTTGTTAATACAGTTCTGACTTAGTAGCTGAAGTATTTAGTTATTTTTGTAATTGTTACAGTAATGACCACTTGATAATAACATTATAGTTGGTCAGTAGCTTCTCAGTCGAAACTGTGGCTTCTTCTTTGCCTCTCTGGAAAATTAGTTTCATTTAATGGAAGTAGTGCTGCAGTACTTGATGCTGGATTTTGAGTTAGTTTATGCATGTAAAATATATAATATTTAAAAAATATTTTTCTGTTATAATTGTGTATTGCCTTGCATCATGGAGGTTGCTTTAGTCACTTTCTATCATAACATGCACTTTAGAAGACTTTTTATTTAAAAAGAAAAAAACACAAACTGTGCATTAACATTAATTCATGGATATTTGGATATTTGGAAATGTGGACCACAGTTTATCTTCCAACCCCTTTTTATGGGCCATCTTTTTAATCAAAAAAACAGTATTAAATGCAATAGGAATCAACAAGCTTTATTTTTGTACACTTGTAGAGTAAGAAATACCAGTGACTATCTGTGTGGTGCAGCTGGCAGCATAAAGAAGAGTGGCCCCAGAAGCAAGAAATTCAGAAACTGGTGTGAACTTGCTGCAAAGTGGTGCTTAAGTAGCATTGTGAAAAGGAAAAGCATGAGCGATAAAAGAGCAATTCACTGTGGTCAGCCACAGAGTAACCTCTGCTCTGAAATGTGGGCAAGTTAGAGAGAGTAACAATTCAAAGTACTGCTAGAGCACAATGGCTCTTGATTGTTCTTGGTTACCTAAGAACTACTTTAAGTTTATTTGGTGGAGGTACCTGCCTTAAGTTATTGGTGAGTCTGGGTTAGGCAGTACAGGCTAAACAGAAAGAAATGTATTTTCTTAAATTGGACTGTGTCATCTTTTGACAATTGGTTTAAATATGGCACTCACTGCATTTACAGTAAGAAATGTAATATATACCTTGTTTTATAAGGTATATAAGAGCTGGACTTCATTAATTATACATACTTTGCATTATTACAAACACCATTGAGCTCTGTCAGTCATTTCCTTGAGTGAGAACTTAATGCTGAGGACTAGTTCATGTGGGGCTGGATGTTGCTGGGAAATTGCAGAGTCTTCTTCCTCTTTCCTGCACCTTTTCATTCCATTGGGTGAGCTGTTTTTCCCAAACTAAGCCAGAGCTTTTTGGCATTCCAGTACTGGCCTGTTCCAAGCAGTTGGTGAAGCAGTGGCTCTCTTTTAGGTCTTTGTGTTTGAATGACCACTAACTGGCAAGCTTATCTCTGTCATCCTTTCCTGCAGCAATCACGCTAATTATGGCTTTTCAGGACACTGGGAGCTCATGTCTGGACAGCTTCCAATGCTCTCAATAGCACTGTGGGCTATTTAAAATGAAAATTTGCCCTATCTGATATTGGAAAATGCCATTTGGAGGGCCGCTTGGCTGTGCTGGAATCCATGTGAGGAGGCACATTCATGGCTTCTCCCAGTCTACTCCAGCACTGCACCCAGGTGGTTTATAAGGATTCAAGGTGGCTGTAGCATATGCTGTGTCAGGCAGTGAAGGCAGTTGAGGAAAAATTAAACTTTAAAAGTTTCCTCCAGGTTTGAAGATCAAAGGTATTTTCAAAGGAACTTGGGTGATTCAGCAAAATCTTTTAAATTCAGAGGAAGGTTTTGAGGCTCACAGTTGTATACTGTAACACTGTAGAGAGTTAGTGTTGAATTGTTATTCCTAAATTACTTGATAAGTGAATGAGAATTTTTCTTGGCAACTCTGTAAAAGTTAAGGTGAGATCAGTTTTATGTGCTTCTGCTCATGTTCATGTCTAAGGTGGTAAAAACAGGATGTTGAAGAGTGTCAGAGGTCAACTTCTTAATTTAGACCAAAAGTAGAAAATATTAGGAAATTCTTGTGTAGAAGATTAGTGACGTAGTAGAATGAGTGAAAGAATGAATGAATGCTTGTGATACTAATCTACAACAGAAAGATGGATTTTAGAATTATTTATATGAGCTCCCCGAGCTCATTTAAAATTGAGGAACAAAGGTTTCAGTAATTGAAAAGAGCTAAGAGCAGCGCTGAAGAATGACTTGAGAATAAAGAAAAAGCTGTGCAGTATGGAAGAATGAATAAGAGAAAAGTACAGAATAAACTGGTGAAATTGGACAAAAGTACGGGCCAGCTATAACCGTGAAGGAGCCACAAAACATAGATGGAGCTGGAAGATATGAAGTCTTTTATTTTCCAGTTTTATAGGATATGCACATGTGAATTGTTTGTTACCTTAACTTGAACTCCTCTCTTGCCTCTCCTGCTTCTTCTTCTACATCTTTCTGTATGTGCTCCAGCGGTTTCGGAGAGAGATGCTGTTTACTGCACAGTCTGGCAGAAATCTGATTGTAATTTATGGGATGAATTTTTTCATTTATTCCTTACAAACACCTTGCAGTTTTTCCCCTGGAAATGTCTTAAGAGTGTGACTGCAGCTGGGGCAATATGCCACCAAAAAATGCCAATATTTACTTACCTGAATCTTTAAGCACTCTTTGATGGTTTGTCCCCTTGATTTTCCTGACAAGGTTGATACTTGGTTTTAAAATATCCTTTTCCTTTGACTTGATTATTTTTAAGAATTTTTTTTTCATGCTGAAGAAGCACAATTAAATGTGTATAGCTTATACTCACAGAAATAGGCCCAGTTAGCTTATGTCTGGCTCTAAGGCCCTTTCCTTCTTAGGCACAGTATGTTTCCTTGGGGAGAAATTTTGCTCTTTACAGAGGCTCTACATGTGTAACTGAAAGCAGAGTTTTTTCATTTTGTGTCAGCTGTATTTAGATTTTATAAACATCAGTAGTTGTTCTAGCTGCTTTGAAGTAAATCACTAAACATTTGCTTTTGAAAAAGGCCATCCTATCCAGAAAATGTTAACATTTTTGTTATTCTGAGGCTGTTTGTTGTCAGTCTTTTTAGCCAGCTATCTATAAATTCTTTTGGTTTTGAAAGTACCTTCAGCCCAGTATTGAATCATATTGTGACTGATGGTGTCCACTGATTGTTAATTATTGTTGTCTACCAGGTCAAATAACTCTTTTTCTTGGGCTGTGTGCAGTACTGAGGTAGTTTATATGGGAGCTGTAAAATGGCTAAAACAATTGGCTGGCTTTTGGTGTGGTGGTTGGTAATGACCAGTCATAGTGGGTCTGTGCCACGGTGTTGGGATGAGTGAGAACATGCTGCTCTCATATTTCTGCGTGTTACCCCCAGATCTCTGAAGGATACAAGCTTGGCTCTGTGCCTGTGTGTGGTGCAGTTTGCCATGCTGAGATTTTGCAGTGTTTTGCTTGTCAGTGCTGTGGAACTGAGCTCTCACACTTGCTGTGGATCTTGCTGTTCTCAGTCTGTCTTTATATGGAGAATTACATCCCCTGTGTACTGGAAAGCATTATTCTGACAAGCAAAAAATTTGCTAGATAGCACTGCATTCCATTTTATTAAGCAAAATAAATTGATATTTAGCAGAGCCCTTTTAATAAAGGATCAGAGCCCTGAAATATCAGCTGGCATTATTTTGTAATTCTCTGTTTAATTGAATTAAATGGGTTCATACCAGCCTACCTGGGGTAAGGATCAAGCAAAGGCTGAGTGTGTCATAATGAGCCAAAGACAAATTAATCTAAGAGCCATGATTTTTACCCTTTGTGTCTTTGGAAGGGACCAACACAGTGTTACACAAAGATTCAACTTCTGTTTTTTCTGCTTTAGACTTCAGCAGTGCCAACAGTTTCAGCACTGCTGAAGTCTGTTTGCTATTTAAGGCTACTCCAGCATGAGCTTCTGCACCGTCCTGCCCGACCGCAAATACCACGGTTATGTAAAACTTTTAAATGCCTAATTTTTATTCAGGTGATGTGATTATGTGGACTTTTGGATCTAGTAAATCCATGTAAATGCTCCAGCTGTCCAAGAAGAAATTGTGATTCTACAAGAGCGCTGACATAACAGTATTATTGCACAATATGTGTTCCAGCATTATGTGCAGTGAAAACAAATAAAAATCCCTTAAGCAGCTACAGGTGTTCTAGTCTAGCACAGCAACATTATCATTAATGGTTATTTCCTTTCTTCTTTCTGGTTATTGCATTGGACATGCAATAATTGTTCCCTGAGAATTTGGTGGTGTAGCACCAGTACATAATGGCTAGTACTCCCAATGTTAATGATTTTTCAGCTATTTTCTGTCTTCTCATTCTTCAATTCAGGCTTAGGTTAGGCTGTTTTACGTTGTAATTGGCATAAGCTAAGAGGGGTACATTTAATAAGTTATAACAGCTCATCTCTCAGGCATAAACAGGTAAACTATCCTGATTTTGCTGCATCAATACATTTCAGGAGCAATTCTGTTAAAGACAGTGAAGTTGTAAATCTGGTTAAATGTGATGCTAGATGTAAAACATGAGGTGGGAGTATTGTCCATTTGAGTGGTGAATAAGTGCCTTTACGATGGAGAAATACTTTCCAAGTGAGCCTTGCTCAAATGCGTCACAGGTGAAAGAAATATAAACTGAAATGTAATGTGCTATAGACCCTTTCACAGCTATCTAAATTAACTGTGCAGAGCTTGCAGCTACCTGGAAATCTCAGGAATTAGGACAGTGTTCTGTGTGTGAACAGCCATCTTTGGGAATTGTCTTTATCTGAGTGTCTTTAGCCCAGCAATTTTAGTGCCTGGGAAAGCCTGACAGCATAAAGTTAATGCCTGAATTGAGTGCTGCACCTACGGCTCAAGTCCAGCTGTGTCAACACCATTGATACGATCCCACATTTCCCTGCAGAACACTGCACACATATTTTCAGGGTTTGCTTCTTGCAGTGCTCATCAAAATCAGTGTAGATAGTCATAGTACTGCTGTTAGGGAATTTTCCTGAAAATGTTACAAGTTGGTATCAGCAGAGCAACCCCTTCACCCTTAATGTCAGCCTTCCAGATTGCTGTAATGAAGAGAATTCTCACAGCTTAGCAGGTGCAAGGGAGCTGTGCTGTACTTGCTCTGTGTGGGGTGTGCAAAACCTTCAGCAAGGCTGCTTCAGCTTTCTAGTGGGAAAAGGTACTTCCAAGGAAGTACATGCCTGGGTGTGAAATCTGTGGGAACATTGCATGAAGTCTGTGAGGGAATAAAAATGCCCTTCAGCCAATGCTGAGGAAGATCTCAGAAAAAATCTGCTGCAGAGAGCTGGCCTGCCACCTCTGAAAATGATCAGGGGTCGGTCCAACTGTCTGAACCAAGGAGGTCACTGTTTGGTGAAGGAAGGTGGTGGTGATTATAATCGTGGCATGAGTTACTAAAATTTCAAGCTGTCAGTGGATGGGCTCTGAATGGTTGTAGTGTGGCCTGAAGTGAGCTGTGCAGCAAGTTCAGGCATGGCTGGTCATACAGTGCTCAGCAAAATCTGGAAGGCAGGAAGCCACTTTCAGGGTGTGAAGCTAAACTAACATTCAAAAATAAATGTGACTGTGTTTTCAAGGTCAGCTTTTTTAAACTTTACAGTCTGAAATGTCAAGCTCTCAATACAAAATAAAGGAAATAAAAAACAACCTGGGGTTTAAGAACAAACAAAGAGAGCCCCTTGCATTAAAAGCACTACATTTTAATAACCAGCTATGATTCTTCTTCCTACTAATTTAGAAGTGTGGTATGTAAGCTTAATTCCAGACTGTGCTAGCATACAGCCCTTGTCCTAGCAATTTCATATGCAGTTTATTTTGGGGCATAGTACTTCTCACCATATTAGCTAGCTGTCTGCGATAGCCATGGCAAAATGAGCAAGCTGTGCTCTGTAATATATAATGTGGCATGACTGCCACAGTGTAAAGCTGTATCCAGCAAGGAACCCATAAAAAATGATAGCAGCTATGGAGGAACAAGTGACAGAAAACTGTGCTTCAAACTTTGACTCACCAGTTAGAGAGAAATAAACCAGTGGTGGCTGGTAGAAAAGAAATATTGTATCTATGTGCAACAAGAGGGAGAGCATCTTATATCTATTTTTCTTAAAGAATTAGGAGGTTTAAATTTTTACCACTATTTCTTTGGCAATTTGCAAATTTTTGCTCAGGCTTAAAAAGCAGGTATTCAACTCCTTCTCCGCCAGCTCTGACTGTGGATGCGGCATGGCGCTTGTTACCTACTGGTGCTTGCTGCTGAACAGCTTGGAACAGTAGCACTGGAAAGTGAGATTTGTCCTCAGTTGTCTCAAAGTGATGTAGCCATCAAAGACAAATTAGGTCAGCAGATTTAACTGCTTTAACAAGGAATGCTCCGCCGAGAGCTTTCAACAGTCCAGTTGTCCATGAGGAGTGGCTGTGTTTTCTAGCAGCAGAGACAATGCATGCACAATTCAGACTAGATTTTGCTTTTATTTACACCAGACAATAGCTTGGTGGAATCGATTAACTCAGCACACACCCTTATCTAAATGTGTACTGGATTGTATTTCGCTTTATGCAAATAGGTACCAGAGGCGGAGAACTGAAAGCTTTCGCCTCTCTGTCCCTGAGCCAGGTTCTGTCCTTGTCACCAGGAGCAGAGCAATGACTGCTCCAGGCTGTTGGTTGCACAGCATCACACTTCAGTGCAATGCCCAGCAGCATTAGGCACAATTTTGTGTGGAGGTTTTCATGCAGAACTGACCACCACAGCTTTCAAACAGCCATGTGGTGAGCTGGGCATTGCATTTTTATCAATGAAGGAAATCGATACTGCATTTCAGTGCATCTCTCTTTGTAACTTAGATTAAAAGAAACCTTAGACTTTTTTTGGTTTTAACTTCATATGTGTTCCTGCATGAAATATCCTGGTACTGCACTCATACATAAAACAATTAATTTAAGATGCCTTGGCTAATTAAAAGAAAATGGAAAAAAAACTCTCATCAAATCAGTTCAGCTAGAGGCATAAATTAAGGACATCCATGAATTTCATTGAGCGAAAAATGTTCTTTTCCGTCTATAACTGTCACTTCCAGAAGCTTTCTGTACCTCAGCAGCTCAGTGGTCTGGAATGACTTGGTGAAAGAAGCCAGTTCTAGAGATCAGGATTAAGTTAATGAAATACTGGACTGAACATAATCCCATACTTAAACTCAATTGTGCCTCTGGATTCTGTTTGCTTGAGGGATCTTAACTCTGGATCTGATGGCAGGAATGAAATAAATTGTGTAACCACTATTTCAGTGGACCAGCACTAATTCAATTCTCTGGACAGTGTTTTGTTGTTTTTTTTTTTTTTATTTTCATTAATAAATGTTCTAAATGAAATAATTAGGACAGTTATCATGTAAAATCCTAGTAGTCATTAGTGTTAATAGTATCTTAACAGTGAAAATCAGCATCACCTTTACTGTTGTGCCTGGTTGTTTTCACTAATATAATTCTTATACATTTCACTCCCTTCATGCTGGAAGAATAGAGGTAAACTTTTGAAGTTTCAATGAGTTGATCTCCTTTTATGAATTTAGAATTACTTGAATTGAATCCTGCTTTTGTAAATAAAAGGGACTTTTGTAGCCTTGGTATTTAGCTTTCCAGTGAAGTTAAAGCTTCCTTCAGGAGATAAGCTGCCTGGAATGTATTTGGAGGAGCTTGCCAGCAGATTGTTATTTGCTGCTTTTGCCACCTTGGGAGGCAGTATCTTTCTGACGTGCTCAGAACATTTAACATTTAACATCCAGTTCATCATTTACATTAACAGCAGGCTAATTTTAAGAGGAACAACATATCTCACAGTAAAAGTTGAAGAGGCTAAGGAGATCTAGATTGGAGGAATCTATCCATCTCTCAGACCACAAGACTCGAAGATGGCTTTATAGGGAGAAATAATTTTGTCGTTGTTACAGAAAGTAACCACTAATGCCAAGAAGCTTCAGAGAAGCTCTGAAGGATACTCTTCTCAATCTGATCTAAACATTTAATTAATTTTTTCTTTATTTTTTCTGTCTATTTTAATTTTTTATTAATGGTTATAGTTTCTTCAGGTTGGATTATAAAATCAAAGATTCAAAAGAGTTTTGGAAATAAAATCAAGGCAAGGGAAAGGTAACAATGTCTGAGGCCATTCCTTTAGGCTGCTGAGTTTTTTTAATGAGGTGTGCACACACACTCATATGCATGGAGAGCAGAAGATGAGGGAGAGAGGAAAGTAATGGGAGGATTCAGCTGGTCAGCACAGTCACACAGATGTTGTACAGGCATGCACACAAACCCCACTGCATTAGCTGCCTGTGGCTGCCTTCACATCACGGCTCATGTTCTGTCCAGATCACAGCTCCCATGGCTCTCTGCTAAATCTCTCCTGTCCCCGTGTTGCTTTAACTATATTCCCTTGCATATGGGATTTCCTGTCACTGCCATGTGAGTATAGAGAAATGTTGACCATCCCTCATGTTTTCAGTTCTCAGACCATTGCGGAGGGGCTTCATCAAAAAGAAACTCAGCTCCTGCTGGGCTAGTGAGCAAAACCAAACTCAAATTCAGACAGTTCTTTCAAACTCTTGTATTTCTGTTTGTGATGTCAATTCTTTGATACTTATTTTAATTGAATTATAATTTAGAGGATGACCTTCAGTGTTGCTGAGAGCAGTAAGAACTGTGAAGCTGTCCCAGCCCAAGCCCTTGAACTCCATTGGTTTCCCATGCTCAGGTTTGAAAGGAGCCTTTGCTCCAGTCCAACACTGTGTAATAGGCCTCTGCAGACAGTGTTTAACTGTTCCTTAACCCTATGAAGTATATACTATTTCCCCCAAATTTTAGTTCTACATAACAAAAAGTACATCCATAAGGCCACTCTTAGCATGTACAGCACTATAGTTCCTTCAGTATTTAATGTTAAAAGGTATTTATTTTATTTTTTTCCTGTTTCTTATTTCCTGTATGTGCCTTTTGCTTTAGTAGGACAGTAAATGTATATATATATTTTAATTTGGTCTACCACTGATTATTAGAGTTGCAGTGGAGAACTCTTTTCTGAATTGAAAAAGTTAATGATTTGCAATGGCCATACACTCCATAAGGTAAGGACTAGAATATTCTTAATTGAGTAACTGGTTCTAAATATTTCTAATTTTGGGGAAGCAACATTGAGCAATTTGTCATGTACTTGAAGAAATATTAATTCATGTGCTGCCATTGCTGTGAACGTGTTGCTTTTGCTGTTACTCCATAAAGACACTATGTTATTCATGCAAGTCTAAGAGTATGAACATTATGTTTTTCATTTTTAAATTGTTTTCTCCTCAAGTAAAGGATAGTTCTTTGTATAGCAGTGCTGTTCTATTATTTTATTGCTTGTGGATTATCATTCCATCTTTGTATTTTCTATGACCTGTCATCACTGAGCCATGGTTAGGCTTTGGGGTTTCTAATATTTCCAATATTAAAAAATCTTTTAAGCCATGAGTAAGTGATTAGCCCACAGATATGTGCAGGTAAGGAGCTCTATCCCATGAAATTTTGCTTAATCATGACTGTCCAAGTGTGCTGCATTATGAAATCTGAGTGATTACTTGTAAGCATTTGGTACCACTGCCTCTTTGTCTACAGAGTGGCTTGGCACTTTTTTTATTTAAGAGAAAATGCATGAATGGAACCTAGATACAGAAATTATGAAAGCCCCTTTTGCTAGTACTATGTGAACCTTCCTGATGAGTGTAATATAAAAAAGGAAAATGTCTATTGTCTCAGGTTAGAAAAAACGCATTCTCAGATTGATGCATATATGCAAAAATTGGGAATATAAGAACAAATTTTGTTTCTAGAAGATCATAATTTATGGGTCAACACTTAGATTAGCCTTACTGTGGCTACGCAGCAATTCTGTCAAAAGCTGACTATGTAACAGGGGGTCTATTCCAATTTATGGACATGCCCATCATTGCAAGAACTTGGCTTTCTCAGAGAATAAACTGGTTTTTAATTTAAAAAAAAAAAGACAGTTGTATATTATTCGATAGGATTGTTTAGTTCCTAAGTGTGTGTTCTACCTATTTTTGCTCTTAACTCCCTTTGTTCTAGATACTCAGCTGATGTATGTCAATTTGCTATTATCCATTCCTGTTTTTTTAGAGTTAGTATTTTTAGATAGAATTTTAGTAGATAGTTTCTTTTCACAGCAGTAGTCAATGGAATTTCTCTGCATTTATGTCTGTGTGACAGAAGTCAGGGTTCAGACTTCATGGTTCATGATTGTACTTTTCAGAAAAAGGATTGTCAGTACTCTGCAGTGTCAGAGACATCAGAAGGACACTCTTCCTACTCTTATCCAGAGGCCTTGGGTACATTTCATGGATCTGCAAGATCCTGGCTTTTTGAAAACCACAGTTTTTCCATTTTTGTTTCTATTTTCTATTATTTTAGGTTTCTATTTTAATCACCCCAGTTCTGGTTTGATGCTGCAAGCAGCAATTACACAACACAGTCTTTTGTGCTGATTGGTTAAGTGTCTTCTGTTTAACATTATCCAGAGCCTTTGGTCCAGTGTGTTATTCTTGGTTATGCATTTTTAAGGTGTGACTGAGTTAAGAATCTGGTCAGTCTAGTAAAACTCTGACATTTTTTTCCCTCTGCATTCCTGAAAGGAAATAATTATGATCAGAAATTAACAGACTGCTTTTGCCGTCAAATCTCAGTCAAGTTTTCTTTTATCTACTGTGTTTTAGTTGAATTTTAGCTACGATGGCTGAAAATGGTATGTAACACTTTTCTGGAAAAAATCCAAGCCAAACAGGTCGGGGTTGTCTTTTATATTTTAGGAGACAACTATGTCTATTCAGCATGGCTGAAATCTAGCTTTTGGAGGTCTGAGGACTTCCATCAGCTTCCAGGTTCTTTGCACTCAAGGTTAAAATTCTACTCTTTATTTCTTTGCATCAAACTACAGTTACTTGTAGGATTAACCTCAAGTAGCTGCAGGCAAAAGTTGAGTTCTTGGGGGTTTATTGTTTGTGTGAAATGCATCTTATCTGAGTTTTGCTTGTACTTACCTTTTCCCCCATCTCTGTATAGCTGAAGGAAGTTTTTACCACTCTGTATCTGCGTGCTCTAACACAGAAAGGCTTTCAGAAGATCTGAAAGTCTGGGGAAATTTGAGTCAGCCTAAGTATGGAAGAATGCAGTGCTAAAAGTTCTACACAGAGTGTGGATGGAGTATTTTACAAAGAAAATATTTCCTGACACCTTTAGTCCCTCTTGAGGCTGTGCTGCAGCTGTGCTGAAAGTGAGCTTTACAGAGCGGACTTTGTCAAGTCATGACCTGCAACAGTTTTGTATAACAGTTGTTTCTAATGTAAACAAGTGTCAAAAATATTTTAGAAACTAGTTTACAATTCAGTGGATAATTTATTTGGTTTAAGTGTCATTTCTTGGCTTTGGTATTAATTTTTTAAAATGGAAGAGAAATGGTTGCAATAAAGCTCAAGTTACAGGAACAATTGGTGGATAATTAATTGTTATTTAGTGATTCTCTTTAGTCTCTGATCAGACTTAGCTTTTCTCTAAAAATGGACTCAGAGATACCTTTCTGCGAAGTCTGGTGTTTTTTCACTTTCCTCTATCTCAAAAATATCGGAAGGAAATATCAGTGAACTTTCTGAAGTACCCCTGCTTTAAAGAAAGAGATCTCAACAATGAAAGAACACTTATATAATATGTTAAGCAATTCAGTAATAAGAAAATGTCAAGTCAATGACAGTTTAATATCCTCTTTGTTACTGTAATGTTTGCAGAATTTCCCCTCTTGAATCATACAGTAAAATGGTACAGATTAAGGAGTTAATTCTTAATAAATTAATATAATATTAATAATTTTTAATATTCAAAAATCATGGGAGAAGTGGGAAGCAGATGACACCTAGTACACAGTAAATCTCTTGAGGTCAGACCATGATTTTAAAGACATCTTATGATAAATGCAAATTTAATTTTCTGAAAATGAACTGAAAGAGACAAAACTACTATTATTTTTTTTCTGCTAAAATGGAAAGGAACAAACTGTCATTTTTGATAATGATATTTTCCTTTTTTTTAATATCAGAAGGAGTTCTGTATTTAAATAACTTTCTTACTGAAAATGGTTGAGAAGTATTGAAAGTTTAGACCAAAAATACTTAGAGGTGGTTAGGCTGATAGATAGGGCAATAAGCTCTCAGTTTAATAGCTAAAGGACCTATGGAGACACTGATGAGTTGTTTAATATTTAGGAAGTGACAGGATAACTAAATATTTTTAAAACAAGTCTCCTTTGGAATAAGGACTCAGGGGTACTCCTGAGCAAAATCAAGGTTTATGTTTCAGAAGAAGTAGTATTGTACAATCCATTTCTGAGAAAGACAGAGAATAAGTGAAATGTGTCAGAAGACACCCATTTATTTGTTTGAAACTCAACCTTGGGACTGGGCTTCTCTTCTAAAAAATAATTGAGAAGCAGATGTGTTGCAGAAAATGTCACATAAAGAAGTATGTCACATCCTACATCTATTTTTTCCATTTTTCTCTTGTTTTTGTTTTTCTTCTGCCAATCCTTCTATCTGAAATCATGCAGTTCAACACTTTCTATTCCAATCACTGCTATTTTCTGGCACTTGATCAAGTTCTTAAACTTTTCTGATAATTGTCTGTCAGCCTAGCACCACATTTTACAAAATTAATTGCATTGTCAACAATAACAGGCAATTTGACTCACATAGCATCATGCTGTCACCACTTCATGTTAATAATCTGCCACTTGCCTTCCTCTTCCAGGAATATGTATGCTTTTGCCACTGAATATATTGCCTTAGACTGTTTTCAGGTCCTTTTCTCCATTTTTTTTCCTCTGCTGTAGGGCTTTTCCCCCAGTACACCAGCTCCTTTTGTTAAAACCCAAGTTTCATATATACTTTAAAAATTGCAGGAATGTTGGTAGTTTGAGGACATTTGTATTGTTGATGGTTGCTATAGGCACCTAGACCAAGTTTTCAAGCTGCTCTCTCACTGGTGTCTGTAAATCCTACAGCTACTGAGCACAACCCAGCTTAATTTGTTCTACAGTATTTACTTCAGAATGGATGAATAATTTATACTGCTGTGATTTTTTTTTTTTTTTTTTGTGGTTTTGTACCCTTAGGAGAGCAGCTGAATATTTACAGTGTTATTTTGAATGTTATGATTATTTTCTGTAGTACGTGAATGTTTTGGAAAATGTACCAAACCAGACAAAAAGAGCAGCTCCAATTTATTATATGAAAGGTTTTATTTTTCAAAGAAGGTCTTTGCTTATGGCAGTGTGGTGGTAAAATATAAGTCACTTAATTGGAAGGTAGGTAAAGTTCTTGCTGTGCAAGAGTGGTGTTGAGTGAGGAGGGAAAAGAATGGAAGGAAGCAGAACTAGGTCTGTCTATGTAGATTGATAAGTTAGTGCCTCTTACTGGATACTCATCAGGGCCAAAGACATGGCTGAAGGTGATGTGATATGTCTTGCACAAATACAGCAGCAGCTCTGTGGTAGCACAGAAGGGAGCTCAGCTCAGCTCCAACAGGGGAGTAGGTCAAATTTTGCTGATCCTGAAGTGTCAGGCAGAAATCTTGGAGATTTTTATGAAGTCTGAAATGGACCACAGGGGGACACACCCTCTGCTACATTCTATAGACTTGCAATAGGCATGAGCTAATGTGTGGTAGTCTACAGGAACGATGTTGACAAGATTAATTCCCAGTCCATTTCAGTCTTTTTTAGGTGTGGAAGATTGCCTCTGTAAACATACAGAACACAGGTTCAAGCTTGGCTTAGCAAAATTCCCCATCACATTACTGGAGGCTGCAATAGGAATCCAACAAAAGCAGCTTATTGCATCATTTGTGATGATGCAAAAAGGTAAATGGATCAGCCATTAATTTACAATGCAACTATTTTACTAAAAGGTGATGTTATGTAACACATTTGTGAAATATTTCAAATATTTTTCTGAAAAGTCAGGTCAGACAAAATATTTTAGTGCCATGGATATATCATAAATCAAACCTAAAAAAAATACAGATATTTAGAAAATTATACCACGCACAACCCGGTGTCCTGTTCATTGGTTTTTGAATGCCAGAAACAGCAGATACATAACTGGTTCCAGTGATGGCTTGGAGCCAGAGATAAGTTTAAGTAGTGTGCTCTTTGTACTTCTTTCAGTCCTATGTCTTTTTCAGGAGACAGTGTTGTATCAAATTTCCATGTTCTGCTTCCCTTGTAAGGTGTCCTAGAGAATCAGGTAGTAACTTTTTCCTCTTAGGAAGGATTTTGAACTTCATTTGACACTGTACCAGTTCAAGGAGAAATGTTCAGGTTTTACTTTTGCTGTTTATGAGAGAAAAAAATTGGATTTCACATTTGCTCTTCAGCAAATGCAGAAATTTTTCCCTACTAGGGTAGAAGGTGAGTTAAGCTAATATCTATAGAAGCATCTGATGAAGGAAAAGGGTTGGTATTTCAGTGAGACCTTTAACTGTTGCATGCATGCAATACGTGACAAGAAATAATATATAGCATTTAGGGTGATGTTTAGAATCATTAAAGCATTAACCCTCTGACACATCTGCAAGAGTTTCTTAGAGATCAAGAAGGTAGTGAAGCTTCACAGGACCACCATGGAAATAAAATGGCTTAACTTGCATGTATTCATACCAATATCCTACTTAATGTAAAATTTCAGCACTTCAGCTGAAGCAGAAAAAACTCCTCTTGGCTCTTGAGATTACTCTTCAAAGCATCCTACACAAAATGCCAACATTGCATAGAGAAACAACTGTTGCTATACAACGCACCTCTATGCACACCTACAATTGCCTTGTGATGACAATGAAATGAAAATGTATTATTATACTTGTTCAGATCATGGGTGATTTTTTTGAGCAGATAATGACACATACTCCTACTGTTTCAAATTATGAGGAGGAGCCAACATGGAGAGGTATGTGAAAGTAAACCTTATGTTTGCTCCCCTTACAAAGTGAGCCTACAAAAAATCTTCTGCTACAGTGAGGATTTTGAAATACTGGCTTTCATAAGCAGCAACTTTTATAGATTTTACACTGGTGTTGAAACACAGCACCAGCTTCTTGTTCACTTTTATGTGCAAGTCAGAGTACCAATGAATGTCTTACATGATTTAGCCCAGGAAGTTTTGCACTTTTTCAACTCTTATCCTGCTGTTGTGATAGCTAAGACAGTGTTACAGATTTTGTGGTAGAAGACTGAGGAGGAAGACTGTATTAATATATTTGGTTCTCTTATTACTTCAGCAGAAATCAGAATTGTAGGAGACACAGTTGCTACAGCACTAGTGCCGTTATACATTATTCTTTTTTTCAAGTTTATATATAGTCATCCAGATTTTTCAAGGACATTTTACAGATTATGCATAACACCATCTGCCTGTCATGAGAAATATCTGTGTTATGTGACAATAAATTTCTTCATTTTGTTAGGAGACACTGAATAAAGGTTATCTCAAAAGTAGATAATACCCATAGTATTGAATATAGGAGAAACTATGTGCAGTAAAAGTGCAGTACAGAGTTGTGCTTTGGATTCAGTATGAGAATACCATGTTGATTCCACGCTGATGTTTTGGTTGTTGCTAGGTGGGGCTTGCCCTAAATCCAGGACTTTTCAGTGTCCCATGTCCTGCCAGTGAGGAGGTGCACAAGAGGCTGGGAGGGAGCAGGGCTGGGACAGGTGACCCAAACCGGCCAAAGGGATTTCCATCCATAGAAGGTCACATCCAGTATAGAAACTGGGGGGAATTGGCCAGGAAGGGATGAACACAGCTCAGGGACTGGCTGGGCACTGGCCAGCTGGTGATGATCAATGGAATTGTACATCACTTTTTTTTTGTTTCCCATTCCCCTTTGTCTTTGTCGTTACATCTCTTTTTGTACCCTCCATTTTCTTTACATGTCGCCGTGCACCTATTCCTCACGGCTAGCCACTGGTGCACGAGACAGCAACCGCAACCTGTGGGTTCTTTTCCTCAGTCAGTGACTATCCTTGCTGCAAAGGAGTCGAGCGGAATGAGGGAGAGGACTCTCAAGGAGAGGGTAAAGAACAGTTTATTCAGTACCCTGGATCTCCCAAGAGAGACCCTGGGCAGCTCTATGCGCCGGCTTTTATGCGTACAGAACCAAGGGTGGGGAAAACTTGTGGTAACCAATGGAACAGAGCCGGGGAGTGGCACACAAGTGGGGTGATCCAACCGGGGAAGACCAGGGAAAAGGCGGGAAGGGACCCAGCCAATCCCCAGGCTCAGGCCTCAGGGAGATTGGCATGAGGGGGGTAGGGGTGATGGACAGGACTGGTGGCAGGAAGAGGCAGCCAATCAGGGGCTGTCTCCAGGGCAGGCAGAGAGAAGGTTATATAACTTTGAAGTAAACAACAAGATGGAGAATAGGGAGCAGGGTCAGGGAAGCCATTTTGAACAATAAAACTGGGGTACATAGAACTGAAAACATAAATAAAACATGAGCGAAACCCCACATTTACAATTATTATTCTGTTTTTCAGTAAAATGTTCTTAATTCATTGATGAAAATAGCTCAGTTGGTCAGAACGTGATGCAAATAACACGAATGTGGTGGGTTCAGTCCCTGTATGGGCCATTCACATAAGAGTTGGACTTGATGATCCTTATGGGTCCCTTCCAACTCAGAATTTTCTGTGACCTGGAAATGAAGCTTCTTCTCCCCATCTCACCAGAGGGGGAGTCAGCTGCTGATTAAACCACATGGGGATTAAACCACAAGACTTGCATTTCAGCTGGAACCATATTATAGTAGAGGAAAACCCTGTATAAATTTATCCACTGAAAAGACTGAGAATTTGTCAGAATTCTGGACAAACTGTAATGAGTGGTTACATTTTCTCTTAAAAATGGACACATTACTGAATTTCTCTAGGGTCGGTATTGATACTGACCTTTTCCACTTGGCTGGAAATGTATTATATCCCCTGGATGATCTCAATGATAATAATACTCCCATGAGGCTCACAGTGCAGTGCTTTGTAGGTGTGTTTTAAGCTCTACCTTATTTTTAAAGCAAATCAGTATATTAAGCTTTCAGTCTTAGAAGATTTTCTTTGAATTATTCAAAAGTCATTGAGCTAATATATGCCACCTATATATTGTCTATATATATGCTTTCCTCTGGCTCTTTAGCTGCTTCAGAGTAACTTCTGACCACTGTAAAACTGTTCACAATTTTGTTCACATCTCATATTGGTATAGAAATTAAAATACTTGAAGTGTGTTACTACATGGAATAATATACATGTAAAATCCAAATTCTCACTGTTTTTTACTTAATTATGCTTTTCTGTACTGTGATAAATTCCATTTTTTCTCATTTTTGCAATAATATTTATTAAAATTTACAAGTCTCAAAGCATGTATTAAATTGTAATAAACAAATACATAGCTTCATAGCTATACTGATACGAATGAATAAATAGTGTTTTGTATTACTTTTTATTGAAGTTAATGGATCAAGACTAAAGTTGTTGGTGTCAGTGAGACTGGTAACTTTACTTTTCTAAGACTTGGCTCAAGACCTGCATTTCAACTTCTTTATTTTTCTTTGGAAGACAGTAGTGTTTTAGTGATGGTGTTGGAGGAGGTGTAATAATAACAACTGTGCTTGTTGAAACACTTTTTCAGCTTCCAAGACTTACTCTGCCGTCCTGTTTTGGAAGGAATAAATGCAAACTGTCTTAAGGCTCTGTACATGAAACATATTCCTGTTGTGTTTCCAGCTAATTTGTTGAGCTCATGCTTAAATACAAGGGATTTCTGGCAAGATCCCCAGCTCATAGTTTACTTAATTCTTCATTCCTATGTTTACTGAATGATTTATTTTTAATTTTCTTCAGGTCCAAAGAAGTTACAATACAGCATTGCTAACTATGATCATCTTTGTCAACATCAAATACTTTGTCGGCCAACAAATTTTTGTTGGCAATATTTTACTCTAGGTTTTCATTATATTGTTATCATCATTATTATATTCTCCTAAATTGTTAATGTACAGTTAACCATGACTATGTTTATTCAAGCATCCTTCTGCAGATTGCAATTGCAGTCCTTAAATACCTGAAATTTACTTCATCATACATGAAAAAGCTTTGGTAACTGGGAATAATATTTAAGGGTTTTGACTGGGGCTCTGTGTGTAGTACTTATGATGAAAAAACACTTGACAGTCAAAATATTGATTTACACAAGATTTTCCAGTCTGCCAAATGAGGGGTGTAGGGGTAGGTGGGTACACACATGGAATGCACGAGCTCTTCTTGTAGATTGAATTATTATACTTGTGACCTGAATATACAGTTAAATTGCTGCAAATTTGTTTGCAAATGTGTTGCTAGTAGGTTAGATTCCTGTAGAAATTACCCTATAAGCGGAATGAAAATATTTATGACAAGAGTTATACCCACCTGAATTTCCAGAAGAAGGATCTTTGTAGAATGGATGGAAAAAGATTTCTTTGCAATTTGGGACTGCAGAAGTTATGAAGCCTATAGAAGAAAATTTCATAGAAAAGATGTCTGTTTCAATCTTGCAAAAATATTGGAGGAATTGGAAGAACATAATATGCTGAAAAAAAGGACAGGATTTTATAGAACAGGTTGGGGTTTTTTTTGGTTTGGGCAGAAAGTTGATCACAAGGTTTGTATGAAGAACAGGGTATACCTAAATAGTGCTCTTAAGATAGTTTTGTCATGGCTGGTACATCAGGGATTTCAAAACTTGAGTGTCTGAAGGATTAAGTGTTTAGAACCAAGGACTGCAACAGCTGCTTGGCACAGAAGAATAACAGCAGAAAACGGTCATATCCTTTGTACTACTATCCAGTGAGAGGAAAATCTGGAAAAGAAACTGAATGATAAAAGATATGAAACATGACCAGGAAGAAATGTGGGTTCTACATGAACTGTAGCTGTAATAATACGTTAGGAATAACAATTATACATTCACAGAGGACTTTAGCTTGCATTGAAACCAGACTTTAAATATCTTAAAAATCTAAGTAAAATCAGATAAAGTACATCAATCTGGAGAAGTGAGGTGAGGTTTTGTAAGGTACAGAGAATAGAAACAGATGATTTCAAATCCAAGAAAAGTTAAAAAGGGAAGGAGGAAGCTTTTGTGATAGAGAAAGATGGACCAGGAGATGGAAAGAAAGGTTCAGAGATGAAATAAGAAAGGAAACAGAAGCTGGAGCAGATAGGCTAGATTTGCTCTGCTGTGAACACAATACTATAAAAAGTACTTACAGTGCAAATTGACATAATTTATGCAGAAATTACATTCAGGACAGCTGCAGCTAGGGAGTGATGCTAGATGTGGACAAATGCAGATATTACAGTAGTGTAGCTAATTGAGTTTCTTTCAAATGCTTGATCTTGTTTTATTTGCCTCTTAGGGGGAATCAAACTGTTCTACCCTATACTGACACTACAAACACCCCATGACAGGTAATAAAATTATTCCTTTAATTTAATTTTAGCATGTCTGATTCTTCAACTGGTAAATAAATAAAAATGTTGCAATATGAACATGTGAAACAGGGGTTTAGTTTCTCTTTGGAGAAATAAAATTTAACAGCTTTGAAGCTTTTATGTGTGGGCAGAGGGTAGACTTCACTTAGGTCAGAATTATGAATGTCTTTTTTTTTATATACTTACCAGTATTTTGTACACTTATAATTCATTATTTTGTGTAAAGACTTATGTCTTCTGGGTTTTATGTGGAGTTGATACAAACTGAAAAAAACAGACTATTGGCAGCTATATCCCAAAAGTAACATACTTTTTCCATGTTTCCATGTTTCACTTTGACTTGTCTATCTTCAAATGCCCTTAAAAGTTCTCATTCTTTTTCTTCTGATTGTTTTGTTTTCTGATGCAAAAAATTCTTTGAATTATTTTTGATTCTGCGTTTACTTGCAGACTTGTCATTTTAATAGGAAAGTTTTAATATTTTATTTTATTTTAATGTTGGTTATTAATTTCTTTTTATGAAGACAAGGTAGCTAGTGTGTATCAGAAGAGACACAATTGTAATAACAGCATTTTTCATGGTCATCTTTCACACTTCCACATCATGGTCATACTTCCACAACAATTCTCTCTTATGTTGGAAACTGAGAGGCTCAGAAAATGAAGCTGCAGCTCAATGAATGTGACCCTACACGTAGAAGATACTATGGATTTTCTTTCTTGGCTTATGCGATTTTAAAGTTCTGGAGTTTATTTTGCAGCAGTATTTTAAAAATCTTTGCCTTAATCATTAAGCTTTCCCTTGCACAAAAAAAAAAAAAAAAAAAAAAAAGTAAATCATGGTTTAGATGTATTGTAGCTTGTGGAGAAGAAAGAGGACATGAGAAGTTAACATCAGGACATTTAAGTAATAGAAAATGTGAATGAAATTCTATACAGAAATAAAATTATACAGTTAACTACACATTTTATTTTAATTTTGACATATAACTACAATGAATTTGGCAACCAAGCCTATTGGCATAATCTGTCCAATATGTCCAATTCTGTACCACCTACAGAATTTCCTTAGAATGAGGTGGGGTCTTCTATGTGAAAGCTGCATTCAAAAAATAGTGCAGGACAAGAGGTACTTACTTGCTCCACAGAATTTCAGTGTTATGGTTGAAAGCTGACATAGATAACATGATATAAAGAGGTTTTTTACTTATTCCTGTACACAATGAATTGTACATTTTTTCCCATTACCAGAGTGCTGTTTCACTCCTGTTAGACCAAGGCTCAGAATCCGCACATCTGTCGAGCTTCCTTTCAAAATAAACTGATTTTAGCATCTGTGGTCATCCCTTTTAGGTTCTGTAGATAGAAGACAGAAATGCTTCCTTTTTCTACTCCACTTTTCCAGTTGCCCATGTATTCTGCATTCAGTAAGCTGCAACACGCTTGCCACACAAAACCAGGTAAGGTGCTAATGAAATCAAACAGTATCAAACAGCACAGGAGGCTCATGTGAGATTCCAGACAAAGCCTCTTCCAGAGGAAGCCATTTCCTGAGTGGGCTTTTACCCCCATACAGAGGTGCTTTGTTTCCTTTTCTTCTTTTCTTCCAGTTGCTTGTGAGTAGTTTGGTTGATAAATTGTATTTTTACAGCAACTGAACTGCCAATAACTGGCTGATATTCCCTAAATGTGTTTGGCACCCACATCCTCCTCTTCATTTAAAAATATAGAATAGATTGCTTTTCTTTCAGATTTGTTTACCACAAAGCTCTGATGTTTTCAGGCAATCTATCAAAACAATTCAATAGCCAAATTTTAAATCTGGAGAATCCTTTGTCCATAAAAGTACATCTCTTTATCTTCTCTTTACTAAATTGCCTGAGCATTTTAAATGCTGGTGTTGGCAGAATGTGTGGCAAGGGCCTTTCTTAATCAAAAAAATACTTCTTTTAACACTGGAAATAAAGTTTTCAGTGAGGAAAAAAGACTTGGAAAAAAGTCTTTTTGCTAGCAGGCCTACAAGCTTACCTAACCATAAATCTCCCCATGCCCAGATGATGGTTTGGCAGGTGAAGCTTTTGTAATGGTCTCATTAGGATTCTATATGTGAATCTTATTCTCAGAAAGAGCTACTGCTTCTCTTTGCTGGAGAGTAGCCAACTTTGAAGCTCTGCTTCAAGTCTTTGGGAATCTTCTTTCTTGAGGCTCTTTATACAAAAGGAGTTTTGTAGGCTGACTATAAATGAGAGTTCTCAGTGTGTTCCTTAAGAGATCTGTGTATGGAGATGCCTGTCTTGAAACAGGCATTTTCTTCCTGTCTGCTTCTCCAGACAGGACCTTGCTGAATTTATTCAGACCATTCATCTTCCCTGTAGCAGGTCGACATGAAGTATTAATATATTATTTCAAGGCAGCTGCAAATCCATCACAACAAGAGAGAGAGTGTAGAAAGAGGGGAATGGAAAAATTGCATGATGTCCTCAAGGTCATAATCAGAGCATGAGATAGAAACTGGGTGCTCTAGGTTGCAGGTGATTTGATCTAGTCATGTTTCTCATCAAACACACTTGCAGCAAATGAAACAATTAAACTCAAACTAATTAAAAAAAGACCCTAAAATTTTTATTTGATTAATACTTCTTTTTAAATCTTCTATTACAGGTGACATTCAATATGTTAAATAACTGGATTTGTAGCTTCTGCTTTCCTTGAGAATTTTTCAACTGTAAAAAAATATTTAATGAGCTATTAAGGCCTCTTTTTCTCTTACGTGCTTCTCAATTAAATTTCAGCAACCCTGTTTTAAATGTTACTGAAGGGGTAGAAAAAAAACTTAAAAAAATAAAATACCACAGAATAAAATTAAGAGTGTTAAAATTCCAGACAGAAGATGAAAGCAAAATACAATAAATACATGTTACTTCAGTTATCCTTTAGTGATGAAATGAGAAATCTGATCATGATAAAACTGAATATGATGGTGAGACCAAATCTTCAGGAGGGAATAATGAGATTCCATCATTGTTAACAGAGTGTAAAATCCTGCTGGGCAACTGACAGATGACTTTGCTTCTGACTCCATTAGGAAAAGATGCCATTTTTATCTAGTGAATTTAAGAACAACTTGGATTAAAAGTGCAATTAAAATGTTTGAAACATCCTGAATTGGAGTGTGCCGAATACAGAATGTCATGTCTCAGGCAATATTGTGGACCATCCCTGTTCTCAGCATTGCAGATCATGTTGCTTCTACTCTGTCATTATAACATTTCTCACAAGTGCTAATGCTCTGGTGTTACTATCTATGCTCCTCATTTTCTCCACAATATGTATAATAATAGAGGGGAGAAGGAAAGGCAGCTTAATTGCATCTTTTTGATCCAAGGAATCTAAATGACAATTAATATTCCTTAAGTGAAAAACAGCAGTATAGTCATGCCTTTATTCTCATAGCTCTGTTCCAGTTGAAATTATTCATGTATAGTCTTATTTTATGGTATCCACCAGCAGAGTTCTTCAAAAATTACTCTCTTTGGAGGATGCAGTGCACAACATTTTCCCATAATAGTTTTCCCCTCCTGGAACTGTTCCCTATGATTCTAAAAAGAGCATCATTCTTAAACTCAGAAAGATGGTAGAAAGAGTCTTCAGCAAAGGGTTCTATTTTCTTCTGCAAGTCAATGGAATAAAATGCAGAACAGTAGTTTGAACTGAAATGCAGGGTGCTATCACTGTAATTTTCTTGCAGAACACTGAAAAGCTTGATTTTCTTCATTGCATATAGTTATAGTGAAGTGACAAGAAAATCTCTTGTACTACAGATAGCCTAGATTTGTCATAATTCCCAGTGTGTCTCCCTGGCACAGTGGCATGTACTTTATTCACTTTCCCTCCTGCAAAGGGAAAATAAAAAGAAAAACTACAAGTAGGTAACAGAAAAAAAAGTACCAACCTCAGACATTTTTAAATTATAATTTTAGAGCTGCACATGAATAGGTGGAAGAAAAACAGTGAAATAATTTAAATAAAAATTATATTTATAAAGAAGTTATTCAGTGATGAACTTAGAGGAAAAGATTCCTGTGAGTCTTCAGGTGAGCAGAGAGGAGGCAGAGAATCTTTCAGACCTTGAATGTCAGCACTACCTATAACAGCAGACACCTTTGGGAGAACATAGGACTTCCTAAGAAAAGCATAGTGGAACCTGAAATAGGGATCATGAAGTATGTAGAGCTGTAACTGTGTCCCCTCACCTCTGCATTGTATTTAATAATTTCTGTGGCTATTGTGTGTTTCGTGTTTGCACTCACATTGGGTTGCCACAAGAGGACTTGGTTGCCACAAGAGGGAAGAACCAGAAAAATAAGCTTCTTTTTCCAAAGTACAGCACCGTTCTCTCCTCCAAACCAATGTCCCAAATTATTCACACCTTTTAAGCTTTATAAATACTTTCCCACTTCTTAGCTTTTTCTTATAGAAAAATCTCTCTATGCTGCACTGTTCAGATTGTTTCTTCACAGAATTCCGTACTGTATTTCAACTGTCCTCAAGTCTGATTTTCCCTAATTTCACTGAAATCTGAATAATCCCATTTCTCTCTCCTGAGTCGTGCATATTTGGGATGGCAAATACAGGCACCACTTACACGTTTGCAGGAGCAACCTGATGCCATGTAAGAGAAGAGCTGCAAGCAGTGCAGGGAGTTTGTAAGCAAACTTCCTGTTGGCTTCTGTAGGTGGTCTACAAATCTCATGGTAAATCTGGAGCCAGATCATCCCAGGATGTCATGGCTGGGTGAGAAGGATGTCAATGCCTTCACTACCATAATGCCTAAGAGGTGACTGAGATGCTGGTTTGAAAGGTACACATAACACAGACAAATGAAGAAAGGTGTTTCTGTAAGCAAGTCCTCCATTTCAAATTAAAAACTCTAATGGTATCTTTTGTTAACAGATCTTAAAGTGCATTAGCAGAGTCAGTTATATATTCTCATAATCATTTGATGGAATGGAAAGTGAATGTTAAAGGTATTTACTCTGTCTCTAAATGTTACCATTTAAAAACCTCTAAATATCTGTTCTGTTTTTATTAGATCCTACTTCTAAGCATTTTAACCACAAAATGCAGATTTATGGGAACATCAAGATGCTTACTTTTAATCCATAAATTGATTAAGTAAATTCTTGTCAAACATGAGTAACCTATTAATCTTTGAGAACCTTTGTTGTATGATGATGGTCAGCACTTGAATGCTTGAATTGATTTCACATCCATGAGTGATACCTTACGGAAGAATGTTCGACTCAAGAATTATTACAAAGTATTTTGATTAATAGTGTTTAGGATGAGAATTTTTGCAAGGCTGCTGAACTGCTGCTTGCTCACTGTTCTGTGTGGCAAACCAGTGCTGGGACTGCACTGCAAATGTGCCTGCACAGTGCAATGCACAGCTCTGTGCCTGTGTATATGAACACCAGGAGACCCTAATGCTCACAGGGCTACTCCAGCATCTGAAATTGAGTAGCTGTCTAAGAAACTTATTCAAGGAGGGATTTGTATTCTACATGTTACTGTGTGTTTTTATTAGTATGCTCCCTTTTCTCTTTTGCTGTTACTTTTTTCTTTACACTTGGTTATATGCTGCCCAATATTTTATACTTTGTTTCATCTTATATCTATTTATAGGATAATTCAAATTCAGTAAAGGTGAAGCAAGCCACACTTTGAGGGCAAGTCTTTTAAAACTTACATGTTTATCTCCACTTAATGTGGTTTCCTGCAGTAGGTAGTGTCCCTTTATGTAAAGTGCTAAGTAAAATTCATCTAGCATCGCAATAATATTCAAAACCCCAATGATGCTGCCTTCATTCAAAGCCCATTAAAAAAAATGGAAATCTCAGACTAATTCCAGTGAGCTTTGATCAAATCTTTCAAGCCAGTGTGTATATATGTATCTCTTCAGATGTGTTAACACTTGTCTGGGCTGGCCTTGCACAATGACCAAAAATAATTGCTACATTTTCAGAAGATAGAACAGTGACTATGGTCTTGGTATTTGCATTAAGGGTGAGCAGATCTTATGACTATGTGACATCTCAAAATATACTTCTATCTTTGGAAGAGTTGCAAAAATAGTTCTGGTTTGCGAAAACCTTATCCATATTTTAATTTATTCCCTTTCCAAAGTGATTATGAACAAAATTATGAAAACAATATGTAAAAAGGACCCACCAAAAGGAATAGAGGTGCATTCAAACCCTGGAAGCTGCTGACCTACATGCACTGATCTGCATTTTTTATCCTGAACTAGATTGTATCTTTTCACTGCACATATTTTTATTTGTTTGTTTGTTTTTCCTAATAGCATTCTTGGTTTTTTTCCACTTTGGTGACTCTCTTTTCACGCTGCTTGTTCATTGGATATTTTTTTAACTTCTTTTTTATCTGAATTGCTTAAGCTAAAATATTTTGAATGAGCAAAAAGAACTGGGAGTTATCTTGTTTAGATATCATGTCGGATGATGATTCATTAGTTATAGCTAGACTGCATAAAGGTATGAGAGATTAATAAGGGATGATATCTGATTTTAGAAAATATGAAGAAGGGATATTAAAGGGATAACCAAACTAGTTGGTTGTTCATTGTCCCATATCACTATATTTATCTCAACATGTTAATACCTGATATGGGGTCTCTCTATCGTGTTCTTGGGAATCCCTGTCGTTATTAGCACAATTCAACCCTGTAGTATGTGATTTGTATTCCAGTCATTCCTGCAGGCTACAAAAGGTCAGGAGATAAACCTTTCTTCATAGGTAAGATCAGCACAAGTACTGATTTTAGAACATCTTACTAATGAGAATGAGTGGTGCAGACAGTATGAGTAAAATTTGGGGAAGAGGAAATTACTTCTTTTCAATTAGGTCATAGATTAAAAGCTGTAAACCCAAGTAAATTCTCAGATACAAAATACAATACCATAATCCTATAATCATATTAAGCAAATAGTAGATTTTTAGGCCAGAGGAAACCGTCATGAATGTTAAATTGGATCTCCTGTGCAACAAAGAGATACACTCCTCTCAGCTGGGCTGTGTCTTCTGGTTTCCAGAATCTGGAAACAATACTTTAATTTGAGATTTAGTTGAAGCCAAATTCATATTTAATATCCCAGACATTCCACATGAGTTGAAAGTAAAGCCTTTCTTTCCTATACATGAGTTGATCAAATTATCATGAATGTAGATAATATAATGACTTTCTTCATCTCCTCAGGGCCACAAAAAGCAATTAGCCACTGTGCTATATATAAACAAAAGAACCATGAAATCTTCTAACTTATAATCGCATAAATAATGAGAAGCTTGCTAACAAAGTTATATAAAATAGAAAACCAAATTCTTTGTAGGAATAGCTAAAATCCATTGAGAGGATCCCATTTCACCATTGACCAAAAGGATCACAGATGTGTAGACTCCATTAACATAATGGTCCCTAATCAGAGGGTGGATAGATGAACAAAATTACTGCCTTGTGTCTCAAAGGAGAGTCATTTCAATGGCTTGATAGTTATGGTATTCACGTACAAATGCATATCTGAATTGCCCTCTTAAAATAAAAACTTGCTAAGGTGCTTAGAGTCTCAGTGATCAATGAGATGCTTCAGAATCTAAGTGAACAGAAAGGGCAGCATGGGTCAGGGCAGTATCTGCTTTCCCTGGTTACAGTACAAATCATGGCAGTTTCCTGCTTCTGCATTAGCCTGCTCCCGAAACTCAACCCCAAACTTACTATGGCAATTTTGCTGGGGCTTAAAGTTTTCTTTGGGCATGCCATCTCATCCTTGAGTAATCATCTTGGTTCAGAACATTTTTAATTAGAGTTTGATGTATCCTTCAATTAGTTAAGAATAAGACTTTTTGTTGCTTATTCCTTTAACGGTTGTGTAGAAATATGCTGTAGGGATACAATAGATTGATGGATGTTTTTTGCCTCACTCTTCTTAGTTTTTCTGGGATGTGGGTTAAATTATTCCCTTTTTTCCCTGAATGTATAATTAACTATGACTTATACTGAGATTTCATTGCATGGTAACATAATGCCAGTTATTTTTATGTCAAACATATGTTTTTCATAGCGGTTTAGATAGTTGTGGGTTGCAGTTAGAGATTTTTACCATGCAGTTATCTTTTAGATTTATGTAATAGCTTGCACAGATTTTTTTTTCAACTTAAGCTGTGTCAGAAGAGATAAAGCCTGAATTTCAGGTATTATAATTCTTTAGGGAAATCTAGTCTGATAAAAATGAAATTTAGAATGTTTATCCTGTAATGTAACAGTGAGGGGCCACCTCCGTGGCACCTTCCCCCAGACCACCTTAAAAACAGACCTCTAAAGCGAGAGCCTGTTCCCTTCAAAGACGCTCGGCACCGCGGCTCCCCCACCCCCGCCGAAACCAGAGAGGGGAAGAGCAGCCCCGGCCCCCACCCGTTGCCGCCGCCGGGGCCGAGAGGGAGAAAAGAACCGGCGCGGGGGATCCTGGAGCCCGCGGAGCCGCCCGCCCCGACGCGGCTCCAGCCGCCAAGCAGTTGGCCGTCCGGCATGGGAGACCCCGGCCGCCCGCAGCCGCCGCCGCTGGAGCGGGAGAAAGAGGGGCCGGCCGCTCCCCCCCAAGCTCAGCACAGGGAATCCCAGCCACCCGCAGCCGCCGCCGCCGGAGCAGGAGAAAGAGGGGCCGGCCGTTCTCCCCGTGCCGGCTTGGGGAATCCCGGACCCCCGCAGCCGCCTCCCCGGCGCGGCTCCAGCCGCCCCGAGCCCGCCGGACCGCTGCCCCGTTACAAAAGAAGGAAACCCACGCCCGCCACGTTCCACCCCCACCTCACAAGCCCCGGCCCGAACCCCTGCAAATGTTGCCGCCGCTGTGAGGCAGCGTGAGACCCCCAAGATGCCATGACTGCTGCAAAACTGCCATGCGGTCGCAAGAGTCTCCAGCCGCCCGCCCCGGCTGATCCCACATGCAAATCAGAAACCCCAGGTGCAGCTCGGGATACCGTTTAACACCAAAAACCCCTTATAAAATAAAACCAAGCAAAATTGAAACGCACAGAAACCAATGCTAGGCCATGTAGACTCTGGAGTATCGAAAGAGCTGATTTCTCCGGTTTTGCTTACTAGCTGTAAGTTAAAAAGACCAAACCAGAAATGAGACCCCCGGAAGAAACAAAAGAAACTAAGAACCCTGGGGTTACTCCCAGCAAGGGCGGGTTCTCCAGCTCTGTTGAACTGCCTGCAGCAAAGCTGATAAAGACCCTCCTCCTCCACGGTGCGCACGGGCAGCCAAAAACCCCTCGAGCAAATATTGAAAGAGCTGATTAATAAAGGCGTTTTAAAGAGATTAATATTATCTCCGCCCATTTTTATTCATAACATAGTCCATGTTGTTTTTCCTTTTGATTTTATTACCCTTTACTGTAAATGTAATTTATACAAAAATAGAATTTATACATGAATTCCTAGATTTTTTGTCCAGATATTTTTACGTAAAAAACAGGTAGTGGTTAAACTTAAGCAGAAGCACAGTGCCACTTTTCCATTTTAAAGCTTTTATAATAAAATGGAACTTCCGATTTCTATCCCAGGGAAAAGGTGACCTTTTAAAAACCAAAGTAAATAAATAGATCTTATGCTAGGCTGGAATGGTGAAAACTGTCTAAAATAAAATGGAGCAAAACATCAGTGGCACTGTGAATATATAAGCCCAGACTTCTGCAGTCTGCAAGTGCTTTCATGCTTGTGTGCTTTTTAGTGCCTTCTCTGGCTGAGGTGCAGTGAGTGTCCTATGTGACCAGCTGACCACTCGATATCCTTCTGCTTTTCCATGAGTCATGAAAGCACAGCATTGCCTTTTGGAAGGCCCCCTTTTTGGAAGGGGGCATCAGGAGTCTGTGAATTCGTAAGAAACTGGGGAAATTGCAGAGAAGGGAAAAACCTAGTGTGTTTCATCACAATAGCACAGCTATTGTGGTGAAATGTCAGAAATGTTAAAGTCTTATCTCTCTCACACACATACGGATGTTAATTTCAGCTGTAAGTCTATTACCCAGCACATCAATTTATAATCTTATTTCCCTATAAACCTGCTTAATTAGCTGAGCATTTGGGGTCTGGTGTTGCTCTGTCAATTTATGTAGTCAAAAAAAAAGGCTTTGTGAGGCTTTTAATGAAATCCTGGTGTTTTTCATCTGGATTACATTTGGTTACCACTGGAGTGAATTTGGCTCAGAATCTGCAATTAAAAATTGGTTTTGGTTCCTTTTACTTGAGACATAATAGTTTCCTTAGCCTTTAATTTATAGTGAAAGCTTCACACAGTAAAATATTTTAAGTTATTTTGTAGATAGAGAGGGAGCAACGAAAGAGTTCCAAGTGATTTGCCTGAAGCAAGATGATGATTGTCAAAGCTAGACTAGAATGCAGAGGAACACAGCTCCCATTCTCATGCTTCATCTACTGTATGCAGTGACCCATGTATATTTTTAGCACATTTTTCTTCTGTGTAGCAGAGGAAGAATCACAATATAGTTCTTGATAAATGCACTAAAATACACTTTGGTTTTTAATTCTTAATAATCTCTCAATACTGCAATGTAATTATTTCAGTGTCATGGAAAGATGTGATGTGAAGTCCTGTCTGCTTGAAGAACTGAAAAATATGTGTTTTCTGACTGGAAAAAGTGCTTTGATCAGGGAAGACCCGCTGTCAGAAATTCAGTTGTATTCTTCTCTCATGGTGAAGCTATTACAGATGGAAATACCATCTCACTGGTGAGAGTTCTCTAAATAGAATATCACAAAAATGTCTAAGGAATGAATAATCATGCATTGATTTTAAATGGTGTGATTCTCACACAGTTAGAAACTCAGCTATATTATGAAATATTGGTCCTGTTCCCAGGTAAAGTGATTTCAAACAAAGGCTGGATGTATTGGCCAGGATCAACCAGCAGTAGACCATTTCTAGTGATTTTCTGTAGAATGATCAATGCTTTATTTCATTATTCAGCTCCAAAATGTAGTGGAATAATACACTCCCACCTCCAAAAAATAAATAAATTCCAATATAAACCCACAAGAAACCTTAAACAACCCATGAACAACAACAACAAAAAAAGCAAGATAAACAGAATATTGTTAGGAATAGGAAATATCTAGAACATCTGTGACAGCTTAATGCAGAAGCAATGACCAAGGTGTAACAAAAATACAGGAAGGTACATTCTATATTAGAAGTTGGCTGTATGTGGCTGCAGTTTGGAAGTTGTTCAGCACTAATGCAGAGCTCTTTGTGTCGGGAAGATGTCCTTTTTGTTAGTCTTACCCACTAATCTGGGGATGTCACCTGCAGCAGAAGTTGTTTTTCCCTGGATTGTTACAAAGCCATGAAAAATGGACCAAAACTGTACAGTGGAGAGTCTTGTAAAGTTCAAGGATTGGAATGAAACTGCTGAATCACCAAGCTGTCATATTTTTGCTTTGAGACACAATCTGGAACACAAACATAATATGAAAGAAGTGAATGCTTAGTAGGCTATTTGGAACTTTAGCAGGATTTCCAAGCCTGAGGTAGACAACGTCTGAAATAATTAATCATTCATTCAGGTATAGAAGGCAAAGAGCATCAGCTCTCACTGATAGTTCTGGCAGGCATTTGTCTGAATAAAACTGGGAGAAGGGAAAGTCCCCAAAGCAATATGAAGGCAGCATCAGGCTGGATAAAGGAGCTGAAAGTATACAATGACCAGGTCCAAGAAGCACTGAAAAGAACTGCCAGCTCCCATATGACTGATGATTTTTTTCCCTTCAATCTCCCTCTCTGAGCTCTGTGCTTGTCCCTCAGAAGAGCTCAGCCTGCTCCATATCCTCTCCAGTGACTCTCAGATGTGTGCATGAAACAAGGGGCATTGAGCTCGCAGGGCAGGGCTGAGTGGCAGCTCTCTGCTGTTTCTCAGTGTCTGTCTGCCACTGCTGCTCAGCAGGGGTGAGCCTGGCTCACTTGGGAAGCTGTAACTAGCTTAATGCTCATTCAGTAGGAGGGCCAGGATATAGAACAAAACATACCTTGACATTCCTGCTTAAGAAAGTAGGAAGTGGTTTCTGTGTTATTTTTTATTATCATTGCTGCATGCTGTGAGGGTGCCAAAAGAGGCAGGCTATTGTTGGGTTTTGTTTGCTGTTATGATAAATCACTGTTTGCAGTAGCTGTAGCTCATTTTTGTAGCCCCTTGCACAATTTCCTATTATCTGCTTACAGTGTCCGATTTCCATTTCCTGTGTTTATAGTTTGTAATAAGTACTCATTTCAGGGCCCTTAACCAAACTGTTATCTGTAATGCCCCAAAGTGGAACAATGTCAGTACAATAGAAGACTGGAATATCAGATCTGGATGCTCCAAGAAATTCTCTTGGTAGAACTTGGACAAAATACAACAGATGGTGTATAGACAAGCTTTTGGGAACTAATCACAAGGATTTTTCTTTGAAAGCTCCAACTTCCTCATTAGGAAAAGAACTGAAGCTTATTAATTGCTTATTTAGTTGCCCTCTTTAACCTTCTTTAGCTTAAAAAAAATTAAAATAAACCCAAAAATGCCCAACTAAGAACAGGTATTTCCATCTGAGATGAATAAAATTTAATTGTGTTTAAAATTTAATTGTGGTAAAAAGCATTAGAAAGATTTTACTTGGAGTGTTGTTGGATAGATAAAAATGCAGTATGTAGTGAAAAGTCCGTCTGGGGTTAACAGAGCATTTTATTTAAGCAAATCTAAAAGAGTTTGAAGTTTTTATTTCAGCAGATTGGAAGCCCCAAGAGCCTGTGCTTGCACTGTCTGATTGCTTTGAGAAGTTCAGAACAAGGAAGGAAATTTTCTGTTTCGTTAAAGGATGGTATAGAAAAAAAGATGTGTGAAGTATTCTTGAATGAATTTAAAGTGGAAATTAGAAGGAATACTTTGGACCAATGAAAAGAGTTTAGGATGGACCTTGGCTATTTAAATAACACTATCTGATGACACGTATGTGTTTTTTGTGGGCAAAAGAGCTGCTGTAACCCAGGGCACTCAGCGAGCAGAAAATGGCTTTAGCTCTTCAAGAAGTTCTCTAATGTTCTTGAACCCGTGCAGGGAAGAAATAAAAAAATGAAGACTGATGCAGTGCTCATTCCTAATTTCATAATTTAGAAACAGTATGAAGTGCTTCCTCATGGGACCTGTTAAGAAATATAATATATGCTTAAATTGCTTATGTGAAATTATATCCTCACTACTCTTGAGAGGATTTTCCATCATATGACACTAAAAATATCTCTGAATCCACAGTTGATGAGTTTAATTACTCATCAGCTCTTTACATTACAATTCATTACCCTGAGGTAATAAAGATAAAATAAAGCATTTAGATGCCATTGTGCCATTGTTCCAGCATGTTCAGCAGATTGTCTCTAATCAGTGCTGCTTGTGTTTATGCAGCATAATTAATAGAAACATGAGAGCACTGTCCTGAACGAAACAATTTTAGCAGGTGCCGAGCTGCTGCTTGTCTTTAATTTTCTACTACTTTTCTGTAAGGGTGGCTAGTTAAATTACAGACTTTAATGAATTATATTTGGTGATTGTTCATTTTAAAGTCACACTTCCATTTTTACTTGTGATTATTTTATTATATAATAAAAATAGTCCCTAAACCACAATAGTTCTAGATATAGTCCATTTTGTACAACCCTTGATATCAAAATTTTGACAGAAATGATATTTTAGGTAGCAAAGCTCTGAAATCCACAATATATTACAAGTAGTGAGTTTTATTTCCATATATTATGCATAAGTAAAAGACTTTGTTATTGGCAAAGTTATTTTGTTTGAATGTTGGTGACACCTGTGTGGTAAATTACAGCTGAAGTGACAGTGCCTGTATAAATTGTAACCCCAAGTCTTTCTTGATTACTAGTAGACTTTGACTCTACTCCAAATTATAGATGACTGTAATCTATAAATTAGTTATTTTCAGTCCTGTTACTATTATCCAATACATGGAAGTTGCACACCAGCTGTCAAGTAAGCCTAGCACAATATGGGCCAGTGAGCCTGTAAAACCATTGCCCCGAATGATTTGATTTTATTAGGCCAAAACACTATTTTTGATCCTTGGTCCTCATATTCAGAGCAATCAATAAATCAAATCTCAAATGTATAGAAGACAAACATCATTTTGGGAAGCACCATAGCATTTAGGGACCTCTGGAGGAAAGGCCAGCACAAACCACATGAGAACTGGAAACAGGACCATTTCTTCCATCAGTAACACTGGTCAAACATCTATTTCATAATGGAAAAATTAAGAAATTTTTTCCTTTCTGAAAAACAAAACTAAAAAATCAAATGCAGACCAGCAGTATCTGATGCCCAGGGATTTATTAATACTGTTTAAATAATATATTTTAGAAAATAATTTAGACTAGCTTTGTTGGCTGACCATGCAAGATAAAAATATTTTAAATTATAATATTAATGTAACATATAATATTAACATATTAACATTTATTAATAATTGTATTAGTATTTATTAATTCTTTATTTAATTTAATAATTCTTTTCAGTCAGGAGATCACTTTTTTTAGATGTTAACTTGTTTGTCACAAGAAAGTCTTCATTTTTTTAGGGCAGTGTTCTTGCTGTTGATCTCAGCAAGCATGTGCTTACCAATTAAAAACTGACCTGGTCTACCCTTCTTGCTGTTTCATGCACTGTCGTTATTATATAGCATTTATTCTGTCGCTTTCAGCACTGCAATCAATAGCTGTGATCACAGCCAAGGATGTTACATGACTATATGACCCAGATATACAAGTCTAGGACAAAAAAAAGCCCTGACAGTTTGGAGAGCCTCATATTTTGATTTCATTTGCTCTAAGAAAAAATATTTTCTGGAACAAGTTGAAGGCTTTGTAACTTCCCTGTGAAATCATGGGATAGTTGTTCTAATCCAGGCTTACAGTTCCCTGGATGGTGAGCACATGTAAGGGGGTTTCATTAAAACAAAGGGGAAGAGTCCTCATTGCAACACACCAGAGAAATGACTAATCTGTTTTTTCAGGATTTTGCAGCATGTTTCAAGGCATGACTGATGTATGTTATAAAAAATACTGGACCCAGAAGTGATCTAACCCTCCTGTGTCCTACTGTGTTTGAAAGATGAAGGGGATGTGTGACCAGTACTAAATACTGGAGATAAAGAATTTATTATAAAACATTAATTAATCTCTTACTGATCCTAGCCTGTTTAATTTTTGTATTGTAAATTGTGCTCTTTCTTTTAGTATTTTCATTTTAAACAAGAGATAAGTAGTTCTATTGGGGTTACATGAAAGGTGGTGACAACAGTCTTTGCCTGTGCCTGTCTCTGTGATGTACTCATGCTGAAAGGCCATTATTCTGAGGTCTGGAGTATTGTAGCACAGAGAGAAAATCTGGAATATACTTGATGTGGCTGACATAGAAGTGCTATTTTGGGACATTGTTATGGTTTAATTTATGTAATTTAATTTATTTAATGAAGTCAATGTGCTGCCTTATCTAAGCTAGATCTCAAAGAGTTCAGCTGTGCACTGGAAGTGGCAGAGGTTTGTTCCTAGGGTCCTACAAACTGAAGGGAATCTTCCTCTCCAGCTTTCCACCTTTCAGCTTAGTCAAGTTCACTCATTTGGATATTTCTGTAGAACATTGAACTTTTGCCATTAAGCATTTACTGTCTTTTGCATAAATGACTAGTTCTTATTCCCAGGATAATTCTTCCATGGTCCAAGTCACCAATGCAAAGGGCTTATAATGTGGGGATCCTTCCATTTCTAATTCAGTATGCTCCAGACTTTGCTATTTCAGTTGTCTGCCCTACTTCTTGCCTAAGCAATATTATATGTGTTAAAGTAAATTTATCCAGTCACTACAGGAAAAAAGTTTTAGAGGATGATGAAATGCTAGGATTTCATATGCTGGCCACTAATATTATCAGGAATAGGATTGAAGCCTAGTGAAACTCCTGAATTTGTTCCATGTGGTTTCAAATACATGCAGAACTGGGTACAAATAATATAATTTCTTCTTCAAGAGCAGTATCTCGAGTGAATTATTTCAGTTTGGGAGTGAAATATTGCATAAACAGTGCCTCCATAATATAAGGACTTAAGGTTTTTGGCACAAAGTTCAAGATAAATGTAATGCTTTCAAAATATCAATGAGCTCAGTACTTCATAAGTTTTGTTTTCTACAAGGGTTAGATTCTCAGGCCTAAGACCACAAAAAAACTATCAAACAAAACAAACATGGTTACATTGAATTATTCTGCCTTCATCAACTGAAGTACATGTCAAGTCTTTTTCATCCCAAAGAAAAACCACAGACCCTCCATCCTAGTAAGACAGCCACCTGGAGAAAGAAGTGGAAACCACACTGAATTTAGATTATAATTCGGGGAGGTAATTTCCCTGTTTCTATTAGCTTTTATTTCTAGCAATATCTTTATCCATGTAAAATATTTTTTGTTTCCAATTAAAATACATTACAGACTTTTCTGTTTTTGTTTTATGGCCTCTCAAAGGCCTTCAGCAATCAAAATGTGCATCATGCTGTCCAAATACTCAGGGTGTTGAGATGTGGACAAAACTATGGCTACAACAAATATTTCAAGTTTTATCTTCTTTTAGAGGATGCCACTTATAAAATTACCAATATCAGAGAGTACACGTGGCTAATACAGTTTAATTCCTTCATATCTGAATGAATTTTGGATGTGCAGAAAGGTATCCAGAGGATTCATGAAGGAAAATAGATGATTCTGGGATAGGGGAGAAAACCCTGCACTTGAAAATAAAGTCTGCTATATGTGTTCATGTGAGTGTGATGTGGAAAGGTGAAAAATGTAATTTTTTTCTTCTTTGGTTTGAACTTTCTGCTGTAGGAGAAAACCCTCAAACAACAACTTAAGGAATAAACCCAGTGTTCTTATGTATGAGCACACTCATACATAATTTATTGTAGAAATTCTTGATTTGTTGATATCTTGAAATTAGAATCCTTCTGACTGCAAAAGACAATGTTTCAGTACTGCTACTCCTTTGAGCAAGAACAGGCCCATGATTTAAGAACTAATGGAGGAGCTCCTTAGCAAAAGAGCAATTGAATGCTAAATGCTAAAATCTGTATGAAACTGGTATGAATTAGCTAGTATTACACTGTACAATCACACTTTCATTTTCATTGCTGTTATATTACAGTATAAATGCTTCAGGCCATGCGTTTAATGCAAAGCCGTTTCTGTAAATTAATTTTAGGTGACAGTGCTTTTAGCAAGTGAGGGTTCTAAATATAGCCTGATGAGTAAAAAGACTTAGGAGGGCTGATCACATTGCCACAGCTTCTCTTCCTCTTCTCGATTACCATTTCAAATACAAAAAATTAAATTAAAAAAAAACCCAAAGTCATAAATAAAAGAAAGGCTCTTTCTCTGGAGGGCTTCTCTTGTAAATAATGATGAAGCATTATGCGAGGGTGACATAGTTTTGTTTCAGGGTTTTTTTGCTCAATTTAGTGTCCATCTTTAGATATATGATTGGGTGGGAAGTGCACAGTACACACTCAAGTGCTGCACTGATGATCAAATGCACATATTTACAGTATCCCTGTGTTTGCTGTGTCCCTGATGAAGGGAGGAGGAACACACAGAAATGAGTGTACTGCAGCCCTCTGAACAGCTTGGGCTTTAAAATGAACAGGCTCTAAGGGAATGATTTTCAGAAAGGATGTTTCTAACCATGCAATTAATTGCAGCTCGACAAAAGTGAACAGAACAGCACTCAGTATGTTGGGCACTGGAGAATTTTCAAGACACAGTGTGTTGTAATTTGGAAAGAGGTTTTATAAAACACCAGTTGCCTAAGAGTTGGACTTGGCAGTCCCTGTGTGTCCCTTCCAACTCAGAATATTCTGTGATTCTCTGAAAAGAAAACAAGAAAATGAATGTGATTAGTGAAAAAAGCTCTATGGTTTTTTCCTTGTTAAAATTTGTAATTCTAAAAATCAACATTGAATATAGTATAAGTGGTAAAATAGAAGAGACCTCATGTTATTTGCAAAGACACATGACTATCCTTTTGCTTTAATTATTTGTTATTTTCATTATAAAAGTGCTACTGATTTCATAAAGTTCCCAGCAAGGAGGGAAGAGCTGGGCCATGCAAGACCAGCCACAGGTGGACTTTGGCAAGCACTGTAAATCGGAAGGTTCATCTTGCCTACCTTAGAGAATGCCACTGCTTACCATTATTAAAAGCAACATCCCATGTTCTGAGTAGCACCCCATGACTTAAGCCTTTCCTGCCCTCCAAATGCTTGCCTCTGCCAGGAGAGATGTGCGATGATTAGTAAATAAACCTCTACCTGGACAGGGAGATTGTAGTGAGGTCTCTGTGTTCTGAAATGGTTGCACTATAACTTCTCAGTAGGAACAGCAGCATCCTCTGCAAACTTCCAGGCTCATTTCAGATTCTCTCCTAACTTCACCTGGACTGGGATTTTGGTTAAGCATTTGTGTTCACACAGAGGCAAGTGGATTACTGTATGGAAAAATGAGAAAATACACTGAGGTTCAGCATCCTGTAGTACATAGTGCCTCCCTGCCCTGTCCCACCACTGATCCCTGACATTTCTGCAGAGCCAATGACTGAACACTGGGGCTGTATTCATTGTTAGTATCAACTAAGTGACCTTCCTAAGCTTGGCTTTCCCTTTTTATGTCAGATGTATCTTGTGACTTGATGTGTTAATATGTAGACTTGAGGTTTTCCAGGTTTGGAAAATGGAACTGTACTTGTGTTTAATCTCTAAGGGGTATGTGTGCTCTGGTTTGCAATTTGAACAGCTGCATTTCAAAACTATTTCCTATTTAATTGTATTCCAGCATTTAACTATAATCCTCTGAAGAGGCTATGTAAGAAGACAGATTTTTAATGAAAGACAAAAAACCCACCTCCTTTGTATGTTCATGAGTGTGAACATATGATGCAATCTGGCCTCCACCCGTCTGTCTTCTAATTATGTGCCCATGAAGCTCAGAGATGATGCCAGAAATAGTAATAATGATAAACTATTTCAAGTTCATCATCCTAAGAGCAGGAATTTGGGAGCTGTCATAGTACATTTTTTATTAAGCACCCAGATTAGCCCAGTGAACTGTAAGGGGGGGTCTGAGGAGAGAGTCTGTCATCCCCTGACACAGCTGAAATGTGGCCATTCCCTACAAGAGCCTGTCAGAGATGTTTGTGTGGATACAGACGCATTTCCACGTCCATTTGAACTCTGTACCTCCTAAATTGCAGCCCCATATGAAAATGTTGATATGTGGCTCACAGATGAGGGAAACCAGCAGCTCCTGGGCTGGCAGGGCTATTCAAAAGGAGTGTGGCCAGGGTGTGGGAGGTGATTCTCCCCCTCTATTACTCTGTTGTGTGGCCCCACCTGGAATAGTGTACATTTTTTGTATCCCCAGAATAAGAAAGGCACGGAACTGTTGGAGCAAGTCCAGAGGAGGATCATGAAGCTTGTAAGGGAACTACGAGGACTTGCCGTCTGAGGCCAGACTGAGAAAATTGCAGCTGCTCAGCCTGGAGAAGAGAAAGTCGCTGGAGACCTCTTTGCAAACCTTTCAGTGTGTGAAGGGGCCAACAGGGAAGCTGAAAGACTTGTCATCAGGAACTGTAGTAATAGGACAAGGAGTAATGTGTTCAGCCTGAAAGAGGGGAAATTTAGGTTAGCAATCTGGAAAAAATCCTTGACTGTGAGTGTGGTGAGGCAGTGAATCAAGTCGCCCAGAGAAGTTCCTGGAAGTGCTCAAAGCCAGGCTGGATGGGGCTCTGAGCACCCTGGTCTAGTGGAAGATGTTGCTGCCTCTGGCAGGGGTGTTAGAACTAAAGGATTTGTAGGATCGCTTCCATCCCAAACTGTTCTGTGATTCCCACCACAGTAAGCCTTGCACAGCTCCCAGGGTTTGGTGTTTGATTCACCTGGGAAACAGCCTTTCCGCAGCTCACCAGCTCCGGCTGGACTGTGCCTGCGGTGACACATCCCGCAGGTATCGGGAGCCTCCGGTGGCCTCACAGCGCCTGTGCCTCGGCAGGGGTGACACCGGACAGGGGAGCGGCGCCGCGCTCGGCTGTCCGTGCCGCCCGTTCGGCCTTTGTTCCCTCCCAACTCTCCACCATGGCGAGGAGAGATCCCCGTCAGCCGCTAGGTTGGATCCCCTGCCCGGCAGGATCCCCGGCTGCTGGCCCTCAGGGTCCCCCTTCTCACCCCTCAGGGCCGCCCTTCCCGCCCCTCAGGGCCGCTGGCCCAGCGCCGGGCCCGAGGGTCCCTCGGCCTAACCAATTTTGCTGTCGAAGAGAAGCATTAAGCTATGTGGGGATTTCGGCTGACTTCATTCCATCGAGATCAATAAGTCTACTCAATTCAAATCCTCCAAAATACTAACGGTAGCAGAATATGTCCCTGCGAAAATATAATTCACAACAGAATGCTTCACGCCATTTTTTTTCGTCCTCCTGAGTGGTGTTTAGAAAACCCACAAAACTTTCTTCCCTGTATTTTCTTTAAAAAGCCTAGCTTTATACATCTCACTGCTGACAAACTATGTTGTGATGTGTCAGTTTATGTTGTGTCAATTGCCTCTGGTTATATAATGGGCCATGATATGACTAATGCAGCCCAACATGAGTCACCTGTCATGACAGCTTTATGCTCTGAAAAAAACCACTTCGCCTCCCCCTTAGAATGTTTTTTTAGTTATTGTTGTTTTATTTGTCCTAAAGATGCAATTTTATCCAATTTAACGTTCATTGTTTAAGATTTTTCCAAGATGGTAAGTAGGCACATGCATTCACTATTAATGTATATGACTAAATGATTACTGAGATGTGTAAAAGCGTGAGGTGCTCCCACTGCCTGCTGTGAAGGGCGATGATTATAGATCTGCAGCTACAATGCAGCACTGTACCTGAAGGAGAACATTATGAACAAAGCAGAAATCCCAAGGAGCAGATGGGAATCTAAATGTGAATGTTTATAATCAGGGCTCATTTGTACTAGGAAATAGTCTATAACATAACGTTGAATTAACACCAGGCTGTGATTGCGGTGGTAAACTCATAATGGCATGAATGCTCAGCAGAGACATATGTAACACGTGAACACTGATATAAAAGCAGAATTTTGCCTATTCTTTTAGGAGAGACACTGAGATACTTGGAGCCACTGTCTTATGCTACTGAGATTAGCTCAGTTGGTTAAACATTGTACTAATGCTGCCAAGGTTGTGGGTTCAGAACCTGTATGGGCCATTCACTTAAGAGCTGGACTCAGTGACCCCCTGTGGGTCCCTTCCAGCTCTAAATATTCAGTGATTACTTAAAAGAACAACTTGCAGTTCTTAAAACAGGGGAGGGTTTTTTATTTCTCCAGGGTAGGTAACCTGTAAATCCAAGTTAACTCGTGTCATACATTTTTGTTGGGTTATCCCTTTTTCTGACCCAGGTAGGGGCTCCTGAGAGCTGTTTTAAAGATTTTTATTCCATTTTTAGTCTCATGGGAAGAGTGAGACAGCACAGATGTTACAATTCATGATATTGCAATCAGAAGCCAAACTATTTCCTAATTCCAATACATTTATAAGCGTTTTTTGGCCTATCAGCTTTTACCTCACAATGTTGTTAATGCCTTAAAGACAATCATCTAAACATACCCCTTCTGGATCCTACTACAATACGTATTTCATAGTTCTATTTCTTCAAAATACCTAGTCTATCTAGATGGGAAGGCCATCATTTGAAACTTGTTTCTAGCTCCATTTCTGTCACAACATCTGTCCTATTCCATGGCCTTTCTAAGTCAACATATTTTATCTCAGAGTTTGCATACAGATATATACATGAGCCTTCTGTCAGGCTTTGAGAATTCTCTACAAATCCATTTCCCAACCATTTCCTTGTAGCCTTTACCATGGTTTTCGATTCAGTGTTGCTTTTTTACTATGAAAGCATGAAGTGGTTGTGAGGTTTTTCATTATATCTTTCCTCCTTAGATAAAACCAGACCTCATTTGAGTAAAAGAATATAATATTTTCCTCAAAACTATCTTAATATCATAACAAATTATGAATTTTTTCTTTAAGATTGAATGATTGGTGGAATTAGGAAAAGAACTTACATTGTTGAATGCTTATCAAGTTATATAGAAAAATAGTAGGGTTCAAATTCACTAGTCTTATTCAGATGACAAAGTATAATTGCAGAAACTCGTATTTTTCCTATAAATAGCCTGGGAAAGCACAAGTAGGTTCCAATAAAGAATTACTGAAATCAGTTTCCTTATCTTACAGCAGATGTGAATCAATAGCAATTCTATTGACTGCAGAAGTCTGAAAGTCTTACAGATTTTTATCATGTACTTATTAATTTTGCCATCATATCATATCATATCATATCAATACTATTCTTTTACATAATCTTTCAATAAAATGCCATGTTTACTCTCCAATATCAGTGGCCCATTAGACACATCATTTCATTAGCCGAGAGTGCTTGTGAGCAGTTCTACAGTATTGCTCTCTAAAGGCATTATATCCATGTATACCATTTCTGTTTTTATTATTTTTTGAATTTACTTCTACATCTTTTGTGATTGTGTGAAATTATTTCCAATGCTAAAAAGATAAACAATGGAGGAACAGGCTTTAAAGCAAATTTGTTTATTAAGTCTGTACTAAAATAGACTTGACCTTACAAATTTTGTGTTGTGCTGGCAACTGTTTTGAATTTCCTTGTGGCTGGATGTCACTGACAAGGCTGTAAATACTACCAGTACCTTGTACATGATATAGACGTCAAATTTTCCAAGTGTGCTGAATCTGCAGAAGAGTTTTTCCCCCACACCTGCGTTGAACACAGTGATGGGCTTTCCTCTGCTATGTTAAACAGGCCGTGAAAATGTGAAGCAACGGCTCTTTAACTACGCAATGCAACAACACCTCTAGATTTACTGCCCATGGAAAGACATGAAGAGGAGAAAAATCCCAAGCTGAATTTGTTTATTTATGTACATGCAACAGTTCTCCATTTGTGGACTCTCTAGTCTAGTGCATTCCTCTCGTTTTCTGTTAAGAGTTGTGCATTCTGTCTGGCACAAGGCAGCCACAGCCAATGTTTTGAGTACTGCTTTCAGCGACTGATTGATTGCAATGCAGTTATCAGCTCCCATTCTATTATACATCCCCTTCTGTCTATGACATATTTTAGTGTTGATCAAGTCCAGTCATTGCCTTTTGAATAAAATGAGCAGAATTTTGAGACAAATCTCATTCATTATTTACAGAGTGCGTTTAGTGTTGAAACCCATAAAGCTTAGGATTTTTATCCATTTTACATGGCTTTTAGGTCCTGAATTGGCCCTTGAAAGAATACTGCTTATGCGTAAATGTGTCCACCCCCTTTTTACCACATTTTGCTCTGCCTTTCTCATCTGTAGATATAGACATAACTTTATGTTTTCCTTGTGTGTGCAGCACTTAAACTTCTTCCAAGCTTGACATTTTTGTGTGGTTAATAACAAAGCTATAATTTACAATAATAAAAATATTATAGGTCCTGATTTTTTTCTCTGTAACTACTAAGAACCAAATTCCCAACAGTAGGAGTGAGATTTCTCCCTGCAAATATATGAGTGAGTTGCTCATGTAAAATATTTACTGATCCCTCTGGTAGTCTCCTCCCCAACATCACACTTACCTCTGTTCTTTAGAAATTCACAGCAGGAAGAGGCTGTGAAGAGCAGGCAGCTTAAGCAATGTACTTTGTGTACTTTGACAAATTTGCTGATAAACCTGAACTAACAAGTAAAGTCTTCACTGGTTTTTTCAGCCATTGGTAATGACTTGGCATTTGTTTCATTCAGTTCTGGTCACTGCTGTCTGATTTCATCTCCATCCAATTTGCTGGTTTCAATTGCTGAATGTTTACTAAGGAATTGCAGCTTGTGTTCCCCAGTTCTTTAAGATATAAAACTATTGTGCCTGACCACACAGTCTTTTATTCACTAAAAGTGTAGAAAAGAGTAAAATTTATGTTTCAGGCCTAGACTCCAGTATAATTATGGGCCCTTTTATTGGTTTTAGATTTCTGTAACATTTTCTCCATAAGGATATACTAAGGAAATGTTTGGGATGGCAGCCATGGATTTATTAAGGTATGCTTCATATGGAGCACCTTGTACCAGCACATTGGAAATGGATTTTCACTCATGTGTTACTTTTGATCTGTATTGTCTGAAATGCTCATCTAAGAGTTTTCTTCTGTTTCCTGTGGAAGAACGAAAAAAGGAACAAAACAAAAGGTCTGAGCTCTCACTGTGTTCCAAAGCAGCACCTGCGTTACTAGACGTGCACAGTACGGTAATACATGGTACAGAGGAAGCATGTTGGTAGGATATTGAGTCTGAGGAAATGCTGGTCATAGACCTTGTGAACTTTTCCCCTTTGTGATTCTGCAGCAGTCAGGTATGTCCTGTGTCCTTAAGTGTTTGGGAGTACTTAAGTTAGAATTGCGGATCTTGGGGCCTGTACCTTTGACACATGACCTAAGGAACAGTGGCAACCAATCCCACCTCCTATGGGGAATGAATAGCTGTGGTAGATCAACAACCATTTATACCCTTGAAATGCAGGGAAGTGTTTTGTGGGATTCACAAAGTAGCCAGAGTCGGGCGCTGATCCTGTGAAAACTCCACTCTTCAATTTCACCCCTGTTTTTGATCACAGAGAAATGGTACATTGGTGCACCCTGTAACTGCTTGATCAAACGTTTAAGACAATTAATTGCTCATGGGCGGCAAACCCACAGGTGTTTCAAAGTTGCAGGGAGAAATCCCATAAGCCTGTAATAAATAAGGGCGGAGATAATATTAATCTCCTTAAAATGTCTTTATTAATCAGCTCTTACAATTCTTGCTCGAGGGGTTGTGGCTGCCCGTTGCGCTGTGGAGGAGGAGGGTCCTTTCAGCTCTGCAGCAGGAAGTTGAGCAGGGCTGGAGAACTCTTCCCTCATCGGGAGTATTCCCAAAGTTCTGCATTTCCTTTGGTTTTCTTGGGGTCTCACTTCTGGCTTGGTACTTTCAAGACACAGCAAGTCACAAAAACTGGAAAAATCAGTTCCCCGATACTCTAGGGTTTACACGGTCTAGTATTGGTTTTTGTGTGTTTTAATTTTACTTAGTTTTATTTTTATAAGGGTTTTTTTGGTGTTAAAAGGATCCCAAGATGCACCTGGGATTTCTAATTTGCATGTACAGGGTCGCTCCCGGGAAGCAGGGGCTGCCGGCTCTAATGGCAGTTTCGCAATCCGATATGGCGTCTTGGAAGTTTCGATGGTGGGCAGCGCTGGGGCTGTGAGGTGGGGATGGAACGTGGCGGGCGTGGGTTCCCTTTTTTTGGAGCGGGGCGGTGGTCTGGGCGCGGGGACGCGGCACGGGAGCCCGTGGACGCGCGGCTGGCTGCCCGGCGGCCGCGCCACGTGGTGGTTTTGCGGGCTTTGGGGTTTTCTGCGCCGGGGCTCAGGCTGGGGCACGCCGCCTCGCAGCGGCGGCAGTGGCGGAGGGGTCCGGGCCGGGGCGGCCCTGCCCGCTCTCAGCCTTCTCGGCGGCGGCTGGCTGCAGGCGGGGGTCGCCGCGCCGGGGCGGGCGGCTCGGCGGGGACCGCGGGGACACACGGCACCACTCCAGCAGCGGTGGCGGCGGCGGGGACTCTGGGAGCACGGCCGTAGCGGCGGTGGCGAGCAGGCAAGCCCTCCCTCTCCCCGGCCCTGGCGGCGGCGACAGTGCCGGCTGCTCCTGCGGTGGTCCTTTCCGCTCCGGCGTCGGGGGTGGGGGGGCCGCGGTGCCGGGCTTCTTTGAATGGAGCTCTCGAGGTCTGTTTTTAAGGTGGTCTGGGGGGGGTGCCACGGAGGTGGCTTTTTACTGTTACATTACAGGATAAAAATTTCAAATTTCATTTTTATCAAGCCGACTTAGAATCCTGTCAGCAGATTGCATCATTATTTAATGTGTCATGGTTTGTCACAGAGACGTTTCTGACACTGAGTTAAAGGAGCTATAGACTGAAAATTTCAACTGGTGAGCAGTCAGGCACTCTGGAATATTCATGGCATATGTGGCATAGTATGGAGAGAACAAAAAATACAGTGAGTGGAACAAATTGTCACTGCAGTGCAGATGGAGATGATTGCTTTTTTTCCTGAATCCTTTTACTAAAGATACTCTGGGAGCCTAATCTTAGGAATCCTCCTGTTACTAATCAGAACACCTGTGTGCTTTGACTGTAGAAAGATGGAGGGGCAGCAAGATGGGTCTTTAGAAAGCCAGTATAGGAGGAGATTATTGGCATAAAATCTTCCTGCAGGAGTAATAGAGATTGTAAACTCTCAGGCCTTTTTAATGGGGTCTTGCCTAAAGCTTTTCAGTAAACATGAATAGCTCAACAACATATAATGTCTTCTACAGAAAACAAAAAAAAACTTTTATTGCCACCTGGACTGCTGTACTCGTGAAAACACCAACACTACAGCATTTATGGGCTAGATGTGTCTTCAGTTTTCTATCTGAAGTGGGTGCAGACTGATGTTTTTGCATACTCTTCAGTTTTTGGTGATATCATTCATATTGTGTGAAGGGGTAAAAAAAACTAGGAGGAAAGGAGTAAAAATGCTTTAAAAATTAAAAAGGCTTGCCGAAAATCAGTGGGAAGGAGTGAGAAGAGTTGCCATGACAAGCTCCAGCATTGTACCCCTGAAGAATTGGACACCCTTGAAGTTTCTGCAGTGATTATGGTCTAGTTTAATTCTTAGTTTAATTTATGTTTGTAGAGATAACATCACAGAGGTATAGATATTCTTTTGAAATTGAAGCTTTTTTGCTTCTGTAACTGTGACAAATACAGTGTTTTAATAATTATGAGTTAAATTCTCCATAAGCTTTACACTATGTGCTCACAGGGTAGTTTCTCTGACATTCATAGCACTACTTTCTGCTGTTTTTTTTTAAATAGAAGTTTCAGAGGGAAATATGTCAGTCTTGTGAAGAAGTCTTTAAAGAAGAAAATATTTAGGAGAATACCTGAGTTTTGCTTTGTAAGTTTAGAAGTTAATCCCATCAATGTGGAGAACATAAACTAGGAGAAAAGGGAGAGGGACTTCTGAGAGTGACAAGTGACAAGGAGGTAAAAAGAATAATGAAAATTATGAGAATCTCTTAAATACAACCTTATGCTTATTCGAATGTGAGTCCTATGCTTCAAAATAAATTTTATTCCTTCCTTTTAAATTTTATCAGCAAATATATTAAAAAAAATAATCTGAAGTACATTGAATTTCTTTTTAACATTGCAGTTTGTCCAGTTAACTATAGGAGTAATTATTCACAGGTCCTTAGTAAAAACCTTGATTTGACTGCAAGCATGGAAGTTCCCTGTAGGCTTTTACAGGCAGAAATACACCTGCAGGACAGGTGGCAGCAGTTTACTTATGAACACAAACTGCAGTTTAGTCCTCCAATAGCTAAAACTCAGAGAAGCTTGTAGTTGTATTCTACTACTGTAGAGCTGGGGACCATCATTATGAAATTGTTAGCACTTAATTTGACCCCCTGACATTTTTCTGCAGCTTTATGCATTGGAATCATTGGAGCCTAGTTTTTCCTGGTCTCAGTTATGATCACCTATCCCTTATTTCATATCAGACCCATGTTAAACAGTGAACACTAGGGCTAGATGCTTAGGCCAGAAGTTGGTAATTTTCTCCAGATGAAGAGCTGAATCACTTTTCCTTTTCCTTTTCCTTTTCCTTTTCCTTTTTTATTTTCTTTTTTTCTTTATTTTTATTTTTTTTCCTTTTTTTTTTCCTTTTTTCTTTTTTTTTCTTTTTTTTTTTTTTTTCCCCAATATTTTGCTTTTATAGGTAGCTGGCTTAATACTGAATTGTCAGTTTGACTTCATTTTCCTTAGAGACTTGCATGCCATCTGCAATGCAGTGCAATCACTCACTGGGTCCAGATGTGAGTGTATATTAGCTATCTCTTCTGCCTGATTACTCCTGTTAGCAGTCATTAACTGGATTCCTCACTGAGCTTTACACTGAGATTTTCAACACCATATGGTATTTACTTTAGTAACTGAAGGATCAATGTGTGTAATGGACTAATGAATGTGATGGATGACCATGTAGGTAACCCTTCTGTGTCTTTCTCTGGTCATCTAGAGAGACCAAAATGCTTTTCTTTTAGTCCAAGTAGATAAAGTTGGATGATACATGTTCCGTTGGTTTACACAAATTAAAATATTGAGCTATAATCTTAGTTAATTCCCAGAAAAGGCATGAAATTCTGCTTCCCTTGACAGGATGGAAGCAAACAAGTGACGATTTCCCAGTTGAATCAGTCCAATGAGCTCTGTGCTCAAGCACTCTGTTGGTCACAGGGTCGCCTTTACAACTTTTTTCCTGAATATCTGCCTTGGCTGGGAAGCACAGTCCAGGAACCCTGTGACAAGTGCATCACTCACATTTCTCATCAGATCTCAGGCTGTGCAGATTATTCTGCATGTGTTATTCAGCAGTTCTGCTTGCTGCTCCTAGAAGCATAACTGGAGTTCTACTGGAGTAGAACTGGAGTTCTACTACACTAATAGGAGGAAGTTGGCGTTTGGGAAGGTTTGGTAGGGCCTGTCATCCCTCCTTCAAAATTATCAAAGGATACATAGTTTGTGTTTTCTTGTCTGTTTGTCCTTGGTTTTGAGCTAGTGATTAGTCAAATTAACAGGAGAATAATCTAATAGGAGATGACATTCTATTTTGAGTTGATGGATGACAGTATTGAGGGACCCAAGTTCAAAGTATGCTTTTTAATTTGTCAGGCAGTTGTCATGGAAAGCATGTATTTAGAAATTTGCTAAATGCCTTGGGCATTTTAAGGGAAACATGGATAGCTGGAGAGTTTCCATCCCAGCTAAAACCTGCTAAAATCTTCCTTTAACTAATGAAATTGTTCCTTTCTGTCTACCAGTAGGGGTTCATGATTTTAGTCAGGTGCTCAAACCTCCAAAGCCAATGAGCCTATTTTAACTCAGGCTCTGCTAATTATGGTTCTGAGAAGTCATTTTTGTGCTTCTAAAAGGCAGTTAATTTCATATTAATTTCTATATGTTTATATGTGTTGGAAATCTGTCGCTACCAAATTTTTTGTTCACAGAGGAATTACTGGTTTTGCTCTTCAGAGATGATAGCTTTTAATATTACCCTACTTTATTTTGAAAATCATAATGTCATATGTAAATTTTTGGAAATTGTTGCCCTTAACGACATTATTTTGCTCATAACTATTATTGCTTATTTTTGAGGCAGGTGAAATACTTTAAAAAGTTGGTCCTTATATAAGAATTTCCCCTAAATTCTTCTTAGAATTAACAATGAGATCTCTTCTGGAGAAGTGAGCTGGAAATATCTTGTAAGTATCATAGAAGAAGAGGAAACACTTCAAGCATGTGTTATATTGTGCTGAGTTAAAAATGTCATGAAAACTGAGAAACTATCTGTGCAAGTACTATCCAGTGGAAGTAGGGTTTACAGTAACTCTCTGCCAGTCTGTGTTTTTGTAAGTAACATGTTAATATAAATGTGAATAGATGCTTGAAACTTACTGCCTTTGCTACTTGGAGACTTAAAGAGGAATATAGTTTTATGGAACCAGGTAGCTTTTGTTTTTCTTTTGGGGAGGCCTTCATATTTGTTGCTGCTGAAATAGTATAGTTTGGTAAGCTTTATGACCATAAAGATTTAATAAGTTCACCTATTTTTGTCTCTTTGACAAACTGTTTTGCAAATGTTTTTAAGAAATTTAGTTGTTTCTCAGTGTCTGGGAGGACTTTCACTTTAACAAATTATTTTGTTGATTATAAAATTTGTACAAACAATAGAAGCAAACAAACTGTTAATTAAGCCTCTTAGAGTAAATACAGGGGATAAATTTACTGTGAGAGACAATGGAATATTAGTAAAATACTACTGGCTACTCTTAAAATCCAAGGATAATCCCATGCAAGATTTAATACTACATAACTGATAACTATTCATATTAGTGACCTATCATATCCTCTAATAGTAATAGCATGTAATACAAATGAAGACCCCTAAAACATTACCCATAAGAGACCACAAAAATATAAATTGAATTTTGTTTGGTGGCCTTAAATAGCAATAATCATGAAAGATATTGAGGCACTTTTCATTCAATTAAAAGAAATAGTCTGCATAGTTTAGAAATCTGTGTGTGTTGTTTCACAAGCAACAGAGATGATCATATAATTTCAGGATTATGGCAATACTGGATTAATACTGTTAAAATATATAATGGCACAATATCTGTGCAACAGACTGTCATAGGAGGTAAGGATGTTAATATCTTGCCTTACCTTTTGCTAAAAAATGCTTCTTATAAATTCTTAAAAATTGCCAAGAAATGCTTCTTCTCTAGCCAAAACGAGCAGCACCCCATATGCTTAGACTCCTTTTCCTCCTCACCCTTTTTAACCAGGTTGTATTTGTGACAGTGCTCCTGGAAAGAAGAATAGAGCAAGGAGAAACCAAATATGGTAACTCGTGTTTTAAGTGGAGATTTGAGATAATTAAGTAAAAAGTGCTGTGTAAGGAGATGTGTGTGAAATAAATGGAATCATGAATAATGAAAGCTGTACTAAGGACTGTTTACAGTAAACAAAGCTACTTAAGAAATCAGCTTAAAGCTCCTGTACCTTTTTGACTACAAACATACTTGACCTAAGACATTCTCACTCAACTATAATGTTTCCTTTGAGAGCTACTATGAATCAGTTTTAGTATTTTATATTACACTCACTTAACTTAAAATTGCTTGGATTTCCTACATGAAATCCAAGATTAATTAATTTGTGGGTGTTGGACAGCAGATGTTTATGTTTACCAGTGTGTAGCTTGAGCTATGTCACAAGTCTAAGGAGACTGGGTTATCTGTTGAAATGTAAACAGCTTCTGAAGTGTGGAAATGCAAAACATTTTTTTCTCAAGCTTTGAGCAAAAAAAAAAAAAATTTCATCTCAGTCTGACCCAAGGCTAACACATATACTAATGCCACTCAGGAATCTTTCTTTCTGATAATTGTCAAGATATCAATTAATATTCATTCACAGAGACATCAGGTTTTCCTTTTTCCATTTATTTACCTTGTGCAGTAGTAAAAAACTTTTATAAACAAAAAATAAATTATGGGAGCAGAAAGCATTATGAATACATTTATGAACGCATATTTTTCTCTCTGTGTGCATGTGTGAGCTTATATATAGCTATATATATCCATTGGAGACTTTTACATTTTTCTCTGTCAATTTAGGGGTCAAGCAGTGAGGAAAGAAAATAGCATGTAATGCACATCATTAGCCATATTGTTTCAGTCTTTGTAGTCTCTGTCTTTCGATGTTTTCAAGAGCTGAGTGCATCAAGCCCTGAATAATCTGGTCTGATCTCTTAGCTTACCCTGATTTCAGCAAGACACTGGATTCTTGAGGTCCTCTCCAACTGAATTGTCCTAGGATTCTATGATTACACCAGTAATAAACTATGTAGAGAGAATCCTTAAATCTGTTTCAGTCACCAGTAGTTGAAAGTGTCTGTGAATATACATGAGCTAATTGGATACTTAATTTTAATAGTAAGCAAAAAAACCCACTCGTAAACTACAGAATAGATAAAAAAGATGGAGAAAATCTCACATAGTTGTGGAAAGAAGTCACACATTGTTTCTTATTTCCACCCTAAACAGTGCAGTCTGTTTATGCTGTTTTCCACATATTTTTCCACCATCCTGATAGTGTTCAGCTTCATGGAAAGCAGGGGAGGGTTATTTGGGAGCTGTAAAAAAGAGCTCACATCATATGCTTCTGGTGCTAGGAATCTGCCTGCTATTAACTGTAATAAGGGGAAAAATCCAACAGGTTTTCTGAAAGGAGATAATGAGAAAAACCCTTTACTTCCAATGACTGTTTAAAATATTGAGTCACTAATTAAGCAGCTAAGGATATACCTTTGTCTTCTTATGTATTTAGCAAAGCCTTCTTCGTAAGAAGGGTGTTAATTGACCACATTTTAGGAATACAAAATATGATCAGAAATTATCAGGTTGGCCCATAAATATAGAAATAAGGGCAAAATTAGCATTCTCATTTGATGAACTGAAGATGACAGAATATTTTATCTTAATCTATATACTCCTGTTTACCATCTGGTGCTTTTTGAAATTGTGTACTCTGATTCTTCTGAACTGATAGATTATGTGATATTTTAAGAATTTAATATTCAGACTGCATAAAATAGATTGACCTCCTTGCATTGAATTTCTCAGGATGAAAAGTACAGCCTTTATGAGCTATGTTTCCACCCCCAGGATAATGTTCAGAGTTTCAACTTACTCCAACCCACTGCTTCAAACAGAGAACACTTGCTATTATATAAGACACTTCTATTTGATGTGATTTTTCTGTTTCTGTTAGTTTTCATATTAATTTTCCCTGCTCTTAGATGATCTTTTGTTGCAAGTAACAGGAGAAGATGTCAGAGGGATGGGGTCACTCTGTGCTCTCACGGTAGCATTTGCAACAGATGATACAGAGCTGTGCCACACAACATTTCCAAGAAGAATTTGGGGTAGCATTCAGTTCCTGTAAATAAAGTTATCTACATGTGTGTTTTGGTGTCTACACTGATGGTTACTTTTAAGGCAGACTGTGAAAAGATGGACATGATGGTCATACTAAAACCAAAATAAATATCTCTTTTAAAGGCTTTGTTTGAGAAGCAAGTGAATAATATCTGTTGATGTAAATGTAAGTAACTGTGATTTATGGATGTGTGCTTCCTTTTAAGTAGCAAAAGACTTTTCATAACCAAGAATTTAAGAGCCAACTAAGATGTAAGATGACTACAGATATTCCATTAGATATAAAAAATTTAATTTAATAAATGTAGGTGACATTTCTTCAGCTAACACACACTAAAATGCTGTGTTAAAATGTGATTCTTATTCCCTGTTGGGTTGATGTCCTCAACTTTTGTCCTTGCACCTACAGTTGCACAAGCTGCTGACAGAGATCCTGTAAATTATCCTTTTTTCAGCTTCCAGCATAGAAGCATTACAGTAAAACAAACTGACACTATATTTTAGATATCCTCATTCTCCAGTATGTGCACAAAATAAAACTAGAGCATGAAAATTATGCAGAATCCTAAGGTTTTGCCACAGGATGAGGCCTAGACCCAGTGGCTTTTAAACCATCCTTGAAAAGTTCTCCTTTATGGTTCTCCCACCAGTTGTAACACCACAGCTGAGGCAGCAGCTACACAGTAATTACCTGCATTGTTTGCAGTTGTAGAGAAAATTCATAGTGCATGTTAAGAATTCTTGACAAAGGATTAACCTTACTCATTTTGAAAAAGTAAAGATCTTTGAATTATGTTAATTTATAAAAACAAAACCAAAAAGCAGAGAAAATGGCAGTCTTGGAAAACCGTAGTTTCTCCTCTTTTTTTTTTCCTTGAGATGAAATATGCTCCTCTCTTTTATTAGACTTATCTTAGAGATGAGATTGCTTGAAAAATATTAATTATGGCAGTAACACTTTTATTACTCCTTTTCCTATTCATCTACCTCTTTACACCTTCCTTATTTTTCTATTTCAGTGGTGAACAAGTAGGCTTAGTGAGAGATGGTCTGCAGCTCTTCAGGCAGCAGTGGCTTTCATGACATCTCAGTATCTCTGATGTCAGTAGGTCTGTTGGACAAGGTGAAATTGTGTGAGGAAAAGGGGAGGCAAAAGCTGCAGTTAGATTGCTGAGGAGGCTTCTCCATGCCTATTTTCACTTGATTCAAAAATTCAGATGATGTCCTATAAGAGCAATTTTCATGCTCATAATCTCCAGAGACATAAACTACTTTAACAATAGCATTAAAACAAACATCCAAGAGAGGCTTAATTTTTGTTATAGACATTATAGAATAAAATCTGAGCAAAATCTACTCCAATAAATGATAGGAAAGCATGTGGTTAGTCAACAGCCGAAAAAATTCAAACTTTCTCTAAATGCAGATTACAATAACCTGGTTATTTAATAAACAGAGTCCCTCTTATCATGCTTTAGGCTTCATGAGTAAAGTAGTTCAGACCAGGATTATATGGATTCATAGCTGGTCATTTCTTATATGTTTGAATTATTTTTCCATACAATCATATTTTCTGGAACTACTGTTTTCCTCTTTTTATCATCCTTGGGATGGTGCAGGATTGGTCGTAAAGTGGGAAAACAGAGGTTGGTGGAATGCTAAAAAATGCCCTTGGATGACTTTTGTTGTAAAGGTCCCTACTGACACAGATGTATGCCTGTCTCTGGCTAATATTAGCTATTTACAAGGGAGCATAAAAACTTTAAGTAGATGTGTGGTAATTAGCACAGCTGAGGAAAGAAAACATTTGGATGCACTCTCTTATGTGTAAAGGAAGTGGGAATATGCATTACTTTTTCTCACGTCATTCTGATGCCATGAAAATAAATAACTTGATAAATTTCCTTGCTTTCTTTTCCTTGGCATAGTATTTTTAGGACTTTTTTCACTGTGAAATGAGGAACTGCGATGATGTGAAGATGCCAGGCTTTGATTTACGGCATGTGGAAAGATGTTCTACACCTTTTGCATTTTATGCTTTTTCTGCACTTAGATGCCCCATTAAGTGACCTCAAGAAAAAACTTTCTCACAGGTGATTGTTTTGGCATTTGCTTCCATGTCTTGAATATCTGTATAGGAATGTGACAGGCTCACAGATAGAAGGAAAAACAGATGATCCAGAAATTTCAATCTTTTTCAGTTGAGCTTCGACATAGTTGCCTCTCAGCCTGAGAACACATGACCGTCTGTTGTTCTTCTCTCACAACCCTTCCTGACTTCCTTGGCATCACTCCAGTTTACTTCGGTCTGCGACAATTCTGCATATTTCTCTCTAAAGGCAGTAATACAGACAATGGAAATGACCAGATTTCTCATCTGATTTTTCCTTGTTGTAACTCCAGTTTTTCATCCTTGCCTCTCTTGCATCATATGCTGTTTAACTTCAGGTCCATGCTTGCAGTATCACTGCACATTTCTACTGGCACACTCAAAACCAGAAATGTATGTTTCAAATCAATTGAATTTAGTAGAGTTGCCTAAAATGAAAACCCAAATATTTCACTTATGATTTAGCTCATCATTTTTAGGAAAAATAGATGAGTTTGAATGATTCTGTGCACACATACCTCTGAATACTGAAGGAGAACTCTTGAGAATTCAAGTACTGGTACTAACTAAGCCATCAGGGCTTAGATCTATCCCTTTCCCTTGTTAGAGCTGATTCTGTAATAGAGATCACCTCTAGCTGTAATAATGAGTTGCTTACTTTCCTGCATGACTCTTTATCTCTCATATTGAAACCTCAGTTTTCCTGCTACAATGGAACAGGCAATTCTACTTCATCTTTCCCAGTTGCATTATTTTCTTTTTCTAACCTTCATTGCCTTGACTTTATTGTGCAATACTGAGACACTGGCTATCTATCGCACAATGTAAACTATTTTCTATGTTTTTGGCTGGGTTTTGGGGAGAAGGAAAATGCCATCCTAAGGGCAAATTAGCTGAAAACTCTACCTCTCTGGCATGGACTGGAAAACTCCTCACCATCTGTCACACAGATCCAGGACCAGACATGGGGAAGGAAGCAGAGTAGCAAGCATGAGTATAATCACAGCTTGTAGGTTGCTACTGATACTTTAAATCTGGAAGTTTAACTGGAGATTCTGGATTTGTTTTGCTCTTTATTTAGATGTCTACAGTGACAAAAGGTGCCAATTTCTTTCTAGCTATCTTTCTCAATTATATAAACATATAAAGAAGCAAAGAACATTGTCTACAGAAGAGATATGCCGTGTTTTTCAATCTATGTCATTAGAATATCAACATGTCCCTTGGTCTTTACAGACCATCAACTGCTGACTGACAACATTCATGCGACTTCTAATATACCTTTGTCTTTACCTCTGCTTCCCTTCCAAGTTCTTGGCTACATTCTGCCTTTTGTCTGCTGACTTTTCTTCATATTCATGTACACTGGTAGTATACCTTTGGCTTTTTTTTTTTTTTTTTTTTTTTTAGTTTTTTTTTTTTTTTTTTTTAGTTTATTGCACATCAGACTCAAATTTGTTTGGATTGTTTTCCTTTTTTTTTCATTTTTGCTCTCAAATATTAGTCCATCACACAAAATGTATAACTCTGTTCAGCAATTTCTACGACTCTTTTACTGACTCAGTCTTGATTTGATATCTTCAAGTACTGTTATTTTGTTGGTGTGAACGACAGGTTTAGCTTTTCCAAACTTCTGTCACCTGTATCCCCTGACATGTTTCTTTACTGAGCAGTTGTTTATTTCTAACTGGATTTCTTATAATTCTAACTCTCACAAGCAGCTACCTGATAAACTAACTCACCATGGAATAGTCAGTACTAGCGTAAGTCCTTCTGTTCCTACAGTTTTATACAAAATGTTTCCAAGGACCTTAAAATAACAAATTCTGTAAAACGGGGGGGGGGGGGGTTGTGGCTCTTTTAATTTCTCCTTAGAGAAATTTAATTTCTCCACAGAGCTGATGTGCTTTTCTTTTTTTTTTTTTTTTTGTTTTGTTTTAAATCTTGTCTGAAAGCATAGTTATACCTAAAATTCATGTAAATCAAATCAAAACCTAGAGCAACTGAGATGAGTGATTACTTGAACACAGTACTTCACTTTGCATGAACGAGGGCTTCTGAAATCACTTCTGACTGGTGTTTATCAGTGGTGCTCTCTGTTGTGTTAATAAAATGAGGAGGCCTTAGGGAAGCTAAGGGCTGTGTCTGCTGAGCAATCACAGAGCAGTCCATCTTGTACCATGGATAGAGTAAGTTAGCAGGAACATAAACATAAAAAAAGACATAGACTTGTTCAAGATTGCATATTGATAGCAGAGATGAGAACAGAGCATCCTGATCTCAGATCCTAACCTCCCGTGACTCCATTGTGTCAGCATATGGCTTCTAAATATCATTGTGTTCAACTATAGGTTCGTGTGAATTCAAGTAGATCTATGTCCAATACAGTTTAACTATTGCTTTAACTCTTATATTGCTCACCCAGATTTGTGGAGTTATATCACCTGGGCAGAATATTCATCCATGTTTTGAGGTGAAGTATGAAATCCTGGCACTAACATTTAAGTAAAATTCTTACTTGATACTTTCTTATACTTTTTTTTTTTGTAATTCCTGTTGAAACTCTGTAGCATCTGGTTCATCTGGTTCATCAAACCTAAGTGTTAAAGCAATTAACTTATCTTTTTTGGGTCATGCTGTGCCTGGAACCCACAGCTGAGTTTTTTCTGCAATACCATAAGACAGTGTTAGTTCCCTTGTGACTGCTTTAAAAGCACATAGCTTGCTTTCTTACCAGTAAGAAAAACTTTGAGATTGTTTTGCTTGTATATTTAATGCAGATTTAGCTCTCAGCTTCTGTGAATTCCTTAAGATATACAGAAGTGTCTCTTAATGATGCAGCCTATATCAGATAAAGGATACATATGGAGCATCAGTAGAATGGTGAGCTAGTGACAGCTGAAAAATCTGGCGTTTGAACTGTTTGACATGTTGAACATGCTTAAAGAGAGACATGAACATGCATGTATTTCCTCAGACATCTCTTGTTCGCCTTATTTTTCATCAAATCCCCACGGAAATATGAAGGATTATCTGTCCCTTATTAATCTCCAGGAAATACTCTGTTATGCTACCACCATAAGACATTATTTGGGATTCTGGTTTCTTTGTATTGGTGCTTTATAAGCAGAGATGACTGAATTCTTGTTTATAACTCCTTTTTTTGTTTTAAAAGGAAGGATGGCTGCGTTTAAGCATTCAGGAATGTGAGCATGGGTTGCTTTAATAAAAGCATGTTCTGTTGCTTTGTTACAGTTTTTAACTGACTCTGCCAGCAGTAGAGGAGGAAAGCAGGAGGCAAGCAGGCAAGAAGCAGTGTTGCAATTCCTCATTTGCCAATCATTCTAGTATTCTAGTAAATACTGTAAAATGCTATGTATTCAGAATTAATATGATATATGCCTATGGATTTACTTATGCCATGTTTTCTGTGTGATGAAAGCATGTTTTGTCAATTTGTAGAGATTTTGTATTCTCTTTTTTGTACCACTGAAATTTGTGCATGAAATCATGCATGCCCTATTGGTCAATTCTAGGTAACTAATTTTTAGGCCTAGTTTATTTCCTTTTGATTTATCTGGTAATGGCTGTTAGCAAGTGCTTGCCCTATTGACTTTTCACTATTGACTTTTTGATGACTGCTCAATGATATAAAAATGGAGTAAATTTGGAGTCAAATTTAAATAAGTGAATCTAGCTTTAAGCCCCAAATAAATTCTTTCCATGTTCCTCTGTTTTATGATAAATCAGCTCTTCAACATGTTAGTCATGAAACGCTGATCAATGTTGTCATAAAATGAAGTGGTGTTTGCTTTTTTTCCAGATCAGTAAAGCCAATTAAAAAAAAGCTGATACAGTCATTCCAGATCTATTGCCAGTTTTGGTTCATTGGTCACAAAGGTGAGCAAATGTGATGGAACAGCAGGAGAGAATGAGCCCTTACAAAGGTACATTTTTACTGCACATAAAAGTAGAACAGTCTGCCACCTTACAAAGAAGGAGAAACCCAGCCCTGTGCCAGAACAAAACAATGAAGCGTTCCACATGCCAGTAACTGTCATTTCAGTGGGCAGACTGAAATGCAGTTTCTAAGAATAACAGCTTTTATGTTAACGCTTTCAAACTTAAATGTGGTCAAAATCTTGATCCAAATCAAAGAATAGTGGCTTGCAAAATCCTCTTGCCTTTTTCCCACATACATTTTCTGTGCTGTGAGGATTTTATTGTATTATATATGAGTCAGTTAGTTAAATAGTAAATTACTCTATTTCAGGAATAATCCAATTTTCTAATCCCATACCAGTTCTGCATTTTGAGCCCTAAATTTTCTCAGTGGATACAGGGGATATTTAGTGATAGCTTTCCAGATACCTAAAAGACCTATGAGACACTTTATAGACACAAGTTTGATATAACTAACTATATCAGTATCCAGAATATGTCTCATTTGAAAATTGTTACTTGCATATAAACCATGGCTTATATCATGGTAGTGGCAAAATATAGGTTGTCACAAGCCAATTTGATATTTTTTATTGGTGATTAGTTAATATTTCCTCAGAAAAATAACTTCCCTCAGAACTTGTAATAAAAAGTGTGAGGGATTTTAATACTGATTTGTGAGTCATAAGGTGTCTCTTTCTCAATCAAGCCCTAATGTTGGCTTTTATGGACTGAGCTGTTCCTAAGTACTTCCTACCTGCTCCTGTCACAGGATTCTTTGTGACTGTGCAGGGCAGTACAGTCCATGATACCCAACCATGAGATAATGTCACAACAGAACTGAACACTGTGGATTTTCTTTTTCCTCTGGACAAGCTGTGGCCTTTGACAATGTTTTTTGGTCTCTGTCTCTGTAAAATGGTATGAGGGTTGAAAAATCAATGGAAAAAAACATTAATTGTTGATAATTCTGCTTTGCAGAACTTTCTGTAGTTCATTCCCTGCCTTGATGTATTTGTGCTCCGATGTGCACAGGTCCCTCAATACCCTTAGTAAAACCACGGCCCATGCAAACCAGGAGATAGTTTCCATGGCTTGAATAGGATCATGGATTCACTTTGCTCAGAGGAGTTTTCATAATCACATCCTAAAGCAGGAGATGTAAGGCTGTGCAAGCCTCTAGTGACTTCAGTTCCTGTGGCTTCCCCCCCCCCCCCTTTCTTTACTTTTTATTTCTGTACTTCTAAAAAGGGAAATCTGGCATGTGACTTTACACAATCTGTCATGTAGGGCTTATATCTTCCCTCAAGCATTCTTTTTTTAGCATGAGATAGGTATATGCACTCACATCCAATATGATATACCAGTATTTTCTTTCTTCTGTTATTCTGTATTGCAGAAATAGAATGCATCAGGCGTATGTTCTTTTGGTAACTTAAGCACAGGGTGTCTTCTTAATGTTCAACACATAAACCCCTGAGAAACTCCTTTCTGAATATCTTCAGCTGGTAGTTTTTTAATCTTTTATCTTGTATGTGTATGTTCCTTGGAGAAGGGCCCAATTTTGTCTTGTTCTGATTTTTTTTTACAATTAGAGTGTATCAAGCACACTGATTAACACTTCTAATTGCTATGGACACACACAAAACCAACAATAACCGCATTTCATGACTTGTAAAGCAGATATGTTGTCAGAGTATGAACGCTGACTTGAAATGTAAGGGTAGCCCATACTTTATTTTCTTTTTTCCCTGCCTACAAATATGTCTTTTTTACACTTGAAATTCCTGTTATAGGCCATAAACCATAAAGCATTCCTTCCAAGGTTTCCCTTTTGCCAGTTAGACAGCACAGTTTGCCTGAGACATTTACAATGTCTTAGGAAAGAAATGAAAAATGTGCATGAGAGAGACTGATGTACTTTTTCTTTTCTTCTTGTAGTTTTTGTCTGGCAAACAGTTAAGTGCTAGCTGAATTGATACATTTTAATGCAATAGAAAAGACATAACAAGGAGAAACAATTGAAGCAGAGTAACATAAAGTCTGATGAGCAACTTTATTGTGTGTGTTTATTTATTTCATAAACATCCATTTCTGATTTGAAAGGGAAAACTATGGTGGTGGTTCCCAATTTTCATTTTAGGAAAATTATTCTCCTTGTTTTTCATACCAATATGATTCAGGAGCTCTGAGGACTTTACTTTTGCAAGTACAGATTTGGAGGTGTTTCTCTACTCCACTTGACCGGAAGTCCTGAGTATTTTGCAGTCTGCACTTTAAATAAATGATAATTAAAAAAAAAAAAAAAGTTAAGTGTAATCTCCCAGGAACTTTGGTGCTAGCAGCTAGCATGCAACTTTCTTGGAAGATTATTCTATGTAAAACTGTTTATTTTTCAGACAGCAGATACATAAGGATACATAAGTGTTATTCTTAAAGTTCTGAATGCATTTTGACGAACTGTGACTGGTAAAGAAAGATCTTTTAGGTTTCCATGTCCTACATCAATTTGATTAAATAGTGTTCACATTTGCTTTTAGAGTCCTTAAAGTCTGTGAGGATGTCCACTTTGGTTTTGAATTATGTAGCAATTGGAAAACTGACCTATGTGTAGCCAAACGTGAAGATTTTTAAAAATTATACATAATTTTCTTCACACAACATATTTACATGAAAAAACTTTGTCTTGGGAAGAAAAGCCTGCCTAAAAGGTATGTGCAACTTGTAATTCAAATCAAGACTGGCAGAAGGTCTAAAAATAGATATCTTGTCAGTTTAATCTTAGTCATAATTTTAGTTCACAGAAATCATGATTCATTAGGAAAAAAGCTGTTTACTTTGGAAAATAAAGATAGCAATTAACTAATGCAAAGGGGTTTGTAAATCATAAATGCACTTACAGTGTTTACAAAGCCTATCTTTATCTACTGTGTAACTGTAGAATGCACTTATTTGTATCAGCCTACTTGGCTTACCTCTGATGTCGTCTCCGTGAATAGTTTTTATTTCTCATGATTGTAACCCAAGACTGCCATTAGACAATGTCTTAGCTCTCATTTCCCTTCAACCATGCTGAACCGTTTTTGTTGCTAATGCGGCTGTATTTCCCACAGCAGTATCCCACAGGGGCTCAGGGTACCTTTTGAGTTTGCCAGCCGAGGCAGCAAGATGACAGGTGTAAAATGTCTGCATGGAAACTATGAAACCAAGCACTTAACTTTAGTGTGTCATTTTAGTTATTACTGCATAAATATTTTTAAGTGGTGTCAGTGCTATGTATATTGGGAACTTTTATGCAGGCTTTTGTAGTTTATGCTGTAGCATTGTGTTTAGTATTTTGGTATTCTCTCCACTAGATCCTTTTACAAGCCTTGCTATTTCTATTAATTTATGTCTATACAAAGAAATAAATATTTTATAATGAGGATGATGTTCCAGAGTAAGGTATGCAGCTGGCAAGTAACTGTTACACTTTTCATACACATAGTGGGTACCTAATAGGTCTAGATGCTTAGTCTTCTTGTGGATACACCAAATAATTAATGGATAAAAAGTGAGTCTGTGGTAGTACAGCTCATTATCATCTCTCTCAGGTATGCATTTCTCTTTAATAAACACCTATATTGTGAAAGAGTCCACAGTTACAACAGACAAAGGTAAGAGATGTTGCCTTCTGAATGGGCCTCTTCAATTTTAATGACTTGGAGGTCATCAACCTGCAAGCGCACAGGTGGTTGTTGTGACAAGCCACATTGAATTTGTGTCCCAAAATACAAAAAAACACCTTTTATAAGTTTTGTATTTCCTTTTAAAAGTACTTTTAATTTTATTTCTCTGACTATATGAGAGACAATAAGTGAAGTCTGTAAATAAGTTGTTAAAGGAGATGTTAACACTCACAACTTACCAACTGCAGGTCAACAATACGACACAGAAGTTTGTAGGCTACAAATCCTGGCCAGTATTAGTGTTAGAGAAGTTGTTATTATAAAAACATATGTTTTCATTTTGGAAGGATTCACTTATGACATGAATCAAGGTAGATGATGACTGACACATTACTGGTAGATGAGCAAGGCAGATGATTGCCCTGACACAGGGTGGATGGGTTGGAGGAACCCCAAGCAAAACACAGGCTGGGCAGGTCAAGATCAAGAGTGGCCATGAGGAGAAAGATTTAGGGTTGTTGGTTGACAAGAAGCTCAACATGTCCTGGCAATGTGCACTGACAGCCCAGAAGGCCAAGCATGTCCTGGGCTGCAAGAAAAGCAGTGTGGCCTGTAGTTCAAGGGAGGGGATTCTTCTCCCTTCTCTATTCTGCTCTGGGGAGACCCCCACCTGCAGCCCTGCATCAAGCTCTGGGACCCCCAGCATAAAAAGGCACAGACCTGCAGGATTCAGTCCAGAGGAGGCCATAAAGACACTCAGAGTGCTGGAGCACCTGCGAAGAGAGTAGAGAGCTGGAGTTGTTCAGCCTGGAGAACGGAGGGGTCTGGGGGAACTTCCAGCAGCTTTCCAGTGCCTAAAGGGACTACTACAAGAGAGCTGGAGAGGGACTTTGCAAGAGCATGGAGAAATAAGACAAGGGGGAGATAAACTGACAAGAGGACAGCATTGGTTTGGATATTAGGAAGAAATTCTTTACTGTGAGGGTGCTGAGGCATTGGCACACGTTGCTCAGAGAAGCTGGGGGGGTGCCCCATCCCTGACAATGTTCCAGGCCAGGTTGCATGGGGTCCCTGAGCAACCTGCTGTGGTGGAAGGTGTCCCTGCCCGTGGTCTTTAAGGCCCCTTCTAACCCAAACCACTCTATGACTCTATGACCCAATTCAAATAGAAGAAAAAAAGGTTATCTTCTTATAAGACTGTTGTTGGGAAGGATGGGAGTATCTCCTGTTCAGTCTATTTTTCTTTTAGTTTTTGGAGATTACTCCCCACAGTTACGAAAATCATTCTACTCATCAGAATTTGTTTACCTAACCAAAAATGCTTTTGAATAAGATGCCAACAATACATTAAATCCATATGCCATTAATCCATACTTGTTGTTTGAATATGTTCTAAAATTAGAAGTTACTTGTACTTGAACCTTTTATTAGAGTATTTATGAAACAGACTTTCTCAGACTTTTTAATAGCCTGAGGCTGTTTAAGAGCAAATAAGGTAATTTCAAGTGCATTTTACTTTGTTTGCTGGAAAAAAATAGTTCTTGATATTTTTGCTTGTCCTAAATTAGATTTTTAAAAAATTAGAATAAGAATGCTTTGGGATTATGTAAAATACAGTATTTTCTATTTTTTTTTAAATCATATTAATATAACAACAACAATTGGAATTAAAGTTCAGTTTTTAACACATATATTTTTACACTCTAGCCTCCAAATGCTGAACTAATTTTTTTCCCAAACTCTCTGCGTACTTCTTCTGGAATTATATCTAGCTCATCATTAACTGAGTCACTTTAAGATTCATTTTTTTAGTTGCTTTGCTTCTTTTTCATAGCATTTATTTACCAAAATGCTTACACCTTACTTGACACATAAATCAGAAGTAAACCCCACACTTTTTGATATTCACTGAAAATAAGAAGAATAGAAATGTTTGTTATCAAAAGAATTGAGATTATACTTATTTCTTATCAATAAATCATATCTTGTTTATTTCTGTGACAAATTAGAGGATGCACTCACAGGAAAATCAGAAAACTCTTTGTGGAAGAAGAAATATTTGAGAAAGAAGATTCTTTAAGAGGAAGGGATGTTCAGGAAAGAAGAGTTTCTGTGAGTTTTCCCATCCATTTCTCCACTTCAAGCTTTTCCACCTAGGGCTGTAGGCATTACAATGAAGGTCATACATACTATTTACTTCTCATGTTTCTGTGGGTCAATGTTTATTTCTTTATGTCAAGAGAAACATTTTGGCTAAGGACATGTTGATGAAAGCAAGAAGGGATTAAAAGTGTTAAAGAAAACAAGGTGTCTTATCACTGAGAAATTTTAGTAGTCCAATAAAAAGTTGTCAAGGATAAACCTTTTTCCAGATTGCAACCAATGTTGGACAAAAATGTGTCACATATGAACATTTGATCTTCAGCAGAGAAAAACCACAAGAAACTAAAGAACAGAAACCTTTAATACCAAAACTATCTCTGTGTTCTTTTTAAATATGAGTCTTATTTTTGGGTTTTGTTTTTCTATTTTCCTTTTGCCCCAAGCTCTGAGACTGGGCTTTTTAACCCGGTGGCTCCAACAGTTAGTAAAAATTCCTGAGGGAGATTTCCCTAGAATATAATGCAACCAGAAACAATGGCAGAGCTGCAGGCAGCTTCTTCAAAAACAAGACAGCATTTATTAGTCAACTGGAATTCAACGTGAGAAGCCTCTAGGGCAGTGTCACTTAGTCAGTCGTGAGGAGATGTAGATTTCAGTGGCATTGGCACACCTGCTAAGTGCAGAGCAGTGCTCATCTGGTAGAAAGATCCAGGAATATACATAAACTGTCTATTTCTTTCTCTTGTTTTTTTGCCCTGAAGACATAGTCCACATTCAGATAGCAAAATACTGCCAGAATTCTAAAGAAGGAAGAATTTTTAACCTGATACTGTTTGATCTGAATGTAGTGCCTATAAAGACATTTGTGAAATTCAATCCATCTAAACAGCACTTTTGAGTCAGGCAACCAGTTCTTGCTGTCTATGAGTCCAGAGCACCCTATGTATGTAGAGGAAAGATGCATCAAGAAAAATCTTTTGTTCAAGTAGCACAATGTCATTATTGTGCCCTGGGTGAATGACATCTAGGAGGCAGCAGGCAGCTTGTTATTGAAACATCCTGCAAGTTTCTGAACAGGGGTCCCATACCTCTCTGCATCTCCTACTCATGCTCTTCCTTGTTTACAAAAGCTTGTACTGCTGCTGCTGCTGCTTGATAGCACAGTGTGATGTTTAAATTGAGATACTACATCTGAATGAAGAGCAGAGAGGATGTATTTAATGTATTTAATGTAATTACATGTATCAGAATATGAGGGTGATCCTGTATCAATAATTTGCTCAACCAGTTTAGTATATCTACATGCAAAACCCCAATGGATTTAGTGCCTAACAATGTTTTGTTTAAGTGTTATCAGACTTTACTCTTTCTGCAAATAGTGGTTGCTTTGATGTAAAACTGTGTAGCGCATTTCCCAACAAATGTAGAGGGGAAAAAGGCTAACGAGGCAGTGTGCTGTTCTGATGGGTCATGTCACTTTTCTTCTCAGCTATGTGATTCAGGATCAGTACCAGTAGTGCCATTCTTCTACGATATTCTAGGTATTCATGACATCTAGCAGAGCTATGTTTAACATGACAGAATCCCTTCTTGCAAACTGATAAACCCAAACTCCTTGTCTCCTTTCTGTGTTCCTTGTTCTAACATTGCTGTTTCTCAGATACTGTTGCCAAATCCTGGCTGAATCTAAAGTTGCTGCTCTATGCAAATCAAGAATGTTTTGGGGTTTGTGTCTGAATTCCTTCCAAAGGTGTAGTTGAAACCAGGAAATCAGCATCAAGCTGAACCACATGGCCAGCTCGAGTATATTGTTACTATGCCAATTGATGTGGACAAGAACAAATTCCTGCATAAGCACGTTGAATGCAATGTGATTTCCTCAGTTGCTTACTAACAATATAAAAACGAGTACAGCATGATTTCCTCAAGTTGCTTACTAACAATATAAAAACGAGTACAGCATGAAAGTGTGCTATTAAAACTGCCAAGTGGAAGCATACTCCTGACTTTCAAGCATTACATGCATTCTGCCCTAAAGGCATGCTTCTCTTAATTCAAGGGACCAGCATTAAATGCTGCCAACAAGACTTTTTGTAGCCAGTAATTATTTCTGACTTTACTTTAGGCAGTTTTGTATGGGCTTGTTAACTGCTAGTTCTATCATTATGTATTTCAGGATATTTTGGCTTTTGTATATTTGCTTTTCGATTAATGTTTAGGATGCAAAACTCTCACTATAGTATGCTTAAGAAATACAAAGTACTGAGGGTGAAGTTTAGCAGGTGGGTTTTTTTGATCTTAATGTTTGTTGGGGGAATTTTTTCCCTCCTGATTTTAGTTCTTTTTGTTTCTAATACAAGAAATTCTAGTACAGTTCTGGTCACCCAATTTCGGTTTAGAACCACTTCTCTTAAGAATGACTGGAAATCTGAAAAACATGACCAGCAAAGATTTAAGAAAGGGATGACTTTGAAAAAGAAAGACTATGAACAAAAGTTATTTGGCATTCTGAACTGCATTTTTGGTGAAGCTGTGGAAATAAATTTCTTCCTCTCCCCAGTGATGTGCATCTGAAATGCTAGTAATAGCAGTTACTGGATCTGTCAAGGCCTTTGGGAAAAGGCTAAACATGTCTAATTTCAGAAATTTATCATATCATCTAGTTAGAATTTCCCTTGCTTCTTAAATATTCCCCCAAGATATTCCTCAAATGTATTCCCCTTGTAAAAATGGCTATGAAAGCCATTCTAGACAGGGCAGCATTCTAGACTTGCCTCTGAATGTTGGAATGGTGATTTTTCAAATTATGATTAGAGCTCATAAATAAATAATCACTGCTGTGGGAGCTCTACATAAAATTTTTCATAAAGGGGCATTCCACTTCATCATACCCTCAGCGGTCAGTTGTTCTGTGAGAACAGAATGATTTTGCAGTGAGTGGAGGAAAGACTGATGGGATTAATGCTGTGTTGTAGACATGTGTGGTTATGTTATGGTTATGTACTGCAGTACAAGGACACTAGACACCACTGCAGTTTCTTTGCCAAATAAAAGAAAGTAGGCAGTTGAACAATTTCATTAAAATTGGCTGAAGAATCACCTCCTTAAAATTGTAGCACAAAACACAGTGTGCAGAGATATTTTAGATAGATAATAAAACTTTTCCTTTCCTGTCAACAGTGCATTTTCTTCGGGAGCATGATTCTCTTAAATTCAGCTGTGTCAGCCTTTGTCCTTTTGATTTAAGTTGCATCCATTTTCAGAACTGTAGAACCATGAACAGAAAGGTTGATAAGACTATAAAAATTCAAGTCTTTTAAAACATTTAATAATAATAATAATAATTTTGTAATCCAGTCTCATTATACCGTAGAGATGCGATTCTTTGCTGTGCTGTCCTCCACTATTGAAACCCACTCATTGTTCCTCTTACTCAGCTGGAGTCTTACAGCAGTCATTCTCTTGGATGCTGTAATGGCAGCATTCATCTCACCTAGTTTACTATTGAGAATATCACCAGCTCTTTTATGTACAACGAGTCTTTCCTGGCCTCCATTGTCTCCTCATGCCTGAAATAGAATTAGTTAATGAAGCCTATGAAGATACTTAGCTGCCATATTGTAAGTAAAACATTAAGAAATCAAACAATGCTGTCAAGAGCAAAAGCCTGGTCTGGTGTAAATCAGATTAATCTCACTTAAATCAGTAAGTCTCCTTTAAAATTGGTCCATTTCTGCTAATTGAAGTATATGTATGAATTTTAGGATACCAGCCATTTGCTACAAGAGTGAAAATAATCTTAAAAGAAATAGAAAGATTTACTCTTGAACCAGTGACTGGGTAGAGCATAGAGATGCACTATGGGTATGGTGGCTGAGTTGATTACATATATAAGTACAATACGGTCGAATTTTAGCATATTTTTCTCATGCTAAGTATTGCAATAGAGTACTGAATAGTAAATGGACCATTTGTATGCTTGGCACTTAATCTAGTGGTTATAAACTAAGAACTGTTGCTAAAACGTATCTGCTTTGATCTGTCTCTCCAGCATAAGCAGCGATTGCCTTTTTGTTTTACGCGATGATTTTTGTCTCCTCCAAAGGATGCCCCACCAACTTACTTGAACTGCTATAATTTGTTTTCACTAGAAATGTAGAGTCAGGATATTTAAGTTAGATGCACTTACTAATGCTATTAAAAATTATTTTGGGCTCTTATGGACCATCTTTCTGAACTGGTAATTTAATTTTTTTTTTCTGTCCCGCATTTTCTACACCTCATACTATAACCACATCAGGTTGAAAAATATGAAAGTAAAAACTATTATGGTCAAGAGGTATAAAAATGCCTTTTATCTTCCTAGGGTTTGAGATATCTGTTGGCAGAAGAATCTGTGCATATCCGTTTGGATCAGGTTCTAAGAAAATATGCATACGCAGCCCAAAATTCCTAAGAGAAACATATTTTAAATTCTGAAAACAAAACATAAGATTCAGTCTTGTTTGTTAAATGCCTATTAACATACATCTTCTGTCAAGTCCATTTTTCCCCTGAAACTTCCATGCCTCGAGGGACTTGGCTTGGTTTCTGTCTCATTTCAGTGCCTTCATCATTTGAGGAATGCACCCCAAGACAGAGTGTGGTCACCTGAGGTTGTACTGCAGTACCAGAGGCATTTTATACATTTGGGGCAACAAATGTAGAAGCTGTTTGAATAAGAAAACGTGTGTTTAGACATAGCTAAAAGTGGGCAATTTTGGACTAGTCCCTGTGGGCCCTCAAGAGAATACAAAGAGAATTAATACACACAGCTATTATGAACTAGAATTCAGACAAAGTACCATGTGTTTAGGGTGACAATAGATCTTATGTTTCCTACTAGACTTCAGTGTACTCTGAGAAGATCACTTTTATTGTTTGAAAGTGTTGCTTTCTCTGAAGGCTAGGGATTTGCATGGTATAGGAAAAGTACAAACTACATTCCAATCTCTGTATAATATTCAGGTGGCTGCCTAAGCCATTTATATCACTTGCTCAAATTTTCAGCTGAGGCAAGGGAACAAAGATGCTAAAAAATCTTTAGAGATTTAGAGATCTTTTTTAGAGCAAAGAGATTTAAAGAGTAACAGTGCAACATGTAAAGTTGTAGGTGTTAAGGTTAGATAAATACAAGAATGTGAATGGATCCTTCTGTCTGAATGCTTCTTTTGGATAAGTGGATACATTGCTGTACATGGTTTGATTTAAGCAAAAAGTATAGAAATTGTTTAAGTTTATTCAGTCTCCAGTTCAGTGACATGACTGTTGACCATCTTCCTAAAGTGCTGAAAGGCATGTGAAGAAAAGAAGTGTCAAGAAAGAGGTGAGAACACTAGAACAGAGAGGAGAGGAAAAGACCTAAAAGCTTCTGAAATCAGAGAGAAAAGGCCTGTTAACTCAGGAGTGAAAGAGAAAAACTCAAAATGCAACAAAATAGGAAAACAGAGGAAGAAGATGCAGAGTATAGAAAAAGGAATAGAAAAATATAAAGAAAAGTCAATGAGGAGAAAGTAACCTAGCAAGACCAACAGGTCTAGGAAAAAGCAACACTGTACATGGAGAGAGGTGAATATGCTCATGGCCAAGGGGACACTAAGAGGTAAAGTATGGTGCTGATATTTATCAGGAAAACCTTGCAAAATTTCTAATTTGAGGTTAAAGATGAAGTAGATATAATATTTTTTTTTAAAACCTAGAAATTCCAAACATTTTACCTACTGAGACTAGTGCACCCGAAAGAAACATTAATTCTGCATAATATTGTGACAGAATGTAGGATTGTGGAAAATATACTGTTACACAGTAAAGACTGGGAAGATGGTAAATTGATGGTACTGGAAATGGAACTAAGAGCTTTTTGTTGGACAGACAGTAGCTAATGGCCACCTGGTTGCTGTACAAAGCTTTTGAAATTGGCTGGTGGATTTGGGCTTGTTTCGAGTAAGACTCAGTTTATATCCCAAGAACAACTATTACAGCTTGCGCTTGTGAATAACAGCAGTGAGCAGGAGAAATGCCAGTAGTAAGGAAATATTAGCACTGGGAGGGTGCTGGTAAATGGAGCTATTCCACATCAGAGGAAGAATAAATTGCATCATTAACTTTTTTCAAATAACTTAAGTGAATGTAGTAAGTTTATTTATTCAATTGCAGCAATGGATGTGTATGCGTACAGGAGGTCACACACACAAAAACTCTAAGCAAAACATTTTCTGTCATTAATAAGAAAGAAATTCAAAACTGCTATGCATAATAGAAAATATCTTACAAAGTAGTTGTGAAACATAATTCTTATTTTCAAGAATTTAACAGTCATATTAATTTTTAATAATAAGTTACACCCTTGTGAAAACCTTCATGCATTCTGTGGGTGCATAATTACATTTCATATTTCGTAGCACTTACATGAGGGATTGCAGTTAGAATAATGTTATTACTACAAGGAGCGAGTGCTGTTCCCCAGGAATCAAGGGATATCCCTAAATGGAAAGTAAGGAACTAAAAAAAGAAGTGTTAAGATTTTCACCATTCTGCAAGAAATCAGATTTGGGGCTCATGAAGATAGAAAAAAAAACTGAATGGTGAAACAAATTTCTGCTATGTCTCAGCTTCTTCAGAGGTATCTGATGCAAATATTGACTTCAACTGTCTCTTTAGGTTTGTGGGATTTGATTAGATTTCAGGATAAAACTAATATTGGTACTTGCATTAAAAAAAATAAAAACCAGAGCTGTCTTCTTGTGATCACATACTTGCTACATTTAGACTTTATGGTCAGGCTAAAATTCATTCCTCAGACTTGCACAGAGCTGTTCAGTTTATGGGGAACCTAAGCTACCCTCAAAAGCTGCAATTAGCCGTTTTTGGAAGCAGAATAACAGTCTGGATGTATTATTCTCTTGTTCTGATATGGCAGTTCTGGTTTTGCATTTAACAGGACTTAATTTGATCCAATGCAATTTTTGCCTAGAGTTTGCTTTTTCCATTAAAGCTTGTATGTAAATCTTTTGTGGTTGGAAAATAGCAAGTAACTTATGAAGAGTTTTCCATGAGAAAAGATGTATGCTATGTTTATTTTGTCTTTGCCAGTGCACTAGTGAAGAGCTTGTTGTCCTTTCCAGAAACCTTTCATTAAGTGGAGTGTCAATGACTTCAATGCTGGCAAAGTCTCATTAATGTCACACAATGTATCTTAGGACCAACACAGAACAGTTGTCACTTGCACAGGGTGAGCTTGCGACATCGTAATTCATGAGGACAAGTTGAAAAATTGTCAGATAATGTCTCCAAGGCTATGATCTAGCTGCTCTTCTCCAACCCTCCTCTTCAAAAATTCCCTCTGCCAATGCCCCCCTCCTTGACATCACCTATACAGCCTTCAAGTGAGTTTATTTCCATTTATGTACAATTCCTGACAACTTATAAAATGGACATTCCTCTGTAAAGTTCTTTCTATTCGGATTTCAGTTCAGATCAAAAACATGCTTTTGAATTAAATCTCATATTTTTTCCTACTTCCAGTGCTTTGGTTCATGTTGTGAAGTGGTTTCAGCATTAATGATCTAGATTGTCTCAAATGGAGCTAAACTGAAGAAAACACACAGGAATATATTTAATGAATTCCAGCTGCAGGTAATAATTCATCCAGGTTACCAGACTAAAACTTAATGAAGTAAAACCCTTTTAAACATGTATAGTGTGGAAACTGGCCCCATAGCATCAAATGCTACTCTGTGTAGACATGTTATTTTTACTCCTCATTACTTACTAATTTATAAGTAAGCAGTTCAAAAGGAACAATTTTAAATATGCAAAAAAGACTAAAAGCTGATCCATGTGAAGCTGGGGATCTGATCCTCAACCAGAAGCAAGAGTGAACCATCATAGCACTGGACAGTTCTGTGGCAGTGGGGATCTCTGCTTGTAAGTTACTGAAATTCTCTTTGGATGGACTTGTCAGCAACCATTAGTCACTCCAGCATTTCATTAAGTGCAGTTTCATTCTTTTTCACCAGCTGCTGATTTTCAATTTCTTCTTCATTTTCTCCTACAGGAGAGGCAGATTGTATAATGACATCTGCACTGTACGTGCTGGTTGTCATAGGTATTTCTTCCTACCTCAAGTTTGGACTTTTCTCCTTGTTCAGTTGTACACACCTAACACTTAAATACAAAACCTGTACTGATTTATAGAGAATTGTTTTGTCTTTAGATGCAAGGAATTGAAATTTTTCAGAAGTAGGTTCATGACTAGTGGCAAGAACTAAGTTTCAGGATTACTTTGACTTTTCAAAATTCACTTTCAATAAAACCCTGCTGGTTTAATGAATTAAGTGCCTCCACTAAAGGCCTGGGGGTTGAGTTCAAAAGTCTTGGACATCAATAGATGGATTTTTATAAAAGCAATCACATTTTCTCAGCATATTCCATACCAAATCATATTCTTACTGCATTATTAAATACAAATTGTACAATGCTCTTGAAAAATCTGTATATAGGCAATGAAAACCATGAGGAGCTATGAGAGTTTTCTCTCTGAGACAGGTTTTTATTGGGTTGTCTAATATGCATCCATGTAGACAGTATTAAAATAACACAAAACTGTAATCAAATATCAGTTACTTAACAGGCATTAAGATGAATTTAAAAAGCCTAGAATTAAATTTTCAACTCTCAAGTCTGTATGGGAAATCTAAGATGATTCATTTACCCATTTTAGAAAAGATTCTCTGTGAATTACTAAAAAAAGTCTTGATTGCATTGTGAAAAAAATAATGGTTATGTGTACTATGCAATGTTCTCCAGTCTAATTTATTCATGTTTATTCCTTATTCTTTAAGTTTGTCAGCCACCTGAACTAAAAAATGACAATGTTCAAGACAAAGGAAAATCTGTTGTAAAGGTGCAGTGTTACTTTGCATCTATTCAATGCAGGTTAGAACTTTAGAAGTAGAGATCTAATCTCGACCTTACTTCTCCCTACAGTGCTCTCAGGGATGTAGATAAAAATGGTCTCATCTTCAGTGGAAGATAACCTTCAAACTGTTCTTTACACAAAATAATTAGAACTAACAGTTTTTGAGCACTTCCTATCCTCTGAAAAATCCATGTTGTGACTGTGTGCTGTTGTTCCTTGGCTCTGTGCAAGCCCTGCTCAGCAATAACAAAAATATCTCCATGTTATCAACCCAGTGTTCAGCACAAACCCAAGACACAGTCCCATACCAGCCACTGCAAAGAAAACCAACTCTACCCTGGAAAAAGCAAGCACAGTACAAACATCAAAATCAAGTTACAGATTGGGGTTACATCAAAGAGTGTTTCTTGAAAACTACTTGTACACTTGGAATATTCTGATAAACCTAAATTGTTCAGAAGTTCTAGGAAAAAAAGTGTGAATAGGGTTAGAGTGCACTTGCCATTACACTAAATGGTTAATAACATTCAACCATAATATATAAATAGTATAATATTAAGAAATAACTCACTATTCCTCTACTGCTAATTGTAAAAAAAAAAAAAAAAAAAAAAACAAAAACACAAAACAAAACAAAACAAAAAAAAAACCAACAACAACAAAAAAAAATGGTTTCACTGTTCTTTTGCATCCATGAAGAAATATTAGGATATGACCTATTATTAGTAGCAAGTTTCTAGTCCCTTTCCTTTTGGTATTGTTTTTGGTGGTTTCAAACACTGTGATGGAAAAACTTTTCTAAGTTCATTCAAAAGTCTGTCTGGTTATTTGTGGTCTCATAGTGTTGCAGAGCTGGCTTTGGGGAATTTGTTGTGTGGATGACCCCATTTCTGTTGAGTTCTTCCTGAAGGAAGACAAAGAATTCTGTAGAGACTTTTCCATTATGAACTTTGAAGTATATAAGCAACTGTAAAGGCACAGACTTCAGATTCTCCCCCATCTCAAGGACTAAAGTGGTGCACTGTCATTTTCACCTGAACAAAGTAATAGTAATGCAGGTACTGATCACTGTGTGGGGTGTTCTAAAGTACTCTGGAAAATTTTTCAAAATTTGCTGATGTGCAACAAAGTAAAAACATATATTTATGTGTAAAAGTAAAAAATATATTTTGGGTTTCAGTTGGAGCTAGAACCTATGATTTGTCCTGGAATTTTTAAGGAACAGCAAAGAAGATTTTATACCAATGCCTGCTGAACAAATCCAAGGTTGTCATTATTCTTCAATAAAAAAAAAGCTGAATTAGTTAATAGTTGTGCTTTTATCCAAGAGAAACACGTGTCTTGTAAATAAAATTAATTCAGAAACCCAGTGATTTTTCTTCCATTATGGGCATGCTGTTCCAAAACCTGAGTGATAGAAGACCTGATCTAATTTGATTAAAAAAATAAATAAATTGGCCTATTTAAATAATTTTTTCTTTTAGAGGAAAAAGGATTATTTAATGCATTGACAATTTTCTTTGAGTATACTATAGCTAGACAATTTGGTTGTTGTGTGGTTTGGATTTTTAAAATTTTAATCAGCTTTCTGATATAACACATTTGTTATGATAGAGATTTGGTTTAGTTTAAGACATAATCCTGCTGAAACAGACTGCAATTGTTAAATGTAATGTTTCAACTCTACATATGCAAGTTATTGAATAATCATTTTAAAAATTCTATATTATTTGAATTTTTTTAAAGACTGATATGGAAAAAATACTGAACAACCAATCCTGCTTCTGAGGAACTGCAGTCAGCTTTGAAGGGGGTGTATAACTGTGTTTAGAAGGGACATAACTGTCACAGTTACTTATTTGTAAAATAGGACTGGTTAGACCTTGTTTTTCTTGTCCATTTAGGCTTCAGAATCTAAGTCAATCCCACCTATCGTTAAGGTCTAAATTGTAAGCTTAGTCTAAACTGACAGTTTAAGCTCTTCCAAGTGGTTCATCTTTCCATCTGACATCCTCCGAGCTTTTGAGGGAATGCCAACATCTGATCCATGCATTATAATTATGTAAATTGTAGGTCTGAGCAGGTGAGCAAAGTATCCAGGCCCTCAGTTTTAAGCTTATGAATAAAACAACCACAAAATAGGGTTCTACAGGGTTCAATGTCAATGAACGAGGCTGGCATGAAGTAAAGAAGAATGTGAAGGATGGGCCAGAAGCGCCTTAAAAATAGAATGCTAGGATAAGGAACTCACTTGTTTTAGACCTAGCCACTAATGACTGAGACCAAAAGCTGGGTAACCGAAAAAGACAAGACTTAAGCTATATCAAATGCTTAACAAAAAGCATTTCCATTAAAGCTGTGTCAGTGTGGCTCATTCAGACATTATGACGTTGTACCACAGACTCCACAGCCTGGTTCTGATGTTTCATTCTTTTTCACGGTTATAAAACAATGTGCCTTCTGAAGAGTTGTGTTCACACAGATTTACTGTGACTTTGGAAGCAGTCTACACAGATTTGTATTGAAGATATTGCAAAAGTTTTCTCACATGGTGCTTCCTTTCCCCCAAATAATCTGACATTCAGCAGAAGTTTATTTTATGAGATTACAAATGCCAAAGGTTGAATCCTGTATGTTTTCCAGTTCTATAGCAACTGTCAGCCAGTCACCTTCCATTTGGGCCATTTTTACTGCAGGAAAAGTGTGGCGTGTTTTACATACAAAGTGTCTGTTTCACCTTGGTCAGTTTACGAACGTGGGGACTTAGACCGGCTTGATCCAGTAGGGTCCACAGCAGGAGGAGAAGATTCTTGCCACAAAGTTGGTTCCAGTGTCTCCCTACCTCTTGTATTTAGAAAGGGAGGGGGACAGCTACAGTATAATCTTCTCTAGGGATTCTCTGGACAGGCAACCATATAAAGTCATGCTGCATCAAATTCTACATGTGAACAGCTAAAATCTGCCATTGAGACCTTGCTGGGAGGATGATCACATACTAAGTCTTCAGCAGTTGTTGTATTACTGTCGTTTTCTTACTTACTTTGTCTTTCCATTTGAAAGGTTTTACTAACTGAGTGGTGCAGGCAGAATTTCAATTGGTCATTGACAGTGGGGCAATGTGGTCATCCCAGCACATGAAAAAAGTAGTCAGCTTTCATATTTATAGTGGAAGTGCCTTTTTTTTTTTTTTTTTTTTTCCCTTTTTGTGAATGACTCACTAAAAGTGGAGGCTGGCTGTAACAAAAATACATATGATTCCCATGGCTCATTCAGGCGAAAGTCTGAATTAATTTTACTAAAAATGTTGTTTGGAACTATACTTCTAAACAACAGTTCTGTGAAATCCATTTTGTCGTCATGTGTAGGCAAAGCGGACGAGCAACTTCTGCTATGCTGGATGACAGAATAACCTTTCCCCTGAATTAGTTTCAGAAATATGACGTTAACTTTATTGCCTAACATTTCTCTCACATTTAAACTTTAAAAATTTAAATTCTTTATGTCTCTTTGGTAACTGAACAGCCAGAGCAGATTGAGTGAGTGATCACATGGCACTTACAGGACAACCAAGAGATCAGACCCAGCCAGCAGGGCTTCAGGGAGGGCAGGTCCTGCCTGATCAGCCTTATGTCCTTTTATGACCAGATGACCTGCCTAGAGGATGAGGGGAGGCTGTGGATGTTGTGTGTTTAGACTTCAGCAAGGCCTTTGACACTGTCTCCCACAGCACACTCCTGGAAAAGCTAGCAGCCCGGGGCTTGGACAGGAGTGCTCTTTGCTGGGTTAGGAACTGGCTGGATGGCCAGGCCCAGAGAGTGGTGGTGAACAGTGCTGCATCCAGCTGGGGACAGTCACCAGTGGTGTTCTTCAGGAGTCTGTGCTGGGCCCAGTCCTATTTAATATCTTTATTGATTATCTGGATGATGGAATTGAGTCTGCAGTTAGCAAACCCATGGATGACACCATGTTGGGTCAGTGTTGATCTGCTGGAGTGCAGGAAGTCCCTGCAGAGGGACCTGGACAGGCTGGATTGAAGGACTAAGGCCAATGGCATAAGGTTCACCAAGACCCAAGTGCTGGGTCCTGTACTCTGGCCACAATACCCCCTGCACTGCTACAAGTGGGGGCAGAGTGACTGGGAAGCAGCCCAGCAGAAAAGGATTTAGGGGTGCTGGTCAACAGTGGCTGAAGATGAGTCAGCATGCACCCAGACGGCCAAGAAGGCCAGTGTCATCTTGGCATCTACCAGAAATAGTGTGGCCAGCAGGACCAGGACAGTGATTGCTCCCCAGTACTTCGAGTCCTGTGTCCAGTTCTGGGCCCCTTAATTCAGGAGCATGGAGGTGCTGGAGCAGGTCTAGACAAGGACAACAAAGCTCCTGAAGGGCCTGGAGTGTGTGACTTATGAGGAGTGACTGAGGGAGCTGGAGTTCTTCAGCCTGGACAGGAGGAAGCTCACAGCTGACCTTAATGCTCTCAGCAGCTCCCTGAAAGGAGCTGTAGCCAGCCAAGTGTCAGTCTTTTCTCCCAGGCAACCAACAACAGGACAAGAGGACACACAGTCTTAAGATGTGCCAGGGGAGGCTCAGGTTGGACACACAAAGAATTTCGTACAAAAGGAGTGACTGGGCATTGGAATGGGCTGCCCAGGGAGGTGGTGGAATCACTGTCCCTGCAGCTATTTAAGGAAAGACTAGATGTGGCACTCAGTGCCATGGTCTGGGTGACAAGGTGGTGTTTGGCCAATGATCTCAGAGGTCTGTTCCAGCCTGAATGATTCTGTGACTCCGTAAATACAGCATTCATAAAAACTGAGAAAGGTTGTGTTTCCCAGAATGTAAATTCAGTAAGTTCAAAGTTTATTTCTGTAACTGCAGTATTTAGCAAATTGCTAAAATTGGCAATATTTTTCTTGATTTTTCATTTTTTTCATCCTTATTTTTAAGGAAAAAAAATGTTTATTGATAATGTAATGCTGAAGTCGCCCTTCATGAGCAATATTTGTTGCTCTCTGTCTATCCTTTGTAATCGAAATGGCTTTTTTTTAAATGGAAAGTAGAAAATGTTATTGGTAGTGTTCTGCAGTTGTACTGTCCCTCTCATGTGATAATCCAAAGATATTTTACAAATGTGGATATATTGCACCCTTTAGCTGTAAGAAGGAATCGTTTTACAGAAGAGGAGAATGAATTAAAATGCTTTCACCACTGAGACCCCCTCATTTTTCACTCTAAAGAGAGATAAATCTTCTTACCTGTTGTTTATTCATGTCAACCATTTTGTGGGAAAACAAATTTGCTAAGTGCAAAAAAGCAGTTCAGTTAGTCTAAGAATACTTAAAAATTCATGCTGCTGGGATACACAATGCACATACATTTCACAGATCATTCAGCACTCCCCATTTCTCTTGACTTATATAACAATACACTTTGTTGGAGTAGCAAAAAACAATACTGAAGGAAAAGTTGAAAATGTTAATTGATTTTCTGATAAATTACTTACATGTGTGCATGTATGTATTGGAACATAGCTAATGGCATGAAGTGGCTAGTATTCCTCCTTGGACTCTAAGGATGAAAATCTGGTGACAATTTATCTCACTCTTATGATGGCATCTCCCTAAAGCATTTTCAAAAATATTTTGGAGTGGAAGAATTGATTGCATAACTACATATTGTAAAATGCTGGTGAGAATTTTCCAAAATTTAGTTCTACAGACATGGATAAAACTTAAAAAGTGGGATAAGTAAGAAGAGATGTTTATTTGAGTCATTAGCAGTGTTCTGTAAGCTAGTTTTCAGTAACAAGACTATGCTGTTGGGTAAATTAGTGTCCATTTAATATTGCTGAAGTTAATTTTTTTAAAGTTCTGTGTACAGAGAATGTTGATTTTCCAAGGAAACACATATCTGAGGTGATGGTAGATGTGAGCTTCAGCTCAAAGTGAACAGGCTCATAGATCTCAGTGATCTGTTGGAAAGGATTTTATGCTGATTGAGTGGATGTATACATTTGTAGTCAGCAAAAGGAAAAAAAAAAAAAAGAAAATAATTCCTTGCAGTTCATCAACTGAGTGTAATGAAGTGACTGAAAGACTGAAAGCAAATGAGCTCATGCTTTTGACAGTTTTTCTGGAAATCCTTATGTGATTTTAACCTTTCTGGATGTGTATATATTTGAAGTGAGAATGTTTTAAAGTGACCTTTATGAAGGTAGAACGGGCTTGAAAGAATGTGGGTTTTTCATCTGTGTAGTAGCATGCACAAAATACTTATCTGGGTAAAATGCTGGGATAATTTAATAAATTCTGCCAACTTGATACTCTGTGATGCAGTTATAGAAACAAGAAGATGAGCACGAAACTTAATGATATCTGTTAACCATTGGGACCATAGTCCTCAGTGGGACTTTTTTCCAGCTCTGGTGAGCCTGAGCTGGTAGTAACTTAGGAGCAGGTAAGAGGAACTGTCTTTGTTTTACTGCAGACTCAAACAAAATGACTGAAATCTTGCCTGTTGCTCACATCTCTAAATGGAAGAAGAGAAGAAATGGGGAAGAATATCTGGCATATTGTTTTATGAACCCTACCACATTTCCTGACCACAGTTGGTGACTAGCTATTATTGTGTGGATCAGACAAACATGTTGGGCAAGGTAAAGTGTCTGACCAAAGCACATTTCAAAAGAGTGACTTTCTTGAAGCAGTAGAACCAGCAACCAGTTCAACATGAAATGATGACTCAGAAGCAGCAGAATGGATGAAGCGTTTCCCACTCTCTGGAAACACCTTCTTGAAGATCTTTCTCTCCCTGCTGAGTATGGGACGGGAGGGAAAAGGGAGAAAGGGATGACATAAAAAAAATGCCCTCACCCTCCTTACTCCTTACTCCACATAGGCTGTGTCTATTTAAATAGGAAAAAATTGCAAAGCAGCACTTGTCTAGTCACTCCTTGTTGAAAACATGTATTTTCTTCTCATCCATGGAAGAGATGTCATTTTTAATATCACACATCTCAAAGCCACTCATCAGCTTCACAGTCAGTTTGAGGTAAGATGCAGAATATATCAGAGTTGAAATGTAGATAAATTTTGCAGTTAACAAGACTGACATTAAAAGTCCTGCTACTATTAAAGAACAACAGCAAAAAACGCCTCTGGTTCTAAATTGTGTGTGTCATAGCATCAGTTTAACTTCATGTAGAAGTTTAATCTACAATTCTTTTGTAGATTAAAGTAAATTCTTTTGTACCAGGGCTGGTGGGTATCTAAGTTAGAAAACAACTTTTTTTTTTAATAACTGGGCATGTTTTCCTTTCAATTTTGAGTTGATATTGATATACTACAGCAAGTTTGCGATATGCCAATACAAAATTCACTATAAAGATGTAGTCTGATGGTAGTTTGCAGATCCCCAAAACCTAATGTAAAATGACAATGAAGTGCAACTTTTTGCTTCTTACCTGTTGTGAACAAATATATTTTCAATAACCGATGAAAACCTTTGAGGGACTGAAGCATTTTAATTTTCTTTCTAGAAGAACTTCTTGCATTTTTTAAAATATTACCAAAAAGTTCATTCATTCCTTGGTTATTTTCTTGCTCCTTTGCAGAAGTTGATTAAAATGTTATTTTAAAATATTGAAAAGGGAGCTGCCACACTTTCTAGTTACCCCTGCAAGCAAGCAATTTAAAGTTAATGAGTTCTGTGTGATCTTTCTTACATTTCCTGCTAATTAAATGTGAGGCACATTGTTGTGAATACAGCCAGTGTAAATGGCATGCCATACTGTACAGCTTTGGAAGTGCTCTGACAGTGCATTTAGGTTGTTCATTGACAAAAAAAAATAAAGTTTTTTTTAATGTGTACTCAAACTTCATTTTTTTCAAAGGAATGGGGACAGAAGAGAGTATATTTTTAAAAGGCTCTGTAATACAGCTTCACAAAAAATAGGTCAGATATCTGCTCCTTAAATTCTGTCTCTTTCCATAAGTCAAAAGCACTTTGGATTCAATGTTTATCTGTTTATGGTGTATCTGGTAAGCTGTAGTGAGACTGCTGCAAGAAAGGCCAACAGAGAATTTGAAGACAATTTACCATTCATAAAATTGTTTGATATAAGATAGTGTTCTAGGAGGCTGCAAAGCTTGCCTGAAATGCACCTTGAACTTTTATTTCTTGCCTATAGAGCATTATGGGAGTACAAGACCCTGCACATTTAGCTGAGGGACCAGTCTGACAAGATGTTGTTCTGCAAATTGTGCTGATGAAGAAATCTTCCATTATTTCTCTGTAACAATTGAAATGCCTCCATTTCTTTGTTTGTTTCTCCTCACAAAGGTCATACTCTTTATTTGTGATAAAGGTCTTTAATGCTTCTAAATATAGGGCATTTACTAAGCCCATCTAAGAAAAGTGGTTGATGCCTATGTTCTGCAAATACTGAAACCAGCCAAAAATCCTTGTATTTGTTGGTGCACTGTGATGTTTGCACTGTGTCACTCAAACAAAGGAGATAGGATTCAGATATTAGGTTAACATTGAGACTGAAGATGTTGGGAATAACTTATTACAATCAATATTTTATATATCTTCTATTGCCATCTCAGTTAGCTTGCAAACACTAAGACCAATGTGGACTGCTTAAATTTTACCAGAGAAAGGGGAATTCTTTCAAGGTAGTATTTTGATATAACCAGAAGGAGAGATGTGCAAAACCAGAGATACATGCAGTGAGAGGTTCCTGGTTACTGTGTATGTTTTAGGAAAATCCTTCTATTGGCCTACAAAATACTAAATCAAGGAAGGAAATTGTATATACATATTCATGGGTGGCAACTTCAAACAACATGTAATCATTATTAGTTCCACAATGCAATATTTGAAGTAATTTCTGAATATCTGAACATGAACTTCTGAATAGCTTTTATGTAGTTCCACTAGAAGGGAAGATTTGGAGATGCAAATTACTTAAATGGATGAACAGGGGATTTTTGTTGTCGGGGTTGTTTTTGGTTTTTTTACATTTCTTTGTCCTGAAGTGTCATGTGCAATTTGTTCTGTCTTGCTGTATATGCACACTTGAAGTATTCACTGCCACTTTGATTTCTGGTTTTTTTTTTTTCCCTATTTTTCAGTGGTTCTGTGGACATACAGATGCAACTGTCTTCTTTCATTTGAAAGCCATTGGATCATGTGCAGTGTGGTCCCATCAGCTCTATTGCCTCTTTGGTCTGGACTTAACATAGAAGGGCAATACTGATAGAAGAATTAATAGCAATATCTGCACCCCACCTCCCTTGATTAATTATGTCATAAGCAGTAGTAAGACATCTGAAGACCAGTCTTCCTTGAAGCCTCTTGTGTTAAATAAAAAAAAATTATACCATGTCATGCTTGGAGCACTGAAGCGTTGCTCAGTTTAGCTCTTTAGATAAACTGACACAAATTTTGCCAGACTGATGGTCAAGTTTTCACAACTTCTGTCATTTTTGCAAAGCAAAATCAAAATTCTTACAATCTGCAAAGCAAAATGTCATATTACAAGGTTGTAGCTGGGTCTATTTCAGTTCACAAAGCAAGTAGTTTGTTCATTTTTGTTAGAAGCTTTAGGAGACTGTTACAGCATTCAAGACTAAACAGCAGGATAACCCCAAGCAAATACTGACCTCTCTCCTCTTGAGTAATGAGCTAAATTAATCTTTGCAGTCTTGTTCAACAGTTATTTATCATGACTGTGTATTAGCTAAAACATTAAAAAAACCCCAACATTAAAACATTAAAATCATTATTCTCTAGTTCTGAGACAGGTCCAGAATTTCTTGGATCATAGGACATATTTTGATTCTGGAAATTCAGTAGTAAAGTTATATGATGCTCATTTTTTTTCTAAAAGCATTTTTGTGTGCTGCTTCAATTTTTTATAGTTTTAAAAGTGGAACAGAAAATCTCTCACTAAAGAATTGCATCTGGATTATAAGGATATGCAGTGGAAACTGCCTCCTTCAGTCTGTGGATTCCTGAACTTTATTTCTGTTTCACTTTGACGAGGTTTTTTTAAGGTCTCAATCTCTGGTGTTGTTCTAACATTTAGTTTTCTTGTCTTTTCTATAAAACCAAGCCCATGCAGCCATCATTTCACTGTGCCTGAGTTTGAAATGTGCCACATACTGTCCTTGACATGATCTTAGGTAAACAATTCTTTTCTGGAGTGCACCTGTACTTATTTCTTTCATGTTCCTGCATTCTTGAGTCTTTTCTTTACAGCTCTTGATACATTATAAAATGTGCACTATAAAACACAATAGCTGGGCTAATAGAAACTGGAATCCTTTGAAGATATCCTGATTTTCCTGAGTGTTAGACTGCTCTTGCTACTGCTTCAGTCTACCCAAGGCATTTAGAAAACGCCTTCCATTTTGGTTGCTACCTGTATCAAGCCTGCAACTGTTCCCCACATTTAAGAGTAACACTGCTCAGTTCAATGTGAATCATGGTGGGAATTAATGACAATATTTGAGTATAAATTTAATGCACTAAAGAATAATATATATTTAATGCCCTCAATGAGAAATATAAAACTGTCCTTACTGATGTCAGACATACAAAATTTTAGACTCTATCAAATTTAACAATAATTAAAGTATCTCATTTCAGCAGTCTTTTATCAGTTATAAAGCACAGGAATATATCCACTAGCTTTCAGTGATGTGTTCTTTTAAGCACGATTTCCTGTATTTTATGTAAATCCTTAAAAGAAAACCACTCTGACAGTTTTGAATTAAGATTTCTGAGGGTAACTGTACCTTCTTCAAATCTTATTTTATCTATTTTAGGTTACATAATTCAGAACAAGTTATTCTCTTGTGTGAAGTCTGGATTGACAATTCCTAAGTTGGCCATATTGAAACTCTTGCCATATTGAAAATATTGTGTCATGCCCTGCAGTCTCCTGATTTGTAGGATACCAGCAAGATTGTTTTAAGAGCAGGTTCCCTTTTCATGGGCTTCAGTGAAAACTTGGAACTGTGGCCTAGTGTAAATTAAAAAAGGAAAAAAAAAAAAAAAAACAAAAGAAAAAAAAAAAAGAAAAAAAAATGAAAAAAAAAAAAAAAAAGAAAAAAAAAAAACAAAAAGAAAAAAAAGCACAAGCTTTTTCTGTATTCAAGAACTCCCAAACATACAAAACATGATCTGCAGTAGGAGACGCTGTAGGAGAGGTTTTGTTTGTGCCTTTGTCATGGATGGGATGGCACTGGATATCACAAACACTGAAGTCTAGAGAGTCAGGCTTTTGCTGCCTTTGTAGAATGTCAGAGAAAAAAGCCTTGCTCTTGGGCATTGCAGAGGAAATTTCAGCTGCCACACTCTCACACTCTTGTGCTTTGATGGTTAAAATGTGAGATACAATCTTTATTGCTTCAATGAGAGTGTTCCAGATGAAAGTCATGTGAACATCATGGTCTGTCTCATGTGAGACCTCAAAGCAGAGATTCTGGATGGGCAGAGACATCACAGATCGAGCATTAAAATGTCATGGTCTTAATGATTATTTAAAGGAGCTGGATGAATATGCAAAAGGATGAAAAACCGGGGGGGGAGGGGGGGGGAAGCAAGAGAGATTAATTTGGTTTATGTTATTAGCTGGTTTGCTAGATAATGTGTGCTAATAAATAATGTGTGTCTTCTGGTAAACCACATATTAGATGCTTTGTTTCATATCAGGATTGTCAATATGTGGTCTGTTAACAGGAAGGAAGTGTCATATTTGTATTTCTAAACACTTGTACTGCCAATCTGGTAATAGCACAGCAGAGAGATTTTATACTCTTCCTGTAGCAAACAGACTGATTTTAAGCCAGTGAAAATTTACTGTAAAACTCACAGACAAGTTATGAAATAAGAACTATTGACCTGCTTTATTCTATGAATAATTATATATTTATAAGAGTATGGTAGAGAAATGATCATTGCATGGGGAATGCTTTTAAAATAGACATCAAGTTGTTTATAATTCATTGAGAGCTGATTTACAGTCTGTAAGAAACAGTATGATTAATGATACTGAATATCAAACTAATGATATTCATCATGGGTTGTATATGAAGAGGGAAGGTCATAGCTACACATTTCATGCTTACATTGTTGTGGTTTGAAAACAAAACGAGTGAGAGGCTCCAAGTCAGAGATATAATTTAATGAGAAGAAAGGTAAAAAGGTAAAAATAAAATAAAATAAATGCAATAACACAAAGAATCACTGACAGGGTCAGAATACAACCTGAGCAGGATGGTGGAAGCAGTCCAGGTGAAGTGCTCTTCCTGAAGCAGTGATCCTGTAGAGAGGTCTGGGAGCTCTGGTCCTCTGGGAATCCAGTGGGTAAGTGCCCACTGCACTGTCCCACATACCAGCTTATATCCAGGTGAGAATGCTTGGCTCCTGCCCCTGGGCAGAGCACCTCACAATAGCATGAGAAGTGTGAAATGTGTCCTTGATGGCCCATTAACAGAGATAACCCCTGGAGGGAGTTACCTGTGACTCATGGGCCATTAGCAGGAGACACCCCAGAAGTCATTAGCAGAAAAACACCCCAAAGGCGTTAATGGGCCATTAGCAGAAAAGGCAGGGGGCTTGGGAAAACACTAGCCCACCTGGTTTCAACAGTTCATGAAGATGGTGATAGAATAAATACTTTGTGTACATCCTACACTGCAACCCAGGACATAATCCACCCCTTATTCTATTACCATCTACATCATATCCAAATCAATACATTCTTACAAAGATATGCATACACATAGAGAATAAAATGTTACACACTGTTCTCACTTAAAATTAGGTCTCCCTGTGGTACACAATGGGTTTCCCCATCTTTTTGCATTACCCACCAAGTGTGACCAGGTCCTTGAGCAAAGACAATCCCACGGATGGGTCTGCCTTTTCCTGAGGTGGGATTAATCCAAACAGTCTTCCCTAAAATGCCTTTCATATGCACTGCAGGGACTTTATCTCCATCCACTGTGTGCAAGGGTTCAGACTGGGCAGGACCACCTCGATTAATAGACCCTCGGGTGTTGACCATCCAAGTAGCTTTGGCTAAGTTCATTTCCCAATTCTTGAAGGTTCCCCCGCCAAGTGCTTTCAGGGTAGTCTTTAGTAGTCCATTGCACCGTTCAACTTTTCCGGCAGCTGGTGCGTGATAAGGAATGTGATATATCCATTCAATACCATGTTCTCTAGCCCAGGTGTTTATAAGGCTGTTTTTGAAATGGGTCCCATTGTCCGACTCAATCCTCTCAGGGGTGCCGTGTCTCCACAGGACTTGTTTTTCCAGGCCCAGGATGGTGTTCGGGGCAGTGGCATGAGGCACAGGGTAGGTTTCCAGCCATCCAGTGGTGGCTTCCACCATGGTCAGCACGTAGCGCTTTCCTTGGCGGGTTTGGGGAAGGATGATGTAGTCAATTTGCCAGGCTTCCCCATACCTGTACTTCAGCCATCGTCCACCATACCACAGAGGCTTCACTCGCTTGGCCTGTTTGATTGCAGCGCAGGTCTCGCAGTTGTGGATGACCTGGGAGATGCTGTCCATAGTAAGGTCCACCCCTCAGTCACGGGCCCATCGGTATGTCGCATCTCTTCCTTGATGACCAGAGGCATCATGGGCCCAACGAGCTAGGAACAGTTCTCCTTTGTGCTGCCAGTCTAGATCCACCTGTGATACTTTCACCTTGGCAGCTTTGTCCACCTGCTTATTGTTGCGATGCTCCTCATTAGCCCGGCTCTTGGGTACGTGTGCGTCCACGTGTCGAACCTTCACGGTCAGTCTCTCTACTCGGGCAGAAATGTCCTGCCAAATGTCAGCGGCCCAGATGGGTTTTCCTCTGCGCTGCCAGTTGGCCTTTTTCCAGCGGTTCAGCCATCCCCACAGAGCATTAGCTACCATCCACGAGTCAGTGTAGAGATAGAGCCTCGGCCATTTCTCTCGTTCAGCAATGTCCAAAGCCAGCTGGACAGCTTTAAGCTCTGCAACCTGACTCGACCCACCTTGTCCCTCGGTAGCCTGTGCAACTTGTTGTGTGGGGCTCCAAACTGCAGCCTTCCATTTCCAGTTAGCGCCTACAATTCGACAGGAGCCATCAGTGAAGAGAGCATATCGTCTTTCAGTCTCCGGTAGTTCATTGTATGGTGGGGCTTCCTCGGCACGCATTACTTGCTTTTCTTCTTCGTCAGACGATAATCCAAAATTCTCACCTTCTGGCCAGTTTGTTATAACTTCCAGAATCCCAGGGCGATTTGGGTTTCCAATACGGGCACGCTGTGTGATGAGAGCAATCCATTTGCTCCATGTGGTGTCAGTGGCGTGATGTGTGGAGGGAACCTTTCCCTTAAACATCCAGCCCAGCACTGGTAATTGGGGTGCCAGAAGCAGCTGTGTTTCAGTGCCAGTCACTTCTGAGGCAGCTTGAACTCCTTCATAAGCAGCCAAGATCTCCTTCTCTGTGGGCGTGTAGTTGGCTTCGGAGCCTCTGTAACTTCGGCTCCAGAATCCCAATAGTCGGCCTCGAGTCTCCCCAGGCACCTTCTGCCACAGGCTCCAGGACAGACCGTTGTTCCCGGCTGCAGAGTAAAGCACATTCTTCACATCTGGTCCCGTCCTGACTGGGCCAAGGGCTACTGCGTGAGCAATCTCTTGTTTGATCTGAACAAAGGCTTGTTGCTGTTCAGGGCCCCAGTGGAAATCATTCTTCTTGCGGGTAACCAGATAGAGAGGGCTCACAATCTGACTGTACTCAGGAATGTGCATCCTCCAGAAGCCTATGGCACCTAGGAAAGCTTGTGTTTCCTTCTTGTTGGTAGGTGGGGACATGGCAGTGATCTTGTTTATTATCTCTGTGGGGATTTGGCAACGTCCATCTTGCCACTTGACTCCCAGGAACTGGATTTCTTGAGCCGGCCCTTTAACCTTACTTCGTTTAATGGCAAAACCAGCTTTCAACAGAATTTGGATAATCTTCCCTCCTTTCTCAAAGACCTCCCCTGGGGTGTTTCCCCATACGATGATGTCGTCGATGTACTGCAGATGTTCTGGAGCCTCACCTTTCTCCAGTGCAGCCTGGATCAGCCCATGGCAGATGGTGGGGCTGTGTTTCCACCCCTGGGGCAGTCGGTTCCAGGTGTACTGCACGCCCTTCCGGGTGAAAGCAAAGTGGGGCCTGCACTGTGCTGCCAAAGGAATGGAGAAGAAGGCATTGGCAATGTCAATGGTCGCATACCACTTTGCTGCCTTGGACTCCAGCTCATATTGAAGCTCTAACATGTCTGGCACAGCAGCGCTCAGTGGTGGCGTGACTTCATTCAGAGCCCGGTAATCCACCGTAAGTCTCCATTCTCCACTGGACTTACGCACAGGCCATATTGGGCTGTTGAAAGGTGAATGAGTCTTACTGACCACCCCTTGGCTCTCCAGTTTACGAATCATCTCATGTATGGGAATTACAGAGTCTCTGTTAGTGCAGTATTGGCGGCGGTGTACTGTTGTTGTGGCAGTTGATACCTGTTGTTCTTCGACTCTGAGCAGTCCCACAGCAGAGGGGTCATCTGAGAGACCAGGCAAAGTATTCAACTGTCTGATATTTTCTTTCTCAACTGCAGCTATTCCAAAAGCCCAACGATATCCTTTCGGGTCTTTAAAATATCCATTCCTGAGATAGTCTATGCCGAGAATGCATGGGGCTTCTGGACCAGTTGCGATGGGGTGTTTCTGCCACTCGTTCCCAGTTAAACTCACTTCAGCCTCTAATACAGTCAGTTCCTGGGACCCTTCTGTCACCCCAGAAATAGAGATAGATTCTGTTCCTACATACCTTGATGGCATCATGGTACATTGGGCCCCAGTGTCAACCAACGCCGTATATTCTTGTGGGTCAGATGTGCCAGGCCATCGGATCCACACAGTCCAGTAGATCCAATTATCCCTTTCCTCTTCCTGGCTAGAGGCAGGGCACCCCTATTCCTGGTCATGGCATACATTGATCTCCTCCTGTACATATGTTTCTGAGGTCCCTTCCAGAGGATCAGTCATATCATCATTCCTGTACCGTCTGGAGTTCTGAGAGACTGAGGCAGCCTTGATTCTAGATGGGCTTCTTGTGGTAGGTGTTCCTTTTTTCAGTTCACGTACCCGGGCTGCTAAAGCGGAAGTGGGTTTTCCATCCCACTTCTTCATGTCTTCTCCATGCTCTCTAAGGAAAGACCAGAGGTTACCCCGTGGTGTGTATCCTCTCTCCCTGGCTGGGGGACACCTGTTCCTAATGGCAGAGACTCTCATCGGCTCTGGTGAGATATGGTAAATTTCTTCCTTAAGTTCTTTTAATTTTTGATGGCCTTCTTCAATCAAGCTCCGGACTTGCTCCGCCAGTCTTGTTTCCACAGACGAGACATGGGTGCGAACTGGGGCAACAGTGTCCTTGTAAATTCTTAATTTATTAGCCAAGACACCCACCTTGTTCTCACTTTCCCTCCATTGCAGTGTTGCCAGGTAACGTGAGTACATCTCTGGTCCAAGCCGTGCAAGTCTCAGCCACATTCGTGATGTGCACTGGACATCATCTGGGTTTTTAGGAAATCTCTCGTTTTCTGAAAAAATGATCTCCAGCACAGCCAATTCCCTCAGGCGTTGGATACCTTGTTCTATTGTGCTCCATTTTCCTTGGTGCACTTGGAGGTCTTCTTTACAAAGGTATCTGTCTTTCACACTTGTCAGCAGTCGCTGCCAGAGGCTGAGGTTCTTGGGTTTTCCCAATCCCCTGGTCAATGACCACATCCTGGGACAGCGATCCCAGTTGCCTGGCCTCAATTCCATCCAGAATGGTGTCATTGGCTGCAGCGTCCCAGATGCGGAGCAGCCAGGTCAGGATGGACTCATTGGTCTGGCGGGTGAATTCCCTTCGCAGGTCACGCAACTCACCCAGGGATAGAGAGCGAGTGATGATCTCTATCTCTGTCTCCTCTGCTGGCTGCAAAGGTCCTGCTGCATCCTCGTCAGTCACTACACGGACTGATTTGCTCCTTGACTTCTTCTTCTGAGTGGTGGCAACGGCTACTGGTTTAGGTGGTTCCAGTTCAGTGACGGTTTGTGTGGAGATGCTGACAGCACCTTTGGTTCCTTTCTCCTCTGTGACAGTCTGCATAGATGTGGACACCGTTGCCTCACTTTTGGCTTCTTTCTCCTCTGTGGTGGTCTGTGTAGATGAGGATACCGTTGCCTCACTTTTGGCTTCTTTCTCCTCTCCAGTGGTCTGTGTAGATGAGGACACTGTTGTCTTGCCTTTGGTTCCTTTCTCCTCTGTATCGGTCTGTGTAGGCGTGGACACTGTTGATTCACTTTTGGCTTCTTTCTCCTCTGCGATGGTCTGTGTAGATGATGATGCGGTTGTTTTGCTTCTCTTTCCCTCTTCCTCTTCCTTAAGAACACACTGTATCACACCAGATAGTGTTTTGATCCTAAGCATGGTGCAGAAAAAACAAAAGGCTGTGCAGAGAAGAGAAAGCAGGAACAACAACAACATCATACTATCCTTGGTATCAAGAGGGTACTCCATATTTTCAAAAACTGCTGTGTTATGCCTGAAAAGCTGGAAAAAATCATTCTTTACTCCTCCCCACAGGGGCTGGGTAAGATTGTTGAGGCCCCAGATGTAGCATCCTAGACCAGAAAACGAATCCAAAACTGGATATATATTTTGAATGCTGTTCATTGCCTCGGGGTTTATCAAGCAATGGGCATAATAGACCAATAAGGCAATTTTAGTACCATACCCTGGTCTACACAGGAGCATTAAGACCGGCACATAGTACCCCATGTGTGGAAAAATATAGAGAGATAGATATAGGACACATGTAAGCATGTTGAGCATCATAGCAAACACGTGTCTTCTCAAATACAAAACTGTAGTTCTGACTTTTCTCAGTGCCTCTGCCCCACGTTGGGCACCAAAAAATGTTGTGGTTTGAAAACAAAACGAGTGAGAGGCTCCAAGTCAGAGATATAATTTAATGAGAAGAAAGGTAAAAAGGTAAAAATAAAATAAAATAAATGCAATAACACAAAGAATCACTGACAGGGTCAGAATACAACCTGAGCAGGATGGTGGAAGCAGTCCAGGTGAAGTGCTCTTCCTGAAGCAGTGATCCTGTAGAGAGGTCTGGGAGCTCTGGTCCTCTGGGAATCCAGTGGGTAAGTGCCCACTGCACTGTCCCACATACCAGCTTATATCCAGGTGAGAATGCTTGGCTCCTGCCCCTGGGCAGAGCACCTCACAATAGCATGAGAAGTGTGAAATGTGTCCTTGATGGCCCATTAACAGAGATAACCCCTGGAGGGAGTTACCTGTGACTCATGGGCCATTAGCAGGAGACACCCCAGAAGTCATTAGCAGAAAAACACCCCAAAGGCGTTAATGGGCCATTAGTAGAAAAGGCAGGGGGCTTGGGAAAACACTAGCCCACCTGGTTTCAACAGTTCATGAAGATGGTGATAGAATAAATACTTTGTGTACATCCTACACTGCAACCCAGGACATACATTCAAAACAATTTACTGTTTGGAGCATGAGGCCACTAGGATATAGCTGATTCATTATAGTCCACTCCTATTCCTTAAGAAAGATCCTCTCTGTGTCCATTGTGTAGAGAAATAACCCTGTATTACTGTTAACCCTTTAAATTATTAGATTTCTATATTTGCTGTCTGGTTTGGACACCACAGCAATCCACATATTCTTCTCTTCATGCTGGGCTGAATTTTATTTGTACTCAAACAGTTGATTGCAAGTAACAAATGCCAAAAGCATTTTGTATGATTTCAGGTTTCTGCCAAGGGAGGCTGGCCTTGTTTAGTTCTCTGGAAATGGCTGCAGGGTATAATTGAATGTTTGCAGACAGTTGAGTCAGAGTGCTGGAAAAACAGTCTAAGGAAAGTACAGAACACTGGAAAGTGAAGTCTTTCCTACACGATTACACTATCAATTATATTAATCTTTATTCCAGCATATCATTGTCAAGATAGGTTTTTCACCTATTTACTTATTTTTACAGGATGTGGGAAATTTTCTATCATTTATAGACCGAGGGGTTTGTTAACTACTAAAGAGAAAGCCTATAACCAAACACACTGGTCAGCCACTCTTTTCCTGAAGAAAAGATATTACTGAGCTGTGTGTGATCTTTTGCTGGTTTTTAAATGATCACTCTATTCTCACTGCAGCAGTTGTGTTTGCAGGACACGAGAAAGTATCTGAATGATTTTTCTTCTTTATGTAGAACTGAAGTTGGACTCAGAGTAGTCCAGTGAAGTCATATGTGTCCAAGTTTTGTCACAAATTACTTTCCTTTATTTCATCTTGTCTTAGTTTGAAAAGACAGGAGTCTGTAAAGGAAGGCAAAAGCCTCCTGTGAAGTGGGAAAGGTAAACCCCCTCCCTCCCTCCGAATTACCACAATTTCAAAATAAAAAAAACAGCTCTCAGGCAAAGGTATGGGAATGGGAATAATAGTTATTTACTAGAAAAAACTAAAATAGAAAAAAAAGAACAACAAATGTAATTAGTACAAACAAAACTACTGATATAGTCAGAAAACCTGACACCCTGAGGAGTCAGGGTGTTGGTAAAAGTCCAGTTGGATGGTGGCTGTGCCTCCTGCAGTGGCAGATGAAATGCTGCTGAAGCAGAGATCCTGTAGAAGGGTATAGTTCTCTGTGAAGGTCTGGTGATAGAGTAGATGGGCCTGGTCCTCCTCTGGGAATCCAGCAGGGAAGAAGCTGCTTCTCTGGGAATCCAGCGAAGGTGGCTGCTCCTCTGGGAATCCAGTGAAGAAAAACTGGGCCGATGGCTTAGACCAAGCTTATTTTATGCAGGTAGGAATGCTTGGTTCCTCCTTCTGGGTGGAGCATCTCACAATGGGATGATGTACCTTATCAGTCATGCAGTGAGTCACTTAATGGCCCATTAGCAGGAGACATCTCCCCGGAGGGAGACATTGTTCTTGGAAGAGATAAGATAACTGCCCCCCACCTCCAACAGATGGCAAATAGAATACATTCTTATCTCACAAATCCAGGACATTATCCACCCCTTATTCTATTTCCATCTGCATCACAATGAAATCTTACACCCATTTCTCACTTAAGACTAGGTTTCCTTGTGGTACACAACGGGTTTCTCCATCTTTCTGCATTACCCACCAAGTATAACCAGGTCCTTGAGCAAAAACAATCCCACGGATGGGTTTGTCTCTGCCTGAGGTGGGATTAATCCAAACAGTTTTTCCTAAAATACCTTTCATATGTACCACAGGGACTTTATCTCCATCTACTGTGTGCACGGGTTCAGACTGGGCAGGACCAGCTCGATTGATGGACCCTCGGGTGTTGACCATCCAGGTTGCTTTTGCCAGGTTCATTTCCCAGTTTCTAAAAGTTCCACCACCAAGTGCCTTCAGGGTGGTCTTAAGGAGTCCGTTGCACCGTTCAACTTTGCCGGCAGCTGGAGCATGATAGGGAATATGATATATCCATTCGATACCATGTTCTCTGGCCCAGGTGTTGATAAGGCCGTTCTTGAAATGGGTTCCGTTGTCCGACTCTATTCTCTCAGGGGTGCCATGTCTCCACAGGACTTGCTTTTCCAGGCCTAAGATGGTGTTCCGGGCGGTGGCATGAGGCACAGGGTAGGTCTCCAGCCATCCAGTGGTGGCTTCCACCATGGTCAGCACGTAGCGCTTGCCTTGGCGTGTCTGGGGCAGTGTGATGTAGTCTATCTGCCAGGCCTCCCCATACTTGTACTTGGACCACCGTCCACCATACCATAGGGGCTTCACCCGCTTGGCCTGTTTGATGGCAGCACACGTCTCACAGTCATGGATAACCTGAGAAATGCTGTCCATGGTTAGGTCCACCCCTCGGTCTCGTGCCCACTTGTAGGTGGCATCTCTGCCCTGATGACCTGACGCATCATGGGCCCATCGAGCCAGGAACAACTCCCCCTTATGGTGCCAATCTAGGTCTATCTTTGACACCTCTATTCTTGCTGCCTGATCTACTTGCTCGTTGTTTCGGTGCTCCTCATCAGCCCGACTTTTGGGGACATGGGCATCTACATGACGGACTTTCACTGTTAGTTTCTCCACCCGAGAGGCAATGTCTTTCCATATATCAGCAGCCCAGATGGGTTTTCCTCTGCGCTGCCAGTTGGCCTTTCTCCAACTTCCCAGCCACCCCCACAGAGCATTGGCTACCATCCACGAATCGGTGTAAAGGTAGAGCCTTGGCCACTTCTCCCTTTCAGCAATGTCCAGGGCCAGCTGAACAGCCTTGAGCTCAGCGAGTTGGCTCGATCCACCTTCTCCTTCGGTAGCCTGTGCAACCTGTCGTGTGGGGCTCCATACAGCTGCTTTCCACTTTCGGTTTATCCCTATGATGCGACAAGAACCGTCAGTGAAAAGAGCGTAGCATGTTTCCTCTGCTGGTAGTTGGTTATATGGTGGCGCTTCTTCAGCCCTTGTCACTTGTTCTTGTTCCTCATCATCAGTGAGACCGAAGTTTTCACCTTCCGGCCAGTTCGTAATTATCTCCAAAATCCCAGGGCGATTCGGATTTCCAATACGGGCACGCTGGGTGATAAGGGCAATCCATTTGCTCCATGTAGCATCAGTGGCATGGTGGGTAGTGGGAACCTTTCCTTTGAACATCCAGCCCAGCACCGGGAGTCGGGGTGCCAGGAGGAGTTGTGCTTCCGTGCCAATCACCTCCGAGGCGGCTTGAACTCCTTCATAGGCAGCCAAGATTTCTTTCTCTGTTGGGGTGTAGTTGGCTTCGGACCCTCTGTAACCTCGGCTCCAGAATCCCAAGGGTCGGCCTCGAGTCTCACCAGGCACCTTCTGCCAAAGGCTCCAGGACAAGCCATTGTTCCCGGCTGCAGAGTAGAGCACGTTCTTCACCTCTGGTCCCGTCCTGACTGGGCCAAGGGCTACCGCATGAGCAATCTCCTGCTTGATCTGGGTGAAGGCTTGCTGCTGTTCAGGGCCCCAGTGGAAATCGTTCTTCTTGCGGGTAACCAGGTAGAGAGGGCTCACAATCTGGCTATACTCGGGAATGTGCATTCTCCAAAATCCTATGGCACCCAGGAAAGCTTGTGTTTCCTTTTTGCTGGTCGGTGGAGACATCGCCGTGATCTTGTTGATGACCTCAGTGGGAATCTGGCGGCGTCCATCTTGCCATTTAACTCCAAGGAACTGGATCTCTCGGGCAGGTCCTTTGACTTTGCTCTTCTTAATGGCGAAACCGGCTTTCAGGAGAATCTGGATGATTTTTTCTCCTTTCTCAAACACCTCTGCCACTGTGCTCCCCCACACAATGATGTCATCGATGTATTGCAGGTGTTCTGGAGCCTCACCCTTTTCCAGTGCAGTCTGGATCAGGCCATGGCAGATGGTGGGGCTGTGTTTCCACCCCTGGGGCAGTCGGTTCCAGGTGTACTGCACACCTCTCCACGTGAAAGCAAACTGAGGCTTGCATTCTGCTGCCAGAGGAATGGAGAAAAACGCGTTAGCAATGTCAATAGTGGCATACCACTTTGCTGCTTTGGACTCCAGCTCGTACTGGAGTTCCAGCATGTCCGGCACGGCAGCGCTCAGCGGTGGAGTCACTTCATTCAAGCCACGGTAGTCCACAGTCAATCTCCATTCTCTGTCGGATTTGCGCACAGGCCAGATGGGGCTGTTGAAGGGTGAGTGAGTTTTGCTGACCACCCCTTGGCTCTCCAGCTCACGAATCATCCGGTGGATGGGGATCACAGCATCTCGATCTGTCCGATATTGCCGGCGGTGCACTGTCGAAGTCGCAATTGGCACACGTTGCTCTTCCACCCTCAGGAGTCCTACTGCAGACGGGTTCTCTGATAATCCAGGCAAGGTGTTCAACTGCTTAATGTTCTCTGCCTCTACAGCAGCTATTCCAAAAGCCCACCTGAGTCCCTTTGGGTCTTTGTAATAGCCGTTCCGGAGAAAGTCTATGCCTAGAATACATGGAGCGTCTGGGCCGGTCACAATAGAATGTTTCTTCCACTCCTTCCCGGTCAGGCTCACCTCGGCCTCCACCAGGGTCAGTTGCTGAGATCCCCCTGTCACACCAGCAATGGAAACAGCCTCTGCCCCCACCTGTCCCGATGGTATTAAAGTACACTGCGCACCAGTATCAACTAAAGCATCATATTTTTGTGGCTCTGATGTGCCAGGCCATCGGATCCACACTGTCCAGAAGATCCGGTTTTCCCGTGCCTCTCCCTGGCTAGAGACAGGGCACCTCTAACACTGGTTATTATTCCCTTCCTGGGCATACATACTAGAGGTTCCTTCAAGGGGATCTGACACATCATACCCGGCAGCTCGGTCATGGGAGGTCGAGGCTACCTTCACCTTGGTGGAAGTTCCTCGGTTAGAGTTTCCCTCTTTGAGCTGACGCACCCGTGCTGCCAGGACAGAGGTGGGTTTCCCATCCCACCTACCCATGTCTTCCCCATGGTCACGCAGGAAGAACCACAAATTGGCCCTTGGGGTGTACCCTCTGTCTCTAGCTGGGGAATGTTGGGCACTGAATTTGGGGCCTGTAACTCGCACAGGGGCTGCATTAACTTTCTTCATCTCCTCCCTCATCTCCTCTTTGAACTCCTTAATCACAGCTGAGATATGAGCCTGCATTGGGCCATTGATCATGCTCTCATAATTCCTCAGCTTGTTGGCAACAGAACCCACGGTCTCTCGGTTAGTATCTGCATCAATTGTTGCAATAAAAGTGGTGTATTGAGATGGCCCAAGGTTTGCTAGGCTCCACAGCATTTGCCCTGTGCACCTGACTTTGTCGGGGTCATTGTCATGCTGTCCATCCCTCCCGAAGAGTACCTCCTTGTTTCTACCGGGGCAACTGCTGCTGGCTGTGACTGCCTTTGTGGTTCGGCTGGACCCTGGACAGTTGTAACACCTGTGGGTTCCACTGCTGTACTATTTGGCTGTCCCTCTTGAAGGCAAAGTGAGGGTTTCTCAATAGCTGGGGAAATGCACTCCTTCAGCATCTGACTCATCTCACGTATCTCCTTAACCAGAACCCCCACCCAATCTGGGTGGTTCATTTCTGAGACAGACTGTGGGGCAGGGTCAGGCTCTGGAACAGCAGCATCTCTAGTCTCTGGGGCAGGTGTCAGGGTAGTTCTCCATGTTAATCTTCCCTTATCTCTGAGTGCTAAATATAACAGGCATATCAACAACACCACCCATTGTATGACATCATTAGCATTCAGAGTGGATCTTAACCCTTCAAAAACTGGTGGAGCAGACCCAAAAAGATGGTTAAAAGGTTGGGAGAAAATCTCCCCTGGTGTCATTTCTTCACAATAGGTACCATTATTAAGGTAACCCCAAAAACACACAGTTAGTGTATGATAGCTCTGAATCCATGTACCTGCCTTCCAGAGGAAGTTAAAGATCCATGAATTCCTCACCTTATTAACCCATAAGCCAAACTGGATAACAGCCACAGTAGCCTTAGTTATAGGACCCATATCTAGATAAGGGCCTGCAAATGGGAGAAATACAGCCACGATCACGTGCCACCCAAACCAAGGTAAGCTAGACCACATGGTGACACTCAAAGATGTTTCTATATCAGTACACACAATTAGATTACTTAAGAACTATTATTCCCTTTTTCCTTTCAATGCCCTCGAGCCCCACGTTGGGCGCCAAGATCTGTCTTAGTTTGAAAAGACAGGAGTCTGTAAAGGAAGGCAAAAGCCTCCTGTGAAGTGGGAAAGGTAAACCCCCTCCCTCCCTCCGAATTACCACAATTTCAAAATAAAAAAAACAGCTCTCAGGCAAAGGTATGGGAATGGGAATAATAGTTATTTACTAGAAAAAACTAAAATAGAAAAAAAAGAACAACAAATGTAATTAGTACAAACAAAACTACTGATATAGTCAGAAAACCTGACACCCTGAGGAGTCAGGGTGTTGGTAAAAGTCCAGTTGGATGGTGGCTGTGCCTCCTGCAGTGGCAGATGAAATGCTGCTGAAGCAGAGATCCTGTAGAAGGGTATAGTTCTCTGTGAAGGTCTGGTGATAGAGTAGATGGGCCTGGTCCTCCTCTGGGAATCCAGCAGGGAAGAAGCTGCTTCTCTGGGAATCCAGCGAAGGTGGCTGCTCCTCTGGGAATCCAGTGAAGAAAAACTGGGCCGATGGCTTAGACCAAGCTTATTTTATGCAGGTAGGAATGCTTGGTTCCTCCTTCTGGGTGGAGCATCTCACAATGGGATGATGTACCTTATCAGTCATGCAGTGAGTCACTTAATGGCCCATTAGCAGGAGACATCTCCCCGGAGGGAGACATTGTTCTTGGAAGAGATAAGATAACTGCCCCCCACCTCCAACAGATGGCAAATAGAATACATTCTTATCTCACAAATCCAGGACATTATCCACCCCTTATTCTATTTCCATCTGCATCACAATGAAATCTTACACCCATTTCTCACTTAAGACTAGGTTTCCTTGTGGTACACAACGGGTTTCTCCATCTTTCTGCATTACCCACCAAGTATAACCAGGTCCTTGAGCAAAAACAATCCCACGGATGGGTTTGTCTCTGCCTGAGGTGGGATTAATCCAAACAGTTTTTCCTAAAATACCTTTCATATGTACCACAGGGACTTTATCTCCATCTACTGTGTGCACGGGTTCAGACTGGGCAGGACCAGCTCGATTGATGGACCCTCGGGTGTTGACCATCCAGGTTGCTTTTGCCAGGTTCATTTCCCAGTTTCTAAAAGTTCCACCACCAAGTGCCTTCAGGGTGGTCTTAAGGAGTCCGTTGCACCGTTCAACTTTGCCGGCAGCTGGAGCATGATAGGGAATATGATATATCCATTCGATACCATGTTCTCTGGCCCAGGTGTTGATAAGGCCGTTCTTGAAATGGGTTCCGTTGTCCGACTCTATTCTCTCAGGGGTGCCATGTCTCCACAGGACTTGCTTTTCCAGGCCTAAGATGGTGTTCCGGGCGGTGGCATGAGGCACAGGGTAGGTCTCCAGCCATCCAGTGGTGGCTTCCACCATGGTCAGCACGTAGCGCTTGCCTTGGCGTGTCTGGGGCAGTGTGATGTAGTCTATCTGCCAGGCCTCCCCATACTTGTACTTGGACCACCGTCCACCATACCATAGGGGCTTCACCCGCTTGGCCTGTTTGATGGCAGCACACGTCTCACAGTCATGGATAACCTGAGAAATGCTGTCCATGGTTAGGTCCACCCCTCGGTCTCGTGCCCACTTGTAGGTGGCATCTCTGCCCTGATGACCTGACGCATCATGGGCCCATCGAGCCAGGAACAACTCCCCCTTATGGTGCCAATCTAGGTCTATCTTTGACACCTCTATTCTTGCTGCCTGATCTACTTGCTCGTTGTTTCGGTGCTCCTCATCAGCCCGACTTTTGGGGACATGGGCATCTACATGACGGACTTTCACTGTTAGTTTCTCCACCCGAGAGGCAATGTCTTTCCATATATCAGCAGCCCAGATGGGTTTTCCTCTGCGCTGCCAGTTGGCCTTTCTCCAACTTCCCAGCCACCCCCACAGAGCATTGGCTACCATCCACGAATCGGTGTAAAGGTAGAGCCTTGGCCACTTCTCCCTTTCAGCAATGTCCAGGGCCAGCTGAACAGCCTTGAGCTCAGCGAGTTGGCTCGATCCACCTTCTCCTTCGGTAGCCTGTGCAACCTGTCGTGTGGGGCTCCATACAGCTGCTTTCCACTTTCGGTTTATCCCTATGATGCGACAAGAACCGTCAGTGAAAAGAGCGTAGCATGTTTCCTCTGCTGGTAGTTGGTTATATGGTGGCGCTTCTTCAGCCCTTGTCACTTGTTCTTGTTCCTCATCATCAGTGAGACCGAAGTTTTCACCTTCCGGCCAGTTCGTAATTATCTCCAAAATCCCAGGGCGATTCGGATTTCCAATACGGGCACGCTGGGTGATAAGGGCAATCCATTTGCTCCATGTAGCATCAGTGGCATGGTGGGTAGTGGGAACCTTTCCTTTGAACATCCAGCCCAGCACCGGGAGTCGGGGTGCCAGGAGGAGTTGTGCTTCCGTGCCAATCACCTCCGAGGCGGCTTGAACTCCTTCATAGGCAGCCAAGATTTCTTTCTCTGTTGGGGTGTAGTTGGCTTCGGACCCTCTGTAACCTCGGCTCCAGAATCCCAAGGGTCGGCCTCGAGTCTCACCAGGCACCTTCTGCCAAAGGCTCCAGGACAAGCCATTGTTCCCGGCTGCAGAGTAGAGCACGTTCTTCACCTCTGGTCCCGTCCTGACTGGGCCAAGGGCTACCGCATGAGCAATCTCCTGCTTGATCTGGGTGAAGGCTTGCTGCTGTTCAGGGCCCCAGTGGAAATCGTTCTTCTTGCGGGTAACCAGGTAGAGAGGGCTCACAATCTGGCTATACTCGGGAATGTGCATTCTCCAAAATCCTATGGCACCCAGGAAAGCTTGTGTTTCCTTTTTGCTGGTCGGTGGAGACATCGCCGTGATCTTGTTGATGACCTCAGTGGGAATCTGGCGGCGTCCATCTTGCCATTTAACTCCAAGGAACTGGATCTCTCGGGCAGGTCCTTTGACTTTGCTCTTCTTAATGGCGAAACCGGCTTTCAGGAGAATCTGGATGATTTTTTCTCCTTTCTCAAACACCTCTGCCACTGTGCTCCCCCACACAATGATGTCATCGATGTATTGCAGGTGTTCTGGAGCCTCACCCTTTTCCAGTGCAGTCTGGATCAGTCCATGGCAGATGGTGGGGCTGTGTTTCCACCCCTGGGGCAGTCGGTTCCAGGTGTACTGCACACCTCTCCACGTGAAAGCAAACTGAGGCTTGCATTCTGCTGCCAGAGGAATGGAGAAAAACGCGTTAGCAATGTCAATAGTGGCATACCACTTTGCTGCTTTGGACTCCAGCTCGTACTGGAGTTCCAGCATGTCCGGCACGGCAGCGCTCAGCGGTGGAGTCACTTCATTCAAGCCACGGTAGTCCACAGTCAATCTCCATTCTCTGTCGGATTTGCGCACAGGCCAGATGGGGCTGTTGAAGGGTGAGTGAGTTTTGCTGACCACCCCTTGGCTCTCCAGCTCACGAATCATCCGGTGGATGGGGATCACAGCATCTCGATCTGTCCGATATTGCCGGCGGTGCACTGTCGAAGTCGCAATTGGCACACGTTGCTCTTCCACCCTCAGGAGTCCTACTGCAGACGGGTTCTCTGATAATCCAGGCAAGGTGTTCAACTGCTTAATGTTCTCTGCCTCTACAGCAGCTATTCCAAAAGCCCACCTGAGTCCCTTTGGGTCTTTGTAATAGCCGTTCCGGAGAAAGTCTATGCCTAGAATACATGGAGCGTCTGGGCCGGTCACAATAGAATGTTTCTTCCACTCCTTCCCGGTCAGGCTCACCTCGGCCTCCACCAGGGTCAGTTGCTGAGATCCCCCTGTCACACCAGCAATGGAAACAGCCTCTGCCCCCACCTGTCCCGATGGTATTAAAGTACACTGCGCACCAGTATCAACTAAAGCATCATATTTTTGTGGCTCTGATGTGCCAGGCCATCGGATCCACACTGTCCAGAAGATCCGGTTTTCCCGTGCCTCTCCCTGGCTAGAGACAGGGCACCTCTAACACTGGTTATTATTCCCTTCCTGGGCATACATACTAGAGGTTCCTTCAAGGGGATCTGACACATCATACCCGGCAGCTCGGTCATGGGAGGTCGAGGCTACCTTCACCTTGGTGGAAGTTCCTCGGTTAGAGTTTCCCTCTTTGAGCTGACGCACCCGTGCTGCCAGGACAGAGGTGGGTTTCCCATCCCACCTACCCATGTCTTCCCCATGGTCACGCAGGAAGAACCACAAATTGGCCCTTGGGGTGTACCCTCTGTCTCTAGCTGGGGAATGTTGGGCACTGAATTTGGGGCCTGTAACTCGCACAGGGGCTGCATTAACTTTCTTCATCTCCTCCCTCATCTCCTCTTTGAACTCCTTAATCACAGCTGAGATATGAGCCTGCATTGGGCCATTGATCATGCTCTCATAATTCCTCAGCTTGTTGGCAACAGAACCCACGGTCTCTCGGTTAGTATCTGCATCAATTGTTGCAATAAAAGTGGTGTATTGAGATGGCCCAAGGTTTGCTAGGCTCCACAGCATTTGCCCTGTGCACCTGACTTTGTCGGGGTCATTGTCATGCTGTCCATCCCTCCCGAAGAGTACCTCCTTGTTTCTACCGGGGCAACTGCTGCTGGCTGTGACTGCCTTTGTGGTTCGGCTGGACCCTGGACAGTTGTAACACCTGTGGGTTCCACTGCTGTACTATTTGGCTGTCCCTCTTGAAGGCAAAGTGAGGGTTTCTCAATAGCTGGGGAAATGCACTCCTTCAGCATCTGACTCATCTCACGTATCTCCTTAACCAGAACCCCCACCCAATCTGGGTGGTTCATTTCTGAGACAGACTGTGGGGCAGGGTCAGGCTCTGGAACAGCAGCATCTCTAGTCTCTGGGGCAGGTGTCAGGGTAGTTCTCCATGTTAATCTTCCCTTATCTCTGAGTGCTAAATATAACAGGCATATCAACAACACCACCCATTGTATGACATCATTAGCATTCAGAGTGGATCTTAACCCTTCAAAAACTGGTGGAGCAGACCCAAAAAGATGGTTAAAAGGTTGGGAGAAAATCTCCCCTGGTGTCATTTCTTCACAATAGGTACCATTATTAAGGTAACCCCAAAAACACACAGTTAGTGTATGATAGCTCTGAATCCATGTACCTGCCTTCCAGAGGAAGTTAAAGATCCATGAATTCCTCACCTTATTAACCCATAAGCCAAACTGGATAACAGCCACAGTAGCCTTAGTTATAGGACCCATATCTAGATAAGGGCCTGCAAATGGGAGAAATACAGCCACGATCACGTGCCACCCAAACCAAGGTAAGCTAGACCACATGGTGACACTCAAAGATGTTTCTATATCAGTACACACAATTAGATTACTTAAGAACTATTATTCCCTTTTTCCTTTCAATGCCCTCGAGCCCCACGTTGGGCGCCAAGATCTGTCTTAGTTTGAAAAGACAGGAGTCTGTAAAGGAAGGCAAAAGCCTCCTGTGAAGTGGGAAAGGTAAACCCCCTCCCTCCCTCCGAATTACCACAATTTCAAAATAAAAAAAACAGCTCTCAGGCAAAGGTATGGGAATGGGAATAATAGTTATTTACTAGAAAAAACTAAAATAGAAAAAAAAGAACAACAAATGTAATTAGTACAAACAAAACTACTGATATAGTCAGAAAACCTGACACCCTGAGGAGTCAGGGTGTTGGTAAAAGTCCAGTTGGATGGTGGCTGTGCCTCCTGCAGTGGCAGATGAAATGCTGCTGAAGCAGAGATCCTGTAGAAGGGTATAGTTCTCTGTGAAGGTCTGGTGATAGAGTAGATGGGCCTGGTCCTCCTCTGGGAATCCAGCAGGGAAGAAGCTGCTTCTCTGGGAATCCAGCGAAGGTGGCTGCTCCTCTGGGAATCCAGTGAAGAAAAACTGGGCCGATGGCTTAGACCAAGCTTATTTTATGCAGGTAGGAATGCTTGGTTCCTCCTTCTGGGTGGAGCATCTCACAATGGGATGATGTACCTTATCAGTCATGCAGTGAGTCACTTAATGGCCCATTAGCAGGAGACATCTCCCCGGAGGGAGACATTGTTCTTGGAAGAGATAAGATAACTGCCCCCCACCTCCAACAGATGGCAAATAGAATACATTCTTATCTCACAAATCCAGGACACATCTCAAAATTGTCTTTTTCTTTTCCTTTTTTTTTTTCTTTTTTCTTTTTTTTTTTTTTTTATTTTTCCCTTTTCCTGCCTATTTCCTCATTCCATTTCCTTAAATGTCCTCTAGCCTTGCTTTCTTTAATTCTCCCCAGGTTAACACTGTCCAACTTCCCTACTGAAAAAGTAAGGTGATAGTAATTGTAGGATGTGACGATATCACCTTTATGGTGTTAATTCAACTTGATTTGGTTTTTATCCCCCTTCTTTATATGTCCATTTTATTTTAATTTTTTTTTTTTTTGTCATTGTTAGGTCTTTGGATTAAGGGCTTGCTTTTTATTGTCTTTTGTTGCATGGGGCTACATACAATACAGTAATTCTCCAGTTGTATTGCTCAAAAACAGCATTAAAATTTAAGAAATATACACCATCAGGAGTAAAATGTTAGGGACAAATTGCTGTTAATCCTCAATCAGTGAACTACCAAACAGTAAATTGGAGACATTTAATACAATGAAGACAGTACATTGCAACACTTCCCAGACAGTTTTCTAGATGGCTCCCTGATTTTTCAGGGTATTTCAGGATGATCTGATTGCTTACTGTTGAAAATTTGGTTTCTTTTTGCTGAAATCAGTATGCTCCTCTTCCTCACTAGAATAATTTTTTACTTATTTTTTACTGAATTTTCTGAATCATTGTAGAAATAGGACTTGTTTTCTCTACTCTTGAGGAAGATTGAGGCTCAGATACATCTCATTTGAAGGCATTGCAGGAGTTAAGTATCTTATCCCCATGGACCAAATACATATGTCAGAGTGCAGTGTTACTGGAATTGGTTTTAACACAGGACTAAAAAACTTGATAATTTGGTGTTTGTGAGAGCTTTCCAAGTCATATGACAAGTAAAAGAACATTCTATAGATCCTGTTCCTTCTAATAAAATTAGTGAGAAATGCAGTTGCTGTTTCTGAAACATCGGCCTATTCTTCATGGGCACTTGTCATTTTACGCTTTAAAGAGCAGGTTGATGGATTTACACACTTGGGCTTATTAAACTATTTAACCAGCTTCCACTGGTCCCATTGAAATTCTAGCCTGAGAAAACAATCTTCAACCAGCAGGAGACAGGATGGAGCCAAATTTAGTCCACTCTACATCTATATTGTCTTAAACAAGAGATAACCATATGATTTTATATGTCTCATTGGACTAGCAGTGATGCCACAGAATCACAGTTAAGAGAATGCTTTCTAACAAAACAAAGTGGTGCAGTGTTACCCCACGCCTTTAGAGGGGCAACACGTTGTGACGTGGGAGTGGACCTTGACAGAGGACAGCAGGCAGCAGCTTGGTGAAACATGGAAAGCTCTTTATTATCTGACTCCAAAGGCTTATATACATTTTGTACAGAGGGCCAAGATTGGCCCAAAGAGGTTACAACCTCCTGACTCCATTGGTCAATATGACCATCAGTCAAGTTCTCTCTCAGAGAACAAGAATGCAAAACATAGAGATAATTTCTAATAATACAATATTGTTTACATGAAGCAGCGTGAGAAGCTGCTGCAAAGACTCAAACACTTGAAACCAAGAAATTCAGAGACGGCAGTGCAGAACCCTACTATTCTTTTGGTTTTGATTGCAAAAGGTTGTGCTATTTGCCAGCTTGAATTTTCTAAAGACTTATGGTTAAATCACATTTTTATGCTTTCACCATTCAACTAAATGAATTTACTGCGATTTGCTTTTCCAGCTCATGTTTACAAATACAAATCATATTTAGAAATCAAAACTCCTGAAAGGTTCTTTCAGCTTTAAGCCCTGCTGAGAGGCAGATATATTAACTGCAGCTCAGAGCTGTGACTGTGTTCTTTCCATGCTGGGACTGTCTCATGTTCTGGCCCCTCTCAGCTTGGGTAGAGTGCATATGTAGCTGTCTGCACCCATCCAGCAAGGCAAACCCCACATTGCTCCTAGTCAGCACATTCATGAGACCTCTGTGAGGCAGCAAATAGGAGTCTATTTTTGTATTAGGAGAAAATACTTAAACTGAGTCTTAATGTCAAGCCAAGCATAACAGTGACTTTAAAAGTTGGAACATGACTTGCAGAGAATAAGAAAATGCAGTGTTGAAACTTTTTTTATTACTTCCCATAAAGCAGGACTATCCTTTTCTCATTTATAACTTGCTATTTCATGGGATTAAGTAACAAGAAAGACAAGTATTTGTAAGGAAATGTACACTGATATGTTCCAGAGTTTTGGAAGTATATTCAGGAGATTTTTTTAACATTAAAATTAAGTATGTTTATCATATGGTACAGAGATGTCCCATTCTGAAACTATTTTCATGGGTAATTAGTGAAAAAAAGAACTAGGCTTTAAAAAAGATTTTTTTGTTGTTTAAAGGTGCTGATTTGGTCATCACAACTGTGTTCCTGTATACCTAGGAGTTTCAGAAGTATATATTGCTGATGAATACTATTTTGTTGACATGTTTCCCTTTACTAAACTAAAAATACCAAGTGTTAAAATTCACCAGTCATTTCTAGAAAAAGTGAGAATGTTTCATTTGTTGCATAGTATTCCCAACATTAATGCCATTTAATGTGTGTATCCACAGCAGCCCACAACTGTGTGAAATTCATGAAGAATGAGGCTCACAGAAATCAGTGAAATGACGAGTGGCCTTCTGTTTCCTGTGATTCAACACACTACTGCCTTCATGAAGGGAAATAAAAAAAATAAGTCAAGACTAAAAATAGATTGTTACCTGTTCTTCCTGTGTTCCAAGGTGGTCCCTAAACAGCAGCTGACCCCATATATTCTTTCCCAGCAGCCTCTAAAAGGAATGAAGCACAGGCAGCTTTCACTGAGGTTTTCTTCCCCCCACATGACTGTTTTTGCTACACCCTTGACATGACCATTATACTCTGCAGCATTTCACATTGTCATGAAAACTTATTCAAGCAGAAAATTTACCATTAGAGACACATGCCCTTGGTTTATTTTAGGAAAAAGTATGAATAGTTCTAGGTCTACATGTAAAATTTTTGTCTTGAGGCCATTTTTATACACAAGTTATAATAAAGACTCAAAATAGAAAATATGAAAAAAGAAGAAAATATGAAAAGCAGCTTGCTTTTACTCTCTTTCTGCTGTAGGATCTGTTGGCAATCAGGCATACCAACTTAACCTTTCTTTTAAAGAGTGATAGGGAATTCAGGCTTTCTTTAGACAGCGAACTGTGACCTACTGTCACCTAAGATATATGGACTACATTTTTTCGTATGTCTCCTTTCATTCCCATTTTTGTTTTTCCTTCTTTTTCTCACCTTGGATGAACTAACAAAAGATGTTTTAGGATAACATAATGCCTCAAAATGGGAAGAAGGGCGTTTTTATTATTTAATTTGAATGTTTTACATTTCTGCCTTTTCCTCAAGACCACTTAAAGCAAATGAAACATGACAATATGGCCTCATCTTCTGTCCCAGAAGATGCAGAATAAAAAGTAGGGAAGTTATGAGTCATCCTTGAAATGGGATCTTTTTCCTCTGAAAATTCTCAGTGATAATCTGAAAAATTACTAATAACATTGTAATAATTAAATGTAAATTACTAATTCAATTATATATATGTAAATTTGGAATGGACCAAGGGTTTGTGTGTAGATTCCTGCTCTCTCAGAGCAACAACATACATGTGTTTGCTTTACAGATTTTTGTGTAACATCTTCCAATAATTAAAGCCTTCTAATAAATGCTACAAGTCCTCATAAAAATTCATTTCTGTTTTATATCTTTCTAATATGGAAAGTTTCACACAGAAAATGTAAGTTTAATCTGATATCACTTGCTGCAATTTAAGTCCTTGATTGTTCTTCTTTCCTTAATTATATCATAAAACATTTTTAGCCATCTTTTTCTAGCAGCCTTTCATTTTTTTTAATTTGCTATTGTGTCTTTTACTTTGGTTTTGTCTTCCCTATATCGAATCATCACAATCTTTTCAGTCTTTACTCACAGTTTGTGACTCTTGCACTTTTAATACTTTTTGCCCTTTTTATCCTCTTTTGGAATGGATTTTCTCTAATGGATTAAGATGTCTCTAAGTCGTTTCCCACAGCCAGTTACAGATTTTTTAGGCAGTACCCTTCCAGAGTCAACCAGAAGAAGCAAATTCCTGTCTGAGCCTTATACAGAGAGATTCTCCTTTTCATTATATTGTTTGCTTTTTTTTTCCCTAGTAGCCTGATTTAGCTGAAATATGTTTAAATTAATTGCTTGAACCCCAGATTTTCTTCTGAGGAGCTTACAAGCCTCAGTAGTGGGGTTTTTTTTGTCTTACATTGATCCAGTTGATCAGTTTATTCCATGTGTGATACTTTGCTCTGATCATGTTTTGTCAGGCCACTTATTTAACCAAGATGATTCTGAATTCTCACCATGGCCTCAGAAGAGCTAGCAGGCTCTTTCAGCTTTATTTTTGTCTTCAAGTTTAATAGGAACTCCACTGACCTGCCTTATCTTGGATGAGCTGGCATAACCAGGAATTTTTTTCCTGTTACTTAAATTTCATGCCGACTTGTGATCATCACTTATAAAAGGACACTAAATCAGTCAATAAACACCAAAAAAGTTTTTTAAAGTCTGCAGTAGCCATGTCTCATGACCTGGATATCTTGCTCTTTCAAGCTGTCCAGCAGCATGTGTTTGGAATGATCTGTCAGGTAAAATGAATCCTATACTTCAGATCAAATCATACACTTGAAGCAACATATTTGTATTGGCACCTTGCAGCAAAAAGAGGGAAGGCATTGATATTTCAGTGGTCTAGCAGTGTAGGAATCCTGGATTAAGTGAGAGCTTCGAGAAACAGGCAGCTGGAATGAGAGAGATGCGTTTGTTTCATGCAGTGGTAGGCTTCTCCCAGGACCTGGAGAACCACTGGCTGAATGGTACAGTTCCATCTAATGCAGCATTTTTGGTGAAATACTGTGGTACTTGGTGAATGAGACAGTGGTTAACAGCACAAGTGAAGATTTATACTTCCTTTTCTCCCCCCACTCCATGTTTCTTAGTAGGAAGAGATGACTGAGGGGATTTTATCAGTGAATACAAATATCTTAAGGGAAGGTGTCAAGAGGGTGAACAAACTCTTTCTAGTGGTGCCCAATGCAGGACAAGGGGCAATAGCCACAAAATAAAGCACAGGAAGTTCTATCTGAATATGAAGACAAATTTCTTTGCTTTGATGCCGATGGAGCACTGGAACAGGCTGCTCAGAGAGGTTGTGGAGTCTCCTTCTCTGGAGAATTTCAGAGCCTGGACACAATCCTGTGCAACCTGCTCTAAGTGAGTCTGTGTTTGCAAGGGGTTAGGCCAGGTGATTTACAGAGGTCCCTTTCAACCCCAGCTATTCTGTGATTCTGTAGTGTAATACAGAATATTATATATAAATAATAACAATAATAATTGACTAGTCAAAGTGTTTTATAAATGCTGAGTGAAGCCACAGATATTGCTGTGATCACCCCAACTGCAGATATATAAAAAGAGTGGATGTAAACAGGTAGAGATCAAAAATCACAGCTTATGACTTAGACTGTGGACTAGCTGTTGATTAAATCAGTGCACTCAAAACACTGGAAGTGTAGGAGCATTTGATACAAATATGAATGATAATTTCCATAAATAACCTCATCTCTGTGTGTTCTTTTAGAGTGGTTACAAGAAAGTTCAAGGACAGACTAGTAAAGCTGAGATAATAATGAGAGCAGCTGATGGTCAAGGGACTCTTACAATAAAAATACAATGTGTTGTGGTATTGTGTGTTGTGATTTATTATTTCATCTTTAAGTCCTTGCCTTTCACTCCAGTTCTTTACTCCAATCGTCCTTTAATTTTCTTCTTTAATAGCATCACCCACCAGTGTCACTGTGTATTCTCCCACAGGAGTAGGAGATGGGGTGAGCTGTCAGGAAAGGACATGGACTGGTGATTCATACTCTGGGTGTACAACTAGACTTTTGTCTTTCTGGTAGTGATCATATTTTGTGGATGTCTCTCCTGGAGCACCTCTACTGCCATAACTATTTGATTCTCAGTGTTTCTTGAATAAATATTGATCATGCTCTCTTGAATGTGCCCCTGATCTCTTTTTAAAGATATAAGAATAAGTAGAAGGGGGATCCCAACATCATTCTTTAACTGTTTGTGAAAACAGATGTACAGCAGTTTTGGGAGACATACATAAGGCTTGCTGGCAAGGAAAAAAAAAATCTTATTTTCTTAGTGCTGCTTTTCCTTCTCCCTATGTCTACTAAAAGGTGGTTTTTAACCTGTTGCATGATTTTAGTTGGATGGTTGGATTTTCCTTGCCTGTAATTACTAAATGCTTGTTGACATCTGGGTTTCTGTCAGCTTGCCTCAGAATATTCCAGGATGCTACATAAATTCTATCATCCTATATGTGAAACAGCAAATCTCAAGCCGCATCCTCCATTTCATTAACCTCTTGATATGATCTACATGACATTATATAACCATGGAAATAGGTTCCATGCCATTTTCTGAAAAAATGTCAACTGCACTGTGTGCTCAAAACTTTTTTCTTAGGCAGGGATGTGCTTGTAGGATATAATGAAATTATTTATACAGAAAATATTAAGTAATCAGGGCTGGAAAAACGATGTGCAGGTAAGCTCTAGCCTACATCTGCTGTCAGCCAGGACAGTGATGCTCTTCATGGTCTATCCTCAAATCCTGTAAGAGTCCACTGAATGATGTGCTGCTGTTTTGTAATGAAACACAATGATAAGTAGCAGAAATGCAATTTACACCTGTGTTCTTTGAAATAAATCTGTAACTTTCAGACACATTTCTATTCTGAGAAAAAATAGTATCTATCTAGCTTCCCTAAAACACTGGGATCCCCTAGATAATATTCTCTCATTTTCAACATAAGTTATTTGTCCTAAGATACCCTTTTCTTGATTAGATGGATATCTGAGTGTTCTCTCTTGGGACTGTAAGTTACAAAGAGACAGAGGTTTCATCACTGGTAAGTTAAAAAGCTTGTCTGCATTTGGAAGGCTTGCTGCTAAAATGAACAAAAAAAAGCAATTACCACTCCCCTCTGTTATAAGACATGCATAGTTTATGGCTTTTTTCTCGCTCTCTCTTTTTTGCCTTTACCTGTTGAACTTGTTCTCAGAATAGAATAAATTAATAGGACTTCTGTTATTCCAAGTCGTATCAATGCACAGTGATTTTTTTTTTTTTTTTTTTCCATATTTTGTCGTGTTATAATTCCTGGCTAACATGTAACCTTTGATATGTGACTTGGTTTTGAGTAGTCTGAGCAGTATCTCTGGGGTTTCACTAAAGGACTTTGATGGAAGAGATAATACTTGTGCAGCCTTAGTGTGTGTGCAGATGGCTCTATTCTGCAATCTTGGCTTATGCAGGATAAAGGACCAACAGTGTTGATAATTTCTGTAAAAAGATCCTATTGGTTTCACATTTCCTGAAGGTGTATTGATCCTTCTGGGAATAAGTGCTTTAAAATTTTCTGATCTAGGGTTATAAGTGTCTTAAGATATTTATAGGAGCTTACAAATCACCAGTATCACTGGAATTAGGTCCTAAATGATATATATTCACTTTTCTTCATGGGAGAGGAAGAAAGGATTTGGGGGAAAATCTTTTTCTCTCTGTTTAGAAAAAAGTGTTTAAAATTTATTGAAAGTCTCTGTAGAGTAGAATGAAGTGAGGAGGATCTGATCTTATTCCATGTGTACTGTCTTAAAACAGTCCATCATTTCATGTAACTAGACCTCTTGATTGTTTCAATGCTTGACCCTATCCTTTCCCTTGTTTGAAACCCTCAGGATTTTAGTCTATTCTTAGGACAAGGACTATTGTTTGGGGTAGATTATAAGACCTCTAAATTTTTCCTGTCTTGAAGAATTAGGCATAATCTCAGTTCATTGCCCTATTACTTCTGCATTTAATGGAGAGAAATGGGCACTTCCAAAGAGCAAATGATCCCACCTAACCTGAACACCTCCTAGAGGTGTCTGTCTCTGTCAGGAACCTGACAGCCCTATCAGGAACCTGATAGTTTATCTTCATCAGGAACCTGTAGCAGAGAGAATGTCCAGCTAGGCAGAGGTCACTGGGAATTTTTGCAGGAGTGGCAGTAATAATATTCTTATAATGCACCACCTCTTTTTTCCCCCAGGAATGGTGCCTCATCTGCAGCCACAGGGTGAAACTATTTTCCTGAGTCTGAAGAATACTTGTTTAGTGGTTCCCCCAGATTCTTGCTGAGATGATACAGAAAATTTCAATTCTCTTGGTGATACTGGAGTCACTAAGTTCTTTAATTTGACTTACTGCAGATACTCAAGGAGACACATTGGGTTTTTCCACAGAAAGGGGAGCAGCTGTGTGTTAGTGAGTCTTTCCCATCTCTGCTGGTTGTATAGGGCAATCTATTGCAAGTGCAGCTCTTGTTCTTCCTCCAACTTGAGGAGGGAGGTCAGTGTGTGCTTGTCAGTGCTGTGTAGACATCACCAAAGTGTGCTGTGTGTAATGGTAGCTCCTGCAGCAAAACAGAAGGTGCTCTATTTTTAGGCTGGTGAGCTACTGCTCTTGGTCAATTGCTGTACTACAGGATCCAGATGCAAAGTTCCCTGAAGGCAGCTGAATCTGGCTGTCAACACTAGCTCATATGTTCACGTTGCTACATTTAGCATTACAGAGTATTCCGGAGAAATAATGCTTAAAAACCATCAAGTGCACAGTTTGTAACTGTTTACTTAGCAGAAGCCTAAGATGTTATGTGTTTCACACTAGCATATAGTCAAGTGATGGTGACTGCTCACAGGCTGCCTCACTGGCAGAAAGCTTCTATAAAATCTCACCTGTTAAAAATCAAGCTGTTATGTTCAAAAAAAAAGTGAAAGAAGTTAGTCTTGAACTGTTTTTAAACTGATGTGTATATCAGTGTTTTATTTAAATAATTTTTAAAACTACTCAGTGTGATGGATGAACGGTCTTTATGTGGTGTCCAGAGTTACTGGATGTAAGGTGACACACTGACTCTGAGTTACCAGCCTTCAGTACTGATTTAATGATTATTTCTTCCAGTAATGTTCTTTATTGCTCACCCTATCCAAAATTAAAGCAACATTCTCTGCCTTAAGGCCAAAGAAATTAGTGGAAAATATCCTAAATCCTATCTGTTCCAGGGGAGACACACTAAATCTGACGTTTTTAGCAGGTGGGTGTTCAAGAATGCATTACCCATTTGTGTCAGACACCAAATAAGGCCAAAGGAATGAGTCATCTGCTGCATTGGGTCTGATCTGCCCATCACTATTGTGGCTGCCACCTCACACCAGCCATCCCATTTCCAGCCTGTTGTGCTGTTTGCTTAAGAGCAGATACATCTCATCCTGCTCTGAGCCCATCTTTTGTGATAGTTTCTGAAGGGCAGGCTGGGAATCTTCATCTCAGGTTCATTTTTATCCATGTCTTTTCACTTATTAGTAGGTTTCTCTTTCCCAAGGCCGTGTCTGATTGGAATGTGACCTTTGGTAAACTGGGAGTGATTTTTCGATTCAGCCAACCATTTCAACACCCCCATGTGAATCTCATCCAGCCCTGTGGATTTTTCATGGAGTTTCTAATCTGTGCTCCTTCACTATCATCTGTCCTCTTTTGCAAAATGTGCTGATCAATCTGAAGGCTCAATTTTCCTTTGAAGATCAACTAAATTGCTGTGTCCTGTGGCATTTGTAACCATATTGACTCCTCCATCCAGCAACTGACCTTCACTTTCCCCAAATTTCTTTTGCAACTGGAAAAGTCTTTCTATCTCTTCTTTCCCCCTCCTATTTCGAGTGGTTGAAAGGGATTTTTGAGTCCTCAAAACACTTAATAAAAACTCTCTTAGTTTACTTCTTCAGCACAGAAATTTTCACTGTTAACTTTAAATGAAAATATGTACTCATTTGTTTGGAAAATGTTTTGAGGACTGTTCTTTGGCCATAGTATGTTGATTTTATTTTCCTATGGATGGAACAAATGTCATGAAACAAATTTTTCAGGTACATAGAATTTAAAAGAAAAAACTAATCATAAAATCATTATTTTTATAAAGAAAATTCTTTCATTAAAAGCTAACAACTCATGAGCATTTCAAAAAGCAGTCTTTCAAGAATTAATTCCTATCAAATTATTTTTTTCAGGATGTTCAGCAAAACCTAGAACTCATGTTGTAGAATAAACAAACATTATTAAATATGAAAATACACAAATATTTGTTTTTTATCTTTCAGAATCAAACTTTTGGTGAGAGAGAGAGAACTAAAACATTGTTTAGAATTATAAACAAGCATTCTTTTCCTGTGTTTTTCCAGGAAAGAGGAGACATTTGTATAATGGTTAATTCAGACATCCTATTCATAAAATCCTTCATTGAAATTTGTTCCTTTTTCTTTTTTTTTTTTTTTCCCTGATAGCATAGCACAATGTTTATTGATAAAACAGCTTGCTTCCCCCCAGATGGTAGTGCTGAAGCTACCCAAGAGCAAATGAGAAATTACACAAATCTAGGTTTACTTCTTTTTAGGGAAAAAAAAATTGCACAAAACATATGCTGACTATTTGTTGCCCTAAACTCTGCTTCATTCACTCAGAGAATTAATGACTGTGGCTTGGAAGCATAAATAATGAGCTCAGTTTATTTGGAGGAGGAAGGATATCTTCACTGTGGGCTATTGGATTATAGCAGGCCTGGAGAGATATATGAATGCATAACTCTTAAATTCTAAAAAAATTAATTTCTCTTTAGTTCTTAGTTCTCTTTAGTTAAGGAAATAATAATAAAAAAACAAAACAACAACAACAACAACAACAAAAAGCACAAGCCAAAATATCTAAGATATAAAACATAAGAATAATAGAGCATCCAGTGAAAATTTTGTATTTAAACTGATCTTGCTAGGCAAAGCCCCTGATTTGGTTTTTGTTAAATTCTACTTTTTCCTCTGTCACAGAGAAAGAAACGTTTTTATGTTTCCTTATGCTTTCATGATGTCTATCTGCTTGGTAGTTTTGGTGCTTTAGATTAAATAAAATTAAGTTTACTATCTTAAACATGAGTGTTTCCAGATCCAGAGAAAATGGTGAAGGAGTTGGACAGAAAGGCGTGAATTTGATAACAGAAAGGTGTGAATTTAGTAGATAAATGCAGCTGCAGTCCAAGTGAATGGTAAATGCACCCAGAGAATTTTGTCTTTGGCAGAAGCAAGGGAAGGAAAACAACATAACAGCAATGTGTCTATACTGAAATGCTGTGTCTATACTGAAAACTGGAATGTTGTGTCACACCTCAGAACTACCAGAACTGATGAAATATGTTTATTGATATTCAAAATTTTAATACATTATTTGTGTATAATCTACACTTTTAAAATATAAACACTGTATGTTTTTTCTTGTCAGTAGATACACGTTTAGATTACTTTTATATCTCATCACTGAATGTGGAGCTCCATTTAAGCGTTCTACCACAATTCCATGTACTGCAGAAAAACAAAAGTGATTCTATAAATATCTATAAAATTTATAATGTTCATCAAACAAATCAGGATTTGGAAAGATTCTAAAGCTCTATCTCAAGTTTCTATAGTATTTGAACTCTATTTAATTTTATCATTGCCTATTTTGTGTAAGTAGCAGTAGTGTAAAATCAAAAGTTTTCTGTTGCTTCCAGTTGTTTACTATTTCCTAACTGTTATTATGAACAAGATAGGGGCTATTTCTGCACATGGAAACTAGTCTTCATTTCAGAGAGTTCTTTAACTTGGGGGCAGATATGAGGCTCAGTGTGCCAAGGAAGATTTATACAACATGACTTGATGAGGTGGTGAGCAGATCTGAGAGATCCAGCAGGCAGCAAGGTCACTGGGAAAAGTCTTAGGGTAATTCAGGATAAACAGCTATTGAGACTCAGGTTAATTTAATGTTTGTCCAAAAAAAAAGAACTAGTGCAGTATGTTTACACACTACAAATTATAGATTGCCAGGAAAAGAAGTCAAGAAGGGCTTTGATTCCTACAAACCCCGTAGGGTCTGGAGTTTGGCATACAGCACCTCCCAAGTCCTGCAGCCTGGTGGGACCCACCTCTCTTCAGACAAGCCCCTGGTATTTCTGCCTCATGCTGGTTTCCCAGTCTGCTTTTCAAAAGTGGATTTTGTCTATCTGCCAAATCAGCAGCACCTGGAACATCTTGGCCAGAAGCAGATTACAGAAAAGCTGTGACGCATTCTAGACGTTTCAGATGGCAAAAAAGACACCTTCCTACAGAGAAGTTTCTTATCCGTACAGTGTTTAAGTCTAGGTGAAATTTAGATTTTATTAGCTTGAATGTTTATTTCACTTTACTGGCCAATTAGGAAAAAAACCCCACACCCACATTTTTTGAACTTGTTACTGCTACTCTGGAGCTCCATAAGAAATGTAGTAATTATTGTATCTAATTTTAAAAAACCCCTACATTATGAGATGTTTTATTGACAGAAAAAAACACCTTGCTTGCCTTTACATATTATGAAAAGGAAAAATTCTACTGGGTCTCCATACCAGTAGAAGAAATGAGAAAATTAAATTTGCTAAAAATTTGCTCTCATATGTTCAGAGTAATTCCTTTCTTATTTGAAATTAAAGTTAATATTATTATCTGTACTTTCCACAGAAATGATTAGAAATGCACACAAGAACAACGAAGCCATAAAGTTAGGTTGTGTTGTTTAGATGTTCAGGTCAGAGCAGTAACAAAAGTTTAAATTCACACTTTTTGCCTTGGGGAAGAATTACTAAGACTTGATTTCAATTCCTCAAAATAAAAACACTTAGGATAGTGTTTCTTTCTTCCTCTTATTCTCTTTCTGACAATTTCCACAGGAGCTATTCTCAGAGGGTGACACCTCTGAGGCTCTTCTACAGGATAATTTAAGACCATTAACATAATTTTTCTTAGTCTGTAGCTCCAGCTGCTGCAATTTGTCTTTGAGATTCATGACTACTAAAACTCACCAAACTTAATTTAAAATGATGGAATATATTTCCATTTATTTAGCAATGAGAAACAACTGCAATAAACACAGAGGCAAACTAAATGGAAGAAATGGATGGTGTAATCATGCATATGCCATAGCCAGCCTGATCTCCTCAGGCTGTCTGTCTGCTTTTCCGTTACATCAGTCAAACAAATATTACCATATTGGAAAAGCTTCTTGGGATATGGAGCAATTCATTTTTAAGGATATTTTTTATGACTTTCACACATGCAGAGTGGGCCAATGTAGCTCTACCAAGTTTTGTCAATTTTAACAAGTGCACGTTCTTGCAACAAGCCCTACCAGTCTCAGCATGAAGGCCTTAATAGTTCAGCTCCCAGCACTGAATTGCAGGCTCCCCTGGGACTCTGTTTTCCCTTTGTCTACACCACATAACATTGTCACTCTCAGTTTGAGTCAGTGACTATCACAGACTCTCTGCCAAGGTCCTGAATTCCATCAAAACAAAAAAAGTGTACAGTGCTAGTCAGGATTTATGCTGGACTCTGCAAATAGGATATTATCTTTAATTTCAAAGAGTGCAGAGTAGTTCAGGCTGTTTTTCATCACACGACTGCTGAAAGGTAGTGTGCTGCATTTTGCACTTGGAAGCCAAGTTTTGGGAGGTGCTGCACTTTTGTTTAGTACAGATCTCAGTCTAGAACTCAGATGTGATAACCTGATGGTTTAAAAGGGATTATCTAAATATGGGTGCAGTATTTGAAGTCTGATTTCTATATCTGGTTCTGTCCAATTTCTCAGCTACTTAACTTTGTTTTAAAAAGGCATGAAAATTAAGTCCGTTTGACTCTAGACCAGAGAGGTGCTGCTTCCCACTTTCACCCTTCCTACAAGAGACTGCAGTCCACTCTGTCAGGAAGCAGCTCCAGCTGAGGACCGAGCTGTGAAACTCCCTTCTGTTGTAGATAGCTGAGAGATTGATCTGGCTCCCTGAGCACCAGGGTGACTTTCCTGAGCAGTGCAACTCCCTAGCTACTGGAGTAGAGGATCAGGTGCATGCTCTGGATGCCTATTGACACTGTCTGTTCTCAAATTGTACACACCCCACAAAATCTCCTGGAGGTTTTCTCCTCTGGTAATCAGTATTAATGGGACAGCACATGAGGGTGGCCATGGTTTCATAGTAGGGTTTTTTCACTGTGAGTTTGCTTAGCAGCTGTTTTGATGCTGACTCACTGCCCTGTGAGAGCAGCAGGAGTCTGTTGTGGTCTTTCTTGCACCTATAAGCCATTCTGTTGAATCTACACTGAAACTTGTGACCCTGTCACCTTTAGGTTTTGACAGTAACAACTTTTCTAATAAAAACTTCTAATAAATGTCAATCAGCAAATTCCTTATCAGCTTTGTGAAGCACAGTTAGTGAATAATACATGCAAACTGCTTGAGTCAGAGTCTGGGTCAGTATGTATGCCATACTGTCAGATTTGCTGCTGATTTCTGAAGAGTTCAGTTTGGATCAAATTTTGGGGCAATTTCACTTGGCAGGTGTTAGGGTTGATTTGGGCTTTTGTACTGGTAGGTTGTTTTGGTTTTTTTTCACCACCCAAAGTCTGAGACCACTACCAGTTCATACGTAGAATATTCTTGGTACTTGGAAGCTACCTATTTTTCCAAATATCATTCTCATAAAAGGGGGAATAGTTCTCAGAGAAGATTCTTTTTAAAATTCCCCAAAAGGAGAGACCAAACCTGAGAGGTGTTAAACTGGTAAATGATAATGTGAAAATTCTACAAAATTCTAGGCAACCGAAAACTGTTGTGGTCAGCGCTGCCAACCTCAACAATTGTTCTGTAGAAATATACACTCTTCAAATATAGGGAACAGCACCCTCTAAATGTGACATAGTGTGCCAGCTAGTTCATGTTAAGCATGTTAGTATTTCATTAAAAAAGTGCAGAGACATTCGGGAGATTTTGAACATGCCCATAAACTGGCATCTTAAACTTTTACTCCAGATGAAGGAATGTGTTCCCTATTTCATGTGCACTGTGTACTCTGCTCTTAAAAATAATCCCTGTCTGCTAACTGAATAAAAAAGGCATCCTCTCACTACTTATAAATACCTGTATTTTAGAGCAATGCATTCTTCAAATGTATTTAAGTGGTTGAAATTTAAGCAATTTAAAATGTAAGTAGATAGCCCCTTTTTATAAAACACAATTTTATTTAAAAAAATCAAATTACTTTTAGAGTATTTTTCTGCAGTCTGTAGCTAAGTACAGAATTCATATGGTTTTTGAGCTGCATCCTTGGTATTCAGGGAAGTGAAGACATAATGATAGATGTTTTCCTGAACTGAAAATGTGCAGTATGAGTGTAAATCTCAGGGGAAAGTAATGTTAGGTGCAACTAAAACATGTAAATGGAGATGAAAAGACTGAGTTAACTTTACTGTTAAAAGAAAATAGCATACAACCAATTACAGTAGGATCAATAGAAAAACAAGATAATTGTTCTTGATGCTAGAGTGAAATATTGCTAAATGAAATACTGAACATGTCTGGAAAATTGTGTTTTGCTCTTACATAGCAATAAGAAATTTGACAGAGAAAAATATGATCATTGTCTTAGACTCTTATCCTTAGTATGAAAGGTTGAATTTCTGCCTACATGTCAATATATTGAACAACATATGTTTGATCAAAACCAGGAAGGAGTGTTTTAGATTCTTTCAATCTCCATAATTTTTTTTTCCTACCCAACCCAGGCTTAGACCTTCCTTGCCTGCAGACTACGACAGTAACAGCAGCTGCTGATGCACAGGCAGCCTTATGCAGGGAACTGCTGCTGGAAAAAGTGCCAGAATACACAAACAAGAAACTCTGACTGAGCAGACAGCTCCGTGGAGCTTGTGATCCTTCTGTGCATGATCAGAAGCTGTTGCTTCCTTTGGCTAGGTAGAAGAGTCATAAGTAGATGATCAGGAAAAGATAGAAAAAAGAGGCTCCCACCATACTCTTGTAAAATTGTAATAAAATAAAATCAGAATTAAAGTTTTACTGTTGCTTGTTCATTGTGCGCACATCAAAATGAGTATATAGCTGTAATGGAAATATTATTTTCTTAAATATTTTAATAAAAGAAAAAGAGGAAAAATAATATTTCTTAGACTTTTTATTTTCTAACTCTCCTTTTTCTCTCTGTATTTGTGTACTAGAGTTGAATTTGTGTTGGAACACAGGTGAATCCCTAATGGCCTCCACTATTTTTTCCCTGAGATATTAAAAGGAGTGCTTTAAAGGTCAGACTGAGAAGCCTGAATTCTCCTTTCACTCATCTTGTTTTCCCTCTAGTATTATTCTGCTGCTATTCGTGTTTACTTTTGATATAAAATTCTGTATGAGGAAATTGAAATCATACAACAGAATGCAAGAAGTGAGGCAGCACACTTTGGAACTTAGGCCTTCCATGAAAATAGCTTCTGTTCCCAGACATTTCTATTTTTCCTTCTGTGTGCACCAAATTTTAGGTAGCTACTAATGTAGCCAGAATGCAAACACAACAGTGTATATTCATTTTTAGTTATAACAAATGTGCTATTAAACAGGTCACTGATAATGGCAATTTTATGGCTTCTGAGGAATTAACAGGTGTGTCTAAAGTCAGGCTTGCCAGCAATCCTGTTATTCTGATTTTTCAGATATGACAAGTATTGCAGTGCAATGCAGCAGAATGTAGAATTATCTGTAGTACCAGAATTATCTCAGGTCCTGCAAACAGCAATTACCTGAGTGCAAGGTACCTTGCCTAATTTAACCAGCTGAGAAGTTAATATGAGCTTTTCAAGTTTCTGCCCTTGCTCACCTTTACTCTGTAGCAAAAGGTGTCAGAAGCATCTCCTGCATTTCCATGAGCACAGTGAAAAGCACCTCAACCTTTGTATGGAGAAACCCATCTTTGCTTATGTCTCCTTTGCTCTACCCAAGGCATAGCCATTTTCTATAGTGATATTTAATATACCCCTTTACATTCTTTGACATCTAGTAATTCAGTCTGAACACAAGAATCTAGGTGTTTAAAAGACCAAATAATTAACACTCCACTACTAGGATGCAGAAATATCCCCCCACCATGACAAAAAAAACCAAAACCAAAACCAACCAAACAAAAAAACCCAACAAAACCAAACCAAAGCAAACAAACAAAAACAAAAACCAAAGAAGAGATATTAAGACATGAATTTAGAAGTCAGTGTTACAGTTACAAACAGACCTCAGGGTTTAATGGAATAGGAACTCCATGTAATAATCTAGTGTGTACCCCCAGTGTGCAGTGCTGCAGTTTAGGACAGAGCTCTCCCAGGACAGTAAGGGATACAGGTTTTTTAATTGTACCAGACTCCATCCCAGTAACTGCATTCAGCAGTTTGAAAGATTTTTAGGGAGAGAGGGCATGCAAAGAATAATACTGGTAATATCCATGCCCATAAAGTTAGAAAGTCATATTTGAGTAGTATTTCTAAATGCATTCTACTTTGCAAAGGTTTTATAAGGAAAGACAAGTTGGCTAATTTAATTGCTGTACACAGGTGTGGCAATAGGCATTTTGGCTGTTTCCTTTTAATTTTACATTTATTAAATTTGTTTCTCATTTCCAATCACGTCAGTAATTGGGTATTACACTGTTTATGCATTTGGAAGATTGGTTTTAATCATCCTTTGCCCATATTATTAGAAGCCTTTTCCAAGAACAAACTTTTATTCTTCCTGCTTCTGGAGTCTTTTTAAATAAAAGTTTCCTTATACTCAACTTGTCTTACCAAATGCCTCCCGAAGTTTGTTTGGGTCAGTAGAAGGGCTGGAGCTGTCACACATATGCCAAAAATGAGCAAGACAGAACATCTCGAGTGACTTGGTTGGAAAAAAATTTATAAAATTAATTGGGAGAAGAACCCTAGAAAATTGGAAGACGCTTGTGTGGCTGAAAGGATACACAGTATTCTTTTAGGCTGCTGGAGAACTTGTTCACATAACTTTTTTTTGAACTCAAGAATTTGGGCCCTGCTATCAGTAATATCAATGCATGTTTGGGATATAATAAATCTATGTTCGTGGCCTTAGTTGCCATTCAGCAGAGCAATAACTGCACTGATGGAATCATCTGCCTTCAGATGATGTACTAAGTTCTGCTGGCATGATTCTAATATCTGGAAACAGTAGAGTTTCATTTTAGTATTAAAAAGTATCAAACACTCATTTTCTTTATTTATCTTTCCCTCCTATTTTGTAGAACAGATTCATGCTTCTCCTAAAAGGTTGTGTTTTCAGTTCATATATCCTCCATGATGATAAATATTAAATCAATCTGATGATTCAAGTAAAAATAAATTACCTGTTTAGTCTGGCAATAAATAGTGATGACAAGGCTTAAATAGCCATGGACCTCTAGGTAAGCACTTGCTCCCAAATAAGGCTCTTCTGTAACTAGGTTAAAACATAAATAATCTGCTGTGTTTGCCTGTGTTGGTCGGGAATAAGCTGACCAGTAATCTCTTTATAGAAAAATTCACATAAATCAAAGGAGATACACAAGCATAAATCTGGAACAACATATATATGATTTGAGATTTAATTCTATTTTTGAAGCAAAGAGAGGTTTGTTTTTTTTTTTTTCCCTAAAGTTGTTATGACTATAGCACACACATATTTCCTTTTAAAAAGGCGATACTATCAATAATATTCAGAAAATATTTCTTGCTTCCCAGGAACATTCTCCCCCCTCCCCTTCCTTGTTTTTCCCACTGTTTATAGCTTAAAATAGATGAGAATATTACACAGAAGATCTGTAGGCTTTTCTGGGTTATTTCCTTATTTGAAACTATTTCCTTTCAATCTCAGAGCTGTTGGTAACCAGGCATATCAGATGTTTCTGCTCCTTACTCTAGGACTGCAGTCTCAAAAGGCAGCTCTGACATCAGTAACTGAGTGTGTCCTTGGGGATAACTGAATTCCATCAATTTCCTGGACCATATACTGACTATAAGAGGTGGTTTTTCCCTAAGTGCTGATGGCTGGAGTAATTTTGGCTATTGTAACCCTCTCCTGGTATATTGAATGCATATTACAATAACACTTCATCCAAATTAATGTGAAATTATCCTTATGGATGTAGAACATTTCTAAACTAGCTGAGGTCAATAAAATGATGCTCACTTCCAATTTGAAGTTTATTATATCTTAACAGGAGAACAAAACCCCTCATGCTTTAAGCAGACCCTGCTTTTTCCTTGCTTTTATATCAGTGCCTCACTATTTTTACTGCTGGATTTTTTTCAATGTCTTGCCTGAATCTTGTCATCTTGCAGTGCACAAAAGTATCCTGTTTACTCAGAACATAGAGAACAGACTACTCTAAAATAGCAAAAAAAGGAAGCAGTAAACTCAGACTTTGAGAAGGGGAACACATGGAACTAAGCAAGATAAATTAGTGAGCAGATGACACCTGGGGTGAGATTTTGAGAGGAGAAGCTGAAAAAATGCACTAGCCTGTAGGGAAATAGGTTACCCACCTGCCTTGTTGTAACTGGAATACCTCTTCTGCTTGTTTGCCATCCTTAGGAATCCCTAAGATTGTTTTCACTGTTTGCAGTAAGAAACTGTTTTAAATGGAGGTCTAATTCTATAGAGAAAAAAGAAAAGCTAATGGTTGTATTCTTCATGGCTAAGGGGAGAGAAATAACATGTTGCTGGCAGTCTTGCAATATGGTACCTGCTGCAACACAAACAGAACCAGAATTTTGTTACAGGTTGCAAATTTCTTTCTGTGTCCTTGAAAATTCTCACAAGAGTGCAAGCATTGCTCTTCATTTGCAAATTGTTAAAGTTGTTATCATTCTTGTGTTACCTTATCCTAATTTCCTTAGCTTGTAATAGCTGTGGCCTATTTACTTTTGAGGTCTAGATCATCTTGGTTTAGCAGAGGCATGGTTACCAGGGGCAGTTTCTATTCCCTCTAGAAGAATGCTTTTATGATTATAATGTTTATAAGCCTCGAGTGAATGGTTGGGAGGACAACGCAGCACTCAGCTCCAGATGGCCCAGTTTTAAGCTACTAACTTCTTCTTTTGATTCTTCTTTTTTTTCCTTTTATTTTAACAATTATTTATTTCCTATTTCCACAAAGTACATTTCTTACTACAAGTGAATTTTCTATGGTTTTAACTTTTTACCAAGCTATTGTGTGGGCAGCTTCACTTACTATGTCTGCTTCTTAGAATGACTTTTAAAGACATTGAAATTGATCTCATTTGTCTTCTGAAATACAGAGCTGGTTAAACTGTGAAACCTTAATGCCTCTCACTTTTGAAAGCTGTGAGAACTGTGCCAGGCCATTTGGAAATCAAATTATCAAAATCAAATTATCTAAAATCAGAATGATCAAAAATCAACTTTTATTTTATCTGCTTCAGCATGGTTAGACATCCTCATGACTTCATCACGGTTAGACAAACCTTCTTTCGCTCATGGAATTCTGCCATTTTATGCATGGTGTAGCTAAAACCTGGAGACTTCAACTTTTGAAGAGGTTGGTATTTTTTATTCAGTTCATCCCCTTAATTTTAACACTTCATTTGAATCTCAGCTTAGTTGCAGTTCACTTGCACCACAAAGGTGTTGAAAGCCAGTCCCAATCCTTGCTGGCACAAGAGCACTGTATGAAGAGATGTATTCTGTGCAGTCCTAGTTAGTAGTTTTATCTGCAATTGATACAAACTATATCTCAAATTGATCAGAGCCAAGTTTAAGGCCTTTTGTTTTCTCTTCATTGACTTCTTATTCTTATTCAGGATGATCTTGATTATTCAAGATATTCTCTTCTTTATGAAACTGATTTGGACAACCTGGTCTTGGAATGTTTAAAACTTCTTTCTTTTGATTGCTTGTTTCCTGAATGCCATGATATAGAATGGATTTGTCCTTTGCTAAAAAAATTAAAGTTTACTAAAACACATTTTGAGGAAATAGCTCAAAGAAGTCACCTGCTAAATGCTTTGAGGTGGAAAAAACCCCATCAATTTACTCTAAGCACGCTTCTCTTACCACCTGCTTCAAATAGATGACATTACACATAAGAATTCAGTCAATATTTTCAATGAAATAATTTGTAATGTTTTGTCAAGACCATAAGTGTTTCAGACCAGACTGTTAGTCATCTGATGCTCATTGATTGTTCATGACTGTAGTGTTCACATTCATTAGGCAGCTTCAGGAACAACATATGTTAGATAAGGAAGATATTTAGGAAGTGATAAAGAGATTAAAGCCATGAATTTACTTCTAACTGTGTTCCAAACAGAAGATGAATCAGACATAACCTTTTTGAATTCATTATTTCTCTTTTGTGTGTGAGAGATGCCATTTTTCCTGGGACAAGAATAAAGAAAAACTAAATATAGTAGAAATGTACATGAATTAAGTGGTCTGAGCTCTTCACATGTTTACAGAGAATGAAAGCAAGAGGTTTGAAAACCTGTCCCTGGCAGCACAGTCACTTTGCACTGTCAGGAGACCCAGCATGCTCCTCCAAGGCATCCAGTGCTAGCCACTGTCACCAAAAGCTATTGGCCCAGATGGAGATATCCTCATTTTGAAATATTGCTTTATTCCTCCATGCAGAGGCATGCATTACAAATTAATTGAACAGGCATGTTTATGTTAGCAGTATGGAGAGCTGAGATGAGAATGGAGAGATATACTTGTGTAAGCAATTCAAGTTCAGTGTGCTGGCAAATGCTTTCTTTTGGTAATTTGAGGCAGCATCACTTTTTCTACAATCAAGGCAAAAGCAGTGAGGCTGCTCATAGAAACAAGTACAAATATAAGTAAGTGAAACACAATGTTGGCATGTTTTACTTGGAGATAGAAGGGAAAAGGAAAGCAAAATTTAAAATATTTTCATATTTTTCCAACTATATATGTGGGCAAAATACTATTAAGTATCTTGTCTACTTGTATAGCAAGGAGCATAGCAATAGGAATTTTTGTGAAATTGCATTTTAGTGGTTGGCACACTTCTGTCTGGTTAAATTCCAGGTATGGGTTTCCATGACCAGTTATGCTAGTATCCAAGGTTTAATTTTGAGCATTTTTCCAGTAAATATTCTGACAATTCACCCTTTGGCATAAAAAGGTGTATGACTGCAGCTGGCTTTTGTTTTGTTTTCTTCTGTGGAGCCTGATTCCGTAGATAAACTCTGAGAACATCTGTTGTGATGAGCCTTGCAGGTAAGACAGCTAAATGAAAGCTTGGTTTTGAGAATCCCAAAGTAAATTTTCAGAGGGGAAAGTGTCCATGTCCTTTGGTCCTATCAAGCTGGGTATATGGGTAATGATCCATAACCAAAAATATAGATGCCTAGGAAGTTCTCATGTTTCTAAGTGGCGTCTGGTTAGAATCAAGTATTCAAATATTTAAAAACTTACTTGAAATTCAAGTGTTAGCTTGACATGGAGACCTGAATGGCACCTTTTGTAGTGGTTTTGGTTTGCTAATCTGAGTCATGGCACCATTTACGTGGTGGTTTCACGTTTGCTGAATTTTGTTTGCCAAAACAGGGAGATAGGATTTTGAGAGAAAAAGGCAAAACAGGCCCCAATTTAAGATAAACAGTTTGAACCTGGAGTGCCTTATATGATCAAGAGGTACTTAAAATTCAAGTTCTTCTGGAGTTCTGAGTCTGGTAGTGAACAAGTTTCTTGACTGTCTCAATGTCTTGGCTTTACTGTCCAAAGCCATATCATGCTGGTAGTGTAAAATTTCACACTGTACTTCAGTGAACCGGGCACTTAAAAAGATATATTGACACAAACTTAAACAGAATTCTGCAAAACTCCTGACCACATGCGAATCTTTCCAATTACAATGTTTTGCCAGTCTTTACCTCACATCATCATCTAAAGTTGTGCTTTCTTTTAGAGAAAAGTATTTATTTAATCTGACAAGAATTTAGCCACCCAGATTGAATTCTTAATGCTCTGGGCTCTTAGGAAGACCAGAGTATTTTGAGCCAGTTCTCAGGTCTGAACAGACAAAGAACCATTGATGAAGGTTGGTAAAAAAATTCTTATGATGCTGATTCTGGTTTTCTGGGTGTCTCGGTTTGGGGTTATTATCATCTGATGTGAGTGAGTAGCTTTGTCTTCTCATGTGAATATTTTCCCCTCAGGGATCTGAGAAAAATATTGATTTTTACCAATGTTTTGGTAAAACATAATACTCCTGGGAGGATTATGCTGTCAGGTGCTGGATGATCCTGCATCTGTAGAAGTGAGGCTGAAAACATCTGAAGCTCTCACGTTTCAGGCTCAGACTTTGGGTCTTGGTAGTATTCTAAGACATCAGCATTGGCTATCTTCAAAAAGTAATTTCATCTGCTCAAAATAAGTTCCAGGCATTTGTTTATGGAATTTAGTTGTTTATTGCAAATTTTGGAAAAAGTATAAAAGAACCTGCAAATAGCCTATGGTTTCCAAAGAGATTGTAATCCTTCAGTCAGAAACTGAGCTCCTTGCAGACTTGATGAGATTTGAACGATGAACATAAGTGCCAGAATGCATTTAATTTCTGCCCACTTTTCTCTATAGGCCTCCTGTGTCTGACACATCTGAGTGACACTCACAGGACAGGGATCCTGCAGTGGTTGTGTCCTCTGAGACACTTTTTCTGGGGCTGTATCTTATTTCCAACGTTACGACATGAGGGCATAGTGACTTTTACACATTGTAGAAAATTCCTTTAAGGTGGCTTTCAAGGGGTAATCTTTTAGAACCTAAGCGACACCTAAATGGTGGATTTAAGATACCTTTACCTTTGGAAAAATATGAGTTAATTCAGTGTAAGAAGTTTGGCTTTCACCACAAAGTCAGTGTGAAATTGCAAAGGAAAGTAAATGATTTGCAGCTCTCAGGAGCATTTTAGAAACAAGTGCTGCGTGGCTGTTCCAAAACAGAGCAATTCCTGGAGGTCAGCACAAGCTGTCAGATCTGCTTGCACTTGCCCTGTGCCAGTTTGTCTCCTCTAATTGCAGACAGGACTTTTACACTATAGAAAAATCTCATACCCTGTTCTGATAAGAAGATAGGATCTATCATAGCATGGTTATTTTTTTGGATATTTTTTATTGTTTGAATGCACACCAACCATAAATTTGCACTTAAAAGGATGCCTGTATTTTATATTATGACATATACATTATCACTTACTTGAGTAGTTCTTTTAGCTAAATTTAGAAAGACAGTTTTAGGTCATGAAGTCTAGAGAAAAATTTCAAATACAGAAAGAGAATATGTTCCATTAATATGCCATGTATGAATTATGTGGAAAACATTTGAAATGGAGATTGATTGTTCATCATTCTCCATCCTAGCAGATTTTATTATAATGGATTCTCACTGGAGTGCTACATGCACACATGCACAAATGCACACACAGAGCACTTAACCTATCCAAAAAAACTGGGCTTTCTGTAGTGTTTAGGATGGATTTAGTTAATTGAGTATTGATTTAAAGAATTTGGAATACAACTGTCCTAAATCTTTGGTTAGGACACTTCTATGGCATCTATGCTGTACAAGCATCAGTTAATGCGTCCTCAGTCATTGGGACTGGAATGTGCCAGAATAGACTACAGGAGAATGACCTGAATTGAGAATGGGATCAATGTTGAAATCCACACTGAACTGACAGTGGAATGAAAAATGCACAGGTCAAAGACAGTTGAGCAAAATAGTCTGCCCAGTAAGATCTGCATGTAGCAAAACCATATAAATCAGCTGAGAAAAGTCTGAGAGCTATGTAATCTTCACTGAAGATAAAGTTTCTTTTAATTTACAAGAGGAGTTTAATGATTTCACAAAAACCTGGCAGTACTAATTACCATATTGATATCTAGTTCAGAACAGTTCTTTGGAAATAATTTCTCATTTTCTTTCAGACCAATGTATTATTATCATTTTATTTAGGCATGTCAGCACCTTCTCTTTATTGAGGAGAATATGCAGTTTCTTTTATGAGTGTATAAATATATAATCTTCCATGTCCCTGGGTGCACACATATCAATGTGTGTATATACAAGTATACCCAGATACACTTAAGACCTTCATATTTTCCACGAGAGAATTTTTCATTACCTTGTTATATCATGCTAAGACCTTAAGAGCCCTTTATGTCAGTTGTAAAGATGTCAAGTTCTATTAATAAAGGACTTAGACATGAGCATGACTTGGAAAATACATTTGTCTTTAGAAATAAAAATGGCATTCTTCTTCTATGGTTTAAAAAAAAAATCAAGGCATTTCCTAAAAACTTTTAAGAAAAAGAAATTACTGCAATTATTTAATCCCTAAATTTTATTAAATGAGCAAATTAGAATCAATAGAAATCAGTAGTTGGAAAAATGTCTTTCAGGTTTCAAGTTCCAAAATTACTCTTCTTCTCATAGAGAGCTTTAGTACAGAAGGCCTCTTGCCCTTTTGTGTGTTCTCAACTCACTCTCAAATATGTGGCCATAAGATGGATAGTACTGTCTTGGGACAGATGTTTAGGGGAAGACTGGAGTAAAAATAACCTTCAGCTAACTTGCTTTGGCAAAACTGTAGGATATATTATCTGTGTTTTGTCTACTTTCAGAGCTTAAGTGAACCACAATGGCTTTGAAAATTACTTTTAAAAATGCTCGAGTTCCAGAAAGCCAAGTATTGTAGAAGACAACTTTTTCCAAACTTTCAACATATAATAGTGAAAGGAAATCTCTCACATTCATATTCTTAGAATACTGGTGTTGAGTCATGAAGAAGAATCATGCAGACATGCTGTAACCTAATGCTCTCTTTATTCTAGTAAATTATAGTTCTCATGTGCATGACTCCTTTTTTGCCTGTCAGTTTATTTACTCAACCTTTCAACTGTTTATAGTGTAAATATGATGAGTTTGAACTTATCAGTTCACACGACCCACCAAATCTCCTTGTCACTACCAATTATTAGTGTTTAGTACTACACTTAGACCTGTGTCTCTGTTTCCCTCTGCTGTTCTGCTGAGACATTGCTTGTTTTCCCAGTCTAAGCCCTGTGCTTGGGAAGCCACACTTAGATCACTTTGAAGCCAAATTGTGTTACTTGCTTGCCTACAAACATCTGCCAGAAGGTCTCCAAAACTATTAGAACACAAGGTTTATGGTGTGTCCACAGTACACAAAAGCATTGGGATGCAGATGTTTAAAAGCCCTATAGCAGACAAAGGTGGGTTTTTGGGGTGGTACAGCTGGCAATGACAGCGACAGAGATGTCATGTCCCACCTATTGGATGAAAATTTCTTTGACTGAAGGTAAGATGAGCTAAACAGAAAGCCCCAAGATGGAAAGCAGTTTTTCCACCCACTGCATTTCCACCAAGGATATCCAGCGGGTTTGAAAAACCCTGTAAGGGTGGGTGGGATAGAAGGTAAAACAGAAGAGGGAAACTTCCACATCTAGATCTGTTGCTGTGGAGGGAAACTTTCAGGTTTTGATTCAGTGGAAAAACAAATTGTATCTGAGAAGAATAAAGATATCTAAAAATATCCCTTAGATTTATTTTCATATATGAAACACTTTCAGAGAAGACAGAAACCTTAACAATTTCTTCAGATGTTTTTTCACAAACATAAAACCCATAGATACAAACTTAGTTGCTGAGGTATGCCTTACTCATACTTGACTCTTGACTCTTCCTCTCACTGATATAATTCTTTTTCATGAGTTTTGATCTTACTTTGGGAGGTTTCATATGCCACTTTCCTGTGATGTCGATGCCATTAGTCAGTGAGGGGCTGACACGTGCCCAGAGCAGTGGGGAGTTGAGGCCAGGCACTTTTACCCTAAGTCATCCTCTCTGACTGGAAGGGATCTGGTGCTGGAAGGGTGCTCTCATGTGGGAAGGGTGGGCTTTTGGTTGACAGTTCTGCTTCAGACTTTCACTGGCCAACTAAGAAAGTGGAAGATAACTCCAAATGATTAGTGAAGGCTTTAAAGGTGTTTCTAGAAGCTGTTTTAGTGGGTCATGGCTGTGGCTGTGCAGTGTTGGCTCTTCCTGACAACGTCATCCAAACCTGCCAGTGGATGATGTGCAGTATTTATGCCCTCACTTGAACCCTCAGTATTCAAGGCTGGCTCCATCTGCCGCGTCCTTGACAGCACTCAGCCAGGATGGAGTGGCAGCTGCACTGCAGGGTGTGGGGCCTGGCTGTAAGGAAGGGAAATCCTCCTGCACTGCAAGGAAATCCCCCTGCATAGCAAAGCTCTGCAGAGTTCACCACCAGCAGCAGCAAATTTACTCACACTTGTGTCTTTTGGTAGGCAAGCAAATGCCTGTTGAAGTCGGAAATCTGGTCCTATTTTGTTTACATAAAATAACATTTACCTCGATTTAAGTCACTCCAAAGGACCTGATTTCTGTCCCCCCCCAATTTAAAATATTTATGTGGAAGTTCTCATATTGTGATATTTGTGCAAGGTCTTTAGAAATATCATATGAACGGAAGTACATAATTTAATATTATTTGAAGCATTTTATAACACTAGGTTATATGATACCTAATAATGAACTTCAGTATAATTTTCAAATTCACTTAGGCATGAAAGGAATATTATCTTATCTAGTATAGATTGTGGTAAAAATGCATTTAGATGTTATGTATTTGACAAGTCAGAAACTAACATTTCTCTGAAACACAAAGGGCTGCTCCGCCCATCTTTAACCAGCCTTTGCCAACTGCATTTTAAATTACAAAATGGGAATTTTCTAGTTGCACAGAATCCAAAATATATTTGGATTTGCTTTCATTTGCTAAATGGACAGGGCATAGTATGTGACACAACTGGCACACCTGCTCATCTGAAGATCATGAAGCCACTGATTAGGAGCCAAAAAAGCCTCTGTGCTAACAAATATTTAACATACATGTGTATATTTGCAAGAGAGAAATATATTTTTACATTTGTAAGAGAAACACAATTAGAAAAGGCAAAGGACCAGTCTGGTTCTGCAGACTCCAGTTCAGGTAGTCGATTTTAAGCTGTTTGAAGGTAAGCTCTATGTTATTTAAAAATCTTAGTTCTTCTAAATAAATAGCAGCAAATGTTAGATATTTTAAGCAGAAAGAACTCATGACTGAAAAACAAGGAACAAAAAGGCTTATTAAAGTAGATCTGAGGTTCTTTAGGAATATATGAATTTTCAAAATGTGTATCTTTTGAGCATTACAAAAGAAAAAAGTATGTATATGTATGTATACACAGAAACACACATGCTATATTTGTAGAAGTACAAATGTAAAGCAGAAAGAAGTAATGCAAAGGCACCTTATTTTATTGACATTTGATGAAATCACAGCTATTCTGGGAAGCAAGAAATATATGAGCTGTTTCAAAGCTGTATAGAAATAAATGAAACAAAGCAAAAAGGTAGTCTTAGGTTGCCTCAAGTATTTCTCACAAGCACAGGCAAATATAGGTGCTTATTTTGGCATGGACACTCAGGACTCCCTCTCTGCAGCCAGGCTCTTTTACTTGCTGAACACTACCAATTAAATTTGAGTATGAAATATAACCTAAGCTGATCAACCTTGCTGAGATTTAGTTAACTCTGAGTGAAGAAAAAAGTATAATGTTAGCTGTTCTAAGTCAGAAATAGTGTGCTTGCAAACTTTATATCCTTGTTGGAAGGTGTAAAATCAATATGTTAGCCCATAAACTCTGTCTATAACCTGCTCATGGGACAGATTTGACTTTGACCTTCCTCTCTCTGGATGTCTTGGTATTTTCACTTTTGTACAAGAGACCAAGCTTCAGAAAGTATGTAGATATTGGCTCTGATGGCTTTATGTCTTTAGTGTTTAAATAGAATGTATTTGACCTCATGAATTTTTAAATTGTATTAATAGATACAAACATTGGTATCCCACACATTTATAAATTAATAAGAAGCCGCAAAGGGAAGCAATAAATAGTGAAAACTAATGAAAGTGAAATCTGATGCATGTCCTGGAATAGTTTTGACAGACACAGTACCCATTTTCTTTGGAATTGTTTTATGGACCTGTAGCTCTTTTACAGATGCATTTAAATTTCATCTGTGCTCAACCAGGTGTTCTTCAGATCTTGAAAGGAAAGAGATTTCTTTCAGCTCTCCATCCTCCCTGGTATGTATACAGTACTGTGTATTTTCTTTTTTGAACTTACATATGTATTTTTCTCCAAATGTATTGCATCTAAGGTGTAAAATCCTAACACAGGAACAGTACCACTTATAGCAAATGCTGTACAAATACTCAGATAGGCATGATTCTGATTTTAATTCTTTACAATTATCTTAAAAAGAAGGTAAAATAAGCAAGTGGGGCAATCAATAGCTGGGAGCAAATCAGAATTTTAAAATCCAAACAAACAAAGTTATGTATAATATTTTGCTGGAACAGACAGAGGATAAAAGCAAAGACTAATCAAACTTCCTTTAGGGGTGTTTTTGTGCCTCTCTCTAAAGATATCCAGCCTCACTATATATAGTCTTGTCAGCTGTCTTGCTACTCAATTCCCCTGGCTTTCCTTGGGGCCCTAAAGTTGGTGGTTTTACACTGTAGCTAAGGCAAAAGAAAAAAGTTTTCTCTTAAAATATCCTATTGGTTCTCTGGCTGTCTCTGCCCAAGTACCTCTAGAAATGATAGTAAAGAGAAGTGCTTTCTCTGAAGGCTTTTTGAGCATCTTGTTTTGAAGACCTTTTAATGACCTGAAATACCTAAGCAGTACATATTAAATAAACAAATACAAATAAGTCAGGGAGGTTTCTAGAGCTGTCTGATTCTTGTGCAACAAGCAGCCATGACTTTTGGTGGCTGTGACATATATATATAAATATGTCCCCAAGAGTGAAAATTGTCATTCAGTGAAATAAGTAACCCTCATCAAGGCAGATCTCTGCTGAATTGCATGTGCTATTTTACAGTGACTGGTGCAGACCAAACTGGAGAGAGACTCCACTGGAATGAATGGCAATTTCATGGCAATTCATCCAAACATTACTCATATCTTCTGGCAAGGTTATCTAAGGATAGAACTATAAAAAGAAAGTGTTTAAATGAGCTTTTAAATCAGCTGTAGAGACTGCAGGTCTCTACAGTATCCTTGTTTACAACTGCTTTCATACATGAAATACATAAGAATGAGGTATTTTCTGCATTTAACAGATGAATTAAATAAAAATTTTATTACACAGTGAAAAGTTAAAGTACTACTGACTAAGGATACTAAATCATTTATTGTACAATAATATATTTGAAGGAATGAGCAGATGTTTAACTGTACTAAAATGCAAAGAAAATTTTCCCTATTATTGAAGTCCCATAGGCATTTTTGATTGAAGGGAGATAGCTATCAGATTATTCAGTGTGAATGGTCCCAATAAAACTTCTCTGTAACTCTGATTCATTTTATTAATCTATATGGTGGACTTTGGACATGGAAAGTCACAAATCAATTTTCAGTCAGACTGACACTGAAAGACTGTGCATAATTGAAGATCCATCAATTCAAGCTTGATATTTTCCCCAAGGTGCAATTTCAAGGAAAATAAAAATCACAAGTTCCTTTGCATATCTGGTATCTCATAGCAGCTTTAATAAAAAATTTCTTCCTCCTTCGTTTCAGAAAACATTCACATGGTGGTATAATCAATCCAGCTGACTCATAACTTCTTTGCATAATAGAATAAAATAATAAAATGTCAAAATAGCTGTTGTGCTACAGGAGTACTTGTTTTGCCTACTGGTTACTAAAAGTAACATTTTACTAATATCTTTGTGATTGACAAACACTTAAGAAGTTACAGGTATTCAAGGGCATGCTAATCAGCAAAAAAAACATTCTTTAATGCAGGTAATAGGGCAAAGCTTGTAGAAAAAACTTAATGCAAATGTTAGTTTTGGTAGAACACTTTGCTACTGAACTTCTTAGAGCTGTCCAAGAGATCTTTGCTGTCAATGAATGAAGAAAAAAGAAGTAGGAGAGATATTTCAGAGACTGTATTACAGTTATCAAAAGGTGTGCTGTATATTTGATAAGCTATCCAAGTTCCAGAACAAGAAACTTCCAGTGTGCAGAGTTCCGAGCAGAAATCATGAATAAAAAAATCTTCTTATTTTAATTTTTTTTCTTTCAGGAAATGAGCAAGTCTGGAAGATCTTGATAACACTACAGAGAAAGACAAGAAACAATGTTATGGTAAACATGACTCTTAGCAAGATCTGCAGCAGTGTTATTTGAACTAAACCTTCTGTATGAAACATTCATGACTGACAGAAAAACTAGGATGGACTTAATAAATATTGCTGTTATGTTTTAACAGTTTTCCCTGGTTTTTTTTTCTTACTGGTTCATAAGAAAAATGAGAAAAAATGTTTAATATTTTCCAGTCTATTATCTGCCAATCTTAGCACTGGTTTATAACCACAAAAATTCTTCTAAGAATACCATTCTTTGCCAGATTAAGACACCTTCTGCTGTATTATTCAAAAGTTATCTCAGCAGAAGGTGTAATGAAACTCTGGTAGGTGTATATGGGATTATTTTACCTTCTTGCAACAATTTATATGACACTCTTGGAAGCTGGAAGCTGAAATATTAAAGAACCTGTTTTCTGGAAGAGAAGTTTAAATATTTTGTTATGAAAATGAAGAAAACTAAGACATTGATTTGCCTCTTTTTTCTCCTCCTCTTGCCACTTCTTCCTGCTTTTTTCCATTGGAAAATAATAACACAATATATAATTACATATAATAAATAAATAATAATATGTATATAACTGCAACAAAAAAAAAGAATTGTAATAATAAAACATTCCTAGCACATAAATCAAAGGGGCCCAGGTCACTGGCAGATAACTCTTGTCCCAAGCCACGCAAAATAGCAGTTTGAGAAACCATAATCCTCTTGTCTGGGGAGCTCTTTTAGGATTCTGGCTTCACCTGATGTAACTCTGTTCTCTGTGGATGGAAAAATGCATCTCTGCCAGATTTGGCATCTTGCTTTTTTGACCTAGGAAATAAGTCTTAAAGTGCATACTTGTATTTCCTGATCTGTATTTCCACACAGGACTTCTGTGTCATGAGTATTCTGGCATCAGCTGCAGCAGAACTGTCAAGAGGAAAACCAGTTTGCATTTGAACAGTCATTTGTAGAAATGTGCCCTTTCATATCACTTGATATTGGCTCTTTAACCAAATCTGCTTTGCTCTAGGCAAGGATAGTTAGTTGTTAACCTCTGGCAATACTTGAATTCAGTAAGAATTTTGGATCTCCATTCAGAGATGGCTTCACTTAATGCAAATCCATTTATCTCTTATTCTAATGATCAAGTGGACCCAAATACAAGTTAAAGGACTCTGTGGGATTTTCTTGGTACTAAACACCTCCAATCACATGCCCATCCTTGCTGCCACACTCCTGTGCAGGAAGGCTACAAAGTGTTGGCATAGAATGAGATGGAATTCCAATAATGATCACCCTATTTGAGAAGACCCAACCTTCAGAAACCTTCTCATAGCAGCACAAGCCATAGAATCACAGGATCACAGAGTGGTTTGGGTTGGAAGGAGCCTCAAAGGTCTTCTTGTTCCAACGCTCCTGACATGGACAGAGAACCTTCCATGAGACCAGGTTACCCAGATGCCCATGCAGCCTGGTCTGCATACCCCCAGAGATGAGGACTCCACAAACCTCTCTGGGATAAAGAGAATTCTTTTGAATTTTTCTGGTGGCCATAATGAAAGGCAGAAGGCAGAGGATAAATATATAACACTAAAGATACCTGATAGGACCAGAAAAGCTTCACACTTAATGCCTGGGCGTCTGGCACAGGATGGCAGCAATGACTGATGTTGCCAATTTGCTCAGATCTCACTCTTAAAAATATCACTCAGGTTGCCTGGACCAGTCTATTGTTTTGGGAATAGCTAAGGCAAGTAGTTAATTAAAGCACACATGTCTTTGGGAAAAAAAGAAAAACAAAAGTGGTTAATGAGAGCAGTTCCTTGGTCCTTCAGCACTAGCAAAGTCACATTAGAGTGATAAATACTGGAAAATGAGATGTGTGATAAGATGCTAAGAAGATGTTAATATGTGAGTTTCAAATAGCAAGCAGGTTATATCTGAGCTGTATTAACGAAGGTCACCTGTAGAAATGGCAAAATATCTTGTGTGTTATGGAACAGTAACATTAATTTTTCAGGAGAATGGGAAAGGTGAACATTCCAGGTGATGAAAGTGAACAGAGATGCCCACTTACATCAGCCATTGTACACAAGAAGTAAAATGATAAAGACCAAGATCTGAGTTTTGCAACCTATATCTTACATTTTTTATTTCCCTGCTGTCATATCAGGCAGTTTTAATACCTCAGAAGCAGCTTGTATACAGCTCTGACATTTATCTTTCTGCACATCACAAGACTGTTAGTAGAAAACCTGGTGGAATATATTAATTGACTCTACTGCACATACATAAAATACATATTTTTCTTTACTTTTTTTTGAGTAGGGGAGTTAGTTTTATCTCTTTCTGAATCCTTTATTTTCAGTTATTACACAGCATTGGACAACAAGATGGTCTTCATTTCTCCATGGCACAGCTCAGCTTTCTACCATAGTTACTTGATTATCCTCTTTCTTCTTCTCTCTTCATTCATATATTTTATTAATCAGGTATTCCCTACTAGTTTCCATCCTGAGCCTCATGGCAAACTGGCCTAACAACCTAATTTCCTGCAACTACATGTTGCTGATCTTGTATCCTCTTTATCCTGTAACTCTTTTGCAAGGCACACTCAAAGGTCTCTGACTCTTCTCTGTCACTACTTCCAGTATTGTCTTCTTTTTAATTTGAGGTAACCCTTGCATAACATTTGTGATACTTTTGGAAGCATCTATAATGCAAAATCTGGTTAAAACGAGACTACAAGTTTGCTGAAATGGACCAGTAGCTGACTATTTAAGGTGCTTTTGCTGCTTTTTAGGAATTTTTGTTCTGGTGTTTCTTCTGACAGCTTTGCAGATGACCTAGTTACGGGTTACAGAGTTGTCTGCAGGCTATAGGCTCTCTGTCCATCCCAGTAAAGAGAAAACATTTCTGTCAGGAAGGCCTAAAGAGAGAAATGGGTGTGGCTTTATTTTAGACAGTCAGGTAAAATAAATGTAGTGTGATGTGATTAGATCCTCATTCTGACTCAGTAATATTGTTCATTTTTAATAAACAATAAACAAAATCCTTGTACAGAAAAAGCTGTGTAAGCTTTGTTTTCATGTTGCGTGTGAACATTAGTCTAACATGCACACATATATATATTCCTAAAATGTATTGTGAAAGAGAAAGTAGCCAATCTGTAAGATCCCCTCTAAATGCGTGCCTTTCTCTGAGGCATAAATGGTACACAAGCAGGCACATTCTGAATCTGACTGAAGACTCATTTTGGTCCATGGAAAGAATAACTACATCTTTTTTCATCGGCACAAAACGAAGGGCAAAAAATGCTCTTTGGAATCGCAGTCCAGAACCTTGTGCTGGCTATACCTTTCTATTTCCAGCTTCATTAGCAGTGTGTATGAAACTATATTATTATTTCCCAGTTTTTCATTGTAATGTAATTTCCAGGAGTTCTGGAAGATATGAAAATTCCACAAGAAGTGAAAAACAAATTCATGACATTGAATATGAGTGAACAGCGATGAACTGGCAGTGCTATTGTTCTGGAATGAATGGTGATTTTCTTGGGTAAAAGATTTCTTTGGTATCTTTGCATATATGTTATCCTGCTTATTTTCTCAGGCCATCCCAGCCATAGCACAGGCCATGAATTTGTTTATTTACACTGTGTGTCTGATGATTTAGAAATATCCATGTCTCAAATTTCTTCTTTAGATGGACACAGATACTCCCACAAAACTGTAGTTCAGTGCTGAAAGGATGAAGCCCATGGATTGATAGATGGGAGTAACTCACCTGTTTTCAGTGCACGAGCTTAAGAAGGTGCAGGAAGATGTGACTTTTGCCCATTCTCATGCAACCTTCCTTCTGAGGCCAAGCTGTTCTGGTTCTGAGGGCTGGGAGGGCTCTTGCACCCAGAATTGAGGTCTATTGCTCATGACCTCTCACACTTAATGACAATGGCACTACAGTCCATAATCTCATGTAACCATCTAAAATGTCTCTATTGCAGTTTACAATCATATAATGGGCTCCAAATGACACTGAGTTACAGTCTCATGCATTCCTGTTGTACTATGAGAGAACATCAATATCCCGGTGTATTCCTCGAGCCTGTGTGTTGTGCTGGCATTACAAAGGTTGCTCACATCAGTGACTGCAGCAGTGACTCCAAAGGACTATTTTACCCCCTAAAGGTCAGCTGGATGGAGTAGAAACTGGACAGTAGGTCTGCCTCACAAGGTAATTGTTCCTGTCAGGAGCAGTTTTCTGTGAGACCAGAGACAGCACAATGGTGGGGAACAGCAGAGTCTTGTTTGCTGGTGAAAGTCTGTTGTATTTTTAGTTACCATGACTTAGGTACATAGAATGAGGTTTGCATCCATCAGAACTAGACCTGCTTTCCCCAGGCTGTGGTTTAGACATTGCAATGTTTCATTTCAACCCTGCCACTGCTGGATTAGCTTTCACTGCTGTACAGTTTTACATGCAGCTTCATTGTTTCATCCCATTTAATGTATTTCCTCAACATATAGTTAATTAAAAAAAAAAATGTGGATGCAGCATCTGGTGTTGAAATGCATTTCGTGGTACTGAAGTGATTTTAAATAGCCTGTTTCTTTATGTCAGCTCCTTCATGGTTCCTGTGGTAAGTTTATAGTTGTGGGTAGTGCCAGAAATCTCCTGTTAAGAGCCAGTGAAAATTGGTTCTGAAGCAGGAATCTGGACAATTAATTAATTCAATGCTCTGGCCATGCAGTGACAAGCTTAAAGAGCTATTTCAATACTTGGTTTCCTTATTCATATTTTTTTAAACATAATAATCTTGTATTTTATTGAATGCAATAAATGTTCACATTTCCAAGTTGCAGGTTAGTACGTATTTGTTTTCTTCCATATCTTTAAGAGTTCTACTACTAGTAAGTGGCTTTCACAAAAATAGCAAAGAATATGTTGAAATAGTTTATACTTTGAACATTTTAAGGGTAAATTTCAGAAACCACTGCAAGTGTTTTCTGTGTTACAGAAAGACTTAGTGAAAGTGATCAGAGATGGGATCTGTGAAAATTTTCAGGAGGGCACAGATGTGTCAGGGGCTTGAATTTTTTCAGTGTTGTTTCATATCTAAGTTACTTGAGGAAGAATGCACCTGTAGGAGATGGAGGACCATTGTTACTGAAACTTACATACTCTTTCACAAAACTTTCTGGGTTTTATAATTAAAAAAAGTTTCCTATATTTGAGTAAAGATTATCACTTTTGAAAAACAATTATTGATTCAAAAGCAGATTGGGTATGACTTCAAGTATAAAGGAAAGTGATATATCTTGATAGATAAAATCAGGTGTGGGAGTTTTTATAATATGGGCTGAAAATGAATCAAATCATGAGTCAAAATCAGGTGAGAATACCTGCCTTGATTTGTAGACATTTTTCACAAGCCAACCTGAGTGTTCAGAAATCATGAGTCAATTAGTGTAGTTAATGAGACAATGGAAGGGTACATATGATTTGGCTCCTATGCTAGTGATACGCTCAAAAGAGTGAGCTTCAATGAAAGAGCTGGGAAGTATAAATCCTTTTATGTTCCACCAAGTGCCAACAGCCATCTGATTTTAGGCCAACAAACTCTGGAAAGCAAATATAACAAATGTATGCTTCACATATTTTCCAAGGGATTTTGCAATATTAATTTTATTTCCAAGTAGTTGAATATTTTAGACCTGACACAGAGTATTCAGCCCTAAGTATACCCACAAATATTGCTATCATAGATGAAAGTCACTTTCAAGAGAACAGCAGGTTTCTGAGTTTATTCTGAGAACATATGAGACCAATGAAAAATCATTCCTCCATTATAAGACAGACCAAAAATCAAGTCTTCTAGATAAATTAATGATCCTTATTTTATAAAAGATGTTTGTAATTTTATTTTTCAGTTGAATATTTAAAGATTGACTTTTTGGCCACATGAGAGTAAAAAAAATGTGAATTCTATTTATTGGTTGTTTAATTACATAAAGCAGTAAAACTTCTTGGATATTTCAAGTAGCTCTCTCCTCATATATGTGTTGCATGCACTTGTATTCTGTGTGAATAGTATTTTCATTCCTGCAGTACTTGCAGTCAAGGGGTAAAAATGAGTAGATATCTCTTAGGCTTTGTTGTTATTTGGCAGAAATTATTATAACAAGAAGAGTATAGCACGATCACAGTCATACCAAGTTGGAAGCATTAGAAGTGCTGATTCCGAAGCTGATATTTACAGGTAACTGGTGATACAATATGAAGATCCAAACCAAAATCCCTAAGGATGAGGCCCAGAAGGAGCAACTGTCTGCACACAATGGGTACCCAGTGACAGAGTTTGCAATTAACTTCAGCTTCTTGGCAGATAATGAAGTTTCATACATTTTTTATTAGGAATTATTAATCCAAACATAAATGTCTATCAGAAATCACTCTGCTATTAATTTTCATTTTCTTCTAATTTAAATTGTTGTCATCCCATGGAACAGCAGAATTTCATGCAATTTTGATAATGAATGACAACAATCCCAACAGTAGGGAAATACTCAGGGTGCTACTTGAAATCAATTCTGGCTTGGGCCTGAGAATTCCCTGTGATGTTTAATAATGTATATATCTGGAGAAATTGTGATCCTCTAACAAATCATTTATAAATGGAAAAAGAAGGCTGGAGTGATCATAAATATTTACAGCAAAACCTTTCCAATATGTTTTATTTTATTCTTTAGACATATGGTGTTCAGCATGGAGAGATGAAAATAAGACTTAATTTTCATCTAGGAAGTGATCTCTTTTCATTGCTTTAATATCAACATGGAAAGTATCCTGGGGGCATCTCAGTATTTAAAGATTTTTTATGGAAAAAAAAGCAATGGGACAGAGACGATAGATTTTGTTCAGCTTCAGATTTTCCATCCTCCATAGAAGTGATTGTTTCATACAAGATGACTTAGGTAAGGGGACATGGTCTGATAGTCACATATAGGTAAGTGATGATAACTGACAGTTAGCACTTTTTTTTTTTTTTTTTTTTTTTTTTGGTTTGGTTTGTTTTGTTTTTTTTTTTGTTTTGTTTTGTTTTTGTTTTTGTTGGTTTTTTGTTTGTTTTTTGTTTTTTGTTTTGTTTTGTTTTGTTTATGTTGCAGAGGTGATCTTCTTAGAATATATTCACCTTATTTTCCTGGATTTGGTTGGTATAGAGTTCATTTTCTTCCCAGTAACTGGTAGAGTGTTGTGCTTTGGATTGAGTATGAGAATACCATGTTGATTCCACGCTGATGTTTTGGTTGTTGCTAGGTGGGGCTTACCCTAAATCCAGGACTTTTCAGTGTCCCATGCCCTGCCAGTGAGGAGGTGCACAAGAGGCTGGGAGGGAGCAGGGCTGGGACAGGTGACCCAAACTGGCCAAAGGGATTTCCATTCATAGAAGGTCACATCCAGTATAGAAACTGGAGGGAGTTGGCCAGGGGAAAGTCACTGCTTGGGGGCTGGCTGGGCACTGGTCAGTGCACTGTGAGCAATGGCATTGTGCATCACTTCTTCCTCTTGTATTTTATCCCTTTCTCCCTAACATTTTCATTACAACAATAAGAAGAACAATTATAACAATAATAATCTTATACTTTCTGTCATTTGTTAAATGGTCATCATCTCAACTGATGAGTTCTCTTTTTTCTTCTGATTCCCCTCACCATCCCACTGAAGGGAGGAGAAGCTGTGTGCAAGTGACTGTGTGGCACTTGGTTGCTAACTGAGGTTAAACCACAATGCTTATTTAAAACTACAATAAGCTCTATAGGAGTTATAAAAGCATATACAAAAATGCAAAGTAGCAAGAATTAAGTCAAGAATGAGAAAGTGAAAGCACAATTTTGTTTGTGTTTGTAAATTATGAAATGTGCTTTTTCAAAAATGTTCATAATCAGAATTTGATTACAGGATAAATAGCTATAAATTGGACAAAAATATTGCAGAATTGATGCAAACTCCAACAGCTGAGCTGTATTTCTTAGCGAGCCAGTCCAAGGTCAGCTCTAGGATAAAAGGACACACAAGCAGTCAACCAAATTTCCAAAACTATTATTCAGAATTCCCAAACAATTTGCTGCTTGGACACTGTACTATAAATCTATATATATATATAGATATATATTTAAGGCCAACAGCCCAGTTAATGAAATTAAACACTTTTCTGAGACCATTGCCAGGAAGTGCTTAGAAAGTGTTTACACCTATATTTGTGTAAATCAGTTTGGTAAAGAAAGAAAAGCCTAAGGATGCAGGAAGTGCATTTCTCATGGTGCACACCAGGAGTTCTCAGCCATTTAAATCCAAGTGAAATAGCTCAGCATGGATATTTTTGGATAGGGCAGAGCTGGACCAAGTGATGCCACTCTAGTGACTGTAATTTTTGCTATACCTTTAAGAGAAGTTTCAAAGAAATAATGATATTTATTTACAAAATAGATCTATTTTTTTACAGAAAATACTATACTGCCAACATCATGGTATTATCAAGGTATTTCCTTCAACTTTGTTTAAAATCCATTTTGCTCTGAAATACCTGTTTGTGAACGTGAACTTTGCGGTCATGAAATTTAGGTGAGTGAATGATGACCATTTTTCCCTTGGAGCTGTATCTCTAGGAGGACCCATACTTATGTAAGTGTCACAGCAAGCCCTCGTGTTAGGGTTAGAAATAAGCCAAGACAAACACTCTCATTTATCAGAATGAAGAGGGTCTGAGTTTATTCTTCTAAACTCAGCCATCCTGACTGACTACAGCAAACTCCCACTGTAGGCTTTCCTTGCAGCCTCTGGCTGCAGGCTTTTCCTGCTAAACTTGGATTGTAGACTCCAATTGTGGACCCAGACCGACCTCACAGCAGCAATTCTCTCCCCTGTTTTTGGCTATTCTTCTGGATTGTTCCTTCACTTTCTTCTTCCTCAGAATTCTCCCCTGAACAGCCTGCCCACCCTTTTATCACACTCATCCTAATTGGATATAGCTGTGGCATATCAGGGGAGAGGCTGTTTATGGTAATTAGCACAGCTGTGACTCATCAGGGGAAAGGTTGCCTGTGATCCTGTCTCCTACATATATGTATATGGCTTATCAATGAAGATGAATCACCTTTAGAAATTTATTTCATCATTAACAAGGCCTATTTGTTGCTGTGCTAGCCAAAATCAGAGATACTCTTCAAATATCTCAGTACCTAGATGACTTGTCATTTTATCATAGTTGGAGGATTTTGTTTCTGAGAAACAGCAAAGCTTTTTGCTGAATTTAGAGCTCAGTAGAAGCAGTGAGCAAGGGCTGCCAGGAGATGCTTTTGATCAGATTTTGATCTCTGTGATGGGCAGTGATTCCCCAGCAGGATCTTTGTTTCCAGCTCCAGGCTTTAATCATGGTTATATCTATCATTCCAAGCCTACCCAAAAGTTCTGTCTAAAGCTCAAACCAGACCCGTCAAGTGTTCTGTGACTCCTGCTCCTGACAGAGGCACCCATATCACAAGTCAGGGCACTGCATGACATTGTATGTTGATGGATAGGCTTTAGATAGCAATTATTTAATTTGGCCTAGATACTGTAGATCTGTGTCACATTTCAATTAGTGTGAATTAGTCACTGATTCTTCAAATCACTGGCATTAAGATTGCAGACAGCCTTGTGTGTGCTAGTAATCTCTCTGAAACCAATTGGTAATACCCACAGGTCTCAAGAGTGTAACTATTTGCATTATGGAATTCTTAGCGATTCAGGCAGTCTGCACTTATTATCAGCATCCCTTTTCCAAAGCAAAATGTAAACCTCAGAGTCAGATATTCTGAACGAGGCCACTAGGTCAAAACTGAGGTAGTAGCAGGAGATTTCATCTCACATTTTAGGTAAGACTCAAGTCACTGGAGATGTTCTGTCACAGAGGAGAAGGGTTATCAGGCAGCATCTCTCCCATAAGCAGCTAACAAGGTACCCATTTCTTACTGAAATAACCCCAAGGCCTGGGCCCAGATCTTCAGACAACTATGAGAAAAAGCTTTCCTTTGATTCCTTGTTATTAACTTAATTTATGTCCTCAGGACAGAATTTTTTTTGTATTATATGTGACTTTACAGATGGGGATAGAATTTAATTAAAATATATTAAAGTAAGGTAAGTGATGCTAATAGGAAAAAAATATTAAACAAACAAATATGCTGAAGATTGAAGTTTGTTAACTAAAAGTAGATGGAATATTTTACTAAAAAGAAGTAAAAAATTATGAAAGGTGGCATGTGGAAATTCTAGAATTGTGAACACTTTCTTAATGGAGAAAATTAATAAATCACACAATACAGCACAGAAACTGTTGATGGTGGCTGTAAATAAAACTGGAAATTTTTTTTAAGAGTTAAACGGTGTAAGAGAATTGAAAAATAATTTTTAAAGACTGATGTTACAGGCCATTAATCAGCCATTCTATTTCTTTGGTATAATTATTCTAATAACTCAGTTTAACTATTTTGTGGCTTTTTGTGGGGGGAGGAAGAGAACAAATAGAGTGTGTTCCTCCTTTCAGAGTAGTTTCAGTCCTGATTAGCAATTTTTAACCCTAACCCAATGTAACCAATACAGCATAGTATTTGAAGTACTGGTCTATCTTTTAATTTAAGAGGGATTTTGGTATAAATCTGTGTTCCTACCCAAACCAGGAAGAAAGGTGCTGCATGTTAAATTTCTGCTGAGTTTGACTGGCTATGGCAAGCAGCTGTGGAGATTGAAGACAAACTGGAGAGATCTAGCTGATACATATCTTCATTTCAGGTTGGTTGTGGGAAAATGGATTCTTTACTTTCAAGCAAAGAAAATGTTTGGGTTTGTGTCCATATTAGCTATCCATAAATGAGGTAGCTGCAGATCAGCATTAGACAAAGTCCAAGGAAGGCAAAGTTAAACCACATAACCCTTAATGTTTGTGAAATGAAATTCTGCCCCATGTCCAAGGAATACTGTGTCTGCTCTTACAAGGTCTACATGACTGGAATCCAAAGCAGAATATTTAGTCTGCAAGTACTTTGCCTAAGTAGCAAAATTTTGTGGTAAAACATAGCAGGTTTTGTGGTAAAGCATCTTCCTATTCATCTAGCTTGGAAGTAGGTATTTATTTTCATTAAGGTTGTTAATAAAGGGTTGTTTTTGTTCATCTTACTAAATTGCTCAAATTCTTGTGGCATTCAATGCAGGCAGTCATCATCAGAAACAGCTGAAAACTTTGCCCATAACACAGTCTTGTTACAGCAGACTAAGTGACAAATTCAGTAGCATGAGTGATAACATGCAGAGAGTTAATGGCCTCTCAATGCCTTCTGTGCCCTGGAGATTCTCTGTGGTTTCATTCTGAGAGCAAAAGGAGCAAGGTGGCAACTGCCCTTTACCTCCAACCTCAGGATCACACACGTGCCTCCTTCAGAAAAAGGAAATAATGGAGATATATGGGGAAATCTTGCTAAGTGTGCAGATGGTCTTCATGTAAATGTAATTCAGCTTTATAATATCAATCTACTTGTATTCAAAGTCACCAATAAATCTGTGATGATATTTGCTCCATACTAGAACAGCAGGGTTTTTTTCTTTGCCTAACTTAAGCTATTTACTCTCTGCTCGGAATGGTTATTTTCCTTACCTAGTGAAATATTTGACAGATAAATAAAATTCTACTTGTCAACTGGTCCAACTCGTGCATAATTCTCACCTGAAAGGTGATCATATAGCAAACTTCCAAAATTGCCAGTGTGATTATGTGAAGCAGGGGGGAAATTGAGTAATTTGTTGTTTGGGGTTTAGTTTCTTTTCAGTTCCACTGTCAGCAGTGAATAAATGATTCAAAAGCTGAAGGTGTGCACATCACTTTATGAGATTTCATGTCAATAGCTTCAGCTGGCATGAAGCCCAGAACCTTTTCCTGATGTTTTGGAACGACTGTAAAGTGCAGGGAGTGCTAGGATACATGGATATATAACTTTTTTTTTTTGCTCTCTTTCATTCAAATAACTAAATATCTATTTGTAAAGCAGTGTGTCTAAGCTCCACATCAAAATTTCTGTATTTAAGGAAATTTGAAAAGCATTATGTGATTACATATTATAGTAAGAAAATAAGGAAAAAAAAAAGATAATTTAGTACAGTTTAGAGAAGCATTCTAGATTGTTAATTATACGGCACAGTACAAGAAAACCTCAAGATTCTTCCTTTCAGTACTTTGCCACCTACTGTGGGAATGCACGGTTTGAACCTTGAAAATCAGAATGCATTAACCCTACAGAGTGAAAATACACAGTGACAGTGGATGCAGCATGGAAGGGAGAGAGAGTAAGGGAGCAGCAATTCTCCTTTGTGCCACAAGCAGCTGCAGTGGGCAGCAGGTGATGAGAACAACTCTAAACAATCCCCATTTCACCTGGAAGCACAAAGCCTGCCCCTCCCCCCCCCCCCAGGCCCATCCTAAATCTGGTGATTCTCAAGCTTGATGGGCACCAGTAGAAAGATGCCATCAAAAGATTAACTTGACAAGGAGTTGTAGTGAATTCATCCCATATTTTGAAGACAGTGGAAAGTGAGGGACAATTTGAAAGAAAGCTGAACAGATAGATGATGACAGATGGCTTAAACAGAGATGGAAATGACTCAAGAGCCCATGTGCAGACCACAGGCTATACTGTGCTATAAAGCACAAAGTACATTCAATATAAAACTCTTTGGATCAGCTGTTTGTGACAGACTTAAAAAGAGAGCAATTTTTTTTCTGGCACGGTGGTACAGCCAAGAAGATTAATTTAGTTGTAACTGTGTCACGATGAGAGACTAAGGTGTTGTGTGCAGGAAGATGAAAATAATGGTGATCTGGGTTTGAACTTCAGCAATATGAACCAAGAGGAAAGACTGAGCTTGGAGGTGTTATGCAGAAGGAAACAGATTTGTTGTAGATAAATAATTTTAGAGATGGCTAAGATGATTGAGACCTCTGTTACAGTCTCAGGAAAAGGAGTAGTGACAACATCTGCAGGCTTTGCCTAGTCATTGCTGCGAGTTTCATTGCTACAGAAACACTTTCCTGAGGTCATATTGAAATATGTTAAAATTATTTATATGTATCAATGCATTTAACTCCTGCTTAAGAAAATGGTTTGGTAGTAGAATCTAAGAATCTAAGGCCTTAGTACATTGCTACAGTACCTCCTAAACATTGAAGTAGGAGAAGAAAAATAAGATATCAAATTTGTGTCACTTTCCTGTTGTTAAAAATGGGCAGAGATAATATTTTTCTCCTTAAAATGCCTTTATTAATCAGCTCTTACAAGGGTGTCTCGAGGGGCCAGCAACCGGGTTCGCCCTTGAGGAGGAGGGTCTTGGTCAGCTTTGCAGCCAGATGTTCCTGCAAAGCTGGAGAACTCTTCCCTCACCGGGAGTCTCCAAGGAGTTCTGATTTCCGTTTGTTTGCCTCGGGGTCTCACCTTTCTTTTGGTATTTTTAGGTTACAGCGAGTTACAAAAATTGTATTAATTAGCTCTATGGATACTCTAGGGTATAGACAGCTTAGTATTGGTTTTTGTGGGTTTAAATCTTACTTAGATTTATCTTTATAGGGGGTTTTTGGTGTTAAAAAGGGTCCCAGAATGCTTTGGGATTTCTAATTTACCTGTTTTACGGGGCTGCCCCAGGGGGGCAGGGGCTGGAGCAGCCTCATGGTGGACTGGAGTTATTTTGCAACTGGCATCAGCGAGATGGCCGCGCTACATGGGGAGCGGGCGTCTCAGAGGTCCTGTTGGCTCGATGGTGGTGGGGGGGGAGGCGCCGGTGGCGGCGCCTCAGCGGCTATCCGCCGCAGCTTGGGGAGCAGGTCCTTTTGGAGCGGGCCAGGCTGGGGCGGGCCGCCCCGTCGGTAGAGCCACGCTGGCGGTGGTCCGGCGGCAGTCATGGTGGCGGCGGCGGCGGTGGCTGCTGCCCAAGATGGCCGCGCTACACAGGGAGGGGGTGCTTTGGGGGTCCTGCGGTTTCGATGCGGGGGTGGGGGGGGGGGGCGGGGCGTGTGTGTATGCTTTTGGCCGCTCCGCGGCGGGAGCGGTGTGGGAGCTGTGCAGGCTGGGACGGGATGGGGGCCACCCTGTTGGCAGAGCCATGCCGGCAGCGGCGGAGGTGGCTATCCATCGTGGCTCGGAGAGCGAGTCCTCTTGGAGCGGGCCAGGCCGGGGTGGGCCGGCCGCCCCATCGGCAAAGCCATGCCGCCGGCGGCGGCTGCATGGCCGTGAGGGCTAGGAGCCGCGGGCTGCCCCGTCAGCAGGGCTATGTCGGGACGGGGCAGCGGTGGGAAGGCACGGGCACGGGACGTTTCGCTTGTGCTGCAGTGCAGGAGTAGTCTTTGGGAGTGCAGGGGTTCTCCGCGCCGGGCTCTGGCTGCTGCCCGTTCCCCAGAGAAAACACAAACCAACAGAGTGTCAGTTTATGCGGTGCTTTATTCAGGGCCCGGGGACCTGAGGACTAGTGTCTCAAAGTCAGCGTCCCAAGTTGGTTACAAAAGATGCTTATCTTTTATACCTTTGTTACAAGTCTTACTTCATCAGCCTACGTGCAGTCTCCTACGTATTTTACTATAAACATTCACATTCATCTTACAGGTAACCTTTCTAAAGGCTATAAATTTTGCATGCTTGCTCTAGCTAAAATAAAGGTTAATTCTATAAGCTTAACTCCCACCATAGAAAACATTTTATTGGTAACCATATAATCATATTTCACAAGTAATTTGTATACCTCTATGTACTACATGCTCTACTAAGTCCTTTAAACATTGTTTCTTGTATCTGCAGATTCTCAGGCCTCATTTCTCAGGTTTGGTTCCCATGGGACAGCACAGGGACCAACTCCTTAGCCTAACTACTGCTAACGGAGGCCTTATGGCAACACGGCTGGTTTGGCAGCTCGTGCCACGTGGCGGTGGTTTTACAGGCTCTGGGAGCTGGGCCACGCCAGCCCGAGGCAAGCGGATGCTTGGGCGGGGGAAGCGGCACGCCGGCGGCTCAGCAGCTATCCGCCGTGGCTCGGAGAGCGGGTTCTTTTGGAGCGGGTTGGGTTGGGGGCAGGCCGCCCCGTCAGCAGAGCTGTGGCGGCGGTGGTGGCGGCTATCCGTCGTGGCTCGGAGAGCGGGTCCTCTTGGAGCGGGCCGGGCCAGGGCGGGCTGCCCTGTCGGTAGAGCCACGCTGGAGGCGGTCCGGCGGCGGCGGCGGCAGCGGTGGTGGCAGCCGCCCGGGATGGCCACGCCGGCTAGGAGCTGCGGGCCGCCCCGTCAGCAGGGCCATGCCTGGGGCAGGGGCACACGGCATAGCTTTGGCGGCGGCGGGGGTGGGAAGGCGCGGGCAGCCAGCATTTCGTGGGGGTTGGGGCTGGGATAGCCCACTTCGGTGTCTGTGCAGGTTTTCTTAAGGTGGCGGGCAGCTCGTTCCGGGGTCTGGGGGGGAGGTGCAGGCTCTCCCAAGGCAGCGGGCAGTTCACTCTGGCGTCGGGGGGGACTGCGGGCAGCCTCTAGTGACCAAGCACCACCCCCCCCCCACTGCTCCCCTCAGGGGGACCATGGAGGTGGCTCCTTACTGTTACATTACAATTTAAGATTATTACATTTAAAATATTAATGCACTTATTCCATGACAATCAAAGGTTTCAACTTTTCAACATTCTAATTTTCATTTTTAACACCTGTGAGATATATTCTTTCTGTCTCTATTACTGTGGCTAACCAGAATACTTATTTATGTCTCATAAGAGCCTAAACTGTTCCTAATTACTTGCTTAAAATACGAAATTGAAGCAAAATGGATTTTTCAGAGAAATTTTGTGCATTTGACAGCCTTTTACAATCATTCTATGAACTAATTGTCACTATGTGTTGTTCTTAGGTAAGACTTTTGTCCTGTTTTTATAGTTTTCAGGAGACAAACTGTTTCAGTAACAGACTGAGCAGGCTATGCATTTTTCCACACTGATATAATTAGTTACAAAAGTATACTTTTAAAACAAGCATTAGTAAAATTAAAAATTCATTCAGTTTTTTATAAAATAAAAACAGTTTATTCACATCCCAGCCTTTTATGTACAATCAGGTCCCTTCCTTCTGAGGCTAACTTGCTTGTTTGGGTTCTCCTATGATTTGCATTTGCTCATTTCACTGATACTCTCTTAGGACCCAGCACTGAGACAAGAGTTTATGTATATTTATTAAGAAGAGAAGTTAAAGAGGCATTTTGACTCCAGTCAAGATTGACCCCACCAGCTCTGGGGCTGCCAACATCCTCCATTTCAGTATTATAAGAGTTCATGGATTAGAGTATTTCGAAATTATGTGACAGCTACAATCTTAAAAGCAAAATGTGAGCGAAGCGCCTTCTTGTGCTTGACTGAATAAGAGAGAGAGAGACAGTTCAGACCCTGAGGTACTTTCTGGTGACATGAATAAAGTGACATTAATGTGCAATGTTAAAATTATGTGCAGACTTTGAAAGAGTATCACCATTTGTTCCTCTTTGCTTCCCATTTCACAAAGACAGCAAAATTATTTTTCTGGGTATTGCAGATGAATTTTTAACTTAATCTTTGGGATGTCCTGTTTTATAAACTGCTTTCCTCCTCTTAACTTTGCTTAACCTCACCTTACCACTTCTGATGAAGGATTTTCCTGAAAGGCTTTGGATAGTTAATTGCTACGGACAATGTTGGCTGCACTTTGCTTGTGTGCTGTAACGATTTGGAAGAACTCTGATATGTCAGTCATGAAAACCTTCATTCATGAATCTGCTGAAGCTTTTACTAAGAAAATTCTGGTTTTAGTGTGCCTGGTGGATGGATCCTACAGAACTAAATGGATTTTTTTCCTCTATCATTGATAATATATCCCATAATGGCTTGATATCCCTTATTTTTTGTTGCTGTACTTAGGTATCCAAAGTACAGATCCAAATGGGGTTTTTGATAATTTGGGACACTCTGACAAGTTTCTTATTCAGATACTAACTGCAAACCATTCTTTGGGCTTGCATCAAGTAAATGCTGATTTCTCAGACTGGAGATTAAATTCTAGCATTAATACTTGGTGCTTTAATCATTCTGTTCAAATGGGCAAAGCACATCTTTCACTTTTACTGATGTTATCACAGTTTGCTACTGGCACTTGCATTAAGACCAGTAATTGACTCCCTAAATTTTAATATTTCTGGATGTCCACTTAAGCCACAAGGAGCTATACAGATCCCAGTGGTAACTGGATGACAAAATTTGACTTTCCTTTTGCCATGCATGCAGTTGATATATAGCACAAAGAGCGCTTAAATCTGGAAGCACAAATTTAAACAAGGTAGTGTCACCAGTAAGTTAATATATTGCTGTGTATTGGCAGAAGTCAGGCTGTCCTCGAGTGTGAACTCATCCCTGGTTATCCTTTGTTCTGCATTTGTAATCCTGTAAGGAAAGGAATTGGAAACTCGAGTTTCCAGATAGTGGAGGCAATGCAAGGTATTTTGTAATGCAAGACTGTTAAATTGTGCATGATCAGCCATGTTACAAAATGTGTATTTGAACCACAAAGTGGTCAGAGGTTCAGGAGGAGCTGTCGATGCAGGTGGAGTTGTTATTGTTACTGTAATTGTTAGAGCTGACACAGAGCATTGGAAATGTGAGAACATTTATGCAGTGGGGAAGGGCTGAGGCTGGTTGTAACTCTGAAAGTCCTCTAGCAGAGGAATGCTGTGTGACTTGGAAATACTGAGAAATCACCCTTATAGATTTATGGAGAAAAAAAAACAAGAGAAGTAACAAAGGAAGCAGAACCCAAACACCTGATGGATTATCATCCGCATTACCCATATTCAGTTTAGAGCCAGAGAATGGGATAAAAATGGTCTGGAATAGATGTAACTAAATGTACAATCACTGGCTGAGATTACAGCTTGTTTTCCAAGTTCAAAGTGAACTTTTCTGTGAAAGAGAAAACTGTTGCTCCTAGAGGGATAGGAAGTGGTAATAGAGGAATCTCAGAACTGCACTACAGAAGTACAAAAGCATCAGTTTTGTTCAATTTTAAGGCTCAATATTTTAGTGAATATTTAAGGGAGATTTGTTCGGAAGATGTGTCTGTCTCTTGAAGAAAACTGTACTTCTTTCAGAGCTCAATGTTGCCCAGTTGGCACAGTGTTTTACCTAATGCTCATGCCCAGTTTCTGATTGCTCACTAGTTAGCAGACACTGAATTTAGATTTAAGTGGTCCAACTGTGTCTGCAGGCATTGACATCGATGCTGAGCAGGAGAGGGCTGATAGAGAGAGGCTGGTTTATACTCCAGCTCTGCCTCTGCAGCCCACGTGGACACAGCCACTGTGTGTGTCTGAGAGGAGGAGTCAAGCTTAACATAAAATGAGGGTTTGATAATTGTATGTAAAAATGTGCTTAGGGATTGGTTAGGTGTGGCTTGTAACCAGCCTAAACTTTCAGGAAAAATTAAGTCTCAAACCCATAGTTTGAAGGATTTTCACTTTTCTGTAAGTTCAGCATATATTCTTTAAAAATACGGTCCCCTAAGCTTGAACTCAAATAGGTAGACAAGGGAACAGATGAAAGTTCATTAAGAAAATAGATTCTGATGGTGAATTTGGTCACTACTTTTTCCAGTTATGCAAATTACAGAATGTAGATGATACATGAACATAAAAAGGGCAAATTAATTTGGAGAGAAAATGGAGAAGAATATAAATAAACCCTGCTCAGTATATGAGTGTAGATTAAGAAATTAGCTTTATTAGTAATATAGTTTTGCCTGTGAGAGTGGCAAATCCATCTGGCTTTCAGGTTTCCCAGTGAATTTGTAGGAGTAGACCATATTAGCACTAACGGTGGGACTTCTGGCCCAACATTGACCTGGGACACAAAACAGTAACATTAAGACCAGAAATAAATCATATGAAAGGAGTTAAATATTTCAATATATACCTTAGTAATTTCTCGCTTTGTCTTTTAGCAGGACTATTTAGGTCTTTGACCCTAATATGCAGCCACTACTATTGCTGTTGTCCAACAAAGAAGAAGTTTGTTCAACGCAATTAAATTGGCTAAGATGTAATGGAAGGTCATAAATAGAAAAAAAGTCAGTTGGGACCAAATATTTTAGTGTGATTGATGAGTTATTTTTTCTTACTTATGATTTTTGTGTACAAAATTATTGCACTCTGAAGAGCTTTTCAGATGTTTTGATACCACACATCTCCAACCCTGAGCTTGACTTTACAGCTGAAACCCTGAAAACATTGCTCACCTTCTAATAACATTCTTTTTAGGTGTAGCTGTGTAGTACAAGTCAAAGGTGTGACTAGATCAATAGGGTTTGATGTCCAAGTGAATGTTGATACAAATCTGTGCAGTGTTGGTTATAAGAATGTGACCCTAAATATTTTTCCCAGTATCCCCATTGGGTTTTGAAGCCCAGAACAAGCACGATGCTGGAGAGTTGTGGGTACTCACCAGCTGGTTAATTACATTTGGATGTCATGCAGCCAAGGTTTGATGGGATATAGACTGACTTGTAGGAAGAAAATGGCAGTTATGTCTCTAAATTCTTGTTTGCCAAGTGGTGGCTGCCAGCTGAAGCCAATTTCACATGCTAACATCAGTCAAATGCTCTCCATTGATGAAATTGCAGAATGAATTGCTGCCTGTAACTTTAGATTCAGCTTTTGAATGTGTGGAGTAAACAGCTTCCACTGGCATGAAAAACTCCTATACTCTCTGCAACTCCTACAGGAATTTTTGTCCAGACAAGGTGGTCCTTCAATAGTGCTTTCTTTCCACTACTACTGGCTTTTCCACTGTCAGGTTCTCCTGCATGGAAGTATTGATGGTTCAGGGAGTTGGCACAAGATTTTCAGTTTTACATAGATGTGTCACCTTTTGATGTTGTTGTATTCCCTCCCTCATATCTTTCCTTGAAGGGATGTGCAGGATAATCCTCTTGAAATTCCACATTGATGTTTTCAGAGTTTAATCTTTTTCGTATCAGAACATATTCCCTGACTCGTGCAGTGCATTGTGGGAATTGGGAGAGTTGGAATAATCTCTTCAGTTGCACTTGAAAAAAAAAAAATCAGCATTTCATGTTAGTATTATGAACTGTTTGTTTTGAGAATTTTGAGAATTGAGGATTTAACTTAGTGCATAAGCCATGAATAGGCTACATCAGTCCAGCATAAGTAGCATGAAATAGAAAGATGTTTTGCTATTTTAGAAGCAGGCTGGCCATCAGGGATTACCACCTACCCTGCCATAATCTTCACAGTGATAAACACACTGCCTTTTTGAAATGCAAGGGAGAAGCTGGCTAAATATAGACTGAAAATTCAGTCAGAAACTGAATTTTACTGCATTTAGTTCCTGTTCATCTTTCAATTGAGTCATTAGTAGCAAGAAAAATCACTTACTTTCATGGGTGGAGGATTTTCAGTGCCTGGAACAGGTTAATTAACAGCAGATCCCCATGTTCTTAAAGTACTGGGAGCAGAGCATGTGCTTTGTTTGTGTCATTCAACTGGTGGAAAGGAGGGAGAGTTTAGATGGATGTGCTTTCCTGTGCACCTCTCTGTCACGCCACACAGTGCCTCTGAAAACCTATAATGCATCAAATAAAGGTAAATAAATGCAAAAATACCTTTGTCTCTTTTGCATTCTATTTCATACCTCATAGTCCTATATGCTGCCATATTAGCAGCATGGGAACAACATTGTTTTTTCTCCTAAGTCATTTTTCCATGGAAGCTGTTGATTTGCAATAGGTAGAAAGATAATATTTTATATATAGATATATAAAATACATATATGTATAAAAGATATTTTATTAAAAGAGGTAAAGATGTGGAATTATGTTCCTAAATGAGGCAGTAGCTTCTTCCATTATGGCAGTGCTTACTATAATAGAAAGCTTCCCAGCTTCCTGGGGAGGTCTTTCTCTGTGCTCTAGTTGTGGTCACTGAGTGGCCTGACAACTTGCTTTTAGATGATCTAAAATTTGCACACTGTCTGATTCAGTGGCTCAGTACATTTAACAAATGGGTCAGAAATCCTTTCTGTGTATTTGTGTCATTTTCTCATCCTAAGTTTGATGACACTACCTTGCTGCTTTACAGAAATATTAAGATGTATTCATTATGATTGGCAAAGTGCATCAAAGGCCTTCAAGTGTAAAGTACAAGAGCTGCTGTGAAAATTACAAAGGTGACCAATAGGAATATAAATGTCAATACTTTTTTCATAGAAAAAAGTATCTCCACTTTCCTTTTTTATCCCTTTGGCTTCTGAGATTTCTTTTTTCTTTTTTCCTTCTAAATTTATAGAGCTTGATTCAAAAATTGTTTAGAACTCCTACTGCTGAAGGCTAAGATATAAATAATTCTTCCCTCATTAGCTATTTTAAAGTTTAACAGTAGGAATGGCTCTGTGGAATGTATTTCAAGGGTTTAATAGTTGAAATGGGTCTATGGAATGTATTTCAAAGTTGCATAATAAATTCTTCAGTAAAAAGTGAAAAATGTACATGCAATTTAAAATTCCTAATGAGGCAATGAATTCTTCAATTATACTTTGACACTTAGATAATATTATCATTTTTATACATTTTTCAGTATTTTAATCTACATTCTGAAACTGTTATTGAAAGTAAGAGAAAAGATTTATTGGGGAAAAAATATTCAAAAATGAGCTTTCAAATGCAAAAGGTTCAATGTGTATGAGGGGATGATAAATTGCATCAGTTATTACCCTAAATATTTGATTTGTCATATTTTCTGTTCTTTCAGAAAGAAAGAGAAGGAGTGAATTTATGCTACCTGAGTAGCTGAGCTGCACTTTAGGACTGCATTTATTCAACACCAAGGCCAGAAGACTTAGTCTGCTGTAGAACTTCTCTTACACCTGAATCTTTAACTGAAGTAATTTCTTATCAAAGCCTCTACTCTGATTTGTGGTAGATTATAAAAAACAACCATCTGATATTTGCATCTGCATGGATGGTGTCCCCATCAAATTGTCAGGTTAACATCAAAACCTTATGTGATCCTGATGTTAACTTTGGGGGTGGTAATTTTTTTTTTCTTTTCAATATCTAACAATATTATTTCATAAAACTTCTTTCTTTTTCCGTTTGTAGTAGACCTGTCATTTGAATGATGATCTTAAACTAGAAGTATTTCTGTAAAAAGATGATGCTGCATTGCCTGATCAAAGTTAGCACCTGAGATCAAGCACTTTCTGATTTCAGCTCTTTCCTCTATAAACATAGACATTTATTCTCATTAAGTCTCGTATCTTACTGAGGAGAATATGAACTTGCAACAGACAAACTTCAACCCCCATGGAAGTCCAACAGTTTTCTTCTTATATTGTGAGAGTCTTCTTATATATTCTTGAAGGGATGCCTTCTGAGAAACTGAAAAAAGAGGAAGCAAGAACACAAAAATTACTCCCACTGGATGACAGAGAAGATGGATACATGCATAGCAGAGGAGGGGAAAGGACAGAAGCGGTGGAAAGAGTATTCCTCATAGCTTTGGGAAGTTCTGGAGAGTGATTTATTCGGCCAGACTTTCAGACCTAGCATTCCAACAGATGCTGTGTTTATTTATAGATCAGGCACTGCAGACAAGGTAATTCATCAGGTGGAGTCAGAAACCAGAGTGAACAATTGAATTTCAGTCTCTGGAAATGAACACCCTGAACCACTGCATTACCTGATGTAGTGATAATTGCAGAGCATGATCAGGAAAAAGCCACCCAGCCCTACAGTCTGACATGTGCAGGGAGAGAGGATACTCCTCTGTCTCCTTTTCTGAGTCTCTCTGCATTTATGGCATTCAGCAAATACTCCTCACAGTGTGGCCTTGCTGTGTCAGGTGCAGCGGCAGAGGAGGTGGAAGCCTGTTAATTCCAGCACTCCAGAAATGACTGGAGCACAGTCCTCCTGCTCCAACTCCCATTTACTTTAGTGGGACTTAACGAGAAGTTCACAGTTGTTCTAGAAAAGGGGACCCAAATGAAGTGTGTGGATAATACTTGAGTGCTGTTTCCAAGGTTGCTGTTTGTGCCTTTTGCAACCTTCAGGCACCACACAAACTCTGTGATTTGCCTACAGTCTAAGTTCCCCAATCATTGTAGACTTTGTGGTCTGTTGCTTGGATTTCTTTCTTTCATGGACTACAGAAATCAGGGAAAAAGGAGTTTCGATACGTAACTTGTCCTGACATACCGTGGGCTTGGAATGTGACTTCCAGGATCTGGTGCTGTAGTGGCTACTATTTAGATATCACTACAGGGCCTGAGCTACTGAGGAAGAGTGAAAACCAAATGGACAAATATGATACTGACTTAGAATGCTTCACCATTCTATTCCACAATAACAGTCCATAGGGTATTGAATTTTATCTTTAAAACTTTAGAATGCAAGATACTAGGCATAAATCTTTCTGGCGTGTAGATCCCTAACCTCTCAAAGCTCATTTAGTTTTTTGATCATAATTTCTATACAACATAATCTTAATACCCTGGGTTAATGAACACTAAATTATATTAATTTATGGACTTGCAGTTCTTTAAGAACAAAGAATTTATGAATATAAAGCAGAAGTCTGTCTCTCTTCCCTCACTCCAGTCTCTCTGAGCCTCATGATGTCATAGCTTTGCTACCTTCAACAGGAAAACACTGTGATAAGAGAAACTAAGACTGAAATATTTCCATTCTTCTCTGCCCACATCTGTAAGTTCTATGTACACGTGTTCATTCTATGCTAAAAGAAAAATCAGAATGTGAAATCCTCCTCTGTCTATTAGTGTTCACAAAGGTAGTCAGTACGAAGATAAGGAATATTTCTTATCCTAAATCTGTACGATGCCACATCACTATGATACTGATGCACAAATAATTCCTTAATCTCATCTTTAGGTTTTTGTTTCTCACTGTAATTTTTTTTATCAGTTATGTTAGATGGGATAGTATGTTTTGGTCCATTCACACAGAGTGCATTGAGTTTTCTAATATATCTTTCCTAAAATGAAAAGGAGGAGTCCAAATATTGGCTTTAGCCATTTTGCTTCCACTATCAGATCATTCTTTGATCTCTTTGCAGATACTTCTGAAGGAAGTCAGTAGGAATAATAACAGTACTTTTTATTAATAAAAATTTAATAAAAATTACTCAAGAGGAGTAATTCACAAATGATCTGTCTTCAGTAATTATCAGTTAATAAAGTCAAATAGTATTTCCATCCATAAGTTTTGTAATAAAAGGTGCAATGCTCACTTTTAGAAATCACTATTTTTCTTAATGGTTTTCCTGAAGTTTTTTTTCTCTTTATATGAACTTTTTTGTCCTAGCAGATTAACTGGAACTGACAGCAACCAAGTTTCTATTTTATGACTCTTGAATACTAAGTTACCAACAATTCAACTGCTGTTGAATAACAGCTTGTTATGAAGTCTTTTACCTGAGGACTTCCAAATGCCTTATATTGATCAAGATTCTCTGCAAACATGGGAATTAAGAATGGCTGTATGAGGGGAAGTCAAACCAGAGCATAAAATATTCAACTGTCTTCTCCAGGTTCAGTGCCAAATGCAGATAAAGATTTCTATCATTCTGCATCAGTTTTGTCTTGTTAAACCACATTTTCCTGTTTTGTTTTCTAACTGCTGAGTAAAGAAGTAGATACAATGAGTAAAGTTTGGGTTGTGTAGAAGCTCCCCCTTCCTGCCTGATGTACCATTAAACATAGATGTAATTGGCAGGAAGAAGATGGTTATCCATGATTTAATGACATAATTGTAAGATATTATAACTAGATGCTTGCTTCAGGCCATTTCATTCTGTGGTGGTGTAAACCATCTACCTTGAGGTTTGTAGTTCTCCCTATCCCTGTGGCAGCACACCTGTGCTCACGCCATCACTCCCTCTTTCAGGTGTATTACAGACAATTTGTCCTTTCTGGCTGCTGGAAATTTTTGTATATTCAGAAATGCATCTGTTATTTCATAAAACATCCCCCCATTAAGGCAGTACTCCCTTAGTCATCTTAAACCCCTCTATATTGTGTCAGTTGTAGGTGAGTTGATAAATAGTGTGCTTATTTCTTAGTGCTTGGCAGGGTGCACTGAGCACATTTTATCTCAGTTGTACAACAGCATAGAGCAGGAACAAACTAGTGCATTGAGTTTGACAATCATCTATTCTGACAAATAATTTAAAACCACAAGCAATAAATTGTCATAGTAGGTTTTCTACGCATTGTATGTGCATGTGAGGGTATAAGTATGAAAATAAAAATGTAATCATTAGGCAAAGGAACCTGATTTGAATAACCATCTAGGCAAAAATTTAAGACTCTTAAAAATTCTTTCTCATTTAATTTGTTTTCAGACTTTCCTTTCAGTTTGTATTAGGCATCCAGCTGTGAAAAAGGAATGTGCTTTCTTTTTATTTAACCAGAGTGCCTGGTTTTAATTTTCCTACAGTTTTCTGAAGGAGATGCGCTAACTGCAGAACAAAAGGACTGCCTGTGATTGCAGTTGCTATTTTAACAAAAACTGTTGAAAAAGACATTCCTACATTTGGAAGAGCCACTGAGTTCACTGGATTTGTGGTCAGTCACTGAGAGAGCCACGTAAATGATTACACATGGTAGCCACTACTACCTTGAAGAAACAGCAGCACCAAGACTGAAGTGCACAATTGATTCTGGATGTGATCATAAGACTCCATGGCTGTCACACAGATGCACAGATCTTCGTGCTTCCACAGAAAATGATCCATCACATCCCCCACTGTGATCTTCCTACTCAGCACCTGTAGGAACATCATGTTATCAGAATACTGCAGAAACTGCAGTAAGTGACTAGAATACTGCAGAAAAAATGTAGCCTGATACCAGTAACACCAGACCAAGATACATTCCCTGTCAAAATTAAATCAGTTGGTGACATTAGGAGGTTATTAAAATGCTCAATCTCTCATTCTTTTTTGCCTTATGAACAGATCAGCACAATTCATATTGTTTCTTGCCATGAAATACCTAGGCTTCTGCAGTTGTCTTCAATAGAGTTTTTATTCACTTTTGTAGGTGGAATACAGCTGTGATGCAGAAGTGATTTCTTGATAACTGGATGCACTAATGAACATTGAAATTGTTTCTAAACTACAAAAACATTGAGAGCATTGGTATGGGCAACACTTTATGATTAATTCATAGGATAGAAATGAAGGTACAAAGATAGAATGTTACCTTATTAAAAAATGAAAGCCAAAAAAGCCCAAATGAGTAATACTGCTTCTAAAAAGGTAACTCATTAATCTTGACTCTGCCAGAAAACATATATGGTCTGGTACACATGCAGAAACCCTTATGATATTTCACATGGACCCATTCAAGAAACAGTTACTGTAACTCAGAGAGTTGTGCTGAGTACAGAAAATTATGGGGCTCTTTAGGGAGAAGGAAGTAGAAGAATGTGCAGTAGGTACTCATTTGTACTCTACTACAGGATGAGAACCAACTCATCTAGCACTACTTGTCCTATCACACTGCAAACAGAATGTTTGTACTTGTGTGAGAGGAATGTAACTGTAAGTTCAGCTCAGCCCATGACTTTAAATGCATCATTAATGATACATTTCACTTTTATGTCTAAACAATAGAAGGTGTGTGCATTTGATTAGTGTAAATTGAGGGAGTAAATTAATTTACTTATAATAACTACAAGTATCAAAGTTAAAAATATCACAGGTAGACAAATTATAGCTCAATTCACAAATATAGGCAGCATTGCTCCTTCCTGCTCTCTCCATGTCATGCTCCCTTCAGGGCTGCTGCTGCCTCGACCATTGGGTTGGAATTTCACAGTCATTTTATTTTAGTGACTTCCCTGTTTCGTAGCAGGAAAGCATCACCTTCAAGCATTGCAAAAAGGCCTTGGTTTAATTTTCTAGAACAGTGCTTAAAGAAATGACAGACTGTCTCCCACTATCAGTCTCCATGCAATTCATAATCTCCTGCTTATGAAGTAAACCCTTGGTTTTCTTTAGCAAGAAAGGAAACTGCATTTAATTTTTTTTTAGTAGTTTCTTAAGCCCATTTGTGAAAAATTGTTGTTTTGTCTGAGGGAAGGCAACAGTGTTAAAGGGTTTCTTCCTTTGCCAGGTCTTAATGCCAATAAACCCAAGAACCCAAGTATTTTGTCCTTACACTACACTGTTTTTCATAACTAGTTTTTGCAAATCCCTTCTTTAAATAGTCAATAGACCCCTTGAAAGAAAGGCTGCAAACTGAAGTCCTCTAAATACAGTTTCTTCATATGAAATAGTTTCAAATGATTCCTTAAGAGTATTTCATTCCAGGTTTTAATACAATAATACAAGTTTTCCTCAGTTTCATAATATTATCTAAAATAATCTGATTTGCATTTCTATTCTGAAAAGAAACACACATTACATAGTAATAACATATCTCCTTTTCAGTGATGAATGGATACAGTGCTCTCGAGTGAACTGTGGAAGAACCATTTATTCAGAGAAATTACTCCTTTGGGATTTTTTGTGGTTCTAGAGGTCCAGTGCACATCCAGTGGCAAGAACAGAAAATAAAATGAGCAGAAATACAGCAGGTGAAGTTAGCAAGAGAAATGAGTGGGCAGAAGAGCTGATTCAAGGTCTAGTCTGATCTGACTATGGCTATGATCGAGTGACTGAGAATGGCCCTGGTGCACCCAGAATCAAAATAAATGTCCCACGAGTAACTTGTCAACAGAACTTTATTGAAATAGTGTGCTCTGTGTCTTTTAAAAGTAATACTTGGATTCTGTAGTTATATACCTGCTGTTAAAACATAAGAGAAATTCTTGCTTTGTTATTATGAAAAGATGTTTTTATAACCAGATCTTTATGGTTACAGTTGATTCTAGTTAGCAACTTATAACATGTAGAATTACTATTTTATTTTTCTCTTGGAATAACACACTGTAATCCCCTGGCAACTTCATTTTCAGGCTGAGGACTGCATGTGCTAATGCTAAGTTTTATTTGAATGGAAATGCTCTAAATTTTCTTATATGAACAGTAGTCTTTGAAACTCTGACACTGGAAAGAATTGCAGAGAAATTTAGAAAAGTTCTGTCTGGGAAGGTCAGCAGATTGTCTTAAATGTGTCTAAGATATCTAAATGTTGATGCATTCTTCTAAAATAAGAATTTTCTGTTGCATCTTGCACAAAGTACCTATATTTACAGGTACTGCAAGGAATTTTTATTTTACTTCAGTTAAGCAGTATTATTAACAAAGTGTAAAGGATAGAGAATTCTTTAACCCAGAAGTAAAAGACATTAAACATCTGTAAACCTTGTTGAGCTGCAGGTATATCAGAAGGAAGCCTTTTGTGTTGGGATCCTTGGATTATTTCAACCTGTCTAACAAAGCTCCTATGATCACCAGCAGCTGCTGAAGCACCTGGCCTTCTCTGGAGTGTTTAAATTGAGACTTTGAGCTGCTGTACAAAAGGGTGCATCTTTCACCATCTGCTCTCTTTCCTCTGTTCTTTTGGTGTTGCACAAACTGTTTGGAAAGAGAAGGAGGTAGTAGGAAGAAATGTACTGCTTCCCATTTAAGTGTTTTGTGGCCCTTTATGTAATTAAGAACAACAAAATAAAAAAATTCATTTATGTTTTTTGTCCAGACCTGGATCATGAAGGTAAACCTATTTGCATCTTGTGCTTCCCAGCATAATGATCTGTTTTGATTTCTCTTACTGATTTGAATGGTATAATAAAGGTGTAGTCTGAATACTATGCAGGACAACTACCAGGTAATGCTTCATCCATCTGCATGCATGGAGCCAATTATGCCTGATGGATTATGACATGAAAGGCTTATTGCAGTTTGTTTGCAGAAGCATTGAAGAATGGATTTTTCTTTGTTTGCCTTCAAAGCATTAGTAGCTCCTAGGGTTATATGGTGGACAGCTGCTTCAAAAAGAAAAAGCAAAGAGGAAAGCTGTACTCTATGAAATCTGCCTTATTTATAGCATTCCAAGAAATCATACAATGATTTTGACTGAAAATAATTCTCGTGCACATCCCGTATAGGGGATCATTTCTATGGATAATTTTAGTTATTTACAAATGGTGTTACATTTTACAAAGACAAATCTTGAAAACTAGTACTTTGTGTCAACAGTTGTGCCACAGTAAAGAGATTTTGCCCTGAGGCTGCTCTCCCTCCTTCAGCTAATTCTCACCCTATGGGGAGGCTGAGGTGTGTAGTGATACAGCTTTTACCCTGGTCTGTTCAAGATGGACAACATGTGTAGCATGCTCTGTCTCCCTGAGAAACCTGCCCCACCTGAAGAAATGTCTTGCCTTAGTTCTGTTTTGCACACAGGTAGGTGTGCATGCTGAAGTAAAACTTACAAAAATATGAATGCTTTATGTATAACATACTCCCTTAATTTTTTGTTCTAGGCACGTGGATCTGGATCTATTGCTGGAAATAGGATACAAAAGTGGCAGGTGCGCTCAAGGGAGCAGGGGCTGAACATATGCTTTTACACTTTCTAAAGCACAAAAGGAATATTTTTTCTGCTTGATCTTTTTTTCTTTTTGTTATAATTGCTACACTGCCATATGTGGATAATGGCATTCACTGGTCACTTTAGGGAACTGCTTTGTATTTATATCCCTTCTGGTTTACAGCAGCAGCAGTTTAGCAATTTTTCCAAAAAAACAGTGGAGGTCTGTACGGACATACACATATATTTATACGCATACTTTTACTTAAAAAAAAATATATATATATATATATATATATATTTAATGCAACTGCATACCACAGCACTTGTGAAAAGTGAAATTTCTATTGTAAATATTAAGCAGCATAAAAATAGATATTAAACTGGTAGGAAAATTAAAAGCTAGAGAAGATCCCAGGAAAGTTAATGGAAATATTCACTTGAACAAAGGGAATATTTTCAGTTCAGAATTCCAAAGAGCTTGAGCTGAGGTGTTTTCAGCAGTGAATTGGGTTTTTAACTGGTTTAATACAGCATAATCAACAGTTTTGAAGCTTCTCTGGTTTATACTCTATTCAGTCTCTGCAGCCTTTAGTAATCATTCACTAGTGAAATTGCAATTCTTATGCAATTTTGTGTAATTCTTGACTGACAAGGTAAATTCTTACTTTATGGAGGGACGGTCATTCAAACTAGAATCTGAATCTCATTTCTCCTTGAGAGTATAAGTGTATTTTTCTAATGTACACTTGATGCATTTGACCCCTTCGTAAGTGGATGCTAGCAGCTCTCTTTGACACAGATTTTTTGAAGGTTTCAATTTCAGTGACCATGAATTTAATTTTTTCTACTCCCCCTTTACATGTGCATACCATTCTCACGTGGCAGTACTTTCACAACTCAAGACAGAATCCATAGGTGGCAGGATCTTAAAGTGCTTCACTCGTGGGAGGCCTTATAGCTGAACATATTCTATAAAAGCTTCATTGGGAAGCACGTGAACAGGTCTGTAGGTGCAACAATAAACTTCCATTTGGCAGACATTAAACAGGGCACTAATTCAAGGTAAACATCCCCAACCATTACCTGTAAAACCATCACCATGTGGTATTTCTAAGAAACTAAACTGAGGAAGTGCTTCTCTTTTATCGGTTTCTGTGAGTCTTTCTTGACTAGAAATTTGAAATTGGAGATGGTTTTAGGGCTTCTTTTCTTACTTTCCTCTACAAAAATCAGTTTAGCATAACAGTAATGATGTACTTTACCATCCATCTTTCCCCTCCTGGGAAAGATTTGGCAATCACTAGGCAAAAAAGAGATGGGACCCTATTGCAGGAGGCTGTTGGTGGTTATGAAATACCTGGGAAATTGGATCAGGCTTTTAAAAGTATAAATCAGTGTCCTTGCCGTGACTGTGCATGGAACTTTTCCCACAATAGACCCCAAGTCTTAGATGTTATATACAGGATATGGCTGTGCACTTCCTAGAAGAAAAAAACACTTTGTCTCTCTTTAAAACGAGCCTAGACTAGGAAAAATTATTCCTTTTTCTTTTTTTTTTTTTTTTTTTTTTTTTTCTTTTTTTTTTTTCTTTTTTCTTCTGAACACATCATTCTTTTGACACCAACTGCACACTACCTTCCGTTAACCCAGTTCTATTTTAGTAAGAAATATCTGAACCAGGAGTTTTGTCTGGTACTTTCAGAAAATGTGATTGATTTAATATTCTAAAACTGAACCTAGAATCTCATCAGAACTGTTTGACATCCTGGATGCTGTGCCAGATCTTCCTAATTGTAAAACTGGAATGAAGTATATGACCCTTAAGGCATTATACCAGTAACAGAACTACAACAAGTTGCTTGTTACGTATGGTAAGATGCTTTGTATTACCTATATCTAATTTTCTATTATCTGCAGCAGGATGTAGATAAGGGAGAAGTATTGAACTTGTAAGTCTGATTTCTCTGGGGAAAAAAAATAAATTAATAAATCCAGAAAAGCCATTCTCTGAGGATTAAAAAAAGCCCCCAAACCTCCATTGCATAACATATGAAAAATCAGCTTATTCTTTAAGTGATAATTAGAAATGCTGTCTGAGGACAGAACTGGCAGCTAGAAAACTAGGAATGGCAGGGTTGATTTGTTTTTATACTTATTGCCATGCAAAAATATGTTGTTATGGAAATGAAATATATGTTATTTCTTAAATAAATATTCTCTCAAAGCCTCTGGAACAGAGGAAAGAAATTGAAGCTATTAGCATTATTGTTGCTGTTGGCTGTCTGAAGTCCCAAAGCTGGGATTTTAATTGAAAATCCAAGGATTTTGGCTTTCTGGTTTTATAGTAAAAATGTAGAAAGCCAGTACAATTGTTATCTCCTTTTAAACACTGTGAAAAACTGGGAATGGTCTCCAAGATGCCTCTGCTTAAAGCATCTCAAGGCTTTTCCTGCTTTGGGTAGCTTGCAAACCAAGAATAATTTATGTAGAAATTCACCAAGTGAATTTTCCATGTAATTTTGGTGTCTCTCAGAAGTTTCCTAAATCTAGCTTGATATAGATTGGTGCTGAATAGGTTTTCTGAATGGATCTGGATGCTCATGCTCATTGAAAGAATCCATGCTTGGTTTGTAGGCTTTTTGCCTTTTATCCTGTGCAAACTCATCAATCTCCAGAATTCAGACCAAACCTGTAGGGCATTTGGTAGAGAAAACTTGCTACTGTAGAAATTTGTCATATGTATCTGTTTTGTTACATGAACAATCATGATGGAAAGGGGAAACTTGAAGGACATTTCTGATCTTCTGATGTTGTAAGTAATGGATGAGAAAGATGTGGTGACAATTAAGGCTTGGGCTGGGACATATTTTCAGACAGTGACACTGGTGAAGCATGACTGATGACTGAACTTATCACAAAGATAAGTCACTTGAAATTGTCAAGGCTAGATTGGTTCTTTCAGAATTCTTCAGTTTATTCATTATGGAGATGGAGAGGCCAGTCAGGATGTATGACTCGCATTAGTCCTTCCTGGGAACAGATTCTATGGCCTTGAATCTGTTCCATTTTCCTTTTTGTTCATGAACCATAGCAGCAAAAACTATTTATTTTGCTATTATACACTAGGAAAACTCGTTTGGAGAGTGAATGCACTGGAATCCAAAGCCTTGTATAGGTATCTGTAATATCAGGGAAAAAAAATCATAATGTATTTTTTATGATGCATGATTTGGTTTTGGATATCCTGCATTCATGGAAACAGAATGAAACTGTCAGGAGCTGTCAATATGTTTTGCAGAGTTATATTAAAACCAGCAGCTGTAATCCTTAAATTATTAGAGGAATATCCTTTAGAAGTGGGGAGAAAATTCTTCATCTGTATTATCCCTGCAGTGACAAGAATGTTATTTGAATTCCATTTCTAGTTCCAGACATCAAAAATTAAAACACAGCATTACAAAGGATTCGGGAAAGAGATGTGAAAAACGTGAAAGCTGTGGAAAATATGGCTCCTAATAGTAGACTGAACTTTGTTCAGGGACTTTTGGGGGAGAAGGATTAGGAGGCAAGTTGAGCTTTATTAAAAGCTCATCTCATCTCCCTACTGAGATGGCCTGAAATCTGACAATGTCTGCATATTTTATTGTATGTTGTTTTTATTTTGCTTTTGAACTGCAGCCTTAACTAGATACTTATAACCTAGTGCATTACAGCACATCACAGGAAGTAGTCTTTTCAATCATCAGTTCTCTGACCCCATGCCAGGAAAAAATCAGTGCCTTATATAGTATATTAATTTTGAGCAGTCTTTAGGTTCTCTGCAAAAAGGTAAAATATTAAGAATATTTTCAGCATAAGAAACCTGTGTTACTTGCTTCTTTCATTAAAAGCAAGTATTTTTTTACCATATGGTAATATTTCATTAGAATCAGAAGTGTACTAAGGCATTCATTGCCAGATGTTTTGCATTATCCATGTAAACCTTTGTAGACATATCCTTGAAGTGCAATCGTGATGTTAATTTGTTTTTATTGAACTTGTAGAGCAATAGGCCAAAACTGCACATTGAAGGGAAGTAATTTCTCTGATTTTTTTTTTTTTACACTGATCTAGTCATAATAATAAGTTTTGCTTTAAAAGCCTCTTTGTATTTGTTCCAACTCCCTTCATATAAACCTCTGCTATAATTTTTAGAGATAATGAAAGTGTTGATTGTAGGGGTATTTTCAGGTTCAATAAACATTAATATTATTCCACATTTGAAAAGCTAATACAAAAATGCGATCCAGCAAACAAGAATGTAAATATGAGAGTTACTTCATGCTTCAAGAGTATATAAGCAAAACCATATCATTTCTGATTTGTCAAGAACAACTGAGTCCCTCAGGGTGATTATGCTTGGCCAGTCAATCTGGTGAATATGCAGAAATACTGAGAAAAATATCTGAAATAGCTGGTCTTGTTTTGGTGAGGTTCTGGGTATTCCTTTTTTCCTTCAGTTTGTGCTGGTAACAATCTATCAAATCTGACTAATTTGAAGTTGTGGTTTGTGTGTAAACAGCTTTCCCTTAGCTTTAGATACCAGATTGCTTCTGTTCCTACCTTAAGATTCTGCAGTCATTTTTCTTTTAGGAGATTGATTTGAGTATTACCCTTCAGCTTGCAATTTTGCAAAATGGGATGTCACATCTTCAAACAAGCTTCACTCCGTAAAACTGTTTCTGGATTCATATTTTTAGAATCTTTTGTTCACCTTTAACTCTTGAATGACCTCTGTCAGCTGTCACTGTCAGCTAGGGATCACTGTGCCTGACAGCCGCTGCCAGTTCTGAGGAGATGTGAATTCCTGTGCCATATTTCACAGCCTGAAAGACCCAACATGTCTCATCTGTGGAATAAAACAAGGAATAAAAACAACCACCCGCATGCACAATAAATACTATTTCTGCAGAAAGTAACTTGCCCTACTTACTATCTAAAATAGTCACAAATATTTAATGTGCCACAAGATTAAAATAGCTCAGCGTTACATTTGGATGGCATAATAATAGGGGTGCTGGAATCTGTGCACAAGAGAGGCACAGAAGTATGAGGAGATTGTTGTTGACTGATGGAAGTAACTACTCAGCTTTTTGAGAGGGGAGTACATTTTCAGTGAACCCATCTGGTTTTTAAAAGCACTGATGAGCAATAGAAAGGTTCCTAGTATTGATAGCCAGGTTATTGAAAGAATGGGAAGATCAGGATTCATTTTAAGTTCAAAAGTAATATTAGAAAAAGCCATCTGGCTAAATAATCTATTCATATCCTAAATAATATTTTCTGATTTCTGCAGTGAAAAGTCATGAGTAGTACTGTCTTTGTACTATTTGCCAAGGAATATTTCACAGATCTGTTGTAATTAAATAATATGGACACGTGGTATTGTTATACTAATTGGTAGTTTTAAAAAGGTATCTATTGTAATGGTATTTGACCAAGAAGCTCAGAATTCAGTATATCATCAGAGAACCAAATTATTTGAGAATCACTCTAAAATCTTTCCTAGGCTGACAAATTAAAGGACAGGACTGATTCAGAATTACATAATTCTCAACTAGGTTTTTTTCATCATGTGATAAATTTGGTGTAAAAATTCGTGTATAAAATAATAATCCAATGTATAAAAAGAATGATGTTAATAAAATGTAAAGTCTAGTAGGTAGCAATCTGATCCCCAGCCTGCACGGCTTCAGTTGCAAAACAGGAGAAGGACCATCAAACTGAACAAAGACACTAGCCAGCCTCGATAAGAATCACTTCCTCGCCAATGCAAGGAGAATTCCTTCTTGACGACGATGCAGATTTCATCAACGCCCTGGCACAATATGCAAACTGAAATCAACATAAGACTGACTTGTGTAATTGACATAAGAAAAGAACCTTCCCGGAATGGAACAACGAGACTTGACAAGATCCGGGAAGGCCATCGAAAAGAAATTCGGACTATTCAGCCCACCCTAGACACCTGGACTGCCTAAGCGCAGAAAAATCCTATAAAACGGTGGACTGAAAACTGCACGGTGTGGATTTGGGCGTCCTGTACCCTGGTGTGCGGACCCCTTTCCACCCAGTGCAGCGCTGCTAATTTCCTATTTTGTGGTCTTCTCTTTTATTGGTGATTGATATCGTGTTATTAATAAATTGTTTCTTTGTTAATCCAATATTTGCAATTGCATTTATAACAGATTTGGTGCCATGACTTGGATTCGGAGAAAGCTGCGAGGACCTGCGATCCAAAAGGGTACCCCCGCCAATTTTGGCGGCCTGGTGAATGAGGAGACCCCGCGGCTCCACCCGAACCTCCGAACCAAATTTAGGATGAGAAAACCACAAAATAGGACAGGGGAGAGGACGGATCCAGAGGCAAAAAGAGCTCGGGAAGGCAAAGGGCCTTCGAAAAGCCGCGGCTGACAATTGCTCGTAAAACGTCTAAGTGCACGAAGACATCCACGCAGGAAAAGGAGCTGTAAGTACTGCTAGTTGAGCAAGTGATCAGGCGAGTGTGTGAGACGTGATCTGATCACGAAGCGAGTGTGGACTTCAAGGTCGCATTTCCGTTTTTCCCGTGAGAAGAACGGTCGGCCGCGAAAGAATCGATTTCGTGTGAAAACTCTCTCATATCGCTCGTCAAAACTGGGACTAGAGAAGTCTCAGGGACCAATCACAGAGTGGGTAAAAAGGGGAAGGATACGTCCTGTTGAGCTCGGGAATTGGAAAACCCTTTTTGCCAGCGGACCAAGGTAAGGGTCCAAAGAGAATCCAAAAAGGATTGAGAACCAATTAGGGACCCCCAGCACAGCTCGCTGAAGGGGTGAATAATTGGAAAAAGCCCCCATCCCCTGAGAAAGAACCAGAGACACAACGTACAGGCAGAAAAGTCGACTTGCAAAGAATTTTAAAGACTTGGTAAGGAAATTCGTGAAACATGGGACAGAGAAAGAGTAAGCCCCAGAAAAAGACCTCAAAAAAACTCCCCTCCAGTAAAGGAAAGGGAACCATGAAAATCCCTCAAAACAGTCCCTTGGGGTGGATGTTGGAACATTAAGGAAATTGCCCTCAAAGAAAAGGGAAGTCCAAAAAAAGAATGATATGTTATTGCATGGATGTGTGGGGTGGTGAAAAATTAAGAAACCACCTTACGTGGCCAGTGATAAGATCATTTGAAAGTTGGACATGTAGTGAGTTGAATCGCTATGTGGAAAACAAGAGCCCCTCAGACCCTAAGAAGAGGGAATACGCTCGGCTCTGGCTGAACACCCGAGCGGGTTCGTTCCCAATGAAACAAAAAGGGCGGCCCAAAACTGGGACCAAGCCCTGAGACCCCTGGATCACCTCCTACCTCCTTACAATGGGCCAAATTCCCCACCCTCTCCAAATCAAGTGGTGCCCAGAGCTCCTTTGGACCCCCAAAACCAGCTTTTGGGGGCACAAGCATCCCAAGTAGAAAGCCAGGTCTCCCATCCATTGTCCCCGCTGGCAGTCCCTTTGCTGCCACCCCCTCTCTTACCTCTTCCGTCCAGCCTGGGTCCGTCGGCGGCGCCCCGTCAATAAACGCCATAACCGCGAGAGCCCCCTCTGAGATCCTGTCTGCGCAAGCATGGGAGCATCTCGTTCACTCTTTCCGCCGCAACCAGGGTTAGTCTAAGCGGAGGAGAGACTCCCCTCTGCCGCACAGGCGGCAGTTCCACCCCCGCAGTCCAAGAAAAGGAGACAGCCCACAGCTACCAGTTCTCCCCCTGCTAGCAGAACCCACTTGAAAGCAAGGATGATGGGTGATGAATGGGGAGAAAGTGAGAATGAGAGACACAGTTTACTTCCACTGAGGGAGGTACCAACGGCCCCCGGGGTCATCGGGTTTGTGAATGTACCTCTCAACACAAGAGATGTAAGAGCATTCAAAAAGGAAATGGGACGATTGTTAGATGATCCTTTTGGTGTAGCAGATAGGTTGGATGAGTTCTTGGGAAGCAGCATCTATACCTATGAGGATCTGATGGCGATCCTGAGGTCTCTGTTCAACAATGAGGAAAAAGAGATGATAAAACAGGCAGGTATCAGAGACTGGGACAGGAGAAACCCACAAGGGACACCCAGAGATCAAAAGTGGCCCAGCTCTAGCCCGAGTTGGAACGTTCAAACAGAAGACGAAAAAAGGAGCATGATAGACCTGAGAAATATCATAATCCAGGGCATTCGGGAAGCCGTCCCAAAGGGTCAAAATATCAGTAAAGCCTTCAATGAATGTCAAAAGAAAGAGGAGTCCCCCACCAAATGGATTGAGCGATTGAGGCGAAGTCTGCAAATATATTCTGGGACAGACCCTAATTCCCCTGTGGGGGAAGTGTTGCTCAAAACACAGTTTGTAGCGAAATCTTAAGAGGACATTCGAAAAAAGTTGGAAAAGATAGTTGGCTAGCAAAATAAGAGCTTGCAAGAATTGCTGAGAGAAGCCCAGAAAGTGTACATGAGGAGGAAGGACGAAAAACAGAAAGTTCAGGCTAAGGTCTTGGTAGCAGCTGTGAAGGAGGTCCAGAGACAGGAGCAGGCTTCGGGTAAGTATAAAACCTTACCCCGAAAGCCTCAAGGCCCCCACAAGGCGACCCCAGACATGAGAAGGGAACTGCCTGAGTGCTACTATTGCAAGAAGGCAGGACACCTTCGGAGAGATTGCAAGAAAAGGATGAAAGATGAAAAGATTTTTCAAGAAGATTAAGGGTGTCAGGGGCTCTTCACCTTGGGGACCAGGACATCTAACGAGCCCCTAGTAAAATTGAAAGTAGGTCCCCAGCGTCAAGAGACCATTTTTCTAGTAGATACCGAGGCAAAAAAGAGTATTTTACAGCATTTACCAAAGGAGTGCACGGCCAGTGAGAAGAGAGTTATGGTGGTGGGTGCAAAAAAGGATCCTTTTAGAGTGACAGTGATAAAAAACGTGGAAATTGAATCAGAAAACAAAGTCTGCTTGGGGAATTTGTTGTTAGTGGAGGAAGCCGATTACAACTTGCTAAGGAAAGATATGATTATCGCTCTTGGAATTAGCATAGTTGTAAGAAGTTCCAATCTAGTGGTGAAAACGTTTAAGCTCACCAAAAAGAACGAAGCAGACATCAATCTGAAGGTATGGCACTCTAAAAGAGAGGTGGGGAAACTAGAAATTGACCCCATTCACATCATAATCAAAAACCCCAAGGACCCTATACGGGTCAAACAGTATCCCATTCCCCTAGAAGGGAGAAAGGGATTGAAACAGGTAATCGATGACCTTTTGAAAGGAAGAACAATAGAGCCATGCATGTCCCCCCATAACACCCCTATACTAGCTGTAAAAAAGGCAGATGGAAGTTATCAGCTAGTTCAGGATTTGAGGGCAGTGAATGCTCGAACCAGGATTAGATTTCCGGTAGTGGCCAATCCATATACTTTATTGAATCAGCTCACGCCCAAAGATGTGTGGTATAGTGTAATTGACCTGAAGAATGCATTTTGGACTTGCCCCTTAGATGAGAAAAGCAGAGATTACTTTGCTTTTCAGTGGGAGGACCCCGATACCAACAAAAAACAGCAGTTGAGATGGACAGTGCTTCCCCAAGCATTTGTGGAATCCCCTAATCTGTTCGGGCAGGCTCTGGAGCACCTCTTGACTCAATTTACCCCGAAGGAAGAGACAAAACTGTTGCAGTATGTGGATGATCTGCTAATAGCTGGATCCTCTAAGAAAAGTGTGAGGGAATGTACTGTGGAATTGCTGAATTTCATTAGAGCTAAGAGTCTGAAAGTTTCAAAATCCAAACTGCAGTTCACAGAGCCCAAAGTGAAATATTTGGCTCATTGGCTATCCCAAGGGAAAAAGAAATTAGACCCTGAGAGGGTCGCGGGAATCATAGCATTGCCCGCTCCAAAAACTAAAAGGCAAATACGCCAAGTGTTAGGGCTCCTGGGATACTGCAGACAATAGATTGAAAGTTTCAGTGAAAAGGTGAAATTTCTTTATGAAAGGTTGGACACCAACAAAGTGAAATGGACTGAGCAAAATGAATTAGATTTTCAAAAACTGAAAGAGGTCCTCATGACGGCTCCAGTACTGACCCTTCCAAATGTGAATAAGGAGTTCCAATTGTTTGTAGATGTCAGTGAGCAAACTGCACAAGGAGTCCTAACTCAAGAATGGGCCAGCAAAAGAAAACCCATAGGATTTTTATCTAAAATCCTAGATCCTGTGAGCCAGGGATGGCCTACGTGCTTGCAGGCCATAGTCGCGGTGGCGCTCCTGGTAGAGGAGGCGAGGAAAATCACCTTCAAAGCCTCTCTAATAGTTTACACCCCTCACGATGTGAGAAACATTCTACAACAAAAGGCAAAAAAGTGGTTGACCAACTCTAGGCTTCTGAAATATGAAGCCATTCTGATCAGCTCCCTGGGATTGGAGTTAAAAACCACCTCGGCACAAAACCCTGCACAGTTCATGTTTGGAGACCCCTCCGAAGAACTGTTGCAAGACTGTGCTAAAATCGTGGAACTCCAGACAAAAGTAAGATCCAATTTAAAAGACCAGGAATTGGAGGGGGGAGAAAAATAGTTCGTAAATGGGTCGGCAAAGGTAGTAAAAGAAAAGAGAAAATCGGGGTACGCAGTGGTGGATGGCAAAACGAAAAACGTGGTAAAATCGGGCCCCCTAAGACCCGAATGGTCGGCCCAGGCTTGTGAGCTTTATGCTCTCCTAAAGGCTCTCAAAAGGTTAAAAGGAAAAAGGGGGACCGTATTCACTAATTCTCAGTATGCGTTTGGGGTAGTTCACACTTTTGGAAAAATTTGAGAAGAGAGAGGTTTGATAAATACGAAGGAGAAAGGTTTGGTCCACAAAAAAATGATTCGGCAAATCTTGGAAGCGATCAGAGAACCCAAAAAGATTGCGGTGGTGCATGTGAAAGGGCATCAGACCAGACTGCAATTTCAAACCCGCAGTAATAACCTAGCTGATCAAAAAGCAAAAAGGGCAGCGTTGCTCACAGTGAGCGTCCTCAAAGTGATCAGGGAGGAAGACTCCAAAATCCAAATATGTCCCTCAGAAAAAGACATTGAAGGATTCAAAGAGATGGGAGGGGCATTGGAAATGGGAAAGTAGAAATTGCCAAACAAGAGGGAATTGGTCCCAAAAAGTGCAACCAAAGAGATCCTGAGATGTCTGCATGAACAGACTCACTAAGGAACACAGGCATTGGCTGACCAGTTTCTGAAGTTCTTCAAGTGCAAAGGGATCTTTGAATTGGCAAAACAGAAGGTACAAAGGTGTGTAATTTGCCAGAAGGTGAACCAGCCCAAATCCAAACAAACAGCTTGAGAAGGTCGTCCTCTCTCATACAGGCCGTTTGAAAGGATCCAAGTGGATTTCACTGATTTACCAAAGGTCGGAAGATATAGGTATTTATTGGTGATAGTGGACAAATTGACGCATTGGGTAGAGGCATACCCAAGGGCAAAAGCCACGGCTCAAACAGTTTCCAAAGTATTATTAGAAGAAATAGTCCCCAGGTATTGAATCGTGGATTGCATAGATTCAAACCAAGGGACTCATTTCACCTCAAAAATCATAAAACAATTAACCGAGGCTTTGAGAATCAAATGGCAATATCACAACCCCTGGCACCCTCAAAGTACAAAACAAGTGGAGAGAATGAATCAAACTCTAAAATCACAATTGACAAAACTCATGCTAGAAACGAAAATGTGCTGGGTGAAATGCCTTCCCCTTGCTCTGTTGAATGTGAGAACCATGCCCCACTCCAATACGGGGCTGTCCCCCTTTGAAATGTTGTATGGGATGCCATACAAACACGGAATGCCAGTGGGACATCCCCGGGTCGAGGATGTGCAATTGCAACCTTATCTCATCACTATAAACAAAAGTTTACAAGAGCTTCGAAAGCGTAGACTCATTCCCCAAAGTGCCCCTCTCGAATTTGCAATCCATCAGATTCAGCCGGGAGACAAAGTGTTAATCAAAACTTGGAAAGAAATCCCTCTCGCCCCGCAGTGGGAAAGACCGTTCCTAGTGCTGCTAACCACTGACACCACAGTTCGAACCGCCAAAAAGAGTTAGACTCACTCGTCAAAGGTGAAAAAGATCGAAGACCCAAAAACCTCAGACTAGAAGGTCATCACTCCTCCAAGAGAACTCAAAATCAAGCTCCAGTGTCAAAGACCAGTCAGATAAGTTGCAATACCCCAAACTGTGAATGCTTTTCTTTTATTCATTTTGAATGTGTATACTGTAAACAAGTTTGGGTCACCCATTGTTAAAGAGAGAATCAACCTAGGAGTCTGTGTACTAACTGTCTAATTGAAGAGCAAGAGAACACAAGCCGTCTCTTAATACTTGCCACTCGGGCCAGACTTCTGGAGTTAAACTCTCCTGAGTAGTACCAAATTTACAGAAAGGAAATAAAGAGAAAATTAGACGCTAAAGCAAAGGCTTTGGCAATTGAGTGCCGAAAAACCATCAAAGTACCTTGCCAAGGGGACAACAATCAAATTATCCCAGTGGGCAACCTACAAAAGAAGGTTTGCCATCAAAACTACACGAGCCCCTGAAGCATACCCTTGCTACCAAGAAGATGGTTTACCCCGCCGTATGTTCACATACGGACGAAGGGCAAGGCAGAGAAGTATTTGGGTAAAGAATCCTAACAGTCCTAAGTCTAGCTGTGTGCTAGACCAAGAGGGCCCTTCCAAAGGCGCCCCTAGGGGAGAATCGTCCCGCGAAGTGTGAATGGTGCTTAACAGCTCCAAAAACCAAGCAAATAATTGTCCTCTAGAAAGGTAGTTAGGTGATTGTTGGGCTAATGGCACTCAATTTCACCTTTGTAAATTGAAAAAAAGAGTCCAGTGCCAACGCTCAAGAGCAAGTGCTAAGAGCGAGTTATTCAGGAACCCTGCTCACTCACTCATCAGACAGAAGCACAAACTCGAAATTCCTTACCTACTGCAAACATGTAACCAATGTAACAAAACTGTATGGGTGGGAGGAAAAAGGCAATCTACTTTCCTTGCCTATTTCAAAGTGAATCCCCTGTGCTACAGCAAAACAAAACTGAAAATATGTAACATGGGTGGAAAATTGTATTAAGAAGAGAAAAATCTCAAACACGAGGAAATAGATTCCTTTGACACTAAACCCATTGTTTTTGACTTATTGCCTCCAAGTGATAATTGTGTGTGTTTGCAGTTTGATCAAACCTTTTGTTTTTCAAAGAACGAAGAAGAGATGGACCCTGAGAGCAAAATGAAGCAAGCATTATTTTCCTCCCATGTTTGATCCCATGTTTCATCTGACTGATTCATTCAGTCGTCCAGGGGATGCAAATAGCCTCCCTTCCCATAGATCCAGAGGCAGCCCAAGAGAAAACTATGTCCAAAATAATGAAGCTTGAAGAAAAAAAGGGTAAAAAGAAAGCGGCAGCAGCCTTAAGAAGATTCAAAGAAGGACAAAAACTCCAACAAGGTGATGAATCCTCTCAGGAGGACTGGGAAGAGTGTGATCACAATTAGAATTGAAGTCAAAATAAATAAAAAATATGAATTTTTAATTTAATAAATTATTAGGCGGGGGACTGTGATAAATTTGGTGCAAAAATTCGTGTATAAAATAATAATCCAATGTATAAAAAGAATGATGTTAATAAAATGTAAAGTCTAGTAGGTAGCAATCTGATCCCCAGCCTGCACGGCTTCAGTTGCAAAACAGGAGAAGGACCATCAAACTGAACAAAGACACTAGCCAGCCTCGATAAGAATCACTTCCTCGCCAATGCAAGGAGAATTCCTTCTTGACGACAATGCAGATTTCATCAACGCCCTGGCACGATATGCAAACTGAAATCAACATAAGACTGACCTGTGTAATTGATATAAGAAAAGAACCTTCCCGGAATGGAACAACGAGACTTGACAAGATCCGAGAAGGCCATCGAAAAGAAATTCAGACTATTCAGCCCACCCTAGACACCTGGACTGCCTAAGCGCAGAAAAATCCTATAAAATGGTGGACTGAAAACTGCACGGTGTGGATTTGGGCGTCCTGTACCCTGGTGTGTGGACCCCTTTCCACCCAGTGCAGCGCTGCTAATTTCCTATTTTGTGGTCTTCTCTTTTATTAGTGATTGATATTGTGTTATTAATAAATTGTTTCTTTGTTAATCCAATATTTGCAATTGCATTTTATAACAATCAGCTCCATGGAAAATGGAGGAAAATATTAGAAGCCAAGACAATGAATTGGATATTTAACATGGTCATAATTTTTGAAAACTTCTGAAACATAAGAACAGGTTGAATAAGTTAGACTGGTACTCAATTGTAATGAAGGATTTGGGACCCAACTGCAGATCTTTACTGCTGGTCAGAAAATATCAACTGCCAAATCAAATTGTTAACTCTCCTGAACGGTGTCCATGTTTCTGTGTGCCTGCATGTCCATGTGTATGTATATATATATATATATATGTAAATATATGGAGAGAGAGAAAGAATTTTATTCACATATGTTCATTAATTTAAATATATATCTATTCTGATTTTTTTGTTCTGAGTTAAGGTTCCTAGAATAATTCAGTATGTTTCAATGCTGTTAAATCCCTCTGCTGGAATATTTTCTCTGGAATGCTGGAAGGCAGAGCAGAAGCACCTCACAGATTCTTTCTTTCTTCATCCTTTCTGTTCTACCTGTCATGGAGGAGCAGAATATGAGAGGGAATGGTGAGCTGAGCTCTCAACTCTTCTCTCTATTATTCTAATTGTCTTCTGGTTCTTGAATCTATAGGTTTACTGTGCTATCTTGGGGAATCTGGGATGCACATTGCCACTGTTAAAGTGATGAGTTTTCTTTTTCATTTACTATGTGCCTCTTGGCTTGTGTGTTTGCATAAAAGTAAGGACTAATCTGGTAAAACCTCTTTTCCCATTTAGAGTCAGAAAAAAAGAGGGAAAATAGCTATTTCTGTATCACTGAAGGAATACAGTAAACATAATAATTAATAAGAGAAACTTTGTTAAAATTTGATTCACTGTTTTATGAATGGTACCTCCTGGAAGCAAAAAGGAGCTTAAAATTCATGACACCAGAACTGAGATTTGAGGGCAAGTGGAACTACTGAGACTGGTAATGAGAAATGTTTGATACCAATAACCCAAGAGGTGATAACTGACTGCTAACCTTTGCTAGCACCTTCATCTTCAACCATGTAGTTTCTACCCAAGATGTAATCCTAACATCCTGAATTTCATATCTTCAATTTCACAATATTTTATATTCTTAAAAATTTACTTTTTTTCTATAACTATTGTCTAATTAGCAAATGAACATCTCTGTGTTGTATGTGGAACCTAGAGGGGCAGCCTGCTATCTGAGGGAACAGCTTTTCATTTTCCTTAGAAATGGAAAGCAAAACTATTTCAGTTCCAAATCTCAAGACACCTGCTCTTCCCATGCATACACAGTCATTTAGTGACTGGAAGGTTTCTTCTTTGTAGAGAATCAGAAGTGTTGCAAACTATGTACAAAACTGAAAAGAAGGAGAATACTCTTTCCCTTCCATGGGATCATTTCCTGGAGGAAATGAGCCCTGATATCTGTGGACTGAGGAAAAAGATTGACATTCCTTTTTCTATTCCTTCATCATCACTCTAAAATGACAACTTATTCAGCTTTTAAGGATGAAACACTTACAATCCTATAAACATAGAATTGTTTCAGTTGGAAACCCTCCTGCTATGGTAAATAGTAAAACATTCATAGGCTGGCTTTACTGATTAATAAAAACTGCTTTTACAGGTCAAGAATACTGAAATATAAGGCAAACTTAATCCCAAATGAGCAATCTTAATGCTAAGCCTATTCTGCCATGAATTCACAGGTCTGTCTCTCAGTGATGTTAGTGGAAATTTTCTGGCAAGCTAGAATAGTATCAGTCCCTAAAGAATCACATTATTTAGATACCAAAGGACAACTAATAAAAGAAACATGTAACAGTTGAAATAAATTAATCATTTTACAAATGTTAGGTACCTTTTGCACTGGTGAAATAGATGTAAATTGAATATGATTTCAATTTTGAAGTAAAAATCGTGACAAGATTTTTCAGAGGAAATTCTGAAAATATTTGTACAATTATCATACCTTAACTAGCAATTAGAGCATGAAAATTTAGTTGTGAAAGTGAAACAAAGAAGATTGCTAACAGTTTAAAATATACTCAAAAAGGAGGGACACAGGCCTTTCTCTTCCCCTCCTGACATGTCCTTTCCTATTATCACTATTTAAAACACCAATGATTGTGAATCACTACCTCTGTGTCCTCCTACCTTTTCCTGACCTATTTATTAGAGTGCTGGCAAATTTCTAGCCCTCGCCAGCAGTGATAATTCATTATCTGTGTCTAGAACAAGGCAATCTATCAAGCTGTGAGACTAAATTGGTGATGGGAAAGTATTTTAGAAATTGTATCCAAATTGCAAATACATTTTCATTTAAAGTTCATTTTGAGATGAGATTTGGACTTAATTTTATCCATCTGTAGTTCAGAGTTGAAAGGGAAATTAGCATAAGTGTATTCAAATGCCTTCTCTTTTATCAGCTCTCACAGAGAATGCTTATTTGAAGAGATTTCTTACCAACACTAGTCAGAAGAGAAAATTATTTTTTTAAATTTGTTTTTAATATATTTCCTATGTTTCTTAATTTTTTTTAAAAGAAAATCTAAACAGATCTGTTAGAAAAGCACTTTGGAAATAATAATATAGATCCCTTTTAAATCAATTTTGACATCTTTCAAGCTTCCTGAATACTATTAGAAAAATACAGACTGGATATTCTTGGGGAAGAAAAAAGAAAAGAAAAGAAAAGAAAAGAAAAGAAAAGAAAAGAAAAGAAAAGAAAAGAAAAGAAAAGAAAAGAAAAGAAAAGAGAACTAATATCTAAAGTGTTTTCTGGCCTTGTAACAATCTGAAAAAAAATAAAACAACCAGAAAATATATCAGGTTAGGAGCAATGATGCTCCTTCTAGCATGATTACTTTGGAAAACACTGAGCTGGCAAAAACATTATTTTACTGGAAAATATCTGCAGTGCTGTGAAAGGCAAATACAAAGCAAAACTGGAAGAGAAACACCTTCTGATCATAATTATACTAGTAGTGTCACTAGAATTGAATCAGAGTTCTACTACTACTGCTTGTTTGGAAGAAAAAAAAATCAATCAACATTAAAATCATACCAAAAACCTCAAAAACCCAAACAAATCGGAAAAAAAAAAAAAAAAAAAAAAAAAAAAAAAAAAAAAAAAAAAAAAAGAAAACAAACAAAAAAAAAAAAAAAAAAAAAAAAAAAAAACAAAAAAAAAAAAAAAAAAAAAAAAAAAAACAAAAAAAAAAAACAACTCCACAGCAAACTGTATTTAGCAGAGTTTTATAAAAATTTCCAGATACCAAAAAATGGAACATTTTCAAGAAATCACAGGACCCATTCTTGCGTAAAATTCTGGGTTACATTTTTCTGTAACAAATATTAAAGTGGTTGCATGTCACTTTAGAATTAACATCCTCTATTATTGTGAAAAATCCTTATTATACAAAAATATCTCAGAGATTAGCAAAATGTAAGTGGCTTTTTAGTCTGTGCCAATGTGGATATGGTTAATTATTTCAGTACCCAGTAAGTTAAGAAATACGTTTTGTAAGAGTAAAGAGTAATTGATTTATACAACCAGAAGAGTGGTCAGATGATATGAAATGTTAGGGCATTGAACCTGTTGGAATAGTGTGTGTGGGCTTGTAGTTCACTAGCGATTTCATAGCCTAGTTCGATAGTCACTGACCTTTAATTTAAGTTTCCAAATATTAAACTGAAATTTTCTAGCTGAACAGGAACTTTGTCTTGTGTTTAATTTATTACATTTATTCAGCTGTATTTGCTGTCCTCAACTCTGCCACCTTCCCATGTGTAAGAGGTTAAAGTAAGCATAAAATCAAATGCTGGCTACAGAGACTCTTTTGAAACCCTCACTAATGCAATATAAATCTCTTCAAGAAAAGGGTTCTGTTGAACAAAGGTATAATTTTGTAACCTATAAAAGACATTAGAAAAATTCCTACTGCCACCTGAAAAATTTGGTGATTTGTGGTAGATACATTTCAAGAATGAAGCTTGATACTTTTCAAGTTCCATGATGAATGCCATGACATAAACCACATGTAAATCCTGGGGCACTACCTATCCACTACCTTAGTACCCATATATATAATTTGTGCCAGTTTGAAATTACTGCTTTCTGAGCAGTGCTCTTCAGAGGTTAACATTGCCATCACTCTGTCTCAGTTCACTAAAGCAGCACTTCTAAATTCATTATTCCAGGTGAAAATACCTTGCTGTTAGAAGTGCCTTGAGAAAAACAGTTTTGTTACTTGAATCAAAGTGCTGGGTGTGGTGATAACAGCAATGCCCGGGTTTACCTGTTCAGGTTTATGATGTACCTTCTTTTACCTGTTCACATTAATGATGTACCTTCTTTGAGACAATAGGTTTTTTGAAAAGGTGTGGAGGTTCACAGTTCCTCTCTGAACTAAGCATCTGTGTGTCCTATAACAGGTTTTCTGCAAGGTCAACAGCAGTTTGCAGCCTTCTACTGAATTCAATGTACTTAAGTGGTGAAGGTGACTTTTTGAAAATTATTTGATAATTTTGCTCAATTACACTGAAAATGAGTTCTGATTCAGTCATTGAATTGCCCTTGTGTTTTCCTGTATTGCATTAGACTCCTGTTGCAGAGCCTGAAGAAACTGTCACGCTTTGACAAAGCTACAAGTCTGTGGCAGATACTGATTAAAATAAATAGACCTTCATCATTAAAGCCTGCACCATTTTTCATAGTAAGAGATTCTCTGCAGATGCTGATTTATTGGAGATTTAATCATTGTGTTTACAATGGCAAACTTAAGATGTTTGCAATAATGTGGTTAATGAAAATCATCAACTGCATTAAATAACATTATTTTAAAAATCAGTCTTTAGTGAGGCTGTGTATTCAAAGATTTCCTGTTCTGTTGCTTACTGGAATAAATCAAGGAAACATTTATAACAAACATTTCTAAGAATGCTGGAAAGGTTCATGAAGCTTTTGAGGTAAACATTTCAGATGACTCTTTTGAGAGCTATTGTTGAAAGTTCATCACCTCTGCTGGTTAACTCAAGGCAGCTGTCACTGTTTTTTCTTCCAGTTCAGTTGATCACGGGCTGAGATGACTAATTTTTTTGTTCATCTTTAAAATGTGTTTAGAGCTTTGAGAAAGACTTGTGAAACACCAAATCACAAAAGAGAGAAATATATCCTGAACTGTAACATTATATCTCAAATATTTTCCTATTCTGAAATCTAATGAGGATCTAGTAACATCCATTTATTCATGTGTAGTCTTTTACAACTGTTGAAGAAATGGCATCACAATATGAAACTAGAGAGCCACTTGTAATTTCTATGTCACATTGTATGATGATGTCATGCAAGAGAAGTAATTTTTCTACAATAACTGCACTCTTCTGTTTAAGCGTATTTGCTATATACACCATATCAAATTGCATATTTCAACTAAGTGGAGTATTTGAAAATCTTATTTAGTACTTCTGCAAAACCACAGCTCTATCAAATCTTTATCTGTCGCATGGAATTACAAAAAGTTTGAAAATATTTTATAAATTATATTATATGGTGCATCAAGAAAAATATCTCAACAGTTTATTGCTTGCTGATAGTATCTAGAGCTAGATGCTTCAAATGAAGCTGTAAGGTTGCTTCTGCAGGCAAATGGATAATGTGATCTACATTAGGTCACAGTGTATCTCCAATAGATTAAAATTACTTTGAGTCTAAATCTTACCGTGTGAATCTTAATGATTTACTGGAGTGTTGTTATCAAATTCATGGATGTTTGCACAACTGTACAGTTTCAGCCTGATTTTTATCAAATTATTGACCTCTGCAAGAACCACAACAAAATCCATCATTTTAACGTTTTCTATCTTTTCTGTCTGTTGTGTCATTAAAAAACCTTCAGACCCTAATTTTGCTCTCTCTACACCATTTATCTTGATCTGTTTATTATATGCCTCCTTTGATCACTTTTATTTGTATTCTCTGAAAATAAGGCAGATATTTCATGGGTACACTTTTAGACCTGACTGAAAAAAAAATCCTTTAGTCAGAAAATTCCTTCCAATCACAGGAGCTGTTTCCATTGATGTAATAAAAATATGATTATTTATTTCTTCTCTGAAATCTGTCTTTAAAAAATATAATGCTTTATATTAACAATGAGGGGTTTTATTTTAAATTGGTTTCAGATATTCTTCTATATCTTGACATAGAAGATATTGACTTAGAGGTTTAGTTAAGACATTGTAATGATGTAGATATTATTGACACAGAATTTTGGTTGCTAAAGGTCATTGTACTCAATCAAGGGTACTTGATCATTTATAGAAAAAAAACAGTGCCTTCACTCAGTGATGTCTGTCAAAGCATTCTCCTGTCCACTTGTGCAATTGATTTGTGCTTTTTCAGACAGGCCCTCTCTGAGAGAGGGGATGATGAGCAGCTTCTTACAGTTTGTAAAGAGCTGGCAGAGTACTTGTTGAAAGATTCAAGGTGTGGCTTTATACTGGATCATGCTGGGATCATTTCAAGGTACAAACCCAGAGTAAATAATTAACAACGTGCATTGGCAGCCCAGAAAGCCAGGGCTGCAAAGTAGAGTGACCAGGAGGATGAGGGAGGGGATCCTGCCCCTCTGCTCTGCTCTGCTCTGCTCTGCTCTGCTCTGCTCTGCTGAGATCCCACCTGGAGCTCTGCATCCAGCTCTGGGGCCACAGCACAGGATGGACAGGGACCTGTTGGAGTGAGCCCAGAGGAGACCACCAAGATGATTACAGGGATGGAGCACCTCATGTACAAGGAAAGACAGAGAATTTGGATTGCTCAGTATGGAAAAGAGAAGGCTTTGTGGTGACCTAATTGTGGCTTTCCAGTGCCTGAAGGGAGCCTGTGAGAGAGAATGGAAAGGACCTTTTATTGGGGGATGCAGTGACAGGCCAGGGGGGAATGGCTTCACATGGAAAGACAGTATGTTCACATTAGATATTAGGAAAAGAAATCTTCCCTGTAAAGGTGGAGAGACACTGGCACAGATTGCCCAGAGGAGCTGTGGCTGCCCCATCCCAGGGCCAGGCTGGATGAGGCTCTGAGCAGCCTGGAAGTTATTGCTACTCATGGCAGGGGACTGGAACTGGATGGTTCTTAAGGTCCTTTCCAACAGAAACATTTTTATGATTATAGGACTGTGTTTTATCCTTAAAAGCTGAATAAGTTGTCATTTTAGAGTGATGATGAAGGAATAGAAAAAGAAATGTCAATCTTTTCCTCAGTCCACAGATCTCAGCGCTAGTTTCCTCCAGGAAACGATCCCATGGAAGGGAAAGAGTATTCTCCTTCTTTTCAGTTTTGTACATAGTTTGCAACACTTCTGATTCTCTACAAAGAAGAAACCTTCCAGTCACTAAATGACTGTGTATGCATGGGAAGAGCAGGTGTCTTGAGATTTGGAACTGAAATAGTTTTGCTTTCCATTTCTAAGGAAAATGAAAAGCTGTTCCCTCAGATAGCAGGCTGCCCCTCTGGGTTCCACATACAACACAGAGATGTTCATTTGCTAATTAGACAATAGTTATAGAAAAAAAGTAAATTTTTAAGAATATAAAATATTGTGAAATTGAAGATATGAAATTCAGCACATTATGCAAACATCTACAACTCTATGATTAGAGATGTTTTAGGAAATTCTGACAAATGTACAGATTAATGTCCCTTTGTTTATGATTTTAGAATATCTTGAGAGGTCTAATTTAGCAAGATAATCTAAAATATAGAGCAGCTGAATGGGTTTTGTGAGATTTGTGTTCATTATGTGGTTCAACCACAGACTTCAATATAGTGTATTAGTTTTAAATAGAGTACATTTCTATCTCAGAATGTTGTAGGCCTGAAGAATGCAGAGATATTCTGTTGATATACACTAAAAATATCTAATTTAGCAGCCCACTCCCTGTTGTCTCTGCAAAGACACGTTTTGACTTAAAGGGGATTAGTAGTGTGCATGAAGTTAAGCATGTCCATAAATGTCTGCAAGGCTTTAGTTATTCAGTGCACTCATTATCTCAATTTGTTTTTTCATGGAATAATTCCAAGTATCTCATCTAATCAGATTCTCCTGGAGGCACAACATATGCCCACAATAGCATGAGCTATATATAGCTCCTTCCATAATTATGAAAGATCAATGGGGCATTTTTTTTTGCCAGTGAATGTATGTATCTGTGAATTACCCTGCAGGAATTAAAATCCCTCAATGAGATCATGCTGCGAATTCCCATGGGTATAAAGCAGAAGTGTAATTTTTTAGGTAAAAGCACTATAAATTGATGGCAGTATATAAACAAATATATAGCAATATATTATAAATAATATAAAATAGATATAAGTATATAATTAAAGAGTGATTAAATTAAATTTAAAAATAAACTTGACACTAGTGTCTGTATACGAATCACAAATATGATCCCCAGATATAGAAAAACATTCTCATTATGGTGAATGAAAATCAGCCACATGCTCTTCATTGAAGATATTTTGCACAGTAGTAAAACGTTTGCTTCTAAATTACTAACCTTTGGTATTTAGCTTGAAATGCAGTTAACATACAGCCCAAATAATTCTGTTTTCAGTAATGCTATCATAAGTTTGTTGAATTATTTAATAATAGTGAAAGGGGAGCAGAATGTGATGAAAAATGATGGCCTATTTCTGCTGACTATTGCTTTCATCTACAAAAGCAGTCATAGGAATCTATGGAAGTTTGTATGGAGTATTACTCAAAACTGCTGTGTGTAAACACAGCAGAATGTGACTCTTTAGGACTTGAAAATATTCTATAGTATGTCTCACCTACCTACCTACCTACCTATCTGAATTTGTTTTCAAATAACAGAGCTAAGAAAGTGAATTTTTCCCTAGAGCTGTCTGTAAAATGCCAATATTAATATTCCTGTGTATCATTACCTGCTGAAGGAATTAAGCATGAATCATTTGAGAAGGAGCTGGCTAGCATTCAAAATCCTTTAATAAATGTCTTTGTTTCTAGATATACAATTCCTTCTTGGCCTTGCCATTCAATGTATTTTCCCAGCAGCTGAAAAAATGCTGCTGTAACAACAATCACTGAATATTTTTTGTCTTTATGATCATATGTCAATTTTCAATTAAACCAGACAGAGTCTGAGTAGTTCAGATGAAAGAATTCAAATACTAAGATGTTAAAACACTAGAGAATATCAATGAATTAAATTTCAGGTGAACTTAATGTTTCTGGAGTGTCAGGTGGAATATTACTGATCATGAAGAGAACTAATATCAATTATGTTGATTTTGAATTTGAGCATTATATTATTTATATAATATGTGTATTGTATACACTGATTAGATACTTTTAATAGCCTTTAATGAGATCTACATTTCTCAGCTGAAAAACAGATCTACTTTCAGTCATACTCAGGTAAAATTAAAGTAGGTTTCTAAAGCATTCAGGAAAATATCCCACTTCAAATAAAATTTTAATTTACTTCTTTACCTCCTATGTGTTTATTTGAACATATTCCTGCTTGCCAACAAGCACAGAAAAGTCTTGAAGTTGCAGATGAGTTACAGGCAACAAGGCTATAAAAAATGACCAGGCACTATGTTTCTTTAGCTAAAATACAACTGTGTTTCGTCTCTGCATGCATTCCTAGAGGAGTTGGAAAAGTTCAGCTTTTATTTGTTCTTTGAATTTGTTATATACAGACGTTTTCCAGCTGTACTGGAAGAGCACAACAGAGTATTTGGGATTAACACTTAGACATTGTGCAGTTTGATATCTTGTTTTACTTCCCAAAATCCAATTCGGCATCAATGAAAACATAATTGGTTGCCATGGTACAGTAAGTGTCAACATCTATTTATTTCTTGTGCTCCCCTTTACCTTTTCATTCCTGTAGGGGTGCACATGAAACTGGAAAAAAACATTTAAAATGTTGTGTAACCAATTATTCTGCACTCCAAATAAATCCCAGTCAATAACATTGCTCTCTAGGATTTCATGTCTAATCCACTAAAAATGTAGTATTGAACCTATAAATTGGAATGATGCCAGTGGCAAAAAGAAAAAGGTGTCCCAAATATTGGATCTAATTCCCAATGTCTAGTAAAACAATAACACCCTAAATTAGGGTTAAGGAGTTTTTCTTTTACTGATTTTTGGTAACACCCTCACTGAGACTCCAGTACAACGATCTGCTCACTTGCTCCCCTTTCCCTCCTTCCTTCCACCCAAAGGTGGCCAAAGAGGAGAGTTCAAAAGGGAAAGATCTCATGTTGAGATAAGAACAGAAATGAGATAAGAAAACAAACAGTAACAGCAACAATATTATTAACTAAGCATACAAAAAAAAAAAAAAAGTGAGTGAACACTAGTTTAAATGGCAACAGGAGATGGGGAATAGCATCCACTAGTTAATAAAATTTGAATTGGCTTTGTAGGCTATGTAATCTTTATAAACTCTTTGAATAGGAAGGTAACTGCATCAGACTGGTAGGGCTGGTCCTTGATTACAGGTTAATTGCAGTATCAATACATGTTCATACTTTTCCAGCTATGCTTACCTAATCTGCAAGGAACAATGGTGAAAATCAGACTCATGCTGTTTCAGTTTTCTGGGATCTGGGCATTTGAGCTTCCCTGTGCTGTCTCTCCTCAAGTAAACAGGAATGCCAGGCACAGGGATGAAAAAAGTACATCTATGAGCAAACAGACACCATAATTTGACCTGAATATGATCAGGTAATAAAAAGTGCCCTAACTTTTGTTGCAACAGAACACAAATGCAGTTGTGTTTGAGATGAGTTACATTGTTCTTAAAAGCACAATTTTTAATGTGTCCATAACTGATCTGATGAAGACAGCTCAAGACCTATTAGGAAGGAATGTGTGTTTCTAACCGTTGGAGAATGTTCTGAATTGAATTCTTGTGGCTTCTCTCGTATTAGGAATTTTTGGAGATACACAGCACCTGTGCTGATCTGGGGGGACAAAGATTTTCCTTGAGCTCTCTTTGCAGTTATATTTAATGAGTAAGAATGCCTGCACTTGTAGAACCAGCTACAGAAAATATTGGATGATATTCTGTATAATGAGATTTTTTTCCTGCTTTTACCCAGGAGTGCAAGAGCAGGCACATGAGCTTGCCCAGATATATACACAGATATATAAGTCAAACTGAAGCCTTGATCTCTATCTGTACTTTCTTCCTAATGCTTTTCTCCATTTGTGAAATATGGTGAAGAATGAGTCATCCCTGTGGCAGCAATGCATCCTCAAGCTGCGGAGGCATTTCTTAGTGTGCAAGTTTCTCCTCACCCTTGCCAGTCTTTTCAGTCACTGTCAGCAGAGAGAGTTTAAATATACAATTTAAAATTTCACAGGTTATTACTAGAAACACTAGTGGAGTATTTAATAATTTTTATTGCTACAGAAATAACAGATAGATATAGATTAGATATGGATATAGGTATAGATATATTCAACTATTTTGAAAACTCACTGCAGAAAATCTATCTTATTGAAGTGGTGAGTTAATATATTGAATTGATTACAATATTTTCATGCATCACATGGATTTTTCTGCCCAAATATTCATCCAGATTTGTAGAAAAATAAAAAGGAAACCCTATCGGAATAGTAGTAGAGTTTGTCTGATAGAAAATTTCAAAGGAAAAAAAATAACTTGGAATGTAGTACTGGAGAGATGTATAAATGAAAGTAGTTGCTCAATTTTCATTTGAGTTTGAGCCCAGAAAGATATTTAACAAGCCCATTGTTATAATTCTGATTTCTCTAGGGATCTAATGCTGAGTTGAAGAACAGGATGATGAATTTTTTACCTACTGTTTGTCAGGTTTTATTTTACTCCAGGGAGTCCTTAATTTCAGTTTTGTTCCATCTAAACAGATAAACATAAGAGACAATCTTACATTTAAATTACAAGTAGCTGTGGACATGTTTTGCTCTTGTCATTTCACGGCGCACAATCTCAACATTTTATACTCTATTTTTTTATAAGATTTTTTTTTCTGATTGTAGGCTAGTGTTGAGAGCTACAGGATTGAAAATGTATTGCAAACATTGAACTTTTATGCATAAATTCTTAAGAGTGGAGGAATTCCTATGAGAAAATTCATTAAATATTAGTGAATTTTGAATTTAATTTAATATACAACTGTTCTCACTTGTCATTTTTCTTCCAACCCTCCAACAATTGATCTGGACAGCATAGAGCACAAATACTTTTTTTTTCCCCCTGTAATTCCTTTGGGAAGTATGATCTTGGAAAGAACATATACCTTAAACAGACGTGTTCCAATCTCTAGATAAATGAACATATTACTTGCTAGCGACCAGTAATTTAAAATCAATAATCTAAAACCATCAGAGCAACAAGTTAACTGTGTTTTCTCTCTGGGGTTCCAGAGGATGCCAAACAAACTATGCACCAGAAAAAAAGTCTGCCTTCAGCTCTCACATTTAATACCATTACACTGATGATTCACATTCAGGACCCCAGTTCTGGCTTCACCAGCTGAGCTCCAGTGCTGAATACATCTGGAGATTGCTCCAACACTAAAGGTATGAGGACAGAAAGGTCTTCCTGGTATTTACTTCCTCTGGGCAGCCTCTCCACTGCAATGCTGGGCATAGGGGCTGCCCTTCTCTTTGGAAAGGCTTTCCAAACACTCTTATCCAAAATTTGGATACCACCTCCAGTATTGATAATGTCCAAGGCTGTTATCACACTAAATGTGATGAGTCATAAAACTGTTGCTGACCTTTACCTCCCTCCCATGGGCAGCCTATGATCTGTACCTCAAGTACTGGAGCTAAGTACTTTCCTTCCTATGGAAAAAAATGTCATTTTCTTTCAGGAGGCCATCATGCAAATAAGGACATCACCTCCAAAATGAATATGTCCAAGGATTACTTCAACAAAGAAAGGGCCAAGACATAAAGGCCTTGCTGGCCTCTGCCTCCCCTGGGTATCTTATAATCTGCAGTTGAAACACTGGGGCTCGATGCATTCCTCCCCTATAAAAGCACTTTAATCATCCTTCAGAAGCCCAGAACCAAAATTTGGATACAACCTTCTCTCTCAAATACATCCAAGGATTGCAACCACACAAAAGAGGCCAGAACAGAAAGGGTTTTCTGACCTTTACATCCATTGGACAGATGATCATGCATGGCACCAGTAGAAGGACCAGTTACTTCTTTTCTCAAGGAAAGGTAGTGTCATTCACATTCAAAAACCAATTGCCAGCATCCAGAGCCAAGGTCCAATGCTGAATATGCCCAGAGGTTGATACAACAGCCTGGTGTTTACAGAGAAGGTTCTAAGTGAGAAAAGTCTTGCTGGCCCTCATTTCTCACAGGACCGTTACCCCGTGTCTTTAGAGGGGCAACACATTGTGACGTGGGAGTGGAGCCTCACAGAGGACAGCAGGCAGCAGCTTGGTGAATCATGGAAAGCTCTTTATTATCTGACTCCAAAGGCTTATATACATTTTGTACAGAGGGCCAAGATTGGCCCAAGGAGGTTACAACCTCCTGACTCCATTGGTCAATATGACCATCAGTCAAGTTCTCTCTCAGAGAACAAGAATGCAAAACATAGAGATAATTTCTAAGAATACATATTGTTTACATGAAGCAGCGTGAGAAAGCTGCTGCAAAGACTCAAACACTTGAAGGCAAGAAATTCAGGGACGACACAGGACAGCCTATAACCTGCCCTATAAACACTGGGGCTAGGTCAGGTACAGGGTTAGGGGTAAAGCGTAAGGTTAGGATTAGGGTTTGGCTTTGGGTTGGGGTTAGATTTAAGTGCTAGGAGTAGGATTAGGAGTTATGGTTAGGTTTAGGGCTCATGGTTTGTGCTCGGGTTAAGGTTTAGAGTTGCAATTGTCATTGGAAGAAGAATAATCCTTCAGGTATTCAGGTGAGAGTGCTCTCATCCTCATTATAGTTAAAGGAATATTTAGATCTAGGACAGACTTTGTTTCAGATAGGGAAACATGGGTGCGGGTTTCTTGTTTCAGATTTTCTACTTTCTTCTTAGCATGGTTTTGGTGTGCATTTTTGTCATATAATATTCCTCAACATTAAAGCCTCTGCAAAATAATACCTAACTTTTCTGTCTTGTTGTTCTAGCTTACACTGCAATTTGTGAAGTTGAGGTTCTTTTGGATGGGTTATTCAATTATATAGGGTTATTTAATACAGAGTATGTAATTCTATTTTTTTCTGTTGCCTGCAGCTGGTTTTATTATATCTACTTTTATTACAGTTCTAAAAACATAAGTGATTGAGGGTTTTGTCCATAGGTGTACCTAGTAAATATGACCTCTTTGAGCAAGCAATTTTTTTTGGTTTTTATGGCAAGTTATCATCCTGTGAGACATTTCAAATACAGCTCACATAAAAGGCATAGGTGGAATTTTGATACTTTTTATTTTACCAACCCTACTTAATATGCTTTGCTATAAAGAAAAAGCATAGAACTTTTGACAAAATCTATTATAATCCTTTCCTCTTTATTACATTGACCTACATTTGAGCTCATTCTTTGCCATATTTCAAAAATCTGGGAAAAAGAGATATAAAGTCGACGCAAAACTGGTCTGTGAATTTAAATGCGTTTTTGTGATTTAATTTAAATTACTTATTTAAACGTGTAACTGTATGAAAGCAATAATCAATCCTGCAAGCTTCTAGGTAGACTTTGTGCAGGTCCATGTGCTGAGTGGATTTTAGCGCCTTGTGAACAGATTTAGCTCCCCAGATTGTGGAGAGATTTTTCAATGGTATTTAATCTCTGTGCAACAGGCTGGAATGGCTTTACAGAGATGAGAAGTAAGACTTCTGTAAGGTAAAGCTGCTGAAGTTGGCTGTCATGTTAAGAAAGTGTGAGGATCTGGAATAAAAGATCTTACCGCTGTTGACAGTCTTAATGGAGGAATGAAGGACAGAATGAGCCCTTGAGATTTAGAGAGCTCAAAGGACTTTCTCTGGGGAACAATGGTTAGGGTGAAACAGAGTAAATTTACAGACACCTTACAAAGGTTTTCTTTATCAAGAGGATGGAGAAATTTTCACTTTTGCAGGCATGCAGGTGCTCAGAGGCTAAAATCTGACTGGGGAGGCTGATGGTAACTTTTGAGACAAAGAGGAACTGAACTAGCACAAACATGAAGATTAAAGAGGGAATAGAACACATTAAATCTACATTGGGCACAAATTGCTATAGAACTGTTGTAGCTCTCCTTGAAGAACCGGGTCAGAGAACTCCCAAGTTTAAGGGGAAAAAAAAAAAAAAAAGACTAATTCTGAAAGGTATGCTCTAAAGCACATTAAACTAATAAAGTTAGGTTGAGATTTTTTAAAAAGACATCCTTGTATGAGTTCTAAAAACCTGTCATAAAGTGTCATGTAAACTTTATTAAAATTTAAGCTATTTAATTTAGCAGAGAGTATTATACCCATTTGCCACTGCTCCTTTAAAATTCTCTAGGCTAAAGAATTTTTATTTCAAATAGAACTACACAAACATTTATGATAATTTATCACCAGCTGCATAATTAGTAATCTGTAACATCTATGAGACCTAACTGTACTGATTGCTGTCCTGCTGGCATTTTTGAAGCTACAAGGGAGGAGAATACCCAGAAGCATGAACACAGATTAATCAGAGGACGAGTATTTCATTGATGCATTCTAAATACTCCTGTTATTTGAATGTATTTTGTTTTAACTGTTGGAACTTCCCACAATACAAGGTTACCTATGACCCACATATAAGAGCTGAGATTTTAGTTCTTGTTGAGTAACACGGTGGTGTCAGCCGTGTACCTGGAACACTGTGGTTTGCATCCACAAGCAGAATTTCCTGATTGTAAGGGTACACTGGCCTATCATAAATTACTGTCTGGGAATACAATTTTCAGCTGATAAAACCAGCAATCTTGACCAAAAGAATGATTTTCTATTCCAGCTGGCTGTGGAATGTTTGGTTTTAACTCCAATGAACAGTGCAGGAATGGCAGTGTTCCAGGTTGCTGCCAGCCTTTTAGTTTTTAATTAAGGTGCTGTTTCTTTCTGAAAACTGGCTAATTCCATGTGTCCTGTGTGAGTATAATACTTGCACCTTAGGTTAGGAAGTCTAGCTGAATGAACAGCACATCCAGTGAGCAGTGTGCTTATTTTCTAATGCACAGTAACAAGTGTTGAACTTTTATAGACAAGTAGACAACTAGTGGTGTAGGCCATCTTTATCTGCAGTTACAGCCCAGACCCCCTGCTGAATGTCTTTCCTCTTCTTTCAGAAAAAATAGGATCTGACTTGACTTCTCTGATACTGTTTCTTCTACGGAGAGGTACTTGAAACTCTCTGGATGACAACTGGGTTTTACTGTCACTTACAGTCCGTTCAGGAGCTGCATTTGTGGAAACAGCAGTCTTTAGTTTTCGTATTTACACTGAACTAAATTAACAAAAATCAATATTTCACATGATTACACTTTCAAGCACATGTCCTGAAGAAATTTTCATTTTGATTTTACTTTTCTTGTACCTTTTGGGATCTCTAATTGGCAAACTTTTCTTCCACTTTAGGATATTACTTTTATTGCTCTCTACCTGTTGTTAAGAGTAGGATAAAGTAAAAAAGGCACATTTGTCTTCAGATAGCTATGATGAGTTTTATAATACTCCAAACAGAGATGCACACAAGTGTTCTGCTGGGTGTCCATTGTTTTAGCAGGAAATATGCTTTATAAGGGGCTTCCTTGTTATTCACATAGAAGCTCTCCAACTTCTAAGTTGTTACATCAAATTTAATGCTTGAAACATCAAATAATTTCAGAAACACCATGAGAAGCATGGCATTGGAAAGAAGACTCATTTCTGTTGGCAGAAATGTGTGAAGGTGCTTTTATCTAAGCTGTAAAAAATATAGTGGAACCAGTTCAAGGCAACAGCATGTCTGGTCTACAGTTACTTTTAATTTGAAGTCAAGAGGATTAGAGAACATAATATTTTGTGATGCTGTCCGTGCTCTGTATATTACACAAAATTTTAAGCATTTAAAAACGTTTAAATAAAGTTACAATTTAATAACAAAGGAAGATAAAATTGTGTATACTCAGTGTGGGGAGCTGAGTTTAAAGATTCTTGCAATTTCATATTTTCTATCATTCTTTTCACCAGAAGCTTTAGTAAGAAAACGGAATTTTATTAACGTTTCAGAGGGTCTTTTGTTTGTAGCAGAGATAAGAAAACACAAAGTCAGTATTTGGGGGAAATAAACTACTCAAGTTCTTTTGGAGTGACTTGTTGATATGCACAGTTTGTGCTTCTGAGAGGTGCACTCCTCTGGAAGTCTGTGTGTAATGTTTGTTCTGTACTCCACAGTGCAGATTAATCCTATGTGGAAGGAATATCATCTGGCTTTTTATCCTTTTTTTCCTTTGTGTGTTTAGCCTACTATGTACTAACATTAATTTGTCTCTAGATGTGATTATAGTAAAGACAATACCTGACACTGTTTGATTTTCCCTGCTCTTTGTACATTTCTGGATTTTGATCCTTCCCTATCTCATTAACCTTGCAGTTTTTACAAGGCATTGATAAGCTTTCTTGTGACACATAGGGTAGGTTCGTGGAGTCAGTGTTGTGGATTTTTGTGAGTGGGCTAATCCAGGGATCAGCACTGTTGTCCATGATGAACAAAAAATTGGATCAGTGATGCCACTGCTCATTTTTAGTCCTCTTTCTAAACTACACCTCAACTAGTGCAAAGAGAAAAACTCCTCAAACTTTATCTCCACTCTTTGTAGTGGTCTCTGTAGAGAGAGTTAGAGCAAAAGGATAATCCTCGCAGTTAGCCCTGAATGTCCAGCTCTGGCTTGATTAGTGTAGGGAATGAATTCTAGTGTCTTTGTAGAAAATTACTTCACTCAGCCAATCAGAGTAATTTCAAATGGCTGATTAAGCATGTAGGGAAAGGTAACTAAGATATACAAATATAAATTATAAGTTCCGGAAGGCAGAGGAAGATTAGACAGGCTTTCCTGTGCAGGTCTACAGAGCATGTAAAAATGCTCATAATGAAATCTTGACTTTGGAGATGCAGGAAATACTGATTGTGTTTGCTTTGACAAAATGGAGAAAAGGGTGTTTGATCCTACAGATATATATCAGTAAAAATGCAAAATAGATTATTGACTGCCACTTCTTTCATTTGATTTTATTTGGCTTATCATCATTTCAGTTTCCTGGCATGTACAAGCTATTAGGAGTCCAACCATGGAAGGACACTTTACATTTAAAAGTTCATATAAATTCCAAATAATAAAAAAAGAGAGACTAGAAATGGACTGATTCTTCAATCAAGGATATTATAATTTTCTGGTCTACTTTACAATGTTTAATTTTGGGCTTTTATAAACTGATAACAGGGACGATTTCATTTATATAAAGTTGCTGTCATATTTATTTCCTTCATTAACTAAGCATAATTTATGGTGGACATGAAAGGCTATGACAGCCCTCCTAGTGAGGCCTGAAATTGGGGAAATATTACCTGTCAATAAAAAAGGTAATGTAATGTAGTTGTAAAAATAAAAAAAAGAAATAGTACAAGAACAAAAAATATCTTTTCATGAAGCTTAATACAGTCATGTAGTAAAGAAATTTTAATCAAGAAATTGCATCTCACCCAAAAAAAGGGGAAAAAATCTAGTGCTTTATTATGTGAAAAGAAAATTGACAATATTATTATTATTATTATTATATCTTTTGTAATATGCTGCTATGGTTTTTTTCATCATACCTAGGCACTGAATTTCAGAATCTTTTATTATGCTATAGATTTTTAATGTTATGAATAAAAATGAATGTATTATGACTTCTTAGTACTTCACTCAGAGGACAAATAGTAGAACATGATAATACTATGTTTTAGGTATTTTAGATGGTCATTCAACAGTAATAGTTTCCTCTCCTACCATTTCTACCTCAACATTTGCATTGGATGAAATTGGATCTTGTTACTAAAAAATTGTGTAAGGTAGTTATTCTACTACATTTACTGTACTGAGAGATTTCTTTGTCTCTGATCAGTTCTCTTGACCTCACTTCTTCCAGCTGGGAACTCACAGTTCTGGGTACTCTTCAGTCAAACTAGTTAATTTTTCTTGCCTTCGTATTTTTCCTGTGACTGATATATGAATTTGTAAGCAGCTGGTACAGGAAGTGTTTGGTATATTGCCTGTTAGATTGCCATATTTTTTTACTATTTAGTTTTGCTGTTTGTTTTCATCTTGCTGTCTCTATGTACCTTGGGATCAGCACCATTTCTGCTTTTATACAGCACATGATGCTGCAGGGTTTTAATTTTTAAGTGATCTAAGTGGTGCCTGAAGCACTATTATAATATTAATTTAGCTTTGTTTTGGTGGAATAAACATAAGTAAGGGAAAAGCATATTAATTAATTGTGTTATTATACAACATATACAATTAATTGGACTAAATAATTGCTAAATATTTTAAGAATAAATTCATCAAGAATTATCAGTATATTTCTAAGAATGCATTACTAGAAAATATTATGGAACAACAGTGAAATCCCTCCACTATCCAAACAGCTGTCCACTTGGAATATTTTCCTTCAGTCAGGATGTATTAATGAACTCTCTGCTGTTACAGGCTTAGCTCTGACTACACCAAATCTTTGCATAATCTTGTCACTTAGCCTGAGTCCAACCCCAATTGACCTAACGTTAAGTACAAAAGTAATTTTACACTGAACTACAAGAACATACACTAACCACTGGTGGTGCATTGCCCTCCCCCGGTCCCCTCCCCACCTTCTCCTTGGCCACTCCACAGTCCTAGGAATCCAGGGATGCTCATTGGGCCCTGATTTATGAGTTTGGCAGTGCAGTTTCCCTGGACCTTTCCTGGGACTCCTGCACGGCTGGGTTGGGTTTGGCACTGAGTGTATCAGGACTCTCCATCCCAAGCAGGAAGTGGCACCGGAGGTGTTTGGTGTTCCCAAATGCCCCTGGGACATTGCATTACTGCTTGAACTAATCTGGACACTGATGGGTGCATCTTGCAGCCCTGGAGACAGAGGTCTGCAGTGAAGGCCCTGGATATCTCTGGGGCTCCTGTGCCCTTCTGAGTGGTGCCCTGCCCAGAACTCATCTGTGAGCACTAAATTAGTCACTGATTAAGTGGCAATAAATCCTTTAAACATAATCTATTGATCATTTCTGAGGCAAGTTTGGTGAGAGGATGCAGTCTGAACCTTATGACTCAAAGGGACAATCTTTCTTATCCTCTGCACATTCATTTTTCCTGTATCCCTGGTCTCCGTGAGAGTTATTTTACATTGATTGTGAAGTCAATTTTCTTTTGTAGGCTTTATCTAGACAGCAAGTAGTAGAGTAAAAGTTGCCATTGTTATAAATGTGTATTACAAAATTGGCTTTTCGCAAAATGTGTGCTATATGATTAATAACATGGTGAGGATATAGGCTATAAGTTTATTTCTGCTATTAGTAAAAGAAGATTGGGCATAGTGGTAGTAGTTGATGTAAGTATGCTTAAACTGTCTGTTTGGTCAGGATAACACCCAGTGAACATGTAAAGAAGACTCTGCTACTGATACATCAACTATCAGCATCTACCACCTGAAGAAAGTATGGACCAAAGCCCAAGCTGGAGGTGATAATGAAGACACAGCCATGAAACACACATGCTCTAAAAAGGCGGACCCAAGGAGGAACCATGCAAAACAGTTCCTGGAATATGGAAACTAGTTTATGGAATTATATGAATATTTATAAACTGTTGTGATAAGAAGGGTATTTAAAAAATGTCTCTAAGATAGCAAAGTGTGGACTTGGCTGAATGCCAAGTCACCCAGCCGGCCATACTTTGCTTTTTTTATCTCCTAATTGTCTTATTTTTTTTATTAAACATATTTCTTAAAATTTACCAAAAAGTGAATCTCGTTTTTCACACCATTGAAATCTGTTAGTTCGAGCTTTCACAAATTTATATGCTGTCTCCATTTGCCAATACCTTTGACAGCAGTTCTTTAAACTTCCTAAGCCACTAATTCACAACACAAGTGCACTAGTTCAAAAATAGCAGCCTAAACTGCACTATTTTTGCAATCCTTTGCACTATTGTGGTAAACCTTCATATCAGGCAGGGTATCAAATCTGTGGGATATATCTGTAGGCCTTGAAAGAACTTGAAGATATTAGCCTTTTCAATATAAATATAGAGATTTATTTATTTTACAGAAAACTATGGTACATTTTGTTGAACATTGTCATACGTTACATAAAGCAAAACTCAAAGTAAATAAAAGTGCTTGCTGCAAAATTAGTTTTTTACATCTTCTGATCACTGTAGTGCCATTTTCCTTTAAGAGAACATTGGTGGTTTTTACAATGATTATTCCCAAACTTGTCCATATATTTTTTATTTGAAGTAGATATTCTAGAACATTTAGATTTGTTGAAGCTGGGAAAGTGTTAAGCACATAAAAAGAGAGAGTGAGAAAATCCGTAAACATTAATTTCTTGCCTGGTAATTAGTGTTGTATTTTCTTATTTTTAGAATAATCTATGCTCTTAGTCATTGGTTTTAGTCACTCCAACAGGAATGACTAATCTAACTAGAAAATAATGAAGCATCTTCAAAGAGAAGAGAAATGTATTAATCATGAAAATGACAACAAGGGGGTGGAAATTAAGATGAATGACATATAATTTTAAAATCCTTGCAGATGATACAGTGGTTCCCAAGGACAACTTCTCAGGGTGTTGCCATAAGGCCTCTGTTAGCAGTAGTTAGGCTAAGGAGTTGGTTCCTGTGCAGGCCCATGAGAATGAAACCTGAGAAATGAGGCCTGAGAATCTGCTGATGCAAGGAACAACGTTTAAAGGACTTAGTAGAGCATATAGTACATAGGTATACAAATTACTTGTGAAATATGATTACATGGTTACCAATAAAATGTTTCTATGGTGGGAGTTAAGCTTAGAGAATTAACCTTTATTTTAGCTAGAGCAAGCATGCAAAATTTATAGCCTTTAGAAAGGTTACCTGTAAGATGAATGTGAATGTTTAAAGTAAAATACGTAGGAGATTGCACGTAGGCTGATGAAGTAAGACTTGTAACAAAGGTATAAAAGATGAGCATCTTTTGTAACCAACTTGGGACCCTGACTTTGAGACGCGAGTCCTCAAGGTCCTCGGGGCCCCTAAATAAAGCACCGCATAAACTGACACTCTGTTGGTTTGTGTTTTCTCTGGGGATCGGGCAGCAAGGGCAACAGAACCAGGTGGGTTTCTGATTGACCATGAGCCTTTAGTGTAATATTGTAGCCTAGAGGGTGTTTTTTAGTTTTGTTTTACCTAGGATATATTTAGAAATTAATATATATTTATCTACTATATTTAGAAATATTTTTCATTTATCTTGAAAATGTGTACAGGACTTTGAGGTATGTCATAGAATTTAAGAATTTAAGCATTTAAGAATTTAAGAATTTAAGAACTTAATTTAATTTAAGAATTTAAGAATTTAAGCAGTTCAGTAAAACCATTTAAGAGTTTTGTAATGGTCAGTGGTAAAAGCATCCACTGTAAGGTCTTTGGTAGAAACACCAGGTGATCTGAATTGTTATAACTGCAAATTGTATCCAGGAATCTGGCTCCAGGAGTTGTTCAATTATGTTGCAATAGAAACTGTAGTTTTTATGTTTTGAAATTATTAGTGAAAATAAAAAATATTATCTCTGATGATATCATTTTTCAGCTAAGGAAAAAACAGAAAAGCACAACCACAGTGAGTAGGGCTTTAGCAGTATGCTGCTACCTCTTAGCCAGAAACACAGTCCTGTGAGGTTCAGCCATTGGGCTTAGGTGCGCAAAATGTTTTAGAACCTGCAAAGAGAGATAAGAGCATGCTGCCTAAAGCAAAGGACTTGCAATCTGTCATTGTAAAATGTAATTTTCTGTAATTTTAATATAGCTAAACAGTTCCAGCTCTCAGCCTTTCTTCAGGAGAGAGGCTTCAGGGCCTTAATCAGCACTGTGGCCCTTGGTTGGGTTTTCTCTGTATGTTCACATCTCTCTTCTAGCTGAGGAGACCAGACCTGCTCACAGCACTCCTGGTCTCACCAGGGCTGAGGAGAGCAGAAGGATTCCCTCCTTTTTGTTGCCATGGTTGCTCTTGCTAGCGGCAATCCTCCTGAAGCAGCCCAGGACACAATTACCCTACTGTGCTGCAAAGGCATGTTGATGGCTCGTGTTTAACTTGGTGTCCAGCAGGACCTCCAAGATCTTTCCCACAAAACTGCATTCCAGCTGGTCACAAGCCAGCACATGCTGGTGCCCAACATTGTGACTGTCCAGGTGCAGGACTTCACACTTGTCTTGGTTGACCTTGAGGATGTTCCTGTCAGGCCATTCCTCCAGATGATCAAGGTCCTGCTGGATGGCAGCATGACCTTCTAGCTTATCAGCCCCTCTCCCAGGGCTGTGTCATCACAAACTTGCTAAGGGTGCACTCCACCCCCTCACTCAAACTATAAGAAATCACCTCAAGTTGACCCAGAGGAGTTGAAACAGGATATGAGGAAAAAATAATTAATTGAAAGGATTGTCAGGGGTTGAAACTGGCTGGCCAGGGATCTGGTGCATTCATGATGTTCATAGATAATTTAAACTATGATGTGGCACTGGGGGACATGGTTTAGTAGTTGTCATGGTTTAGGGCAAATTTGGGGGGGAAACCTTCCAATGGGTTTGCTCTCCTTTAGTGAGCAAACCCAAACAGCCCCTTCCCCCAGCAGGTCTGGGAAATGAGCTTGCTTGGAGAAAAGCGGAAAAACTATTTATTTGACAAACAAAATGCCTGCAAGCATAAGGAATGAATAATATGAAACAATAAAACTTCTCTCCAAAGAGAGATGGCAAAATTGAGAGAAGTCCTTGCTGTGGGTGTAGCTCAGCTCACTCAGTCTCCCACCAGTCTCAGTCCCGTCGGCGCTGGAACTTGCCAAGGTCCAAGGCCCAGTGGGCTGCAGGTACGAGATCCCCATCCTCCTCTGGGTTTTTCAGTCCAGAGCAGATTTAAGCAGTCCCAAGAAAAAGGAAAAAAACCAGTCCGGGAAGCTTCTTTGCCTCAGCTGAACTAAATAAAAGCATAAAACCCTCTCTCTGGCCACTGTCCATGCATCCGACAAACACACCGTCCCGAGGAAGAAGAAAATGCAGAGGAGGGAAGGCTGTACTTAAAAACAAACTCTGCACTTCTTTTTTTCCTTCTTCATTCTCAGAACCAATCTTAAAGGTAACAGAACACAATATACAGCACACACAGAACAGATGATTGTGGTACAGGCATCATAGTCACCCACCCTAGGACAACGGTGGACTTGGCAGTGCGGAGTTAACTGTTGGACTCAATGGTCTCAAGGGTCTTTCCCAACTTGAATGATTCTGTGCTTCTATTTTAAATAGGACTGGACTCTAAGGTACACCAGTGGTTGTTGGTCTCTAACTGACTCTGGGCCTGAATTATCATCCAATTTTCAATCCACCTTACTGCTCATCCAGCATTATGCCTCATATAATATATAGTGTTATAAAATAGAGATAGTGTTTTTAGTGAGCACAGCTATGAGCACTGAAGGAATACCTTGTTCCCCTCTAAGGATTTTGCACGTGTGTATCCAGAAACACAACAGAGAATCGCTGCAATCCACTGTATTTAGCTTTTTACACCACAGCTGATTCCATTTTAAAATTCAGGTAAAAGACCTCATGTGCCTTGCGCCTTTTATATGCTGATATTTTATATTTTCGATCCTGAAAAGTGGAAATATGTCACTTGGAGTGGCAAAAAATGCTGTTTGAAGGTGGTTATTCTGGATACTGTAGAGGGAGGAAGAGGTTTTCTGTAACAGCCACAAATAGCTGGGCCAAGGGCACGTTTGAAAGGTGTCGCATGGATGAAAGACTCATTATAAAAACCACTCTTGATACTTCTCTTGCTCTTGCCTCCTCCAAATTTCTGATCAGGAGTACTTTTGGAAATTATATCAGACAGTTTGCTTCTCTATCAGCTCTCTGTGTGCTCCTGCAAGGGGGACTAACAGAGAGAGAGGAGAATTTTCTACTGAATGTCAGCTGGTGTTGCAAACAAGTAACTTCTCTGAGATCATCCACATTAACATGATACAAGACAACCCCATTTAACCATCCTGTATCAACTACGTGAACAAACCGATGTGAGATTTTTTTATACATCTTAAAAATTACTTTAAAATTTTTTTTGATGGGTTGCTTTGGAATTTTTTTTTCTTTTTTTCAATTAATACCTCCTCTGTGTTCCTTTATTGAGCTGCTGTAGCAATAACTAAATATCCTTGCAGAACTGTGAAGAGTGTTAACTCACTGTAAACTCTTCAAAGAGAAATAAAGTGACTTGCCATAGAAATTCTGTATCAGAAGACAAGTGTCTTAAATCAGTTCCACAAGGGCAAAAGCCTTTTTATTTCTCATGTCCAGTCAATAATATAGAAGTACAGTCAACACAGGGACCAGCTGGTTTTCCCCATAATTAGGCCTCAACCCAGGCTTGTCATTTGTAAGCTGACATACCACAGTTACAGAGGGCAAAATGATGGCTTTGTGCAGACACATATCTGAATTTAAAATGCATTACATGGCCAAAGTAATTTTGTTTTCCTGTTGTAATTAATTCTTCTCTCTTAGTCTTGATCATTTTGCAGATTATCTTTTTTTGAAGGCTGAAATGTGTAATTTGTATATAGTTCTTAGTTTTAAGAAACTCCATACAATCTATGGATTATTCAGAACTTGTTTGTGGGGAGGTCATGAATGCTTTTACTACATTTTGATGTAGAAAATATGTTCATCTTCTGCCTTCCTCTGGCAGTCTGAGGCATAGCAGTGAAAACAGAACTTGAACTCCAATAGCAGTACTGTGGTACACAGTATCCACCAGCATTTTTGTAAGCCAGCAGCTGCTTCTTGGCAAGAATTAAATAGTTATGTTTAGGAAAAAGCAACTAGAACATATCTTTTCTGCCTGGAAGAAAAAAAAAAAAGAAAGAGGTGGTCCTTCTAGGAAAGTGATACATAGTTCTGGAAACACAGTAGATTTGATCTGACATCTCTTTCTCATTGGAAGGATCCCACTGCAATTCACTAGACTATGTGCAAAAGAAAAATTTGCAGCGTGGGACCTTAGAACTGTTAATTCTTTCTATTCAGGTATTTGATTTTTCACTCTCATTTTTCATTTTCCCAACACAATTTGAATTTTTTTCTTTTCTTTTATAGTAGTGAGTTTCATTTTTTGCTTTCAAAGGGAAATAGACAAAGTCATCTTTTTTTTTTTGTTTACTAAGAGCCCCTAACCTACAGTTCACACTATTTATGTTCTGGCAAATACTCCCAATCACCAAAAGTATAGCATTTTTTCATTTAGACAAAAAATAATAATGCGGTCCTAATTTCATTTTTAGATATAATTCTTAACTAATGTTTACCTTCTTACTTTCCATTAATTTACATTTTGTGTGATGTGTGTATATATATATAATTTCATATACATATATATATATGAAATTAAAAGAAGAAGAAAAGAGAAGAGACTGGACAGATTACTCAAATTAAAGGAATAATTTTAAACATTATCAGTAACTTTCGTGGCAGAATTTAAACAGCAACTTGATGACCCTGATGAAATCATCTGTGCTGTACCTGTGCCTCATTCATTCCTCCCCTCCAACATCCTGTTCCTCTCCAAGATGGAAAATTGCACGATAGAACACGAGAATTAGGAAGATTGGGCTTAAGACTGGGTTGTGGCCTTGCATGTCTACCATACAGAGCTCAGTGCACTATTGCTCTGCCTAGTGTGACATCTCCTTTCTTGTGCAGTAATGAAATACCTATATGGCCCATCAGACTGGGAGAAGTTCTAACTCTTGGCTGGTTTTAGTTTGTACTGTTTGAGGGTTGGGTATCTGAAGAGTGACCTCAGAGACCTTAATCACAATTTTGCTACTAGCAGACTTGTTAAGACCAGAGATAACTCCTGCCTAGTAGGAGTTGTGGGACATCAGACACTAGGGAGCATTAATCACTCTCTTGGACCTGAGTTTGGGCTCCAAAATGTCATAGGGGGATATCACAGTCATGCTGCAGTTCAGCCTTAGCTCATGAACTATACAGTATCCTTTATTCACTGAAAGTCAGTCTTGCATATGAAAGGATGTCGTGGATGGTGGTTTGGTGCCATTCCAACTTTACCCCAAGTATAAGCTGGTGTTGAACATTATGCAAAATCTGGATTAGGGAGACGAGTTAGGAAGCAGGCCTAATCATAGGGATTTGAACAGGAACAAAAATAGGATTTCCATGGATGGGGCCCTGTTTGGCCTGTAGTGCTGAGATCACTGATATTCTACTGTCATCTTTGAGAGACAGGTGAAGGGACAGCATTGTTCTTCCTGGAGGCGCTGAAGCCTGGAAAGCAAAGGTTTGCAGATTTGTTTTCCCTCAGAAAACTTTGCTTATATGAGTACTAAGAGGTCCAGGGTACCTGAATCAGTCTAATCAGAAATAACTAAATAACTCCCCCCTCTCTCCAACTGGAATATGATAGAGGTGTTGAGGAGCCTCCTCAACACTGCTCCACCATGTCTGTGCACTTCGATTTACCCACACCATTTATAAATGTTGTCAGGTTTGAACCATCTCAGCTGCATTCTGATCCCAGTGTATTACAACTTATCATATTGCCTTTGCATGCTTTTTTCACTGCAGTGACCAAACCAATGTCAGTGTCCTAATAATTCTGGCTTGCACAGAGCATTAGCAGCTTTGTTCATTTTGCCACGCTTTTCAGCTGCAATCAGAAACATAAAAAGGGAATCCGTGGTTACTATTGAGACAATCCCTGGGTACTTTGTGTGACTTAGAAGTGAAGAGGATTTTGTCTCTTATTTCATTTGTTATCAGCCTGATTTAAATTATTTAATTCTAATGGAAATGCAAGAGAAATGGCATTAGCTGGAGCTTGGGTCCCAAGTACCAAAGATAATCCAGTAGTTTATCTGCTAGCCAGGAAAGCATTTCCACACATTTCACACCCTCACTCTTGCAGCACCAGTTAAAACACAGGTAGTAACCCACAAGACTTTGTGGGTTATCAGTATGAAATGGTATTTAATGAGAAAAATTAAACATTTTTATTCACTTATTCACATGAAGAGCAAGCACTTTTGGGAAATAACTCTTGCACTATGTATTTCTAATACATGACAAGTTCAGGAAAAGCTAACCAGGGTCAGTATATCAGGACAACAGAACAAAATCCACTGTTTTAATGGTTTCTCATGTGTTTTCATCATGTCTTCCCAAGTGGCAGTGAGTGACCTCACTTAAAGATTAATCTTTTCGTTAGAAAGAGTAATACTGCTCCAATGCCTTCCTTTGCCAGAATATTTCTTCCAAACAGATGAGAGCTATTTTTTCCAGAACGGCTATTTTCTGCTCTGTACAAGTTTCTGGAGACTTTGAGATTCTGTTCTTTCTCAGATGCTGTTGATTTAAACTCAGAAAATATTCAAATTAGATATGTAACATAATTATGGTATACATCAGACCCAGGCTTTTTATAATCTGTCTGAAAATAGGGCAAAAAATTGAACATGTTTCTATTATTTTTTTTCCAGAGTTCATAACAGAATTTTTAATCTCAGAAGTGCTGACTTTTCACTGGAGGAACTTGTGACTAAGTTGAATTCCAGATATAATATAGTTCCTTTTTCCCATCAAAAAAAGAAGTTACAACTTTTCATTTTTTTTTTTCTGGTTTAAGTTACTTTTTAAATGACACCATACTTTTAAAAATAAAACTCGAATTCTGGATGGAAGTCCTAGAGTTTCAAATGACCTGTCATACATGAGTGAAAACTGGTGAAAGTGGCCTTTAAGCACTAATACCAGGTAGCAAAAAACAGCGAAAATCTCAACAGTCAATAGGCCAAATTGAGACTGTGGCATGAGATGCTCCAAAGCTACATTAATGTTAACAAATGTATCAAAACTAATGTTTTTCTAGAAAAAGGCAAGAAATATTTTGAAGAAATAAAGACCTCACCAGGTTTCTACTTGGCTAAATAAAACTATTTGGAAAGTAAGGGGACTTCAGTATTTCTGTTCTGAGGCATTGAACAATCTGCAGTTACCCTTCATCATTTTCAGCCTATCCATCTCCATCCTTGTAGTGAGGAAATGGATTTATTTACTAATGTTTGACTTCATCTCATCAGCAAGAAACAACATCTATTTCTTGTGGTGAGACTCTGTCCACTTATAATTTTATGGTAATTAATCACAACCATCATATTTCTCCTTCCATGTTGCTTTGCTGTAGGAAACTATAATGTTTATGGTAAATTAATCTAAAAGAAGAATCGAAAAGGGCTGTCTTTTCATTTTGAAATGCGTAATTTATTTTACTTCTGTGACAACTTGAATAGTGCTGCAATTAAGAGTCTATAATGCTTTCCATGATAAATCTGCTTTTCAGATATTCATTATTCAGATGTAAATATTTACTCCACATTCAAATGAGCTTCATTGATTGGGAGCAACTATTTATCATTCATTAGTCTAGAGGCAACAAAATCATATTCATGCTTCAATTACTTCAAAATAGCAGATTTTTAAACATTGTTCACTAGTGGCTTGTTAATATGTATTTAATTAATTATAAAACAATAGCAAAGAAGGGCTGAAACTCTAATTTCACTCACAAACTTAAACTAGGTTTAAAAACAATTTTATTCTGTATGTGGCGAAGTCAAATTAAGATCATATCAAAATTTACACCTGATATTTCCTTATATTACCTGATTTTGCAAAGTACATGTTCTTTTGAGCTTTTTTGTTGTTTTGGTTTTTTTCTCATTTCTCCCACGTTTGCTTCTCTTGTATGAACAACATATTTCTCCAGTATCTTGTACTTGTGCAGGTTTGTTCTGTGTGTTTCAGTCCACTCAGAGTGATAGTGTAGGGTTAAACTGATTTCTAAGGTAGCAGGGCCTAAGAATGGGATGTTGGCTTCACTGCAACCAAGGTATCATTTCCATGCTATTGTTTTAACCAAATCAAGTATAACTTTGCCTAGGTAATGGGGAGAGGGGGGATGATGGTGATTCTTAGTAAAATGCGTAGGCCTTGGGAATAAAGTTAGATAGGTCAGGTGGATCTGTACCTGTATAATCATCAGTACGATAAATGACATTATTGTTAATTGTAATGTTAGCTTGATAACTGAATATGGTCATTCTCTTAAACCAGGATCTCAACCAAGAATCATGAAAATCGATTGTTACAGGTTTATGCTCGGGTAGAATCAATGGAACAATGGAGTTTAATGATTACCATGTATCCTTATGTAACAAGAAAAGTATAAAACTATGTCTATTTTGGACTTCCGGCGGAGTTGGATTTGGGTGTGTTCAGGACCCCTGGCTCCCAGAGGTCTCAATAAAGCACGACATGCAATCATTCCGTGATTGTGTGTTTTTCGTACACTAACAACAGATACTGTCAATTTCAGTGAATGAGGAGCAGCAGGCAAGGACAGATAAATGTATCGGAGTTCTTTTGTTTGCCTTGTATCAAAGCAGCATCAAGTTCCTGAAGGTCGTGTTCACTCGTACAGCAGGTCACTCAAAGGAGACAGGCAAGGAGAACACCTCTTGTCACACCTCATCTGCACCATAGTCCTTGTTTCAACTTTTAGCCTGAACTGGCAGCTGCAGAAATATGAACAAGGTTGCACACTCTTCTTTTTTTTTTTGCATCACCTCCAGCTTTGCTCTTCAACTTTATGTCACACAGAAACAGAAAACCCCAATTTCAGGCACATCTTATGCTGCTCATAAGGTTTTATCACAGTTCTCTCCCAGCAGCAACTCTCCTACCCCACTTAACTTCTTCCTCATTCACCTCAGCCTCTCCCAGGCTGGATCTGCTGGAGCTCTTTTTTCATGTACCTCAGATTTTCCTCTGCTGACAATTATTCTAATCACTGGTACCTGCAAAGCAGTGGAAGATACAAACAAGTCTCCTACATTCTATAAGCTACACTAATGGTTCAGACATTATCAGACAAAGCAAAAGTCATTAAAAATGAGTTCTTCTAATAGACAGTTGAAATAAATTTTGCTACAGATGAAATTATTTCTGCTTCTGTAGATGCATGCTAAGAAATAGAGGGAAGAAAATTTTCTGTCCTCTCATTGAAATAAAACTGCTGAATTAAAGTGTGGTTTAGCTCAAGTAAATGACATAGATTGAATTTTGGGTTTGTTTTGTTTGGCTTGGGTTTTTTTTGCTTGGTTTTTGGGTTTTTTTAAGTGTGTTAGTGTAAACATTTATTTCAGGGGGAATAAACTCCCTACTATTCAACAAAGTGATTTTGGTCAGCAGTTTCAAAATGTCTCCCTACTTCTTGCTACATTTTTTTGACGAAAATTGACCAAAACCTTTTTCCTTGAAAATTTGTTTTTGTGAATTTCTCCTCTGCCCAATTCCATGGGGGAGATCACAGATATTAAAAAAAAAAAGTGCAATTAAGTAAATCTGAAAATATTTTATTTGGGCTGCAGGGCTAAGAATATTTATATGAATTGTGGGCAGCGAAAGCATCATTATATAAGGCCAAGATTTCAATTATTTATATTTTTACCCAAACTTTAGCCTGCCTGCTCTTATTTTACATGATTAGGAACAGAGATTTAATTTTTAAACAAGTACATTTTTTCATGAACATTTAAGGCGATGCATCACAAAACTCAGAGGTTTTTTCCATGAAGAAATATTCCAGCACAAGCTGTATATCACCTCAATGAAGCACATGCAGATCTGAAGCTCTTATCTTAAGCCCTGTACTGATAAAACAGTAATTGTTCTGAAATAATACAACGGAAATTGTGACTCAAGAAAGGACATGATGTTCCAATTGATGTCAATTACTCTAATGTAACTAATTATTTTGTCCACCATCTAAATTAAATGCTTCTGTCTCCCTGAGGATTTCTCACATGATCTCCTATATTATTGAGTTTGTGCTGACCTGTCATTATCTACTCTGCATTCTCAACCAAACCAAAATAACTCTCTTTAGTTACCTAACAAGTCTTTTGAGACCTCAATTCATCACAGTGTTTTAAGTGTTCAAATTAGTTAAACATGAATCATTAGTTCAGTGTGTCTTCAAAAGATCAGATTTTATCTTCTACCTGGTTTTGGGAGATTTTTACATAGAGACATGAAGAGCTAAAGTTCTGCTCTAAGTGAACTATTGACTCATACTTTGTGAAGTCTTCATTTTGGCATGGGATTACAGCCTTCAGTAGAGTTACTCGAGATGCATATCATGAAGAAAATAAAAATTTGCCCATCAGCTTAAATCGTCCTCGTAGAGTGAAAATTTGCCTAATGGCAACCAGTTTGTTCTTTTCTATTTGCAATGTACCAGATAATGTCCCTCAACATGCATAAAATACTGTAGTCTTATTTCTCTGAGAACAGCATTTAGGCATGAGCATGTCTTTCTGGAGCTACTTGTGCCATTCTGTCACAATATTTATCTCTTTCTCTGTGCCTAAGGGGTAACTGTGTACAGTATTAAGTACACAAATTAGGATAGGAAATATTACCTCTTAAAATCTGAAAGTATGGTATGTTTTACTTTGAGAATCTCATGCTTCATGAGTTGATGTGCACTTGTTGCATTGCCCCTCATCCTTCTCAGATGTACCATGAAAGCAGCACTCACTTATAAGCCAAGTCACATCTCAGTCACTTAAAAGGATGGGTGACTTTCTTCCAGTTTTTATTGCAAAAACAGTCTGGTGATAGCATTTCCTGAGTATGATCACCCATAACTTCCTCACTCCTGCTACAAGTAAAAATAACAGAGAAAGACAAAAAAGATAGTCCTGGAAAGTGTTCTTGAAGAAGAGGCTATATAATACTACTACAGTAGGAAGGGAGGTGGACAGGCTGAAAGCATAAAGGACGAAAAAGAGGACAGAAGAGCTCTGTTTCAAGGGACTACTAAATGCAGTAGCTCATATAAAATCTTCATTTGGGAATTGCCTTAACAATTTGCCATCCCATCTTCTGGAACAGTAAGGATGGTTTTATTTTATTCTGTGTTATCCCTATTCTCTTGTCAATCCTAAGAAAATGTTGTTGCCTGTTAGACAATTTAAAGGTTTTTAAATATTGGGTTGTTATTTTTTGTAAATGCAAATCATAAAATCACAAATAGAAATTATTATTTGCTCACTTGCAGACTGCTTATTTATTTTTTCATCTGCCATAGTGTGTTTTTTTCTTATGATAATTCCCAAACGAAGAATGCAACACCCTTCAAACCCTTTCCCAGTTTGGCTGCTAGTGCTGACTCTGTCACAGGTAGTAAAGCATCCCCCCACCTCCAAGTGGGCATCTCTGTATAAGGAAAAACTTTCAGTTTACCTTTAGACATTTTAGGAAGTTTAACTAGAAAGTTCCCAGAACTTTCCCAAAACTGTTGCTGCAGGCAACACTCGTCTCCTAACACATTGGAAAAGCTCTGTATTCAGATCAGAAAAGCAAATTTTGTGAGCTAGCATTTCCCTTACTCATATGAACAACGGAATTGGAGTCTGGAGTTCAGACTTACAGCCTTTAAAACTAGAATAATGGTGCTTACAAATCTACTTGGACACGTGCATGAATAAATACTTGTGTGTAACAACAGAGTGGTTATGACTGGTATAGCTTTGGGCACTCTCTCGTGGCATGACACCAGGTTTAAGGCTTTGTTCTGCCTGCTGGTTTTTAAACAGCTTTTTGGTGTAGTAGCGTTTATATTTTATGTGTTCAAGCATAGACAATCAATTTTGGCTCATGTTTTGGTAATTGTCCTTAGGTTTGGATCTCTAGGAAATTGATAACAAGATAAATAATGACTAAATGACAGATTTTTTAAGGTTAATTATGGAATAAAATTGGTGAAATATTATTTGCATAAAGAGAACCTATGACAGTATCTCCTTATCCCTCAGGTAGGAATTTCAGAAACCTTGAAAAAAAAAGGTTTTCTTCATCAGTCTTTTCAGTTTTAGCCTTGTATATACAACTCAGTTCTTTATTGATTATAACGTAAACACCTGCGATTCTTTTCCATCACCCCAGGAAACAGATTAATGAGTTAGACCCAAGTTGTTTGAGAATGAAGAGTACAGCATCCAGAAGAAAGAAGGAGTACTAAGGGGGTTTTATTAAAATGCACATTTTCTGTACCTTTGCAGGTGCTTTTATGTATTTGTGTGAAAACACACAATCTGTCCCAGGATTTGTTTGTCTAACTATGGTTTCAGAAGATCAGTTTTTCTGTAGAAACTTTCAGACCTGGATATAGTTCTATCCTTGGCACATCCCTGAAATGTACAGTGAGACAGCAGTATCTAATTTTGAGCCTTTTGAACAGCTAGCTTGTCAAACCTGCCTGTCTTTATCATAAATCTAATTCCCATCTGAGTTTGTAAAAGTTTGATTTTGTCAGTTTGAGCTGAACTCTCCTCCTCAGGGTGGGCTCTGTGCAGCACCAGGAACTCTAGAGAGGGAGCACCAGTGGCTGGACCTCTCCCAGGTTTGTGTAAGTGGTCAGCTGGCAAGCAGCCAGACTCCATGGGTCAGAACTAAGGAATGCAAAGATTGTAAAATATTAACTCCTTTCTGTCCTGTGACTCTGGAGAAATTCCCTGCTGAGGGGTTCAGCTGTAGGCCCCAGGGCGTGTGTGGCCACAGCCCAACTCGAGCAGCCCCTCTGGCTGGTGCTTTAGCTCAAATGTGTTCATGGTTCCCAAGCTACAGTGAATCCTCTCAGATTTGGTGAGCCTTTGCCTGTTTTTCAACCAACTCTGATCATTAAATGGAAATGGCCCAGGAAACACTGTATGAAATATAGGCTTGCATCTAGGATGGTTAGGGAGGAACAATGGAAATATACTTGTTTCCTCATGGAAAGAAGGGGAAATACTTTTTTTGGGTATGATTAGCCAGAAACATTTGTTTATCTCACCATTGTTCCATATTGTGGCCTGACTGAGGAAACAAAAGGAACACTTTAAATGAGTGTTAGAAGTTAAGGCAACGTAAGAAGATACTGACCCAAGCCTCTTTAGACCTCTAGAGATTATAATTACAATCAAATGTAGAAAAAAGTCTGAAGACTTATTTTATTTGTTATATGTTTTATCTATGCAGAAGTTTGCCCAGAAATATTGAACAGTTGCTGCTTCTCTGCATCTCTGTAACAAAGTTATTTCATGCTGAGAGTACAGTATGTTTTGTCTGGTCTCTCTTTGCTGGAGGGCCTGTATTTCAGTGTGGGTCTCATGTATCAAGTCCAGATATTCTATTCCAGCTTTTCTAATGGAATTGGTAGGTAACTAACAAGATATGCTGTGATAATTTTTTCTTGGAAGTAACTGAAAACAATGTGTCTCACTGAGACTACAAAATCATTTCTCTAATCTTTCAACTGCAAACCCAGATCTCCAGACAGCAATTTAAAATATTTTAGAAACATTCTTTCTGTCCTGTACTAAAATAAATCCTTCTCAAGCTGGATAAAAGTGTACTCAATGTGAAAATGAAGTGTGTTTATCTGTAGGGCTCCCTTCAAACCAAGCCAGAACAGTTTCTTAATGTTCTGTACCACAGAAATTGTGTGAGTGAGTAGAGGGATGTGATAAATTTGTCCTAGTATTTGCTTTCCTTGAGCTCTGTTCACTGTTTCTTGAGAATTATTTCTGCTTACAAGGGAAGTGGTGGGACAGATAAGGAGATACAGCTGAGGCTGGTGAACATTTCACTGGTAAATGAGCAACATATATTGGATGCCCTCCAGCACCACTGCTTCACAATGCTTTTTATCGAGGTATTACTTTTGAAGAGTATGAGGTTGTTAACATAAAATATTAAGACTGAGTGAACCTGAAGTGGATGGATTAAATGAGTGCTGCCTGCTCTCTTTCCCTTTTTTTCTTGTTTATTTTATTGTGCATAGGCTTGATCTATGAGTTATAGGAGGAGTCCTGTGTTTTCCGTCAAGCTTGAACCTCAGCCTCAGTGACAGAAATGACATGAAACTTTGTTATATGCTGGACATAACTAATTTGTCAGTTTATTTGATGGAATTCTTGTTAGAGAGTTTGTACTCCTCCCTTTTTTTCCCTCCTCTGGTTCTGCAACTGTACCACCTCTTTGTTCAAATTCTAGTCTATCCAATCTATTAATCCTAATCTATTTTTTTTCAGTGAGTCTAGTTTGTCAAACTTGTGTCTAAAGGCAAATGAGAGAACAGTGCTGTCACTTTTAATTAATGAGAAAACTAACCTGATCTTAATACAAATTAATGCCATGAAATTAAATAAATTATTGTTACATTAGGAGTTACACCTGGTATAAATTCAATTATCTATTACCTCTAGCTGTAACCTGTATAACAGCAAGATATGACATGACAAGGTCTGAAGGCCCAGAACAGCTGTGGGAATGTGTCTGATTTTAACATAAGGGAAAAATGGCACCCAGAAAATGAATGAATGAATGAAGTTACTCCTGCACATTAAATAGTTAAAAAGCTAAATCATGAAACTATTAAACTGACCAAGATTTTACAACCTACATTTCCTAATAAAACAGTTATTAATAGTTATTGTAAAGAAAAAAGCTATGGCAACTACAGTACCTATATGTAGAGGAAATACTCTTTCAGTCTTGATGAATATTGATTTCTCAAGTAGCACTTTTGTGGCAGTACATGCATATTTTTTGTGTAAGTTTCTTACATTAGACAATATATGATTATGGCATATAGACTTGAGTCTTATACAGTTTGGCTGTTGTCTTCCTGTGTTAAAGGTTATTTTCTGCTATAAGTTAGATTCCTGAATAAGAATCACATTCCATGGATTTTGAGGCATCCCTCTTAAAAAGCTTCTCTAGCAAGGAAATCAGTCTGTTAATTATGTTCTACTCTCTGTTAGATCCTGCTGCACTGAGCCCAGTGTGAGCAGCACTTCACTCAGTGGGACCCTCTGGAGTACAGTGCTAGTCATTGTGAGGCTGGTGCCATGTGATGGGCCATGGAAAACAGCTTATAAAGGCTGTGCAGAAAGAGATCACAAAGATGGCAATTTCAGCCTTTACTTTGACATTTTAGTACTTTACTGAAGACTATTGCTATATTTTGGTACGCAAAATATACCAATATTTATTTATTGAGAGATATATATGGATGGAAATATCCCAGCCCTAGTTTTCTGTCATGTAGTTAAACTTGAAAACTGCCGGTCATTCAAGAACAATTTCTGGAATTCCAGCATTATTCTTATTTCAGTCTGTGTTCTAAGGTTCTTGGCACTATAATGTGTTTATGTTATTTTTTTAAAACTGTACAGGTCTTACAAAATATTTTTTTAAAGTAACATTAGTCCATGCAAATAATTATTATTTGACAACTAAAGTTTGGTTTTTTTCAAAATTATTAAGTTCTTCAAACTAATAAAGAATATATAATTTCTTAAAATTTTGTGCTAATTTTCTTGCAAATTATGTTTGTTTGTGTAAAAAAAAAAAAAAAAAAAAGAGAGAAGATTTATATTTTTGGGTCATTTTTTGTCTTTTCACGCTTTATCCTCTGGATGCCAGACAACAGTACTGCAGTTGAAGTTTCTAGTGCTCAAAGAGGTAAATACATCCTAGCAGCACTCAGGGAAACAGGTGAATACACAGACCTTGGAAACGACAAGTGGAAAGGAACTGGCCCTTTGTCTGATTGGTTTCTTCAGTTTTGTGCATGGGTTGAAATCCTGGCAAAATTATGCATCAGGCCCTGCCTGGCTTCGGCGTGCTCTGCGTTTTCCCAGCCCCTGTGATCTCTGGCCCTCTATGACTTGTGTCATGTACAGTCAAGGGTGTGTGAAGAAGAGCTGCTAAAGCTCTGTGCTAAGGAGAGCATCTTTAGTTATTGCCAAGCTCCAGCACAGCTCCATGGTCCTTCCACTGAGTCCTCAAGCCCTGGCTCATTTTCTGTTGGGTCACAACAAAAACAAACCAATAGTAAGGGATTTGTCTTTCCCCTGCTTCAATAACCTTGAGTAAGTGCTTGTGTAGATAGTTAGAAGAATGTTTTAAAAGGAAAGTAAGACTTTCAAGTTGAGAGATTTCACTGAATAATTATTTTTCTTATTTCTGTCCACATGATGGCACTATAAGTTAATCCAAATGAAGAAAATAATAAAAAAAATTTATAGATTTACAACAACAGAGTTCTGTTGCACTCCCCCAAAATCTAAAAAGCTATGAGAAGCTTCCAAAAGCCATTATGACCAGTTATGAAAGGATAGCTCTTCTTATTGTAAAAGCCCCACAGACTTAAGAAGTGGTAAAGCATTGCTTCATGCAAGAATCACATGTAGCTAATTCTGAATGGGCATGGAATGGTGCTGCGTTAAAAATAAACGTGGTCAGTAAAGCTTTGTCAGTCATGCTTGTCTTAATCATTTGTAGTCAATAAAGTCATTGAAGTATCATTGCCACACCCTGGCATCGGTTTTGCAAGTGCAGAACTGGAGGTTTGAGGCTGCATGGGCAGCTGGATGCTGAGTGTTTCATCTCTGGTAAAAGTACAGAAAGTCTAAACAGACAGACTATTGAGATATCAGCTGCAAAAAAAGTTAAGCGTTCCTTCAGAAGGATTATAACAGGAACAAAATCTATTGAATTTGTCAAGCTCTTCATCTAATTCTAAGCTGAATAGAGAGTTTGAGTGTGTGTGGGGGGGCATGATCAGAGTGTGTTTACTGGGTGGAATCAGAGAATTTTGTCAGGAGTCACAGATTAAAGCTTATAATGTTAAAAAAAAAAAAAAAAAAAAGAAAAACAAAAAAAAAGACACAAACTCTAGATACAACCCAACTGAAAATATTTCTTTTTCTGAGCTTGGACATATCTGTAAGCATATACTATTTTTAAAAATTTTCTGTGCACTGTAGTTTAGAAGTTTAGGACACTTAATTTTAAACTTCATTTTAATTTTAAACTTTTTTTCACATTAACTTCAGATAAGAAAATGTCAATAGCTGAACTATGTGCTTTCAACTGCAAAAAGATTAAACAGATATTCAGGTCAGTCCAAATGCAAGAATAAGAGGCATCTATGAAACCCATCATGTTCCATTGGGTGAAGTCTCAGATGAGTGACACCTGTAACCAATTTACTGCCTCATCAGATTACACAACATGTGAGCAGAAGCCACATTTTTTTCATTTTCCTTGGTTTTTTGAACTCAGAGTTCAGTCTTAACAGATGTGATTTTCCTCGTCTTTTTCCTGATGTATAAATGAGGAATTGCTGCAATACTGTTTTACTTGTGCAGCTTTGGTTCTTGAAAAATTTGGACTTCTTGATATCTGGAGACTTGCATGACATGTACATGCAGATACAAAGTTTAAAATGTGGGAACTGAAGCAGCTAAAATATCAGAGTGAGTAATCCTTTGCTCTGTTTGTTTAGCACAGCTGAAGTTTATATTTCTCAGGTTGTAGAATATTGTGCAATGCTAGTCCTTTCTGGCTTCTTGTATGACTACCAAAGCTAATGAATCTTCTTATAAGGCATCTCTTTTACTTGCTACTACCTATAAAGTGATGTAAGTCCTTGCTCTCATTATTTATACTTTATATAGGTACATAGGAACTTACTGTGGCATGATACATTTCCATATGTTTGGACTTATGACTCAAGTGATATCTAAAAATGAACCCCCAGAAGTACTGTGGCAACTCATTCCTATGTCTACATATGACTGGTACTACTAATGGGAGAAGTCCTGACATCTTCAGTGTCTAGGAGTGTCTAGGGAATTTTCTGACCACATAATTCCTATAAGTTTGATCAAATGTTCATTCTGTTTTACCCTTACTTACCTCTGTAATAGTCTTCTTTTGGAATGTATCACTTTCTTCTTAGTAGGAAGCCTAAAATAATACTTCTAGAAATTGCCTCTCAAAACTTCATAAATATCTTTTTCCTCTGTTCCCTCACCCCACCTCTTGTATAAAGAAAAAAATCTCATTTTCCCACCATATACTGTTCTGCATGGCCAAGCCAGGAGTATTTAATGACATTGCTGTCACATATTTTACTATACTGAGCTATTGTTCCATCGGGAAGTTTTCCCTTCAGAATCAGAGAATGAGTCAGGTTGGAAGGCATCACAGCAGGTTTCTAACAGGGAGGTTTCTAACCTCCCTGCTCATTGCACAGGATTGTGGGCTGTGTCCTTGTGTATCTCTAGTGAGGAGACTCCACACCCTCTCTGGACAGTCTGTTCCAGTGCATGGTCACCTGCACAGGAACCAAGTTCTTACTCATATTCTGGTGGAACTTGCTGTGCATCAGTTTCTGCCTATTGCTTGACATCACCAAGCAGAGCTGGCTCCATCCTCTGACACCTCCTTTCAAATAGTGACATTGACAGGTGCCCCTCTCAGCCATCTCTTCTGGAGGCTCCCTCAGTCCATCCCCATAAGAGATGCTCCAGTCCCTTCATCATCTTTGTTACCCTCCACTGGATCTGCTCCAGGAGCTCCTTGTCTCTTTTGTCCTGAGGAGCCCAGAGCTGGGCAGAGCACTCCAGATGTGCCTCACCAGGGCTGGCAGGATGACCAGCCTCGACCTGCTGGCAATGTTTGCCCTAATGCACCACAGGATACCTTTGGCCTTCTTGCCCATAGGGCACACTGCTGACTCATGGACAATCCAACAGGATCTTTCTATTAGTTGTCCACCAGGACCCCCAGCTCCTTTTCCACAAAGCTGCTTTCCAGCAGGTCAGTCATCAGCCTGTACTGGTGCAGGGGGTTATTCCTCCCCAGGTGTAGAGTAATTGTGTTCTTACCTTTTGTTGGATTTGAGGCAGTTCTTCTCTGTGCATCTCCCCAACCTGTTGAGGTCCCTCTGAAGGGATGCACAGCACTCTGGGGTATTGGCCATTTCTCCCATCTTTGTGCCGTCAGCAAACTTGCTGAGGGGGCATCTGCCCCTTTGTTCAAGCCATTGATGAGTAAGGTAAACAATACTGGGACCAGTATTGAAACTTGGGGACACCACCAGTGACAGGCTCCAACGAGACCCTTTGCCACTGATCACAACCCTCTGGGATCTGCTGTTCAGCCATTCCTCAATCCACTGAATTGTCTGTTCACCCAGTCCACTCTCCCCGAGTTTGCCTATGAGGACCTTGGATGTGTTGAAAACTTTGCTCAAGCTGAGGTAGACAGTATCTACTGCTCTCTCCTCATCCAACTGAACTCTGTTTAGTAGAGCACAGAGTTAATTCAAGACTAGAGTCTCCTGTGCTAGGTTCTTCATATGAAGAACAGGAAAAAAGTCTTTAAAGTGATTAACGTGAAAAAAAAAGAAAATTCAGACACAGCTGCCACTAAAAACTAGGTAAGAAAGTAAGACTGTTGCAAAGTAGAATAATACTGCTTCAAGGATATTGAGGGAAACGTGTTCCAAAAGGTAAGTATAAATGAAAGAGGGATATATTAGACTGGAGGGAAGGGAGACTGAGAAGGGTAGGCTGTCTGTTTCCTACACATTTAAAATACTGCTGAAATTAATTTTTAAAAAAATGTAAAGTTTTCATACTGTCCAGGGTTCTTTATTTGTGATTATTCCTACTGCTTGATTTCTTTCTATGTCTAGACCCCAAAATGATCCAGAATTTGAATATTAATAACAATAGGATAAAGCATACAGAGGCTCCGTACCTTGTTTGAGTTCAGCTTACTGCCCTCGTGTTTTTTCAGCATTGGCAAATGGAAATATGGAGGGGAAAATTACTTATCAAACTTCTCTTGGATTTTTTTGGAGAGACCCATCGGGGTGCTCATAGGAAGCACTTGAACTACCTAAAACTCCTGGGAAGAAGGAGCAGCAGAAGGATGTGAATTGTACCACACACAATTGTGCATTGTAAGAGAAGGACTGGCTAGATCTCGATACAAACCTGCCACAAGCTTTGTCATTGCTATGTCTTCATCTATGATTTGTAATTTCATGTTTCCCAAAATAATGAGAGACAGATTTTTATGGTAGTTTTATATCCATGTGTGTGGGAAAGGTTGTGCTTCATGGGGCTAATTTAAGAAAAAAATTAAGGCTTAAAAAGATTTGTACATTGATACAACTTACTGGTGTGTAGGAGGCAGTGTTTCTAGAGAATATAGTTAGGTATTTGAGCATATGTATCATATGATACATGTAGTCTGATACCCAAATTGCAGTCTTGTTTCCTTACAACATTTGTTTAGGCTGAAACAATGCAAGATGCTGAAGTCTAAGAAAATTGTTTCTTCCTTTGTGTCAAGTTGTATTTTATGTTCCTTCTTAGTTGTTTTGCTGTACATATATAGCTTACCATTAATAGTATTTGAGCAAGTGTGTTCTATGTCATGTCTAAAATAAATTTTATCCTCTATCTCTCTGTTAAGCTGTCTGAAAAAAAATCCCTAGTGTGTTATAACTTGCTCTGAGAAAACACAGAGATTACTGGCTGTCCCATGACTTTGACAATGGTTAGAGAACCTTTTAACTGCAAGCCGCTGTTAAAAATCCCATGTAGTACATTGCAACCAAACTGCAATTAGATTGTAACAGCTCTTAGACTAGTTTGGTGTCCTTTCAGTCCCTAGTGGGTAAAATCCTTGGCTATTGCTATAGCTGGTGTCAAAGGGTAGCCTGAGGCTCTCTGGCTTCCACTGGGATTTCTTTTGTATAGCCTTCCCACCCTGCCCCCACCACCAACCAGCCCGGCAAGCCAACAGGATGTTTCTGGAACTAAGGAGTGGCTTGGACATTGCCATTTCTCCTGTTATCCAGTGCATGGGTGTGTCTGGAAAAGACTGGTAATTGGCTGTTCTTTTGCACAAGGCATTCTCAGCTGCAGAAATATCCCTTTATAGGCCTCTGCTTGCTTATGTAGTTCAGAGAGGCCTTGGGGCTTCTTTGACCTAGTTCTCTGTAATGATTAATGGGAGTAGTGCTCTCAAGCTCAAAGAGTGCCTTTGTTTATAGTTTCCACTAGCACAGTGGAGGGATTTGGCTTTGGTGGGCTTGGCATGGAGAGTGATAGCTTTGACCATCTTGGTCTCAGTGGTCATACCTTTCAGACAGAAGTGCTCCAGTGCTGGAGCTGATGGCACAAGTTTCATTATGGGATCAGCTAACTCTCCTTAAATTGTGCAGAAGTGCAGGATGTCTACAGCCCTTAAGTTTTTCTTTATCCCCATGTCAATTCAGAATTTGGGTTGTTTTCTGCAAGACAAAAGCTCCTTATGGTTAGTTAATACACAGGTCAACAAAGAGCAATCAGTAGGTCAAGTAACATGCCCATTTATTAAATAATAAAGACATTTGATATTAATTAAATCAAACATTTGATATTAATTAGAAGTATCTTTAACCAATGATGATAATAATGAGAAAACTTGGCTTTTCCTAACTGGTTGTGCTGGCTCTAGGCATATTACTTGGTTAATGTGTCCAAGGTGTGATGACAGCTTTAGCATTCTTTATGAAAACAATACTTCCATGCAGAAATAAGGATGCAGAAGTGTAACATAGTAGAAGCTGAAGTTTCATCTAGACAAACTAAGTTTTCATGGTTTGTCTAGATAAAACTGTGGCATGGACAAAGAGTATGTAGCATTTTCTTATACAAAGCTCATTATGTTATGGGTGAAGTGATATTTCTAAAGGATCATGATGTTAGCATCTAATATCTGTTGTTTCTTTAGGATTTCTAAAGTTTTACAGCATCTTAAATGTAACTTGTGCAATGGTCCTGCAAAAATGGGCATCCCTTGTAAATAATACCTATTGTTGTCATTCTCTTGGACTACCCCAAGAATAAAATTTGGTAACGGTAGTAAAGTTTAAAAAGCCAACATTTCTTTAGATATTTTTTGCAAATAATAATCTTTATGCCTTGAAGGACAGAAAAATCAAAGCTTCAGATGTTTGAGACAGGAAGTTACCTTGGTGGTTAATGGATGAGTACCTTTTTCTGGGCTAGCAATTCCAGAAATTACAGATAAACAGTAGTTGGATTTGCTCAGGCCAAGTATGAATCCTTAATTGTACTCCATTGATGTTCACAGAATTGTAATGTTGTACGTGTGGGTTTTTTTCCCTTTGATAAGAAACAGGAATACAGGCCAACTCTAGGACACCAGTCTCCTAAACAGCTAATAAAGTTTTAATTCCAAGCAGAATTATATTGTCATTAATATTTTGATACTCTGGTTATAAGGGTTTGATGGTCCTGCCTGCATTATACACTTGGCTACCTTTTCCCCTTGACTTTGACACTTTTCAATATAACTTGTTACAGAACGGTCAAATGTGATCAAAAACTAAGACTTTAGAGATTGATTTTTAGTGTTTAACTGTTCTCTTGGCGGGTGGAAAATCAATTATATTAAACATAAAGTATTTCAATGTTGTCAATTTGGTCTAAGACAGAGAATAAACCTTTCTTATTCTCTCATATTGAGGTTGAAGCTTGCAAAACAAAAGAATCCATGTTACTCTGTGTCACTCAGGTACCTGATCATCCCAACAGGATCTTTCTATTTAAAATGGGGTGCCTCATGGCTGCAGTAAGACTTTTCCTTGACATCAGTATGTCCTTGGAGTGAGGCTGCATGAACCAATGAGGCGCAAAGAATTTTTCTCTTGAAAGAGATTTGTCACATGGGTTCATGGCCATACTGTAAGGTAGGCCCATGTTCATTCTCTTAGCAGCATGAATCTGATATAATTAGAAATTCAAGAGTGTCACACCAATTTATGTTGCTGATTTTGTAGTCTCCAAACACAAATTTAATTGGATTTAAATAGTTTCAGTCAGAAACAACATATTGATCTCAGCTCCTCAGGTTGATAAGGGGCAGGTTGGGACTGACGTGTGAAGGTGTGCCTTGGTCAAGAGCCTTAATAACAGTGTCCTGTGGACAAAAAAAGGAGAGCTATCTCACTGGCACTGCAGTGGAGTTGGTGTCTGGCAGTCTCTGTGTGTATAATAAAATATTCTCATCTCTCCATATAGCAGCTGCACTGCATGAGAAGTAGTTCACTAAATTTACTTTTAACAGTGTTTTGGTTTCAGTGTGAAATGCTCCCACACACAGTTTTACGGGAATGTCTGTCTTCCAGTTAGGCAGAGTAGTAACTAAAGAATTCCCTTCTCCCATTACCCCTGCCCAGTGGGGGAGGACAGCTTATATACAGCAGGATCTTTTTTTATGTTGATCTGTAGGTGGAAGTGCCCTGCAGCCAGACGCTGGTTCTATGAGGAAACTTGAGCAATAAAAATATTTTATGCCTTTAACCACCCCATCATTCAAGAAAGATATTTCTGCAGGTGTGAAGTGGCTTCTACAGCAAAGCTTCCTTCAGAGGCAGAGTAACAGGAGAGATGTTTGGCACTGCTAAAGAAGAGGTCAGATGGCTTATGCTATCTCTTTAGATTTAGTATGTTTTCTGTGCTACAAGGCCATTACATGACCTTGATGTTGTTTCAAGATAAGAGGATAATTGCACATCATAAACACTAGAGTTGTGGCAATGAGAATTTACTTGGGTAGTAGGATCTACAAATTTGGGGCTCCCACTTAGAAAATGAGAACAAAACCATGGAGTATAAGCAGCCAAACAGTTTGTTACTTGAAGAAATGCTCTGGAGATGTTCCATGTCTTACCTGAGATGTTAGTCAAGTATTAAACATTTATTACAGTCAACTGGAATGAAACTCAGTGCAATGCAGAAATGAGTTCCTGTACTTAGGATACCCACAACTCAGTGGTAATTTGGATGATTCATGGACTTGTAGTGAGCCAGGGTTCAGGACTGGATCATGTCAGTTGGATCTATCTCTGTCAAAAGCCAAAATTTTAAGATGTACACTTGGTCTACCTTTGAATTAAAGCACCCAAAAATTTGTCTCTGAAACAAGGTAGTTGACAAGATGGCTTAAGCCTGATTGTCATAAACCCACACCCTACACTTTCTATCCAAACCGTCCTGTTGTTGCATTTGTAAAGAAGATAAAAAATGACAAAGAATTTTTTTTTCATGCAGCTGTGTGCAGTGTACAGTCATAACTACTCCTTAGCTTCTGTACTGACTGCAGCATTACAAAAAACCCCTCTGTGTAAATGAGTCAGTCTTGGAGAACTTGCTTAGTTATTGACCCCTCACACCTTATTTGCTCCTTTTTAATCAGCTCTAGCAGTAACAATGTTTCACCACAGCCATGTCCCTTTATTAAAGTACCAAAGCTCAAATCTTTATTTCTAGCACGGCTTAAAAGTGGGAGGTTGTTCAAAAGTTTTTGAGGTGTCTAGTGTTTAGTGAGCAGCTGCAGACTACTATGTCTCATCTCAAATAACACTCCTCTGAACTGCTACTTGCAAAAGGCCACAGTTGACTGAGAAAGGAGAAAAAGAGGGGAAATCAGATGTCTTCCATGACTTAACTTTTGATCAGGAATGATGTCCTGTACCAACTGCAGGCACTGAATATCAATGAGCCATGGTAGTTAGCTTGCCTTGCACTGCACAGGCTGTCCATTAGCCAGACGTTAATTGACTGATGCGTGAGCTGCCCTGTCATGGCAGTTTGCAAGGCACTGCAAACCAAGACTGGCCTGGCTTACCCAGGAAATTTCTTAGCAGAAGGACCATGGTGTTTCTACTTATTTTTAAGAGGGCTGAAATGTCAGTTTGATAATTTTATCTCTTTTTTGTTGCTGTTTCTTTTTTCTCACCAAATATGCAAAATGGTACACTCTCTGCATTTCCTTCCTTACTCTTTCCTCCACCCCAGCTGCCTTTTTATTGTATAGGAGTATTTGAGGTGAAATGTTATCTTCAGCTCTGTTGGGTTTTCCACCAATCTCCTAAGTAGATGCCTGGAACAAAGAGAAACCACTTGACTGTTTCTTCCTAAAACTGCTGTCTGAGATGTTCCATGTCTGCTGCTGCTACAGTGCTTACAGGTTCACACTCACTTGCAGAGTTTTTGATAGGCCTGTGCTGGTCCCTACAGCTCCTACCTTGGCCCCAAAGGCATTAGTAGGAAGTCAGTTCCTGGGGTCTCTTTCACACACAGACCATGTGGCCTGAGGAGCCTTCTGCAGCCGTGCCGTGCCTGGAAGCTGCTGCCAAAGCATCCTGATGAGACCTGGTGATTCACCTGTTGACTAAAGGAGATGTAGGTGGAGAAAGACTGATGTGGGGTACAAAGCTCTAAGCCAGTGGATTTCTTGGACAAAAACAATTCATCAGAAACCGGACTGGCTTAGTGCTGGGACCTGGTGTGATTGCTGTACACAGCTGATGGAAAAGACACTCTTCAGGCGTGGGGAAACAAAATGGATTCACAGGGCACAGCTGCTTGCACAGGAGAAGCAGAACATGCAGCTTTTTATCCTGTCACATGGGTGAAGTAAACAGCCAGTACTTGACTACTGGTCTATGACAAATTTGAAATACTTTACTTTTGGACTGGGTCTTTAAATGGAAAAAAATATTCTACCCTGCTTGTGGGAAATTTCATGTTATTTTAATTCCTCCTTTCTTTAAAATAATTTATCTTGCTGATTGTACAGGCTTACTAAACTTCAGACGGCGTGAGTCTTTTCTTTGGTGCTTATTCTCAAGCTTGTCAAATCAAGAACTATGCTTTTAATAGTTCTAAACAGCAACATTCCTCAATAAACAATTTCTAAATGATACAGAGAACACAAAAATTTGGAACACTAAAGAAATCTTTTCTGCACATTAAGGCATTTGAATAAAATTATATTTATTTTTTAACTGGGAATCCATCACTTTTGCCAGCTTCCTTTTAGTTAAGGTTGATTTAAATAAAAAACCAACTTTGTGTTCTAGTTTGTATAATTCTGTAAACAGAATTTACACAATGAAATTTTATTGTCATATTAAACTGATTTATAAAACACAGAAACTGCATAAAAGTTGTGGGAAGAACCCAAAACTTCTTTCAAGAGCAATTTTCTATGATGTACATTGTTTTTACTTCTCTGAATAAAGTCAAACCAAAACAAACCTTAAAATAAACAGATAATTTTGCCTGGAATGCTTCCTTTTATCAATTTCTTTGAATTATGTCCAGTCCCCTAATCTAGACAGAGAGAGAATATGGTCTCATTACTTTAAGCTACATTTATATTTACTTTTTGATATTTAGTTTAATACAAATATTTATTGAAAAGTTGAAAAGAGTACTTCGCATGACTTAGTGCTTTTAGTCTCTGACTGGGACATGAGAATGCAGAAATCAAGATTTGGGATTTTATTGCAATAGTCCTACTGAGCTCTGGGTCATAACTTATACACTGCTGCTATGACTTCTGTATTTATTGTCCACCTACAAAATGTTGTCTTGGGGAAATGGGCCACTTGCAGGATAAATGCTGTTGAAGGGAAGAAGCAACACTGATTTTGCTTCCATTCTTTTAGGTGCTCATATAATCTGCTTGATTTTTTTACTGATCTTTTTCCCTGGCTAATGAGATGTATCACACTGTTATGCCTTCCACCAAAATGTTTGGTTCTTATGGAATTTTAAAATTCCTGTTAAACTATTATTTTACCAATTTACAACCTTGTTTGTGCCTTAAATCTTTTAAGAAAGCTCACGTTTTTTTCTTAGCCAAGCTTGGTGATTTCTGCCCATCTCAACCTTAATCCCAGCCTCTGTCAGCATTAAGTCTTGTCCTAGCCCTGTGGCCACTTCAGCACTGGGATATAAATCTAGTTCTAAATCACTGAATTTCACAACATTATCTCCATTCCCACCCTAAACCATGCAACTAAAGAACTTCTTCCCTCATAGGACATAATACAATTCCCAAGTGATTCACAGCTTTCATCTAATCTATAGGCACTCCCAAAAATTTATTTGCAGCTATGTTTGAACTAAGCTCTAAATATGTCCTTAGTGCCCTGAGTAACCTTTGGAATTGAGAAATAACCATTGCTCTTGTCAGTCCATTTGGATTTTTTGTTAATTTTAAGCTTATAGACTCCTAGGCCTAACCTTAAAAATCCGCATCAGTTCTAGTGTTCAATCTGCTTTAAGATCTCTGTAAGATTAGGTAATTACTTCATTTTGGGGGATCAAGATGCTTTATACTTCAAGTCTAATTGGGCTTGAATCTGGTTTTAACACCGCTGAATGCCAGGCTCCAGTATGGACTGTGTTCCATTTCCAGTATCTGTCTGCCCAGAGCCTCCTCCAAACATCTCAGCTCCCCTCTCATCCTGGGCTCTCTTAAACAGCAAATCTTAGCTCTACTTCTTTTCTGTCAACGTATTAAATCAATTGTCTAGTGGCCTCTCAAAGGGCCTTACTATAAACACAGTGCTCCATCTGATCCTAGCCCTGCTGTTGCCTCTAGCTTGAACTTCTTTTTCTCTCTGAGATCACTAAATTTAAGTTGAGGGTGACAAGGTTAATCCAACCAGTGTTAGAAATGCAGGTACATTCTGGTTCACCTGTTCCTCCTGGCACATCTTCATTTTGTCTCCACATGTCTGCTGACTTGAACTCTTTAATTACATGGAGAAAACATACATAACAAGGAAGTGCTGGATTTGAAATGAGCTCAAATTTTTGAATTCTAACTCTGGGAACAGAATGCACATTTCTGCCAAACTGCTTTTGGTGGGTAAATTTCCATAACTTCTCCAGCTTTACTGATATTTTTCAGTTATCTCTTGGCTTTCTAATTTGTTCCATATTCTTTTGTAATCCTTGATCTCTTGAACCAGACAAATGATATCCATGAGTATCTATGACTGGGAGTCTTAAATATTGGTTCAAATTACTTTATCACTCAGAGATTTACTTTTCCTCTTTGTGTAAAATGCTATAATTATGAACTTCCAAAGGAAGATTTATATGTCAGGAAAGGTATATGCAGTATTTTAGCAAGGTAAAAAATTATTTTGTAAAGAGACAGACTAACCAGATTTATTTTTTTTTTTCTATTGGCTGCACTTTTTCTGCTGAGAGGAATGACATTGTGGGTCTCATAATGCTGAAGTTCTAAACTGGCTCTTTCTTGCTTTCTGAGGTAGCTGATAATTTTTTTTTTTTTCCTTTGGGTTTTCTGATGCTCCATGGAAGATGACAACTAAAAGGCAGTTTACATCTTGGAAGTCCAGAAGACAACTTTATGCTCAAGAGTGCATCCATCACTTCCTTTGACAAAAAGGATTCTGTTTATTTTCTGCATAACAGGTATTATGCTTTCCAACTTAGAGCACAATCTTTGTTTAAAAATAAATTTAATAACAAGTCCTTGGATTATTGTTTATGAGTTGAATTTATTTGATAGTAGGTCCTCTAAGCATTTCAATAAACCACCTCTTATGATCTTGAGGGATTGAGGAGAGGGGTTCTCTGAAGGGATGGTGGTTGTTGTTTTTGCTATAACTCTTGATATACAGAGGTATTGGCCAGACATGAAAACCTTTAGGTCCCTGAAAAAAAATCAGCTGTTTTGTCCTGCCTGGTGCCCAGGCACACTGCAGCCTCTAGGTGCTGACAGAATTCACAAATATATTTGATTACATTATAGGAAAAATATTTAGGGCTGGATGATTTCCTTTTACATGAAGAAAAAAGTATTTTGTGGATTCAATTGTTAAGTATCCACTAAGCTCCTGAGGATTACAGTGTTGGACATCACTGATTTAAGGTTGGGTTTGATTATTTATGTGTGTATTTGTGGTTTTAGTGGTTTATTTTCCCTCCTCAAAACAAATGAAATCTATTGTATGTATTATTTAGACATGCATACCAATTATTTTAAAAATTATTCTCAATATCAAATGTATATTCTTCTTAATATCAAATATAGTTTAGGACAAAAAAGTCCCACATAAACAGCAATCTTAGAGACTACCTTTTCCTACACACTGTTAAAAAATTATTAGTATGGCCCTTCATCCTGTGAGAACAGAAGCTTAGGCAGTCCTTATAGTACATGATCATTTTTTTGCCTTGTTCCCTTATAGAAAAGAAAAGAGTCTTGTTCAAGGAAGGATGGCTGCAGTTTGAGCTAGCAGGAGGAAGCTGAGGGGAGAAGGGTAATGCACAGGAGATGTTTGTAGAAATGCAATTTGAGAAGAAAGAACACATGAACAAGATCACTGAATGATAGGTTTGTGGAGGAAAATAGAAGCTAAAGAGAAGTTGGATAGGTAGGGGCAAAGGAAGATGGGGAACATAGGGAAGAAAGTAGTGAAGACAAGCGAAGATTTCTAGGAAGTTTGAAACATTCTAACAGGTGGAAAACTCATGGAACCCCAGAAGAGGTTACTTTAACAGAGTGGGATTTGGTAAACTACAATGTTTCAACTGTTCTTCTGCAGCTAAAAGTATCTGAGAATTCCAGATGGGGAAGGACATCTGTGTTTGAAAAAGCAAGATTTTTGTTAGATTTGTTTTTTTGGTTTTTAATTGTTATTCTTCTGTGGTATTTCCCAGCAAAGAAATCAACTTTATTATTTTTTCTGAACTATGTCTTTATCTGGATTATAAAGTGTTGAGGCTCTTGCAAGTCTGAAAAAGGAGATGCTTTAATCTCCAGAGTTCTAAAATATTATCTGAGCAAAAAGTTGTCCCCAAATGCACAAATATGCATATACTTGTTCCTCTCTTGCCTGGCCTCAGATGATTCACTCTATTTCTCCTGTGTTTTTTACCCCTTAAAGACCTGTAAAAAAGTTGTAGTGTTTATATCTCACAGCTGCTTGCTCTAAATCAGCTAGATAATCTAGAAAACACCTTCTCCTCCCTTTTTATCCCTCTCCACCTCCCTTGGCTGGGAACTGTTGCTAGTTGACTTTTTTTTTGTTCGATCCCTAGGTATCCTTCCAGTCTGCTACTTTTTCTGTCAGTAAAGAAATGAGCAGTCTCTTTTTTCCTGTTTGACTTTTATCTATTCTCAGTTTTCTAAGCTATGACCCAGTAGAAAAAAACAGTCATCACTTAAATTCAAGTTTAGGTGAAAGATCAGAATTACCTGTGTTAGCAGTCCATCTTTGATGCAAGCTCACATGGTTGCATGAGAGTACAGCCTTCAGTGATGTTGCTGAGAGGGCTGTCATTATTGAAAGCAAATACAAGTTATAAGAACTTCTTTGCTGGAAGAGTGATGGTTCTTTCATTTGTTATCAAGAATTTGAAAAATGAATGGGAAAATAGTGATTCAAAGCCTCTAGGTGGCATGCTTCTAGTATTCATAATACTACCCTGCTAAACTGAAGGGCATTTTGTGACAGTACAACTGTATAAAAGGATGCAGTTATTAAATTTTTTTCATGTGGTAATGTACTTGCATTAAAAGGACACAATCCTGCAAAGTGCTGCAAACATTGGTAAACTTCAGTTCTACCTCTCTGCATTATCAGTCAGGCAGATCTTCTGCTGGAATCCCAAAATACTAGAACTTGAATGTTTCTGTTTCTGCTTGGGATTAAAACATTAAAAGTCCTCTCTTGCTCTCATCCAAATTTTTTCCTGCTACCTCCACAAATTGTTCCCCAAGGTTTAATTAGTACTGAAAGAATAACAGCCTTTGCTGTGTAATGAAGGCAACCAGAGCAGTTACAGCCCTCCCATCCCAAAACAGACACTTTTTGCTATCCCATGCAGTGCTGCATATTACCCTCCTCCTCTACAGTGCACCAGTACACATCTGTCAAACACATAGGGCTAACTTTGTCTTCTATATGTAATAACTAATCACTACATTTACTTTATTTATTTTAGTGTGAGGTTTTTGTAAACCATCCTTCATTCTAGGACTTTTACAACATCTCACTGGAAGGGTTTTACATGTCTCCCATATCCTTTAATTTTAGCAAATAATTTTGTGTCATTAACCTGCTATTAACAGTGGCTTAATCTGTAGTCCTCAGTTGGAGTGTGCAATGAGCTAAAAGGGGAAATAGTGAGTCAGCATCAAAGCAGGAAATCAAGTTACTTGGTGAAAAAGTATTTCATTAAATAAAATGAGCAAAATATTTGGGAGGTTTCCTTGTGAAAAAAAATTAGAAATGCTGCATTGTTTTGTCAACTCAAAGATGCACAGAGTCATCCAACAGAAGTTACAGAACCTTTCATTAATTTTAACGCAGCTTGTAGCCATAAAACTCTGCAGCATACAGATGAATGAGTCTGGGGATATCAGTATGCTAAATCATAAGCAGTCTATTTGCATTCTGTATCATTTGTTTAAACTGCAGGTTCCAGATCAACCTGCAGAAACTGAATGATGTGTGAAATTTGTTGCTCTTTGAAAAACTTCGATAAAGTTTTTTCTTATATGTAACCAGTTAAGAAATTTTCTAGTACCTGTGGTTGGAAAATATTGCTGAAAACGACACCTGGTCAATTATTAGCTCCTTTGGATCAGTTCTAGCTGTTAAGTAACTATCAGGAAAGAAGGAACACACACAGTAATGCATTTTTTCATTTTGTTTCTAAAATTTAATGGTTTTGGAAACTTCAAGAGAAATGACAATACCATAAAATGCTGCTTCTTTTAATAGCAAAATAGTTTCCTAATTCCTGGTTATGGAATTAAAGGCTGGTGTTGTTGACTGCCTCAGATAAGAGTTTCAAACCCAAAGAGCACTTTTAAATGTTACCTTCTCTAGACAGGAGTTCTCTGACACAAATAAATTACTACAGTTACTAGATCTCTTTAGATTTGTTGCAAAATTTGTATCAAGAAATGGGTCAACTGATGCAAATGCATATCTGGTAAAGAATATCTAAATATATATTTCTCATTCTTAATGTTATTGCTATCAATACATAGACAACTTTGTTTGGGATTTTGGGAAGAACCCTTTAAGAAAAATTAAGTTCAGACTATCTTTAATTCTTTCCTTCATTCTACTTGTACTGATTGTTTTGGATTTTACTAGTAACTAAAAAAAGTTATTAAATCATGCACTTAAAATACTTATTTACTCTTAATTTATTTTAATCTAAAGCCAAATGACTTCAACTAATTTAAACATAAATGGTACTTATTTGTATTTAAAATTAGCCTGAAATTACAGTCTGTCCTAGGTCATAGTCTCACAATTAAAAATAAATTTGGACATTCTAAATAAAAAAATGGTTTCCTAAGGAAAAAAATTATTTGAAATTTTCACATTAACATTTCTTTTCTCTGCCTGCTTTATGAAATAAAAATTTGGTCTTGCCAAAAACAAGATCAAGTTCTTGTAGAGAAACAAATAGACACTGACTTCAGAAGAGCCTGACGAGGTTGCTGTGTCATCAACACGTTCTGACAGTCAACTTCTAAATTCAATTGACTTCACTGAGGTGAAATTTAAACAATAATGGATATTTATGCTTTTGGAAGTTGAAGAAAAATGCCAAGAGATTCAAAGCCTTTAGAACGCAATAGTAGACTGCATATACATCTGTAAATGGACTATGTATTACAAATATTTTTGAAAGATGAAGTTTGACACGGAAAAGCTGCCTGTTAAAACAGAGCAGTCACTTAACAGATTTTTTTCCTGTTTTTCGCTTGTGTTTTTTTGTTTTTTAAACACTGTAGGTGTTACTGTCAGCTAACCATGTGCCAATGGCAACTGTTTATCTGAACTAATAAATATAAAGAACCTGAAGAATGCTAATTTTAATTTAGCCTACAGGCAAGATGACCAAAATATAAGGATACAAATTCTGATTGAATGGATCTTGACAGTTTAAAAAAGCAAACAAAAAATAGTAATAAGAACCCATAACAACTGTTCCCCTTTACCCCACCCCCAATTAACAAAAAAACAAAGCAAAACAAAACAAAACAAAACAAACCAACCAACCAAACAAACAAAAAAACAAACCACACCAATAAAAAATGGTGACTAATGTTACTTTATGCTAATTTTGGCTCCGGTTGTTCATAAATACGGTTTTTTTTTTCCTTTTCTTCAGTTCAGAAACCAATGTACAAAGTTCCTGTTTGCTAGTGACCTCAGTACTACTTGAAAATTCTTCTTTCTTTAGTTATTTTTTGAAGTGTGCAGTAAGAAAGAGTCACCAGAAGTAAAATCAATCCTTTAAGTGTGTGTGTGGTTGGTTTTTGTTTTTTGTTGTTGTTGTGTTTTTTTTGGTTTTTTTTGTTTTTTTTTTTTTTTTGTTTGGTTTGGTTTTTTGGTTTTTTTTTTTTTTTTTTTTTTTTTTTTTTTTGTTTTTTTTGTTTTTTTTTTTTTTTTTTTGTTTTTTTGTTTTTTTTTGTGTAAGGAAGGAGAAGATTTTAAAAACAAAGGCCAGATATGTGCATCTATGATGTCATCTTGGGTTTGTTAACTAGGTTAGTCTGCACTTCAATAGTTGACTGGGAGGGCATATCTCTTATAGCAACATACGTTGTTTTATTATTTCAATGTTAATGCGCCAGTGTCCCAAGGTCAAAAAAATCCATAACTCAGTAGCAGGTTTTCTGAGTGCTCCCACATTTTGCAGTTTTTCCTAAATTACTTCTCCCACATGCCAGTTCTGAAACCTCACTGGTCTCTTTAGGTGTCACACTGGAGTACAGGCAGAGGAGCCTGAGCCATTTCAGTGCCACCTCAGGCACAACTCATCCACTCATGCCTGCCAGCAACCGAGTACAAAGTCTTTCCTATTTTTTATTAAAACTGCTTCTTATTTTCTGTAAAAACTGATCCTATTTTCTCCATTAAAACTGTCCTCCAATTAGTAAAGATAGGGAAATCTCAGCCACAGTAGAAAAGCAGCTTCACTTGGATGGCTGAAGTAGTTTTGATGGGGCAGTATTGCAGTTGGTCCAAGTCTGGTGTGTTTTGAAAAGGAATCATAATGCCAAACCACAGACCCTTGTATGCTATTGTAATGCTTAATTGAAACAGACTGTGAGTCTTCTGTTCTGTGAAAGCATCTCACTGCAGAGCTGCTGTTTCAACAGTAATGAGTTAAATGAGTTTGCAAATGAGGTCTGCTAACAAATTGTACCTGTCAAGTGTCCGTCATTCTTTACCAGGGCATTGTGCAGAATTTTGGTCTCTCAATAGTCCAGATTCTCACTAAAATTAATTTCTTCCCCTTTGTCATTAAAGCTTCCTGAAAGATTGAATTAACTTGTGCATCATGCCTGAAAGAAAGGAAGGTAATATACCCTCAAATCCCAAAATAATGCTCTGACTTTTACATTTTTTGTTGGGTTTTTTTGTGGCTGTGTTCATTCTTTGTTCATATTGGAGGTGTTTATAGTGTTTGGGAACTAAAAAAGTAGGATCAGTTGGTAAAGACATCATGATTTATGTCAGTGGGTAGCATTTGGCCAAGCATGAATTTTTATTTTTAAGTTAGCTTTGAACCAAATGTTGACTGCTTCAGGTTTAAAATGGTAAAATTATAGCTTTGCTTTGGTAAAATTACAGTTTTACTTGAGTGAATCTGCTGATCGTGGCTGGTATTGTCAGGAGTGACTTATATCTGCTTCTCTGGTGTGTAGTATTCTTTGTAAATATAGTTAGCCTGTGTTTTTTGAACTGGAGTTCCATATCATTTGCCACTTTTTCAGTGCAAGTTGTGGTAGTGTGGGTAGAAGGGTGGTCAGTGAAATGGGGGGATAACCTACTCTCAAAAGACAGTGCAGACTGGAGAGATAAGAATATCAACAGGAGAGTTTGCTCCTACATCAGCCATTCTAGCATGCTATCTGTGTGAACTGCTGGCCCATCAAGAGTTAAAAGTGTTTGTTTCACAGGAAATTGGAAGAAATTTATGTGCGCAAGTGAAACTGAAAGGTCGAATGTGTGACTCATATCTATTGACAGATGGAATGAGCATAACATAAGAAGACAGTGACTAGAAAACAAGCAGGTTGTGTGAAAGTATTTTTAGAGACTAATTTCTACCCAGCTGTTTCTTCTATGAACAGAATAAGTTTGTCAAAGTTACCTAGAAGTTGCCTGATAGCTACCTAGTGGCAATTAATTACTTTGAAATGGTTTGAATGGATACTTCATCCCTTGGGATGAAGAACATTTAACATTTGGGAAGAAATTTAACATTTTATAACAGTTCTACCTGACTCTTAACAGAATGTAGGTAAACAAGAATTAAGAGAATATATAAGTTCCTAATAGTGCTCATAAACTTTTACATATCCACTTATTTTACCTCAGTTCCCCTGTTGACTCCCACTTCTGTGCTCTCTTCCCCTCTCAACCTATCTTTTTTTCAGCTTAAAATATATCTAACTTGCTTGTTATATAATAATGACTCATACTTTCATTGGCTTAAACTTTACCCAATCTTTCTTTCATGTCATTTTTGGTCTTTAAATTGAGATTTAGCCTCTTCAGTTTTGGCTACTACATTGTGGGGTTTTTTGGTAAATGCCACTGATGTAGCTGGGAAAAATGATGCTGCAACTAAGTGTATAAAAATTGTTAAGTAATATAGGGATAAAGATTTGGCAATATTTTGCATGATAATGCATCTTGCTAGGCAATGTATAGAAACCCATAAATCCTATATGGTGTTTAATAGTCTTCAGCAAATTTGGACCCATAAATAGATATAAGCCACACAATAAGGTACATGGGAGTGTTTATTTCCTTGTTTCCTGGAAAAGCAACTTGGGCACATAATGCAATAAAGCATATATATTATTCAGCTTGTGTATTTTGTAGACTATGGTGTTAACTTCTGAGGCAATAAACTCCAAACCTAGCAACTGCATTATTTTTCTATTTTTGCCTTCACATGAATTTTGGCCAGATGATCACAATCAAATATATTATGTACACGTGGAAAATTACAATAATGAGTGAGAAGTTTACAAGGAAATGTGCTACTTCTACCTCTGCTCTCATCAGGTGAAAGGAAGGGGGCCAGAACTTGTATTTCCATGAACCACAAAGAACACTGGGAGACAGTGTAGGGACTTTTTGTCCAGCTTCTGAAGCTCACTCTCCCTCTCCCTGAGCTGCTGGTCTTGTTATAATTTTTTTTTATTATTACTTTTATTTATTTAAAGGCAACTAGGCTATTAGATGCCTCCCCTGGTGTCCTGACTATGAGATGGGCTCCAGTTTGCAGACCTCCTGATCTATAGCCAAGGAGAATAGTGAAGAAACCATGCAATGCAAACTTATTAATTATTTTTGTTAAAGAGGGGAAATGGAAAAGAGGAGAGATAACCCTTTACCTCAAACTGGGATGTTTTAGCAATGCCAAAACATGGAGTTATATTTCAATTTTTTTTTTTTTTTTTTTTTTTTTTTTTTTTTTTTTTTTTTTTTGATAGGATCTCTGTAGATTTAAGCTACAATAGTACTACAATGTATGTTGCTAACAGGAGCTAGAAGGACAAGTAGAGCCTGTTGGAATGAAGCAAAAATCTGATGTTCTCTTTGATGAGAAATGGAATCCACAGTACATTAATTCTGCAAATTTACTGTGATGCTAGATCACTAAAAAACAGTGTAAGTAGAATGGATAAATCCTTCTGTTAGCAAGGCATGTTGCTGCAATTAACATTTTCCCTGCACAATTATGTTATAAGATAAGATATATAAAGGTGAAGAGCATAACTTGTTCATTAGAGTGGGCAGCAGGGAATTACAGTAAAAATGCATGTATTGCAAGTGGTTTTTTGAGGTAAGTGTATGAGTATGTTGATTCCACGGTCTATACTTCTTTCTCATCCAGATATTCGTCTGCTCTTCTGGAGCTCATCCAAATATTAGCAGCATATTTTCCTGCTTAGAATGGAAAATCCAAAGGGAGTACAGAGCTTCTTTTGCAAATAATATAATATTCCTACAGGAATAATGTCATATTATTCCAGTCCTTACTGGAAATTTTTTGTATGAAAATAAAGTATGGCATGATAAAAAATAAATCATGCAATTCATGGGGCAAACTTTTTACTTCTAGCTGAAAAAAAATACGATCGCAAGTTTATGAATTACATAATTTATTTTCAAGCACTATTCATGATCATCTCTATTTTAAATTATTGTTCTCCCAACAGTGAGGGAAAAAAAATTTCTATTTGCCATCTCTTTTACTTGTATTCTTAAAAAGTAGCAATTTCTCAGCTTTCCTTGAAAAATCTGTATGAGAATACTGTTTCATATCTCAAATTTAAACCAAGACCTAAAATCCCCTATACAATTAGGACTTACTTTAAATAAAAGTAGAAACTGGCAGGTTACCATAAATGTAAAGATTACAGTAGTGGGTGCCTGAGATCTTTTTTAAGATGAAGGGAATGTTCCAACTGCTGCCAGTATCTGGTAGAATATATACCCTAAACTTCTATCTTGAGAGAGGGTTAATGGTTCCAATTTGAAGGATAGACATTTGTTGCTTCGCGTATCTGTCTCTCAGGCCAGCCCAGCGTTTGGCTGGACTACCCTGCTAGTCCTGATATGCCTCAACAGCACCTTTGCGTGGGTCTTTGGCTCCGCAGCACCTTTACCTTCACTGTCACCGCCGTGGTTCGAAAGAGGGGACACTCTTAAGGCTCAGGAAGAAAGGTTTTATTCGGGGATCACAGGGGCAGTCCCTGGTCCCAGGCCTGTGCCTCAGGAGAGTGACCCAGGGCCTGGTTTGCAAGGGGTTTTTGTTCACCAGAAATCTCAGGGGTGGGCACAAGTTACAAACCAATGAAACAAAGCAAGGTGGCTAATTCCAAATACAATACACAAACTTCAACAAATCAGGTAAACTGGGGTGGGGTCTTGGGGGATCCACCAATCACTGTCCAACACTTCTCCGAAGGTTTCGGGCCTGATGGACAAGGGCGATGCACTGGGATGAGGGAAAAGACAATGGGATGACCAAAGTCCAGGCAGAGGATTAGGTCGTCTTGGAAACTCTTATCAACTTCTGATAGGAACATTCCAGAACAGGAGCTTTACCTAGCTAGGGTTAAAGTCCAAATCACATCAAACTTAAAACTAAAAACCTAAAAACACTTCCAGCACCCCCACAGACATTGGTCCAGTATTTGATGCTAATCAGTGCTCTTCCTCTGCTGCAGGGAATCTGTATCTGAATTTCTGTAATCATTATTAGTGAATACAGAAAAAAGCCCCTGCCTGGAGTATTCTTTTCTGCATTCCACCAAGGTTTTCACAGTTCTCTTTTTTTTTTTTTTTTTTTTTTTTTTTTTTTTCTGAAATCTTGTGTGCATGAAGTTTTATGAAATTTGAAATCTTTCATTTGTTTTAATTTCATTGGGCACTAAGTGACTTTGCAAAACACATAGGGTAGGTTTTGGTATTGTGATTCCACAGTCAATGGAAAAGTTGCAGGTGGTTAATAAGCAGTTTTTACACATCACTAAGAATATATACAATACTTCTTAGGTGAACAAGAAGGAATTACAATTATGATCTTGCAGATCTCTGAGTTTAGGAGCACTTACAGCTGGGTGAAGATCCTGGCTATTTCTTGAGCAATGAAATCACTTTTCTGCTTTACATTTTCACTTTCTTCACTTTTACAAAATTTGGAAAACTGCTCTTGATGCTACTATCTATGTCATTCTGTGTCAGAGCACATCCTGACCTAAACTAAACCCATCACTAATAAGATGATTAAAACTAATCTGCATCTCTGTATAAAAACAGCACAATATCTGATCTGCAGCATTTATTTTTCTGATTCTGTTTTTACTGTGACTCTAGTGAATGCCTTGGCATTGCATTTTCTTCTGAAAATCAAGTATTCTGTTAATATATTTGTGCAATTCATGTGTGTACCTTTGAGTTGAATCACCCAACTTTGGTCCACGCCTGTGTTGTGATAGGACTGTTGAAATGGAAAAGAAAGAAACTGAGATGAACAAAGTTAACCTCTACCTGAAGAGAGTTAAATCTAACGACCAGAAAGAGCTGGACATATGTTCATACATCCATATGCATGATTGTTTATAAGGATGTCAAGCTCGCAATAGTCAAGACTTAATTCTTGTAGAGTTCTTCTTTCCCCTTTTGACCTTTTTTTCCCCTGTCTGATGCATTAAATTAAATAAGAATCTTTACCTTTTTAGCTAAAAGTTAGTTAATAGTCTTGCATACAAAAAAGAAATGTAATAATTGCAAATTTTTGAAATCAACAGTAGAAATCCTGTAATCAAATTTTACTAGTTTCTCTTGCTTTGTACAATGACTTGTCTTCAGTATTCTGTTATAGGTATTGAAAACTTCACAGTTACAGTATAATTTCACAAGTGACAAGTGTTCCCATACATTCATTTGGGGGTTTTTAGACTGTTACAACACTCCAGAATAAAAACAAAATGGTGCAGACAAACTAATATGATTTGTATGTAATTAATTTGCTATCCAAACATGTTTGTGTGCATCATCTCATAGCTATATATACCTCTCTGCTTAGATAGAGGTTACTGGTGACTAGGCCATATGCCTGGAAGTAAAAATGTGATGATTCTCTTTTCCCCTTGCTTATCGAAGAGGATGGTACAGTGCATGACTGGACATCATTACACTGAAGATTTTTCTGTCTCTAATTAGTTTATTTATGTTTTTCTCAGGCTTACCAGCTGTTGGTGTAGGAGTAGCACTGCACACTAATAGTATTTATCTTTTAACCTCTGTTGCTTTCAGTGGGTTTAATCTGCATGTTCTGTACACACAGAAGTATTTTTGGAAATTTTATTGGGCAGAAGGGTAGGGGAGAGAAGGGCCTTCAAGTCCCTAAAAACCTGTCACAAAACTGTTACAAATTTGAATCCACATGGTGCTGAAGAGGGCTGGAGACCTCTCACAACTTTGCTCAGGATCATCTGTTACTCTCTTCTGTGCTTGTTAGAAGCTAACTGCCAGCCCTCCATGCTTTGTAGGTGCACTGAATTAAAAAAGAAAGTAAAAATACGTCAGAAGAACCTGCCCAGATGTGTTGAACTTTAGTAAATCAGTTCAGAGTTTGATCCTGTGTTTCTTTGGTTGGCTGAAATTTACACTCCCAACAAAATGTCACAGAGGAAAACTCAGAACATTCTGAGAAGAATATTTTGAAAAAGTATCAGGAGGTGAGAAGGAAAGGAAAGGAAAGGAAAGGAAAGGAAAGGAAAGGAAAGGAAAGGAAAGGAAAGGAAAGGAAAGGAAAGGAAAGGAAAGGAAAGGAAAGGAAAGGAAAGGAAAGGAAAGGAAAGGAAAGGAAAGGAAAGGAAAGGAAAGGAAAGGAAAGGAAAGGAAAGGAAAGGAAAGGAAAGGAAAGGAAAGGAAAGGAAAGGAAAGGAAAGGAAAGGAAAGGAAAGGAAAGGAAAGGAAAGGAAAGGAAAGGAAAGGAAAGGAAAGGAAAGGAAAGGAAAGGAAAGGAAAGGAGAGAAGGCATCTCACTGCTCTCTGTAGAGTGAGCTTCATCTATAGTGAGGAAGCTCCTGGAGATATATTCTTTCTGTTTCCCTTCCTTGTCCATGGCCTTTTATTTTACAGCAATAATTTTGCTCTCCTGCAGCAAGAATGCTGATTTAAACAAGGTCAAGTGGAAGAACTGCAAGGAATACTGCAATAAGAGTTGAAAGAAACAGCTTTCCTCAAAGAAATTGTTCAAAATGTTAGTTTTTCCACTGTGTACACTTCGTGGTTATGTTTTAATTCTCCCAGTTCTTCCAGGCATTTTCTATGGTTTCTATGAAGTTTGTTCCACCTTCAAAATGTGGTGGTGTTGGTGGATGGCATTCATGAGGAAAGCTTTTGGGGCTTATAGTATCACTCAGTATACTCTGAATATGTTCATCTTTTCAACTTCATAGCAGCTACCATTGGCAAATGAATAGTATGCACTTCATACCTTCAGGAAAAGTGTTTGGACTGGTGTTACTAGTCAAAGGGAGTTGAATTTACTCCAAAGCTGTGATACTGCAGTTGGTAATACCCTGATAGGTAAATGGCATGGTGGATTTACATTTGCTATCAGCTGAGTGCCCCACCAGACCACAGTTAGTCCCCTTTTCAGCAAAATAAGGAGCAGAAAATATGACAAAAGGCTTATGGGCAAGACAAAGACCAAGAAATCACTTCGCAATTACCTTCATACGGAAAATAGACCTGATTGGAGAAAATTAATTTGATTTGTTACCTATAAAATTGGAATAGGATAATGAGAAATAAGATCAAATCTTTAAAAACTGACCCCAACCTCTCCCTTCTTCCCAGGCTTAATTTCACTCCAGACTTCTCTACCTGCTTCCCACAAAGCAGTGCAGGGTTGTGGTCAGTCCATCATGTATTGTCCCTGCTGCTCCTTCCTCCTTACACCCTTTTCCTGCTCCATGATGAGGTCCCTCTCACAGGAGACAGTTCTCTATGAACTTCTCCAATGGTGTCCTCGTCCCTGGCTGCAGTTCCTCAAGAACCTCTCCAGTGTGGGTCATTCAGGAACAGGCTGCTCCACTGGGGTCTCTCACAGGATCACAAGTCCTGCCAAAACACCTTCTCCAGTGTGGGCTCCTCTCCACAGGCCCTGTCCTGTCCTCAGGAGCCTGCTCCAGCACGGGCTGCCCATAGGGTCCTACTTTTATTTAACCCCTTCTTGCTCCAGTGTGGGTCTCCTCCAGGGGCTGCAGGAGGATCTCTGCATTCCCATGGATATCCTTGGGCTCAGGGGTGCAGCTGCCTCACCCTGGGCTGCACCAGGGGCTACAGGGGAACCTCAGCTCAGCACCTGGAGCACCTCCTGCCCCTCCTTCTGTGCTGACCTTCCTCTCACACATTCTCACTCATCTATCCAGCCACTGCTGCATAGGTTGAGGGTCCCCCCCTTGTAAATACTCTCCCTGAGCACCACCAAAATTCCTGATAGGCCCAGCAGTGGGTCTTTCTGGGAGATAGCTGGAATTAGCTTTGTTTTGGCATGGGGGAAGATTCTGCCAACCTTTCAGAGTAGCCAGCCTTATAGACCCTCTGCTACCACAAGCTTGCCATGCAAACTGAATACCGTGATAATTTTTGTTTTCCAGGTATTTCCAAATACCCAAAAGAAAGGGAAAAAATTAATAGCCCACTGTACGGTGAAGTCAATATTCAGAAACAGCAACAATTATTATCACCATGTACACAAAAATGCTCGTCCTGAACTATCCTAGCAGTAGTCACTTATGCTTAAGTTGTTACTTAATGCAACACATTTTAGGCAAAAAAGATGTGTGAAGAAACTTACTTTCCTTCTTGTCACATATTAGAACCTGTCTGAGAAAGGCATGAAGCAATAGCAAGTAAATGACTGAATACAAACATTGCTGTGCTTCATGATCCTGTTGAAGGGTTCAGGTCTAGCTGGTGGATCATGATGGATCATGTAACTGTATGACCTGACTACAGAAATATGTAACTCCCATGTTAACTTGTAGTTGTGCAGTGCTCTGCCTTGTGCTGCTTTCTGTTGGTGATTCTGGTAACCCATTATTAAATAGCTGAAGAAAAATTGGGAATTATTTTCACATAATCATAAAAGGCAACATTAAGATGAATTCTTTTCTGTTGATGGAAATGGCAGAAATAGGCTTTTGATGCAGTCAAACCAATTTCCATTATTAGTTTATTCTGCTGGGCCATTCTTAGTTAAGATGCACCAAATTTGTAATCGGGCAGGAAAAAAACTCCAACCCAACATTTCATGTTCTCTTTAAAATATCCTTCTGGAAATCAGAAGAATAAATTGATAGTCTAGCAGCATGCCAACAGAGGGGTTAAACCCTCTCACCTGTACTTTTGCAGACCATCTATTTCCTGCTCCCTTCATTCTGCCTCCAACTTTGCTATCTTTTCCACCTTCCCTCAGGAGCCAAGCATCTCAGCTCTACCACTCTCTAGGGCAGTGGTAGCCTGAAAGAAGAACCATTCCTGACCATAGCCAGAGACAGGAAGGAGAGGGATAATCTTCCTGTAAACAGCTCTTGGTGTGCCAGATCTTTTTTTGTTTTTCCGTCTTTGCCAAAGTGACAACTCCCAGCTCAGCCCCAGCATACGGTGCAATGCACCTCATGTGCACAGCTGACCTCCCTAGCTGTATGCTCAGTAGTTGCAGTGCCCACAGCTCCTCTGAGAAAGCTTACAGGCTTCATCTGTCGAGATGCAGCACTTATTTCAATACTCAATACTTCAAAACTCTGCTCTGAAAAACCATTGTTTTTCAAGGGGCAGTACCAAGATACCACAGTGGCTTTTGCAACTGGTTTGGAGAAAGGCTGGAAACAAAGCTTGAGCAATCTGTATTGCTGGGCTCCCTGCTAGGAAGAAACATGAAATCCAGGTACACACAAGAAATATTTACTGAAAACAGCTGAAATGCTAAGCCACAGCTTATCAATCTGTGAACTGGAATCTTCCTTTGTTTTTTAATAAAAGACACTGAGATAAACCAACTCTGACTAAAACCACTGTATGTGCTGCATGCATGAAAGCAGGCATCACTGGATTCTTGTAACATCAGGAGTCCCTTAGTGATGGTTATATGCATGCTACGTGACTATTAAGCCTCCTATTTCTGCTATTGTTTTTTTCCTTACTATTTATTTCAAGTGAGCATATTCATTTAAATGGAAATGCCAAGTGAGTAATATATAACTAGATTGTTAAATGAATGATTTATTCTTTGTGAATAAATTCTAATGTTTGAGTGCAACTAAGAAATAAACATGACTTATTGCTGATAATAACGAGTGTTTCAGAGAACCAGAGATTGTCAGAATATCAGCTGTCATCTTGGTATTAATGAGAAACAAAATATATAAGGGTGCATTTATTAATAGGCTGTACACAGAGTCTGAGACTAAGTGGTTTGGAAAAGTACTACATTGTTTATAGTAATAGAGGTGAAGAAACACAGGAGGAAATATCCCTGGGGCTTAATCAATGATCAGAATATGAACATAAGTCAAAGATTGTTTAGAATTGTTCCAAATGAGGAATAACTGACGTCAAGAGCTTGCTTGACTTTTTACCTGCTTCACACTCTGGTTGCCTGCAGTGACAAAAGTACGAACGGAACAAGCTGGGTTAGGCTTGAGGGTTTTTTTTATTTGCATTTAATTTAATTTATTTACAGGAAAGCCTTAGATATCAAGGAAAGGACTGTCATACATCGGTAAATCCATATTTTGTTAGCATCAACAGATAATGAAGTCAGGAAGAAGCAATCGTGTGCTGTTAACACAGAATTGCACTTATGCACTGCAAGCCACAAATGACATTTTGGTCACTAACAGAGTTTTTTGTGTTGGCAGCGTGACGCAGGTACAGGGCCAAACTCATTGTGACTCCATGGCCAAAAATGTTCCACAGAATTCTTCCTGCCATTCAGTCTTTCAGAGAAGGAGTTGTTGAGGTAGGACAGAAAAGGAATTCTTGGAATATGGAAGCAAATATGTATCACACATTCACATAGGTGCTGGGTAGCTGCTGTAGCTGAAGTTGCTTCCATGGACACATTAATTTCAAGTCTTGATCAGGAAACAGTTCAAATAATGAAATTTTCCTGAATACTTTTAATCACATGACCAAGCTTCTCAGACATTCACTGATCTAAAAGCAAGTCTGAAGTCCATCTTCTAGAAAGTTTATGTACATCAGGGAAGGAATTTGTCTTGAGGGGAAAAATAAAAGTGACATGTCTGTGACTGTTCAAAAGTATTGTTTATGAAGACTAATGTAGTTTTCTATTTAATTTATATAAAAGAAAAGGAATGCATTTAGCAAAACTAATCCAAGAAAAGGAAGAGTGGCTTGTATCACCTGTGAAAAGAGTGGAAGTGTTATTGGTCTTGCTCCAACAGCTGGCCTATTTTCATAACTGATTTTTCCCATTAGTGATGTGGAAGCCCAGGGCAGAGTAGAGAGCCCACAGCAGTGCACAGACCAAAAAATGACCTGTAAGGGCAAACCAAATATTTCCTTACACTACATGGACAGATATTTTCCTACTGCCTGTGGTTCAGTGATTGAAAGAGTCTTCCCCCTGCACCAGAAACTTGATTCATGAAACCTTGGAAGTTACCTACCTGTCCTTCAGTTCTCCACTTTTCAACAATTTCAGTTTTCATCCCACATATTTACTTCAGTTAAAGCATTCTCTCAATGAACAACAGCTTTGTTCAGGACAAATCCTGAAAGCTGCCCCAGTCATTGTTATGAACATGACAGACTTATCTGAAAAATAGCTTGCAATCCTGCTGAAGTGTTTGGTTTTTTCCTTCTTTTAATGCAGTTACCTGTTACTTCAGTGGGATTCAAAATTGTTTCAGAAATGTTAAGCACAAACTCCTGCCTGGGCTATTTTCTCCTAGAGATGTTGAACATACGGAAGAATAATTTGCTTCAAAACCAGGTTCTGGATAGTTGAAGTAACATTTCCATGTGTCTGTGTCACTGATTTGAAATGGAGGACTATTGGGAATAATGAGCCAGCATTTGGGCTTGTGGGAGCATCGAATGAGTAAACACCTAAAAAAACCCTGCACACAGGATTTGTGCTTTACTTACTTTTACTTTCATTAAGTAAACCTTTATCATTGTGTATAGCAAGAACCACAGTTAAGAGTAGACTAAATGCAGTTCAAATACTGCCAGCTAGAAACTTCCAGAAAATTATCAAATGAAAGTGCTGTCTTCTAGTGTTTCAACTAGTGTTCTGGTCAGTCTACCACACACCCTTCTTTTCTTAGAATGGAGCTGAGCCCATCAGTTTCTCAAATGTTTGAATTTCTCTCAAATTAGTCCATTTTAGTCCATTTAGTCCATTAGTCCAAATTTTCCATTTGTCCCTCTGGTCTTCATTCTTTCCATAATATTAACTCTACTAGATATAGAGAATTGCCTATACTCCCTAGCTTGGGCTCTGGGATTATAACAAGTCAGTTAAGATTTTTAGTGCATTTTTAATGGTTTGAGAGTTTTGTAGAATTGAGCTTGGGTAATTTTCTTAGGTTTCTTGTCTATTATTGATAGGACACATCACTTAAATAAGTAAAATTACAGTGGCTGGCATTCCCAATTAGATATACCTGAGTGCTGCTAAAATCCTCTTTTGTGCACGGATGAGCTACAGGGCTTAAATAATCCAAGCATGTTCAATTGAATGTCTTTTTTGTTTTTCTGTGTCATTAATCAAGATTTCATAACGATCAGTAGCCTCTTGGAAGTAACGATATTAACAGTGTTTACTCTCTCTAAACAGTGAGGCTCCTTTGCCTTTCAGTCACTGCAGTTTGTTTTAATATTTAATAGAAAACAGACTACAGACAGGAAGGATGAACTGCATTCAATAAATATTCTTTATCCATGGAACAAACCAGAATTCTTTTTTTTTTTTTTTTTTGACTGTGTGAAAGGGAGTATGTGAATGACTCTCTTTTTTATCCACCAGAAGGCCATGTGGTTTTAAAATGTCCCCAAAATTTTATTTATAGAGAAATGTTGGTTCTAGAGCCTGTATTTGAGAGGAGATGGTGGAGAATGCTAGTGACAATGAGTCCTCACATTTATCAGGAGATATTAGACAGGATTGCAATCAGCTTCTGTCTCCTTGTGTCCTCTCTAGACAAGCAGAGATGAGTGGTTTAAGAAGACATTTGATTTGTTTGTGTCCACTGCAATAGGAAAAATGTTTTCAATTTTTTATTCTTTACACTTACGTCATAAGATCACAAGAACCTTTTTATTGTGGTAATATAAATATTTACAAAAACTCTATCTCTAATACAAAACACAGTAGGTAAAGGAGAGCATGGGAACATGGAACAGCTGGAGAAGTCTGTATTGTATCTGTTGTGCTGAGGGATGATGGTATCACAACTTGGCTGATAATTTTAAATAAATCAGAAAGCATTTCTAACATTAGGAATCTAAAAGTATCCCTGAAGGGCTGCAATACTTCCTGTGTCCGTGTGTCTATGTGTAGGTTGTTCTAATCATGGGTCAAAATGTTGTGTTTATTTGGAACAAGTAACTGAAATAATGAAATTATTTTTTAGCTGAGTTGCCCACGTGTTACTTGCCAACAAGTGAAAAATGGAAGCATCATGTTTATTGACCAATTTAATTTTTTTGTTGGTTTAATGATAATACTACAAACTTCTCTGTTTGGAGGGGAAGTCCTGAATTCTCTGCCTGATTCACAAGGGCACCCTGGAATCGTACAAATAAAAACATTCTGCAGGTTTTGGAAAAACAACTTTTTCTTTTCCTATGTATAGGTTTCATTGGTTCTTGAAAATTTGTTGTATTTGCTAGCATAGGCTTTTCCTACAAAATTGCATTGAATGTAAGCTTAACATAAAAACTATTTCAAAATAATCCCTACATCATATGACATTTATCTCTAATTAACTTCTACTTGATAAGGTCATTTCTACAGCACATAATGGCTGTGGTTGGAAGAGTCCTCTGGTGATCATCTATGTCTGACCCCATGCTCTTCACAACCACCCTTAAAATATTCGAATGCACAATTACATCCGTGATACTAAGATATTCGTATATCTTCATTTTTTCATTTCAAACATAGGGAATAAGATTAAGGGGAAAAACACCTGGAAGAGTGCAGAGTATATTTCCAAAAGCAGACTTTCACTGGGTATTTCTCAGTTTTATATAAATTGAATATTCTCATAAATCTTGCCATGTGGTAATTTCTTTTATTAATGTTTCTAAATTAAGTCATATGGGTTTGCTTATGATTTTAGAGCACCCTAGATCAGAACTCAGAACTGAAGTCCTATTTCCTCAGGCTCAGGACTCTTCCTCCTTTAAATCTTCATTTGAATGGTTTTTGTTATACACTTTGAGCCAGAGCAATAGCATATAAAGAAGCATCTTCAGAGTGCTTTGACAAGAGAGGTCATGCAGTGATGAGAGGTCTTGGTGGTTTCTGTGTTGAGAGTCCCTTTTTCCTGTTTCATCCTTTGCACAACACCCACCCACAGCATCACTGCAGATACTCCAGCATGTGTGTTAAATGAATTATTAAAAGTGAAATCTGGCCCCACTGATATCAGACAAAACTCCCTCTGACTTTTGTGGAACAATGTATATCACCAGATGACTTTTAAACATGCAGAATGCAGTACTGGGGCTGAAAAAAGAATTAACATTGGTGTAAATGTTTGTTGACTTAGTACAATATGCCTCAAACAAGTTGTGTGGCCAAGGGCATCTGGTTTTAAATTTTTAACTTTTCTCTAACACATTAAAATCCAACACTGAATCTTATGACCTATTGCTAAAAGTCTGTAAAAAATCCAAACTAAAAAGGAGAAGCTTTGCAGACATAGTTTATGATTTAACCAAGTAATACACTGAGACAGTGAAAACTATTAGCAGTCTGTCTCACACTGTATGTTGCTTGGGTTAGGGGAGTTAACAGCAAAGATGGTGTATCCTTACAAGCTGACTAGGGAAAATTACAGGATTCCTTCTGAGTAAACAACATTAAAAATGCTCCTCCCCCCACCCCTCCCCAATATACTCTTTTGTCCTTAATAAAAAGATTAAGTTAATCAAAACCTTGTAGATTAAATAATTAAACCTGTAGATAATCACATTTTTTTTATTGTTAATTAAACATAGAGAGGTGCAATTTTCGTAGGATGCAGAGTCCCTAAATTTAGCTGTGGAATATTACATTGATCACACACAAAAAAACATCATTGATCCTCTGGGGAAGGGTTGGACGTCAGTGTGTGCGTTTTGGCTCAGACCACCTTTCACCTATTAAAGGGGGTTCCAGTAGATCTTTATCCTTGCTGCACATAGCAACAAAATTTGCCATCCTTAACCCTTAGAAGACTCTCAGCACCTTAGCAGGATGATTCACACTTACTCAGTTACTCTGCTTGCATGCTCTGTATTGTATCTGAAATTTTTATACCAAAAGTGCAGTGTTTTTATCCTCTGCTGCTCTGTCAATTTTTTAATGTATATTACATGTGTTTAAATATTTCATATACTTTGAAGCCATTAAAACACGGCTATAAAAAATCTGTTATATTACACCTTCCTACTATGACAATTGCTCCTTTCTTTAAATGATTTGCAACCTTTATACATACAACTCTTAAATTAAACCCTGACATGATGCAAAATGCTGCATTTTACTTCACCTGTTTAAGTTTACCAAAGGCAGTGAATCTTATTAAAATACTGTGCAGAATATTTTATTGCTGTGTAGATCTTTGTCATTATGCAGCATGATAATTCTCAGATCCTTTTTCCAGCAATCACTAATTAAGTATAATAGGCATGCATCCAGACACTCCTGAATTTTAATCCTCATGTTTCTTAATGAGTTGATCAAATATTACACAGAATGTAATAAAAATATGGGACACATTTAAAATAGAAATATATAATTTGTATAATTGTCCAGCTAATAAATTATGTCTAAATATTATGATTGTTTGTGCAAACACTTAGGGATGTGTCCATGCAAGTGGCAGAAATAATCCATATGTGCACATGCAATTAAATATTCTATACACACAACTGTCCATAAGGATTTTCAGAAGCATTCATGGCACTACATTTGCAGAATATTTTTGAATCTAGACATAGGTCTTGCTTAGAAAGAACAAAATCTATTTATATTAAAAAATAATGATATATAATTAAATTCTTAGAAGGGTATTTTAAAACAATAGATAAAACAATACCCAATAGATAAAACAATACCCAATCCCGTAGCTTGTCACCTGACTGTAGCACTGGCCTTTCCCACCTTCTAAAATAATGGAAGAGCTTCTTTCCTCCCCTTTTTGCTGATGGGAAATTCCTGGCAGCTGAATTCCCTGATATTTGACCTGCTTTTAAATGTGTTGCATGATTTTGCAGAGTCAAGGAGCTTCCAGTAGTTCAGATAAGCTTTCAGCAAAGATCTAAAGACCCTGCTGCTTAGCTAAAGTGATGTTTTGATGTTCAATACCACTTAATTTTGCTTTATTCTTCTTCATCTTAAAAAGCATCCACACAAACTCAATATTATTTATTGAAAGAAAAATGAAAATAAAGAATTGTCAGTAGTGAGAAGCATTTATTTTTCTACATTACTGGTGGATTAAGCACAGTACCCTGAACGGTGAGAGCCAGCCCAAAGCTGCCTCTGCATCATTCTGTACAATATGATTTAGCTGGGCTCAGTTGATATTTTTATTTTTCCAAATCCCTGGGCTCATAAAAGCTGGGAAGACCACAGAGATAGGTTGCTCAGGCACCAAAGAAAGTGAATGTCTTGTGCTGTTTATCAGCAAGCTCTGTGCCTGACTGTGAGAGAGGCAGGCACAGGGAGCAAGCATATGCAGGGAGTGCTTGTCGTGGTGCCTCGCACGCTGCTGGCAAGGCAAGGCAAGGCAAGGCAAGGCAAGGCAAGGCAAGGCAAGGCAAGGCACGGCGCTGCCTCCGCCCTCCCTCGCGGATGGAGAAACACCAGTGCCCCTGCAGAGGGAAATGCCTGCTTCTGGGGAGCTGACAGCCCCACTGCATTGGCAACGAGTGGCTTCTTGTAGGTCTAGTCCAGCCCCATGGGCTGCTGCCTGCTGCTCTGCGCTGACTGTAGCCAGAGAGGTCCTGCGGTGTCTCCTCCGGACAAAATCCACTGGTGGTCAGTGAGATCCCCCTCGGTGAGAAACAAAGTACAGCACAAGGGGCTGGGCAGACACTCTCCTCAGAAGGGTTTTTCTGACCTGGGCTGAGACACTAATAGACCTTCACTCTTATTTTCTCTGTATGGGACACAGTACATGAACCTGGACAGACCAGGAAGAGCTTTTAGGAAAAGAATGTTTAAACCCAAAGCTCTTACATAGAGCTTTGAAAGTGAAAGAGCACAGAAGAATATCCGTGCTGGGATATCACTTTTTCCTTCTTACAAATTCCTCTCTAAATAACAGTCATTGAGATATTTAGCTGCTTACTGTAATATACTTTAGAGTGATAGTTATGTACATATTCTGAAACTTTGACTTTATTACCTATTTTTTACATATTTTTGACCATCTCCTGAATAAACTCAACTTTTTATATGATGCAAATTGGATGTGTTCTTTTAAGTGACAATTTATTTATCAGTCTAATTTAAAATAAAACCATAAATTTAAATGGGTCCATCAGTTACTTTTGCAACTAGACCATCCCAAAACCAAGTGTCCAGTAAAGAATATTCACTGAGAAGAGCTTGAGAAATTAAGAGGTGGATCAGGCAAACCCAAAATTACCTCATTTTGACCACTGACTCTTCTGTAGAGATGAAATAGGTATCTTGGGAGACTGAAAAGCTTCCCCTCCTGCTCTTCTATTCCATCCTGGTGCATGCCAATCCTTGAATATTTTCCACAAGCTTTCTGGTATTCATTGTACTTTCATGTTTCAAGCAAGGTAAAGGATGTAAGAGCTCTCTGAAATTGCAAATGCTGTAGCTATATGTTGTAGGGACTTCACTGTGTAGGGTCTCACTCCTGCTTGTTGTGCCTCTCCCTGTGAATATATGTTGCTCTACATACTGGCAAAGCTTTATAGGAAGAGTCTTAAAGGATAGCCCATTCAGCCTACCATTGTTTCATGAGACAATTAGCCTGGGAACTTGGACCTGGGAATTCAAACTCCCGTATTTTACAGAAGGGGGCTAAACTAGTCAGTAGGAAAAACATGATTCATGTTTTAGATGCAAGGCTCTTCCATCAATTATCAGCAGTACTGTCATGGGAACTAGAAAGCAGCTGTTACAAATAAAATTCAGTGTAAAGCAAAAAGGTAGACTAAACATTCACTCTACAGAGTTGTTTTTATCTGGAGGATGGGTATACATCCATTTTGTGTGGCTGCTAAACTGTCCTTTTTAAAGCATTCCATCTGCAGTGTGTCAAAAATAGTGCTGTCCTGCACATGCTTAAATTTTTGGCAGCAAAGTGACACCTTAATTTCTTTCACAGTAAATACATAGATATATTACACAGTGATATGTAGAGCAGATGTTTCTAAAAATGTAAAGAAATTCCAGTCTGTTTGTGTTGATGTAGTAGCTTTAGTATTTCAGAAAAAGATGGTTAGGCAATGCAGTCATGATGCAAACGTGAATATTTGAAGAGGCTGTATACAAACACCTTGTATCAATGAGTATGGCCATGACATCTACGAATAAAAAGAAAATCCATTTCAAATTTACCTATAGAAAAGATAAAGCATTCCTTTCAAAAGTTTTCAAAGTGAGGGACAATTCTTGTATTCAGAGTTGCAGCATAACAGGCTTGACTCATCTATAGATGACACATCAAGCACAGGGAATTTGAAAAAGTACTGCTTAACCTCACTAAAATAATCATGGTTTTGAGAACAGGAAAGAAGGAAAATTGCTTTCTGATCCTTGACTCCACTATGTTCAAAAAGGGTAATGAATGTTCTGATAAAACACACTTCATTGGACAAATAAATCTGGTTCAAACTGACAATGTTATGTAAAGGGTTGTTCAAGTCTGTTTAAAAATCATCTTGAAGGAGAAAAAAACCCCAAACAAACCAGAAGTCCAATATGAGACAAGAAATTAAGTTTACCAGTGCATTAATTTTTTTGGTTGTTTCTCTTGTAAAAGCTTTTTAGTGACCTCCTTCACTTAACAGACTAACCCAACAGTGCAAAACTATAGGAGATGAGGAATGGTATCAAAACCTCTCAATTAACTGCAAAAAAACCCCCAAACCAGACTTTTAAAAAAGAGCAAACACCACTACACACGATTCCCCCAAGGCCCAGATATGACACTCAGCCATTCACAGGTGGACAGCCACAAGAATGAGAATTTCTTTTTTCTCATACCAAATAGAACAACATGGTACCTTGCATCTCGTTTACAGATTTAAATTAATTAGAAGATCATAGCTACTCCAGGTCGTTATTACTGAATTAATTCAGTTGCTTAAAAAGAAGCATCTCTTGCCATTTGAGATGCAATGGAGTATCTGAGACAGATGCATGAGGTTTGGAGATTATGATCTATGGAAGCATGTAACTTTCTAAATTAGCGGCTAGAGGCCAGCCTGAATATCGTGGGCCTTGCCAAAAAGCATTAGATATTTGTTAAATACATTGTACTTTATGTTTTCAATGTTTTAATGTACCCAAAACATCTTTTGAAATCAAGGGGACAGTAAACTTCAGGATGACTTCTTTGAGCCCTACAATTGTGTAATTGTGCATAGTATAAATTGTGTATATCACCTTTTCTCAAGGCTACCCACATTTGTTAAAGGTATTGTAAGTTATTGCAATATTGCAATTGTTACTAATGATTAATGGGACACAACCACCATTTTCTTGCTTTAAGATTGATTTATGAATAGAAACAATGGAAAAAAATAAACCCCGTATTTTGCAAAGTGTGTCATTCACATAGAGTTTTCCCCTCATGATAAAGGATTAATTACATGAATTGTAATTAGATAGATAGAAATATTTATGAATAATTAATACGTTGAAAAGCATATCTAATTGGGTAGATAATGTGCAGATTTGCACATCAAAATATGATACAGAGCATGTGTATAGAAATCATGCACAGGAATATCCAGGAAGCCATTCACAGAAATGAAAGTAAGGCAAACCATTCTGGGAAGCAAGACTGTCATAGCTAAAAAATATGCCCACAGCCTACAAGCTTTTTGTGAAGAAAAATGTTTGTTTGTTCCAGGTAGAAAAAAAAAAGGGTTTAATAACCAGGTTCTGCCTGTTTTAAGAATCTCATGAGTGTCGACTCTTAAATTTTTAGCAAACGCTCTAAATGCAGCATACAATATCATCCATTTAGGAGATTTCCTCAACTTAGTGCAGTCTGACAGCATGAAAAAAGGCTTGAAAGTGTTTGCATTTTCTTCACACTTGCTGAGCAAACTGACAAAACATTAAGCATCACAAGCGCTAACGCTATTTGTTTATGATGAAATAGTAGGTTTTGCTGCAAGAGCAGAAAATAGCAGTAGTGAAATGTCACATGGTGCAGCTAAAGAAACTCTTGGGAGACTTACAAAAAAAGCTAACCAGACAGGAATCATCAGAGGAGAGGTTTGTCAGCCAGCTGCTGACTTCTACATTTGTGATGTACGTTTAATATCTCAATTTCCCTTTTGGAGGACTTGCACATATCTGCTAAAATGTGCTCTAATGTTGTTGTCCAAAACATCACTGCATATAATAAAAAGAGTTTAACATAAAAATTGAGAGCGTTGCTTCCAGTTGTTTGGGTGATATTTAATCCATGGATCCACATGGATAGAAACAAAATACAAAAAAATAGGAATATCTACTTTCTGTAGAAATAAGGAAGAACAAAATCCTTAAAATCCTTTACAATTTGTATAAGAAAAGATGTTTTCAAACATTTTTTGTATATGTTAAGCCTGCTATCATCCTTATGATAGCATATGTTAGTCACCATCTACAAAACTGAACTTTCTGACTATCTCTTTAATATAATTTTTTCTCAGCAGTTCTCAAAAATTTATTGTTTCCTCTGTTGAGAAGAACAGAAGGATGTAATCTGGTATGAAGACAGCTGAGATTTATTTAGTGTATATGGTCAAGCAGGGAATTTATCTGAAGTATTTTCTTGGAATCCTTCCCCTCAAAACCTAAAGCCTCTCAAAATCTTGACATTATATATAAATGCAATATGAAGATAAACTTGTTTGAAATTCATGAGATTTTCACAGAATAGTTTAATTTACACAGATGTACAGTTGAAAATTATGTCTTGTTTAATTGTGTGCCTGGAGATGGGTTTTTGGGTACTGACATTTGAAAATATTGGCCTTTGCCTAGAAATTATTCCCTGATAAATCTGTTCAATTAACAAAATTTTATGTCCAAATATCTGTCATAGTTAACAGAATCAACGTTGATGCTGTGTCTTAAAATCAAGTTATTTCTAATATTTTGTGAGTTTCTTAGCATTTGAATTTTCTTTGCCAATAATCCATGTGGGTACAAGAGGTTCTTTTTCCAATACACCTGATCAAAAGAATAAGTCCTAAGAGTTCCAAGCAATTCTGCAGATGCAATAAATTTTTTTGACTAAGGAAGGCTAAATATGGTAGACTAGAACTTAAAACGTTTTTTCCTATATAAGTTTAATAGTGATGAAGGGCTCGAGCTTTATTGGAATTGAAAAACAATGAAGATATATTCTGAAATTTTAAGATGTTTTTATTTAGCTTTATTTTTAATTATTCTTCGCTCCTCATTTGTTTTCCTTTTCTTTCAGTAAGAGGGTTCTTTCAGCAGGAGAGGCCTTCTTTCAGTAAGGCCTGAAAAGCATTTATGAGAGGTGGGAATGGAAACAGTGAACAGAGGAAAGTGGGTTAGTTAATTTTTCTATTGGTTTATTAAATCAACTGCTAATGAAACTACTTGCAAAAACCTCCATTTTGCAAAAATAAGCATTGAAATGCTTTGCTTTTGGTTTTTTGGTTCTTGTTTTTTTTTTTTTTTTTCTACTTTCACTGGAAGTATTTAACTTCAGTTCAACTGTAGTGTCATTGTTGGAAAACAGTACCCTACTTACAGCTGAATATGAAGCAAGACATCTATGACCTGGAAGGCCAAGAAACAGCAGGTACAAATTGAAACATGAGATATTAAAATTTTGGTTCAGGGAAAGCCCATTTCACCTTAGGGCACTGGAATAGTAGAACAGGTTGCCCAAAAGAATTGTGTATTCTCCATCTCTAGAGATTTTTCAAGACATGACTGCTTCAAGTCTGGAGCATTTGTGTCTTATCATATAGTCGATCCTGCTCTGAGCAGAAATTTGGACTAGATGAACTGCAAAAATTCCTTCCAAACAGGTTTTTTCTGTATGTGAAAGATCCTACATTCAAGCTTTTATTGTCTGAATATCCACAATCTTTTAAAGACTTTTTTCTCTCAAATTATCAATACACAACTTAGACTGTGTGCACCCAAGAACTGAAAACTGAGTGGTTATGACTGCTGGCTACAACACCAGCGCCTAATACAGGTCCTAGAGCACAGGCTGTGATGCCATTCAGTAGAGACTTAATCTCTGAAGCTGTACTCTGGCAGCCTGGTGGTGGTCCATGTGCATGGAATTGTTGCCTAAATCATGCAGAGAAAGTAAATACTACAAAGGATTAGCTGAAGGATGCTCATCTCTGGCTCCTGTTGTCAATGAGAAGAAAGAGTCTTGCTTTCTGGCAGAGGCTGGAAAGTACTGAAGGTAGCTGTGCTAGGCTAAAACTAGTCTTTATGATTATGCCTGTAGTCTCTACCTCTGAATTGCCTGTTGCTAACACCCATAAGGCCCTTGCCTCTTTAATCTTATCCATTGTTTTCTTTACAGACCAAGCTCTCTGTGGAATGGCACTGTGTGAAGGTATAAACAGATATAAATAGTTTACACTGAAGTGACAAGTTTGAATAGATCCTTCATGAATATTTAATGATGATAAAATTTGTCAGATTAATACAGCTCAGATGTCAGAGTTGAAAAAAAGTTATTTTTAAGTATCTGTGAAAAAAGCATGAATTGATTTTTGTCTGCCTATTAAACTGACTCCTAATAAAATCCAGAGATGTTTTCAAGAAATCCCAGAAGAAACTTCCAGAAGCAAAATATATTAAGATGATACATCACTGAAAACAATTCTGTTTTCACAGATAAAGTAACAATTTCGACTGTCACAACTATGAAATTTCTCTGTGACTGTGCACAGAAGTTAGAGATGAGCAGAGAAAGTTAAGTCCATACACTTCTGACAAATCTTTATACTTGAGGTGTTCTGTAAATAAAACTCCTGCAGATACATTCAAGACAATAGTTGATTTCATGCCAACTTTTGCAGAGTTGTTGCAGTTATTTTCTTTTAAATGAGAAGGGGATACCATATTTAATTTCCTCCTGTCTGCAGATCAATAATTTGATATTCTTCTTGACATTGGGTAGGGTGAAATTTTTTATGCCTCCCACACTTAATTTTAAGTCACTTTCATTGTAATAAAAAAAAATTTAAAAGCATAAACCAGTGCATTTTGAACGTAAAAGTATGAAAAATATGATTAAATGGTTAACCACCTCTTCTGTCCAAGTGTAGAAGTGCTCAAATTAAAGGTGAAATTGAACTCATTAAATTTTTTTCATATTGGAAAGTTCAGTTGTGTATCCCAAAACCAAAGTAAGTCACCTACACCTATATGTGTTTGTATTGCACCACACCACATTAGAAATAGAGAAAATGTTATTATCTAGGTATTTGTTATGGAAATGTAGATTTGATTCTTATCTTTTGGCTCTCTATATCCTTTGGGAAATATCCCTTCCTTTTGGTGATAAATGGGAGAATTATAGAAATAAGATTTAGCCAAGTTATTAAAATTCTCTGAATCTTAAGTTAGGACTACAAATAATGCAGCAAGGCCTCTTTCCATTTTCAGTTCATAGCAATTTCCCAAACTTTGATGTAGAGCAAAATACTTACCTAGTGAGCTAGAGCAGAGCTGCGGGTTAAACATTCTATTCAAATATATTGAAGCCTTTATTTGTGTTTGGAAGTTTTTACAAATTCAAAATAGAACTATTGGTCTCTGGTTTGTTGGGTTTTTTTCCCTCCTCCCTGTTACTCCTATCTTTTAAGTCCCATTTCATTTATCATTCACTATGAGAGACATCTTACTCAGGTTTGTTCCAATTTTATTTAATTTAGTAATTCCAATGTAAAGTGGACTTTACAGATAGGACACAGTTTTCACGTAAACATGTCCTTGTATTACAAAAAAAACAAAACAAAACAAAAAACAAAAACAAAAAAAAAAAAAAAAAAAAAAAAAAAAAAAAAAAAAAAAAACACTGAAGAAATCAAGTTTGCATCCTCAGAGTTGTAGAACACACATCTTAATTTTCCTCTTATTCAGTGCTCTTCACTGCACTGGATGCTCCTTGCACTGAGAATGTTTCTCATCTGGATGAACGAAAAAGGCTGGTGTTCTTTTCAGGGTCTGAATCATGAGCCTTTACAAACAAATGATCTCTGGTGTTGGATAAGCAGGGCTGTAGCTCTGCAGTAGCAATCTTCTGCGTGAAGTGCATTAGCCCTATCTCAATTTCAGGATTTTTTTTGCCCTAATAAATTTCCTTATGGCCAGATTTGTATTTTTTCATCAGACAGTAAAGCTGAATGGAACTGAAGAGGAAATGTTGGGAAAGAACATGGATTTATGCATAGAGCATCAGAGGGATTTGTTCCTTAGCCTTCTATTTTTATCACATATGAAAGAGTTCTGTTTTAGCTGTTTCTAGAAACATTTAATTTTGGTAGATTTGAATGTGCTTCACCTAGTTTGCTTACTTCCCCATCACCCTAATGTTTTCAAACTAAATTTAGATGAAACTGGAGATAATAAATTCCTTGAAATCATCCTGTGCAGATAGCAGTATGGTGTGCCTTATGTAAGACATTTTTGATATTGTGATCTCATATTTGACATTTCCAGAGATAGAAGTAATCTCCGTCCTGTCCTTGTACATAGAGCATTCTACAAGAAATTGAAGTCAGATTCCATAACTCAGGGAACTGATGTCTGGAGATCTTCCCTGCTCTGTTCCTTCCTGATGGAAGGTGAAAATACAGCTAAAATGAATCAGACATAAAAGGAGACTTCACTGTCTATTTATTCTTCCCACTTTCACCTCCTAAGTGAATGGAAATGATGAAAATCTATGACCTCATGTCAGTCTGAAGTTGGAGAAGTTAATTCTTCCCTGAATCACATCTGTCATAGCTTGACATTTGTTTATTTAAACCCAAGCTTTGATGCCATATCTGTGCAATGAAATATCTTTGTGGTGGATACCAGCTTCTCACCCAAACAAAGGTAACCTGCATAAGATGAAACCATGGCCAGAACCGGAACACAGTATATTGAAAGATCTGAACCATCAAATTAAAATCCTTCTTACTGTAAATTCTTGCATAATCTCTTTCCATTAGGTTAGTGAAACCTCATCTTAAAATAAATATTTTTGTTCTCACTGAAGATATTTTCCATATCCTTACTCCTTTGATGCATAGAAAACTTCTTTTAAACTTATTTATGGACAGCTCATGCATATTTGTCCTGTCGACACATTGACCTTTCACATAGCCTTTTCCCTGACTGCTTTCCTCCTCTGGTATGTTTCTAGGGAACAAATTTATTTCTTTCTTTGGCTTCTCCCTCTTTCTCAAGTTTTTATTCTGTTTGGAAAACTAAGAAATTTTGGTCCAATTTTCCTTTAATTATTCTATCAATTATTCTGTTTTCTTGCTCTGGTAAAGTTGTTCTTATAATGATAGATAAATGCCAGGAGTATTCCAGGTAAGACTTTATCTTTTGAGAATCTCATGTTTAAAATTCAACCATTGCTGGTTTGATAATGATTTCCTTTTTATCTTCAGAGAGAGTAAAGATACCATCAGTGGATATTTGGCAAATAAAAGATTTGCTTTCCCAAACACTGGCACTTAAGGTGGCATGCATAAATATATCTGCTGCTGTCAGTCAAAATTTTTACTCTCTAAAACAAAATATAGAATCTTTTCTTGGGAAGGAATGTCTTGATCTTGGTATTTGGCCATCTTCAGCAACTTTTGTACAAATATATATTATGTCTGCATATGAATGGATATTAATGATTTCTAGTCCAAAGTTATGGGTCTGATTCTCCCTAGAAACCAAGTACAAAACCATACATATTTTCATCATAAAATTACATATTGGTTGCCTAGTGTATCAACCACTTCGCTTTTAGACTTCTTATGAGATGTCCCATCCTAAAAGTCAATTTTAAAAAAATTATAATATGAATTTTTTCCCATTAGACATCACAGACTGAAGTCACAGTAAACATAGGGCAAGTGCACTGTATTTCCTGTCTATTTGCTCTGTTTCTGTATTCTTCTTTCCCTGATTGCCATTAAGACATTCGGTTCATTTTACATTTTTAGAACTACACTGGAATACTTTTGCTCTCCTCGTCAGCCTTCGTTGAAGAGAAATATATTAATTAGACCTTTGAAAGATCTATCAAGACCCAAAGAATGGTTGTAATACAACCATTTCACTCCATCATAACAGGAAGTAAATTTATTGAGTCAGTTATCTTGGATGTTTGCTATGAAAGGATTCATTGTTCAGGTGTATCAGTGTGATTGAAATGTACCAGCTGGCTGGCAGCAGAGACTGTACAGCTGTGGGCCAGAAAGGAAAAGAGAAAGGAAGGAACTCTGTGGTTTTTGTCTTTCTGAGTCTGAAGCAAAGGTTTTTCATTGTGGCTCTCTAAAAGCCTGTGGCCTGTAGTCAGCAGGAAAGGTTTGGGTGCTACCTGCCTGCGATCTGCGGCAGCTTTATTAGCCAAATGAATCACAGAAACGTTTAGGCTGGAACCGACCTCTGAGATCATCAAACAAACACTACCTTGTCACCCAGACCATGGCACTGAGTGCCACATCCAGTCTTTCCTTAAATAACCTGCAGGGACAGTGATTCCACCACCTCCCTGGACAGCCCATTCCAATACCCAGTCACTCCTTCTGTAAGAAATCCTTTGGTTGTCCAACCTGAACCTCCCCTGGCACACCTTAAAACTGTGTCTTCTTGACCTATTGCTGGTTGCCTGGGAGACAGTCTGACACCTTTGGTCCTCAAAAAAAACAAAAAAAAAAAAACAAAAAAAAACAAAAAAAAACAAAAAAAAAAAAAAAAAAAAAAAAAAAAAACCAAAAAAAAAACTATGACAGAAATGTATAAGGTGAATTTCCTGGGGAACAGTATAAAATAAACTAGATCTTGCTTATTTCATTTATTTAAGACTAATCTTTCTCTTATATCCAAAAACACACATCTAGAATGTTTATAGTGCTTGGAAATGGTCATCCTGGGTGTGATGTTACATTGTTTGGAAAGTGTCAATTTTGCAGAAATTAGCTTTGTGAAAATGTAGGTGCTTTGTAAGATGTGTATTGGGTAAATAATTAGTTTGACTTCCGTAAAATTGGATGTCCAGCAAGAAGTTTAGGCAAGGTTTCTGTGTTGGGATGTCCATGGTATGCTCATGATCCTGACTATTACCCATAAAATGGAATTCGGTTGCTCACATAGAAGTAAGACATAAAAGAGCCTATTGAGCTGGACCCAACCACCTGAAGAAAGCAGTTTTATTACTGCTGAAGCTGTACAACTCAGGGTTTTTTTTCTTGAGCATTGTCTAAGATGAGACAAGATTCTTGATTTCTATAATCTGCTGAGGGTTAGAAACTAAAAGTCTCCAGAGTCATCCTTACTCTGGGTGTTTGTGTGATGTTTGTCAGCTTAGAACAAGATAGTTTCACTTCTTCCTTTCATGGTTTATTTTTATTTCTTCCTTAGGGGAAGGTGTTCATATGTAAATTAGGATCTTTCAATTTCTCCTATCAAAAGACAGATGCACTGTGGAGTATTTCCTCTTTTCTGTAGCTTACACCTTCATTAATCCTCTTCTGCAATACTATCTCCCTGAAATGTTTCTTAAAAACGTCTTATTAGCAATGTTTTCAAATTGTATTTGATCTCTTGCTAGAAGACTATTAGAATATTACAAGGTTAATTTTCCACAATTAAAGTTTTTTGTCCTAAGTCACAACCTTCAATCTGCTGCTCCTCTGTCAAGAATGATAACATTAACACACCAAGACACTCTGGAAATCCTGATTTATTAGAGCTATTCTCCCTTCTTGAGAAGCCTGTTCTGCTACGCTTCTTCTCCAAGACAGTTAAGATGAAAATACTGGTTCTAGTCTACATCAGTCTTCAGCAGAAGCCTTCTTTTGAATAGTGGAAAGACAAAACCTTGTCAGAGTGTTCAATTCTATTGAGCTTCAAGGATCATATTAGTTTTCTAACAGGCTCAGAATAAGATTTATATTAAATAAATTGATCCATTTTCAATTTAATTCAAATTTTTTGGCTTGAAAAACTAAGAGGATTTTAATTTCTGTTTAAGCTCTGTTCAGCAAATAAATTAATTTTAAAGTTAATATATTTAAAATTTATTTTTAAAAATATTAGTAGTCCATTCATTCATTCCTTCCTTCATAAGGCAAAGTAAAAAATACTACTACCCCTAGCAGAATATTCAGGAAAAAAAGTCTGAAAAAACACATTGCTTGTATGTGTTAGTTTGGAGATTTTTTTTCTTTATTTTTTCTAGTATGTCAAATTTGTCCATGTAGTGTTCCTTTCTGGGGGACCTCATTTTTAATTTGGTATAATTATGCATTTCTTCTTTGCTGCAGTGATATTGTATACAGGCATGTTATTTTTAGGAGATTTTGTCCTTAAATCAAATCTGATGCCTGTTCCCTCTATGACCCCTTTTTGAGATCTTTTTTCAGCAGCACCAGCCATTCTGCAGTCTGTTGTACATGTGCTGATATTTAGCAAAGAAATATGAGCAATGCCTCCTCTGAATGCATAAAAAAGCTTTTCCTCAAAGTATATATTGAGGCATTAAAAAGCTCTGACTAGATTCTCCAAGTGAATTTAACTAGTTCCTCTGACTGAGATCTAAACGTGCTCAATATATTTCCATCTTAAATATATTTTAAACTGTAAAAAAAAAATATTTTAAGTCTCTTTGTTTAAATTTGTGAGAGGGTACTTTTGGGGGGATGGGGTAGTTCTCATTCCATATAATCAGAAAATTATAATTGATCCTCTTCAACAGCATTCTATGAAATCTCTACTGTTCTGAGAACAATGTTGTACTCCTGCAAAACAGTGATGAATACAAAGAAGCTTTATTGCCTTCAGTGGAATTAATTAAATTCCTAATCATACATGTGTTCAAGGACTTTGCAGGAATATGTACAAATCATACTGACACTGTAGAGTCTTGAATAAAGGTTTTTCTATTGTTTCAGTCTTGTTTTCCTGTCTCCTGAACTTTACAGTTAGAACTGGCAAGGATTTCTTATGAGAAAGTTCAGGAAGTCAATGTACATGCCGTGTCATGACCACAGTTACTAAACAAGATTATAGTGATCACTCAGAATTACACAATGAAGTAGAAACATGAACAGAAATTCATGTCACGTGTCTGACATTTATGGAGTGGTGGAAATCACAGGGAAGTGCACCCAGGCCACCAAAGCCCCACTTCCTGCACGAGCTGGTGGGACCAGGCAGTGGCGCAAGTAGTTGGGCTTTACTAGACACTTCCCGTGCCAGACCCTTTCCATTTGGTTTTTGTACTTCATTCCTAAAGCCGGTATTTTTAACCTGAGATGAGTTGCCTGAAGCTGACTTTGTTGGACTATTTAAGATAAAATATTTTAGTAATACCTGGAAGCAAATACTGGCATAAACCTGATGATTTTTTCTTAAAATAAAATAGAGTCCTCCTGGACATTTTATTGACATCAGCTCCACACTCAGGAACAAAGATTAAAAATTAATTAAAAGGCTCTGGAATCCTTATTCAGCATTCTTTGACATGGGATTTTGAAAGCAATTTTCATGAGTAAGTCTGCACGGCACTGAAGTGGTACAATAATAAAATTCAGAAGCTAATGAGAAATTTTCTCTGAAACTGCAGTAATGGATTCTTACTTTGTTTAAAGGTAATAGTTCATTTTAATATAAATTAATTTTAATACAGTTATTGCCATGAAACAGTAGCAAGCTGCAAGCAAGTGACTTTACTTCCAAAACAAAAACCTGTAAATTGGAGCATGATAATACTTAATACTTAGAGAATCTTGTAAAATCATTTTCTTGATGAACCAGTTAATGTGAATTAGTATTTCATCATGCTAAGGAGAGAGAGAGAGAGAGAGAGAGAGAGAGAGAGAGGGAGAGAGAAAAGATATTGATATGGATCTTTTTGTATGTTTGATGATTTTGCATAAGTACCACACTACTTTCTATGAGTAGCTTTCCAATGTTGAATGCAGTTCATCAAATATAGTATCACAGATAGAAGTCTGTCTTCAGCTCAGACATGTATCTCCTTGGCAACTCTAACTTTCTAGTTGTCTTTCCTGTCATTTTTTTGGTAAGTGAAATATGTCACTGAAGTCCATCCATGCAAAAAACAGAACTGTTGCCTCAGAAATAGGAGGAAGGACTGTTCGGCAGTTTTTAACATTGTTGTAAAAAACAAAACCAGGTCTAGCCAACATCGTAGGTGATTAAGATATAGCAAGAAAGTACAATGCAATAGTTACCTGCAATATTCACAGAACTAATGTTGTAGTTCTTGATGTAAATAAGGTACAATGAGAATTTAAGAAATAGTCAGACTGTGTTTTGTTGTCTATAACTCAATTATTTTGAGTTAAATTCTATCCTGGTAGCTCCTTATTTTTGCAATGGGAAATAGACAAAGATATTCAATATCAATCATTTTGTTTCTGCATGATCTCTGGGTTATCCGCGGGAAAAAAAAACTTGCCAGAGTTGCAAAGTTCCAGTTGGAAACGTATTGTGCACTCTATGAAGGAAGATATTGCACAAGCTAAGGAGAGGACAGAAGATGAGGTCAAAAACCATTTTTCTTGATCTTGACCTTGAGTGGTTTTTATTATAAGGATTAAGGCATCTTTTCTTTTCTTTTCTTTTCTTTTCTTTTCTTTTCTTTTCTTTTCTTTTCTTTTCTTTTCTTTTCTTTTCTTTTCTTTTCTTTTCTTTCTTTTCTTTTCTTTTTTGGGGAACTGGTTGTGGGGTTTTTTCTTAGGCTACAAAATAAGAACATTTGCTGCTGACCTCAATGACGTGTAGAGAATGCCTTGTGCTGAGAGGTATTACAGATAAGTTTGGTTTGTGAAATGTCAGTGTGGGTGGACCTGAGATGATTGAAAGGAGGGATGTCATGAATTCTTTATAAAGATAAACTTGCCCCAAACTCCATAACATTTGTGGGAATTGTTCATCAATGGTATGAATAATCTTTTGGATTGGTATCTCTGGTATGTCCTATTATTGTAGGTCTGCAAACTCAGTGAGAAATGGATGCTCCATGTCTCTTGGAGAGATGTTTCTTTGTCAAACATTGGCATTGCTGTTGAGGTTTGAAGTTCTCTCATTCTTGCAGGTTTTTCTTGGTGTAGTGGAAAGGAGATCTTGTTGAAATGTTTTTTAACAGCAATTGAGACATAATGAAATATTAGAAGTAGGGAAATGAAGGAATCTGCAGTTCTAAGGATACTGCCAGGAAAAAAAAATATTCTGTGCAAGAATAATCTCCCACTAAATAGATACAACAAATGTGTGTTTTGTGCTTTCTAGCACATTGAAAGCGCTGCAGCAAGTGGCAGAGGTGAGTTTCCCTCCATGTTTCTTAAGCTACACCTGCTCACTGAAAGTTTTCATGTTTGGAAACCTAATAGATCTGTATCTCTGGATCCCTATATAGACCTGACAACCAACAAAACATGCACATCTATAAGCACTCTAGGAGAGAAACACGGGGAAATATCATTTCAGGAATGAGGATTCTGGTGCTTCTGGAGTATGAAAACAACCATGAGGGAAAGAGATTCTGCCAAGGGTAGGACTGGAAGCATTCTGAAAGTACAATTATATTCTGCAGCAGCGTTAGGAGAGTATTTCCTCATACAGGAAAGAGGAAGATGATCCTGGTGCAATTCTCACCAACCTGCTGTTTAGGATTGAACCCTGAAATAAGTAATTAATTGCTTTAACTTCAGGTAGCTAACTGAAAAAAACCAGAAACAGGGAACAACCTGACAATTGAGAAAACTGAATGTTTTATAATGGACATATATTAAAATAGGGTTCAGGAAATAAAGGAGTTTTTCACATATAATATTCCAGACTGGTTTAAAAGGGTAGCTGGGAGCAGTGTCTGTGATAGTGAGTTAAGTTTCACTTATCAAGATGTATTGCATATTTCTGTCAGCATCACTATGGAAATACAACTTTCAGAAGCAACCAAAAATACTTGCTCTTTTAGTGAGTAACAATTTAAAGCATAACTATATGTGGAACAAAAGGCTCCTTAAAAAAATAAAACCCATATTACCTGTCCTAGGAGACAGTATATACCAGAAAGGAAATCAGAGTTAACTTTCAATTCACTAGCTTTGGGATCTGCTAAGGACCTGAGTTAAAGCCATGTTTTTAACAGTTACCAGAATGTTTTCTTTTCAATGATAGGGTAGGCTAGTGTAAGGTTTAATGTGCATAAAGGATGAATGCTGAAGCATGATAGAGATCAGTGACTTCAGGGACCAGTTGAACAGATAAATGTCATTGTGGGTTTTGTATAGACCTCAGAGTCCAGGTTTTTAGCACCAGTTGGCTGAGTCCTTCAGGTTTCTATAGAAACCTTTTGTATAAGGCTTTAAATAGAGGCTCTGCATGTACCCAAAAAGTAAGAATTCAAGAATTCTCTGGTGTCTTTGGTTACAGGGTTCTCCTTTCACCCAGAAGTCAAGTCTTAAAATATTGAGAAGATCAGAGATACTCTGGAAGGAACAATGCTATAGTGATAACAAATATCTGTATGATTTACATCATTTTGTGATCTTAGTTTATGTTTTAGATACATAGACTATCCAAAACATATAATCTTCCCAAAAGTTTGTATGCCTCATTTATTAATCTGTGAATATTAATAATTTGTAATTTCTTTCTAGGAAAGATAAGTATTTCTTAAAATTCTGAATGTTCATTAAGTAATGTCTTCTATAACAGGTCATTATTGGTAGAACTATGCCTAGAGACCGTGAGACTAATTCTGTACTTGAGAGCGTTGTCCGAGCACTTCTTGAACTCAGGCAGTCCATGCCATCTGTACCTTTAAAAAATAATTCTCTGTCTATTTCAAAATGTATTTTGTATAGCAATTTGCTCACAAAGATAAAACGGTGCTAAACATAACCTTGCGAAAGAAGCTTATTTTAATAAAATATAAGTAAATAAAAATACTGAGCCATGGCTCTTTGATGTGCAGACCGTTTTCCTTTTGTCTTTCTGTCCAAGTAAGTCTAGCCACCTCCAGCTAAACAAATTATTTTATCTCAAAAGTTGATAAATATCTTCCTAGAGTACTTTTTTTTTTATTACTGAGGCTTTTATTAGTAAGGCTTTTATTAATGAGGGATCTTTGCTTGGATGATCCTGATGCCTTGGGGAGGCTGACCTGAAACAGAGACTGGACAGAGTTAATAGAATAAAGAAGATATTTATTGAAAGGCCTTTAGGGAACACCTTGGGCAGTACAAGAGCCTGGCCAGGGCTACACCCAAGGTGGACCCAAAATGGGCATAAATTGGGTGACCGGTCACGAGCCCTTACACTTTTATGGTCCATTTGCATATTGGGGTTTAATTGTCCAATTACAGCTTCAGGTTATGAAGTCCCATCCTTCTTGTTTTCTCTTCAGTCCACTGTTGTTTGTGCTCTTGGGGCTGAAAACTTGTAACCTTTGTCCTTGGTCTTCAGCAGGAAAGGGATTTGTTTTGTCTCCCTGCTCTGTGCATAGAGATGACTGACACTTAATGTGAGGCTCAGAACCGCACCCCTGGGCAGCACAGAATCTGAAAAACATGGAAGCTCAAACTTAAGGCATCAATCCAGTTTTCATACAAAATGAGCTGAGGACTTTTTTTTTCTTTTGGCATGCTACTTTTGCTAAAAAGTAAGTTCGATTAAGGTTTTTCTTTCCCCAAACAAGTATTTTGACGTTTCATTAAAAAAAAATAAAATTTAAACTCCTATTTTCTGATTTCTACTTTGCATTTACACTGCTTTCCAGGAAAAAAATATCATCCAAACTTCTTTTGAGAAACAGAGTAGCCAGAGACAATGAAAAGTGATTCTCTTCGGTTCATTTACTCACTACATAAGCTTTTGATGACAAAGTTGCTAACTTCTAGAAACTGGTTTTGAAAGGACTAGTTCTTTATCAATCAATAAACTCTTCCTCTTCCTGTTATTTTCTGAGAAATATTGTGAATTTATTGTGAAATTATATTTGTTTGGAGTTCATTTGTTTTTCTGGGGTAAATTCTTTGCCAATTTGATTGACAGGTAAAATTCACAATTACAACAGGACTTGGATTTCACAGGAATGTTATGATATTAGGTGTCCAGTAAACTAAACAGGCTCTTCATTCACTTTGGTATTGCTCTTCCAGAAAACCCAATGTGTTCACCCAGGCAATTTACATGTTGCTCCATGGGAAATCCTTAGTGCTGGAGATGAATGCAAAGATGTTGTACTTGGAGCTGGTAACTTCATGTACTGCTGGGAGGTAAGACCAGAAGTACACAAAGAACAGGAAAGTAAGGAAAACTTTTTGGGACACTACAATTGTAGTAGCAATGAAACTGGCCACAAAAAAACTACAAGTAAATTGGTCTGATTTTAGCTCTGATAACTTCTTAGCTGTGTAATACTCACTTCCCAGGAAACTGATTTCCCTTTGGTTACGTCCTGTATGGCATATTTTAGATTAATCCACTGAACTAAGATCATTGTTCAGAATAAAACCTTACCAGCAATAGTTGCTTTCTATTTAAGCTCCTTTGGTCTTAGTTAAGGTGGGATGTTTTTAATTGCATCTTTTCCATTTCAACACTAGTGGAATGTTTGTGTCTCTAAATTTTCAGAATTTATTTAAAAGATACATACAGTGAGTGAAAATTTCTTTTTCTATTTTACCTTCAGGATACAACTTTGCAGTGACTGGAAAAAATGTCAAGCCTTGAAAGAGTATTTGCTGTGTCTAAAACAGCTGCTTTTGTCTATGAGAGAGAACGACATGCAAATTGGATAAAAAAAGTCTAGAGGCCACCCCAGTTCTAAGAATTTGTCTGTCATTCCCATCTCCTAATTAGTAAGCATTATATTCCCAGTGAACTCCATCTGAGTTATGAAGCAGTTCTCTGCAGAACAGTATAAGAGGGCCAGGTAATTACAAGCTTTCCAGACACGTCAAACACGAGCCTGTCATCAAGGGCTCCACAAATAAGAAATCTTAGGTCTTGGAGGAAAATTTTGATTACAGCTCTCTCCACATAGAGTCATATTCAGGGTGTTTTCTGCATCTTTTATTACACAAATTTACTTTCTGCAGTCACTAGAGAGAGTAGATTGGATATGACTCAAATCATTATGTATTCCTTCTAAAAATGGTGTTAATAGTTCATATAAGAATAATACAAGTTGAAACTTTTAACTGAGTTGGCTCTGTAGTGCTAAAGTTTTTTTGGTTTTTTTAGTTGTTATGGCCTATTTGCTACCTACTGACTTGACATGTATTGAGGTGATTCAGAATAATATTTTATTTATTGCTGATTGCCTTGTGATTTGTAATACTGAGTAATTCATAGAAAGAATAATGTTATCACTGTGACCTTAATAACTTTGTCCACCAGGGAAAGAAGTACATTCAGGAAAGCAGTTATGGAACTAATTTTTCAGTAGATCTTTTTTTTTTACCTGCATCCTCTTTGAATTTACTTTTTGAAAAATAGAAATGAAGTTTGTTTCAAATTATTGTTGAAATTCTGTTATAATCTTCTTTATTAGCAGTAATTTTGGGTTAGGTAATTATTTTTCAAACTGGATGCAGAGATGGGCCCAGCACCAAAGCTATGTAATATATGCATGTATTGAATGATTCCAAACCCTGCCAAAGAGCTGAAAACTTTGTTATATTCCTCGTAGGCATTAGAAGGATTATTTTACAAAATGCAGGTGTTACACATGCATGGCCAGTGTGATGATGCAAATGATATAGTAATGTGAGAGTTTAGATCAAAAAGTCATGAAAATAAATAAAATTCAATTAATGAGATCTCAGACTATGTATTACTTTAAAATTGCATAACCAAGTGGCCTGTAACAAGTTATACTTTTGATCAAATAATAAGTCTATAATTCAGCACTGTCATGATTCAGAATAGTCTTTCCCTACAGCACAACTTCCTAACATGCCTTCATATATCATTCGTTAAACTCAGACTAGGAACACTACCTAAAGCATAAGGATATGGAGGACAAGAGATTTTGAAAATGTAACCATACACAATTTTGGAAAACTCAGCTTTGAATCAAGTCCTTTAAGAACAATCACTTGGAATGCTTGTTGCAAAAAATCAGCTCTTTATCTTCACCCATTCTGTGAGCATTGCATGTATCTTCAAGTTTCTTTCTATGAAATACTGATGTTGTCACACAGTGACATATTCTTAATACTTGTTTGAAACATGAGAATTTTGAAAATATTATTACACAACTTTTTTTTTTTTTTAACTAAATTCAATATTGACACAAACTAGCAAAACCATCAGAAATCTGAAACAGCATCTTCCCCAATAATGAAGCCTGAACTGAAAGAAGCAACAAATGATAGCACCATCAATATGAAGAAATCTTCCCTGAAGGGTAATAATATTTGAAGAAAGAAGTAAATGATTTTTGTCAAATTCAGATTTATTTAATTTTTTTATTGCAAGCTTGCACTCTCTCCTCTTTCTGATAAGAGTTTAATCAGTGAAATTACCATGAATCCGATCACATGGCTAGACTTCCAGACACAGGGTACAATTATAGTAGTGCGGGCTTCTCAAAGAAGGTGGAAGAGCTGAGTACATGTCTTTAAGCTTAAAGAGGTTGCAGATCAATCATCCAAATGGTGAAATATAGCTGTTTATTGCTGGTGTTTCTCTAGTACACAGGTTGGTGTTTGATTTTGGAGAGCCAATATTTAATATACAAATATCTTGAATCAAAAACAGCAAATAAGCCTTGGGTACAGACCCATTTTTAAATCATTGAGTGAGACACCATGAGTTTCATATATGTGTTTTTTGCAACCCGTATTTTATTTGCCAATCTAAATAGTTGCTTCTCCTCAAAGCTGGCAAGAAAACATACAGGAACATCTTTGAAAACATCACAACACTACAGGTGCCTCAGCAAGCTGAAAACATGATTATTCCACAGGTACCTCAGCAAGCCGGAGTTTCCCTCTGACAGTGGATGAGCTTCCTCAGCGAGGCGTTCCATGGGAATGGTAACCAACATTTACAGCCTGCAACATCATTCCCCAAAGTGCTGCCTGACTCATGCTCATTTGAAAGAGTTTTCAGCTCTGGGGAAAATTACAGAATGTAGACTATTGTTGTAAAGGGCTCTGTTAACAATGCCAGTGTATAACCAAACACAATTATCTTTCTTATAGGATATTACAGAAATTTACCATTTTCTATACAGGAAGACTGAAAAATGTGTAAGTGATATTTACAAAAGCATGTAACATGCCATGGTCTCCAGAAATATGCAGGTATGAAAAAAAAATATTAATGAAACTTTATTACATAATTCTCATGGCACAATTTATAAGATAAGTAGATTTTTAAGGTGGTATAAATTGTGTGATCCTCTTCATCATCATCTCCAAGCATGAAATATGATCTGATTTTAATAGTATTGCTGTGATATTAAAATGGTACTTTTAATGTTTTGTTCCGTTTGGGCTCTCTTTTTTTAAACTAGTGAAAATTTATGTTATTTAAATTTGTAAGTAACACTAGTTTAATTTTGAAGAAAACAAATATTCCTTAAATGTGAATAGAAAGATCTTTACGTGGACAAAACTGCTAGTTTGTAATTCTTAGTGGTTTTGTGTTGCTTTACTAGTCATCTTTTTGCTCTGACCAAATACTCTCATTTTATATGTTCTAAACTTCAGATTAGAAGTGTAGGAGTCTAGTTTCTGGATTTCATTTCCAGTTTCTATACTACATAAAGGAAAATTTATATATTTGTTTATTTTTAAAAACAAATTAAACCAAAACCTAGTATTTTTCCATTTCAGCAATATTTGTCTGTTCAACTTTTTATTTGTTATTTTAAACCCAAGTTAACAGAATTCATGGGCTATACAACATTAGACTCTAAATTTTGAATGCATGTGTTGTTAAGTAATTTTTATTTTTCTAGAAAGTTAAGAGATACATTCCTTAATATGGGAATGCTGTTGAGCATTTGTGTCATTCTCACTTAAGCAAATATAACCAGATCAGCTCATCTTATGCTTTACAGACCACAATGTCTGTAGGAAGGGCACTGGCACATTGAAGCTGTCAGTGCTACATTCTAAATTATACTTCACTGAAGATTTGAATACATGTCTTCAGCAGAGGATTTTTACAAAGTATTATGGGAGACTAGCACCTCAAAACTTTCTTGTTTTCCAGGACACTTTCAGTGAAGCAAGTACAGATGAGGAGTATTTGTATTTGAATATCCAATGTCAACTCCAGTGGAAGTCAATAAAGCAGGTAACCATAAATGATAATGACAGTTCTTCCATATCCTCATTCACTATATTCCTTTCATTATCAATGTACTGGAACTTGTGGTTAAAATGACAGAAAAAGAAACGTACTATACTTTCACAAATCATGTTTCTAAACAATTGTACTTTCCTTCATGGGAAAAATACAGGAGTTCCCCTTTTTTGCAGGTAATTTTTTTATTATTAATATTATTTGAGTTCTGGATCTCTTAATTCTTGGCTAGTAACATTTTTTTGTGTATATTTGAAGCAGTGTTGGAGAGAACCCCGCTCTTTTTAACCCACACACATTTTTTTTTTGTGTGTCTCTGTTGATGTCACTTTCAGGAAGGTTGCAATTACTTTCTTATCCCAAACTCTAATTGCAAAATGCAATAAATGTAGGTGGAATAGTGATAGCTGAACAGGGAACAGTATACAGAGAGACAATATTTTGAAATGCTTTCCTGTTGTAATGAAGTAAGTCACTAATTCTGTATTTAATGAAGAAATTTCTGGGAATTGGATCTCCCCTTTTCTATGGTAAGGAAGAAAAATGCTCTGAAAGTTTCAGTCTATTTTAATTTTTCTGTCTCTGAATGAAGAAGATCTTGTAATTGTGAGCTTCTGTGTCTCACACCATTATGCTGCTATGTGGTGGTGTTGTGGGTAATTTCTTTTTTTTTTTTTTTAATAGTATAACATGCATTATGTTCTTCTATTTCGTATTATGAATAATCATTTCTGAATGGAACTTCATCACAACTCAAGTACCATTAAAATAAAGGTTAGATTCTCTGTATATAACTTCAGTGGAAAAGCTTTTATAAATTACTTTATTGTTTCACAGGCCTTGGAGAGTGCTGTTGTGAAAGGTAATGAGTGTGACTCATCTGGCTATAGAGCTGGAAGTGTAATATTAAAGAAAATAAATAACAAGACTGAAAAGAGCATTAAATGAGGAAATGAGGCATGGATGCGTGAGACAGAGGTTAGTCTACTGCATGTAAGTAGGCACCACCTAATTACTTGGGAGACAGAACTTAGTGAGGAAAGTGCATGACCATGAATGATCTAGAAGAGCACTAGGATGTGCTTGTCTTCTCATAGGTAGTAACTTTCCTTCCAGCAGAAGGTGGCTGCCTTACTGCTGTTCTGCAGTATATGGAGGAATAGTTTGATAATTCCAGTCTTGAAAGGAAATGCATTAAAATTGCTGAAAAAGAGATTTATGTTTTTTCCTTTTATATTGATTTTACTGCTTTTTACTATATCTGCTATTATAAATGAGGGTTTTGCATTGCTCATAAACAGCTCATTGTATTCAATGTCAAAAATCATGGGGTTTTACTACTAAAGGAAAAAGAAAAAAAATGCCCAAAACATACCCTCAGTTTAATATTTTACTATGGAAACCTTTAACAAACTATAGCTGGAAACTGTAATGTAAATTCCATTGCAGGAAAAACTGTCTGAAAGCCACCAATGCAAATAGGGCAGTGCCCACTGTCACTCACTTTAGCAAGCATCACCATTCACATTTTAACCCCAAAACTGTGCATTACTTTTGATGAGTCCTTGCTGTTACCATGCTTTTTTTTTTTTTTTTTGTTTCCTCCCCATAGTACTTTTATTCTTTTATAGAAGAGGGAAATAACTCTTTCTGCTCTATAAAGGAACATTCAGTGCACAAACTTGCTTTTATTGTTTTTATCAGTTGACAATTGTCTGTGGACAAAAATACTTTTCCTATATCAGTCAAATGTGTTTATGTCAGTAGGTTAAAGACCACCAACACCACCACCCTATTTTATGCAGAAGTTGCTTTGAAAGTTTGAGTGTACTAAACTCTACCTCCAGTAAGTTTGTTTTAATTAAAAATAAAATAAAATAAAATAAAATAAAATAAAATAAAATAAAATAAAATAAAATAAAATCAGGGCATTGGGGCATTCTGTTGATGTGTAGTTGTACTAATATTGATGAAAGCATTGACATGGCCAAACCTATAAGAGATGTTATATAAAGAAGATTTAAATCAGCAGCATTCAGGTCTTTCCAAATTCAGTGCTCATATATCCTGGAAAGCTAAGGACACAGAATTAAACTGCTTAATAATTTTCATGTAAAATCTTGTGAACAAGTTGTGTCTACAAAGGACACAGGGATTGAAAAGGGTGTGCTCAGTAACATTTTGCTGTTTGAGTAAACAGTTTTTACTCATTCACTTGAACTTTTTTCCACGTCATCTTTTGAGATTGTGAAACAGTCATCAGCAAAACCTGCTGGGAAAACCAAGAATAAAAACTATGTGATTTCATTGACTGAACATATTAATGTATTAAATATTTATTAATAAATTGAATCTAATTATTTATCAAAATTAATTAGAGGGACAGATTTTTATTCCACAAATTGGATTTTGAAATAAGCAAGAATAATCTAAGTCTTATGAGACTCTCTATGCTATCTAAATATTATATCTCTGATTTTTTTTTTTACAAGATTTTGGGTGTTTTTACAAGGTGAGCTGTATGGCAAATAATGCATTTTCCAAAGCTCCTTCATATGAGCTACTAGAATTCAGCTAAACTTGGGGCCTTGACAGATAAAAAGACTAATGTCTTATAGTGCTTTTTATTTGTCTTATAAATGATGGATAATTTCTTTTATGTGTAAATATAAATAAAGCAAAATGATGGTTGGATTCTATCTTTTTAAAGGAAGTGAACCATTTATAAAGAACTAAGTAAATCAGGTTCAACAATGTTTGTCAAGAACTGTAAGTTAGAAAATAAATTTAGAGACACCAAGGAAAAATACATTTTACATTAAAGTATTGATCGTGGCTTAAACAATATTGTTTTTAAAGAAGTGACACATTTATAGTAAAGATTTGGATATTTCAAAAAAAATTTTTTCCGTGTTTTTATGTTCTTTACCTCCTATTTTTCATTCTACTCTTTTCTCCCTGAGCTGCACAACAGAAAGCAAAGACCTTCTGACCACCCTTGACTTGATCTCTCTTCTTGGAAAAGTGTGATTCAGCAGCAGTAAATGTTACAGGCAGGTACTTTTTTTTCACTTTCTTAGAAACATCATCCACAGTAAACTCTAATGTATTGTCTTCATTATAAAAAAGGCACAACCTATTCTTGTGGATTTGACCTGAGTATTTTCATTTATAGAAGGATATCTGTCTAATATAATGGTAGTCCTGACTTTTGTTTGTAACAATGTTCATTCTTGAAGTCTTCTCCTTCAGCAAAAATTCACCAAACACAGCAAAAGTCCTTCCTTGTCGTTTAGTAAGAAACAAGTTCTGTCCTAGTAGTGATAAACAAAACTGACTGAAATTTCTGTGCAAAAATCCAAATGGATCCAAGTATTCTGACACTTGAGAGTTGCAGTTAGTCTCTTCCAACAAAAGATGGCACTGCTCAATTTTCTTCAAAACTAATGTCCATTCACTGAAATTAAATGCTCCCAAAAAAATTCCCTTGTCTTTGTCTAGAATCTGCACACTTGGATCAGTATTTGTTATTACCAATGTAGTAATAAATTGGCCTCAGATATTTCTAAAAATATGTATGCTTCCACAAGAAGCCCCAAGTGAAAAAAAATCCAAGTGCCAATAATTCACAAAATACTCTTGCAACTTGTTGAAGTTCAATTTGGAGTCAATAATTATTTTATGGGCGCAGTTTTTCTATGAATAGGAAATGAAAGGCAAATAGTTTCCAAGGTTTCCTCAGATCTATCTTTTTGTATGCAACATACATTAACCATTTAGATATTAATTTAATTGACTATTAGTAAAAGTATTCCTTTTCCTCAAAAGTTTCTGCTTACATTATGGCTGCACCCAAAAGCAGAGATTTTACATAAATTTGAACTTCTCCAAAGCCTTGTATAAAATTAGACAGCTCTGTATTTTAAAGCTTTGGTAAATTTAGGTATAAGCAATAATCCAATGATTACCATAAATTAAAAATTAGGAAGATCATAAGAAGCACATGGAATTTATTTAGTGTAAAAGACAATATAGTCCCCACAGACAAATTTTAAAACAAATTGTCAACAGGCCTGTCACAGCTGTTACCATGACTAAAATGTGAAAAGCAAACAAAAGCCAAACCTAAAACGTTAACGAACATTGTAAAAATACTATACAAATTTCAGAAAGTAATTTAATTAATTCAGGGAATAAAACTTTAAATCCCTCAGCATAGTGTAAAAATTTACAAAATCATGCATGTTTTTGTCATTGTCCTATTTTAATACAATCTGAAGTGACCAAACATATAAAGATAACAAAAATTTCCCAAGGTACTCAGAGTGCTCTATGTAAAGTGACACCAAAGAGGTTCTGAAGGGTTTGGATAGAAAGTAAAATTTGCTTCCTGTCTCTTTTTTTGTTTGTTTTGCTTTTAATCGATTGTGGGGAAATTCTGTATTTCAGAAATTGCATTTCACGTATTTTTAAAGTCTTCTTTCTGGGTTTATTTTCTAAAAATATGGTGATGCTGTGCTTGGAGAAACACTCTTTTTCAGTCCTTTCCATGCTTCCCTCAAAAACAAGGGGCTTTTATTATTATTATTATTTTATTATTATTTTTTAAAATAAAATTGCTAAGTGAGAGATTCTGTATTTCATAAGAAGCTTCTTTGTCATGACAAAATGTAGGTTTTTCCAAAGAAAGAGTCAGATTTTGTTCCAATCATGAGAAATTATTCAGAGCACAGTAAACTCCCCAAAAGTAAATGCCCCCCAGTTTTGGTGGGTATCGCTTTGCATGGACCAGCAACAATAGGTGGGAAACCTAAATAAGAAAGAAAAGAAAAGAAACATGACAAAACCGTAATCTGTAATTCAAACGAGATTGTGGAAATCTATGATAATATCTTCACAGTAATTCAAACAATGAAACAATCCAATTTCAGAAGGGTAATAATGAATTTTTTATTGGCAGAGAAGTCCCTAGCTTTTATATGTAGCTCACTAGGTCAGTCTTAGCAGCAAATAGGACAATGATGAATTGATAAAAATCATTATCCTCATAGTGTAGAAAGAGAATGGTGATTTTACAGGTCTAGGCCCATTTTCACAGCAAGAAATCACCTTACCTAATTAAAAATACATTAGCACTTTGTTATCTGCTCAGGAAGAAGGGGTTTAATGAGATTCATCTTAAATTACCATTTTGAGAGAAACAACATATTAGATAGTACACACATATTTCAGTAGATATGCAGTAAATAAAAAAAGCTTCAACCAAACAAAAAAATCCACATAATTCGCTAAAAATTAAGATGCAGAAATCACTACCTTGTGGCTTTTATTCCCCATTGTGCATGTAGAACTTGTTCTAATATGCCGGTCTTGGATCTGGGAATTTCTCCAGATGTATACACTTAAATAAATTTGACATTTTTTTGCCCCATATCTTTTGTCTTGTCTTGAGCTCCATGGTGAATTACACAATAACTTTCCCCCAGCCTTGTCTCTGAGCTCTTTGCCCTTCCTGTGCTCTGCCTGTACCACTGAAGGGCTTTCTCTCTTCAAACACTCACATCGTGGTTGTGTTCATTATAACTGGAAATGAAAAGTGTAAGTTGTCTCGAGGGACACTGCAGGAAAGAGTCTTCCCAAGCACTTTTTCTCCCTCCTGGCTCATGGAGAACTCCACTGATTCCTGTCACAACCCCAGCTGTCAAGTCCTCCCCAGAAGTGACCAAACAGGGGCTGAGCTCAGGAAATTCCTATAATTTTATCATATTTGAGGTACTGAAAGCATTCAATTTGCTGCTAAAATTCTTTTGGAAGAAAAAGCAAAGTAATACAGAGTAACAGAAGAAAGCATGAGGAAGAGATTGAATGTGATGATCAAGATTAATGCACAACTGTAACAAAAGGTCAATCCTCTATTGAGTGTGAATAGTAGTAAACTGAATCTGTTTCCCACAATGACTTAAAAATGTATTTGGTTTTATCTCCTATAAAGATAGGAGGGATGTTTCTGGTGTGCTGCTCTTTCTTGACTCTGCATCAGCAAGTGAAATGGTACAGCAATTTTACGAGGCTCATATTTTGCAGATGTCCTCTCAAAAGTTTACATTCTTTCACAAAAGGCACCACAACAATATGCAGTTAAAGAAGTCAAAATTTCAACTAAGTAATCTTTTTTAAAATACGCTAATTATGATGAACTTAAAATAAAAAAATACTGTTAAATTTTTATTCATAAAGTGAACATTTTTAACACAATGTGGAATTCATGAAGGTATTTCAGGTAAAAGGGGTTTTTTTAATTTTATACATTCCAGAAAAATAACATGCATCAGAAAATCTTTGAGATCACCTTAATTTAAAAAATATCCAATCATCAGTGAAGCTACCTCACCATATGCCTAAAACTATAATTATGTGTTCCTTAAGATGTCAGCAAAATCCATATGCTGAAAGGCAAAGCACAATAAAATGTAATAGAAAGCAGATTTGAGAGTACAGTATCACTGTTTTGCTGCCAAATTCCCTAAATAAACCTGTGATCTTTTATCTTCAGATTCAGTCATGCTTTGGTACTGTTTGCAGAACCTGGTCTAGATAATTAAGAATGTTGAATAAGTGATAGAAACTCTCATTTGGGCAGTTTGGAGACTGGTGCTGCTTGTCACAAGATTCACAACTCTGTTAGCCAGAAATTACAGACTTGTACACGAGCTATACCTTCCTTTATGCAAAAATAGCAACAAGCACGTGGTCAGAATAGGAAAGAAAGTAATTATTCTTAAGAAAAACTGAGCAATGTGTTCTTTCAATAAACCCTTTTGCTCTGAGAAGGATCTATCACAAATATTTGTTAAATTATGAGAGGAAAAGTCATTTTAGTTCTTATCCCATCTAATGCTGCTCCTTAAATTTGAGATCAGTGCCTTTTATATTTGGCTTGCAAGAAGCACCTCCTCTTCCTTGCACCATATGTTTTGGCTTAAATACAATAGGTTTTTGTTTTATCAGGAGAGATCTTGGTACAGTCTGCCCTGCCCCTGATGTTTCCTGACCCTGACATTGGAATAAATTTCTATTTTTTTTTCCTCTGCCCTGTCTCCCAGCCCTGTTAAATTCAAACTTTACACACATCTTCTAGGTAATTAGGGCAAAACTGGTAAAGGCCTTACCTGTCTAGGACATAAAGGAGAATTTAGATGCCCCTGTCTAAACCCATTGCTTGTGCGCCAATACCAACTGCAGGAAGTCCTTAAACAACTGTCAAAGATCACAAGATGCCAATTGTATCCCAGAAAATCTGGAAGGAAATGGACTTTGACTGTACTGTGTGCTGCTGTTTGTATATGCATTTTGCATACACATAGAGTCATCAGAGAAAGTCTGAAAGCAAGGATAAAAATCCAAGACTCTCACTGTCAGGATCATGTCCCAACAACTAGCTGTTGTAATGTAGGCACTTGACTACACCTGAATGTGTAGAGTTTGGACCATGTTTGTGAAAAATCCAAGAGTCTAATAAGAGACCATAATTAGAAAAAAGTTTTCCAAGTTCAAGGGAAAAAAAGTAATTTCATTTGCCCAATATGAGACATTCTAATTGCATTCTACAATAATATTTGACTTGTAGAATACGAAGAATATAGTAGGAATTCTCTTTTCCTACTAGAAAGAGTATAAAGGAATAATAGAATATTTCTGAAGCAAAATGTGTTCCTCATCCTTTCAACTTATATAATAAAAACAAAATTTACCTGGGTTGCTAAAAATCAAAGTCAACACCCTTTAGTTTCAAAAACATTGGTATCATATAAAAGCCTTTTATCACTAGAAGTTTCCTGAGAACTTAAAACTGTTCACTTATAGAGAATAGAATATTCTCTCAAGTTTAGGTTAATTTAATGGAGCTAGGAGTTTCTTTGATAAAACTATTTTAATTGCTTCAATATTTATTTCAAACATTATGCTAATATTCTTGTACACAGACCAGGAATATAAATAGTGTAATATTTAAAATGTGATGAAAAAATATAGTCTTCTTCCATACTTTTTATTTTTTTAAATAAATTATAGCAAAAGCAATACAGAATTACAATATTTAGATTGTAATATGCAAAAATAAATTCAATTTCTAGTGTTCATTTGCAACAGGCAAATTAGGAGTCAGCCTCTATATCAATTAAATGCAATTTCCATGTGGTAAATTCATAACTTTTTCTTGTAAAATAAGGCAACTTTTTAAGCGTTTGCAAGCCTTAACAAACTACGTGATTCTGATTTCTATGTGATCAAAGAGAATTACAACTTTAATTTTTACATTTTCTAAAGATTTACATCATTATACTTAAAAAGTTATTTTATCACCTTACAATATTCAAATATCATAAAATCTGTCTGCCTTTATTTAGTTCTACGTTATGACCTCTCTTATATTCCTAAATTTAGTGTCGACTTCCATCATCGGAATAGAAGACCTTGAAAAAAATAGATAGATAGATGAGATATGTATGAAGGACATATATATGAAAGACCTTGAAATTAGGCAAAACATCAAGTTCATATGTTGGAGTTTCACAAAATTATTCCTGTAGTTTTGATGACATTTGAAGCCAGGCTGTGACTTTCAGGCTGTATGAATGTAAAGAATTTATTGGAAAGCAAAGAAATATCAAAGGCTCTATTTGTTATTTCTGCTTTGGAGGTACCGTTTCCCCTATCATTATGGCTATAAAACTGCCTTTTTCCTACTGTAAAAAAAAATAAGGTTTTATTATTCCAGCATAGCCTTAAAGTAAATGACATGTTATGTAGATTGTCTCCTACCCAACCTGCCATTTTGGAGATTTTTAGGAGAAAGGAATTCTATGGTCCTTCTTTCAGGTCTTAATGTGTAAAGATAAAATCATGTTAAAGGTACAGTCTTACATGCATGATTTATTTTCTTTTACTTGGATTCTTTGATTCTCTGACTTGAAATAACCATTTTCTTTTCTCTTTTACACTTCACTCATCATATGGAAAACATATTGTGTAGGGGTTTTTTATGTTGCCTCTCATTTAACTGGCACCTGTTTCTAATTTCAGTAGTGGGGAGTATAAACTGCTAAAAAACCCTTAAGCAGATGTGAATTTCATTTTCATGGTGAGAAGGCAAACTTAGTCTAGACATGCAATAAAATTCCAAGTATGGCAATGGCCATGTTTTCTTTCTGTTCCATCTGATCTTTGAAAGGGATGTTTTGCAGTGGATTTTGTTAATTTTCTTAAAAACTCATTCAAAGTACATGTTTTGAAGACTAATTTGGTCAAATCCATATTAAGATGATTCTTTGTATAGGGATAGGTGATGAATAAATTCAAGAAAATATTTCACTTGATGACATATAAGGGATATTTGTATGAGTTTTTTGTGATTACAAAATGAAAAAAGTAACTAAAGAGGAATGAAAATTCCATGCATTTAAGGCCAAATAATTAAATTGTTTGTTCTGTAATGCACATTTAATCTAGTCTTAAAAGTCCTGCTTGTAAAACACTTAAAAGTCTAGTTTGTAAAGAAAATTAAGGCTAGTAGTTTAAGTGAGGTTTCAATTTGATAATTGTCCTATGGGACAATTGTCCCATTTGATAATTGTCCTAGGGATGTCCTGGGATGCTGTGGGAATTAAAACAACAACTCTGATCTAAATTGAATTTTAAAATTTGTCTTTTTCATGGACTTCTCATGACTGACAAATCTCAGACAAACCTTTCTGTCTAGTTTAGAACTCTATATCTAAAAATAAGAAAAAATTATTTTGTGGCATATCTGGTTTTGGGTTATTTTGCGGTGCCGTACTGAGTTCACACTAGGAAAAATTTATACTGGAACAGTGACAGACTTCTGTCTTGGTGATTAGTCTTTAATGGTAAGACCCATTTTCATGCATTTTGGGGTAAATAACATGAAAGAATAGGTTTAAGCTTTGTTTGCCTCCCTTATCATCCACAACTTGAAGAAAAAAAATCCAAGAGAAACCAGCTGCAAAATATGGAGTTACTCAGCTTCATAATTCCACATTCTACCATTTTTCTTGTTCTCCTGTCTACCTTGCCATTATTCATCTGCACACACATCAAAATACTGAAGGGTCCTCACTACAGAGATTTTCTTTCTGCCTTTAAACATTATGTTCATGTTTGGTCATGTCTCCAATGCTACAAAGATCACCCAAAAGGATTAAAAATTCTTGATGGGTGAAAATCCTTTTCATGAACAAAATACAAATGATAGTGTAGGAATTTTGCCTATCTCAAGATGTTATGTGAGTCGTCTTCAAACTCGTGATTTAAAGTAAAAGAAATGCCTTTTTATAATTCATAAGGGTTTTCTTTTGAAGTATATTCTTATTTCACAAACTAACAGTCTAATTCTGATTTCAGTTTCCTCTTCTGGGTCATGAGGGTGGGCATATAACCCTAAATACCAGCACTTGCTTCAAATGAAAATGGGGAGCAAGCCAGCTTCAACTGTGTACAGTTTTCTATGTACAGGGCCTCAAGGATTGAAGCTTTGGTTCATGATGAACATGGATGATAACAACTAGGGTGGGTTACAGGACATAGTGGTGAGCAGTCCATTTTCTGTCAGTGGACAGTTCCAGGAGACAAAATCATGGGGAACTGGGTGAAAACAGAAACTAGCTCATTCTAGACTTTCTTCCCTGCTTTGTTTCATGGAGGTGATTAATGGCATTTAATGAGAGTTGTGTGAAATCCCTCTGGGAGTGCTGCTGGGGTAAGGGTGGTATGTGTGTTGAATTAAATGCTCTGGTGGTTTAAAACCCAGCTGGAAAATTACGCCCCACTCAAGCTGCTCCCTTCATCCCCTCCCCTTTTGATAATGAGGGAACAATACGAAGATATTATAAATTGGAATAACAATTTATTGCAATTACCAAAACCACAGCACTACCCATAGCAAAAAGCACACAAAAGAGAGAGGGCATCCACCATGGGGTTCCCAATAACAAATATTTATTTATTTTTACCAGAAATAGCAGTGGTCTTCAGATTAAAGGCAATAAGGTGAGGAGAATGTTCAGGGCCTGATGCACCTTTCCCCCAAATCTGGAAAACAGCAAAGAACCAGAAAAAACCAATCCCTTTGGGGTTGACTCACTTCGTCCAGGCATGCCTGGCTGGGTTCAGCAGCCTTCAGGATGGCCCCCATCCCATTTCTGGTGCTGGCCTTTTCCTGCCAAACCATGCTCCCAGTGATGACATGAATGGTATGGAATTAAACAGTGCTAGAAACTCCACACCCCATTTTCTCTGCTCCCAGAAGAAATGCCCCATGACAAACTCTGATAAATCTTTATACCTGATTCCAATGATCAGTAAGTAGTGACTCAGTGCAATACCTCACAAGGAAAATGCATTGCTATTGAAAAGACATGTCTAAGAGCTCACAATATTAATTAAATCTTATGACTAAAATTATAAATAAAATTCCACAAAAGAGATTCCTTTGTCACAAATGAGGAAAATTTCTTTCTATTATTACAAACAACATTGTTACTAGTGAGAAAAGAGGAGGAACAAAGAGACACAGCTGAATTGCTCCCTATTGTACTTGTGCATGTCAAACTACCGTCCTTGACAAATTTTACTTGAGGGTATTGCTTCATAGCCGTTTGAGCTGAAGGTAATTGGCAAAAAAGAAATATATCTGCATCTACATATTTACAAGTCCCCTTCTCTCACTCCTATTCAGACTATGCATTCACAGTCTGTTCCAGAAGCATTTCTGATGGTTCGTTCCTTTGTTCTCTTTCATAACTCTTTTCTCCAAGGGGTTGTCATGTTAATGGCATTTACTGATAAGCTGCTAAACTAGAAACAAATTGCTCCAGTCCTTCCCTAAGACTGGCAAAAGAGCAGACCCAAAGCAGGGAAACAAGGGGCAGTTTGCTTCTGGACCACTTTCCTTGGCAAGCTTGCAGTTCATGGTCCTGTGACTCAAGTCTCTTAGTTTACCTAAGAGTGCAAAGCTGCTTCTTAAAACCTTCTACATAAAGCTGAAATGTAGTAGAGCCCTCTGATTTTCTTGAGCATAACTCACTGCAGTGTATACATAAAATATAAAATGTTCGTATAAGATTAATATATATATTTTTATTCATGATCCCTTATTAGAGATCTATATAAGTCAAAAGTATCTTGCTGGCCAGTAACTCTTAGTAACATCAGAAGTAACAGTGTCTACAAAATAGAAAATGTTTAGTTCTTTTAATAATTAGATAGTAAATTTGAGTGTAGCAAAAAAAGTATGTATCTGAAGAAATGTGGGGTTAGGTCCCTTTCTCCTGTAAGAGAGCAAAGGAATATAAACCAATAAAATCTCACTGAATAATTTTTAAGGGCCTTGTATCACTGTAAAATACATTGCAAAGTATCTTATTGATAAATCCACAAACTTGTCAGTATTTACTCAACATCCTTCGACGGTCTTATACAGACAAAGTAGTGTCAACAGTGGGTTTCAAAAACATTGAAGAAATGCTGCCAGAAATCAAATATGTCTTTGACAATCTCTTCTTCTGAAGAAATCTCAATGACATATCATCTTGCTTTGCTTGTCCAACTCAAGAACAACTCTCTCTTTGATCTCAAGTGAACTTTTTTGGAAGAGAAATTTTAATTTAATCTATTAGGTAAACAGTGAACAATCTATGAAAGATGATAGTTTATTTGCTTATATTAAGAGTCACTGTGGTTTTGATTTGCTGTTATCCTTTTTTTCTTATTCTTTCAGTTCTAGGAAAGTATTGGGCTACTCTGTGACTAGTTTATGATTGATCAATAAACCTCTACAATGGAGACGATTCAGGGGATATGCAGGAGGGTGATATGCTCATGGAGTTCAGATAAAAATGGAAGGAGTGACTGACCATAGCAGTAAGGAGACTGAACTTAGTTCAACACTGAGAGAACCAGAGGGTGGCCTTATTTCAGTTGAGTGGAATGGGTTGTGTGAACATTTCTGTCTGAGTTAATCAAGAGTGCAAGTTGGCACACTCACATGGGAGAGTATATACATGTCTCAAACCACTTGTGTTGTGGTTCAACTGTGGTGCAAATTCCTGTGTTCTATGAAGAATAAGTTGCTCGTCTATTACAATTTTGGTATGTTGTGGTATCACTGCTAAATCAAAATCCTGTATAATGTCAAGCATCTATAAATGAGAAAATCCTTCAATAAAAATTCAGGCATGTGAGACATGACTAGAAGAACCCAGTTAGAGAATCTTGGAGACTGGCAGAATTAGAATAGTTTTTTACCTCTTTGATAGCAAGACTTAGACTTTTTATTATCAGAAAATTAAGGAGATTTTTGCTTCAGAATGATTAATTCCACAGAGAGCTGTCTTGTTCTCCTTTTTGGTTAAAGGCTACCATAATGATCGCTGTTTAGCTGGAATTAGCCTTCAAGTTGTGTGTAGAAGACAGGTAGACCATGCTAAGTGCCACATGAATCAGAATCCTTCATTTGATTGCAACATTTTTAGGCATACTATTAAAAAAATGTCAGATTTGGAAACCTTTCATTTGACATTTATCTAAAAAACCATAATGTAACTGTATTTAAATGTCAAATGAGAATAAAGCTGTATTCTTTGTCTGTATAAATATCAAATGAGTGGTTGTTTCCTCTGATATTTGGGGTTCTGAAAGGGTAAAGATCAAGTGAGGTGCATCTCCTGACAAAGGTTGGTATTGCAGCATTCTAAAGCAATATCTCACACCTGTATCCTGAGATTTGTTGACCTGAGTGCTCAAGATAGTAACGTAAGAACAGAATCCTTCTGAGACAGCTGTATCTACCCATAGCCAACATAGCACTTTATTCTTGTTTCCTTCCCCGAATTCTGCTTATACATGACATGGCTTGGAGAAGGGAAACAAACTCAGGTATGGCACTCTTCATATGAGCACTCAAATCACTAAATTATTTTATATTCTATAGTTTATCTCATTTTCACACTTGCTGAAATAGTACTGCAAAACAGAGATAAAAATGGAGTATATTTGAATAGGGCCAGTGAATATACAAATTAATATATATAAATTGTGTATGCCCATCAAACTAACAGGTCCGCTTTTTCTCAGGTACTAGCAGAACAGAATTAATACCCAAGTAAATTTTTGTTTAGCCACCCTCTATTGAAGAATATTGACTCCATTATGGGTAATCTAAAATTATTAGATTAATAATTAATGGATATAAAAAAATTCAAACTTGTTTTTCAATACCTATATAGGTCCAAAAGTCAGTTCGCCCATGTATGACAGGATCAACAAATCATAGAATCAATTAGGGTGGAAAAGACCTCTGAGATCATCAAGTCCAAACTTTGACTGACCATTGCCATGTCAACTAGACCATTAAATATTAAATATTATTAAATACCAGATCCAATCTTTTCCTGAGCACCTCCAGGGTTGGTGTCTCTGCTACCTTCCTGGGCAGCCCATTCCAATGTTTAACAACTCTCCCTGTGAAGAAATTCCTCCTAATGTCCTGCCTGAACTGCCCCTGGTGAAGCTTGAGACCATGTCCTCTTGTCCTGCCACTGATTGTCTGGGCAGAGAGGTCAAACCCCATCATGGTGCAGCCTCCTCTCAGGTAATTGTAGAGAATGTCAATGTCAACCCTGGGCCTCCTCCTCTCCAAGTTAAGCAACCCCAGCTCCCTCATCTGCTCCTCCCTCCCTCTACCCCTTTCCCAGCCCTGCTGCCCTTCTCTGCACTTGTTCCAGCTCTCTTGAAGACTGGAGGTGAGGCCTCACCAGTGCCAAGTACAGGGGGCAATCACTTTTGTAGTCCTGCTGGCCACGCATTCTATTCACAACATGAATACTTTTACGGCCATAACTAAATTGCTAAGAAGAAAATAAATCAAAAAGACCATTGTCCATAAAGGCATATAGAATTGCCAGCCTAAAGATATTGGTAGAATTCCTAATGCTATTATAAATCTGGAATTGTCGAGATTTACAACTCCAGTTGCTGATTCTCTTATGCATTCTAAGTGCAGACTAAAATTTAAACATTATAAGAATTGCTATTTGCAGCGTCTGCTTCAAGTACATTAACCTGCTGTAATTATATAGTTAAGGCATTCAAAGAAAGCAGAGTATAGCAAAAAAGGCTGTTATCTTATCTCATTCTCCCTGGAGGAAAAAAAAAAAAAGAAAAACAAACCAACAAAAATTGCTTGCTTGCCTACCTGGCATATAGATCACAGCATGCCTTTCCCACACAGCCTCACCTTAAGCATTTCTTTCCTGTACTATCTTCTTTGCCAGTCACTCATCAGGAAACAGGATTCCTTTCATATTGCTGGGCTACATTGTCTGGGAAGTCGTGATGCACTATTTGGAGTCTACAAACGTATGTCCAAGTCCATTGCCTTGAGCATCCAGAGCTAAAGCAAGGCTCTCCCTGATGCCTGGATACAGGAAGTTGCATCCTCACTCTAGGTTGTGCCAGGAAGCTGGTTCTGAGAATCCCTACTCAGAGATTCTTACCTGTCCCCAAGATAAAAAGAGCATTAAAGCACACAAGGTATTCCACTAGGTGACAGGGAGTCTAAAATTCAAATATATGATGCTGCCTAGAAATATCCAAAGCTGCTTGCAATTTCTTATATTGATGCTTTAAAAAAAAAAAAAAAAAAAAAAAAAAAAAAAAAAAAATTCTTAATTTCACTGAAATTCTACTCCTGTACAAGCAATAGAGTTATAGAGTTTAGATTGGATTTATACAGTTAGTAAATACCTTATGCTATACTTTTCAAGTAAGTGGTGAGTAAGAATGACATAGAAGGGCCTATATAAGAGCTGGAGTCTCTTCTTCCCCAGAAGATACATAGTCAATTCAACTTCTTCCTCTATTCCACTCTGCAAACATAGGAAGATGTGTGAAATGAACAAAGTATGTGTATATAAGCATGATGGGTAAAGAGTGTTGATGTTGAACCTGAAATGAAACTAAGGAAAGCATATGAAGTGTGAAACATATGGCAATGCATATGTATGAAGTTTGGATCAGGATAAGCATTCCAAAATAGTAATAGGTTTTTATTCTGGGAGAAGAGAGTGATAAATCAAAGGGGAATGAGAACCTCACACTAAAAACAAGAGAAGTTGGAATCTCCTTCCTCTTAGCTGTTTGGCATTTCCTCTTGAAAGAAGCGGAGGAAGTATTTAAATATTTTATAACCTTCATTATTGGAACATACATCTCTGTATTACATTTTTGGCAGCATGTGTTCTATTTGAAATCAGTATGGATATATGAATATTTTTAGGAGATGATTATTCTCTGTATGTAGGTGGAGAAGAACATCAAATTAGTGAGATCTTGCTTTCATGAGTAACAGAGCAGCTGGCATTAGCCCTCCTTTCCCTCTGCCTCCCTGGCCAAGGGAAAACACCTCATATCCTCAACTTTAATTCCCAAAATAATATAAGAAATAGCTTTGACTTTCCTCTTTCAATCTTTTTCTCCAGGTAATATTGAAATTTCGTCAGCCATGTTTGCAATTGCTTCACCAGGTCATTGTTGAAGTAGAAAGTGAAAAAACAATGGCATAGGACTATCAGGGAACTGTAGAAAATAGAAATTTTAGTCTACTTTCCTGTCTAAATATCTGATTTGTTATCAAAGAGATTTAGTCATAGGGACACAAAAGTGTTACTTAATCTTCTGTACCCTTAACACATAAGCATCCAGGTTCAGGTGCCTAAAAGGAGGAGCAGGTCCTCTTTATCTAGCATGTGCAGCATAGACCATACAGCCATAAAGATTGGGTACCACGGCCAATCTGTGGCACCTCAGCGCCTTCTGGTCTTCCTCTTACATGTTCAGACAGTGAAGGTGGAAATGAAAATGTCCACTGCTAGGGCTGAAAAAAATATTCTCCTCGGTACAGGTATGATATAAACTTATTTGAAAGGGCTCAAGTCCAAGAAAGCTACTCAAGAACATTATTTGGAAAAGTCTTTATCCCTTCTCCATTGTTAGATGTGGCAACAAAACAGCACAGGAGATACTATGGCTCTAGTTTAGCCAGCTGAAGCCTTGCTATGTTTAAAGCTCTTTTTTTCCAATATATTTATTTTTAGGCATTCAAGAAAGTTCAAAGTTCATATGACTCTGTAGACTTATTTGGTTCAATTAGCCTGTGTACTGTTTTTCTGGCTGCATATTTTGTTTGCTTATGTTAAACGAACCAGATTTGACAGAACAGCACTGAACTGTTGCACCTTAGATCTGGCCCAACTTCTCTAAGAAATCATTGCAGAAACATAGAAACTTCACCCTTTTAGAAAATTGTGGACTCCTTCTCTCATTCTTGCTCATGGATAACAAAGGACAATTGCTTAAATATAGCAGGAAGAAAAAGAAATATTAAAGATACAGAAACATTTGAGACAGGATGAAGTCAAAAGTAGAATATAATAAGGCCATAAAAATAATATAATTTTATTATGTTCAGCAAATTAATTTTCCTCAAAGTCTGTGACTTCTGAAGTATCCATACTAAAACTGATCATGTTTGAAACTGCAGTGTATTTTCTAATTGCTTATGTTATCAGATAATTCAGAACATTTGGATTTTTTTTCAAAAGGCTAACTGAACATAATTCAGGCAAATAGAGTTAGCCATGAAGTCCTCAAGATAGTTGAGTACTCCATTTGAAAGCAGATAAATAGATTTATCTGAAATTTAACTGGCTGAGAAGAATTTTGCTATTTTCTTACTTGTTTGACATAAAAGCCTTAACATTAAAGATAATCATAAATTAAATTTAAAACTGGATCAACCATTAGGCAAATGTGTAATAAAATTTCTAATTTACTCATCTAATTTGTTTTTAGAAAGATCAGCTTCCTTTGGAATGATGAATCTCAATTTTGAATGGCCTGTATGCTTTGGAGTTCTGGTGCAGTTTTTGCATTGGCTCCTTGTAAAGGTTCGGGTAATATACAAATTTTTAACGAACAGTGTTTGCAATTTTCAGTGCTATCATATTTGCTGCTCTTTGAAATGTGTGCTTGGGTAGCACCCATGGAAATCTGCAGATAGTGAACTGCTTCAATGTGTGTTCTGAAAAGTCTCTAACACCTTTGTGTGTGCCTATTTGCAGTTAACAAATAATAAAATGGTAGGATTCCGATTAAATAATCATTTCAGACTTGCTTTACTCTTCTCAGTAACTTACTGGTTAAATATGTAGTCCTCCCTTTTTATGCCTTTCCAGGATTTTCAACTGTCTCAACTTTCTCGTATGTCATCTCCCAGGCAAAAAAAAAAATAAACAAACAAATAGAAAAAATCCAAAACCTCAGGTACAATACATCATGAAAAAAAAAATCTATTAATTGTCTTTTTTCTCTCATTTTTTTCTCTCATTTTTTTTTCTCCCAATCTATTTTTTTTCTCCCATTTGTTTGCATTATGCCAAGCCTTTTACTTTCATTTGCAGTCTTAAGATATCTTGAGGTAAGGTACATGACTTCCATACTCGTACTGCTCAGAAAACAATAGGAATTAGACACTGATTAAGCCCTAATGTCATATGAGTACTTTATCATTTTCATCCATAGTAAACAAATACATTTTCTTGAAACTAAGCATGTTGATTGAGCAACAACATTTAATAGAGCATTTTACATCACTGATAACTGGCATGTTAAACGAAGTGACACCAATATAAATCTGGGATGATCCTATTATTCTGAGTAGAGTTAATCCTGAATGACATAAATATTAACTGGGAACAACAAAGTCCAGAATCTACAGGGAAAACAACAGCATAAATGTATTTTAGAGATGCATATTTATTTTGCCCACGTTGCAGAACAGACCCAAGGCAATTCTCTAGAATGTGAAGCCTTTTGATAATCCTGTACCACAACGCACTTCAATTTTATAATAGTTAGTTACTGCTTTTCTGCAGATGCACATATTAATTAAGTTGATTTTGATTAATATATTATTTATATACCCACAGTACTAAAAAGTCATGAACTACATATTACTTGCAATTTTGATTTCAAACTGTTTATTAAGGTATGGTACAAATAAGACCTGGCTGCTTGTGGGAGAACTGTCCTTTTCTGGTCATTTGAATCCAATTATGAAGTACGTACATGCAGAACATTCCAAAATAGTATCACTGTTCCTATGACTGCATTCCATTTTTGCCTCCATACCGTTGGGTTCAGTATTACACAAAATGAATTGCATCAAACTTTTGTTTCTTTTTCTATCCTTTCATAAGGCAGCCCAGGAATTTCCTGCTAAAGGTGAGCTGAAGAAATAAATACAGATTTTCCTGAGTGTCCCACAGACACGTAAATCATTTGGTTCATATGTGGGTGGTCTTTGACTTATTCAGCTAGCTCTGTTATAGACTCGCAAACACATCCAACACAATTAAATAGATGCACAGTATGGTCTTTACAAAATATCACTCAGCCATGTATCCTGCAACAAGCAATTACAAGTCCTCTTCAGGGCATTGATGTATTTCTCATTGCCCTACCAATTTAATGACCTTATGATTTATACTGATTATGGAAGTCTCTCCTTGGCAAGCAAAGTAATTATCCATCAATCTCAAATTCTTTAAGGGAAGAAAAATGTTTATTTTCTGTCTGCATAATAAGTTTTATGTCATTTTTAATGCCATGACTCCCACATGCACTGAAGATATATGTAGTAACTTCCAATGTCTCACAGAATGTCAATTGTAAATGTGATTTGACAACAGGCTTAGCTTCCATTGTCTGATTGGCATTATATAATGAAGGTGGTTGAGTTGTCTGCTTGGAAATGCATGCATTATCCTAGGATAAAACAATGAAAAGATTCTGTGGTTCGTGAGGCCCCGTAGAAAACCCTCAGTAAGAAAGAAAAGCAAGATTTTAAGTACGTTTTAATAACAACTGTACAAATAGAGCTTGAGGAGCAACAGGACAGATCCTGCCTCAGCACAAAGGGGTGAAGTACATGACCTGTCAGTGCCCCTTCTCCAATTGTTTTTCTGTAATAGTTTGATTTAGAATAAGGATTACAGTTTACCTTGTGTGAGTTTATTTTGTAAAGAAATAGAGATTACTTGAGTTTAATAGGAAAAACTTAGGTAGGATTGCAATAGTTGCCACACTAAAATGTCATATGTGGTCTTCTGGAGATCTCATTTAATTAGTTATTTACGGTTTACTTGTTTGTTTTTTCTACTGTAGGACTTGAAAATTGAAAAGTTCTTAAAACCTGAAGACCAAGGAGAGGCTAACATCCAAGGAAACTGAGTTTTATAGATATACCACTGAAATCCCCAAATTTTAGTCTTTCTCAGCCTTGCTCTTCAAATGTTATTCACACGTAGTAGTCCAAATCACTGCTGATGTCACCTTACTGTTTGTTTTATTCTTTTTAATTATCTTCTCCCAGTCTTTAGATATTGACTGGCATGTGTCTCAATTAATAACTTTTATATTTTAAGAGCCACAGCAGAGTAGCTATGTGAAATGATGAAGTCCTTTCCACATATTTTGAGTTGATTCACTATTCACAAGAGTTAGAATAGATGAAAGTGATAGTTCAAGCTGGGCACAGAAATGAAGACAATAAGGTTCCAACATGTCCAATGAACAGCCTCAGTGATCCAAGCAAGAGTTTAAAATTACTCTTGTCCATGCATTCAATTTACTTGAAAGAAAATTTCTCCATTCTATGCCAAGAGATTTTGTATTTTACAGACAATCCTCTGCTCTCTCCCCATTTGATTCTCGTGTTGAAGAGAAGAAAGAAAATCTAGACAAACCACCAAACTCTCTTTCTCTCTAAAATCTCCAATTACATATTTTTCTGAACACCACCAGAAATGAGGCATCACATACAAATCCAACGTCCTGAAAAAAAAAACCTTCATGCTATCTTAATGCAACGCTACGTGCCATTTGACTGGCCTGGGACTAAGATGAAACAAGGGGGCTCCTACCACACCTTTCATTACAGAAAACAAGCACTTCTTTTTCTTTCTAAGAGCTTAGGATAGGATTTTATTTTTCCCTAAAATTTTTTTCCTAAAAAAATATTTTTCTTAACTAGGAATGAGAGCAAAAAAAAAATGCTGAATTAAACTACTTCTTCCCATGAAGAATCGTTTAGGTAGATCAGAAGATCAATCTTGAATGAGTTTTTTTTCTCACATTCTCAACAGTACCTATTTCAAAAAGCTCAACAAATCCAACAGCAAGCTGAGTGGATGGGCAAGTATCTGCACCATGTAGTCTCTTTTGTGGTAGATTGCCCACATTCTGGTAGACTGGCTTTGGATTTCATCATCCTCTGGTCCCCAGGTGGTGTTCTGTTGCCCTAATGCCTATCATTATTATTATTATTGCTCAGTTATACAATTTCAAAGCATATGTGATAATACAGTGGCTCCATGCAGCCTTCCAGAGAGATTGATTATATAGCACAAAACTGAGGTGACAGAAAGGACTAAGGGGGAGGGGGCATTTGAGGGTACTAAACACTCTGAGATTGATTCATTTTTAAAGACTGTGTAGGAAGAGGAAGCTAAATTTGGTACACTGGTTCAATTCATCCTGCTTTTTGGGAGTACACCAATTCCACCTCTTGAATGATCCACAGAAAACCATGGACCTGAGTGAGCGATCAGGCATCCAGTGCTTGATGGTGCCCTTTAAATGGCCAGGAGTTTAGATAACTTGCGTATAACAGGACCCGAAACACAAATGTGACATATCTCAATTCAGAAACTTTTATTTCCCCTTTATATCCTTAGCATATGCTGTGACAAAATGTCTAGCTCCAGGAAAATATTGCAGTATTAAAAACAACATCTTTGAATTAGGCCCAAAGAGAGCATAGACACAGATACTATGGAAAAGAAAAAAGAAACAGACTGAAATACAAAAAATAGACATGTTGCAAATCATTTCCAATTTTATTGAATTAGATGTCATCAACCAAACTATATATAAGTTTTGAGACTATATATAAGTTTTGAGCAGATTAGTTTGCTGTTCACATAAAATTTCGCAATTTTAAGCATTTAGTACTGAAAACATGCATAGGAAAAATCAATATAGAAGAGAGGATGCTGACAGATTGCAAGCCACCATGTTAATTGGAGTTTTTCCAGGGCAGTAAGGTGACTTCATTGCGACATTTATCTCATTGGGCCACTTTAAAGCCAAAAGCTTCCACGGCTCTTTAATAAACTTGCATTTTACCACAGTGAGATGCAAGGAAGAGCACTGCAGGAGCCACAACTATACACTGTATTCACGGAATGCATGCACATAGATATCTTTCCAAGGCATAGATCTGTTCATATAACACTTATCATTACCTACAATGTGATGTTTTGCTAAGATATTTAATTTCATATTGACATTTATCCTATGAAGACAACTGATTTGGAGCAATGATAGGGCACCTTGTGGGCTTAGCGGATTACTAAAATGCATTTAATTTTGATGGCCACTTTTCAAATGAAGTACAAATTAAAATAAAACCACAAGAATGACACTACAATTTGAAATAGAGCCTTCCATCACAGATTTCATCACTGAGAAGAAAGACTAGAGAACATCATCCATGTTCACAAGTATCCCTATGCTTGAGACTTCAAGTCTGACAGACAAGAAACTGAGAAAAGAACTCACAAATTTTATTTACTTTTGTCACATCTCTGTTCTTTTTCCAGTGTAACCTGAAGAACACAATGCCTGCTATTTTCTCTACAGCTTCAATTCATAATTCAGAACCTTAGCTTAATATCTACCTTTATGAGTCAGTCAAGCTAGAATGTCAGTTTGGGGCTGCACTGGTTAAGATGGGATGCACATTCCATTAACTGACTCTATACCTGGGAGCGAAAAAAAAAAAAAAAAAAAAAAAAAAAAAAAAAAAAAAAAAAAAAAAAAAAGGTCAGGGTGAATAAGTGGCACTGAGAACAGCTTGAAGGTCTGAGGCAAGATTTGCCAGTTTCTCTGGTATGATATTTGATTTGTGTCATGGAAGCAGCTAGTAAGTAAAGGTATTTTATAGTCTGCTCTTGAAAGAGGAGTTTATAAGCAAAATCTATTGTAGGTTTGTGAAAACAACTTCTAGGTAAACTGAAAGTAGCTGGAATTACCCATTTTTGCAGGCAAGACAGCATAGCCTTCTTGGAAAACAAATGTTATGTCATGCAAAACTTCCTTCTGAAATTTTTTTTCTAGATGCCAAATATTTTTTACTCCTTGTAAATTAAATTGAGGAACATTTTTTTAACAAAACACAAAGTTATTTTTTAATATATGCAAAAATATTTAAAATGTGGTTTTGTATTTTTCTGATTAGAGCATTTTTGGAATATAATACACTTGCAAATATTTTTTGACAATATGAAATTAGTTATTTTCCAAATATTTTACATCTTTGACAATATGTTAATTTGACACTTAAAATGATGAAATGTTTTCTAAGTGTGTTGTTAATCCATTATCAGGTCATATAGTTAATTGTGAATCTCCACATCCTAGATATCTATAAAATTTCACAGATACAGTTAATCACATATGTACCATGCCTATGATGTATAAATATTAGTTTAAAATTTTTCATTAATTATTAAAATGCATTTTATATTTGAAATCCATCTTTAACACATACCACACCTTGACATAAATGAATATAATGCCATTTACAGCATCCTGAAATAGTTACCTCTGTCTACATTTCTACACTTGCAATCATCCTCCAAAAATTATTTCCTACACTGCAGATAAATTCCACTGAACATAAATGAATCCTTGATTTTAGGTACATTTTTCTGAAAGACAAACACAGACCTGTAGTGGCAAGACATTCTCACCTGCTTACCTTTCCCACTTCCCTTCCCACCTGTCTCATATTAGGAATTTCTAGGGACCTGTCACTTTATATGTAGAATCAAACACCATTTTTCAGGACACTGAATTTCACTATAAAACAAATCTTTGCTCTGTAGGATTTTTTTGCCTTTTTCTGCTATTTACTCTGACGTACCATATAGCACATGGACTTATGCAGATTCCACCACCCGTTAGCACAGAAGTACTTCATACCCCAAGCATACATGACCTAAAAATTGGTTGATTTTGTAGATGCACAAAAGAGAGAAAGGAAAACACAACAGGATTTAAAATTATCCCTGAGATCTGAACAATGATTCATCAGTTATTTTTGTATGGGAAACAGAATTTATCTACAAGTTAAGTGTGTCTCATATATCTCAGGTATGTATTCTTTGCACACATTCATGAAGACAGCGGAAACTAAGGAAAAAAACCCAAAATCCTTATTTGCCTTTCCCCCCATATTTTACCACTGCATCTTGTAGCATATAATATAGAAAATTATGTTAACAACTGAAAGAAAACTTCATTTTTCTTGTGGATCTTTGGTTGAAGTTTCTGTGTGATTTTTGATTTTTGGTAATGGTGGCAGTAGTTTTGGGGCTTGAATGTTCTTTTAATACTAATAACATTCCTACTATTGACTGCTTCAAATTATTTTATCATGAAAAAATATAAGAAGGTTTGGTTATGCTGTAAATGCCAGGGCCTGTGGGGAGACAACATGGAAAATAGATTTTTGTGTTTAAGTTTACAATGTAAGTAAACCAATGGGACTAATATTACTTATCTGTCATTGCTTAAGAAGCAGCTGCTCCTCCCACCTCTAGCTTCACTGATTGGATAGTGCCTGTTTTCCACCCCCATAACATTGCCTCCCTGTCAGCATAAGTTTCCTCTATCTAGAAAATTGGAAGGCAAAGTTAACTTACATTTAGAGGGGTCCACCTGCAAACTTTTAATGAACAGAAATTGCTAAATGCATTGTTCTTTACACTTGCAAGCAATGTTAGGAAATTGCCTCCATTCCATTTGTTTTGCCTGATCAGAAATGTAAGCCCATCTTGCAATTAGAATGAAAAGGTATTCGTGTATAACAGATTCATACTGTTCCACAGGAACTCACAATACATCCTTGTAAAAGTGGGATTTAGCACTAGTAGAATAGAAGCAAAGCTACATGTTCCCAGTTCCAGAAAATCTGTGACGAAAAAATAAAGAGTAATGTCATGCCTTGAGAAGAAGTGGAGGAGACAGAGCAGTTGTGTAGGTGACAGCAACACCAGCAAAACAGCAGTGGCCTATCAGTGCTTATGTTTCTCAGACAAGGCCAGCTTGAGGAATATAAATACCACCAAACTGTGCCCAGTTTATCATCTGCCAAGTACATATTCATAATCAATATAGTCACCAACAGATGAAAAATGTAAATCCCACACTATACAATATTAATATTGTCTTTGTAGGGGTTTTTTTCTGCCTATGAATTCCAAGACTTGTTTACACAGGGAAATTAATGTGGAGCAAGCTACAGAAGAATGGGTAAGCAGGCTTTTTATTAATATATCACTCTTAGATAATTCCATGGTACAAAAAGATTTGCCAATACCTTACTTTATCCAGTGAGTTAGTCAATTGCTGCTAGCTCTTAGGCTTCTGTGAATCAGTTTGTTTCTGTAACAGAAACAAACCTATCCTACTGTTAAATATAAAAAAATAGGTTGTCTCATTATCCACTAAGGAGCTGGCAATTTTTGATTGCCATGAAGTTCACAACCTGTTTAATATAGAGCCTGTTTAACCTCTATACAAGCCTTTAAAAGGCTTTTTAGTTAAGATAAAAGATATTTTTCTTACCTTAAAATTCTAATCATATGACATGAGTCCTTCAGCTTGAGTTTAAAAATGGGTTGAATAGAAGTTGTGAATCTTTGTGTCCTTCATTGTTTTGTATACTGTTACTGTCCCCATTCTTAGTCATCATCTATCAAAGACACTCAACATGTTTCTCTGCATGTCGAATATCTGATGTTTGTCCTTGCCTTTACTGTTGATGTATGAACTGCACTTCTTTTACCTCAGTGCCATTATTTAATCTTATTTGGATACACCTCTGCAAATAAGTATCCAAACAGTGTGTCATAAATTTTCCTGTCATGAATTTTTCTATAGTTAAGCTTATATGCATTTAGAAAGTTAATCAACTCAGCTGTATACCTCACAAATCCAAACAGGGGATTTAGAAAACAGTTTAAAAATTAAATTAATGCATGTAAGGTTTTTCTACAAAGAAAGGGGAGAAAACAAACTAGTTTACTTCTTTGTAGTTATAGCAGTATGAAAACTTCTTATCAGAAGACTGTGGTATTTTATTTTAAAATCTATATGGTCACTTTTCAGCGGTGAAGTAAAATAATTTACTGTTACTACAACAGTAATTGACACTGCCAAACATATTCCAAACAAACAAAAGTGGTTTTTTCTATGGTGACAGAATTTTGTAAACAACTAAGGACAGTTTTATGTACATTTATATAATACTTTTTAAGGACAGTCCAAATAATCTAAAATACTAAATTTCTAAATTATAGACAGCCTTGGTTCATGTTTAAAAACAAATGTTTTGATATATATGACTGCTTAGATGGGGCCACATGTCTATGTGGAAGAGGAATATTAAACAATATGACACAAATCCTGCAGCGCTATCATCCATCATGGCATTACCAAGTAAAGTATTTGAAGTACCTGGATCCAAATTCTAAAATATTTAGGCAGTGTGGCACCTTTGACCTTTAAAATTTGATCCCTGGTTTTCAAAGGCATTTAAGTTATATGAAATGCAGAGTTTGTAAAGGAAGTTTAATGTTTTGCTTCAGAAAATGGATTTTAATTTTTTATATAAATTTTACAGAAATTCATACTTAATATGAAGTGGGATGCACTCTAATGTTCTTTTGGATCTTTTCTGTGGATTTTTATAGCAGGCAATATATGTCGTAGCTTCCTACCAAATTTAGCCTATCAGCCTATAAAGGTGTGGCAAGTTAGAACCCTTTTTTATCTGGGTTAAAAAACTGACCTATAAAAAATGAAATTAATTTCCAAGTGCAATTAAATCTTATTATTAACATTGACCATCCCTTTAAGTGTATGAGTAAAGTCACTCTGTAAGAGCTGATTTTTCCACCTCGTTGATATATTTGGAGTAGAAAAGTAACAGAGATTTTAACAGAGATTTTGTAAACTGAAGAGATGCCACAATTATTAAAGTAGAGTTTTGATACCTGGTCTGGAAATTAGGAAAACATTTGTAATCATCTGAATTTTAATAGAAGTCCTGGGGCCTGAAAATGCCTGCTTCTGCTGAAGCTTGAGCAGGGTACATGACAGACTGTATGGCAGAGCTGCCGGCTGCAATGAGGACTGGGCACAGGGATCTCACAGAAATCCCTTCATTGGCTACTATGGAGACAAACTTGAAGATAGGACTGCTTCTTCACTTAAAAAGTGAATGAGGAGCAATTCAGAGGTATTTGATTATTTAAAATATAACATCTACTTATGTTTGTCATAGATTTGACTCCCATGGTATGAAGTGTGTATAGACAATACATAATACCATTTAAAAAATTAGAAGCTAGACTATAAGGTACAGCCAAAATATCCCTTAACAATCAAGAGAAGAGAGAGTTCTCCTTTTTAGTATAAGGATCATGCTTATAGAATCACAGAATCATTAGGCTGAAAAAGACCTTTAAGATCATCATCCAACCACAAACCCAGCACTAAATCACATCCCTACGTGCCACGTCTACAACAGCTTTTAAATATCCATGGATGATGACTCAACTATTCCCCTGGGCAGACTGTTCCAGGGCTTGACCAGTCTTTCAGTGTAGAAAGTCCCCCTCATATCCAATCTAAACCTCCCCTGGCACAACTTGAGGCCCTTTCCTCAGGAAATGAGGAAAAGTCTCACCTGGCTACACCGTCCTCTCAGGGAGTTGTAGAGAGCAATAAGGTCTCTCTTGAGTCTTCTTTTCTCCAGGCTAAACACCCCAAGTTCCCTCAGCTGCTCTTCATCAGACTCATGCTCCAGACCCTTCCCCAGCTTCCTTGCTCATTTGACTTGGTATCTTTTAGGCTTTTATATTGCTCTCTATCCTCACAAAACCCAAATTGCTGGATACGGGGCAAGTTTCCAGTGAATGAATGAATGAAGTGTAAACCAGGCAGAGTGTACTCCAGCAGTCCTCCATGGAGAAGTGAGCCAAAGCAACAGCCTTGAACTTTTAAGAAAATATCTTCAGTATTTTTGGCACAAGTCAGTACAAAAGTCAGATAAGGCAGTAAAGGAGCAGGTTCCTCTATATTTTCTCACCTTCATCAGCATCAAAAACATTGCAGAACAAAAGTTACTTTAAGGCTGTGTTTGAGTTACATGTTAAAACTATGAGATAATTCTTTACACAGCAGAAACTAACAGAAAATGTTACTCATGCATATGGGGTAATGGAGTTGCAGGTGAGGTCAGTACCTGGTACTCAGAATACAGATTTTCCAAAGAAATTGCAGATAGTTCATATGTAAATGAGTCGAATTTGCAAACACAGACTGTTCTTTCAATTCATTATGCTCCACCAAGTTGCTAATTATAATACTCAAAAAAAATCTAATCTTAAGCAAATTGTAGAGAACAGCGGCATTCATAACAATAGATTAATGCTGAGTATTTTAGTATCAGCTGAAGGATCCAGTTTGTCTTGAAAGAGCTAATGGGTCAGAAAATTCGGGTTATCCATTTTGGTACCATTTTTTTTTTTTGTTAAGTTTAATTTTTAATTTGTATTGTTTTTAGTACCATAAGCCAGAGTAATTTTGATGGAGGTTTTGGAGGTTATGTGAAAGGCACTCCTGTTCCATTTAGGGGGCTCTAATTTTTCTCATCAGCCTGAGGCACTTAACACACATCTTATGAAGACGCTGAGGACTCTTGATTTCCCATGGTTTCAATGACAGCACCCGCTTTCTGCATTTGTTTTGTACCTTTTTCAGATCAACAAGAAGCTGAGTAAGTACCTTTATATCTCATTAGAGTAAAACTGAAGATACATTGCATGATTTGACACTGGACTCTAAAAAATAAACACTCAGTCACAGAACTCCAAGCCTGTCTCATTCTTTCATTAAACTGCAAAACACTCACTGATCTCAGTATTCATTTCTCTGCTGAATCCTGGATTTAAGTTTCATTAAAAATAAGGAAAATGCTACAGCAGTTTTGAAATGTTAGAAAATATATGTATTTTTGGTCCACAAGAAACAGTCCTTTGTTACACAGACTACTATAGTGCTTGATAAGAATTTGCTCTCTGAGTACTTTGTAAGCATTAATTTCAATCCATTTATTTATGTTCGTTCTTTTACAGAGGCTTACAATCTCATCAGAACACAATCAGCTACAATCATCAAACCACTTCAGCTGCAAAATTCCACCCAAGTTAGCAAAGCTATACTTCCAGCCTAAGGACTTTTGCCAGTGAGATCTGATGCAATGCCCAGTGAAGATGGTGAGACGACCAGAAGAAAGTACCTTCAATGCATAATTACTCAAAATACAATATAGAAGGGAAAAAAGGATATTTTTCTTTCCAAGCCTCAGAAAAACACTAGATGACATATTCCTAGTTGTGTGAAAAGGTTTGGAGAAATTTCTCCTTAGCCCACACCCCTGAATCACCCATATGTCAGGCTCCATCTGTAGAACTCTTACTCATGTAAATAATATAGGGTTTCATGTTTTCTCCAGTGATTTTTAAACCTTTGCATTTCACTTGAAAAAGAAGAACAAAAGGTAATCTCAGAAGCCTTATTTTGCCATTTCTAGCAATGTGGAAAGAGGCAGACATAGAAGGAGAATATTTTTAATTGAAAGAATATGGAAGGTTGTGAGATGACATGAATTTCAGACTTTATCAGTAAAATTAAATGTGCACTATTGAACATGTGTGAAGTCACGTTTCCCGTAAGAATATTGGATATCCAAGATATTTGTCAATTTTACAACAATTTAACTGCCATAAATGAGACAATAATTAGAACTTTATATTGAAAGTTATCTGTTTCAAAATTAATAAGTGTTGGAATAAAAGATCAGTTTCTAAAAATTTTCTCATATCTGATGCAAAACATCTTGTCTGCTCATTTGTGCAGACAGATACAAACTACAGAAGGTAATAACTGATGCCATATAATCAAGTAGGGAAGAAACAGTTACTGAAATTGAGAAAAAGTTATTTGTATCGCATTCATTTTGTGTTCATGCCGACAGAAAGTCTGAGCAGTCACTGTTATACACAGACAATGGCATATGGAATGAAGAAGTAAGGGAAAGACAGAAACAAAATGCTAGGAAGTGGTGGTTTTTCTGGATGGGGACTGTTTTGAGATCCTTTGGTGAGTTCAAGGGAGCCACACTTGCTGTGCATAAGCCTCAAGCCTTGCAGTGCAGCATCAGTGCAATTTGACAGAGCACTTCTGCCACCATCATTCATATAATCCACTCATTATACCAAGCAGTAGGATCCCTTGTGAAACAAAGGATTAAAACAGAATAACTGACACATGAATATTTCCATTTTAAGTTTGGCAAATTTCAGTGACAATGAGGGAACACAGTTATTAATAAGAATTGAGCATCCTCTTGATGGTCTGAAAGTTGGTGGTGATTCCTCCAAACATCAGCCAGCTGGGCCTCGAGGCAGTCCTGTGAGAGGCTATTGTGTTTCTACACAGGAGTAAGAGACTGTGTAAGGGAGGCCATTATGTAGCTTTAAGTGTGTGTGGTCTTGGGTGTGAACATTTCTGCATGTCCTCTGATAGAACTAAGGGAAATAAGTCAGTATATCTATTTTTCTTGGTGAAGGGCTATTTAAAGAAAAACCTATGTTATATATGGCAAAACAAATTAGGTTCTTAGCCTAGCATATGGATTTAGGTTTCTACTTCATTTAATTCTGATGCATTTTTAAATTCTTGTTTATTTTCACGACCAAAGACCTGCTTCTATGATATATATCACATAAAACCTGTCCAGCTCCTCAGTCTCTACAGCTCACAATTGAGGAATGAACACCTAAACCAATTAGTTGAATTTCATTATGTGGGAAAAGATGAAAGACAGCAAGGTAGGTTACCGGAAAATTGATGATATTAAAAAAAAAAAAAAAATTAGTCTCTGTTAAATTAAAAGAGACATTAAAGAAAAAATGACAAACTCTGAAATAAAAATGATCAGTGATGACTAGGAAAGCTATGTCATGAGTATATTAATAAGACATATAACTGAAAATAAAAATGGCTGAGATTAAATAATAGAAAGTGAATTAATGAGAGGAAAATCTGCTACATTTCCCAAAGGTAGAGCTGGAAGCTAAAGAAATAACTAGTCGTTTTAAGTATCGGAGAATAGACAGTGGAAATATTGAGGATGTGAAGGGAAAATAAATTTTGGGAAAACGTTACTGAAAATATCAAAGCAAGTTCTTTTTTGGTTTCAATAAAAATTAAAAACAGCTTGTCCTGATCTCAAAGTGTAAAGAGATGTTGCCTCCTAGGTTATACAGCTAACAATCCCATACAAAGCCAAGCGAATCAGAAAATATGTAGACTTTTTCTGGAGAAGAGGAGGGATTGGTGTAAAGAAAGTGACTGATACAAGATGTTGATGCAAGAGGGTCCATTCCCCTGGAATGGAAAATGTAGTTATCTGACAGCTCTAAGCTGCAGAGCTGTACAGCCGAGAAAACTGAATAAGCAACATACCCGCAAGAAAAAAAAAAAAAAGGTGTCTCATAACCACTCAAAATGAGCAAGAGCAAAGGACCAAATCCAAATTCCACAAGTATGGAAGTCTTACAGAATTTGAATATTAGTTTAGTTCATTTCATTTCATTTCATTTCATTTCATTTCATTTCATTTCATTTAAGAGAACTGTTTCAGGCACATGTTATTCATATGAAAAAAAGTTTTTTGGGTGATGGGACTATTAAATCCTCTGGTTTTTATTTCTTATTTGCTGGGGTTTTGTTATTACTAGTATTACTGCTACCAAATTCATGATCTGTGGGAAGATCAAACACTGCAATGGAAATTATGACCCAGATCATTAAGAGCAGAAAAGCAAACTTTCCCAGATAACAAACATTATTAAAAGATTTTAAAAAATGGATAGAGGGAAGAAGTGAACCTGAACAGGTGTTCCACTCCTGCACACAACAGAAATACCAGGAATAAAATCATTAAGAATATGTCCAAAAGATGTGGTGCTGAAAAGGAGGAGTCATGACTAAAAAGTTTTTTCCTGAATTTTGTAATTTGGTTTTAAATGTTAATAACTTCAAAAATGCTTTAACTTTATTTAAAATATCCTATCAATCATGAACGTTCTCCTAAGATATCCTAAGATGCTTTTCATACATCACCCTTCACCCTTCCCAATGTTTCCTGCCCTTGTGATGAAGTTTATTGTCACCTAAGTTGTGGCAATTCAACATATTTATGGAAATATGCTATAGATGCACTCAGTTAAAATGTTCAGGTTAAATAACAAGCACAAAAATCCTGAAAGCTTTTTTCCTAACCCAGGCAACTCCATGTGCACAACCAAAACTGTGGCATGGGGTCAGGAACAACTGCCTAGAAACAGAAGTGTCTAAAATTGGCTTTCTGCCTTAAAAGAAGAAAGAATCTTATCAGAGTATGCAGGTAGCAAGGCTGGATTAAACAGAGATGCTGAAAAAGCACTCTGATACTCATACTCTCATACAGTCTGTAAGTGGTCCAGCACAACTCACTCAACTAATATAAAAAAAGAATCTCTGGCATGTCACAGAAATATTCATGAATAAAAGAAAAAAAAAACCCTTCCTTCATAATGTTAACAGTGAACATCTAGTATAGCTCTTAAAATCCCATTCTGATGCACAGAACTGGATAAACAAGGGAAAGAAGGACCTTTGATTCTTACCCTTTATTTGCCTTGAACATCACTCGGAGCATCACTCATCTTGTCTCCTTTTTTCACAAAAAATGACATCTGCAACATATTTATAGAAAAAATTATGCACACTGTAATGAAAAAAAAACCCTCTAGATATATGTGCATGGTAGATAAAATAATTTGTGGACTGAAGTTGCACCGGAAAAGTTAACTCAGCTCTTCAGAAAGGATGATTTGTTATTTGCTATGTCTGTGTTCTGGCTCTGGCCAGGACAGGGTTAATTTTTGCAGTAGCTAAGAAGGCCCATGGTCAGGACCCAGAGGTTATTTTATACCACCTCATACCATTTTCTGGGAATGGGAAAGGATCCTTTCAAGGTCACAGTAGTGTCGTGGCAGTCAGGTATTGTCCAGTGCAATGGTGAGAATTCACATAGGAATCACTCAACTCCCTTCTACACCTTTGCTGCTAATACTGTTGGTTGTTTTTTATTTTCTTATCTCATTGCCGTTTCCAGTAAATTGTTCTTATCTCAACCCATGATCTTTGCCTTCTGTGCTTCCAATTTTCCTATCAGTGCCGTGAAGGGAATGGAGTGAGACAGGGAAGAGGGAGTGAGCAGTGTGTGTGTTGGAGTGGTTTCAGTGGGAACACTCAATTCGGGAGCACCATTCCTAAACCACAACAGCCTTATTTTGTGTCCAGTGTGGGTCATGAAGGGTTGAGATAACAACAGATCTGCCCAGAGCAGGTTGGAATCAAGTTTTTGCTGTAATAGGTTGGATCTAAGTATTTGCTCTAATAGGTCTGGTGTCACTGGTCACAATGTTGCTTGGTCTGTTCATGTGGCTGTGGCACCTAACCCTGTATATCTTTGTACATGTGCACTATGTGCTCCCCATGGTGCTCTTTTTCAGAGCAGGGAGAGGGGTCAGGATTGCTTTGCTCTACTATGGAATATCAGTTTATGACATAACATCAAGGGCAATGAAGGTATTTTGGGATGTGGATGCAGTGCTGCTCTCCTACCCTTACCTTGGGTATTGCCTTTGGAAATCCATTAATAATCATATCTGGTCCATGCAGGGAACAGGGGAGAATGATTTTCCCCATCCTTTTACCCCCTTTTCCTCCTTCAAGCCTTTTACAACAGCTTTTGAGACTTGAATTCCCTTTGGATGTTAAGGAAAGCAAATTCCAGGTCTTCTCAGTGGTGTCTGTGCCATGTTTAGAGTCATGAAAGAGATTTCTAGGCAGATCTACCCCATGAGTGAGAGAAAATGGGTCATCTTTTGAAGTATTATTCTGCTCCAATGGTTTGGAAGTTCACCCCTGGACAACTCCAGGATCCTCTTAAAGTGATAAAATATATGAAGCAAAAGCTCTCTGGCAGTTCCAGAGAAGTTTGGAGGAAACCATTCCTAAGCCATGATAGACTGGTTTTTTTAGTCCATTCCTTCACAATCTTTGATATATTTGTATATATTAAAGAGTTATTGATGTACATGTAACTAAAAGTACGAATTACTTGAACTTTACTGACATGGGAAGGTGTGAAAAGTTTCTCTACTGTGTCTAACACTTGCAACAGCTTTTGACCAGTTAAAGCACCTTGACCTCCCATTCCTGACATTTTATTATCTCTTTATTTCTTCTGGCATAAGTGTTTACTCATCCACACTGTGAACCAAAGTGGAGAAGTGATCTCACTGACCGGTGTCCAGCAGAGAAAATAATAGGTTTGGGTTGGTTGAACTTCTCAGCTGCACAAGTAGCTGCCCCAGCACACTGAAAGGGAATGGCAGGAATTAGCAGCTGGAGGTGGAGCCTAACGAAGCCTAATTAAACCAGCACTGCTTTTTGAAAAGTATGTACATACCAGAGCAGCCTCAGGCTTCCTGAATGTTGATTAAATGTTAGACAATACCACAGTGCTGCAGCTTACTTTACTTATTTTTTAGTAGATAGCTTCATTCCAGTATACATCTTTCAACACAAATTTTAGGTTGTGGACAGTGATGACCTTTGTAATTTTTACAATGTTAAGGTGTGTGCCATAGGATTATATTTGCCTTATTAAATTAATACTTTAGATATTAATGTTTTAACAGACATATTGTTTATAGGATTGCATGTTTTAAACCCATCTGGGCTGCTTTCACGTTTTTTTTTCTGTGCAGCTGTTCAGTAAATTGAGAAAGCGAAACTAAAAGGAGCATATTAAACTGGCACCCAAAGCCTGTGTATTCCTTTGATGACATGTGGAACTGATAACTGGACTGAGAACAAAGCTAGGAATGCCTCAGGATGCAGTAAGATGAGCCAAAAAAATGAAATATAAAATCCTTGGTAAAAAATTTTCCTAACAAGGGTACATAGTGTTATGATTTGACCAAAGGAAACTGACATTTGCGGGGATTTAAGAAGAAACCATAAGACCTGTTTTCCCTGATAGTACTGGGACCTGTGATGCTTTCATGAGACTTCATGTATTTTACAACATGAAATGCCTTGACTCAGAGTTACTACATGTTTTTAACCTTTACCCTTAAAACTCAAAGGTGAGATGCAATAAATCTTTCAGACTACTTTTCAAAAAAATGAGATGTGTGTGTGGTGTGTGTGCCTGAACCAAGAAGTATAGCTTTACTAATCAGGGATCACAAGTAATGGGACCTATTAACTATTGAATAAAGGGACAGATTTTTCCTTCATTGACTCCTTATTTGTCTTTAAGATATCAACCCAAAAGGAAGCTTAAATGTTCAGCTGCTAATCTTATTGTCTTAATATCTGTTTACTGGAAACAATAATGTGCTTTTGTATAATTTTATAACAGACATCTTCATAAAACCTAACAACATTGCAACTTTCTACTCTATGTAAAGTTAAAATGAATATTGTCATTTTATATCATAGTACTTATCTAACTAACGTGAGAAAGGATTAGCTGCTGTAACATCAGATCATATATAAAACTTTGGTTATACAGGACTCTACCACATCATCCTTCAGGGCACAAATAAGAACAGCTGTGTTAGATTCCTGCTCCAAACTGTCCATTGGAAAAGTTGCTCTGTCTCCACTGACTGCTCTGAGAAGTCAGGGAGATTTACCTTATGCTATAATTAGCTGGTGTGTATTCCCACTCAGTACCAATGCAGACATGTCCATCAACATCAGTCAAATTTCTACTCCATATTCAGCTAGTACAGTGCAATTTATGAAAAGATCTCACATTAAGAATTCTGCTATATTGCCTGCTTGGTAGAAGAAAGAGATTCATAGCCTCAATTCATAATCCTCATTTAAATTTTAATTTTTAATATTAAATATGTAAATCTGCTAGCCATAAATAATTCCAAAATGCTAGTAGAATTATTTTGCACGCTGCTCTCATGTACATGGTGGGATTCTTGGAGTAGTCCTGTGCAGGGCCAGAAGCTGGACATCAATGATCCTTAGGGGTCCCTTCCAACTTAGGATGTTCTATACTTCTATGACTTTAATTTAACCTTCAAAGTAAAACAGAGAAATAAAAGGTGTTTATATCTAGTTTTGGAGGGTAAAATCTGTTTGAATGCCTTCAGTAGCCATATATAAAAGTATATCATTACTATTTCAAGCAACCTGGAAAACTACATAATTGCTCACAATATAGTATTGAAACTAAAGGAAAAATATTTAGGTGATGTCCTTGAAACCTAAACACCAAAATAACTTTATTGAGAAACTTAAACAACTTTCTTGTTTAAAACATCTGAAACATTAAAAAAAAAAAAAAAAAAAAAAAAAAAAAAAAAAAAAAAAAAAAAAAAAAAAAAAAAGTTTCATAAGATGCAAAGCAAACAGGTGCAACAATCTAAATCTGAAAAGGAAATCTTAAGATCTCCTGGAAAATCAGGTGAGATGAGAAACCAGTATTGAACACTGACTGTCAAACAAAGAACATAGAGCCTATGTGTAGCAAAAGATCTGAGCTGGATTCCAAGACAAACCTTTTTAATTGGACACATTTTAAGATTTGGGTAGGAGGAAGCAAGTCCATCCTAGCAAAGACAGGTTTGAAATCCTGGTTCCACAGACATTCCTACAAGTTCAGCACCATCTTTTTAAACAGACCCTTTCTCCTCTCCACTTGTTACCCACGACATTACTCTCAAGCTACTGCTTATGAAATCATGCAGACTTCATTAGGAAACTCAATTTGGCCTGAAAATAAGTCTGTGGAAAATAACTCCACAGGACAGGAATTAGCTGTTGACATCATAGCAAAAACAGCCTGACCTGACACTCCTACTGAGAGAAACAGATGTAATAATGTTGTCATAAACGAGCAAATAATTTTTGATTGTGCTTTTCAGATACAAGAGCTCAATTCTAAACAAATGGTTCTTATACAAAGCAAACAAAAAGAGCCATTTTATTTACTTTTCTTGGAAGAGAACTCATTTATTACACTAAAAATACGTGGTGTTTACTTACACCTTGTGTTCTAAGAGGAAATACGGGATTTATGCCAATATTGTATGTTTCCTGCTTTTTTAATGCCAATTTTTGCATTTGACTTTGGCCTTTCAAGCCTGTAATAAGCTGGGTTGGCACAAACCAGGAAGTTGAAATGGATGAATATTTTCTTCTGAGCTAAATCTGAATGCTAATAGAAACAAAACATGTTAATTTTGGTAGGTAAATCCCACACATAATAGCTCTTCAACTCTGGAGGAAAAACAGGGTGAAAATAAAATGTAAATTATTCAACTTTGAAGGCTGTAGAACTCAGACTCTGTAGAAACTTGCCTTTTATCCTACCTTATGGCAATGAATGTCAGAGGAGTAAGTGCAAGTGAAAAAGATCAATAAGCTCTACAGGTTCTGGACAGACACCAGAAAAGTTTGTATTTACCTGCAATAGGTCTGTCATTCATAAAGATGGAGTGTAAAATTTTCTGTCATTGAACCACTCTTCTTCTCTCCCTCAGGTCACTCAAATATTTTGTCTTCACACAGAATGTTTGAGTATGAGGGGAAGGGGGAGAAAAAGAAATGAGGTACATTTTTCTTATATTTCTGTTTTCTTATCCATTTTAAGTACTTTTTTAAACTTATGTTGAAATAATACAAAAGCAGATGATAACAGGAAAAGCCTAAAAGGGAATCCAGATAACTATGCTACAGATATTGTACGGGGAAAAACTGAGGAACTCAGGTAGCAATCCTTACCCATCCCTCAGGACAGTGAGGAATTAAAAATAACATATTAATTCCACTTCCAGTCTATCAAAGATTTTCTTATATACTAAGCTTATCATGTCTTAATTCAAAGAACTATCTAAATTTACCATTATTCAGTACCTTGTAGTACATTGCAGTGATAACTAAAAATCCAATGTTGAAGAGATTTTCTTCTTTCCAACCAACATTCTCTTTTCTCCAAACATGTAAGTACATACTTATTTGAGTTTACAGATTTATTCATTCTAAATTTATGTAAATGTATTTCCATAAAACTAAGCTATCAGCTAAGAAAAAGAATTTTAAAACTGCCTAAGCATTGTATTCAGGCAGAAGAAGAAATAAACAAAAAATATTCAATTAATGGCAGCACTTGAGAACTCAGTCCAAGTCTTAGAAGGCTGGGGATAAGAGTTAAAATCCCATGTCTAAAATTTTTCAGGATTTTGTCATCCTTTATGCAAAGGATAAGACAAACAAGATATGACAACTCTGCTCAAACTTAGCCTGAAGCAATGCTATTGCCAAAGAGGTACTACCCAAAACAGAGGTTTATGCAGCAGGGTTGCATACCAGAGCAGAGAACCAGAACACATTTTATGTCAAGTGCTCTGCAACATCATGCTACATATTTATTTTCCTGGACACACATATTTATAACTAAGCATAGTAGCACACAATGATGGCTGGCTCTCTGTCACACTGCTGTTGTGAAGGCAGAGACCTCTCTCCCAATGAAGAAATTCCCATACCAGACTGACTCTCCAATGTCAAAAGTCAGTTTCATTATCAGCTCATGCAGCTAAACAGAACACCTGAGCATCAGTGAAAGGTAAGAATATATAAAAAGGCCTTAGTTAAACAGGCTGAAATGAACAGCAGCTGTGTATGATGCCCTGTGTCATTGCTAGCATGCATCCTCCCCTCGAGGAAAAGGAAAGGCAGCAGAAAACTAACACCTCAGCAAAAAGTGGGTTGGAGATTCACTGTCCTGTACCAGACTCAGCTCCAAATCTGTCCATTTTCACCATTCTAAAAAGGTAGGACCTGAGCCAAACTGGGACCTTCGAGGTGGTTATTACCATGTTAACTGGGTTGCTAAATGATTAAAGTGAAAATAACAATTATTTGTAATTATCTTGATGTGTGTTAATTATCAAGTAAAAAAAAAATCTCAGAAAACAATCTTTTTCCAAGGAGTTACTGTACAGTGGCTGTGAGTGTGTGAGGAATATAGGTAGCTCTCTGCACGATCATACTCTTTTTAAGTTACACAAATACAAGGAGATGCATGCCAGTAACCACAGAGGAGATACATCTTTGCACTATATTTGGGACAGGACTGAGATTACCAAAGGCAATTGCAACTACAACAATTCATAGGAGGTATCTATAATCTCTCATAAAGCAGGCTGCATCCTGGGCACACAGGATGAAAATCTCACCTACTGGTTCTGGAAAACAGGCTCATTCATCTGCAGGTTCCTCCCTTGCAGCACAGCTATTCCCTTTGTAACACAAGGACAGAAATTCGGCTTCATTTTGCTGGGGTGATGCTTGTGAGTAGCTATTTGTTCTCCCCACGTTTGTGCTTCTGAACTGACCCAATCCTGTCTCCAGCAAACTTTCAGGAGTACGTGTGGATGTTTTACGTATGAGTTTAATAAGCGGATTTCCATGAAATATAAACTACCCAACAGAGAAACAGCTTGTGTAAAGCAATGCACAAATCTGCCGTCATCACAGACCACCCGGGCTTTGCTCTCATGGTTACCATGTTATCATCACAATCCCTCAGAGTGCACACTGCCTTCTGTCTCAACAGAAATGTCAATTATTAATGCCTGCTCATCATAACAGCACATCATCTAGAAATGCATTTTCCTTCTCCCCATGTATCTTAAATTAACAAAACCCTCTCTCATAGTTTCTAACACAAAAGCACATGTAAAAAAAAAAAGTGTTTGCAGATGTCCTAAAGAATTTGCCTCTTCTGGATTAACCGGTGGGTGAATTACCCACAACAAGAGAAGTGGGTATTTATCACTGGAGGAGAGATAAGCAAGGCAGGTGGGAAATGTTTATACAGACCAGATAACTAAATGTTCCTGGTGCCAAAACAAACAGGTGCAGGTTTTATTGACGCAACAAACAAGGAAACAAAACCAAACAAATACAGAGTTGATGGAGAATATTTCTGTTCCACAAAAAGAGTACCTACAAAGTAAAACAAAAGATGTTCTGTCTCCTGATGGCAACACTTTCAAAGCTGGGACTTCTCCTCAGCTTTCTGAATTTCAGCATGAAGGATTACACCTAGGGGATTTCAAGAACATTGTCCCAGAACTATTGTTCCAGCATACCTGAAGGAAACTTGCTGACATGTTCAGATCCTCCTTTTTTTGGTGGTAGCCTGAGATGACTGGCAGCAGAGCCAGTGGAAAAGCTATGTTAGCAGCATCTTCCCACTCATCCAATGGATAGAATATACTGGATCATGGGAGGGTTAGTGGGCATCCCTCTGTCACATTCAGAATCATATATCAAGCTAAAACACTGATGTAGATGCAACCTGGGAGCTTTTATGTGTGAATTGAATAATTTCTAATATGCCCATGTAACCAATGTGATTCACTTAGGAGAGCAACATAAAGGTGTGCAGAGTAGAACTAAACAGAAGATGCACACCAGCTTCTAGTGGTGTTCTGTTTATAAAACCAGCGTAGAGCTCATCTGAAGTGTATTTACCACCTTCAAAAGCATATACCATGAACTCTGGATCATGAACACCTACTGTTTTACTCAAGAAACTAATTTTATAAAGTAATAACTCTTACTAATGCCACTGAGAAACTCTAGCTTCAATTTTTACCATCTATTTTAGGCCAAATTATTTTTTCTCCTTTTCACAGCTTTCAAACAACTAAGACTAACAATTTACCTTCCAGCTAAACTGTTTGTTTTATACATGTAAATCTAAAATATTTGTTTGCTAAGCTTCATTTTTAAGAACAAAATACAGCTAAGAGAAGTGAGATCAATGATGGTTGTATGGTAAAACATGTACACTATCAAAAATGAGATGCAATAAAGTCCACTTTTAAGGCTCTACAAAGACCTGAGCTGCTTTCTAAAAGATGTTCGAGAGGTCTCACCAGAGCAGAAATTGGCTGTGAAGGTGCCTATAAAAATCATTGAGTAACATTCCATGTTCAAGCCTCATGCATGTTTTAAAAAGTCTTGTAAGCTTAAAAGAAGATGTATTTCAGCAGTTCTTCTGGCTGAGGTGGATGGAGATGGACAGCTGTTTCACACTTGAATAATGATGAGATGTGACAGGGTGGTGTCAGTTCTGGGGAGCTGGAGGTTATGGTATTTCTCTGTAAATTACTATCCAGTTGCATTTCCTGCCCAAAGACAGGCCATGAGATTATCCCACATATCCAGCCTCAGAGCTGATGCTCCTCCTGATGAGACCACTAGTAAATAATTAATGCAGACAGCTGAAGTAATATCTTCCCACATACCTATTACCACAATGGTTATTACTCACAGCATATCTACTGGGTACTGCATTTCCCTAGCCTGAGGTATGGAGGTGCCCAGAGTGAGGAAACAGGGGCAGCCTGCTTACACTGCTGTGGAATTTTGGGCATCCATTCAGTAAGGCCCTTTATAGTGCTTGCATATACAGAAAGTTAGGTGAGACAAGCAGCTTCCATTTATGCTAGAGGAGGGACATGCCAATGACCTTTGAGTAGCAGAATCACTTTTGAAAGCAGCCAAAGCTCCCTTATGTATCTCTCTTTCTCAAAACCCCATGGTTTTGGATGAAATGTAGGGAATTCTAGAGAAGGGATGGCAAAAAAGAGAGTAGCATAGAAACTAATGCTTCATTGCTTCCATCAAGGTCAGGTTCTGAAAGGATTTCCTATAGAACTGAATCATCTGGCTGTGAACACCACACTAAAAGGCAGCTGCTGCCCATTTCCAGCTCATCCATGTGATGGGCAGCAGAGGTTATAGGCCCTCAACTCCTCCCCCAGTGCAGCTTATAAAACTTATCTTCTCTTGACAGCACTGTCCATACTGAAGGAGGGGAATGAATTCTACAGAAAAACTAGTATGTTCAATGTAGCAGGTAACCACTACAATATGGCCATCTTTTATTTGAAATATTGAACATTGTATAGGACCATCTATAAACACTTGATGGTCTCAGGTCTCACTCAATGAAAGTTGAGATTTTTATTTCAGATTAGATTTTTGTCTCTGAATGTCTTCATATACTTGTAGTTGTCCTTTTTCATCTTTACTACTTCTTTATTGTTGTCATTTTTGCTAGAAATGCCTGAAAATTTATCAGGAATTATTTGCTATATTTTTTTTAATTTGATAATGTTTTGCTGATTTGAGAAGTAGCAGATCAATTGTTTATCTAGTGATCTTAACGACAACTATTTTTAAGAGCTTTGACAAGCAAAGTTACTAGACTTTTTTTCAAGAAATTCTGCTTAAATCTGAGCCTTGTCACCATACCCTACCATCCTGAACCATTTTCTAATTAATTCAAATAGAATTCTGTAAATTTTTTCTCCCTTTTTTATGTAACTATTGCCTGTAAACAAAATAATTTTCAAAAAATTCCTGGTTCTCTTTCTTCTTACTGTCTCAGCAGTCCATTTTAATGATTAGTACATGACATCCTTTACTGTGCTAGTAATCTATGTGGACTCAGTCTATTCAAATTATTTACTGTAATTGCTCATTTTCTACATTTTGTAGCAACAATCTAAAAACAAAAATGGCAAATCCATATTTCAGAGCATGCTATCAGTATGCACCTCTAGTCTTGCAAGTTACATTCTCCATCACTAAGTAGAACAGGAAATTATTATATTAAAATAAAAATCAGAATATTTATGCACAACATACTTTCTTCATACCAGTTTGCTGCTTTTTTATCAGTAGCGCTTAGAAAGTTATGATACCTTTAATTTCTTTCCACAAAACAGAAAATCTGTATCTCTATGAATATTCCTTCAGATTACTGTCTAATCCTTTAGAAGGGATCCCTTTCTTGTCTTGTGACAACTAGTGACAATAACAGTGGTAATTGTTGAAAGAACAGACAATTAACAAATTGACTAAAGAATTAGTCAACGTATGAGCATGTAGAATAATTTAAAACTGCTTAGGAAATATTTTGCTGAACTTAATCCACAGAAAGCTTGGGCATATCTGAACTACTAGTTAAAACAAAAGTCATCACTCATTTGTTAAACTGTCAGCTAGAATCAGGTTGGTCTTTCTATTGTGAAGTACTCTACCTGCATAATGAATCAAAATTCTTCCCTATACCTCAATTCCCAGCCTGAAAGACCTGTGATATTTACCTCAAGCTCTAGGTGAAGGCACTGTAACTCCTCAAAACTTCTCCTTTGATACTCCTGAAGAGTCTTTTCAACTCAACTATTGTGTCTATACAGCATTACCAGAGTATTTACAATAACAGTCTACAGGCCAAATTCATGGTCTGTGTATGCTGCCTTGCAGCAGAAGCACTCAAGGACATGGTTGAACACCTCAGCAGGAAGACCTGCTTGAAAGTCCTTTTCCATGGCCAAGTATCAGAACACTCTCATGGGAAATGGTACATGAAATGGGAATGACAAGTATTGGAGACTGCTGCAACCTGGATAGAAGCAGATCAGAAAAAGATGTTTTCACCACACCTCATTCTATGGTCTGTACAAAAACACCTTCATGCCACATCCAGATGTCAGCAATATCTACCTCCCTCTAAGTTCTTCAGAATTCTCTGGGCCCTCTCTCCATTACCAGTGTGGCCACTCCACAGAAATGCAAGTTACCAGCAGAGAAACCCATTTTTTCCAAGACATTTATTTAAAACTTCCCTCTGCTTTCCATGAGACTCCCTAGGGTATGCAGTTTCTGGACTAAAAGAGACAAAAAAAAAAAAAAAAAAATCAATTACTCTGTGGGGGAAGACAATACTCTCTGGAGAGGCACTTGCTCCCTCGTTGGGCCATATATGTTCACATAATGAACAGCTCTTCACTGGTGGTAAATGCAGCTGCTGAGACCATGTCCAACATAATTCTTATTACTAATCACGGTGAGGTTGGACACACATACATCTTCATTCATGTAAGCAGATGACCAGAAACTGCCAGTTTGATCTGTGTGGTCCTAAAACATTGTGCAGTAGCTAACCTGATTATCAGGCTGACTGACACTCATGAATCAAAAAGTTGCAGTATCCCCTGAAGCTGTCTGTTGGCAGGCAGGTTGGAAAAAACTAAGATCCCATGGAGACGACTCAGGAATCTAATTATGTGAAGATAGTCCTGGCTGGATTGCCATCAAGAGGACAACCTTTGGGAATGTTGCTAGGGGAAGAAGCAAATCTTTCCTCCTTCTCTATTACAGAAATGAAATGTTGGGTTTATAGTCTAAAGCTTTCAAAACTTGTCTTGTAAGAAGTATTATTGTCTTCAGGGAGATATCTTTTCATGTTATCCCACACATTACTGCTCTTCTTTGTCAGACCAAGAATTCTGTAAGCATTGTCACTAGTGGGTTCAGGCACTTAGAGTTTTATTGGTTTTTTTCATTCTGTACTTTCCAAATCCAATCAGCACTTAAAGTTGTTTAATGGCAGTATCATAGTTTCTTTCTTTCTTTCTTTCTTTCTTTCTTTCTTTCTTTCTTTCTTTCTTTCTTTCTTTCTTTCTTTCTTTCTTTCTTTCTTTCTTTCTTTCTTTCTTTCTTTCTTTCTTTCTTTCTTTCTCTTTTTCTTTTTCCTTCTTTCCTTCTCTTCTCTTCTCTTCTCTTCTCTTCTCTTCTCTTCTCTTCTCTTCTCTTCTCTTCTCTTCTCTTCTCTCTCTAGCTATCTTTCTAGAGAAAAAAAAAAAAAAAAAGAAGCATAGAATCATTAATGTTGGAAAAGACCTCCAAGATCTTCAACTCCCATCTTGGACCAACACTACCATGACAATTGAACCACAGAACTAAGTGCCACATCCAGTCATTTCTTGAATGCTTCCATGGATGGTGACTCCTTCCTGGGCAGCCTACTCCAATGCTTAACCATCTTTTCAGGGAAGAAAATCCTCCTGATATCCAACCTGAACCTTCCCTGACACAGATGAAGGCCATTTTCTCTCATTCTGTTGCTAGTGCCTGGGAGAGAGTGTTAATCCCTGCTTGGCTACAACCTCCTTTCAAGAAGCTGTAGAGTCCCTCCTAAGGTCTCTCCTGAGCCTCACCAGTGCTGAGTACATGGGGAAAATGATTGCCCTGATAACACTGGTTTTTATGCAGGCCAGGATTAAAACAGGTCATTATTAAAACATTTCTCTTCTTTTGGATCACATTGAGGTATCACTGGTTGCAATTGAAGGCTCAGCACTTTAAAATTCAGGTCTCTGAAGATTTACTAGAAGAGCACAGTTTTAGGCAAGTGTTTGGCATGTATTTCCTATTAATGTAGAGTTCAAACATTCAGAATAGGGAGCTTATTTTACATCTTGTATGGAATTAAGCACATTGATAAGCTATAGCTAAAGTGAAAAGTAGCCTACTCTCACATTTTTATAGCTTTTGCTATATGGCCTTATCATAATAATCTGTGGTTTTGCTTATATTCAAGAGAGGAAATATTTAGAATAATTTCAGAATGCTGATCTTGTACTCAGTGATAATTTATTCCTAACCAAAGATCTCAATCAGTACTGTAACTATTCCCAGAATCATAGAATTGTTTGGGTTGGAAGGAACCCTGAGGATCATCTGGTTCCAACACCATCCCATGGGCAACTAGACCAACTTGCTCAAGGCCCTATCCCGCCTTCCCTTGAATGGTTCCAGGTAGGCACATCTTCTCTGGGCAACCTGTGCCAGTGCATCATGTCTCTCACGGTAAAGAATTTCTTCCTAATATCTAACCTAACCCTGCCCTCTTTCAGTTTCACACCACTCCCTCTTGTTCTGTCACTACAAGCCCTTGTAAAAAGTCCATCTCCAGTTGTCCCGTAGCCCCTTTAGGCACTGGAAGGCTGCTGGAAGTTCCCCCAGACCCTTCCCTTCTCCAGGGTGAACAACTCCAGCTCTCTCAGCCTTCACAGGGGAGGTGCTCCAGCCCTTCAATCACCTTCACATCTTCCTCTGAACTCACTCCAAGAGGTCCTTGTCCTTCTTATGTTGGGGGCCCCAGAGCAGGACATAGTGCTCCAGATGAAGTCGCACAAGAGCAGCTCACAAGATGATGGGGAAATCACCTCCCTTGATCTGCTTGTCATACCCCAGGGTTGTCTTTCTGGGCTGCAAGCACATGCTGCCAGCTCAACCAACACCTACCCATCCTTCTCCTCAGCATTGCTCCCAACCCTTTCTCCACCTAACATGTATCTGTGTTTGGGATTGCCCCAACCCAGCTGCAGGACCTTGTTCTCGACCTTGTTGAAGTTCATGAGGTTTGCATTAGGTCACTTCTCAAGTCTTTCAAAGTCCCTCTGGATGTCACTGCTTCCCTGCAGAGTGTTGTCTGCATGACACAGCCTGATGTCATTGGTAAAACTGGTGGGGGTATATTCTGTCCCATTGTCCAGGCTGCCACTGGAGATGTTAAATAGTGCTGATCCCAATTCTGACCCCTGAGCAATGCCACTTGTCTCCACTTGGTCATCAAGCTATAACCACAGCTCTGTGATTGTGGCCATCCAGACAGTTCCTTATCCACCTCGTGATCCATCCATCAAATCCTTGCCTCTCCAATGTAGAGACAAGAAAGTCATGCAGTGCCAAATATTTTGCGCAAGTCAGTTGCTCTTCCCTCATCCACCAATGTGGTAACCCCAGTGTAGAAGGGTACCAAATTTTTCATGCACAATTTAACCTTAAGTAAAATGATGTTAGCTGTCACAAATCACCTTCTTATTTTTTCATTTTCTATAGCATGGTTTCCAGAAGGACCCACTCCATGATCCTGCCAGGCACACAGGTGAGATTATGGACAAGACTAGTGCCCCAGGTCTTCCTTTTTTTCCTTTCTAAAAACAGGGATTAGGTTTCTACTTTTCCAGTAACTGGGAGCGTCATTGAACCTCCACGACTTCCCAAATGAAAGAAGCTACCGTACAATTCTTGAAGACATTCAATTGCTACAGATAATAGGCTTTCACAGGAATCTCTTACTATTTAAAAGCCACAGAAAGCTGAAAATGGATCTTGCAGCCTGTAATTTCAAAAATACAGCAGATGTAATGTTCCCTCTCCTGAAGTCTCTGCTGTCCAGTAGAGATCTTCATGGAGTGTAAGAATTCACCCTAGATGCACAAACACACAATAATACACATGTCCACTTCAACAAGTAATACAGATGTCACCATCAGAGATTCTTAATACATCACCATTACCTGATTAAAAAGCATTATGACATTTTCACTTATGGTCAATCAGACAGACACACACAATATGCACACAAAACATCATCTAACTTAGTCTGACAAAATATAGAGAACTGATAGGTAGTTCCACCCATTAATCAACTTTATAAATAAAACCTTTTGATTTTTTTTTTTTTAATTTCTCTTACTTTCTTTACTGGATTCCATAGTGTTTTTCTCTACCTCGTGTTCTATGATCCTACCAAGTTTAATGCCATTACTTAAAATGAAGCACAAATTGAGCTGTAACTTAGAAGTTAACATTTCAACAAGTTTTCAACTCATTAGTTAGCTCCTAGCAATAGATGCATGCCTAAAATAATTTTACTTTCAACTGGTATAAATACTAACATGTAAATATCAAGTTTTATATGCTCTTTCTGTTACTGTTTCTTGAAGACTAAAATGGTTGTCAAACTAAAAGTGTAAGACTATATTTATGCTGTGTTTTCCACAGAATAGAGCTTGCTACTGCTGTGTCTACTGCAACTTTGAAAGCATATTGCAGCACAACAGAACTTCAGTATTTTTGTGTGTAAGGATGAACTGGCATACTTAGCATACACACATTTATTTGTTGTCACACAGGGTAACAGGAGATAGCAATTCTTTTTAAAAATTAGCATTTAAAGCTTTGCCATTTAACATTTTGGCTGTATACCAGAGAGTATTATGGTATGACTGGTACTTTGAAACCATAACCAACATACTTAAAATTTTACAAATGATTGTTATTAATTTCAAATTAAGAAAAAATAAACAAAAAACTTCAACAAAACTTCAATTTATGTAACCAAATTGGATTCTTGATCACTATTTCAGATTTATATAGAAGCAAAAATAGCAAATCACAATAGTGCACATGGAGGCTTTTTGTTAGTAGGAGCAGTGACTTTCATGAAAAATATTTACAAACTGGACATAGCTATGAAATCTCCTACTATCATTGAGCTTTCCTAACAGTGGGACAAACTTGCATGGATAAAATTTGTGGGCATATATTTCTAAAGAAGATTGTGCTGGCCTCCCTGTATTCCTGAAAAAAGTTCAGGGTTTGGCAGCAATGAATACTTCAGGGAAATATAATTGAAATCATCAAATAGAAATCAAATAATCTAGTGATCATGCTCAGACCATAACAGATATTGTGGTTTTTGTTAACACTATGAGTATTTTTACTTCTCTACCTCATGGAAACTGAAATATTTTTCTACCTCTGTTTCTTAATTAAAGAAAGGATGACTTTTAAATATGAATCAACATAAAAGTATCAACTTTTTAACATTCCCATTTTTAAGATACATTGTTAATTTCTTCTACAGTCAACACTTTGTCAAAGAATATTCCCAGCAGCAAACATTATCTGATGTCAAATAAAACCACTTTAAAAACTGATTTATTTTGTGTCTTTGTGTCGTAAGTTTTCCAGCAGCTCTGTATTTATCTTTTGAAGAGTTGAAATGGAAGAAAATATTTGGGCTTTTATTTTCTTCAATAATATGTACACACTGAATTTTTAACCACTACCTACAGCAGGAACATTTCAGTTGCTAGGAAAAGTCATGCCCATGTATTGTATCACAAGAATTGTGGACATTTTTGTTACCAAGGCCTTTCCTAGAAAAATTAACTGACATTTATAAAATACAATACATTTAATAAGGTCTTCACTCTATTTACATTTTTTTCCATGGATTTGCCTTGTTTTCCATTTTTTCAACCATTGTCATACTGGTTTAGAGAAAGATTCAAGATGCAATTTCATATCACTTCTGCTTCAGTTTTAGGTTCATGTGGCCAACTTAATTGGAGATACAGAAACTGATATAGATATATATAGTATATAGAAAATACGTATATATATATATATATATAAAATATATAAAGTACATGGGTTTATTTCCTAAATTTCTAGGTGTCCCCAAGTATATTTCACTAGGATTACATTTTGCATAGACAGAACCAAGAATACTAGTTCTGTCTGCTTTCTGTAATGCTCTTCACACTGTAGCCTGCTTTCACTAAAAGACAAAGTACCCCATGCATGTACCTTGGGGGTAACACTACTCCTAACACCTCTAATGCTTACTACTGCAGTAAAGTGAGGCTGGCCATACTTTCTGCATCAGGCTCTGCATTTCTCTCTAGTCACACAATCTCTGCAATCTCAAGCCTGGATGCATTGTTTCATTCAATAAGAAGATGACATTTCCCCTGATTAGTGTCAGTCTCTAGCACTGACTTTTTTTGTAGTGCTTTAATTATTGTGTGCATTGCAAACTCTGATCCCATAAAATATTGGCAGAGGCACATGAAATAGCAGTGTTTAACAGACATCCCTGACTGCCACTCTCATTTTCTGCAAAGGTGTAGGGGAAAGTACCTCTCATAACAGAAAGCACAGGTGAATAATTAAATGTTGGTAAACTTAAGGTTTGCACCTAAAAGTAAACACAGTTGGCTGAGCTACAAACACAAAGAGTCAAATCAGACTTACCATGAAAGTTAACCAGTCTTACACATAAATTCAGTCTTAAATTTGGAGAGGTGAGTGAAACTAAATCCAATCTAAGTTTAGGATAGCAACTTCCACAACTTTAGGATAACTAACATCTTATCTGAGTTCTGTTCTCAGAGTCTTGAAGAGCAGCCAGAAGAACACACAGTTTAATAATAAAGCCAAAAGAGCACATAATTTCCCCCAGAATCTTTCCCTGCAAAATATCTGCCAGTCAGATTCACTGATGTGAGAGTAGAACGAAGAAACTTGTGGGTGAAAAAATTACTTTTCTGGGGAGTTGATGACTTCAAAAGAGAGTCAAACCTATACATTTTACAGTGTTCCCTAGACACTTAGGGAACAAACTTTCCACGTAAAGATCAAATGTGTTCCAGAGGATTCCTCTTACCAACTGTGTAACAGTAAGTAAGATTGTGAACATGACCTTAGAGGCTGATGAGTAGGATGTTTCAGAAAAAAATGTAATCTGCTTTGCAACCAATATCCCCCAATATACATATGAGGAGACGTGAGATTGTTTGCTAGCTCACAGTGCAAGGCCATCTATTTTCTCCATCCTTTGGCACAAAGTTGCTGAGAGATAAGGAGGCAATTACTGTGGGAATAAAGTAATCTGGAAGAGAAGGCTATAGAGAACTTGGTGTAACTCTGCATGTTTGTGGAGGGCTCCTGAAGGCTTCACACTGAGACAGCTCAGCTTCACAACAACAAAACAGATATGTCTTATAGTTAAACATAATGAGAGAAAAGTTTGATTTTCTTTAGAAATTCTCTCAGTTGTCTGCACTCCCCCAGTCCATGCAGATAAGAGGAGTTGTGGGGGCAGAAGAGTACCCACTTGCTGGAAGCTGCATAGAGTGAGAGCAAAAGCAAAAAATGCCAATTACAATGCCATTACTCCTCAGGCATGACTGTACTGCTACCCACTCACCAAATGCCCATGTCTGTGGGTTGTCTCTAGTTTACTTTTACTATAGTTAAGGAAACATTGTATCTCTTGTCGTTGGCATGATGGTATGAATTTAACTACTGTACTGTTTTCTCCGTGTTATTTTAAAAGATGTGTTTCTTTTCAAGGTTTTTTTTTTTTCTTGGAAGACAGACAAGTACAGATACTTTGACAGCACAAGACAGATTTACCACCATAGACCCATTTGTTTTATTATTTTTATACCTAAACAGTGGTACAGATAATTCCAATATGGATAACGTGCTATTTACAAAGCATGTTATAGTAGGCCAAAATTAATCCAGAACTTCCTCCCACCTCCAATTTTACTTATTAGGACTTATTTTAATTGGAATAAGTTCAGCCTGTATGAAAGAGCTTTGCAAATAAGATTTACATTTGTTAGAGAGTACAGTAAAAGCCAAAGGGTCATTCTTAGGCACTGAGCTAGATTTTGAGCTAAGAAACACAGGAGTTTCTCTGATACTGTGGAGCATTGGACCACAAGAATAGGAGAGAGAATTAAAAATCATTAACTTTTTCAACCACAGAGGAAAAAAAGAGACTCTGTTAAAAATAAGCAAACAAACAAACAAAAACAAGGGCCTAGTAAAAAAAAGGCAGTGACAGGTCACTTTCATCCAGGAGCAGAGAAGGGCAGGAAAATACAACTCTTCATTGGTGATCATTGTCACAGTTTAACTCCAGGTGACAACTGACTATCATGCAGCTTCTTGATCACCACACCCGCCTCTGGCCCCACTGCCCAGTCCCATGGTGGGATGGAGTAAAATTAGGAAAAGAAACTAAAACCTGGGGGCTAAGGACAGTTCAGTGACTGAAACAAAATAAAATCTAATAATAACAACAATTGTAATGGAAAAGGAAACAACAAGCTGAGAGAGAGAGAATAAAACACAAGAGAAACAAACCATGCACAGTAATACCATTGCTCACCAGCCAGGCCAGCCCATTCCTAGGCAGTCACCTGTGACTCTTGGCCAACGCCCCCCTAGTTTATGTGGGGGGATGATCTTTTATGGATGGAACCTGTATTTGGGTCACCTGTCCCAGCCCTGCTCCCTCCCAGCCTCCTGTGAACCTGCCCACTGGCAGCGCATGGGACACTGAAAAGTCCTGGATTTAGGGTAAGCCCCACTTAGCAACAACCAAAACATCAGTGTGGTATCAACGTGCTATCAGTTATTCTCATACTAAATTCAAAACACAGCACTGTACCAGCTACTGGGAAGAAAAATAACTATTCTAGCTGGAACGAGGGCAGTAATTCATGCGTGACTATAGTTTTGTGGCAAGAACAGCACCCCTTCCTTCCTCTATACTTTTTACTCCAGAAATCCTGTGAAATTTTTCTTTTTTGATATCCTATATTAATTATAAGAAGTCATACTAGGCTTCCAGAAAACCTGTAAAAGATGTTTCTACCCTAATAACACTCAGTGTTTTACAAGGTGCTTATAAAAATGAAAGGACAGTATATACTAGACAGCAATGTAATCTGCTTAGGTGTGAGGATTAAAAAAAAAATCAGTGTGCTACAAACATAATGAGCAGGCAGTCATTTCAGTAGAACTCAGTGATACTAGATATGGTCTTTTGAAGGTCAGCAGTTGAGATGATCTACATTATTACAGGTTTAGAAAAGAATCAAAAATTCTTCAATCTGCATAAAATGTCCCATAAATTATTTTGTTTGCTTTTGCAAATAATTAATTTTAAAATAGAATGTGTTTTGGTGACCTACTGCAAGGAAACGGAGGTCCATGGTTCAGCAGAAGGATGCAGCCATTATTCCCTGTGTTCTAACTATTTATAATTCTAGATCTACAGTGAAATCTCTTTTGTTTTCACATAGGTTGTTCAAACAGATATTTAATCATTTTCTTAAAAGATAATTTTCTAATATAGATATGTAAAATTATAGATTCATATATTAGTTTGAGTTGAAAAAGACCTTAAAAACCATCTACTTCCAACCCCTCTGCCATAGGCAGCAATGCCTTTCACTGGATCAGGTTGCTCAGAACTCCATCCATCCTGGTCTTGAGCACTTCCAAGGATGGGGCATCCACAGCTCCTCTGGGCAGCCAGTTCCAGTCCCTCACCACTCTTACAGTACAGAATTTCTTCCTAATGCCTAATCTCATTTTTTTCAGTTTGAGGCCATTCCCCTGTGTCCAGTCTCTCCTTGCCCATAAAAGAAGTCTCTCTCCACCTTTCCTGTAGGAAAGGTATTGCAAGGCCACAGTTAGGCGACCCCAAAGCCTTCTCTTCTCCTGGCTTAACAATCCCAGTTCTCCCGGCCTTTCCTCATAGGAGAGGTGTTCCCATCTGTGCAACCATCTTGGTGGATTCCTCTGGACTCACTCCGATAGGTCTCAGTCCTTCCTGCGCTGGGAGCCCAGAGCCGGATGCAGAGCTCCGGGTGGGATCTCCCCAGAGCAGAGCAGAGCAGAGCAGAGCAGAGCAGAGCAGAGCAGAGCAGAGCAGAGGGGCAGGATCCCCTCCCTTGCCCTGCTGCCCACAGTGCTCTGGATGCAGCCCAGGGCATATTTGACTCTCTGGGCTGTGAGTGCCCATGACCAGGTTAGGTCCAGCCTCTCATCTACCAGCAATCTATGTCTTCTTTTTTGTGGAAATGTCTGCAGCTTTAAAGATCAGGCAATTCTATGATTTTTTTTTTTTTTTTTTTTTTTTTTAATCAAGCTTTTTCAAACCAGATAGTTCTAATGTTACGATGATAGACACATTTTGAGATTTTTAGCTCTTAGCATAACAGTCAGACATGATGCAAAATAGGTTTGGAGCAGAAACTCAGAAATTAGCATGAAATCTTTGAGGATTTCTAGATATGGAGGAGATATGTTTTAACTTCTCCAAAAAGCAGTGAGAAGATCAGTCAAATGGGGAGGAAAAAGAGAGAAATTTCAAAACATCATTACATATTAATAGGAAATAAAACCAGGATAAAGTATAAATGGAAGCTATAACAAAAAGAACTAAGAAATAAGGAGGAAGTACACAATTATGTGAAGAGAGGAAAATATGTTGGAAAAGAAGAACAAAAGTGAAAAAATGTCACAGTGGGTGGTTGTGATTCCCTCTTAATGAACATACTGAAATCAGCCTTACAGCTGACCAGAGGGGAGATTTGTCATAAGTAAACTTATCTTAAAGGCAAAACTGAATAACTTTTTTCCCACCTAATTATGTGTATATATATATATCAAAAGAAAGAAAGAAAGAAAAAAGATAAAAGTTAAATTTAAAAGTGCATACCATGACATAATCCAGAATAAGCAAGAGGAAGAAGTTATACCACTATATCAGTGTTTCCAGTGCAGTGAAATGTTATATTTTGGTGTTGACATGGATTTCTCAATGGCTCTTTCCATCATATGAGTCATATTTAAATGATCCTCTTACTTATTGATGAATTAATACTCACATGCTTAAATGCAACTTAAAGAATGTGTAATAATTTCTGAAAGTTTAGTCATATGCTTGAACTTAAACATGTGCTTCCCCATAGAGAAGCCTAAACCCCCAGGTATTTCTCATCCTCACCTCACTCTATTTGTGCACAGTGCAAATCATCAGCCACTTTGCTACTGATATTTTGAATATTTGATGTAACCTATCAGGTCCTTTGTTGGCCATGTTCCTTTGTCCTGTGAATTTAGGGAATTAGTTTTGATTTGTACTTATACTAGCCCATACTCTAGGGGAAGGCAGCAAAGGAGGGCTGGCCAGAAACCCTGACTGAATAGTACTCTGGAGGCAAAATAAATAACATCTGAAATGACAAATGAGGAAGCATCAAAGTCATCCATTTAAAAATCCTGTTTTGAAGAGTACATGAGAAAAGTGCATGTGAAGAGGATGTGGACTTACCTCTCAGCTGAGTTGTAACTAACAGTGATTCCTTCCTACTGCAGAATCTAGATCTGCAAACCCTCTCCTGAAGGCAGGAACTCCCAGGGACTGCTCTGCAGGGCACCCAGCAGGAACCAAGCAGCACTACAATGCATCCCAGTTTTTGGATAGTATAGTGGTTAGGAACCACATTGACTATTCAATACCCTCAGCTCCAGCTGCCTTCCTGAGCAGTTGCATCAAGTCAACAAGAGACTTTAAGTTTCAATGACTTTGCAATTATTCACAGAGATGTTTTCCGTGTCTTGATGAGACAAACAGCAGGTAGTTACTTGTGTATATAATTGTTGGGAAGCATCTGGGCAATGACTACAGCCAAGCTCTTGTTAACAGAGAAAAACAGTGATGAAACACTACCTTTACTCTTATTCATTGTTATAGAATTAAAAAAAATTAAATCAATAGCCCTTTTGGGTTGTACTAACCAGCATAAAATAAAAGAATTCTATTTCCTGATGAATGTGGTTTGCTGCCCAGAGGCTGATATCCTGAGTAAATCTCAAAGTCCTCTAGTTATTTTCTGGAAGGGTTGATTTACAAGCAGTGAATTGTAATGAGCTAGAATATCATCAGTTTTCATAATTTACTGTATTAATGAGCTTTAAAACTATACAATTATGCATATTGTAGTAGTTAGTGCATACATATATACATATAGATGCATAAATAGAAAATGAGATTTCTGTTATCTACAGATAATCTTATAATTCAAAAGTATAAAAGATGATGTCGGTTTTTTTCTTATCACACGGGGCTTTAAGGTTTAAAATAATTTAATAAAGGTTTCTGATGAAGCTGGAATAGTTGGTGACTCATAGGTCATCAGTGGGTGGCAGGTGAGAGAAGGGAAAACCTAAAGCAGTTAAGGTTTTAATGAGACTCAGAGCTAGTTTCCAATTCAGAACATTCTTATTTATTATTTTTCCTGTTATTTTAACCACTACAAGATGTTAAATGTATTCTCTTTTCTCAACTTTTGTTTTGTCTAATTTGTTCTTTCTCTTTCCTCCAGTTTCTAAAAAGCAAAAAGATTCTATCAGAGTTTAAAAAAATTGAAGGATTAGTAAATGCAATTATATTTTAGCCATAATGTCATTCAGTTATGAGTTTTGTTTCTTAAGACTTCATAAGTTTTGACTAGAGAAACTACTATTAAAATATCATAACTTTAGTGCTGCATCTTAACTTATTCAGCATGTATTTATTTAGAATGTAACTTGTGAAGAAAAGCCAGAATTTGACAAGCTTCTACAATTTCCCAAGTAAATTCAACTGAATATGTTAACTATTTCATATGTCAGGAAAGCTGTCGGCACCAATTTAGCTGAGATTTCACTACAGGATCAAGAACCAAACTTTTGGATGTTATGCTTTAACATATGAGACTCTTCTACTCAAATTACCCCAAGTGCATCCCCAGCTGAATTGCTGAAGCTGATCTTTTTATTGTCATTTGGTTTCAGCCCTAATCTTATGATGGGGAATCTCTCCCCTCAACACATGAATTGGAGGCAGCCATGTCCACAGCAACCATTCCTTTAGAGAGGCTAAATTGTTGAGTCAGTTGGACTGACCGAAACCACAAGAGAGTGAAAACAAATGCAGAATTGTTCCCAGTGGCAAATAGAAGCCAAAGATAAAATTTATAGGTATTTTGACTACATGAACTTCTTTGAATGGCTTCTGGTCTTCACTTTTCATAGGCTTATATTCTTCCATGGGGAAGAAAAGCCTGGTTTCTTGTATTTTTTTCCCCCTAGAAACATTTATCATCACTGCACACTGGCAGATTCATTTGCTTCTCATTGAAAACCAGAAATAATACAGTTCTGGTAAGCTCCATTCCTTTTCCACTCTTTTTAGCTTCTCCAGTCTATTCTGTTGTTCTTCACCAAAGACTTCAAGGAGCAAACATGACCTCTCCTCTCCACATTCAGGAGCAACAAAATCTCTTGTGCTAAGCAGAACACGAGAACAAAAAATTTATATGGTTCACGGCCTACCAAAATCAAAACAACTTCACAGAGCTTTTCATTATCACATACATAAACTAAGTGACAAGGCAAAAGGAAGTCTGAAGATCTGTCCTCACACACCTCTGCAACCTTTCTAGTTTGACCAAATGAAGCAGGTGCTGAGATCAAAATCTCTTTGGGTCAGCTCTCTGCCTGACTGTCTGGAAAGACAGGCTTCTCTCCCTCTCCAGATGTATGGACTGTGATCTGCCTGAAATGTTCAGCATCTATCCACATCTAGAAGACATATGATTTCTTATATATATATGCTCTAAAAGAATAAATAGTGTTTCTTACTATGATGGAAGAAATAAACCAATGAATGGCCAGCCCAATAGCAGCACAGAACCATGCTCTCCTCCCCAAAGAATTTTGAGCAGGACTGACAGCATAATATCCACAAATTTCTTACTGTGTTCCAAACAATTCAAAATGGAACATCCTGATCCTGCAGCAAAATTATTTTTTGATGCTGAATTCTCCTGCAACTTCAACTTATCTTAAAGAACCTCCACAACATAATGAGTATCAACCACAAACTGGATAGAGGCAGACAATTATTACAACTCACAAGACTAATCTGATGACTACATCTAAATCAGATGTTTAAAAAATCCCTAGATTTTAAAATTATTGTACCATAATTCTTATTCTAAGACTAACAGTCACATGTGGATTCTCCTCCAGTCGCCACACTATGACTGCATGTTGTCATATTGGTGCATTGAAAGAAAAAAAACCATTAGATTGTAACCAAAGAGAAAAAATACTCATCCTCCCTGAGCTTCCACATTAGCATCCATGGTGTCTGAAGGAAGCATTAATGTACTTCATGTTTTAAAACCTCTAACATCAAAGTTGTCCTTGGTCAATTAGAATGACCCCAAGGCTCTACCTGCTGTTCATATCAGTTTAATAATCTCTGTGCACAATATTTTTGAAGACCTTAGCAGCAGTAATAGTGATTTTTTGTTTCTTGATTTTATTTTCTCCTTCTGCAGAGCTCACGTTCAGTCATTTTAAAGAATATGTTTTCCATACAGCTGCTTCTATGCACGTTCAAGTGTCTTATGATGAAAAAAAAAAAAAAAAAAAAAAAAAAAAAAAAAAAAAAGCTGTTCTTTAACACAATAAAGTAGGACTAGGGATTGCTTTGGCCTGGATTTAATTAACCAAACCTACAAAGAATTCAATGACTAATAGTATGGATTTTTTTAAATCCTATTAACCAATTATTTCCTATTCTTCCTGTCATTGTACTAGGCCAGAAAAGGAAGATAACATTTTGCTAGATATTGCACACAGCAAGGAACAGAGTTTCTTCTGTTTTTAAAAAAAAATATTTGAAATTTTGAAAACAAAATGAGGGAATTAAACATAAGAAAATCTGGGGGCAAGAGTGAAACAAAGCTATTCAACATGACAGGTGGCTATCTGGGTACTCCATGGACTTTCTTTTTCTATGCATGACAGTGGAGAAGCTCATTGCATTGAATCACAAATGACCATGATTCCACGTGAGATTAGAGTGAGGCCCTTCAAAAATATACATGCTATTCAATTTCTAGGAGAGAGTGACACTGAGGTAGCTTTGTATGCAAAGACAATCAGTTGGTAGTCCAGCTAAGATCAAAATGGAAACCTACTGAGGAAAAGCAAAACAGCCAAGTATAATCTAGATTGTGGTTTTGGACAAAATACATATAGTTTTCTCCCTAAGATTACAGTGATAAAATTAAAATCAGTCAGAAAATGTTGTTATGAAATTATCAGTTGCAGCAAATTTAGAATTAATTTGTAATAAAAACCAACATTGTTTTAACTCTTAACACCTTTAGCAAGCAAACGCAAAATTTCCAGAGAACCTTTTACTGTGAAAGTTGATATAATACTTCCATGGTCTTGTATGTAATGATGTCCAAATATCAAAAGAAATATTAGTAATACTATATTACTAATGTAATAGACAAACTGTGAAGGTAATTTTAAAATATCAATTAACTATATGCCCTCTAGCACTGAATTTTGTAAATTTAACTATCTAGAATCTATGCACATAATTTTCTCATTATGTTGCCACTGCACTTTTAATCCAACATTATTTTTTCTTTTAGTAGAAAACACAACTTTTTGTCTCTCTTCTTCCCCTTTACTCTGTGGTGGCAAACCTCCCCATTTCCAGGACTCTTGAATTATTCTAACATGCTTTTGCTGGCTACGGATTCTGATCAGGGCAATCACAGATTGCTTTGCTTACCTACACCACTCTGTTTTCCTTCAGGTACAAGCTGAACACCAGGGAAATGTTAAGAAGTCTCCCTGAGTCATGGCAGAGAGGTCTCAGCAAAGGTCCCTCTCAGCCCTTCTGTCACCACACAATCCTTCTGTCACCTTTGGCTGGGCTGTGTAGCACAGTTCACAACAGAGACACTAACACTGTGGAACCATACTGCAGAAAAATGAAAAGGGTTGCTTGGTCTCCAACTTTAAGTTTTCTTCTAATTATGTTCATCTTTGTCCCGTAACTCTCATACTGAGTTCAGCAAGTAGCACAGGTTGTACACAATGATGAAGAATTACACAACTGGGGTAAATCAGCTGCCTGCTAGCAAAAACCCTCTCCAGGAAAGTAAAAAATTAAAAAGAAATGTCATGCATGTATTATCACAGAGCAACAAGGGAACTGAATTCTTTCTAAGTAGTCCTTCATAACACTGATAGTATTAGTCCTTTTGTCTGAATTTCTGAGAAAATGTAGCCAAACCTGAACACTGAACTCAGTTTTCTGGTGCATATCAAATGTTTTTAGAAACCTTTACAGACTTAAAAAATGTGATTCTGTGAAAATGAAACCCTAATTCTTCAACAGAAAACAGGCCTGTACAATGTTAACATAATCTTTCTGGATTTCAGTAAGGTATTTGATACTTACAGAATATCTTTCTGGATAAAATGTCTGGGGTTCAGATGAATAAGCACATTGTGCAATGGTGGAGAGTGGCTCACAGGTTGGGGCACAAAGGCTGGGGTGACATCAGACTGGTGACCTGTCACCAGTAGAGTTCTTCATTGTAGGCCCTGTGCTCTTCAACATCTTCTTAAGCAACTTGGATGCAGCATTAGAAGGGATATTAAGTTTGCAGATGGTACAAAATTGGGAGGAGGTGTTAATTCCCTTGAAGGCAGAGAAGCCCTCAACTTATTAAAGCAATGGGCAATCACAAACCATATGAAATTCAACAAGAGGAAGTGCCAGGTTCTGCACCTGGGATGAGGCAGCTCTGGTTGGATACGTAGGCTGGGGAACAGGAGGCTGGAGATGAATGCTGTGGAAAGGGACCAGGGGGTCTTGGTCCATGGCAAGTTGGATATGAGTCAGCAGTGCCCTGGCAGCTGGGAGGGCCAGCCCTGGCCCGAGGGGCATCAGGGACAGCATCACCAGCTGGGCAAGGGAGGGGATTGTCCTGCTCTGAGCTGGGGTGGCCTCACCTCAGGTCCTCACCTCAAGTTTTGGGTGCTACAATATTAGAAAACTATAAGAGGGTGTCCAAAAGAGGGCTATGAGGACAATAAAGGACCTAGAAGGGCAGCCATATGAGGAGCAGTTGAGATCACTTGATCTGTTCAACCTGGAGAAGAGGTGACTGAGGTCAGACCTCGACAGTCTACAGGTTCCTTGTAAAAGGGGAAGGGCAGGCACTGATCTCTGGTCTGTGGTGATCAGTGACAGGACACAAGGGAGTGGCCTGAAGTTCTGTTAGGAGACATTTAGACTGGATATCAGGAAAAGATTCGGGTGGTTGGGCTAGAACAGGCTCCCCAGGGAAGTGGTCACAGAAACAGCCTGACAGAGTCCAGGAAGTGTTTGGACAACATTCTCTGGCACATGATGGTATTCTTGGGGTGTCCTGAACTGGGCCAGGAGTTGGACTTTGATGATCCTTGATCTGTCTGTTCCAACTCAGAATATTCTGTGATGGTTGGTTCAGTTGCAATAGTGATGCCTTTCTGTCAGGTGAACTTTAGGCAACTCATTTGATATTTATGGTAGAAAGTTGAAGTACCCTTTAGCCTCTCTGGCCAGGAAATGAATAGTGACTAGTTTTTATTTTGATGACTAATTTTCTATTTTGTATACTTTCATTACCCACTAGGTCTCCAAATTCATCAATTTAGCCACCTAGGACAAAAATCCAAACATTGCTATTTTTTGCACAATTTCAGGAAGTGAACAAGACCATTTTTCACCTTTATGAAAAATAATGTTATACTGAAACCTAGGAAATGTACATGAAAAAATGTTTTGAGGATCAAGAGAAGTGGCAGCAGGAATATTGAATAGTGGAGGAGGAAGAAATACCAGATTTCTGGTGGGTTGGTGAAACCCAAGGGGTTCAAGCGACTTGATCATCACTACAACAATATCTCAAAAATGGATTGTACCAAAATTGCTCTTTTGTGATAGGACAGATAATCCTACACTTCTTCCAGAGATAAACAAAAATCCCAATATACAGTTCCTTTAAAGGAATCTATTAAGTAAATTTATGAACAAACCTGAATGTCAACAGCATGTAAGAGGAAAGTGAGGGTTCTCTCTTCTGCCAAATAAAATCAAAAGAGAAATGTTTATATTCTATTAAAGTTTTCTGAACAGCATCTGTTGTACTTGACCATTTCCTTATCTTTCCTTGTACTTCGTTAAAGTTCTAAATTTTGCATTTAAAAAATTATATACTTATATCGATTCATAATATAAACTAGGCCAATACATTTCTAAATTTCATCATAACTTGACTGTAAATGATTCACTGTTTACTGGAGAACAGTGCTCCAGGTTTCATTGTTAAATTCTTAACTGCTTCAAATTCATACTATCTTGAAACATATTTCTATAAGTTTGCAATTCCTTATTGTTTAAGGAATGTTTTTAAAATGAGTGAATATAATACAGGGGCAGTTGCTCTTGTGTGCACTGAGCCTAAACCAGCAGCTGAACATTGACCTTTCCTATTGTTAAAGTCCTCTGCTTAAGTAATATGCATCTGCTGTCTATTGAACCTTCTGAACAAATTAAATGAATAGCAACTTAAGTACAGTATAGAAACGTATTTCCTTTTCCTGTTCCTCTTGGGAAATGCCTACAGTGACCTCTAACTTCACAGAATCTTCATTATAACCTTATCTTCACATATAAGAGAGGGGAAAGTGAAATTTATCAAAACCAATAGATTTGCACTCCAGCGCTAAGACCTTTTCAACTTTCAGATGCAGGCCTAGCATTGAAGAGTAAGCATTCTGCTGTTATGCAGCTGGGCAGCAAAAAGAGAAGGTGGGAAAATAGTTCACAAATCTGATCTTTTTTCCCAATCTTCCTGTAGGAGTCCGAGGTTTAATGCATTGCTCGGTAAGAAAGATTCTGCTAGTTGAGAAGAATCTCGAAACCATTGCTCCATCTCCTCTGTTCCGTGGCTATCTTCTAGCATACTCCCTGCCTCCAATTTTCCCTACAGATGTAACAGGTCTGGACAGCAAAGCAGGTCAAAACACTATCCCAGGTGCTCTGTGATGCATATGATGTTTTGTGGTGTCCTAGGAACTCAGGAAGACTATTTTTTCCCTTTATTTGTGCTTCTGTGTAGAGTAGCGGGGAACAAGTGATCTTAATGAAGTGACACAGTCACATCCTGCGACTGTGTGAATCAGTACAGCTCATAGCAGTGAACGAACCAACAGAAGTATGCAGTCCTCCAAATCTTACATTGCTTCAAATATTCCTCTACTGATTTCATTGCTCATAAGATAGGAAATTTAATTTGAAAAATATTTTTAAGAGTACTTTAGGGCTAACAGGTATCTTGTGGGCTGGTATCATTTTCCATGTTAACTTAGTTCTATAAATCTCAAACAGAAATCTCAAACTTAAGTTGTTTTTCTTTGAACCAAGTTTCCTCTTCCCCCTTTCCTAGCCTTCTCACAAAAACAAGTACAAAGTGAGACTCCTAGAGCTCTTTCTCATTCCTTCTGATGGAGCTGATTGAGCTGGCGATAAGATCACATAGAGCTGGAGCTGCATTTTCTAGTTCTGAATCATACTACAAGGCTTTTCAGTAACAATTATAGCGTCTCTTTCCCTCTTACTGGAAAAAGCATGCAATTTAAACATATTGAATTTACCCCATTTCCAAGAAATTGATTTCAGACTGACGTTTCTACCATAGTAAGTCTCTCCGTATCTGTTGCCAAAACTTCAACATTTGCTTGCACATTTCTCTTAAGCTGGAAACGAATCCTGAGCATGCAGCATCACCTAAAAATGTTTCTGATGTGTGGGAGGAATTTCAAGATCTGAAAATGAACAAACGATAGAAAATGTCTTGAAACCAAAATACGATGGTAGAATGACATAGTGACTGCATCATGATTTTTTTTCTGGTTAGAGCTGCCAGCATTCACTCTTCTAAAGATTTGATTTCTGTTAAATAGACCAAAGCCATAAAGCTTCAGTAAAGTTCTATTAAAAAATGTAAATCTCTTAAGAATTAATTATTCACTTTTTACCTTGAAATAAACCAGATTTTGATACAAAGTGCAGGTATAGAAAAATTCTTTCTGTCCTAGCTTTCAATAGATTCAAGAAAATTGATTCTAAATGGTCTGCTTTTACTTGCCCTCTTGGCAAGATTGAAATTAGAGTAAAATTGCAAGCTTCATGATTATAGGAGGTTAGTTCCAGCCAGCAGTTAGACCCACATCAGCCCACTTCCCTCAACCAGAAGAGGGAAAGAAATTGGAAGAGCAAAACAAAGAAGAACTTGTGGATTGAGTCTTTAATAAGTGAAAAAGGAACAAAAAACTCAACCCATCCAGAGTGACGCTAAGGAAATCACCACCAAGCTGATAACCAGCTCATCCCTGACTAATGGCTGCTTTGGAAATATTAGTCCCAGGTTTCACTGCTGAGTACCATGATAAATGGCATGAAATATTGGTCTGGTCACTTGAGGGCAGCTGCCCTCCTTTGTCCCTTCCCACTGCCCACTCCCAGCTTGCCCACTTGCAGGGGCAAAGTGAGAAACAGAGAAGGCCTTGATGCTGTGCTCTGCTGCTCAGCAATAAATAGACCCTCGTGTGCTACCAACACTGCTTTGGTCCCAAATCTACAGCACCATAAAAGCCCCTAGAAAGAAAATTAACTACACTCAAGCTAAACCCAGTACAATGCTTAAGTCACCACAAAGACTAAGGGTGATTTCTTAAATTCTGGTAGTGTTTCCCTGTATTTTCAGGGCAATTGTCTAACAACAAAAAGAACAACAAACTACAAAGCCATCTTTACTTATTTATATAATTTTGCTTTCTCAATTTCTAGCTTTTATCTGTTGCCAGAATCACTACACTTGGAAATTGCCTATCTAGTACAGCTACTGCTCATCTAAGGAGCTCCCATTGCAACCACTTCTGGATGAACAGAGGGGTAACAATCTCAGCAGTCATGATTGTCACCAGGATGGTAAGGCCATGAATGGTAAGGTCAAGCCTGGTAAGGCCAGGCTTATGCACCAGACCTTGGGGAAGGCTGTTCATGGTGCTCCCTCGGAGGTATCAAGCCTGACTCAGTCCAGCTCTTCAGTAGGGCTCATGTGAGAACCATCTTATGTGTTCAGAAGTGTTTCACTTGCAGGTAAAATTTCATTCAAATCAACTCAAAAGCTTTTTTTTTTTTTTTTTTTCCCTCAGCATAACCAGGGCTTTACCACAAGTTCCAGTAAAATCCTTCCTGACCTAAGGCATAGAATCAGGGAGTCAGACTCTTGAGGAGTTGGAAGGGACCTGAACTATCACCTAGTCCCAACCCCTACTGCCATGGGCAGAGACATCTCCTGATAGACCTGGCTGCACAAGGCTTTATCCAGCATGGCTTTGAACTCTTCCAGGGATGGTGCATTCACAACCCCTTCAGCAAGCTGTTGCCATGGATTTCTTCCCAATACCTAAATATCCCCTTTTAATTTTTACCCACCACTCCTCATCCTACCACTACAGTTTCTGACAAAGAATCCCTCTCTATATTCCCTGTAGAATCCCTTCAGATACTGGGAGGTTGCTATGAGGTCTCCACACATTTCTCATTTTAACCTTAATTTCCCTGTATCATTCATTAGCATTCATAGCGTGGCAAGTGTTGTCTACATACTTCACTTTCCCACTCAAAAGCAGCTTGTCTGTTCAAGCAGCAGACTTTCAGATAGCAGCATAAATTGCCTGCAAAAAATGTATTTGCAAAGAAAAGTCTAGAGATTTCATGGCTTTATATTTTGTGAACAAACTAAGAAACATGTAGATAAAAAGTCACTGATCTGTCATCACAGAATACTGGTACTGTATCAGTGGAAACTGACATTAAATCTATTGATTTTAAGACTATCTTTTAAATTTTATTTCCTAAATACTAATTTGGGGTTAATGCAAAAGTACTATAGGATAAGAAAAGGGAAAGGCAAAGGGTAAGGGAAATAAAATAAAATAAAAAAAAAAAAGGCAGAAAAGACAGCTCTTTCAGCTAACCAGAGACTGCACTATATCAAAGCACAAGATATAATGTCTAAAACACTTGAATAATTGGTGGGCACACTATGACCATCCAAGTTGGAAAAGAGTAAGGATGTAACAGGATACTGCTCACCTAAAACTGAAGTGAGGGAAGAATCAAACCATTTCCTTGGAACAGTACTGTGCTCTTTGGGTGACTTTTACTCCACACATTGTTGTTGACATAGTTCAGTGGTAAATCCTTAGTGTTTTCTTCCTAAAAGTGTGACAGTAGTCTTTCAAAATCTCTTCATGAATTGACACTTAGAAATCCATGGTGAGAAGTCTCGGTACCTTGGTTTCATCATACCCTTTTCAATTTTTTTATTTTCTTGGCCCTTTCTTTTTGTTCCTCCTATCTCAAATTTTCTGACTGTTGGCTATAGCCACTTTTTTTCGGCTCAGACCCTCATTGCAGGAGATAAGAACACAAGTACAACTCAAAGCATCAATTCAGAGTCTGACAGAATATTGAGAGCCCTCAGCTAGCCATGACAGATTAACATTCAAATTAATACATAAACAGGTACAGAAAAAGAGAATAAAGCATTGTGTTGAAGACCAATAAAGCTTAGTTAAGTCTAGCAAAAGATACAAGCATCTTCAAACCACGGAAATGTTAGGGAAAATAGTTATTTCATCAATTGCTGATCAACAGCAAAACAACTGAAAGCAAAACAAGCCCAAAATACTGAGAGATGGGAGAGAGTGAAAGCTCACATGCTAAGAGGAGATGAGGAAGAGAGGTAGCAGGAGCACACAGATTCTACATAACACGCACTTTGGAAAATGAAACAATTCAGGCTCCTTCTTAGTGGGACAATTCCACCAAAGCACAAAAAGCAACCCCTTAAACAGCCTGTATTGGAACAGGAAGTGCAAGTTCATGACTTACAAGCTGATTGTGGATTTACTTTTACATACAGCTGCATGTGAACTCTAGCAGGAATGTCACATCCACAACAGAATTTTGCATACCTTTTTATGTCCAAAGTTACGTATACTTGGACTTTGGCAGCAAAGCCAACTTTGGGACTCCTTACCACCATAGCGAGCTGCTTCTTTTATCCCTTCTATTCAGCTGACACAACTGTTAAAGGAGTGTGGTTGCAAGCCAATAGACTAAATATATTTTGGTTAAAAATGACCTTGTCAAAGCAATCACTTCAGATATCTCTTTGAACCAAATCATTGATCTTGTTACCTGAATGGTTTTCTAAACCACTGTCTCAAACTAAGGGAAAGTAGAAGATTATTAGGTGAAAGCAAGAACAAGCAGCTAGTACATGAAGTACATAGCTTCTTGAAAACAGAATTTCAGTCAAACCCCTTGCACTGTGGCACTACATTCAGAATACAAACTTCTGGGAGACTATCTTGTCTTCAGAGAAAAGCAATTACAGTAAACAAAAAATCATTAATAAAGTTATTTTTAATATTTAACAGTAAACACTGCTACACCCAATAAATATTAATATCTAATAAACATTAATTTTCATACAAAATGAAGCCAAGCATCATAAAAAATATCCATAAAAAACCAAAAAAATCTCTGAATTATATATTCTTTTGCTAAAAAGGAAATTGTTTTTAAAGACAAAATTAATATTTTTCTTTTAATGTAGATTTTTTCTATTTGTAAATAGTGACCTATTTCATGATTCAGAATAAAATTTAATCTGGCTCTTATACCTTTTCCTCCATTGTTTTCTGAAAGATCTTTATACATTTGTATGTGCAGTATGGTATGTATAGGAGACGGAGAAAGTCAAGATTTCTTTCCTGTGATACTGTACCAGACATACCTCCTTTCTATTTCTTTAAAACTAATTAAAATAGAGCTTGTCTACTGGGAAAAGGACTAATTGGACTTATCTGCCCTCACTGTGCCATGTCACAAAGTGAAAAATCCTCACTAATTGTTCCTGAAACACCAATCTGAGATAGATGGCATTAGATGATTCACAGAAGACAACCATCTCTGTAGATTAGTTATTTTTATTTTGTTCAGATTTGTTGATTTATTTTGAGCTGGTCATGGGGTAGTTAATAAATGTCATTCACTTCGTTAAAAAGCAAAGTTCTCATCTGCTGTACATAGTAATCAAATTATATGCAAGACAGCAAAAAAAGTGCTATAATGCCCTTTGCCTAGTAATAAAAACCACCCCTAGGAAATTAAGATTTAAAACTAATTTTAAAAGGAATTATGCTGAGTTTCACTTCCCTGATAATATGGAAAAACTTGCATTCATAGGAATATAGTGGAAATATAGAGGAAATAACAATACTAAAAAAAAACCCAACTTTGATTCTGATATGCCAGTTGACAGGCAGAGATGGGCAGCAGAAATGGGCTGTCACCGCTTCTAGACTGAGGACTGAGACAAGAATAGGTAGAAGAATTATTACTCTGGGAATCACACCCAGGCTCAGGCACTGAGCTGCACAGGAAGCGACATACTTTTGCAAACATGCCATTCAATGGGTTTGGGGGTGAGGAAAAAGCACCCAGGCCTCTCTGGAAAGTGGTGTCGTTTAGCAGCAGCAGCACAGAGTTTACAAGAATCTGTTCCATTTAGACACTAACCCCCTTTACAGCTCTGCATAAACACCTTCACTGAGCACATAGCTGAGCCTGGGAGAGACTTAGGGCTCAACACACAAATCAGAAGTCATATGGAAGACAGGAGTACACTGAGCTAATCAGACTCTTAGGCTTTATTTGATGACTTTTATGTGAAAGACAATTCCACAATTAAAAGCTGAACCGAAATTATGAATTTTCATTTCTCCTATCCTCACAGTCTCACAAATTAATTAATGTAATTATATTCCTGCAAATATTTCTGCATTCTCACTTCTACCAAAACAATTGCTTTAGACCACATGATCCACTATAAACAAAGATAGGGTATAAAAAATTACTACTAATAATAAATTTTTTAAAGTTTCCTAAATTTTAAAATATTTTTAAAGTTTCCTTAAAATTGATCTTCATGTGACTAAGGAGAGGGTGACTATCACACTCCTATAGAGTAATCAGAACAGATTCACTTCACTGTACAACTCAGAACATTCCCCAAGTCTCATCTAACCCTACTAGAAAGACCAAGCCAAGAAAAAAACATTTGTGCTTTGCATGTAGCCTTTTTCCTTGCTGTATTGAAGGAGCTTCTTGACAAAGAACCCCACATTTTCTTGGCTTTTATCCTCCGTCTTCCTGCATGCCCTTTGACTGGCTGCAGACATGAACTGAAGGTTCCCAATCCCACTAAAGGTGAGAGCTGGGTATCCATTGTACTGCCTGGAGAGCAGCACAGGTGCTTGCACCTGGAAAGAGGTAAACCACAAGACATAATTCAATCAGTCTTAATTAATTTCTTATTACTTCTTAAATGATGCAGTTTAACCTCATGGTTCAAATGTGTTTTACTGCAACCAAAAACCAAGGTAAACCACCTCCACCAAATGACTGACAAAACATTTCTAACTCTTATGACTAGTATAAAACACTTCCCAAAGCAAGGGACACTTCTCAGTTGCATTAGCATAAGTGAAGAGTAAATTCTTTGACAAAGAAAGAAAGCCACCTGAGACTGGCAGAACAGTAGAATCATCTGCTCATTTTAAGTGCAATAACGGTGTGAGACCACTTTTCCTCAGCCTTGATCTGGTGAAATTTCGCATTCTACTTTAGCTTCCCTGTTGGCATTAAGAAATGCACTTATGATTATAATGTTCCTATTTGGTGAGATTGTTGTCATATACGTATAGTGTTCAAGTTTTTGAATGCAGAACAATATTAGTAATGATAGGTATAATGAAATATGAATAAACTTGTTCTTACCTCTTTGTTCAATGTTTCCCTCATACCTTAAATGCTCGTTTTCAGACTGTAAAAAAAAGAGAGAGAGCATTTTTAAAAAACAATAAAAAATGTGACTACTATTCGATGAAACAAATTACCATTATGTAAAAAGAGAAAACAGAAGCAAGATTATATTCTTACCGGGGATTTCTACATAGCTGGCTTCATTTTATGACCTGGAAAATAAAAATTAAGTCAATTTGCTTTAGATCAATTGTCTCAAAGGATGAGTGTTAAAATACTAAGCTATGTAGTCCAAGTAGTAAAATAATAAAATAGAAAAACAATTAAGTTGCTGTACAACTTTAATAGCCTTAAGAAAGGAATCTTAATACTGACATTTTATTAGTTCTGCTTAACATCTCAGGATTTACAGGTAGCCAGATTACATGGGATAAAGACAAAGTCTAGATATTAAATTAGAAAGAAACAAAAATCTAGCAATAAGTGAGCATGAACTTCACCTGAGAATAAGATTAACAGCACATGTGTGCTGTCTTTAGGAGGAGTCTCTTTTATCATCTAATCTCAATAAATCTCAATTAATGCAAATATGGCACACGACTTTCCTCCTATTCCTCTAACCTTAGTGGTAATTCATTTAGTTGAATTCTACTCTTTTGTAAATTCTGTCTCTGAGCTGAAAAGTTAACTGTTTTTTAGGTTCTCTTCTATAATTACTTTTGTTATTATTCTGCACTTGATAGATTTATTCTGTCCTAAACTAGGCTAAAGCATTATGAAGCATAATTTATAAGGTGTGCATTTCAAAAAGACCGAATGTAAGAGTCTATTAGCATTCCTTCTTCCACCAGCTTTCATTGCAGGTCCTATTCACTCTCTATACTATGTGTTTGTACAAAAAGGTTGATTAGAAGCACTTTTTTTTTTAATGATATTATTATCATCATATCATCTTTTTTTTAATAGAGATATCTGTATTTTAAAATAAGTAAATAAAACTAGCTTGTGCGAAACATGTTCCCTGCTACTGTACCTCCTCATGTCCTCTAAGACACTAATCTCAAACTAAAACAAACATGACAGACACCACCACTTTTCAGGTCTTTTTGCCCCCAAGAAGATTTTTAACAGGAAAAGAAACACATTTTGATAGGACTTCCATGCTTTTAGTCCTCAAGGAAAAAATAGAAAACAGAATATCTGCCTAGAACTGCCCTCCTAGTTTTTTGACTTTACGAATTTACTGGCTGGATGGTGAAGTCAAAATTTATTTATCTTCTAGTTTTTAATTGACAGCCTGTAAAGGGGAGTTGGGGTCGGAACCAAAGGTGTTATAAGAATACTGAGGAGTATGACTCATAACATAATGTGAATGAGGGATGAGCAAAGAACACTAAGCAAATCCAGGTTCTATAAAAATGCGACTGGCTTTTATTTCTTGTTAGCTTCAAAAAGAAACAAGGGGGCTTAGGTCCTAGAACAGTATCTCAGCTGTCTCTAGGATCTAGAGAACAAAGAAGTATCATAAAAAATAAAATATAAAAAAAACCAGAGTACGAAAAAGCAAGAAAATAATTCCTTCTCCACAAAAGCAGTCTTGAAAAAAAACCCCAAAAAACCCCAAACAAACACCACAAGACTGACCTATCAAAATATTTTAATATTAAGAATATACTGCAAATCGATGTTATTTGTCAGCCTCTGGGCATCGTTACACATAATGGCCAAAAAACAGCCTTCAGATATTTATGGATAGACTTGAAATGTCTCAGAAATTCTTCAGGATCTTTTTCAAAGTACAAGGATTTTTCTTGGTGTAAATTCACTTGACATAATTCTGTATTGACTGATACTTATATATATTTTACTTAAAAACCAAGTCAAAGCCAAGTCAAATACTGATGTTTGTGTCAAATGGGCCACTGGATCTTGATCTTCTTTTATATTTTTTTGAGACTTAGAGGGTCTGCCATGTTTTACAGAGTTCTTCCTTCCTCTGGAGGAATTATCATTTAAGAATAACCAAATCCCCCATTTGACCGATGAAACCACTATCCTAGTATCATAATTCTAAAGATACAAATGCATAACCTCATGATAGACAGCTAGAGCAGTCATTACTAGCAGATTTGGTTACCCGTGAATTTTCTCAATTGTCTGTATTCATTTCCTAGACATATATGAGACTAATGCCTTTGCCCTCTCTCATGGAACTTTATTTATAAAACAAAATGAAACTGGCAGGATTATCAAGTCACAGATTTCAATTAAGCCTTCCCTTTTTTTTTTTTTTCAGGGAAAGCAGAAGTGCATGTTCATTTATGATATGTCTCAGTTTTTGCTCATGTACTCCATTCTGCTAATAAATAATAAATAAATACAGTAAGGATTGAGTATCTTCAGTTTAGTTGTAGGTGTAACTGCAATTGGAGATGGTAGCATTAATAGTCAGGGGATAATTCTGGAGAAAAATGGATACCTTAGAAGCTGTTTTTATGGAAACATGTTAGTTGCTTCAGATGTCCAAGAACAGCTGAAATGCCTGCATGAAACTCACCTTCACTACAGTGTTTGAATGTGTCAGGAACATACAGGTCAGTAGGACAGGTGTCAGCTTTCTGGATAGGAAACATTGTACATCTTATGGGAGCAAGAGAGGTGACCCAACCTGTACACTGGTGGAATAAGGCATCCCATGGGTCCTGCTTTCTTAAGTTCCATCTGCCAGTGTTATATTTCAGGTGAAAGTTCTTTTACTTGGTTTCATTATATATTAATATCTCTATGCATAAACTTTTCTATAGGACTTCTAGACATGCATGCACACATACACAGAAAGACTTATGAGCCAAATAAACCCAAAAAACCTTACACCCTACTCAAAGCTATCTTTCTCTTGGGTGTATACCAAGAAATCTCTGCCAAAAAAAAAAAAAAAACCAAAAAAACATATTCAATGTTAGAGTTAATATAATCAAAGGCAAAATTCCAAGATCTGCATGTGAACACAGTAATACATCAGATTAAAAAAGAGAGATTAATATCTTATTATGAAAATTATTTTCCATACTATTCACAATAAATGCAAGACACTGACCACACTGCAAAGCCATTTAAGATTTAGATTACATGTGACAGACAATCTGGGGAATGAAACTATACACTACTGCATTCCCTGATTTGTGGGGAAGCAATCACTTTGTAGATGAGACTTCCCAAGAAATGCTACTGCCCATGTGGAAAGGAGCAAGTGAAAAAGAGAGATACTGAGAGTCTGCATATCCAAATCATCGCATCTGCTATGCCAATGCATTTCTGTCAGCATCAGCATCATTTTATCTCAAAGGTTCAGTGTTGTTCTGTGGAAAACGGTAGGGGCTATGACTTTTCTAGCAGCAAAACTGGTGTCCTGAGTGGGTAAAGGTGTGGGGTAGAAACAAAGACCTACAAGACTAAGATCACACAAAAGCTGATAAATAGGAGCAGCTGTAAATAGGAGCTCAAGGACAAGCTGGATTTATGCCCATTAGTGCTGCAAGTGACAGAAAACCACAAAAATTGAAATGATGGATTTCATATTGGGTCAATTTTCTTATTTATTTTTAAACTTAAAACTTCAGTCGTTCAAGAGTTTGGTAATTAATGGAATGTTTGGATTACTTCTCCACAGACAGCTCTTTCCTGGTGCACTAACTGTAACTATATTAAGCCAAGTATTGCACATTTCTTTGAGTTTTAATGAGAGAAAAGCATGGGTGAGAGGCAACCCGTACTAGTACTTAAGTTCCTACATCACAGTATGTGACATGTTCTCACATTCTCCTAAAACCAAAAGGAGTCAGGAGTTTTCCCTCAGTTTATCTGTTTGCAAATGTTTGCAATGCATAAGGAATTGTTCTGGAAATTATTACAAAAAAAATTAAGCCCATAGCATGTGAGGGGTTTTAATAATGTCAACTAGGACTGCTCAGTTTTTAATAAAAAGCTCCTATTTCTTGGTGCCTTTAAAGTGAAGTTTGGCTTTCCAGTTTCCTTTTTACCCACTGCTATTTATGAATTTGATGTGGTAGTTGGTTTGACAGATGATAAGACTGCTTGCAACTTACTCATGTTTGGATTCCTATCTTAAAACGTCTATCCTTTTTTTAAGCACTAACCTCATCTTTTTTTTAGTGAAAGCAGAAATATTCTAGCTTTATTTCCTTTAATTAATCTTCCTTAAACATATAGCATCAATGGAATCATTGTAAATGACCTCTAAACTCTCTGTATATATTAAGGCCTCAAGCTAATGTGTTTTAAATTTAGTTACATTTTTTCTATTAAAAGTATGACTATTGTAAAATTACTTTAAATTATTCTACGTACTGCTGGAGGACTGTGCATGTGCGTGTACGCATGGGAACAGTGGGGCCAAGGACAGAGACAGAATTGCGTATTTCTCATCCAAAGGAGAATACAGACAGTGAGAAAGATGTAGCACGGTATGTTCTTGTCAGAGATCACACACAAACTGCCTAAAACACAGCTTATGGTCCTCCCACAATGGGATATTTTTACTACCCTTAATGACGCGAGGCAGGTGTTTACAGTTATGATGTATGTCCGTCTAAAGTTGGAATTCAGCACACACACAAAATAGCAATGCTTGACGCACTAGACCATGACATACTGTACGCACTGCAATTAAAATAAACTCTACTCCTGATCTTTTATTTTTTTTGCTTATGAGGAAACAAGAAAAGCTATGAAGATTCATTCTGGTTTGTGAAAAGCTGCACACTATTCTGAGAAGTGTAAAAAAATAATTTGCGGAATGAACTAAAATTCTCTTATCCACCTTTTTAGCCTTGGCTCACTCTTTGCCAGGTGATTTCAGCGAAGGAGGAAGGAAGGGAGCTTTCCATCTGTTGAGTTGTTAGGATTCTAAACATATTCCTGAGTTAATTTTGACTCCTTAAAGTGTGAGATAAGTTAATATACTCTAAACCAATGTATCATGTCAATCAACAGTGCTTTTCTCAATATGAGCCCACGCACTTCCGCCGTCTGCTTACAGGCTCTAGAGGCTTCTAGCTCTAAAACTATGCTTCTCTTAAGAAATGAAATGTTGAAGTGGTATCAACAAATCATGGATGTCTCTAATATAATTAACATGAATAGTGTGAATGGGAATAGAGGGGTTGACGCTGTTTGTTCCCTTTGTGTTTATGTAGCATTTTTCCTAAATACTTGCAAACATTCAGAAATACAAAACACCTTATTAAAAAAACAAAAGTGGAAAGGAAAACATATTGTAAAGAAACATTACCTATTTATAAAATAGCTACATCCCAACAGTAACAATAAGTAAATATGATTTACTTAAATAGATACATCCCAAAATATCTTTTTTCTGCATCCTTCCAGACTTTTTGAATCCTGCATGGAAGTCTGTGAAGTATATTAACTTTGCCAGAGGCTATAAATCCAGAATATTTGGAACATTATATCGTCTTCTGGTCGAAATATATGAACAAATTTACTAAGTCTAGGCCTGTTTCAGTGCAATGTATTTTCCTAAGGAACTGAAGATCAGAGTGTGCACACAATAATTGGCTCTGTGTTATGCTTTAAGAACCTAGAAGTTTGCAGGAAGCTGGAAGTTGAGTCTGGACCATCAGGTTTAGTCAGTAATTCAGAAAATATAGTCCATTAATTTGCCTAATCCCATCATATATTTGTTTCTTCAACACCCTGTAGTAATGTGTTCTACAAGTATAAATTGTGGAAAAATCAATTTCCTTCATTGACTATAAATTTATTTACAAGCTAAAATTTTTGTTAAGTATATCAGTTTGTATATTTGCACATCCCCTTATTATCTCTATTCCAAGCTGCAAGAAAATAATTCAGTTCACATCACAGTCTATATGAAAGATATCCATGCTTTTGATCTATCAAGGACTTTCTAGTTTTACTAGATTCTTTTTTAAAATTAATCAACAAAAATTGCACAGTGTATTCAAAATTTAAATTTACACAATTACATAACTTTACAAATAGATTCATCCAGCACCACAAATTAATTTCCTGATTTGTTTTAAATTCCTCTGCTAATAATAACTAACATTCGATTTGCCTTTTTACCAGTGTTGAAAACTGAGGTAATTTTTCAGAGAAATATTTGTAATTATTCCCAGCAGGAATTACCCGAGACTCTCTAGAAAGGAACCAGGAAGTGAATATTAGTAACCACAGCATCACACCATAGAACATCTAGTTTATTAACTGAAGTGTCAGCTGAAGTATTCAAACAGCTGAAGAAAAACAATACTCTCTACTAAATATTGGTCTCTCACTTGTCCTCTCCCTGTGTGTTAGCAAAAAAAGTGAAAAAGCAAGAGCAAAACCACCACTGCTCCCATCACCTACCTAGCTCACCCCACTCTTCCCCCCCAGAAAAACAAGCAACCCTAAAACTAATTTCAATATGAGCCTCTGATGCAACAACATCTTGGGGACATTCTAACTTCCAGGATGAGTCACATCCCTGTGACTCAGAATCAATAGTAATTTTAATGTGAAAAAAAAAAAAATATATATATATATATATTTTAGTTTGCATCCTGTTCCAGTAGATACTGTCTCATGGTTTTACCAGTAGAATGAACAGAAGCTCAACTGCCTTGATAAAATGATCATGGGAGAGAACTTTCCCCCATGGAATTTATGGATTTTTGAAACTGTGGAAGTTCATCCTAACAGAATATACCCAAAGATCAATGGACTCCATACTGCCACCAAGAAAATAGTGTAGTTTCTTTCTTATTTTGATTAAAATGAAACAGTACCCTAAAATAACTGGAAATAATCATACAAGGTGTTTTTTTGTTCCTTTTTGTTCTTTTCCACTAAACATTTATCTCTAAAATGTCAGATTGTCATCTGTTTAACATAACATGTATATAAGGAAAAAGTTGTGTCCAGGTACCCTTTCTGTCTAACACTTATTTTCCCACCATTGCAAATGCTATGCAAAAAATCTTGTATTTTCTCTTGTGCATTTAGTATGAGACCAAAAGCCAGATATCAAAGCATGCAAATCTGTGTTCCTGTTTTCTATCTTGTAGCAAGCAGAATATCATTTCAGGTTTTGAAACGGTCACTGTCTTCTGCTTTCACAAACACAATACAAGAAATTTCAACATACACCCCAGAGAAAGGGGTTCCAACAGGTTGGATTCCTGTTGGAAAGAAGCCAGTATGAAGTTGATAGTGGTGACTGGCTAACCCTAATTATTATCAGTCTGAAACTGAGGGATGAAAAGGAAATGCACGCTACTGGAACTCAGAAAGAAACAAATCCTTACTAATACTGTTTCCAGGGACATCTGAAAATTGGGGTTTTTATAGAATCAAGACACATTATTTGGAATTCCTTTATTTAGCACTTTAGAATTTTATTTTGCTTATATTTATTAAAAATTGAGAGATATATACATACATAAATGTATTAACAGAAAATACTGTGTCTTTATTTTGATAAAGAGAACTAAGCATAGGAATGTGACCTAAATACAGGTGTTTAATAACAAAATAATAATAATAGTAATAATAATGGTGGCAATAAAAATGGTAAGAGGCGGGAGGAAACAAAATCCTCCCAAGAACAAAATCTCTTCCATCCACAGATTATTGCACCAAACACACCAAGAATCTTTAAAGATATCAAGGAGAACATGAGCCTGTTCAGCTGACAATTTCTTAGACTGGAGACCTTCCAGATGTCCAAAAGCTGCTGCATTTTGTCTGTGCTAGGAAGGAAATGCCAGAGGAGAAAGGCTGTGGTGCAAGACATACATCACTACCACAGTGATGCACTCCTAGCTGAGGAGATTCAAGAGGTACACACCCAACATTTCATCCCCAACAGCTAATCTAGCCTCAGGGGGTCCTTGAGCAGTGCAGGGACTTGGATTAGCTCCTTCACACAACTGTAAAACTTCACGGCCCAGAAAATGTTGAATGACAGAGAAGTGAATTTCAATCCCACAAATGTCCCTATAAAAAGAATCATCCAGGGATCTGGAGGATTTCAGTTTCTTCACAGCCACCCTGGAGTGACAAGGGAAACCAAGGGGACCTTTTCATATTTCAGATGCCGAGTATGACCCAGATTCCTTTACAAGGAGCCATCAGGCCAGATTTCATTGGCTTCAGCCTTCAAATTCAGGGAGGCAAACTAGGAATTCAGTAAACATCAGGTGGAAGAGATACAGAAATCAAATGATGCAACCCATCACAATATTGCTTTTGTTGTGGTTGCATTTTTGTGGTAAACCATAACTCTTAGAACTCCCATGCGTAGCTCACCAACAGTTTTTGCCCTTTTGTACAATAGTTTCTTAATTTGTCTCATGCAAAACTCATTATAAAATGAAAACTGGTATTATAATACCTTCATCTGGAAGTTCAGGGTGATGTAAACTGAGGTCAAGAAGGGAGAAAGCTCTACCTGTCAATTATATCTAGCAGCCTGTTTCTTGGCTTTCTGAAAACTATTATGTACATATACATATAATAGTATTTAAAAAAATATATATATATTATATGTCCTAAAGGCATTTCCATTACCTATAATCTACTGCAAATATCATGTACTCTGTTAAACTCATAAATTTTGAGGAAGGCTTTGGTTCTCAACTATCCCTAGCTGCATGATACAGACGTTTTTCTGACTAAAAACAATTCTGATCATTTATGCTCACAAATTTTCCCCTTACCATTGAGTTCTGTGTTTCTCTCATTCATATTTAAATATGCTTTGCCACAAGCAGAGAGAGCAAACAAACAACAACAACAAAAAAACTTTAACCATTTAAATAAAGCCTCATAAAAATAACTTCAATTATTTTTTAATAGGAAAACACTAACACTGATATTCCGTCTCCCTTTCTCACATACACAGAGCACGTCTCTTAAAGCAATATCATTGGAAAATAAAATTTTAGAAGTCTATCAAGGACAAAAAGAATCAGAAAATTTTCATAATCCGACAATTATTTTAAGGTGTTTAAAGAACTCTAGACATAGTCTTTCCTGTAAAATTTTTAAATTCAAGCAGTGATGTTACAAATGTTTTTAATTTTTCATAGTGTCTTGCTGTAAGAATTCTACATGTGATTCCTCAAAACCTGAAATACTTTGCAAACTGAAAAGCAGGATCAGAAAATAAACAGTAAACTGATCCATTTATGGACTAAAGAAAAATAAAACATCATAGCAATAATAGAAATAAAACCCAAAGCTACATTAAAATTAAATGCACCTAATGGTTATAAATGGAGTTCCTACCTTCAAGAACACCAGCATAAACAGTAGATGTAAGCATATAGAATAAATATTCTCTCAAATACAGTATGTGAGTTATTCACAGCCTAAATTCCCTTACTTATTTCAAATTAAATCTAGGAAATGCCATTGAAATTAATAAAAGGCTGATCACAGACAGCAAAAACCAGGCCTAGTACATAACATTAAGAAATGCATAAGATCGTTCCAAAATTATATGATTGTCAAGCAAACCAAAGCAACAGTGTAAGTTCAAACATAAATTTCCTTGAATTTAATAGTGTATATGAGGCATTCAAACCACCGAAGAGAGCACCTGACTCTGACACATTCTCTCAGATAGAGTTGGTTGTGAGTTTCTTTTTGTAGTAAAAATTCTATTGCTCAGCTTTGCATTTGAACATGGACATTCATCTGATTTTGTTGTCATTTGTCCATTTTTTTTTAATTAATAATTAAAATTTCCCAAACAACTTACAATCTCAAAAGAGCTCAACATATTTCTTCTTTGCCTTTAAATATAAGTATTTTCTATTCCATTGACTTCAAAGGATGACAAATTAAAGATTAATACAGTGATGGACTATTTGATATTCACTATTTTTAGTTGCATGCATATAAGTTCAAAGGTGATAATCTTTGCTTTTGAAATCTAAGCACTTGAGAATTTCTGAAAGAAAATTAGAGCAATTATTACATTATCTTCCAGCACTCAGGCATAGAAGGAGCAGAGTTTATTAAAGAAGAGACTCAGTATAGTATTAATTCATTTTAATTTAACATTGTAGGACTCGCGCTATGTGCAATATTAGCAAATTACATATAATTATCTTTTGCTTATCTATAAAAAATGTGCATAAACTAAGATAAGAGATCAACCCAATCTATTAAAACAAATAAACAGGTTACTTAGAGTGTCTTTCAGATGCATCCGTGACATAGTTTAATGTGTTTTCATCAAGTAATCCACCAGCACCTTGAATCAAGGGAGAAATAATCCTACAACCATAATCGATTTAATTCCTGAAGTTTTGGAAGTGATTAACTACCAGATCATTCAACTCATTCACAGGAAAGGAATTCCAACAAAATCCTGTTGCTCTCAACATGTTTACATATGTAATTGGACTTTAACTAGAGAAACCTGAAATCTCCTTTGAAATTCACACTAGTCACCAACAGAAATTTGGCTTCCCAGTGTAGGCAGGGAATGTAAATAAAGTAAATATAAATGTAAATGTAAATGAATGTAAGTAAATGTAAATAAAATTCACCATTTTCTGAAACGCAGCTCTTATGGGCTGACAGGTGCTCTCTGACTTCTGTTAATGGCTGGAAAACTGTAACATAATCATCACTGAATTTTGGCCAACAGTGGAAAAAAAATTAAGGGAAATAAAAGAAAAATATTAGAAAAGTAAAAACGTGACAGTAATTCTGAAGACTAAGCTGCCCTACCAGTTGGCTGTCTCTGGTACTATTGTTTTAAGGTCATATCACCAGAGGTTGCATTTTATAAAAGAATATTTGATGCTATAGAAATGAATTTTACTCTTCTTTAGCAAATTATTAACATCGGCTGTTTGCATCACAATGGGATAAGTATCTTTGTTACTTTGTTACTAAAAATGTCTTGATTTAAACAATTATTTCAGTGACCACAGGTTACACCAAGAGTTGGTCTATCTGATGAGGCCAAGTTGACACAGTGAGAAAAAAATTTCATAGCACTGTTATTATATCCAAATATCCCTGGAGAACAGACAGGTGATCTCTATAAAATTAAAGGGTTTTTTAGCCCTCAAATACGTGCTCTGGTAAGACTACAGCGGATGATGGAAAAATCTCACTCATTCCTTAGGGTAGAACTCAGAATAGATGAGACATTTCTTTGACAGATTCACTCAGGCAGTGCAGCCATCAGCTTACTCCCTGTGAACCACCCAGCTCCTACTATACCACAGAGCATATGCCAAGAAAATATAATTACACTCCATCAAATCCTAAGGCTAATCTAAAAATCACACATAAAAGGGGTAGAGTTAGTAGAACAGAGCAATCAATAAACATTAAGAGGTGAGAGCTGTAGGATAGGTCCAGGACTTGGTGAATGACCTTTTTACTAGAATGTCTTTCACAGGCTCTGTAGACGATGCAAAATAAACAGCAATTTAAGATGTGGCTCTCTTGCACTTAAATGAAGGAAAGGGAAACCTGGAACTAAGTAGAAGAGTAGTCATTTATCCCAGGCATTTTGATACAAGTCCCCTTAGCTCTGAGACCAGAGATGAAGATTAGATAAATAGTATGTTTGTGCTATTTTATTAAAGATTTTCTACAATGCTTTGTTCCAACTATTAAATGAGGGGACCCTAAGAAATCCATACCAGTGATATTGGACCAGGAGCCATGTAAACTAGCTGGGCCTGTACTGCATTAAACTCTTATCTAGAGTTAGACCTCAATTACACACTCTCTAAAGCAGGAGGGAAAAAAAATTAATTAAATTTCATCATGAAAAGGTAAGACAAACATTTGAATACTTCAGGGGCCCACAGTCTTACTTCTGCAACCTTATAGTGAGGCACATCCAGTTCATAGTTGGCTCTTAAACACCACTTGGCTGGGTTAAATCTCTAGGAAAAGGTTTCTTTGCTGCGAAATTTGTCACATAAATTTTGAACAGTTATCAGTAGATTCAAATAATATAAAATTCTCCTAGTTAGTTCAATCTCAGTATTGCTATAAAAGTATTTATATATATATATATAGGTGAACGTTTATAGTTCTCTCTTATAATGTCTCTCTTTAACAAATCCCTTCATGATAACATCTTTAAATTATTGTTCCAAGCTTCCTTAGATTTAAGTGGCAATCTCAAGAATAGCACATCTGTTCCCCTATTTTAGACAATTGCATTAAAAAAAAATGTGAAGTGTCTGTTTACTCCAGCATTTTTCATGAGACATCTGATATTTTTATAACCATAATTCTCACAAACTTGACATCATTTCTTTTAGAACTTCAGTCTAGTATAAAAGTAACTGATCCATTAACTACTGGAACATTTTCTGTGCTACAAATATATATCAAGAAGCCAAAATACTTCTGAAATATAGATATTTTTGAGAAAATACATATTGCTATACTAAAATTATCATTCTACCTGTGTGCATTTGCTCATATGATCCCAACACTGACAGGGAACTGTTTGAGAGAACACTGAATGAATAACAGACTCGTGGGTTTCCCAGTGTGATTTCCAGCTATCTAGTGAGAAAACTCAGAATCTATTTTTATGATCAGTATTGATCTTTACTGCAGTAAAGATTACCCTCTGATTTCCAAAAATATCCAGTATGTGTGGAAGTAAACTGAAAAGCTCAAAATCCTCATTAATAATATCATAGCAAAGCTTATTTTCTTTTCCTATTGAAAAGAAAATAAGTACTATACCCTGTAAACGCTTCTTCTACCTATTGGTCAAATAATAGCTACAGTTTTTAAATTTAACACAGCATGTATTTGGAACATCTTATTTGTGACAGCCATTCTATTCTACTATGAACCAGCTGGTGATTGTATGTTTCCATGCATTAATCTTAACTACTTCTTAAAAGTTCTCTTACTATGTGCTGTATGGATTCACGACATTTTTACCCATCACTCATCTCACTCAAGTAATTCTGTTTTTAATCTGTTTGAATGAAGGAAGAAACATACTTTAAAAAGAGATGCTTGGTTAAAATGTGTGTTTGCTTAGCTTTTGGGGAAAGAGCACCTATTGACACAACTACATCTCCCTGCACTTCAAAAATAAATATAAGAGTAAATGTGACCAAGGTAAGCTAAAACTAACATACTCTTCTTCAAAGACAAAGAGCCAAAACCAACTTTAAAATAGTACAGGTCTCCACCTCTTATTAGAACCCTAAAAAGCACCTACATGGACCAGTGTTCATAAGAAAGATAGTACCTAGAGAATACAAGAAACACACGACAGTGAAGTTTCCAAATAGGAGCATAGTGAATAGAGGAACAGTGAATAATGACTTGGACAGCAATGGAAGGAAATGTGTTGGATTTTTGTTCCCTGTCCGGGCAAGACTCACTAGATGGCACTGTGACACATGCAGAGAAGGCGCTGGAGGGTTGTTACCCTCAGTGCACGAGCAAGGTTACACTTTGCGGGGAAAGGAAAACTGCATTTTTGCAGTTCCTTGTTGGCATTTGTCTTTCTGGGATGCTTGCTGAACTGTAAATGCTTTAAGGTGTTACTAGTTTAAGCAGATAGGCTCACTGGGAATAGCAATATTCTTTAGGTAGAACATCTGAGAACATCTGAGTACAGACATTGTCTGAATGGTTTAAATTGGACAAGCGGCATCAAGAATATACCAAGCATTATTTTCTATTCAAGTACAAGGTTCTTAAACCAGGTACTGTACTTACTTTTCAAATTTTTCACGTGGTATATATTTTTTTTTTACTTACATTCTATTTCAGCTATGTTAACATCCACAGGTAATTTTTGAGACCCTTATTTGCTTGTCTGGCCAATGATAGGTAGGAACTGCCAAGAAATTCAGAATTCAAATTCAGCAGTTATGATAACATTTCTATGGGACAGCCCAACAGAGTGTTCATCCCCAAGGCTTTCACATTGCAAAGCTGACATTGTGGAGCCTGACTTTTTTCCAGCATACCAAGATGCTTCACATGGTCTCTTCTCCCATGAGAGAATGTAGTGGAGAGAATATGAAGCACATCATCTTTACAGTTCCTTGAATCACTGCTTTAGACTGATATAAATAGACAGATGCAAGCACGTTTTAAAGGTACAGACCACATTATTATTAAAGCAGACAAAAATTATGACAAGCGTTCTAAAAATGAATAGAAGCTGGATAAAGCATCATAACACAAACTTGCCTATATTAAGGAGCACCAAAATCACTGTCTGTGAGGCTGAGGAGGTGGGGGAAGTGTTCTGGCAGAAAGAGCTATTATAAGGAAAATGACAATGTCAATTAAAATGGATCTATTACCTGGCACAAAGTATAGACCATTGCCAAGAATAACAATTGCAGAAATATTGAATAAGCTGCTTATTTATATGCAACTAAATGGTTTGGAAAAAGAGGAACAGTCTTTGACTCCACTCTGTTTTCCTTTGTTTAAATAGATTGCTCTGTTGGTATTAGTTCTGTTTTCACAAAGCGTAAGAACTTTAAACAGATGAGACCCTGTATCACTAGAGATGCTTGAGTCCCCGATTACACTAACCCCTGGGGAACCTCTACATGTTGAAAGAGAACCAGGAATCTGAGTAGGCTGCACACTGCATAATTTTGAGCTCTGTCCGTATAGGTAAGACTGAAAAAAACAATAATTTATATAAGTTTGAATGTGTACATTTTTAACATGTTCACCAGAATTGTCAGGGCTCACACTTTGAGTAGAAGGCAAACACATTTGGTAGAAGGCTCATATCATCTGTCTACCTCATTTGAGGTTACAGAATTTTGTATAAAGAGAGATCTGCTTGGTCACCTGAACACCCTTTTTCTTCCTATCTCTTCCATTGTTATTAATTGTCCAAAACGGTACCATTTTCCATGATGATGATGAAAATGGAAAGCATTTTTTCATAAGTGATAAAGAAGAAAATAACAAACCTTCTTTGACAATTGCAGAAAAAAAACTGGAAGAAAAAATGAGCATCAAAGCTTAGGTAAATGTTTTGAAAAAAATTTGAGGACTATAATCACATTTCCAAGCTTACTGAGAAATTCCTAAGTTTATTAGTATAAATTACTTTGTAGCTTCAACTCATAGCAGACTTTTTGACTTTGTAGACCACATTCCACCCAGGAAAATTAGAGAATTTGAACTTCCATTAAAATTGAGTTCTAATATAAAAGACACAGAAGACATTTCAAGATGTCGATTAGAGGAAAGAAACATTATTGTGATATTGCAGTCCAGTCACAACCACTCTAAACTATTATTGTAGCTAAATAAACACACTCTTTTTTTAAAAAAAATATTTGATTTCCCATTTTCCAAATATTTTGTTGTTTGTGGTTTTTTTTTCAATGGTAATCCCGTTCTTCGTTTTTTTGTTGTTTTTTTTTTTTTTTAAATGGTAATCCTGATCTTCAAATAGATACCCATGAAATTCCTGATTCAATCACATTCACCTCTCAGTCATTGTCTTCTCAAACTGAACACCTGGTTTTCCCCCACAAACAGATCCAGATAATGACAAAAAAAAAAAAAAAAAAAAAAAAAAGGCAGGAGTGTAAATAAAAAGACCTCTTTGGAATTTGCTGTTGCTCCCAAAACAGCATCCCACATTACATACACAGTGGCTAGGCTCATCTTTGTTGGGGAATAGGAAGATAATGTCCATAGGAACACAGTGTAATGTAAGTCCTGATGTAACCCAAACAAGTAATTCCACTCCACAGCCTACAATGACAAAGAGCAACACAAATATCACTTCATACACCCCTGAGAGCTTTGACGAGTACATGGATTTGCTATTACGTGAACTCCTTCAAGAATAAAAATAAGAGCATCTAGGCTCTACATCAATTAGTTGATGTTTTCTCCTTTCCATAGGACAGGCCAGTGAATGCTGAGATGGTTAGAGGACATTCAGGATAGATTTAAAAAAGAGATCTTTTATTGCATGACATGAGGATCCAACACGGCTTTGCAAATTGCAAATATGCAAACAAATGGAGACATATAAACTGCTTTTAGCTTATTACTGAATCCAAGGTACTTAGAAACAGTCTGATTTCAAAGACCAAAAATTTCAAATCAGCTCCTTGAAACAAAAAGTTCTGAGGAAGGAAATACATGAAAGTTCTACTAAGTAAAGTGTATTTAAAACTACTTAACATTTTTGTGCCAAATTGTCCCTTTAATAAACACTTTGTAAGAAACAAACATGTAAATAGACAAATCCACAAGGAAAGTTGCTACATCTTAATTTGTTAGAATTAGATATCTAACAAAACATCTACAAAATTATCAAATTCTGTTGACTACAACTAATGCTTTTCTTAATATAAGATTGTGGATTTTTTTCTACCTTGCATAAACATTAAGACATTTGCCAGTACACGTAGTGTTTTTGATCAGTCAGAACACAACACATTGGTTCAAATATCACAGCAGCCTCTCCTTCGATCACCTACTTATAAAAAAAGAGCACATGTGGAAGGAAACCTTTGGCTTTTCTCAAACTTTTTTAACAATTCCATTTCCCTCTGTATAGTTCTTTTAAACTTAAACCCATGTAAGAGGGGAAAATGGGACAAACAGGCATTTCTTCCCCAAAATTGTGAGAAGAATCCTAAAAAGTGTGAGAAGAAGGAAATCTATCACCTTTAACTGGCATAAACTGAGTTAAGCTGCTGGCACTGAAATCAGAAACAAGATTACAAGATTTATTTTTAATACCTGTTGGAAAAAAGGTACAGGTAGCTCAAAACACTGCTCTAACTGGGTACAAGTAACAGAAGATAACACTTCAGGAAGACAAAAAAATTTTAAAGATTCTCCCTAATAAATAACCTTTAAAAGGTTACCTATGAAGCGTCCAGGGCAGGTAACTGGCTCATGACATACCCTTGGGCCATTTCAGCCACTAATTGGTCGGTGAGTCATGCTTTGTTTCTCTTTGTTGCTGTAAACACAGTATATGTGGAAAAGATATATCTGCTGGAATTCCCTGTTGAGAGTACAGGAGGGAGAGGAGCTGGGAGAAGGCCCTTTCCTTCCCAACAGTGCACCTAAAGGAGAGTGTGCACCAAAAGAAACATTTCCTTTTGCATTTATTCTGAAGTGCTTGTAACAACTTTTATTTAGTTCACTAAAAAAAGAAAAAAAAAAAAAAAGGTTATGAGGCTAGGAGGCTGGGAAGAGTAAAAAAAAAAGAAAGAACTGTTTGTTAACTACCATATCCTGTAGGCTATTCACAAGAGTAGCTACTTTAGTTGTCCAAAGACAACAGATACCAATCATAAGTGAAATGCAAGTAGAAGTGAATGACCAAATCTGTCTGGTTTGGGGGTGTGTTAAGGAATAACATTCAGAAAGGCAATATAAATAGTTTGTATGAACTGTCATAGCACTTTTGATATCAACTAAAATACAGTAGTTTTCCCAGATTAATAAACTCTTCAACTGCTACCATTTGGGTGCAAAAGTGCTCCACTACAAGTTTGTAAGCTACATTAACACTGGCCCAAAAGGCCAGTGCCAGTGAGGAAAAGTTGTTGCAATGCAAGATCAGTTGCTATAACCTTATACTCATATCTTCAAGTCCCAACAGATGAAAAATCAGAAAGCCTTCCAAATTCATCTCACCAACCAGCATCAGTCATCACAAACCTGCCATAATTCAGTAATTTTTTATGGAAACCATGAAACCTGACAATACAGAAGGTGTATAGTATAGAAAACAAATGTACACTAGTTTGCGTATGAAATTTCTTGACACCTCCCTGCACATTTTGCCTAAAATGTTTAGAATTCTCTAATCAAAAAGCATTGTAAAAAAAAAAAAAAAAAAAAACTCATCCAAAGATATACAGACATGGTCTGTGTTGCAAATGAATGTTTTAAGGTTGCTTAAAGAAACACCACCAAAGGGTTCACCAAAAGCAGATTTAATACAAAAATGAAGGCATGACAAAATTTGTTGGCAAGGTTTAGTCTACCACTTATAGATGGGTAAAGCACACAGAGAAAAGACTAACTAAAAATAATCAATCTAAAACTAGAATCAACCAAAAAAATTTTCTGTGTGAAGGCTTCCCCTGATTGCCACAAGTTTTCAAATATTATGGAGAGTGGCTTGGCAGCTACATCAGACAATTCCTTCAGGAGCCTGGTGTCGTCCCTGCATTTCTTGCTTTCAAGTGTTTGAGTCTTTGTAGCAGCTTCTCACGCTGCTTCATGTAAACAATATTGTATTCTTAGAATTTATCGGTATGTTTTGCATTCTTGTTCTCTGAGAGAGAACTTGACTGATGGTCATATTGACCAATGGAGTCAGGAGGTTGTAACCTCTTTGGGCCAATCTTGGCCCTCTGTACAAAATGTATATAAGCCTTTGGAGTCAGATAATAAGAGAGCTTTCCATGATTCACCAAGCTGCTGCCTGCTGTCCTCTGTGAGGGTCCACACCACGTCTCAACGTGTTGCCCCTCTAAGGGCAGGGGTAACAGCCTGGGATGCATTTCACTGTTTCCCACAAACTTGTGCACATTCAGATTCCTTAGGTGGTCACCTGAAGATCCCTGATCTTCACTTAGAGTGTGAGAGCCTTTGCTCTCCCAGTCCCCATCTGTTGTCCATCCACCCAAGAGGTGTGGGAAGAGAGGTTGCCATTGAAGACTGTTGTAATATGTTGTAAAATACCTTAGCCTTTTGCACATCCATTGTTACCTCTTCACCAGCACTCTTTATCAGAGGAGATACGTCTTCTTGGACCATTCTTTTCTAATTAACATTCCTGCAGAAGCCCTTCTTGTATTCTTTGCATCCCTTGCAGGTTCAGTTCCAGTTTTGCCTTGGCCTCATTCTCTCCCTACACAATCATACTTCTCTACATTCTTCCCAGGTCACTTGTCCGAGTTTCCACTGCTTGTGTGTTTGCTTCTTGCCCTTTAGTTTGACCAGCATTTCTCTACTCAACTACACCTTCTTGCCTTGCTTGCCCAACTTCTTGCTCCTAGGAATTGCTAGCTCTTGCACTCCATGGAAGGCTTTAAAGATTTGCCAGCTCTGTTCAGCTTCCTTTTACCCAAGGGCAGTCTTCCAGAGAATCCTTCTGACAATCTCCCTGGAAAGCTGGAAGTCTGTCTTCCTAAATTTCAAGAGCCTGCCTTTACACCTTACCTGACCTGCATTCCTCAAGACTGCAAACTCCCCCAACGCGTGATCACTGCAAGCTACCTCCTTGACATCCTCTAGCTCACTTATGTTGGTGACCATCAAATTTAGTGTTGTATTCCCTCTGTTAGAGCCATCATTTGGCTTAAGAAATTATCCCCCACACCTCTCAGAAGTCTCCTGGATTGCCTACAGCTTGCCATGCTACTTCTGCAGGAGATTAAGGGGGGCTGAAGGCCCCAAGCAGGGAACAGGCCTCTGAGCAGGATGCTTCTTGTAGCTGGAGCAGGAAGGCTTCATCAACAGGCTGCCCTTCGTCAGGCGGCTGTAGTAGACCCCAAATACAAAGTTGCCTTTCTGCCTGTCTCTGATTTTTACCCACAGGATTTCTACCTGCTCAAGGCTGTTCTTCAGAGACAGCTCTTCAGGCTTAATCCCTGTCTTGATGTAGAGGGCAACCTCTTCCTATGTATAATATGCCTATGATATATAGGCATATAGTAATGCCTATAGCCACTAATAGCCATGCTCCTGTCATGAAGGGAATATAGAAGAGCAAAGTTTGTAGTGCCTTTGCTACAGCATATTCACAGTTGCATGCACACAGATCTAAAGACTACATACAAGGTATATGCTCATGAAAAATTCCCCTCAAATTCAGTGAAATATTCACATCAAATGGCTTTGCATCTTCTCAACAGGTGAAGGGTTGATCCTGGAGGACTGAGGTATCCACCCAGAATCTGTCACTGGTTCAGTGTCAGTGGTTCTCCAACTACAGCAAAATTGGGGTTGGCTGGCTCTGACAGGTGCTCAGAGGGAGGTGCTGATCACAGCCAGCTGTGGTCCAGGAGGGCTCAAAGGGTCCCTCTTAGGACTGCTGTTTATAGGGCCACAAGAGAGGGGGCTTTAGCCATAGTATTACTCCACTCTGGCCCAAATTCGGGTTGGTAACTTTCTTTGGAAGTTTGATATCAAAAATGTTATTCCACATGGGTTGTTTTTCAGGGAGAAAAAAAAAAAAAAAAAAAAAAAAAAAAAAAAAAAAAAAAAAAAAAGAGCAGGAGCTCTTTAGACAGTGCTAGTCTTGGAAACAGAGAGTGTTTCCAAAAAGCTCCAGAGGAGCTCAGCTCATGTTCTGCTCCTCAAGGCTGAGGGCTGAGGCCTAACAAACATTTCTCAGATCCTAGTGTGGCCTGGAGGGGGGGAGGCACTACCACAGGCAGTAATTTGAGTAAAACCTCCAAAATAACCACTTGAAACTAAACTACTTGTATATACAAACAGAAAACATACCCCCCATTTAATTCCCTTCTATTTACAGAAGTCATAAATCCCAGTTTCCTAGTAAAGGGAAAACCCTTTACCTAAGATTTACATAACCTTACATTAGATATGCAGTGTAACAGTAGCCATCTAAGACATATCAGGGCTTGGAATGTGACCATGTGTGGATTTATGAATAATATGTTTAGGGACATCAAGAACTAAAGGAAAATGTAAACAGTAATTAACAGATCATTGATCCACTTGAAGCTCAGATTTTATGTGAATAATTTCAGAGAAATTTAAGGAAAATAGCAGACAACAACAAGCATTACTGCAGAGTGACAATGATTAAGAATAATACTACACTTGCCTTAAAAATGTAATTAGGAAGGAGAATTCCACCAACTTCAGATAAATAGAAGAATGAAAGAAAGAAGGACCACTAAAAGAAGTTAAAGTCCTGAACAGAAAAAATATTGGAAATATGATTATTCATTGAACATATGAAAATCCAAGCCAACATCTGGAGAGGATGTACATGTCTTAAACAGAAGAGGAAACCTGAAAGCAAGAGCAAACAAGTGGCTAGAGATTTTGATATTCCAGGTGGAGAGAGAGAAACTGATTTCAAAGATAATTTGATTTGGAAATTGATAAAGGAGCCATTCCCATGAATGAAAAAAGAAAACCTCACTTTAGAGCTCCTCTACACCTTCATGAGAAATATAAAATTCTAATCTGGTCATTTAATTTACAGATATGAAGGTGTTAAGCGAAATAGTGAGAGTGAAATTGTAGAAGAGGAAAAAAAGGAGGGGAGTCTCTCTACTACTGCAATAAAATAAAATTTTAGAATAATGTTCAAATGAAAAGATGGAAGTCAAGTAATGACATTCAACCTACTTAGACATGCTGCAATCATCTACTCTTTAGAAACTTGGAGATGTAGAATATCATTGATGTTTAAGAGAGACACCACACAAGAACACACTATAGACAAAGTCTCATACATGAGAAAAAATTATAATAAAACTTGCTGTCCACCATCTTGTTTTATGGGTCTGTTGTTGTAATTCAGCTACCCTAGCATGATGATCCATTTCACTTGAGCATATCCATAGAGGTATAAACAATCTGCAATCTTATGAAGGCTTTTAAACTCTTATTTTTATCATCAAAGACTTTGACTCAACATGAGCAGAAAGGTTTTTAAATCCTTGTCCTTTATGCCAAAAGTATTTGCTGCTCCAGAGTAAGACTTTATTTAGCCCACCATATTGATATTAATTTTCAGTGCTGCAAGTAGGAATGTCAGTGTACATTAACACCTGATCTATAAAGAGAATGCTGAGATCTCACTGGAAGTATTAGTCACCGTGCCCTGGGAATGCAGTGTTTTTGTTTCTGTTCTTGGCTCAAATGTCTGAGCTAGACATGTCTCAATTCTTAATAAAAAATACACACAACATCTGATTAATTATCTAGAAACACTTCAGGATTAGAAACTTTCTCCAACTTATTTAGCAATTACTAACCTTCATGATATATTAATTCTTTTGGAAGGGTAAGAAGTCAACGCAATCTAACAAAAATAAAATTCCTTAAACCATGTATGCTTTACCTATATGCAAGTAACTTATTTTCCCTTTTTCTCTATCTCTTTTTTCCTAAGGGAACCCTTCAATAACTTTGCTTTTAACAAGAAGGTATTTTAGTTCAAGATTTGCACTGTCACTAACTTTACAGTTAACTGGAGATGTCATAGAGAAATCAATCTCATCTTGAATTTATTTTTTTTAGGTTCATAATTACAACAAATCACAGGATGATTTCTTAATCTTATAGATCATCACCTGGCTACTCCAGAGCTCTGTTCTACCATTCTAGATACAGCCCTAGGTATCATTTCATTGCCTAACCTACTCTGCTTCATTTGCTCTCACCTACAGCTACTTGTATCTCTCTATTGTAATACAACCATCAGAGTTTAACTTAATTTCCCCTTTTTATCCCATATTGTTCTTTTAGAACTTTACATCCAACCTGCTCAAAAATTTCTCAAGAATTCCCATCTCAGAATACATTGCTTCATAAATTCTGTATTTCTAACTATATTGGTATCCTTTTTTGTGTCCCCAGCCCTTTTTTGCTGGCTTTTTTTTGGTTCAAGTAGTGGTCAAAGTAGCATGTCCTCTACTTCCAAATAGATGTTTTGCTTAAATGGAAGAAAAATAGTAGAGGTGCTGTTTTCTATATTGCTGCAATTAGACAACTGCCACAGTTAACTCACCACTAACTCTTTAAGCATAAAGAGCACTTGTACTTATTTGCTGATGTTTATTTTATTGTATTAATTGCATAATAAATTGTTGAACACTTACACATGATCATATTGAACCCTAGGAAATAAAGGGAAAGAAACACGGCATAATTAAAGTCAAGGCAAATGAAAAATACAACATTAAACTAAGTTTTAATTGAAATAAAAAGCTGTGAAACCCTTTCTTTAGTGTTTTCAAATAGTTCTCTCTATTTAGATACCTGAAGCAGGATTTCTATTCTATACAATTAAAACATCTAAGCCAATTTTTATCATCAAAATATATGTGATTATATCATACAAACTTTCTGACCATGAAATTTATGACAGCTCCCCAAATAAAAAGCATCTACACATTCTTAAATTCTTCAGTATCTGAAATGTTTTCATTATCAAGAGATAAGAAAGGTGAATTCTCGGGAAAAAAAAAAAAGAAAATTTTAGGTTACCATAAATGTATTTTTAATATTATATTTCAAAAGGCTACAAAACTCAAGGTACCTCCTATCATCTAAAAAAGGAGACGCATAACAGACCAGGAAACAAAAAAAACTGTCACAAGAACACTCAGTCTCAATCAGCTTTCTGTTGGATGATATAATCTACATCTGTTACTTGTTGAACATGCATTTCTTGGGAATGTAAAAAAAGCCCCAGGTACTGTTAGAAGAGATTTTCTGTTTCATTAGGTCATTTGATAGGCTGAAGGTTCTCTCTCCATCTCTATGCTATCCAGGTGCTAGCAAAAAGCTACCTACGAGTACTAGGAAACCACAAACATACATTCCAAGTTATTAAATCTCACTTAAATCACACTGTGTAAACACACACACAAAAATATTTCACTTTCATTTAGTTAGTCTGAAGTACATTACATACCTCTCCTAGAAATTAGTTCAGATTTCGTATTAAGTCTCCTGGTACTTGCAATTTTAAGTTTGCATTTTCCCAGCCGCGGCAACACGAACTTAACATTCCTTCTTTTTGCCATGTTCAAGTAATACAGTAAGTGTGTGTGTGTGCATATATACACAAACCCAACCATTTCATAAACAGCATCATTTTTATAAATTCAGATGTATATTCACAACTGCAATATGGACATCACTTTAAAGATTCTTTCACTTCACATCTATGTCAGCATTCTGTGTGAAATGATGGAATAGCAGCCTTCAACCAGTTCCAGAGCTTAGGTTCCAACAGGTGAGGAGAAGCAAAATAAGAAAAACACACCATATTTACTTTGCAACTTAAAATATTTGGGGGGATCATTTTTCTTTCAGGATCTATTGTTCTTTCCATCATCTAACATTCATGGATTTTTTTAAATGAAAATATTTTTCAGATATTAAAAAAACCAAAAACAAACATAAAACAGGACTAAGGGAGTATAAAGACTTGAAGACTTTTAGGCCTCTGCATTCATGGAATTTTGAAGCAAACACATATATTTTAAATCTCAGAACACAACTTTGAGAGAGCAGTGAAAGAAATAATTCTTTCATTCATTAATTAACAAGAATACATTACAGGAGAGTGTTTGTTGACTGTTGATGACTGTTGATGAGCTTTGAGAAGTACATTTTCTGTACTAACAGACATCTGAAGTGGATTTCAGCCTATATTACAAGTTACATAGATCTTGTTTGGCAGTCAAAATTAATGACTTGTAAAACTACAACCAGAAATCTTACTTGTATTACGAAATTTTCCCTGAGTATTTGTCAATATTTGGTCCTTCAGGTATCTACAATTAAATCTCTGAGGCTTCCAAGTAATTTTAGATTCCCAGACCAACATCCCTTGGTTGCCAGACCAACATACATCTCCCATCCTCTAAAAAAGTCTCTACTGGACTCCTGAAGAATCTGCTACCCAGTATTCAGGCTAAAAAAATATTTATGTTGATGCTATAGCAGTGCTAAGAATACAATGTATCACAGAATTTCAGAGATATATAAAGTCACAACAATGCCTTTATGCCTTTTACAACATTTTACCTATATATCTCTCTGTCTTCTGTAAATTAAGAAACAAGGCAACATATCTGGTCAGTGGCATTCACACACAAACTAGGGGCAGCTTCGTAAGTCTCCAGAAGCATAATGAGACAGACCTACAAATTCTTGAATCAAGACAACAATAGACAATTTACCATTTATCTAGGATCTGTGAGAGAGGAAATACACATTAAGGGACAGCTGGCTGGACTATTCAGGAAGACTTTAAAGCAGCAACATAGATGAAAATGAGCAAGGATACAAAACAAAAATACATTTGGAACTATTCTAGGTGTGTTACACAAAGCCAAGGAGGAATTATGGGATACATGATTTACATTCACATGCATGTGTTATAAAATATTTGTTTCTTTATTACATTGAAGCCTCATGGGAAAGGCTTTTCTGCTTCTAATATAATTAATCCCCACACACTTTTTTAAGAGCAAATGAGTAAGCAAAATGAAAAGCCTTGTTCCTCACTTGTCAACAGGTTGAAAATCAAAGGAATCTTGGATATTCTATGATCAACAGCCTAACAGACAAAACAGCCTGACAGATAAAACAGAAGTAGAGTGTTAATTAGCATTTAATTTGCTTTTGCAGTAAAGAACAAAACAATTCTTTCCATTTATCTAAAATGTTTGAGGGGAAGCAATATATTACTACAAAATAGTCTGTTCAATTTGTGCTGTGTGTGGATTATGATGTCCAGAGTAGGTAAATCCTCAATTCAAGAAGCATTGAATTTAACTTATTTTGTACTAAATAAAATTGCATGTACTGATCTGTTAGTAGTTGCAGAATAATCTTTAGATTACATATTGCTTTTGTTTGTTTTAGTGAACAAACACTTGCATCTTTTCCAAGAATGTAGCCTGTGATATTTCCCTCAACTATGACTGCAGAAATCAGTTAGTACCCTAAGTGAGAGAGGAGTGAGAGCAGAGAAGAACAAAAGGTGTAAATGGCCACTCCCTCAGAGTTTTACACGTATGATCAGATTCTTCAAGAAGTTCAAATTTGAGGTCAGCTGTACCTCTTCTTGAAGGCTCTCCTCCAGATGGGACAAAAAAGTATTAAAAGAGTTAGAAATCAGGGAAAAGATAACTGAAGAATTTAAAGGGTGAGCAAGAAGGATTGAATAATATGGTATGTAAATGTGACACTGATCATGGATAAAAAGAAGAACAATTAAATAATAGTATAAGTAATTTTTGTTAGTAAGAGTTATGGAATAACTAATAACACTAATATTTGTTAGATACTGTTCTCTAATAATTTTGCCATTATTATTTACTACAATAAAAGACAACAGCATTTATTTTAAACATTGTGTCTAAGTGGAGAGGTGTCAAATCTTAAAGCACAATTGCTGCTAAATGGGTACACATTCCTAAAATTCCTCTCCCGTGCATGAGCTCTTCAGCAATTTTATTGGTGACTTGGCAGGGAGAGAAAAAGAACAAATTCTGGAGTAATAAAACTTAAAGGTGAATCAAAGTTTCAGGAAACAGTTAACAAAGAGAACCAGTGAAGAGCAGTCTTGGGGTTTAATCAGGTTCAGGGGAAAAGAAAAGTTTAGATGTAGCTGGACAATTTAAGTCAACTATAGGATGCAACAGCAGAAAAAGTTTTGGATAATCATTTATTAATATCATTTACTATAATATATACCTGTGATTAAACCCACGAATAAAAGCCAAAGATACCTAAAGAAGAACTCTGAATAAGGGAGGAAGCTAATATCTCATGACAGCTATAGGAATACATTAAAAAATATAATCTTCTGGCTTAGTATTCCAATAAAAGAAGGCTGCTGAGGAATAAGGGGTGGCTTGGAAAAGAATCACAATGGCAATTGTAAGATTGGTAAATATATTTTAGAGACAGTTTCCAGAATTTAAATCTAGTTATCTTAGCAAAGAAAAGGTTAAGAGGTGATTTAATCTAATGTGCTAAGTAGCTGCACAGGGATTAGTAATGTAATAAAAGATCTTTTAAGATAAACTCTCTTTTAAGAGGAACATGGATCTAGAAAAATAGAAAATTGACATTTTTAACCATTTAACTAAGTGTAATATGAAAAACTTCAAGTTTTCATATTATTCCAAGTTTCAAAGACTGGAGTCCTTGGAGAGAGAATTCTCTCTCTCTATCTGAAAACTATTTCAACAGAAATATTGTTGGTATATACTACCTGTAGCTTATCCTAAAATGGGCTAAAACAGTTCTGAGACAATAGAGAAGAGAGTGCCATCTGGCTTTATTGCTGCTTACACAATTCTTTCAGAGACACACACTAATTTATGCTTTAAGATTTACAGAACTTCACCCACTGCACTCAACTCTAGAGCATTCCTCTTAGCTTTATTTACCTTCCAATAGGACTTCAGTGTTATTCAGTCTACATCAGAAACTCCATAATGAGTAGACAAAGGTCTATATTCTGCAGCAATGATCAAAGAAAGCCAAAATCTTCTGTTTTCATTAAGAAAATTGAAATTTCTATTTAGAAAATAGATTGACTCAATGGAATATTCTTTCTGTGTCTATCAAATTGCTCATAGCAAGACTTTTTATGAAAGTCACAAACAAATGCAACATTGGTGCCTTATAAAATAATAAACTCCAACAAAACACAATTTTACTGTAATCAAAATCATATTTGCATTTAACTTGAGTATGCATGAACTTCAGCATGCTTGTTTGATATCTCCAAAAGAAAGAGAAAATAAATCATTTTTCTTAGACCATGAAGAGTTGAAATGCACTCTCACCACGAAAGATTTATTATTCATATTCACCTCAGCAGGATCATATATCTTCTGTGATATGAGAAACTCACACAAAGGCAGGATTTGCTAAACAGTCTGCACCTTCCTCATTCAATTTTTTTCCATGCACATTGCAAGTACAGGCCTTCTGCTCTAGCACAAACAGCACAACTTAGTGTGGAGGTTTGTCCTTCAGCCTAAAAATTAGCTGCTCAGGAGTGAAGTACTCTTTCCATCCCCATTTCACATGTGGCCATGTGGAACCTCAGATAAATAACCAAGGCCACCAAAGTTTCCTTACATTTTACTTCTTGGAACACTCTTTTTTTGACAATAGATTTGCATCTACTGCTAGGTGAAACTAGTGCCTGCCTAATTCCAGCAAGATTATCTCAAGTGTTTGTGATTGCAGATGAAAACAAGGGGAACAATGATCTTTTAAAATGCTGATAGGAGTCTGCTTCCAAATCCCTACATTTTAACATATGGTTTACACTGCTTTTTGGGCACTATTCACTAAAAACTTCATTTTATTTAGTCTTAAATCCTGTTTTAAAAGAAGGATTATTAATGATCCATAATTATTAATAATGTTATTATAATAACTTTATTTTTAGTGCAGATAGTAGAGGACACTAGAAAAGACCGAAGTCCAATTCTTTGTCACTGCACAGATTAGCTACACTGAAGTTCAACTCAAAGCCAGCAAAAAAGCAGCATTGTTGTCACATTTACAGACAAGGAAATGTATCACAAAACCAGAAAACTATTGGTTTTGTCAAGACTAAGTCACCAAGAACTTTTATTCAATTAAAAAGTCATATATCCATATCAGCAGGCTCAGAAAAAATGTAGAATAGATTTTTCTCTACCTAAATCTATGTACTGCTAAACTATTTTTGAGTAGAAACTAGCAAAACTTGGGAAAAGACAAGCACGTACTACAGCTCATGCAGTTCTTCAATTAACCATACTTCATTATATTATAAACTATATTAATGTTTTTCTTCCTTCACAATTAATTCCAGAACATTATTTGGAACTCTCCTTCGGAAGAAAAAGAAAAAGGTGTTGTATAAAGAACAAGCTTACAGCAAAAAAGGCCTCTGAACAATACAGAAAGGAGCTCTGGTCTTTCAATCACATATCCTCCTATTAAATAGTGAAGAAAACAAATCTTACATGAGAAATTTAGAGAGGACATGCAATAAAAATATTGTTTAGAGGTTATTAAGCACTAAATTTTTTTTGGTAGGTCTAGTTGTTTTCTGAGTTACATATGTAAAAAAATGAGGCAACAAAACAAGGAAAAGGGAAACAAGGGGTTTCAATGGAAGCAAAAGAACCACTTATATCCTAAATATGTATTTGCATATGTGAATTTTCATTAATTCTCTGAAGTGATACAGCCATCAACCTTTGCCATTTTGCAAATGACACCGATATATTGATTAAATTATTTTTGACGTGAGATATTTCAGTATTTCTTTTTTTACATTTCTTTTTTAATTTGAGGATTCCTTCTTAACCTGTTATTAGTAAACAAATCCTGGCCTCCCCATTTGCACAAAATGCACACAAACATCTCCCCAAATGTCCATTATTGTTTACAGCTTCATTCTCCTCCTTTATTCAGTTAAATAAAGTTCCTCTCCTTGTCTGAGCACTGGGCTAAATCCAGTTTTCAACACCTTAAGTATTCAAATAGTCATGAAAAAATGAGCTCTATGCAAACAAAAGCATCTCATTATGAGTTTTTGAAAATAAGTAAAAACTAGTTTATGGGCATGTGCTACTTTACAGATGCTTACGCGAACACCACAAAAAGACAACAAATTTGAGAAGTAATATACAGAACTTTCTCTAAGGTCATGCTGAATAATATGATGTGCGAATTTGTCTGAGAGCACATGAGTAGAATTTTAAATGGAGAAATGTCACACATTGTCTGCTGCAGAGAAAAATGCTGTTTGCTGCTTCTTCATTAAAATTGTACCAGACAACTAATGCTTTGAACATTTAAGAAAGTTAAATACGGATAAGGTTTTAAATGCAGACAATTCAAAAAATATATTATAAGAATCTCATGAATATTTGGGGTGTGTAGCAAAACAATCACTATAATTTTAATTAACTTTAATTTCCTTATATTCATAATTTAGTGCCATGTCACAATGCAAATTTTATGATAAAAATATTTATCTGTTGAACTCAAAATCCAGCCTGGCAGTTTTTACATATTCAAAACAATATATAAGCATGCTGTTTAAGGGTACATGGAAATCCCTTCTGTGTCTAACAGGAAAATAAACTTAAGCTTAAGTGCTCACCCATGTTACTTATCATAATATTTTATTTTAATTGCTTACTCCTATTTGAAATACAAATGACAGAAGAGAAAAATAATAACAAGTTCACAAATAATGTAAAGAATGTAACTGAAACACGCATGCTCTTACTGCAGACTCCTAAATGAGTTAACTTGGGACGTGGATGAAAAGTCTAGGAAACATTAAGTAGGAGTAGGAAATGATTTAATGGCAACATTTGGCATTAGTGAAGCTTCTACTGCTTCATTTCTCCATGATTCAGAAAGGTTTCTGACAAACTAGAAAGGGTTCAGAAGGAAGCTACAAAAAGAAACTCAAGTCTAGAAAATTATGAGCTGCATAAAATTAAAACCTAAATCCATTTATTTTAGAGCCCAAGAAGTAATGGAAGGGTTATAGTATCACAGAAAGTTAGGCATACAGAGAGAGGTGGTAGCATTGTGATTTTCTTCTGCCCCATCTCCCCACCATTGTGAACCAATGATATGATGTCAATTATAGAATAAAATAAGCTGCAAAATTTTAAACAGGCCAGTGGAACACAACTGAGACATTTTCTATCACTCAGGCATCTAATATAATTGTTAAAAGAAACATACATTCAAAAATATCTAAGGAGTTCACAATGCTTTTTTTTTTTTTTTTGGATAAATATTCATACCTTCTTTAACAGAAGATGCCATTCTAAGTCTAAATCTACAACTGGCTATGAGATAGGTTGTCCTGGGTTGCAGTGTAGGATGTACACAAAGTATTTATTCTATCACCATCTTCATGAACTGTTGAAACCAGGTGGGCTAGTGTTTTCCCAAGGGTGTCTTCTGCTAATGGACTTTGGGGTGTCTTCTGCTAATAGCCCATCAACGCCTGGCCCATGAGTCACAGGTAACTCCCCCCAGGGGTTATCTCTGTTTAATGGGCCATCAAGGACCCACTTCACAACTCCTCATCCTATTGTGAGATGCTCTGCCCAGGGGGAGGTGCCAAGCATTCTCACCTGGATATAAGCTGGTATGTGGGACAGTGCAAGTAGCACTTACCCACTAGATTCCCAGAAGAGCAGAGCTACCAGACCTTTCTACAGGATCACTGCTTCAGGAAGAGCACCTCACCTGGACTGCTTCCACCATCCTGCTCAGGTTGTATTCTGACTCTGTCAGTGATCCTTTGTGTTATTGCATTTATTTTATTTTATTTTTACCTTTTTACCTTTCTTCTTATTAAATTATATCTCTGACTTAGAGCCTCTCATTTGTTTTGCTTTCAAACCATGACATAGGTCTAACCACATCCTCATGAATGATTTTCCTAGTTATGGGATCTGATTGCATTTGAGCAAAGATTGTATTGCATTATACTGAAGTTCAAGTTTACATTATAAGATTCCAAAGCTAATATTTATCATTTTAACACAGTTAGAAAATTTTAGGTTTTATGTAGTTTATAGATTCTGTGGATCAGATATAACTTGTGGACATTTATAATCTTTAAATATACTTGCACTTATTATCTTCTACTTTACCACTTACATTTATTTCTATATTACTTTGCAAACACACATACCAATTTTATTAAATCAAACTTTTCTTTGTGTGTTTGAAATAACCTTAGATAAAAAGTACACAGTGCCACATGTACCTTTCTTCTTTGTTAAGTATCTCATCTTTGTCAACATTCTTGGCTATTTTGAAAAAGTTCCACACTAACATTGTTGCCAAGAAGGAAAGACAAAAGTACAAAATATCCCTTCAGTTTTGAAAACAAGTAGTTACCTTATATGTCTCTCTTCATGTTACAAATTATACTACAAAAATATCTCTGCCACAGTTCTGTTAGCCTGAATATGCCTGTGCTAGGTATGTGTTATTCTACTGTAGTCTGCTTGTATCATGGTGGGATCTTTATTAATTAAAAAAAAAAAAAAAAAAATTTTAAAAACCAAGATGGATCCATTAATTAAAAAAAAAAAAAAAAAATGAAAACATTAACAATCTCTTACATGCCTCTGCTGCCACACCATCATCCTGATATATTCAAGTGTCATGCGCAATGCACTCCAAAAATAAAGGGAAAACCAGTCAAAATATTTACACACTTTCTCATGAAATATTTCCCACAGAGACGTAATGGCAGAAGTAAGCCATGATGAGTATATTCACCTCACTTCAGAAAAGTACTTGAAGAATTTCCTGGCACATAGAAGTGAGAAAACCAACCAGACACCAATTTCTAGAATGCAATGTATTCCCATCAGTTTTCCTTTTTCTCTGTCCCTCAGAGATGGGGTTCCCATCTTTTTTTTCACAGAATTTCACATCCAGTGGCTTGATCCAACTTACCAAATAAGCCCATGCCTCAGCAGGATAGAGAAGTTTGGGGTTCTTTTATTTTGATGGATGTCTGGTCACATAGGTCTTCCCTTCACTCCACTACCTAGAGTAGGAAAGGAAACAAATCTAACATCTGTGTTAGATGTTTTAATTTGGATTCACTGCAGGAAACTAATAGGAGAGAGGGGAACCATGATGCTCTCAGTGGTTTGATATTTTCATCTTCCAGCCATATAAGAAAGAGTATGTTTCTTGCAGAATGAAAAACAATCTATACAGAAACATTCATACTTCTGGGCTGCTAAATTAATTTCTCCTCCAAGTAAAGTAAATAGACTGGTACCTCCCTGAATGTGTGGACATTTGTTTAAAAAATAAGCCCTGTTTAATGGTAGTTAATTTAGTTTAAACAGGGATATTTATTTCCTAATTGCCTTGTTATGCTAAGTGCTCAGCACTCATAACACAGAAAAAAATTAGAAGCATTCAGTGCTTTTAAGGGTTTGGTTCTATCACAGAATATAGATATCACAGTTACAAATGAAGGGCATAAAGCAAACAAATGAATTCATGTACCATCAGAATTGGTGTACAGAGGTTAAAGAAAAATTGATTACTAACAAGTCATACATATGACAATGGCAGAAGAAAACAACCAACCCAGAAAATTAATCAGCATATAAATTAATCTTCTTACCTGAGAACAAATTGGAGTCTGAAGTATTGCCTTCAATATACCAGAATGCTAAAACTTTCTGCTAGAAGAATAGTGTCACGGTATAGCTAAGATAGATAGATCCTGAAATAAGGAGGGAAAAACTTTTCTCTAATTCCATTTATGTAGTTCTACATGTCTTATATAGCTCATTAGAGACAGTAATACCTTAGACTGTATCTTGATTGGCTTGCTTAGAGTGTTAGGACAGAACTGAAAAAGCTGTAGACTTTATAAACATTTATGCACCAAATATATTTCTTCCATAACACTATAAAAACAGATTTTAAATGGAGACTTGATTACAAAAAGAGGGTGGTAGTGGGAATTGATGAAGGAATCAATGTCACTAATTATCTATATTTATTCACTTTCCTTCTGTCTAAAAAAGGTCTAGAATTTAGATATTTACTTATACATATTAAAATGCTTTCTCCTTGTAACTCATCATCAGTCTATCAGTTTACAAGTCATAGCTTGGAAACAACCTGTTTAGATGTTTATTTGGATGAGCATAACTCAGTCATTCACACAGCCAAACGTCTAAAAAAATGTGGCTTTTTATTTTTCATTTCTCTTGCTGTCTAATAGACAACTTACTGCATAACCATTTTCCTTGCTGCTGTGGGATCTACCATATTCCAGCATACCTTATGGAATCTAGCAGGAGGAGTAATAACTAGAAGAGCAGTTCTTTCCTAGCTTGACCAGAGCTATTTTGCAGTCAGGTAATTTCCAAACTCTGAAATAGAGATCCCTCCAAAGACTTACAGAGATCCAGAGCAATAAATTTCAAGAGTGCATCACAGTATCAGGTTATTTGCAGAAGGTGTGTAGCCCATATCCTGAGCTCTATGCCAAAACCCAGCAAATCAGGTGAAGGAAGCATTAGGACAAAGTCTCTGTATCATGTCAGTTTTACTGCTTTGTAGCTGTCTTTGGGAACTTCCACCTACCTGGGAGAATAGGTCACCTCTCCTTCTTCATTTTTATCAATAAAGTAATGATTAATATTTTAAATCACCTCATGGATAGAACTGAAGCATTAAGCTTTCTTTAGTCAGCTCTTATGATCTCCCACTACAAAGAGAATCCTAATGTCCATATTGCCTTGCATATCCTTGTCTCTAAATAGTTCAGCAAATCTTAAATAAATTGAAAAACGTCTTCAGGAAGAGTTTTAAATTACTTTAAATCCCTGATAAATTTTATAAAATAATCCTTACTGGAGATTTACAGTGATAAACTTTTATTTGTATATTATAGGCAAGAAAAGAGAAACAAAACATACCCTATAAAGTAAATAATCGATACATTAAATTTATAAACAATCATATAATATCAACTTTAAAAAAAAAATCATCTCTCTCAAATATACAGATCTTAACAGTGCTGGGATTATCCATAATTGATTTAAAATAAAGACCTGTTGAGTGTATAAAGTTTTAAATAAAATAAATATAGTTAAAACATGATTCAAAGATACTTGGTTTAATTCTTTCTTTATGCTTTTCTAGCTATGAATGGTTTCTGGAAAAAATTACCAAATAGAAAACTTCAATTTCATCCTTTTGTTCATGAAAGTGAAAATTTGAAAATAAAATTTCTCTGAAACTTTTCTAAGCCTTTAGGTTCATCTAGAAAAGCCTGTGAATAAACACTGATAACACTCAGCATCTTACTAGGTAAAGAAAGGAGAAAGATACTTCCATCAGACTATTTTGAGAACAGCTATTTTCACATCCCTTCATAAACTTTAATTTGCCTTTAATTCCTCAGGTATCCTTCACTTTACTTCCTGGGAAAATAAACAGTGATCACTACATCTCCTTTATGTCTTTTAACCAGGACAATTTGAATTTTCCATTTAAAATAATAATTTCATAAAAATGCTTTGATAAAAGTAAGTGGAAACAAGCATTTAATAGAGGCAAATTTTGTTATTCCACTTTCATCAACGATTTCCCAATGTTTCCAATTCTTTATCTATGGAAATTTCCATGAACACAAAAATGGCAATCCTTACATTTCAGACTGCTTTGTGTTAAATAACTGAATAAAACAATACAGCAGTTGGTAATGAACAGGTCACATTCTTCCTTAAAAGTCTTTATAGCCCTTCTAATTCTATAAAAAATTAAGTTGGGTTTGTTTGTTTGTTTTTTTTTTTTTTTATAGGTACCACAATGCCTCAGACATAGTGCTTCCTTCCTAAACTGGGGCTGGGGAGAGTACTATTTAAGCTTCAGGGGACATGGTTTCTCAGTGAGAACTGCCAGTGCAGAGATCTTCTACCTCCTAGATGACCACTTCATTTATTTTGTCTAATGTGCAGGTGGGATAGATTTACACAGCAATTCTTTCTCAATACATTTTTCTTCTTATCTAGCACTGTTCTAGTACAGTAGCAGCAAAGGTAGCATAATAATGTTATGGCCAAGCCAGAAAGCCAGGTCTTTGTGTACAATGACCAGGAGATAGAAGTGGCAGGGTCTTTTCTCACCCCCAAGATAGTCCACATATTACTACACCTGTAATCTCAGTCTCTAATAAAACTATCAGAATAATTTTATGTGATCCACATAACATGCAACCTGTGTGACTAGCAGCTCTGAGGAATTCTTCTGGAAGCAGTGAAAATGCTATATCCTTAGGGGTTCACTAGAATGTTTAACTTTAGAAGCATCAGAGAGTTCCATAAGTCTATTAAGATTTACTAAGACATTTACTCTCCTTTAGCTCTTAAAAGGAAAGATCTCCCTTTGAACTTTCCTTTTATTTGCCTGACATTCTCTTACCATAAAATACCTCTGAGGCATTCAAAAATAAATGCCTATTTAATGTTTTCTGATGTCACACCTTATAATTTACTATACATATTTAACAACACATTACTTAATTTTTTTTTTAAATTACCAACATGTAACCCTAAAGATAAAACAAATGGACATCAAGAAGCTACTCTTTGCATAAATCTACAGACCTCAAAAAAAGGCTTAATGAAGTCATCATTAAATTAAATTAGAAAATTAGTAAAATTATCTAGTGCTGTACATCGTTTTCAGATCAACAAATTAGTATTTTAAAGTTCCCCATTTATTCAAAGAAAAGAAACTGGGTGTAACTGCATAAATTTTTTTCTTGCTTAGGCATATTTGTCAGACCTGCCTGGCCTTGACAAGCCTGGTGTAGAGTATAAAAACTTTATAACAGATCTGACCAAAAATTTGTGTGGTGACCGTGGCCATAGGAGTTCATAACAAAATGTAGGTATACAGAGACCAAGGAATGGGGCTGCTCTTTCTACTGGCCTTCCAGCCCCAAATCATTTTTGTGGGACTTAACATGTCACATGTGCTTTCTGTGAGCATAAGAAAAATGAGGTTCTGAATAAAAAAGTAGCTCTCCTTAAAAGGGCTCTTTCACACTGTCCATCTCTTGCACAACAGAATCAAACCTCATAAAGATGTCAATCACAAAATTTGCTTTTTGTTACTATACTGTGTATTCCTACAGGAAAAAAATAATTTATCATATATTTTAGCTAACATTTTAATCTAAATTTTGTATTACTCTATTAATTTTATCTGATTATGTTACCTAGATTAGAGTACTTTAAAAAGGTAAATAAAGAAATGTGATTCTGTCCTTCTTTACATAACCTTTCAGCAGATCTTATTGTACACTAAAAATTAATGTTTTGTATGTTGTTATAGCTCAAGAAAAATTTAAATTAGTTTGGAGATTTCTGGAAGGAATCTAATCCTGTTTATAGCCATATGGAAAACCTAGAGGATGCTCACTTTGGATTTTGTATTAGTCATTATTCTTACATTTGGCTATTACCACCATTTGTCTGGGTGCGATGACACAATTGCCAGAAATAGGCAGATTCACACATGGTACAAGATGTCTCGCTAGGATATATTCCTTCTTCGGAGTCGACTGTTGCTATTTCTGGAGTTTTAGATCCTGTTTTTACCATTCAACACAAATGTTTAAAAACGTGCTTGTAGGAGTCCTTTAGGACAGTTCTTTTCTCACAGAAATTAATAGGAAAAGTCCTACTGATTTTCAGCTTTGTTACAAGAAGAAACCAACCTAAATAACTCCCTTGCAATTTCTCTCTTTTTTTCTTTTTCATTTTCTTTTGGCTATCAGTTACAGATTAAAAAAAAATCTATCAAAGAGCAGACACAGACTTCCTGAATGGCTCTTTAAAGTTCATACTATATATCATTCTCATCTTCTTCCCTTCCAGCTCCCCTTCTATCATGATCATACCCAAGAACCATTTTCACGGCATTAAATGTGTCCAAATACTGAGTTTGATCGTTATTGTCTCTTTTCACATGAAAGCCACATATTTTCCGGAAAATTTCCACCAACCACCAATTTTTTTTTTCAAATCTCCTTTATATGGAAACTGGGCTTCCTTTCTCCCAGCCCATCTAAAGACACAGATACCTATCTGACAACATCAGCAATTACTTGAGAGACAGAAAGAAAAAGTACATTCCTGTTCAAAGAAACCTGATGTTGAAGGCAGATTCCTAATTCAAGTCAGGCACAGGCACCAGTTAAGTACACCAGGATAAAAGAAGAACCACAAGACATTTTTAATAATTCATTTGGATTGCAGCATGAATAGACACTATCCTTCTGGCTCTTAGAAAGGCCATGGAAGGAAGTTGAAGGCTGGCATCTTCCAGAGGGGCCTCATTTGTCTAAACAGTTGAAGAAACAAATAGAGTCATAGAATAAATTCAGTTGGAAGGGACTTCAGGAGGTCGTCTGTTTCAAGGCCCTCCCTGGTGCACAACTGGCTTGTTGTATGATGAATTCTATTCCTGTACAATGAGTTCTATGACAACTGAAGCTGAAGTTGATGACGTCAGATTCCAGATCTCTGGCACAGAAATAGAAGCTGTCTTCTCAAGATAAAACACACTAAGGAAGTAGAGAGCACTATAATTCAGGAGAGATTTCATTTCAAGAAGAGGAATTATTCTTCTAGCCAGGAAGAGAAAGGAATATTTTGGGATCCTTGCATATTTCAAACTTGAAAAAAAATTATGATCTGTTACAATGAGTTCTATACTATTCCTACCTTCGTTTAATATAACATTAATTTTCAGAATGGAAAGAGATTTTTTCTGAATGATTGATCAAGTTTAGACCAGACACTTTTATACAAGAATATAAAAAATATATAAAAGCAAACTTAAAAATGTACCATCAGTGCAATGGACTTCTCCATGGAAAATTATCTTGTTTCTTTAGATAGGTTGTCAGGGTTAAGGGAGGAAGTTGTATGATAAAGAAGAGTGAGAGAAGTCGAGGGAGGCACTATTCCTCAAAGTTTAGTCTCTGAATTGATTTAATAGTGTCTTGGGTTACAATGCAAGGTGTAACCAAACTATCTATTCTACCACACTTACATTACCTGCTGAGGAGATGTTAAAATGGGTGGAGCAGTGTTTCTTTATCTTTATGACTGAAACACTACAACTCCCTCTGGAGAAGCAGCAGCCACCCTGAGGGGGCTATCTCTGCTAATGGGCCATCAAGGTCTCACAGATTTACTCATAAAATTACATCCTTCCCTGGGGGGATGGATGGGAGCTACCAGACAATCCTGCCTGGATATAATCCAGGGCTTGGGACACCACAATACCACCATTGAATACCCAGAGGACAAGAGTTCTCTGCCACCACCACTGGACCCTTGGGGAAGGACCAGACCTTTCCACAGGATTGCCACTTCAACAAGACCACATCCATCACTCCAACGGGACTGTAACCACCATTTATTAGACAGTTACCACCACCCTGACCTACAGGGTGACAGCCTGTATTCTGACTTTGTCAGTTGAGGCCAGTGTTTCTGTATTATTGCCTCTATTGTACTTTTCCTATTAAATTGTATTATTAATTTAATATTAATATTAATAATTTCCTATTCTCCTACTATTGAGCTCTGACTTGAAATCTCTCACAAGGTATTTGTGTGGAGTTAATTCCTCACTCCAGTTTATCTTCAAACCAGCATAAATAGTTAAATAGTTTATAGTAAAACTGTGTTCTTGAGCAGCATCAAGCACTTGACCCAGACTCTGGAGAATTTTATAGTCACAGTTTTTCCATAGTTATGCAGTTAGACCTTACCACATTACTCCTGAAGAAGAGACTGAGGAGAGACCTCATGGTCTACAATTTCTTCATGAGGAGAAGCAGAGGGAAGAAGCTGATCTCTGCCTTCTGGTGGCCAGTGACAGGACCCAAGGGAATGGCCTGAAGTTGTGTCAGGGAGGTTTAAGTGGATATCAGGAAAAGGTTCTTCACCCAAAGGGTGGCTGGGCACTGGAGCAGGCTCCCCAGGGAACTGTTCACCAAGCACCAAGCCTGAGCAAGTTCAAAAAGTAAATACTCTTGGGCACATGGTGTGACTCTTAGGGATGGTCCTGTGTAGGGCCAGGAGTTGGACTCCATGATCCTTGTGGGTCCCTTCCAAGTCAAAATACTCTGTGATTCTATGTTTCTCCCTGATAGTTAGGACAGCTTAACCAGCAGGTACACAAAGATGTACGCAGACCTGAGAAGAAGCTGATATAACTTACTAAGGCTTACAGAAATTATCTCCTTTGAGTTTGGAAAACAAGGACTGCATCCTTCAGTAGCATTGCATGACAAATACAGCTATTCTTACACACAAGAGAGCCTGAACCTGCTACTTCTGGATCCACCCAGTGCACATCCTGGGGCTGGAACCCAATCCCTGTCCAGAGTGCTGAAATACAATGGCTGCAGAAATACCCAAAGTGTCCTTCTACCTTACCAGTGGTTTCTGGCTTAAATATGCAGGACATAATACTTAACAAAAATTTAAATCCCTAATAAAAAAGTGGGATAAGATTTTAGGTATACAGGTGAAAGGTTTGGGGTAATTTCAATCTCAGTTTTCCTCCCTTAAGTGATTTTGCAATTATTTGAGCTTTTTGTTCCTTTCTTACAGTTGAATTCGAATACTTTCTATAATTTCTCTTCAATTTCAGCTGTAGAACTACCCTCAAATACATCTCAAGGACCTTTGGATGCATGTACCTACTAACCCTTTATACAAAAGTCTTACGTTTCCAGATCTGCACTGGACTAAGAATAAAATTGAAGGTACTGTGCAAGATGCATAATTCATAAGCTGCCCAAGTAGGGAAATTGAAGACTGACAGGCATCTTGCTTTAAAGTAATCACATTTTGGATGAACTTGCTACCCACAGGAACTGAAGATCTAGATCTTCACTATAAGAGTCCAGCATCTTTTGCTCTTCCTGCTTCCAGCTGGAACAAGAAATATACAAGAAACCTTTCTCTCACTGAAGTGTTTTCAGCTAACTGAACATTTTGGGGTTTTAAAGCAGAAGTTAAAAATCAAATTCAGTTCTCAAGATCTGTAGCAAAATAATCTAGATCTTGTACATTCTTTTAGTGTCAGAGGTGAGTTACTTAACATAAGTATTAATGTGCTCTGTTATGACTAATGTTCTCAGTATATATTGCATTCCTGTGAAAGAATTATTGGTGCAGATACTGAAGATCTATAAAATAAGATTTATAATACAACATCCAGTAGAATTTACTGGTATAGCAATTTTAATACTCCATTCCCTCCCCCTATTGGGTATCCATTAACATCAAGAGAAGGGAACTAATTCATCTTTTGTGCTCCTCTGTTTCTAACATAACACATTAATGAGGACTTACTAGCTATTCTTTCTCTTAACATGTTGTTAACACTTCCTTGTCACAATTTCAGATTTTATTTTCACTTGTGCTGACACACCAAAAGAATATTAAAAAATATAAAAGCAAACTTAAGTGTCTATCATCAGTTAAATTGAGAATCACAGAATCATTTACATTGAAAGGGACCTCTTGAGACCTTCTAGACCAACTTCCCTGTTTAGCAGCAGGTTTTCCCAGTCTTTCTTTGGTTGGGTTTTGAACATCTCTGGAAATTTCTAGAGCACATAGTACAAGAGTGTCATACCCATTTGCTCATTTTCTTCAAAATAAACAGATATCAATGCCAAAGAAAAGAAAAAATTTATCCTTCATCTCTAGCATCTATAGAATAACTTCTCCTGACATTGTGCAAATAGTATCTCAATTTTTGAAAAGCATACAATGAATCATTCTAGAATTTATGAAACACTTCCTTGAAATCTAAAATAAGTTTTGTGGGGCTTTTCTGGGTTCTTTTTGCTGTTGTTGCTACTTTGTTTGGTTTGTTTTCGGGGGGGGTTGGGTGGGTTTTTTAGGGGTGGGTAGGGTGTGAGAATGCTTTTGCCAGAGTTAGGCTAATTCTTATGTACAGAGAATACTTTCAACACAATCAGAAAGCAGGTAGTACCTATTCAGGACTTCTCTTAGTGAGCTCCTACCACACGCTTTCATTTTTTCTCCTAATACAAACCTGCATTTTAATCCAACAGCTAAAAACATAAGTAAAAGGCATCAGTGTTGCTGTGTTCAACTCTTAAAGATTTTCTATACTTGACGAGCTGGAAATTATAAGGAAATAAGATATAAGCCCTTCCTATTTCCTGTCCTAAAGTAAAATGACAAAAACACTTATAATTTTCTACATTCAAGTTTTTATTTTTTATATGTTTAAGCTGGGACTTTTAGGCTACCACAGAACTTTGGATTTAATATCACCCAAAAAGACCATGAGAAATCTTTATGCCAAGCTCACCAATTACTTTTTGATAGCATTTCTATGTGCACACACAGAATGAAAAATCAAATCAAATCAAATAAAGACTGCAGAAATTTGGTACTGTGGCCTCTAAAATACAGTTCAAAAAGTATGCAAAACAATGTGACAACAAATGCCTGGTATTAGCTGGATAATGCAATAGGCGATAATGACATTCCTGGCAAAAGATCAGCTCCTCTCAAATATGTTAAGAATGAAGCCATTAAAACAAAGCAGTTTCATATTGTGGGGGTTTGTGCAGGCATTTGCTTCTGTTTTGATCTATCATGGTTTAAACTCCTTGAACTTTATCCTTCAGTTGCTTTGCTTCCTTCTTTTTTCTTTACAAAACCTTAGAGTGTCTACACATGCAAAACCACTGTGACTAGTATTCTTGTGAATGTTGAACGATTTTCTTTAATTTAAAATATGTGCTGAATTTGATTATTGACTAAATGCAAACCTGGGCTGTGTTTCAAAACTGTAACAATATCCTGCCAGAGAGTGACGTTATTTCCTATTTCATGAACATTTTGCACAACTTAATTTATAATTCCTGTCTTCTTGACTAATGTTTTCCATTGCCTTGCCCTTATCTTTCCTAACACCAATTTTCTATTCCATTCAACATTCATAACAAATTAGCATCCAGAAACAACTACTCCATTTCACACTGTAAAGTTTAAGTGAAAGAAATTAAAGCTATTTTTATAATTTAGTCAAAAATTTTAGAAATGTGTTAGTAAGAAACCTTCATCAGATGAATTCCAGAATTCAAAATGCCTAAATTGCTTTTTCCTAAAAATCTCATTAAATTTTTACGAGTTGCTAAATGTTCAGCTCTGGAGGCAGTATATAGGTTAGAAGCCAGAAGAAAAACAGTTCATCTACTGAACCTTAAAATTAATTGTCTTCACCAATGTAAAGAGGCTTTTTCTGAAACACTTGACTCCAGATATTCATTAAAGGCAAGATGAACAAATTCCATGCTTCCAATCCCTTCAAAAAGGGTGACCTTGGATTCCAATAATCAAAAGAGGAACAGTAACTGCATTTATGCAAATAGTTATCAGTTAAAATACATTAGCAGCACTGGAAGCACAATTTCTGGTGCAGAACTCCATGACATACCTTTGGCTTTCATTTTTTTGCAGTAATCTCAATTCAACTGCGGGGGCCAAGTATGTCTCCACACCAACCTAATGCACAGTTTGATCATTGGAATGCCTTGGAATGTTTCTGGGCTGCATGAGATCTACGAATGAATAGTCCCAGTATGATGGTGGCCAAAAACTCCAGTTTTCTCTGAAATTAATATGATGAGTATGAAATTATAACTACTCTTTTTAAATACTTACCCATTTTCAGAAGCAGACCGTCCATCTCAGTCTTTAACTGCTGCAAGTCACTAGCACATGGTCCCAATTTAAGTATTTCTATAGTCTAGAGAACATTGGATGTTCATACCGTTCCCTAACAGTCGCACAGAAATGCGTATCCAGTAAGATACTGAAAAATCCAGATTTTTCTTTACTAAATCCATAGAGACCATTAGCCCCTAGCTGAGAAAGCTGGCATAAACACACACAATTATCTGTTAAGAGGAGAGGCAAGTCTGGAAAATATCAGTAAGGCTGAGATGCCTCAAAATGCCATGTGATGAGAACAGACATAAATGGGCACCACATATTCACATATCAATAATTCTGCTTTGTTTCTCCTCTATGGCTTTTTAAGGAGCACCAATAACCTCCAAACAACCTGGAAGCAAAGGCAGGTGGCAGGAGTTATTTACCACCTCAATCCACTCCTCCTCCAACTCATGGAGATATATTCCAGCACTCACCCCCAGAATGTGGAGGATTGAATACAAATCTATCCTGAAATTTTCTTCATGTAATCTTCCTACTACTACCTTCCTACCTTCTACCAGTGCAGAGCTTCTTAATGGAAATTAATTTGCTGAAATCAGATGAACAATGTCCTTACAGGCCTTACTGTTAAGCCCCTTTGAAGTGGAAAAATGTTGTTAAAATAAAATAAAGACTTTTTTGCATCATTTTGACGCAGTCTAGAGTTCCTGATTTTAAAAAATTAAAATAGTATTCTTTTTAGCAAAATGTACAAACCTGATCTACTGGAATGTATCTCAGTCTGAGGCAGAGGGCGTCGAACTAGAAGGAACCTTTAAGGCCCCTTTCAACTCAAACTATTGTTTGAGTCTATGTCAAGGGCTTTTAACCTTCTTAAGGTAGTCAGGTGTTAGCTGATACTCAGTCACTGACAAGAAATACGCTGCCGCACTAAAGAGGCAAATCTACATAGCCTGAAGACGTAACCAAAACAATGTAAATGAACTGTGGTTTGGAAAAAAGAAAAGACCCTTAAGTAGCAAGCTGAAAAATTATTTTACAGGTGTAACTTTCAGTAAAGGGTCAGAAAAAATTCATTCATTAGAATTACGGGAGGTAAAATTTTCTTATAAATATTACAGGACCTTTAAAAAGTGTCATCATTGTAAAATGGACTTAAATCATACTCATTAATTATTAAGCATTACTCTAGTTGTTCACTGATGTTTTTTAATGGAATTAGGTTTCCTCAACTGCAGTAGCATAAGATCACTGCTATCTATTTATAAACAACTTTTCTTTATGTACAGAAGTGCCTTTTCATGATGGTATCAAAGTAGGTTTTTACATTGTAGCAATACTTCTAATCTTAAATGAAAGCAATCCATTATTTGGGGAATGAAAGAGACAGATCTGAGGGTACCTATGAGTTTAATAGCATCCCAGATGCTCATTCAGAATACTCCCAATAAAACAAAGTAAACAAAGTCAGATTTATAGGGTTGGGTTTTTGTTTTGTTTTGTTTTGTTTTTAGGGAGAATAATGTCTTTATATTTTTAAAGGCCTGGGAAGTCTGAACAAATGATGTCAGAAAAGCTACCTGCTGATAACTGCTGATGTCTTTCTTGATTCCTCTAAGCTATTGATATTAAGCATTTCCAAGGTCAAATACAGAATCCAGTTTCATAAACATATTAAATTTTTACCTGAAATAAAGAATTATACTATATCCACATACTAATCTACCTCATTACTGATTATTTAATCTTTACTGAGAACATTCCACCATACTTTTGATCCCTCCAAATTTGAAAGTGCTGCTAATCAAAAAAAAAAAAAAAAAAGTAATAAAAATAAACTAGAAGACTTGCCTCTTTAAAAGTCTGCAACAAGCTCTGTTAGCTAATCTGTGGACAGTTTATATCAGTAGATACTAGATGTCAAATAGAAAGCAAATTATAAGTTTGGTATCTTGGTATTTCTATGCACACAGGAGCAGGAATTGCATCCTTGTCTGCCTATTGGTATGCATTCACAGCAGCTCAAAATACAGCTTAAAAATGCTGGTCTTGGAAAGGTTAGAAAGTCTTTGAAAGGAAATTTTTATCCCAGAATTGCAATTAAAAATGTGTTTGCCTAGAAGAATTGCAAAATTACCACATCATACTGATGTAAGGTTCTCCTCAACCACTGAAATTGTTACTACTTTCCAGAAAAATCTACTATTAACGAAGTTGCTATGATGGAAGGAGAAAAAAAATTTAAAACATACTGTCCAAGATAATGCATTTACCTAAAAAAAAAAAAAAAAAAAAATCTAGTAGACTACATCTGTAGTCTGAGACTGAATAGCTCATTCTGCAGGGAGAATATATACAGAACTATTATGTAAGAAAGTACATTAGAACAATTCCTCTGGATTACATGCGCATGCAAAGGCTGAACTCTTTTTTTACTCAATATAACACCACAACCAGCAACCTAAAAATGAAAAAAAAACCCAACACAGCCACTGAAACATAAGAAGGTGACCACAGGTTCAAAAAAACTGCTGGAGGTAAAGTCTCAGTTCCTTCAGCTTTATGCCATCTTCAGAAAAACAGGTTTTCATTCTGACCTCAGCATTTGTGTGCGTCAGCTCTTCCAGTACTATTTTTGCTGCACTTCTCTCATCTAACAATATCAATGTCCTAGAGAGTTCTGCCTGTTAAATTTAAGTGTATTTCCCTTAAGGCCTTAGTTTTTTGTCATAAAGAATTCTTTATATTCTATATGGATTATATACAGATCCAGAGTGCAACCATGTGTGTCGAATTGCAAGAGGACAAGGTTTTAATTAAATATCTGGCTTTAATATTTTTATTAATATCAATTGAAAATAAAACTACCATAGGTTTATTGTCTTTATGTTGAGCAAACCAGACCACTGCCTTGAGAGCTAAACTAGGCATTATGTACTTTTGTGAGTTTCAAACAGGTACTTTTGGCGGGGGCGGGGGGGGAGGTTGCAGGTTATTGGCATTACCATTCAGTTTAGGATAACAGCACAAAAGCTGTCAAGGCTTTTTTTAATTTAAAATAGAATAGTAGTGAAAACTCATGCCCAGACTTACAGTTACTACTAAACTGTAGAACTCAGTAGACCTTTTCCCCTCCCAAAAGGAAGTAGAAGTAGGCCATCTGCTGCCAAGAAATAAAGTCACCCTATAATCATAATTTATTAATACAGAAATCTTACTCTAAATTGTAAGCCTCCTGGTTCCTTCTATTTACAGTGCTGTAGTTTGGCTCCTTCTTCCTCAGGTCAGCTCTTGCAGCAGGCAACAGCTTCCCAAAGGTCCCCTTCACAGGTACATTCAGTTTGTTTACCGGACACCCTAATTTTTCCACTGGTGAATATATATGCATACACATTCCCTTTGTAGGTCTTCTGCTGCCACAAATTTTTTCTGCTAGTCAGATAAAAATATCTGGACAACAAAGGCAGAATGAGGTCAGTAATATACTTCCAACTTCTTAGCCACCATATTCTTTACTTAGACAATTCCTTGCTTTCAACCCACAATTTACTGCAGACTGCCAGTGCCCTAGATGGTCTCTATCTGCTCACAAAATATTGTAGATCTGACTCAGCCCTCTCTTCTTTCAAATGAGGGAACGTTGTCAATCAGATTTTCCATGATTCTAAAGCAACTCCTGATCATACAGCCTCTGAATGATTAAAGATGGTACTTAAACTACAGTGCTGCCATACAGACCCAAACAAAAATACCTTCCAGTTTGTTGCCAAGCTGCTGAGAAGACATGAGGAGACACCCTAAAAGTAGCCTCCCAAAACACACACAGGAAGAGCTCTTGCAGGGTCAAAAAGGGACTGCTTTCATGCCCAATTCACACTGTGGTGCTGCAGCTGCATTTTTATGAGCACTTCAGGGAAGAAAATGGCCTTTTAAAGGTAAGCATTTCTCGAATTCAATTCCAATTCCAATTCCCTTTGCTAAAAAGATGATACAAACATTTTCTTTTTAACCAAACAGAAGATATGAATCTTAATTGGTCCTTTTAGCCTTTCAGTACAAGACATATTTCTCAACATAAGAATACACACAAGCTCAAGGCACTGTATTTTAACTCTTTAACTGTCTTTAACAGTCATTAAAATCTTACAAATATTATTTCCTGAAATCCACTACCAGTAGGTTGTGTGAACTAAAGAACAAAGAGAACTTTGCAAAAAAAAAAAAAAAATCACTGTAATTCTTTTGCTAACTCCAATATCCATGGAGGACAGAACAATATATATATGCAAGCAAACAAAAATATTTTATTACAAATATTTCAATTGACAAAGAACTGAAAGATTTTAAGTTGTCTGATGTTATTCTGAATTCTTGCTTGATGACTCATAGAGGGATTTAACTTTAAAGGGACATTACAGATCATCTCATTTCAACCCCTCCCATGGGAAGGGATGTCTTCCACTGGAACAGGTTGCTCAGAGTCCCATGAAGGCTGGTTTCAAACACTCCCAGGGATGGAGCATCCACAGATTCTCTGGTAAACCTGTTCCATTGTGTCACCACCTTCACAGTAAAGAGTTGCTTCCTAATATACAATCTAAATTACGTCTTTTCATTTTAAGCCATTTCCTCTTGTGTTACTACATATCCCTGTAAAACATCTCCTTCCAGCTCTCTTGTAGCCCTTTTGGCTACAGAAAGGTGCTGAAAGGTGCCCACAGAGACTTCTCTTTTCCAGGGTGAAAAAGCTCTAGCAGCCTTGTCTTCACAGGAGAGATGTCTGAGCAACCTGAGTATTTTTGTGGCCTTCTCTGGATTTGTTCCAACAGGTGCACATGACATCCATTGCAAAAAGTTTATGAAATCTGGAGGAGGAGGACGATGACCTTTCCCACAAGGTTATTATGAACAAAACTAAGAGTAAAACTTAGAGTAAGGAGTACTTATCTTCTGTACTGGGACCTGCCTGAACAAGGGCCTAGAACATCCAATATTGAATGCATGTTCACAAAGCTCTTGAATAAAGCAGAACTAAACCCTGCAACACAAATTTTACCATCCTGGCCCAGTGTTCTCCTTCTATAAAATAATTCTATTTTTATCTAGCCAGAAGCAACTTTATTCTTAGTAAATTTTTTGCAGAAAAGTAAACCAGGCCACCTTCCACATGACAGTGTAGAAATACACCTGCATGGCAACAGTACATTTAAATAAGTGCAAAATAGTATGTCAAAATCTCTGACTAAATGAAGAAATTCTCTGTTTTCAACTGGAATAAACTCAAAAGTCAAAACATTTTAAGCACCTACTATATAACTTTTGATAGAATAAACATGAGCTCAGTTTCAAGTAAATTTTGGCTATATCAATTCACAAGGTCACCAGAAACTCTCAACTCTCTGAGTTAGTAACTTCTGAAACCTGGTTTTGCACCCTATGGGACTCCAATATGAAGCCTTCAGATTGAAAATGTACAGTTTTCAAGAGCTCTGATTTGTCACCACATTGTTTGAAAAGAACACCCTGTTTACCACATAGCTTTCCTGGCAGTATCCTGAGGTTTTATTCTCAATAAATCCCTCCATAAATCTGCTCATTAGCATTACAAATTTCACAAGCTAGACCAGAACTTTTAAACACTACACAAGTTGCTGATTTGTCAGAGTCCAATACTTTCTTGACCAGGCATGCTTCTTTGGGCTGGGATAGAGTTAATTTTTTTTCATAATAGCAGACGTGGGGCTATATTTTGGATTTGTACTGCCAACAGTACTTTTTAAGATATTTCACACATAAAAGTTAAAATTTGCTCATTTGAAGAAAGCTAGTGCTATATGAAATTTCTGTTTCAGCAGAGTGATATAGAATATATTGAAATGACAATAGAGATGTGAGTTATGTTCAGCAAAATACAGCAATTGCAATCTCTGGTTAATCTCTACTATGGATAAAGCTACAAAGTTGGTGCAACGACCAAAATACTAGCAATGGTAGAGAAAGAGTAGATTAGAGTGATGAAGTAAGTGAAACTCCTGAAACTTCCCATTCTAAGCCATGGATGTTCCCATTTGTAAGTAGAATATATGTTTATATGGCCAATCCCAACAACATCAAATTGGGAAAGCTCCTAGTGGGCCTAAGGTGTCACAACCCAAATGTCCTACAAAAGCAGAATATCACAGTATACTATGAAAACAGAATTAAACGTGTTTAAGACCTTAAGACTTCATGATCTCTTCCCAATAAGAATAAAAATTTCAATTTATCCATAGCTATGCATCTTTCAAGCAATATACTAGAATATGCTAGAATTATTCCTTACCAGGTAAATTCCATTTGAAAATTTGCACAGTTCAAAATTCACTATGCCATTTTGGTAACTATGAAATTGTCATAATCAACAAAACAATAGGCTTTGTTATGATTTTTTTCAGAATTTCTGGTTTAACACTTTCACAATTAATATGTCCTTTTGTCGGAATTATGACACAGTGCAACAGCTTTTTTTTTTTGTTGTTGTTGTAAAGGGAAAGTAGGGTGTTTGTAATAGAGTTTAGCTACATCAAAGTAGCTCAAGTACTTAGATTTTATTTTTGCTTTCCCTCCCCAATTCCACCAGTGCATTACATTTCATTTTTAGTGGGATATATGAAAATCATTATAGAGCATAAAAATGTAAAGTCTTTAGAAACTGATCTTCTATCACTTTCAGAAATGAAAAATGTTGAGGAAATTCTGATATAGCAGCTATAAACAGGCTGACACTACTAGAAACCTGCATGAAGCAGGTAGAACTGAGTTTGAAAGCACACGTTTATGAGTCTTTAAGGTTGGTCACCATTTCATCCTCCTGTAATCTATTTTGAAACAAGCAAGTTTATATTAAGATAATATTAGTATGCTACTAACAATAGTACCTTAGTTTCCTCTGAAAAGACACGTGGAAAAGGCCAGGGTGACTATGTTTTGGCCTGAAGCAGAAGATATGGTAGTGTAGTGCATCCAGCCCCTGATGTCGCTTTCAGCACAGACAGATTACAAGCCTTGTGCCACGCCTGTTGCACAGTGCTTCCTTTTCTGATTGATGACATCTATTAAGCTCTCTGCAGCTTCTCTATTGCCTTTCTACATTTATTCAATTATTTATGCTCAGTCAGACAGCATATTTAGCTCTTTCAGGACATTACCTATTTTGCTTTTTGACTACAACTGCCAGACTATGAAGAACAGACTTCTCACTAAATTCATCATTAAAACCATAATACAATGGAAGGGAACACTCTTTAAAATGATGCAATCTTCTGGTGATTAGGATTCCCTGCTTTAAAAAACACTCTGCCTTTAGAAACATTGAACACAGCCTCTCCATTTACACCTCTTTCTATATAAATTTAATTAAGGATACTCCAAGAAGTCAAAGTACAAAGAAAAACAGTGACCTGATGGACATACACACACAAAAAAAATTCTGTCCCTAACCTTAGCTCTTCAACTACAGGCTTGCCACTTAGTCATTGCTAGTCTAGAAGTATTCTTTTATAAATTAAATTCTTTGGAAACTTGGTCATGTTTTTTTCCAGGAACTCAGCATCACAGATCACATCACCTTGTTATGCTGACTAACCACAAGAATTGTATGAACTGCTGTGAAAAGGTGACAAAAACACTTGAAGTGCTAGGGCTTGAGACACTGAAGAACACTTGACTATATTAAACTAAATAACACACAGTAAGCCAAAAAAGTTATTCTAAAAGCTCCCAATGCTCAGGGAGAAGTAATATTTTAAGATGTGGAACTTTCTGAAACATAGTTTAAGTGGAAAATCTTAAAATGATAAATAAAATATACAACTTTTTAAAAACTATTGGCAAAAAATTTTCTTCAAAATTATCTAAAGAAGCCCTAATACCCCGCGGTATTTTTTCCCTAATGATTATATATGTAACAATACCATTTTATTCAGTAATTAGACTGTAAGGATTGTCCTTACTTAGGAGCTACTCAACTCAAGATACCTATGCTTTCTACATTGAAATATTAAGAGATACAGAACCTATTAGTACTTCCCTGATTTACTAACCAAGAATTTATACAAAAAAGAGTGATTCTTGGTCATGAATAACTGCCTGATACTTGTCCTCTTACATGATTAGTTCCAAGTGCTATGGGAAGGTAAAGATCCTGGGTATGTATGAGATCCTTCTTTCTTCATTAACTGTTAAATTTTCATTCCTGCCACAACTACACTCTTCTCCACAGCTAACAGTTACCTGACATAATTTAAAAATTTAAGTAATATTTAAATCGAAAACCCACCTGTGGTCAAAATTCATATATAAAATCCATAAACATGTAATGTTGAACTTCCTATTTTTCAGATGTTTTAAATTACAAGATATTGGAAACTTCTTGCTAGAGGTTAAATTGTGCATTTATCCAGTATAGCTAGACTGCCTCAGCTCCCTCACTGGCTACATTGGATAACCAAAGTATTTTTTATGTCTTCACATCTAATTAAGAATCTAATTTTCTGTCAGAGTGTGCCTAACTAAATGCCAGGCATGAAACTGTAGGTTCAAGCTCCACCCAATAAAAATGAGCCTGAATAAAAAATATACCAATTAAATTTCTACTGAAATAAGGGATTACACATCAATTATTGCAAATTTTGTGGTGACCTTAAAGAGCACTTGGTATATTCTAATTACCTCTTGTACCTTATGTGATAACACTTCTGGTAATGGAGTTCACAAGCAGCTACAATATACAGTATTTCAGGTTCTGAATGATTCTTACTTTTTAGGAGTTCATGTAAACTTAAATATTATTGACTGCTACTGAGATGATTAAAGTTGGTTCAAAACAATGTTTCAGCATTTTGTTTTAAATTCAAAATTAAAGAAATATTATTTTTTAATTTCTTTTTCATCTGTTTGCAAGAAAATATCTATACCAGAAGCCTTCACTTTGTAAGTTTAAGCTTCCAACGTAAAAAGAAGATATTTCTTTTAGAAAAGAAAAGGTATCAACCAATATCCAACAACTAGGCTTAGCATTTTAAGCTTTAAGAAAGATGAAGCATCAACTGTACAAAGAAAAAACCCCAAACCACCAAATGTCCAAAAGGCATGTCCAAAAGGCAATGTCTGTTAACAGACCGAATAGCTATTTGAAAAACAAGAAATTTCGCAGATACATTTATATATATGTACACTGAAAAAGATCAAGTCTATGGAGTCATACACAAAATTCACTCAGCAGCCTCAGTTATGCCCAGTCTTGGTCTGATGTTTCTTAGCACCCTAAATATCGAATTCTTTCCTAGATTGGCATGACTTGAATAGTTGCAGATACAGGATACAGTACACTGTTTCCTTGCAAAAGACAGCCTGGACTTAATTATCTTTGGTCCTTTTGTACCACTTACATTGCAGCAACACAAGGAAAACTCTCTCCATAGCATTCAGGACCAAGCTTGCATTTATTCTCTGCCTTTTCCACCCCACGCTGGAAAGCAGCTCAATGCTCACACACCTTCAAGCTGATCCCTTAATTGATTGCCATAGCTCCCCAGCAAGATCTCATTTTTCCTGCAGTTCTATGTGAATTTAGAATTAATTGGCATATTGTCCCTCAGTAACAGGACATAGTCACAGTCTAGAGACCATTTCTAATGTACAGAGTTATAAGAAATATTTACAAGTCTTATAACACAAACACCAAGTATGAATTAAGAAAATCCACTGTGTTGTATACAAATTGCAAGGAGAAAAAATATGGAGTCAACTTCACGAATTTAAGCTACTAAATCTTTGTTTCAGTTTGAAAGCATGTTTGGCTGAAGGGCAAAATTTAGAAAGGATCTCCAAAATTCTTCCACACTTGAACCTAAAAGAAAAAACAGTCTCAGAAACCTGATTCAAACCCTAGTGAAGAAGAACCTCAACTAACCCTTTCTCTTGCAAGGCACACTTTCTTACCCTCTGATGAAGTGCAACAATTGTTATATTAGAGATTTCATTTTAAATATGCTTTTTAAGAAATCTCAGGGGGTTTTCTTATTTTTCTTTTCTTTTTATTTTCTTGTGGTGAAACACTACTAAACTAAATTGCAGCTTTGCTAGAAAATCACTTCTCCTGCAGTTCAACATTGCTTAGAGAAAATGTGCATCATAGCCTGTACTACAACATAGTTTTCTAAAATCACAGCAAAACAAGCCTATTCACCATGAAAAGTGTAATCCAGTTACTTATCTCCCTTTTGCTGTTGTTCCATTGCAGTAAACTACCATTACATGCAGACAGAGTAATTTCCCAGTTTCAGTCTTTCACTGGAGATTTCACCCAGGCACAAAAAAATCGATGATGCTTCATGACAAACATGTGTATACTGAAGATCGCCATTGGCACTTGCAGGCAACTAAAATCTGTGGCAACACAGTAACAGAAAGAACCATGTGCAAAATTAAAACATGCATTTCTGTCCTCCTGTTATAGTTAATCCATGTAAATTCTCTGCATAAGAGCTAATTTTATTCTCACTACCAAGATACAATTTTCTTCAATATACTGCTAAGAATGCATAGAACTACCATTAAAATATTTATAATTTTTAAGTGAGAATACTTGCCATGAAGTTTTGCAAATGTGTATATATTCACATACATAGTTCTAAAAACATGCATAAACTTCCTCCTCATAAGAAAGAACCACAAACACACAAAAAAAAAGTTTTGGAAAAAGGAATTTATAGCTTTGGATTTGCTTTTAATAAAGAATTTGAAGCCACTCTATTATTAACATTCTTTCTGATTCTACAAATAAAGGTTCTTTTGTGTTAGCATATTTTGCTAGACTTTAGCATGTCAAAGCAGACAATTTGTGAATTAAGTTCTTGAAACAGATACTTTTCATGTCTAGGAATAGAACAAAATGAAGAACTGAAGTACCCAACTGCAAAAGATCTGTCAACAATTCCTTTATAAAGGCCCATTCTCAAGAGGTTACAATTATCACAGCAGGACATTTTTTCAGGGAAAAAAAAATTATCCTAGATAGCTTTCTGGCTTATAGTTTTGGATTGGGTTTTTATTCCTCTCTTTAAATGAATAATGACAGTTCCCATATCTGTAAGAAGAAAATTACACATTACTTACCACTTACACTTCTCTCAACAACCTTAAAAGGACCTCAGACAAGGTCTAGATTCCACTCATTTCAGCTTCTCTGATATCTGAACTGAGAGTTTCATATTAACACACTATCATAAAATCTAATATTAAAATTTAGAGGTAAACTCCAATGTAATTCTTTGCTTTGAAGTTTCATCTGTCCTTTAGATCACAAAAAAAAAATCAAGCTTTAGAGTAAAAGGCTACTTAAAAGAACTTTTTTCTTCCATGACATTTGACATGTTTTGAGATACTATCTCAAAACATGTCAAATCATGCAAAATATCCACTGTTTGGAGAAAGAACAAATGCTGGCTCACCCTCTAGCTCAACTCAAATTCAAGGCTTAACTCAAAATTCTCTGAAGACAAAGGCAAATAATTTGTACATGAGCACTCTAAATCACCAGGGAGAGCATGGCAAAGCTTTCCTGTTGCATATTGTGAAAACTATTTTTACAGAATTCTGGAAAGGGCAGAAATAATAATCATTGATTTTAAGTTGCCTGCTATTTTTGGAAATTGAAATAAACTGAATCATATTAACAACAGAATTAATTCAGATTATTCTGAGTTGGAAGGCACCCACAAGGATTACTGTGTCTTTCTCCTGGCCTTACATGGGATGCTTCTTGAGTTCTGTCAGGCTGGTGCTGTGACCACTTCCCTGGGGAGCCTGTTCCGGTGCCCAACCACCCTCTGGGTGAACATATTTTCCTAATATTCAACCTAAACCTCCCCTGACACAGGCCATTCCCTCAGGTCCTGTCACAGACAGAAGGGATATCCAACATTTTCCATTTCTCTGAAAGCTCATCTTTTGTCATTTTAAGTTATCTTGTTATACATCAGAGTTCTGTCACACATTCCTTGGGAAAAAAATAAATTTAAAAAAAAAAAAAAAGGGTACATAATAAATACTAGAAGTTCTCTTACTCAGCTATGCTTTTATTCACATTAGGATGACAAAAGGATTCCAAATATTAATTGTTTACATTGCTGAACTGTTGTACTTCCTTGCAAACACAGCTCTCTAGACAATGTGAGGCTGGAGCACACGACAGGCTTAACTACCATTTCTAGTAGCTTACTTAAATCAGTTCTTTTCTGTACACTGAAGACAACCTAATCTTTTCCATACAGAGTTCTCAAGGTCTTTTTAATATGCAACAGCCATGAAGCCATTTTTCCCTGCTATTTTCTCCTGAATCATAAGTGCACTTGGCAAGAACTCAAGGCATACATGGCTGCTGACGCTTCATACACTGGCAGAGAAGGTGAAGGTTGAATCACTCTAACACTTAGGAATTGGTTTGGAATAGCTTTTACAGGTTTGGAAAAAGCTCCTCACTCTTACAGCTACAGAAATGTTACACTATACCCTTATACACTGAATGAGATAGAAACATACAGTTTACGAAGAAAGCTATTGTACTTCATTGTACATTCTATTCCCTGAGCCTTGGCAACAAAGAAAGGGTTGAACCGCCTTTGTGGGAGGATGATCATTGAATTGTGCACCTGGCATGCACAAGACTTTTCTGTCCCTCATTGACTGCTGTGGGCATCAGAAATGAATGAACCAGGGGAAGACAGGTTGTTCTATAATACTTTGTTTCCCAGCAGACAAGCACCATAAACACCAAGCCAGGGCACTCCTTCCTGGCTTCAGATAGACTTTCAGGTACCTTTTGAATTCTTGAAGCAGTTTATTTATATTCAAACATCTTAAAATAAATACTGCCTCACCTTCAACTGTCTCAGAGTATCTACATCCCTCTCCCTCTGTAACAAAGTACGTTCATTGTCTTGCCGAGGGCCATAAACTCCCCCTTGCTCGGGGACTTCACAAAGATCTTGCTTTAAGTACTATCTTGAATTACTTCTTCCTCATCCCCTCTTCAGAGCTGCCGCGGGCTGGTCTGCGGTGCCTTGCCGAGACCCCGACAGCCCCTCCTCGCACTGCCCACACCTTCCATCGCTCCCAGGAGCATCTCCTCACCCCGCACACCCGGGTCTGCGCGGGGAGCGCAGCCCTGAGCACCCCTCCTCACTCCGCACACCTGGGTCTGTGCGGGGAGCGCAGCCCTGAGCACCGCTCCTCACCCCGCACACCTGGGTCTGTGCGGGGAGCGCAGCCCTGAGCACCCCTCCTCACCCCGCACACCTGGGTCTGTGCGGGGAGCGCAGTCCTGCCCGCCTCGCAGCCCTGAATGAAACCAGCAGCTGAGAACGCTTCCCATCACCCCTGGCAGTATCCATCAGCTAAAACTAGAGATTAAGCTGCTAACAGACAAAAACCTCCGGGGATTCATGAACAATTCCGAATACCACAAAAAGGGCTTCAGCCGTATAGAAAAGAAGCTTGGCAAGCAAACAGGATTTATAAATATGTTTTCTCAGGTTATAGAAAAAAAATGATATTTAAGTCATGGTAGCTACTGCAGGAAACTGGTTAGTATACATTATTTTTTTTGTTTATTATTGATTTTAAAATGGTCTTCATTCAGAAAATAAAGTTTGCAAAAAAGTTAACTTCTTTGAGAGTTCCTCCTTTTTTATAAAAATGCATTTTAAAGCTGCTTTAAAGAATGATTTTCCGGTTTCTTTTCACCATGTTTTTTTCTCTGATTTCTTTCATCTACTTGTAGATTAGCAATTTTCTCCCTAAATATAATGTGGAAAAGGAGCACTTTCCAGGTGTTGCATTTTTCTTCTCTTTTATAGATTTGGCCATGAAATCCTGAGGAAGATTTCTTTTTTTTTTTTTTTTTCTGAAATCACATTCAGAGTGTTCCATGTCAGTTTTGAGAAGCTAGGCTTAGCAACATTTATCCGACCTGAGCACCAGAGAAGACTGTAGCATCTAGTTCCATCATAAGATTTCTTCACTAGGCAGGTTCTCATGTGCCATAACACTATAATTTATTTTTTTTTTTTTTTACTGGAGAAATAAGGTGTATTCCACAGTTCACAAGCTAAACTCAATATTTTAACTGACACAATTACTTTTTCCAGCTAGTAAATTTCTAGGAAATTGAGATATAGTAATGTATTATGGTAAAATTATACTATACCATTTTCCCTTTTCTTAATTAGAAATGAACAGTTTAATTTAAATGTTGCTCTATGCTCTTCATAGTTTAGAACTGGTCAGGTGTCAGCCTTTAATATGCCAGTTAACAGACTGTAAACTGTAAAAGAAAAATTTAAAGACATACTTATCTGCACATGACTTCATATGCTTACTTAGGAACCTGAGGAAAATCCACTTTTCATGCTTCAGTTAAAAACCTGCCCTTTTCAGACTGTGAGGAGAGAGATGCTATTCCTAAAGTGAGAATATTCATCCACTGTCTGTAAAGTACATCATCCCCTATTAACACCTCCACAAAAGGGTTGCCACAAATCTATTTTATAACTAGAATCGCAGGTGATATTCAACTATAATAGAGACTGAATCACTACCTAGAATGGTCTTAAATGCTCCTCATTTTCTTTACATATTACCTACCTTGTCTGTGAAAACCATATCAAAACACACTTTTCAAAATTACACTTAAGAATCCATCTGTTGAATTTTATTATCACTGTCTATGATGATAGTAAATAACGCTTTCTAGAAAGAAATGTTATGTAATGACTCACTTTGAGTTGCTAATAATAGGGAAGTCAAAATGCAGTCAATTGTCCTGTCACAATCTAATTCTTTCAATTAATTAGCCTTGCATTTAGCCTTCCTTCTGGTTTTGAGTGGAGTTTTTAAAATAAAAATTCAAATAAGACACCATTTTTCAGGACTTAATTTTGAATATCATCTTACAAACTGGTCCTGGGTACAGCATTCCCCTCCAGAGTATAGGAGAAATCTCGCTGACAAGAATGTTTTCTTGCAATCTAGCACAACAAACAAGGAAGAAATTCAGTAATATTCTTTCATTATGTGTTTTTTCAAGTGCTCCTAGCATGCAACATAGCAAAAGCAAATTTATGGAGTTGGTCAAGGATCCAAGTCAGAGTAATACCTTTACTTGTTTTGTTAATCATGTCTCAGTCACCTAGTGGCTATTAATTAATTTTTATATTTCTTCAATGTTCATAAGCTCTGTAGATGCTTACAATAAAAAGAAAAAAGAACTTTCTGCACTGCTGAAGAACTCATTATCTGCCAAATATTTTCTCCATATCCACAAAAAAAAAAAAAAAAAAAAAAAAAAAAAAAAAAAAAAGAACAGAGAGAAGGATATAAATACAAATACTACTTACACCCCAAATTATTATCTAATTAATTTCACCACATTCCATAGAGGTCTTTGTATCCAGGATGCATTAATAAAACCATAGAGTTGATTTATTTCCTTGTGTTTTGCCACAAGAAGAGGTCAAGTGTCTGGGCAGCTCTATCAGTGAGTCACAGTACAATTTCTGCCCCCCTCTGTTTGACCCAGACTACTGAGTCCTCTATGACGTCTCAGCAGTTTTGACCAAGGTATTGAAGAAATGGAAATGAGAGTACCCATGTCAGCCTGACTCCCCATCCAACTACCACCTGCAATACAGACTGATAATGGGACATGAGGCACTTCTTATCCTTAAATAATTTTGTAGAGGTCAGGTATATGGATGTGAAGACACTGAGAGTTACCATTGTCTGACAGGCCACTCAAAGCTCCAGTTCCTTCTATCCATGTGTCTATGTCTACACCAATTGTGGGATGGAGACAGAGGAACCTGTACTCATGGGAATAGAGCTAGGGAATGCCTTTCCTAGCAGGGATATTTGAATCCCCCTAGGTGAAATCCCATGGGGCTGGAGGTGCACAACCCTGTGCCTAATGGGGTGCAATGCTGTGCATGATATTAGAGCCAAAACAATTTTGAGGACATTATTTTGAATAAGTACAGCATGGAAAGCAAGCTTTCCTTGAAGTCTTCCCTTTTCCTCCTAGTAATCAAAGACATTCTCTTGCATTTCACTCAATTATCTGTTTCTTGCTGTTTCATAAGTTATATTTTGGAAGTCTTAATTATGATAAACATACCCCTTTACCTCGAGAACTAATCAGCTTTTGTCACTGCAATACGCAAACATACCATACGTTTATATAGTAAATGTATCTTATGCAATTACAGAAATTAAAAGCTATAAATAACTTCCTATGAAATTAATATTATCATCATTTTACCATCTTAGATAAAAATTATTCTGTATGAGAAAACATTTAAAATAATATGGGAAGCATACTGTGTGGGTCTTTAACTTCTTTTAGACAGAAAAAAATACTAAGCTTTAACAAATATATGGAGCACTTCCTCCTCCCTCGTGCTTAAAACACAAGCCTTATCAAACCTTACAAACAACCTGTGATCATTTCCATCATGTTAGTTGATTACTCTGCAACAATACATAAGATAAACCAGATCAGCTCATAATCCTAACAAAGAAACAAACAAACAAAAAAAGCATGGAAAGAGCCATTTAAGAGCCTATTATAACTTTTAAGTAATAATGTTTCCATGTGGAATGTGTCTCTGCACTTAGAAAATACTGTCAGATAAACAGTACTTGAGAAAGAAATCCTGACATCTTGCATGGTATCCCACAGAAAAGTCATGAAAAACTCATTCCTGAAAACCATTTCAACAGAACATAAATGTGATACTGATGCCAATAGCAAAGACAGCACAAACAAAACCTGGGTTCCTGAAAGGTCTTTGTGAACTTCTTTAACACCATGGATATAGCAGAATCATCATGAAAAGGTGACGAATACAGAGTCTGTCACCATGCAAACTCTATGACATATGGCCAATAGATTGTTGGTAAATATTTAATAAAACGAAACATTAGTCTCTCACGTAAAACCTCTATTATACAAAGAGGCAAAGGTACAGCAACAAAGCACGTGCTCTTTTTTGACAATGATGCTGTTTCAGGTTGCCCATGTCTACAGACTAAAATTAAAGCTCAGTCTGTTACCACGGTGTAATACAACTCAGCAGAAGAGGCCTCTGTAGATTTTCTTTTTAGTTAAACCTGGCCTCTATGGTTCAACAGCTTGACAGCAGTGTAAAAGTATATTGCTTTCACTGGAACATATGTCTTTCAAGTCATTACTATTCCTCCTTTAAAATCTTCACTGTAAAAGTCAGTAGAATTTGGGTGTTGGGTTTGCTTGGTTTTTCCCTTTTTTAATATCTTATGCTTTGCCTAAGGTGTAACATGCACATGTAGCACAGGTTTGGTGCTTCCAAACAGAAAATCATAAAACACGTCTCAACTTGCTAATCACCACTGATAGAAGACTGGGTTTTATAGAGAGTCAATTAACTTTTCCCTTTTGAGCTGTGATTGAAAATCAGAATTAGTTTAGTAGTAAAATTAGTTTAACAGCTTTAAATCCAGGAGAACTCCAGAAAATCCAGCAGCTGCATTTATAACTGAAATGAATGGTCAGAATGCAAAACCTTGGAGGTTTGGATACATTTGGATATACCGCAGCAGAATTACATGCAAAATTGCCAATCCAAATCCTAAAATCATGGATGGTTTTAAAAATTTATACTTTCATGAAGATTTTATTTACTTTTATGGACATTTTATGAACATAAAGAACATTGAAGTCAGGTTGCATTTTTTTCAAGTTTTCATATTTTCGCAAATGCAGGGTTGCACTTATTTAAGTATATTCTAATTTTAGACCCAAATAATATTAATTTAATTTCTTCAGTGAAAACAAAACCCATCAATGTTATTTCCTGATTTCTGCAGCTGAATTTTTGAGATACCAAGTTGCCTGAACAAAAAAAGTTAAAAAGCAATACAAAATAAAAAGATCCACAATACAAGATCCATTACTAAGATTGGCAATTGGCAGCATTGTACATGGAAAGTATAAACTGTGCTTGCCAGATTTCTGTGATGGAATTAATCAGCTATCAGACAAGTTTGTCTCAGTCCATTTGCTGCAACTACTTCACTTTCCTCTAGAAGCAGTGACTTACTGCCATAGAGACCTACTACAGAACATTCAGCCCTTGAATGGATAAATATGTGAATAGATATCCTGGACAAATTGCAGGGTCAGTATGTCTATTTCAAAACCTATTATTCAGTCACATTTGAACAATCTTATGTTTTACTATCAACATTACAGATTAAGCATTTCTGAATTGTTCAAATTCTCCTTACCCAGGAAAGTAGAGGTACTTTTTTCCCCCCCATCCATTAAAAAAAACAAAAGCAACATTCTTTTTAAAAATAAATTCACCCTTCAGGGCAACAATATTTCTTAAGGACAGTCAAATCCCAAAACTGCAATTGCATGTTTTTGTATAATATTATCATCTTTAAACAGTCCACACAGTGCTATTTAATTGTAAGTCATTTTCTAGTCAGCTTACTTATTTCAGCACCTCATTATTCACAGTTAAAATTTCAGCAAAACTAAGAACAAACACATATGCAACACTGAAAAAAATTTTCCTGGCATCAGTTCAAATTACTAATAACATTTTTAACATTTGTTATTTAAGTTTGTTTAATTCTTTCCATCTTAAAATGTGTAACAAGGCAACTTGTCCAATTTATCATCATGAGATCTTCCATTATCCAATCACATATCAAGAAAACATGAAAAAGTCACATTAGAATAGCATCTGTTAATGTGTTAAAAGTTCTGCAGCAACTAAAGCTGATACCGAGTGCAGAGACCACTAGATGGCATAAAGCAATAAATACAATGAGAAAAAATATAATTATATCCCTGAGCTTATCTAAGAAACTCAGGTTATATTAATACAAAGGTTATAAATACAATCTTAACTCCACTCTTTAGGATTACCTATTCTGTTACAATATTACTACCTAGTCGTGTGCTAGTTCAAATATAATACAAGACATAGTTCAGGTTTTTATAAACAGCTTTCTTCACCAAAAAAAAAAAAAAAAAAAAGTAGTTTTTTTTAATATTCAAAGTGATTATGTCTCACATACTGAAGAAAAGAAGGCTCAGACTTTATTGCTCTCTACAGCTACCTGAAAGGAGGTGGTAGTGAGGTGGGAGTCTGTTCTTCTCCCAGGCAATCAGCAATAGGAAGAGGAAATGGCCTCAAGGTTGTCAGGGGAGATTCAGATTGGATAGCTGGAAAAACCTCTCTACTGAAAGAGTGATTAGGCATTGGAAAAGGTTCCCCCCATGGAGTCAATCCAGGAAGCATACAGAAAATGAGTGGACATGACACCTCACAACATGATTTAGTGGGCAAGGTGGTATTTGGTCATAAGCTGGGCTTGATCTTGCAGGTCTTTTCCAACCTTTATGATTCTATGACTTTTGCTAACAACCTAGCAAGAGATCTTTAAGACTGAGAACTGATCTGAGAAATTTCTCCAGCACCCAGTATCTTCTTCCAGACACAATAAGCATTCAAAGATAATGGCCTGGCCTGGACATCAACCTCCTCCCTCAACACAAAAGTACATCCCATCAGGTCCCTTGCACTTGTGTACATCTGTTGTCTTTTGAAGACACTTTATTTGACCCTTCCCTACCAAGGTGTAGTGGGTTGACCTTGGCTGGATGCCAAACACTCACCAAAGCTCCTCCATCATTCCTCACAAGTGGGAGAAAATGTGTAAGAAAAGGCTCATGAGTTAAGGACCAGAAGAAATAATCCCCCAAATACTGTCATGGGCAGAATAGACTTGGGGTCATTAACTGAATTTATTACTAACAAAATCAGAGCAGAATAATGAGAAGTAAAACACATCCTAAAATACCTTTTCTCCCACCCCTCCCTCTTTCCTGAGTTCTACCTCCTCCATTATTTCCAAAAGGTACAAATACAGCTGAACTGCTCAAGCCAAGGAGAGAATAGTCACTGTAGCAGCCAGAAGAAGAAAAAAAATTTAATGTTGCTTACACTAAAGTCTCTCTGGAACATAGGAAAGTGTTGAGACACTGCAGGAGTTAGAGATATCAAGTAGATATTCCACACTTTCAAGATATAGTCTTTAGTTTCATTAAAATCTGTTTTCTGTATTTACACATTGCCTTGGTGCAGCACTTTTATGCCCGTATATATATATTTTATTCCATTGATGCTATCTGTAATGGTGGTAAAGCCAAGACAGAGGAGATTCCAGAAACAGGAATCAGGATGCCCGTGAAAATGGTTGTTAGCCAGACCAGTAGTCGGTGAAAACTTCATAATATTAGATGATGCTTTTTCAGAGTGTGCTGCTTCACTTCTACTTTTAAATGGTTTCTGTATCTGAACCTGACAATTATAAAGTCATTTTCTTCTGAAGGCAATTTTTTTTCCAGGAAGCACAGACAGTTTTTTGACCAAAATTATTTTTTTTCCCATACATATATTCCTATTCCATACACACACACACACATATGTACACACACATATTCCTTATGTTCCATATACTTATGTTCCATGTTTTATTAAATAGGTATATATATTGAAATACTTACGTGAATATTCACCTATGCTTACTCATATTTGTTTACATATATATGTATTTTCATATCCTGGTGCACGGGAGGAATCAAAGATCAGGAAAAAAAGACAAAAAATGTCCTTTGTAGAGGGTGGGGAAAAGCCTTTAGCATAAAGCAATAATACAAAGCAGATAGTTTCATTTTGCATAATGTTTCCTGCTAGTTAGGAGTTCTTTAGTTTTTTAACTGGACTGTTCAACAAATTGGAGGTAACCAACAGGCCCTAGCACTAGATGTTAATTACTAGAAACACAAAATTTGGTTTTAGTCATCTTTCAGGGGAGTTTAATTAGCTGCTCCACGTACCCTGCAAAGCTATTCCCTGTGTGCTTTCCCTGCATGCTGCCTTGAATGATCATGCTTTCCTTGTATGTATACATTCCCTTTGTGCTTTCTCTTCATGCTTTGTGTGCTTGCTCCTTACTTACCTTATGTTGAAGTGTACTTCTACACGTTGCTTAAAACTTTTCAGGAGATACGCTGAAGGTGTGGCAGCAACATAACTCATCCTGTGAAGAATATGTCAGATTTGGTACCTTCATGTTAGTCATTAGGGTTACTTTTTTATAAATCACCTAAATATCAGAATAGATTATGGATTTTAATACCTTCTTGATCTCTACTTTACAGAACCTCAAAATTAATTTAAGCTTGAAAACTGTCCATCTCTTTGACTAATTAAATTAAATCCTATTTAAAATCAAACTATTTGAGGCCATTAACGTTTTAATAATTGTTATTACTATAACAAATTAGACATAGCTGAGCTCCCATTGTTCTTTTGCAAATGTGCTGTCCTCAAAGATTGTGTTTATGCAAGCAAATTATTATATTATAAAACATGACTTATCATGTCTGTGTATCCATAGGCCAGTCCAGTTATGAGCAGCTATAGGAAGTCTCATTATGGGACATAAAAATATTAGTGTGTTTAATTTTTTTCTTTCTAATATAGTTTTAAACCAAAATCTGCTTCACAGCTAATTGAATGCATAGGGAAAAGAGATGTTGCTTTATTTCATTACCTATTTCAATCTTCACTGAGAAATAGGTTATCTTATTAAAACCTTACTGGAATACTAAATGCTTTTCACCCTGTCTGTACTGATATTCCACAATAGCCTGAAGCTATTTCAAGGATTTGTTTAGATTTGATTGTATATTTTAGTGCTTATGCAGCAGGTTCACTTGCTCATACAAAAACCATTATTTGTATTTCAACCTTAAAATTAAAATGCACTCTGATGCAACTTGAACACCGAGTTTGCAGTCGAAGAAGGCTGTAAATAATTTTTAAGTGTTTCTATAAAGGCTAGGGTAGGTGCAGAAGCCAAAACCTAAGTTCAATCATCTGTATGCTATTGTATCTGAGAGTCTGCACAACAAAAAGATGAGAGAGTGCAAGAGAAAGTCTTTCTGAGTCTCTTGATGAAAATAAGAATCAAAAAGGCCCCTAGAAAAGACAACTTTCCATATTGGGTTTTGATAATTTAGGCTGGAACTGCAAAAGAGGTCATAAAACAGAATTCTAATTCTGCAGAAATTCTGAAATCTGCTTAACATCTCTTAAACAGAATTTAGGTATTTTTTTCAATTTCAATTTGATAGCCTATTAAGAAATGTTCCTAAAGCTCCTGGAAGAAACAGGAGAGCTCTTAGAGAGCTTGCACATTGAGAAGACTGCAGATACTTGGATCTGAGAATGCTGAAGACAACACAGAACACAGGCCTCCTTGAAACTTCATTGTCACATGCCAAATTTACGTCTTTCATACAAAGATCATCAGTGGATCAGACTTAATACTGAATGAACAAAGTTAAGTAGTAAACTGCCTCTTCCTTCAAGTTACTCTACAAAATTAAAGTAGTTCTAAGTTTGTTTAGACAGTAGAGAAAGATTTAACATTCCAAACAGAAAATATCCCCCTATATCTTTATAAACCTATATCCCTGTGCACAACCCAATACATTCTAGTCCACCTGCCCTGTCATATCAGCTTTCACACATATGCTAGCAGTAATTTTTTTCTGAGATAATTTTTTTCATAGTTGCTAATATGGGGCTGTGTTTTGGTTTTGTTCTGCATATGATGTTGAAGAAGGAATAAGGGGGACATTTGCAGTGGTGGCATCTGTCTTCCCAAGTCAGTATCTCACATGAAGGAGCCCTACTTTCCTTGAGATGGCTGAAGACCTGCCTGCCAATGGGAAACAGTGAATCAATTCCTTGTTTTATTTTGCATGTGGCTTTTGCTTTACACAGTAAACCATCTTTAGCTCAGTCCAGGAGTTTTCTTACTTTTACTCTCTCAATTCTCTTCACATCCTGGGGCAGTGAGTAAGCAGCTGCCTGGGCCTTAGCTGCCAGATGGTGTTCTGCCACAACCATGAAAAATTATCAGTTCCATCCACAACTGGCAGTAGGACTGGCAGTAGACACTGAGACCTTTCTTCTGGGATATTATGTTTGGAAACTGGAAGAGCAAACTACAAAATGTAGATTTTCTTGTTCTCCCTCTGCTCTACCACCTGTAGCCCTAGTTTTGTGCCTGAGATGTTTTGGTTTTCTGAAATTCTTTTCTGTATTCTGTAGGGGATTTTCTGTAAACAAAAGACATGTTTTTGTAACTGTAACTTTGTTTTCATTCTTCTCCCTAAGAAAGAGTTCTTGATGACTCTGGTCTGATGTCTTAGTTTGAAAAGACAGGAGTCTGTAAAGGAAGGCAAAAGCCTCCTGTGAAGTGGGAAAGGTAAACCCCCTCCCTCCCTCCGAATTACCACAATTTCAAAATAAAAAAAAACCAGCTCTCAGGCAAAGGTATGGGAATGGGAATAATAGTTATTTACTAGAAAAAACTAAAATAGAAAAAAAACAACAAATGTAATTAGTACAAACAAAACTACTGATACAGTCAGAAAACCTGACACCCTGAGGAGTCAGGGTGTTGGTAAAAGTCCAGTTGGATGGTGGCTGTGCCTCCTGCAGTGGCAGATGAAATGCTGCTGAAGCAGAGATCCTGTAGAAGGGTATAGTTCTCTGTGAAGGTCTGGTGATAGAGTAGATGGGCCTGGTCCTCCTCTGGGAATCCAGCAGGGAAGAAGCTGCTTCTCTGGGAATCCAGCGAAGATGGCTGCTCCTCTGGGAATCCAGTGAAGAAAACTGGCCGATGGCTTAGACCAAGCTTATTTTATGCAGGTAGGAATGCTTGGTTCCTCCTTCTGGGTGGAGCATCTCACAATGGGATGATGTACCTTATCAGTCATGCAGTGAGTCACTTAATGGCCCATTAGCAGGAGACATCTCCCCGGAGGGAGACATTGTTCTTGGAAGAGATAGGATAACTGCCCCCCACCTCCAACAGATGGCAAATAGAATACATTCTTATCTCACAAATCCAGGACATTATCCACCCCTTATTCTATTTCCATCTGCATCACAATGAAATCTTACACCCATTTCTCACTCAAGACTAGGTTTCCTTGTGGTACACAACGGGTTTCTCCATCTTTCTGCATTACCCACCAAGTATAACCAGGTCCTTGAGCAAAAACAATCCCACGTATGGGTTTGTCTTTGCCTGAGGTGGGATTAATCCAAACAGTTTTTCCTAAAATACCTTTCATATGTACCACAGGGACTTTATCTCCATCTACTGTGTGCACGGGTTCAGACTGGGCAGGACCAGCTCGATTGATGGACCCTCGGGTGTTGACCATCCAGGTTGCTTTTGCCAGGTTCATTTCCCAGTTTCTAAAAGTTCCACCACCAAGTGCCTTCAGGGTGGTCTTAAGGAGTCCGTTGCACCGTTCAACTTTGCCGGCAGCTGGAGCATGATAGGGAATATGATATATCCATTCGATACCATGTTCTCTGGCCCAGGTGTTGATAAGGCCGTTCTTGAAATGGGTTCCGTTGTCCGACTCTATTCTCTCAGGGGTGCCATGTCTCCACAGGACTTGCTTTTCCAGGCCTAAGATGGTGTTCCGGGCGGTGGCATGAGGCACAGGGTAGGTCTCCAGCCATCCAGTGGTGGCTTCCACCATGGTCAGCACGTAGCGCTTGCCTTGGCGTGTCTGGGGCAGTGTGATGTAGTCTATCTGCCAGGCCTCCCCATACTTGTACTTGGACCACCGTCCACCATACCATAGGGGCTTCACCCGCTTGGCCTGTTTGATGGCAGCACACGTCTCACAGTCATGGATAACCTGAGAAATGCTGTCCATGGTTAGGTCCACCCCTCGGTCTCGTGCCCACTTGTAGGTGGCATCTCTGCCCTGATGACCTGACGCATCATGGGCCCATCGAGCCAGGAACAACTCCCCCTTATGGTGCCAATCTAGGTCTATCTTTGACACCTCTATTCTTGCTGCCTGATCTACTTGCTCGTTGTTTCGGTGCTCCTCATCAGCCCGACTTTTGGGGACATGGGCATCTACATGACGGACTTTCACTGTTAGTTTCTCCACCCGAGAGGCAATGTCTTTCCATATATCAGCAGCCCAGATGGGTTTTCCTCTGCGCTGCCAGTTGGCCTTTCTCCAACTTCCCAGCCACCCCCACAGAGCATTGGCTACCATCCACGAATCGGTGTAAAGGTAGAGCCTTGGCCACTTCTCCCTTTCAGCAATGTCCAGGGCCAGCTGAACAGCCTTGAGCTCAGCGAGTTGGCTCGATCCACCTTCTCCTTCGGTAGCCTGTGCAACCTGTCGTGTGGGGCTCCATACGGCTGCTTTCCACTTTCGGTTTATCCCTACGATGCGACAAGAACCGTCAGTGAAAAGAGCGTAGCATGTTTCCTCTGCTGGTAGTTGGTTATATGGTGGCGCTTCTTCAGCCCTTGTCACTTGTTCCTGTTCCTCATCATCAGTGAGACCGAAGTTTTCACCTTCCGGCCAGTTCGTAATTATCTCCAAAATCCCAGGGCGATTCGGATTTCCAATACGGGCACGCTGGGTGATAAGGGCAATCCATTTGCTCCATGTAGCATCAGCGGCATGGTGGGTAGTGGGAACCTTTCCTTTGAACATCCAGCCCAGCACCGGGAGTCGGGGTGCCAGGAGGAGTTGTGCTTCCGTGCCAATCACCTCCGAGGCGGCTTGAACTCCTTCATAGGCAGCCAAGATTTCTTTCTCTGTTGGGGTGTAGTTGGCTTCGGACCCTCTGTAACCTCGGCTCCAGAATCCCAAGGGTCGGCCTCGAGTCTCACCAGGCACCTTCTGCCAAAGGCTCCAGGACAAGCCATTGTTCCCGGCTGCAGAGTAGAGCACGTTCTTCACCTCTGGTCCCGTCCTGACTGGGCCAAGGGCTACCGCATGAGCAATCTCCTGCTTGATCTGGGTGAAGGCTTGCTGCTGTTCAGGGCCCCAGTGGAAATCGTTCTTCTTGCGGGTAACCAGGTAGAGAGGGCTCACAATCTGGCTATACTCGGGAATGTGCATTCTCCAAAATCCTATGGCACCCAGGAAAGCTTGTGTTTCCTTTTTGCTGGTCGGTGGAGACATCGCCGTGATCTTGTTGATGACCTCAGTGGGAATCTGGCGGCGTCCATCTTGCCATTTCACTCCAAGGAACTGGATCTCTCGGGCAGGTCCTTTGACTTTGCTCTTCTTAATGGCGAAACCGGCTTTCAGGAGAATCTGGATGATTTTTTCTCCTTTCTCAAACACCTCTGCCACTGTGCTCCCCCACACAATGATGTCATTGATGTATTGCAGGTGTTCTGGAGCCTCACCCTTTTCCAGTGCAGTCTGGATCAGTCCATGGCAGATGGTGGGGCTGTGTTTCCACCCCTGGGGCAGTCGGTTCCAGGTGTACTGCACACCTCTCCACGTGAAAACAAACTGAGGCCTGCATTCTGCTGCCAGAGGAATGGAGAAAAACGCGTTAGCAATGTCAATAGTGGCATACCACTTTGCTGCTTTGGACTCCAGCTCGTACTGGAGTTCCAGCATGTCCGGCACGGCAGCGCTCAGCGGCGGAGTCACTTCATTCAAGCCACGGTAGTCCACAGTCAATCTCCATTCTCTGTCGGATTTGCACACAGGCCAGATGGGGCTGTTGAAGGGTGAGTGAGTTTTGCTGACCACCCCTTGGCTCTCCAGCTCACGAATCATCCGGTGGATGGGGATCACAGCATCTCGATCTGTCCGATATTGCCGGCGGTGCACTGTCGAGGTCGCAATTGGCACACGTTGCTCTTCCACCCTCAGGAGTCCTACTGCAGACGGGTTCTCTGATAATCCAGGCAAGGTGTTCAACTGCTTAATGTTCTCTGCCTCTACAGCAGCTATTCCAAAAGCCCACCTGAGTCCCTTTGGGTCTTTGTAATAGCCGTTCCGGAGAAAGTCTATGCCTAGAATACATGGAGCGTCTGGGCCGGTCACAATAGAATGTTTCTTCCACTCCTTCCCGGTCAGGCTCACCTCGGCCTCCACCAGGGTCAGTTGCTGAGATCCCCCTGTCACACCAGCAATGGAAACAGCCTCTGCCCCCACCTGTCCCGATGGTATTAAAGTACACTGCGCACCAGTATCAACTAAAGCATCATATTTTTGTGGCTCTGATGTGCCAGGCCATCGGATCCACACTGTCCAGAAGATCCGGTTTTCCCGTGCCTCTCCCTGGCTAGAGACAGGGCACCTCTAACACTGGTTATTATTCCCTTCCTGGGCATACATACTAGAGGTTCCTTCAAGGGGATCTGACACATCATACCCGGCAGCTCGGTCATGGGAGGTCGAGGCTACCTTCACCTTGGTGGAAGTTCCTCAGTTAGAGTTTCCCTCTTTGAGCTGACGCACCCGTGCTGCCAGGACAGAAGTGGGTTTCCCATCCCACCTACCCATGTCTTCCCCATGGTCACGCAGGAAGAACCACAAATTGGCCCTTGGGGTGTACCCTCTGTCTCTAGCTGGGGAATGTTGGGCACTGAATTTGGGGCCTGTAACTCGCACAGGGGCTGCATTAACTTTCTTCATCTCCTCCCTCATCTCCCTCATCTCCTCTTTGAACTCCTTAATCACAGCTGAGATATGAGCCTGCATTGGGCCATTGATCATGCTCTCATAATTCCTCAGCTTGTTGGCAACAGAACCCACGGTCTCTCGGTTAGTATCTGCATCAATTGTTGCAATAAAAGTGGTGTATTGAGATGGCCCAAGGTTTGCTAGGCTCCACAGCATTTGCCCTGTGCACCTGACTTTGTCGGGGTCATTGTCATGCTGTCCATCCCTCCCGAAGAGTACCTCCAATATTGCTACTTCCCTCAGCTGTTGGATCCCTTCCTCAAGGGTCTTCCAGCGCATCCTATGGTGGTGCTCCTGCATTCTTTCCCTGTGGACAAACCTCTCTCTGACACTCATTAAAAGCCGCTCCCAGAGAGAAAGAGACCCTGGCTCCCTTACAAAAATCTGATTCATACCTGAGTCCTGGGTCAAGGGTCCCAAGTTCCTTGCCTCACCACCATCCAGCTGCACGCCTGTACCCATAAGATCCCAGACCCGGAGTAACCAGGTAGTATAAGCCTCATGTCCCCGTCGCACAATGTCTTTGTGCAGGTTACGGAGACTTTCGTACCTCAGGGACTCGGTGATGATTGCAACCTCTGGCTCCCCTGTGGGTTGTGAGGTTCCTCCATTCCTATCCTTATCTGGGTGCTCAGCTTTCATCTTAGACCTCCTTGTTTCTACCGGGGCAACTGCTGCTGGCTGTGACTGCCTTTGTGGTTCAGCTGGACCCTGGACAGTTGTAACACCTGTGGGTTCCACTGCTGTACTATTTGGCTGTCCCTCTTGAAGGCAAAGTGAGGGTTTCTCAATAGCTGGGGAAATGCACTCCTTCAGCATCTGACTCATCTCACGTATCTCCTTAACCAGAACCCCCACCCAATCTGGGTGGTTCATTTCTGAGACAGACTGTGGGGCAGGGTCAGGCTCTGGAACAGCAGCATCTCTAGTCTCTGGGGCAGGTGTCAGGGTAGTTCTCCATGTTAATCTTCCCTTATCTCTGAGTGCTAAATATAACAGGCATATCAACAACACCACCCATTGTATGACATCACTAGCATTCAGAGTGGATCTTAACCCTTCAAAAACTGGTGGAGCAGACCCAAAAAGATGGTTAAAAGGTTGGGAGAAAATCTCCCCTGGTGTCATTTCTTCACAATAGGTACCATTATTAAGGTAACCCCAAAAACACACAGTTAGTGTATGATAGCTCTGAATCCATGTACCTGCCTTCCAGAGGAAGTTAAAGATCCATGAATTCCTCACCTTATTAACCCAAAGCCAAACTGGATAACAGCCACAGTAGCCTTAGTTATAGGACCCATATCTAGATAAGGGCCTGCAAATGGGAGAAATACAGCCACGATCACGTGCCACCCAAACCAAGGTAAGCTAGACCACATGGTGACACTCAAAGATGTTTCTATATCAGTACACACAATTAGATTACTTAAGAACTATTATTCCCTTTTTCCTTTCAATGCCCTCGAGCCCCACGTTGGGCGCCAAGATCTGTCTTAGTTTGAAAAGACAGGATTCTGTAAAGGAAGGCAAAAGCCTCCTGTGAAGTGGGAAAGGTAAACCCCCTCCCTCCCTCCGAATTACCACAATTTCAAAATAAAAAAAAACCAGCTCTCAGGCAAAGGTATGGGAATGGGAATAATAGTTATTTACTAGAAAAAACTAAAATAGAAAAAAAACAACAAATGTAATTAGTACAAACAAAACTACTGATACAGTCAGAAAACCTGACACCCTGAGGAGTCAGGGTGTTGGTAAAAGTCCAGTTGGATGGTGGCTGTGCCTCCTGCAGTGGCAGATGAAATGCTGCTGAAGCAGAGATCCTGTAGAAGGGTATAGTTCTCTGTGAAGGTCTGGTGATAGAGTAGATGGGCCTGGTCCTCCTCTGGGAATCCAGCAGGGAAGAAGCTGCTTCTCTGGGAATCCAGCGAAGATGGCTGCTCCTCTGGGAATCCAGTGAAGAAAACTGGCCGATGGCTTAGACCAAGCTTATTTTATGCAGGTAGGAATGCTTGGTTCCTCCTTCTGGGTGGAGCATCTCACAATGGGATGATGTACCTTATCAGTCATGCAGTGAGTCACTTAATGGCCCATTAGCAGGAGACATCTCCCCGGAGGGAGACATTGTTCTTGGAAGAGATAAGATAACTGCCCCCCACCTCCAACAGATGGCAAATAGAATACATTCTTATCTCACAAATCCAGGACATCTGACCAATGTAATTGAAGAGGTTTGTCTTTGTTTCACCAATTGAATTGATAAAACAATATAAAAGAGAGACACATCGCAAAAATAAAGAAGTCACTTTCAGCCTTCAGAAGTCGGAGTCTCTGTCATTGTAGTGTACAATAGCATCACCACCTTCCTCTTCATTCTGTCCACTGTATGGATCTTGATGGCTCTAACAGTGTGCTACAGTTCATGGGGCTCATAACACAAAAGGATGAATGAGAAGCTAGTAGAAATATCAGAAACATTGTGGGGTCTTGTGGTCCAAGGAAGTCTGTTTACTGCTGCGAGGAAGTCCCTGCGGGAACCTGGAGGAGCCAATCAACAGGCAAGTTTTGAAGAACCAATCAGCTGACTAGTTTTGAAGATCAACACCCGGTTAAACCACTTAGGAGAGTTAAACACATCTCCGTGAAATGCATTTTAAAGACGTGCAAATCCAGGAAAAACTTTCTTGACTCCTGGCTTTTGAACGAGCAGGACTGGGCCAAGCCCATGCAGCTGGGATGGCGCCCAGCTCGGCTGGGATTTCTGCCATCACTGGGCCATTCCACTGGGACCATCCCAGTGCCGTGGACAACCGCACAGCCAGGACTAGAGCTGCAGGGCCAGGCCATGCCCAGGGGTAGCAGCTATTTCACCATGGCTCACAAATGAACTTTGTTTACTCTGGGGCTGGTGCCAGAAGCGGCCCCAGGGTCGGCGCCAAGTGCAGCCCCAAGGCCAAGAGCAGCTGGGGCCAGGAGTGGCTGAGACTGCACGGCCAGGATCGGCACATGGCTCACAGTGAACTTTGGTTACTTAGCCAATTTTAGCCAGCTATGCTGAGGACAGAAGGACAAGAAGAGCAGCAACAGCTTTTCTTGTTTTGGGCACTGCACTTGAAGGACAGCGTTGAGTAAAGCCATCTGCTGGCATAGCTCGTGTAGTGTCGGTGCAGACTACAAGACCAGAAGTGAGAGGCACGGTAAGCGATCTCTCCGTGTCAGAGCCTGGATGAGATCAGCCTTTTGGCACTGCAGATCTCTATAAAGACTGTGTCAATTGATAAAGTTTGAGAACAGATGGGCTTGAAAACACCAGTTCTCTCCCAAATCTGGAAAGGGGACGGGTGAGGGCACATGGTGAGAACATGAGACATTGAGATCAGTAAAGAAGGAGTCAAATTCTAGATAGGGATTGAGGGGATACCATAGTCTTGGACTGAAATTCTTTTGTGAGGCTATAGTGAAGATATATTTTTCATATATCAGACTTTATTTTTCCCTGTAATGGATGAAGTCCATGGGAGGATGCAGCATTTACTCATGCTGGAGCGTGTGGATGCTGAAAATCTGTGATCCAATGAGAAGCTTGAACAGAGGGAGATGAGAAGGGGGTAAAGAAGAAAAAGTGCTGTTACCAGAGATAAAAGAAGAGAGCTTTTGTTTTTGTGCTGGAACATCTCATCTTTGAAATAATACCCCAGAAGTTGACATGGCCCATGAAAGCAGCTGTGAGAAAGCTGCAAGGCATGAGAGGGTCTTTTCACACCACAAACAGATTTTCCTTTCCTGGGCAGCTGATTCACTGTGACACTGAAGCCTAGAGAGAACTGTTTCTAGTGGAAAAATCTCAATGGCAAGGCAAGAGAGACTCCTCCCCCTAAGTGAACTGAAAAAAGAGTATTTTAGAGGTGATAAACAGACTGAAAGTCCCAGGTTTTGTCTCTGTGTTGTCAGTGGCAAAGAAAAGATGGTGTGAGGGAAGAAGTGTTCTGAAAGCTTATTCTGATTTTTGTCTTATTTTTTTTCTTTTAATTCTGTTAATAAACTTTTCTTTGTACCCTTTAAAGTTCTGAGCCTGCTTTGCCCTCCTCCCAATCCATATTTCACAGCAGAAAATTAAATAAAAATATTCTAGTGGGCGCACTGGGGTTTGGCCAGTATTAGACCCACTACAGGGTTGTTCCCAAAGTATGTTTTAAAGTCTTTAAAGATAAACAAAAATTATCATGAAAAGTCAAAGTATGTCGACAGTATGCAACCATCCTGACTCTCCAACTCTCTGAACTGCTTTCTGAAATCCTCACATATAAAATTTCCCTTTTCCTTTAATACACTAACTAATACTATTTTTACCAGATCTACACAAGCCAAAATTTCTGATTTCACTCAGTTTTGGATTTGGGATTAATAACTATTGAAAAGAAATAGAAAAATATCAGAAATTCTGATTAGCAATTCCAGCGCACCAAAGAACATCTTGATGAGCAGTATATAAACCATTACTATGGAGTGGTAATCGCTATTCTTGTTCTTGAAGCATATTGATCACAATATTGTTTCTTAAAACCAAAAAAAAAACTCTCAAGACATCAAAATATCATATATCATGGGTCTAGCTTCATTTAATTCACTCTTATCTGTGAATTTATATATCCTAATAGAGCTCTGAGTAAAAGCCGTCTCTTCAGGATATTACATTGGATCTATAAAAACTCAGACCCACAACCCTAGTCATGTCTTTCAGAGACATATGCATTATAAACATTGCTGAGTTTAAATGAGCCATGTCTGCTCTAAAAATTAATAATATAATAATTTTAGGGGTTTTTCAAGCTTCCTAAGATGAAAACAAATAATAATAAAGAATTGCTCTATAATTAATACGTGAAATTTTGTAAACCTTTTTCTGCACAAAAAGCAGAATATATGCATGTGGCACATTAGCACAACTTACATTAAACTATTTCAAAAAATTGAAAATGCAACAGTTAGACAAATAGAATGTAGCACAGAAAAAAAAAATGAATATATAAATCCAATATATAATATGCTATAGGAAATACCTTAAAATACATCTCGTAACTATAAGAATATCTTATTTTACATTTTGCCTATTTACAAGGGATGAAACTTTGTGTTAATGAATCATGAGATCTACTCGAAAGACATAGACTCTTTAACATCTTTCTTCCCACGGTAGGACATACTTGACACATGTCAGAATGACATAGTAAAAATTATATTGCAACATACTGTCAGAGCTGATCAATTAAAACAGCTTTACTTACATCACAATGCATTACCAAAATGACACCACAACAAACATGGTGACTTTTTGTCACTAAAACAGTTTTATGATAGAGTTGTTGAATGAGACAGATATAAGAGCATAAAAATATTTCTTATAAAATAGACAGGATGGTACAGAGCCTGATAGCTCCAACTGTGTGCTATGATCAGCTATCTGAACTGCTCAGTGACGCTGGCCAAAGATCAAGTATTAGAAAATACTGCTGGGAAGAAGACACACTACAGTGGTTTAATAGTGCCCTTTCATATATCTCACACACATGAACCACTTTCAACTGGGGTCTAAGTTGAACATTAGGTTCATACAGAAGTTGAAGACATTACTGAAGTGCTAGATCATCGCAGAATCAAACTCAGAGGACGCACTTATGTCTGTGGCAAAAATTATGCCATTCTGAACAATAATACACCATAGATTTCACTTTCAAGGATGTCCTCATTGAAGTCTCCCTTCTTTCAGTACCCTCCAGCTGTGTCTGAAATATCTTACTGTATAAGTATTTACTAAGAACTTGGGATAGACAACTGCTCCCTAAAATGGGGAATTTTGCTGTGGAAACAGATACTAGTATTTGTTTACACTTGCCACAAACAATTTTGTTAATTTTGAGCAAACACTGTTCCTCATGTGACCACAGTTTGCCAAATGAAGCACTACATCCAGCCTCATTAGGTAAAATCCAGTTCCTTCTTCAGGCAGTACAATGAACAACTTCATTTGTTGCCAGATTACTCCATCTCGAATTTCCTTTGCCAAAGGAAGTTGGAATTGACATACATCTGAAGATGCCATAGTGAAAACGGGTTGGCACAATTCTGTGGAGAAATTACTTCTCTTTTATGAAAAAATTCCAAGTCAACACAATGAGTAGTGATTTGAAACAGATATGTTTCTGATATATTTCTGATATATTCCTGCCTATTACTGCCTATACTGTTTCTGATATATTCCTGCCTATCCTGGATACTCTAGGATATCAGGATACTCCAGGAAACATACAAGTCACATTGACATGCATGCCTTAAGAATGGAGGGGAATACAGAAAATCTTCTGAGATTTAAATTAAATTCTTTCTACTGAAATTATAAGATTAATAAAAACACTGATGGCCACAGTCCCCTCAGAGCAGTATTCTGCTAAGGCCATAACAGATCCAGTCAATTCCAGTGGTATTAGAGGTACCGTAAGAACACCTTTGAAAACTGTTAGTTTCAGGAAATATTGTAACTCTAGAGAAACATTGGACTGAGAAGTAATCTTTGGCAAAATATTACATTTTATTCTAATTTTTTTTTCTCCTGACACTATTTTTGGTACAAAGAGTTCTTTCTTTTGCAAAAGATATACCTCAGACCCTTTGACCTTACCAGAGAGTAATAAAGAAAACAGCCCCCCTCTTTTTTTCTTTTTTTAGAACTTAAACTGGAATATACAAAGAAATAAATAAGTAACAACAAAGGTATGTTTTTAACTTCCTAAAGATACAGCAACTAAATCTACTTCATTAAAAGAGAGCTGTTCCTTTGTATTCTTCCTCCCTATCCTGACCACTGGCAAAGTTGTATTATTATCCTATGAGTCATTCTTTCTTCAAAATATCTCTCTGTGTAGTACTTGTTAATTAAACTTTCTCGTACTCTCTTCCTCTTTCTCTCTTACAGTTGTTAGCAGTAGTCTTGTATCCTCTCTTTTGAATAGATATCTATATGTAATCTCCCATTATTAGAATAGTAGGAAGGAACTGACTATCTTTTACTATGTGTGCCCATTGAGCACACAATTACTAATTATATGAAGTATGCCCTGTGAGTTCTACTGGAAATTTAAATTTTCTTCATCTCTTTAGGGCAAGGTCATCTATTGTGCAATGTGTCTTCGGTGGCATTTCAGCAAGTGCATTTGAAAGGTTCTCCAGTTTCATAAAGAAAAATGTGGAACATCTGTCCCTTTTCCATAGATGTGACTCTGCAGTAGCTAAAGCAGCCTGCTGCTCAAAAATGCAGAGTAGGAAATAAAATGTCATTTGAATACATGTGGTAATAATAGCCTGGTGGCAGTGCCCTAGCCAAAGCAAATACCCATCAGATTTGTTTCTAGCAAAATCATATATACTGATTTCTTAATTTCATTTTTATGAAAGAATAGCAAAACATTTTCCACAGAAACTAGGTTTGATTCTCAATCATATAAGCAGACATTCATATTTTATCATGAGCCTGTCCTACAAAATGCACAGGGAAGTAATGAAGTGAAATACCTGACTACAAATAAAAGGAAAATACAGCTGTTACTTATGCTCAGTGAAACAAATTCACAGGATGGCTCTGTAGAAGGCCAAGAAGTTACAGCTTATTTTTTTACCCATATTCATTTAATGCCTAGCTTTGTACAGAGTAACAGCTCTAGCTTTAGGCATATGGTAGGATAAGGAAGGTAAAATAAGACTGATGAGTTGTTGACATATTGGAGCAGCAAGGTAAGCAGAGAGAAAGCCTGAGCTGAGTAACACCTAAAGCTCTTCATCTGAAGTCAGACCTTTACCATGGAGCCTATTGTAGACATTTGAAAGAATGAGAAGCCTACAATTAGGGCGGAATGGGAAGCTAAAATCCAGCAACTGATTTAACCTAGGCCAAGGAAACCTTGGACCAAAACCAGGAAAAGAATCCACCTCCTGAAAAATCAATCCAGACCTCATCTAGAAAGCCATGCCTTTTGTAAGCAGAGACAAACCAACACACACTGATATGTTCTGGGTAGCTATGATGGCCTTAGATCTGACTTGGTAAATCCCCCAGTCCCTTCAAGACCTACATTTCTATGGATTCAGAAATCAGATAAAGATAAGGAGGATGGGACACTTTATGAGTGATTTTTGATCTTTTTATTTCTGTCATGTATGAACATCAAAAGCATTTGTTGGGACTGCAGTTTTCAAATTGTAAGGCAGAAAGTGAAAACAGCTATCTATCTTCAGCAGCAACAAACACGAATAGATCTGTCATCATAATTACAGAGCTGGACTGTCTTCAAATGCCAACAACAGTCTGCACTGTGAGCAATGTCAAATAAGCCTGACTCAACCAGTTTAGAATCCATTTTTTCTATAGAGCATAATGACAGCCTTTCCCTTCTATGAAAGATTGAAAAACTTTCTGTGTAAGGAAGTCTGTTATGTCTCATGTTAAATATTTCATGACTTGCTAAAAGAAATTGTTCTATAAATCAAAAAGTGATTTACACATTTAATAAAATAATTATGCCATTTGTTTATGTGCACATAATTTTAACTTGATTACACTCCAAGAGCCTTGTTTCCTTATTACAGCAGTAACTGTCTTCGGATGGATCTCTCATACTGTTTATTTAGAAACATGCAGTAGCTCAAGGCATTACCATGGAATACTGAATGGAATTTTCATGCCCAAATTGTTGCACATTGGCAAGAGAGTGACCCAGAGATATGTGAAAGTACGTCTTGATTTAGCAGTGGTCTAGACAGAGATGAATCTTATTAAGAATGCAATTTTATAATGTAAAGATTGCACTGTCAGTAGATCTGGTTAGCAGATTTACAAAGAATATTACAATTCTCTGAATACCATCGAATATGAAAAAGGAACAGGAGGAAAAGAGCCTGGGACAATAATTTCCCTTGGAACATAAAAGAAGCAAGAACCAAAAATAAGAGTATTGCAATCGATTCCCAGTCTGTCTTCTAGCCAAACCTGTATACTGACTGCCCTCAAGAAAGCAGATTACAGTCCTCAGATGTGCAAATTGCCATTTTGAAATTACAACTTCTAATATTTGTTCTGTAAGGATATAGTTCCTCTTTGGTCTGGATATTGTTACAAAATCGATTCTCAATAGCAGGCAAACCAGAAAACTCCACTTCCCATCACACATTACTTCTACATTCTCACATTTTTTAGCTATCATACCAGTCAACCAGTCAACCAGACAACAAAGGACAAAAGTATTTCAGTGAAGTAAAATCATTAAGCAACTGAAATTACAGGTCACCAATACCCATATCCATATAAAGCAAACTGGCTGTATAGTCAAAAATGTTTGCCTTTCAAAATCTTCTAGCCTGAGGGTTTGCACCTATCTGACATGAAGTTTTGTTAAATGTGCACTTTCATAGCAAGTGGTGGTATTTTTAATGTGGAAAGTGCACTACTTTTGAATTACTGCACAATTATCTTCTATTACTCTAAAAGAAGCAGCCACTATTATAAAAGAAGGAAGGACAAGAAGTATGTAAAAAGAAGAACTATGTAAAAAGAGGGAGAGAGAGTGCAGTTGATTGGTCATTTCAGAAAAGAATAAACAAAAAAAAAGGAGCTTCATATTCATTGTTACAGGAGGAAACAAATATCTTAGTTTGATTTGATTTTTATGTATGTGCATGCTCCTGAAAACTCGTAGCACATAGCTGAAATTTTTAATTACAAGGTGCAGTGTCATTATAGTCTGATCTTTTTTTTCACTTAAAATCATCTGAAACAGCACACTGAAAGAATTTGTAAAGGTTTTAGAAGAGAGTTGCTGTGCAGTAACACACTTGAATTGAACAGTCCTTTTAATTGTAGCTGATAGTTACCAATGGGTTAAATGAGGGACATTTACTAAAATAAAATTGGATGATGATTCCTCTCCTAGGCCCAGATTGCAGAGTGTAAGGTCAAGCCTAAATTCAATATTATTGTCATTTCCCTTTCCCTCCCTCTCTAGCAATCCCATATGTGGTCCCTGGATACAGAAGCCAAACACAGGTATGAAAATTCTCAGCCACTTCACTTTTTTCTACGACACTTTTAGATATTTGCTCCTTCTGACCCACAGCTCTCAGAAAAGGATGAGAACCATTTGGTGTTTATAAGTACAAATATAGCTGTGCACACGTGGAAACACATACATGTTATTTTGCATAATGCAACACAGTGAACATGGCATAAGTTGTTACCTTAAATTCAGCTGAGCATTAGAGATGCAAGTAAGCATGAAGGGAAGATGTGGATTTAAATATAGCTCTTCAGGAGTGGTTTTCACAGCATTACAATGGATATCTACCTTGTAGATTCCATCAGAGAATTAACTGGAGCTTCTAACCATTCTGAAAACAATGCAATCATGATATAGAATAAGAAATAGAAGCAGTGTGTGTATGTGACATTGGTTGGCAATTTGAATCTAATAAGAATTAGCTGTTATTAATTGTTACTATTTGTTGTTTAAGCTGTCATTTTTCCACTTCACACTAAAAATCAGTAAGATGTCAGGAGTTCATTCACATTTTTAAAGGGCATTTTTGCTTTGGGGAAATCTGAGATCTCAGAAACATAAACCAAAATGCAATCTCAGTATGGCCTGCACACTTTCTTTTTCAGGGTTTCTTCATAATTTATGGTTCAGAAACAGAGAGAAACTTGTATCCATTCAGGACTCTTTTCAGCTGATGATGGTTGGTTTTTATAATATTGGGTTTTAAAATATACTTCTGATGAGGTTTATAAAAAGAAGAATGGTATTTTCTATGAAATATTAAGTCTCTCTGTACCTTTAATGTACTCCAGAACCACGTTGATTGAGGGATTAAATTTTTAGGCTTGCTTTCCAGAATAGAAGAAGCTGCATTTAAAATAGGCATTATTGTTCAATACAGTATTCTTCCCCATGACTAAGGTTTGCAGAATCTCTTTCAAATTTCACACAGGTATATGTGAAGAATGTTCAAGGAAGAAAAGATAAAATACACTACCGTAGATCTACAAAAGATGATCTCAAAATCAAAAGCTATCATGTTATTTGTAAGTGTGAAGCTAAGGGAAGACTTTTGAGATACAAAAAAGGTATTATTTGAGATATAATAAGCCACAGTCTCCACTTCTAATTATGTGACCCAGTGAGAATAGACAGATATCCTCAAGAATGAACCCGTAAAACCCACTCGTCTTTTATGTCCGCTTGCAGAGAGAAAGGAAGAGAAAGGATACATTTCAATTCCATCCTGACTGGATGGTGAATAAGTCTGTAAAAGTCACGAACAGTTCTTAGATATTGTCTTTAATCACATACACAATAATGTAATTAAAGGTGCAAAAAACCACCAAAAATTAAAGTCTTGTCTAAAGAAGTGGTGATTCACAAGGAATTGAATACACAAAACCTGGTTTGGGTCTGAGTCATGTGGAGCTCAGTACACTTCTGATTTTTGCCAAAGGCAATTGTAATAATGTTGAAAAAGATTAAAATTTTAAATATTATTAAACTCATTAAGAACTTGTTTTGAAGCTTAAGTGGATGTGGCAGTAGAGAACAGGCTTGGATGCAACTGTGAATCATGCCAATTTCACTTGGAGAAGCTGGTCTCCAAACACTTGGGTTGTACTCCGCGGTTAGGAAAATGAGCTAAACTGGTCCCAGTGCAGTGTTCCTGCAAAGTGAACAAGTTAATTGACCCATAAATGCTGTTTGCTGTAGTGCCTCTGCAAGTCCTGTCTCCTGCCAACCATGTAATAACATGAGACTTTATTGGAACTGATAAGGAATGAAACTGAGAAGGAGGAATGGTTGAACAAATTAAATATGAAGCATTTCTGTTTAAAAAAAATGACAGAAGCTTGTCAATAGAGATTTAAATATGTGGGATGAGACACATCCTGCAGACGTCATTTTCCTCATCACTTTCTCTACAGCTTATTTAGATTATACAACAACTTCTAAGTGTTTATATATAGATGTGAGGAGTCACACTTTGAGAAAATAGAAGATAATTAGAAAATGAGAGAAAAGCACCACTTATTTTTTGTTATGCTGAAAGAAACACCATTGTGACTCTCTAATAGAATTTCTACTTCTGATAGAACTCATGAGCTCTTCTCTTTAACTATACAATTCTGGTTTTCTGCTTTTTGATAAAAGGTTTGTGAATTATTCAGAATATTTTTTTCCCACTGCTAGTAAAGAAGAATAAGCTACAGGTTATCCTCAACTAAAACAGTCTGCACTTGCCTGTAATACATGCAATTGCATTTGAAGCTTCCACTAATGAAGTTGGTCAGTCATTTATTTCCAGAAAGATTTAAAATACTGCTGACAAAGGAAACATTTTCTAAACAAAGGTTAGAAATAACTAGAAACTATCCTTCTCCAGACACAGTAAAAGAGGCAGTGTTGTAAAACATCTCAGTATTTTCCTGAGGTGTAAAGTCCACAAACATATATCTTAGCAGAGAATTGCTGGTTTTGTAGAGCTTTGCTTTCTCAGGAAACTGAACAACAGTTTCTCTGGAATGTTCATTATTTTTTCAATACTTAAGAATGAAGGAAAATTTACAAATTAGAAAATTTTATCAAATCAACAAAAAGATCAGTTAGTTGCTTTGAGAATGTCAAAATAATAACTTCTAGAAACAAAATCAGAATATATACAGTGGCCCTCACATTTTGTAATTTGAATCCTCAGTATACCTGCAAATTTCTTATTCTGACCTTTTGAATCTGAACTTAATATTCTGATCTTAATAATTGGGGGAGGGGGGCAGGGAGGGTAGTTTTCATTTTTACTACATGTTTTACTGAATTCCTCAGAAGGTGAAGCATCCCTTTTCAAAAGCCAGCCCTAGTTTTATGAACCATCCAATTACCACATACATTCAGAGCCTCATTTGTTTGTTTTTTTTTAAATAACCCTAAATTAGCAGACCAACAATCCACAGCCTACTTATAGAGCCAGCACTGAACTGAAACACCAACTTACAGCCCCTTTTTTTCAAAGCAATATTGATCTGAATTTCTAGCCTGGAGACTTCTCAAACTCTAAACACTTTATAATTACACATTGTTTAGTTTAAGGATTAGTATATGATCCCTAAAATGTTCTCACTTAAAAGCATCATGGAAAAAAGAGTGGTTAACAATTAACTGTTTTGTATAACAGTAGGGAAAGTTTTTGCATGAAACTGTGCATCCTTTCATGGTTTTCATTGGAATCAGATAAACACTAAGGCAAAGGAGCATTCCCAGCAATCACACATCCAGTGATTTTAAGTGGCAAGACCTAGTGTGAGACAGAATACTATTAGTATTTCAGGGGTTTTTCTAGTTGTTTTTTCTAGTTCAGTTTATCTATACCTGTAGTTAAAGTGTCCCATGAATTTCAGCGGACTTTCAGTGAAGGAATGAAATATGATTAACTTTAAGCAGATATTGCTGAATCGAGTCTGCAAACACAAATATAAAGCTCTTTGAATGAAAATTACTGACATCATACTGTTTGTACAAATTGTACATGGCATAATCCTCCTTGAAGCCCTGACAGAAATGTCACTAAAAAGATTTCAGAACCCAGTCTCTCCTTTATATTCTCTTTGCTAGCGGAACAAGTCCCACCCTGTTATTCTGCCTAATCGCCTCGTGTCATGATGGAAAATATAGCACTCTATTTGCAGGTAAAAGTTACAGGCTGCAGCCTTAAATGCTTAAAAACTTCTCTAAATAATTGTGTCTTTCTTATATTCTACATCTTCTTTGATTTCACGTAGTTCTTTTCCTTGGTATTGATCAGTACTACATGTTCACAGAAATGCATTTACAGGTACAGCCACAATACAGGTAATAAAATAACAAATAATAAACAATAATAATAACAAACAATTGTTGGTGTAATGATACTGTAGTCCACCTAATCTGGCACAGAACATGAATCGTCTTCATATTGAATCTGACATTCTCTTGCCCACTACAGTGAAGGATGCCTTTTCTTTACTTGCTCTTCAGTCCAACAGAGAACTTAGGAAGGATAGGCAGCACATGATACTTTGATAAAAATAACAAAGTAGAATACATCAATGGAACCAGAAGTAAAAGTAACCTCATGGTGCTGATTCACGTCATAGATGCCAAGAACTCAAAAAAGTTGCAGTTCATGAGTTTGTAAAAAAAAAAAAAAAAAAAAAAAAAAAACCAAAAAAAAAAAAAACAAACCACAAACAAGGGTTTTGGCCCCTACTTCATGGCTGCATGACAGTAATTTAGTAATTCTTGATGTAAAAGTTTGTCAGATGCATATTCCAGGCAATACCTCCTCCCCCTCGCTGAATCATACAGGCTGTGTCCTAATCAAATTATATTTTTGAAGTGTTTCCTCACTGAATCCCACGAGATTGTTTCTCATATTTTCCCCCACACATGCTTTTGAAACTATCCTGAAGCTGCCAGCAGAGCCTTCTTTCTTCTCTCTCTTCCCTACCCCCCCCCCCTTTTTTTTTTTTTTTGAGGGGGGAGGAAGAGAGTCATAGTTATGTTCGTCATTTTTCAGTCCTTCACAATCTGCCCTGTCAGCTGACAATATCTAAAAATATCAGGAAGATCAATGTTTATTTCTGTCATTTCAGGATTGTGCCTACTTTTTTTTTCATAACAGAGTCACCATTTATTAAAGTCAGGAAAACTCTTGTGTTAAGGTCTTTTGTGTCCTGTTGGACTGTCAATGACCTTCCCCAATATTTATGAGGAGGCTCATTTATCCCTTCCAGCAAATACAGTTGGAAGCTCCCCCTTAAAACCAGGGAGAGAGCAGCACAGTAGAGACATGGAGTCACTCACCTAAGCTGCTGCCATTTGTTTCCACATCATTAGTCAGTGATTAATACACGAGAACAAAACCTTATTTCCTTGGCTGCCCACTGGTTACCCCTGCTTATCACAAGCCAGTTACATCACACCCTGTTGTTTATTTACAATGGACTCACTGTTGTCTTTTGAATTATTTCCAGTTGTATCCCAAGAGTTGTTCTCTGTGCATTATAATAACCATGTACCACCTGTTTCCTCCCAAACTGGCTTGCAAGAAGACATTTAATTCACTTGTGCTCAATCATTTGCTAAAACAGGTTTCATTGCTGGGTTACAGCCTAGTGCTTTCCAGAACGTTTTCTAATGTTCTAGCAATATAAAGCTGCTGACAGGAGCTGGCTACCCAGACCTGCATCTTCAGTACTCCCATAGCTCCTGACTAAAAAGATACAGGGAGAGCCAGTGTCACAAGAAGAGATGTCTAGGGAAGGCTGAAATGCAGCTGTGGGGCAAACAGCCTTGTGGGATTCACTGTGCAAGTGTGTAATTTGGGTGAAACACATCTACCATACTGAACACCAGGAGGTATTGCCTGGCCTCTGGAACCATGCAGCAAAGGGAACAGGTGATCCACACACAAGTGAAGGCAAAGTTAACATGGTTTTTATTAATACATGAGCTTAAACTATTTTCCTGTAGGTCTCATGTCCTGGGTAAAATCAAAGACAATCTCCATGGACTTCTTTGCTAGCAGAGCACTGATCACAACCAGTCTCTCAGTAAACATGTCTAAAAACACCTGTTACTACTGAGGGCTGGATCACAGCTGCCACTTCAGCTAAAGTTGGCTCCACCTCATCATCTTTCTCATCACACTGAGAAGATGTATCTTAGAAGATACATGCCATACAAATGATAGCTCTTATTAAGCCAAGGAAGCATGAAGCTTTTACAGTATAACTCTGAGCAGTTATAGGAGGTCAGAGATGAGCTTAAAAACATTTTTTTTCCCAGTCAGGAATGCCAGTAAGGTTTCTGCAAACCTTAGTTGTCATAGAACACATGAAAACAATCCCTTTCTATTGGTACAAGTAAACTATCTGTGACAAAGACCATGCAAATGAAGGAGGACACTGAAGAAGGGCTGGCATCTTCATTGAAAACTTTGTATACTCTTTATCAGTCTGTAGTTAGTCGAAGCCGCTCGGAAGATCTCGGGCTGTTCGAGGAGGCAGGGCCCCTTCCTCTCCATGACGTCACCCCATTATAACATTGTAAACTACCCCTAAGAAAGTGACGTAGGCACACCACAGTTACTTAAGTGGGTGCCTACAGGAAATAAACACATTTCACAGTTCACCACATTGGTGTCACGTGTGATTTGTCCAGCCAGTTTGTAAGTTTGCCGTGGTCTCGCTCTGAACCAGGTCACACTTGCCTCCCCGTGAGGCAACAAGTGGTGCCGAAACCCAGGAGTGCCCCCCAACACACGGGTGCGTGTGTCCTCCGGGCGACGGGAGACACGCTGGAGGAGGAGACGACCGAAGCAGCAGGCTGACTTCGGTGGGGGGGACACCCCCAGTACCGCCGGGATGGAGTCGCTCGGCAAGGTAATTGCAGAAATTAATAAGCAGTGGGGTATTAAATGTAAATTTAAAGATTTTTAATCTGCGATTAAGCGATTATTAACATTGGGAGTCATTGATCACCCTGTTGATATTTTGCATTCAGAATGCTGGGGGAGATGTACAAATGCTCTCGCCAAAGATGTTATTATGTCTGACACCAGTAAATGTCTCAAAAGTTTGGGCAGAGTAATGCAGACACTGGAAAAAGCGTTAGAGGAACAAGAAACGTGGAAAGCGGCTCAGCAGTGTCTAGGAATAATTCCAAAGCTGGGTGTAGGGGCCACAACTCAAACCACACTCAGTGACAGTTTTATAAGTTCGGAACCGTTATTTAAAATTAACAATCCTTTGCAATTGCAGTCCTCACCCCTCGCCTTGGCCCCCGATCCGGCAACTAACCCTAACCCATTGCTGAACTGCGACAATTTCCCATGCTTTGATGGTAATACCAATGATACAGACATAAAACAAATTGGTGTAAGGCCACCTCCCTATGCACCACAATATGGCGCCGAGGCAGACCAAGAAGGGCAGGGCCAAGAACTGTTTCCTGCCATGGACATGCGCGATCGAAAGAACAGGGAGGGAGGTATGGCCCATGACTGGGAGGGGAAACCGGAGCCCTATCAGAAAGCGAACCCCCAAACATCTCCTTATAAGGTTAACATGCCCCGGGAAGGGAGGCGGAGTAAAAGAGATAATGCTACCACCCACCAGAAATCCAGAGGGCGGAGCCCAACAAAAAGGCACAGCCGGCGGGAAGTCCCCAATTATTCCACTTCCTCCCAGTCGGAGGAGGAGTTCGAGCAGGCCTCGAAGCCGGTTCGAGATGAGCAGTGGAGGGAATTTAGATACAAAAGACAGCGCCCTTCCTGTGAGAGGTCCGATTCCGATTCGGATTCCGAATTAGACGCGGATTTCATACCGGCGGCCTTCACCAAATTTACAGGTCCGCCTGCATGGCACCCGAACAAAAAAGACTCTTTTAAACCAATGCCCCTAACAGAATGGAAAAAGGTTCAAACAGCGCTTGCTGTCTTACCGGAAACTGCAGTGCGAATATTTCCAGTAAAAAGACTTGACAACAATTTACCAACATATTCCCCGGTGAATCCTAAAGATGTGCAAGCAGTGGCCAAAGCCATTGCTGAAAAAGGGATCAACTCTTCCATGGTTTCCACTCTAATAGATGGTCTCTTTGGCAACGACGACATGCTTCCCTTTGACATCAAGCAAACGTGTCATATGATTTTTGATGGGGCAGGCATGATTGTCTTTAAACAAGAATGGGAAGACAACCTAGAAAAAATACTTGCCAAAGTTAGCGGAGACCAACACCCGCTGCGTAACTCGAGCCTACAGTGACTGATGGGCTGAGACCCGCAAATGGTCAGCCCCCAGGCGCAAGAGCAGGGCTTACGAGCCTCTGAGATCGCCGCCACAACTTGTGCCACAAGAGAAACCATCCGCACGGCCTGCAGGATAGTCGCTAAGCCATCACCATGGACCACCATCAGACAAACTGAAAGCGAGCGCTTCACCACATTTGTTGATCGCCTTCAGGCAGCCATAGATGCTTCAGATCTGCCATCGGAAGCAAAAGGACCAGTGCTCGAAGGGTGCTTAAGACAGCAATGCAACCAATCGACCAAAGAGCTATTACGGTCAGTGCCACCTGGTGCCAGCATCGCAACCATGATTAAACATGTAGTCAAGGAAGAAAACTTAGCCCCAGTTCAAGCCGCAGTAAACGCCGTAATGGCCCCACTTCCAGCTGCAGTCGGTGCGGCAGTAGCTGAGATAATGGTCGTCCAAAATCACAATATCCACAGCCAGCCCCTATCCACAAATCTTCCTCTATCAAGACCAAGAGGACCTTGCTGGATCTGCGGAAGGAAAGGTCACATTGCTCGCTGCTGCGCCCATAACAAAAAGCAGGGAAACAGGCAGGGGAGGGGGCAACCGGGCCGCATGCGGCTCCCTCCCCGTTGGGAGAGTCAGCGGCCCAGTTATCTTATCCCCACTGGAACGGAACACCTCCCAAGTTCACTGCCCCCCAGGGAACTGACCAATTTCATAGCCCAAGCCATGCCCAACATTACAACCCAAACATCACCTCCGCAGACACCGACTATGCACACGGTGACACAAAACGCCAAACAAGAATGCACGCAAGCTCAGCACATGCCACTGACAACCCCCGACCCAACGACATCCCCCGGGTGGCCTTGGCCATAAATTGTGACACACAGCAACCTCCAATAGTTTGGGGAGTCTGCCGGCCAGCACACTGACCAGATGACTGTTTCGTCACTCTCCCCTTCACGGTGGACACTGGGTCCAACGTCACAGTCATTCCAAACACACATTGGCCCCCAAGCTGGCAGCTGGAGGATACCACAGCCGTGGTCGAAGTGGGAGGAATACAACGCGCCCAGAAGAGCATAGACCTAATATCAATAACCATCTACTCCCAAGACGGAATTGAGAAGCCGGTCAGCGTGCATGTTTATGTCCTTTCCAACACTCCGCCGCTGTTAGGACGAGATGCCCAAGCCTTATTAGGAGTAAAAGTGACAAATTTACCCTTAGGGCCACTGCGACGTACCCGTCGCTCCCAATTAGACTAACCTGGAAGTCATCAGATCAGGGTATTTTCAACTGGATAACGACAAAGCCAATGCTGCAGCAAAAGGCTTATGGACCCTACAAGACATGAGACAACTACACAAGTTCCTCCATATAGGAGCCAAAGTGTTAGCCAAGCGATGTGGCATCTCCATGTCCGACGCCAAACATGTTGTAGCCACCTGTCCCCATTGCCAAAAATCACCGCTGTGGTCTGGTGGCATCAATCCCAGAGGCCTGAAAGCCTCAGAAATTTGGCAAACAGATTTTACATTGTGCCAGTTACTAAAACCCAGAGCATGGCTCGCTGTCACGGTAGATACATTCAGTGGCATGATTGTCGGGACCCAACATGCTAAGGCCAACTCCAAAGCTACTGTCCAGCACTGGCTGTCAGCCATGGCCTGGCTCAGCATTCCAAAACAAATCAAAATGGACAACAGAACCCACTTTGTCTCCATAACAACCCAATAGTTTGCCACCAAGTGGGGTATTGTTCTAAAGCAGGGCATTCCATATAATAGTACTGGACAGGCCATAGTAGAAAGAGCAAATCAAACGCTGAAGTCCAAGCTAGAAACCCTAGCAAAAGCCAAAGGCTTTACCAGTGCCGTTCCCCCATCAGAGCAGCCTCGCCTGCTTGCAACCGCCATGCTCACATTAAACCAGTTCCCTAGAGGAGACCAAGATCAGGCCCCCTCACAAAAGCATAGGGCTGCCGAAGCGGTCAAAGAAGGTCCACCAGTCAGTATAAAAAATGAAGTAGGAGAGTGGGAAACAGGCTGGAAACTAGTTGTAACTGGCAGGTGATACGCAGCAGTTAAAAAAGATGATGTTATCAAATGGTGTCCTTTAAAATCTATAAAGCCAGTGCTACCCAACAAAAGCTAATGAACACTTTGAGTATTTCTTCACAGGTTTTCCACCACAAGTCGTCAGTCAAGCTTCCAGCTCTACTTTTGTGCCTCTGCATCCTGTTACCATCAGTCCACCTCAGCGTTGGCTGTCACCCCTACCAGCCCTACGTCTGGACATTTCAGAACTTCATCACTGGCGCAGTCATAGGTCAATCTGAAATCAACTCTCCCGCCTGGACCGTACGCCTGGCAGACATCTTCACCGACGACCGATCCGGCAATAGCAACAAACCCATCAAGGTAGGAACGTATTGGTGCCCAAGCAACAATCTGGGAAAAAGCTACTGCACCTACCCACGCTATTGGTTTTGTGGGTATTGGGGCTGCGAAACCATTGTGACCGGTAACCGGTGGAAACCTCCCAAAGAGGATGAATTTCTGAAAGTAACAGGCTGGCCTTATGGCTGCATATCAAGAAGCACCTACCAAGGCAGACCCCCCGGAAACTGTACCCACCTTACAGTCACTGTCCTGCAACCCCAAGACCCAACTTGGGCCCTAGGCAGATTGTGGTCAGTGTATGAACGCGAGGACCCTGGGATCACCCTACGCTCTTACGACCGTGGCACCGTTGTACAAATCATTAGGTCTCCTTCACACAGACAATACATAGCAGTAGGGCCCAAAGAGCTAATAACTTCCCAAAAAGAAAGACCGTTTGCCACGACTGCTAAGCCTAACCCCATGCAAGCCATTTCTAGACCTGAAACCCCCTCACAGGGTTCGTTCACCCGAATGTTATATGCTGCCTTCATGTCCCTTAACGCCTCACACCCTAATCTCACCAGGTCCTGTTGGCTATGCTATGACTTCAAACCACCCTTTTATGAGGGAATAGGCTTTAATAAAATGTTCAACTATCCCAAAGAACTTAGCCCCAAACAATGTAAGTGGAATACCCCCGTAAAGGGATCACCCTAGGGATGGTTTCAGGGTACGGAATTTGCATAGGCGGTCAATCCCTCGCTACCCAAAATAAACAGATCTGCAATACCTCTGTTCCTCTGAGGAAACAGCAAAAGTGGGCCATTCCTGCACCAGGGAGTATATGGGCTTGTCAGGGTATCACCCCCTGTGTTTCCATTAAGCATTTTAATGTGTCTAACATTTCTGTGTTCAAGTTATTGTCATCCCCAGGATCCTTTACCACAGTGATGACGAAGTAATGCTCCACTTTGGAGCAGAGCTACAACTGGCAAAGCGAGAACTAGTGACCGCTGCTAGCTTGGCAGTGCTCCTGACCCTGGGAGGAAGAGGTGCGGCCACCGGCATCTCCTCGCTGATCACGCAAAAGCAGAACTTGCTACAGCTGCAGCGAACAATAGATGAAGATCTTCTTGAAATCCATAAGAACATTTTAAGGCTTGAAGAATCCCTGTTTTCCTCATCAGAAATGGTTTTGCAAAACAGGCGAGGTTTAGAGCTCTTGCTAATGCAGCAAGGCAGACTGTGTGCTGCCTTAAATGAGGAGTGCTGCACCTATGTAAACCACTCTGGCCCCATCCGACAGTCTATGGCCGAGCTCAAAGATAAACTCAGACGCCATAGCCAAGAGTTTCAACAACAAAATTGGTTTAATTCCCTTTTCAGCCAACACCCCTGGATCACCTCTATAGTTTCACCCCTAATAGGACCAGTCATCACTATAATACTTGCCCTTATGTTTGGACTCTGCTTGCTTAACAAAATAACCCAGTTTATTAAAGCCTGTTTAAGTCAAGTTGATATTATGCCTTTGCAACAAAGATAGTTAGCTTAAAATAGCAGCAAAGTTAGCATTTGCCTACTAACAATTTTGATTAACTTGTGTGTCTTATTAACAAGTTGTCTATGTTGTTTATTATTACTGTGTTTATAACCTACAAGCTTAGCCGTTCATGGAGAGGGGGGAAATGTAGTTAGTCAAAGCTGCTCGGAAGATCTCGGGCTGTATGAGGAGGCAGGGCCCCTTCCTCTCCATGATGTCACCCCGTTATAACATTGTAAACTATCCCTAAGAAAGTGACATAGGCACACCGCGGTTACTTAAGTGGGTGCCTACAGGAAATAAACGCATTTCACCGTTCACCACATTGGCGTCACGTGTGATTTGTCTGGCCAGTTTGTAAGTTTGCCGTGGTCTCGCTCTGAACCAGGTCACACTTGCCTCCCCGTGAGGCAACATCAGTCACTTAAAAAAAGCTGTGCACAATCTGAAGTAGCCTGGGGATTTAATTGCTACATTTATTTTTAAAAGTATCTCCATCCAAGATGACACCAGACACAACATAATGTCAATCATTATCTCAAGCCAAAGGATCCAGATTTTAGTAGGAATTGGTTGGGAGAAGATTGAAAGAGGTTTTGAACATATTCTAAAGCAATTTTCACAATATATACAGGGCACAAGGTGCACAACAGATCTGAAACAATTGGATTATATTACTATATTACTATAATATTACTATATTACTATATTACTATATTACTATAATATTACTATTCTGAATCTCAACTAGGAGTCAAAATCTGTAGTGACTTTTACTGGATGCACTCTGTGTCTCCAGTGCACTTCTCTTCCCTCATGTTTTGTAAGTGTATAGTGTGGGTTTAAGCCCAAGCAACATAATTATACATGTGTGACCAAAACTGCAGGAATAAAAGAAGCTCTCCAACACCGTCTTTTAAATGTGAGAGAATCAGGCATTACTTTATTCTGGCCAGGATGTGCAATGGAAATCATTTCATCCACACATGGCAGTGGAAATCATTCCATTACACATACCCAGGTTGTATAGTGAAAATCATATTTATGACAGCCTTGTGACATATTTATAGATTAAAACCCCAAAGAAATTCTAGTTCATCGGTTCTACATTACACAGTTCTTAGTATTCAATTTCCTATTGGTTACTGATCCCTTCACCTTTGATACTGATTTGGTCCTCATTCTTTGGTTCTCTTATCAATCTTTTCCCAGACCAAGTATCTCCAACGGCACCAGGGAGTGATGTCTGTTAACGTCCATTTATCACCTTTGCATCATCTGGCTCTCAACCTGTAGATGTTAAACTTTCAGAATCTAGGGATCTTCTTATTGTTGATTGAAGTCCATCAGGCCTGACTCAGTGAAACTCAAAACCTCGGTGAACAGGGTCTTATGAAGAGAAACTTAATTTCCCACCCCCCTCCCTTGGCAAAGGCAAACAAATCCATGATTGAAGTTACTTTAAAAAATTTTAAGTTATGTCATTTCCAATGCAAGGACTATAAAATATTCTTCATGGGATGGGAAAGAGTTTAGGCAAAGTCTAGTGTTAGATATCTAATTTCTTTGATTAATAAGTCTTCAGTAAGATAGGCCCCTTGTAAGGGCAATGCAACTACTAGAAAGAAGCAGTGTACCTGTTTCATTTAAGTGTTTTTCAGTCTTGCACCCTCAGGGTTAGGCCGATATCTAGAGCTCACTTGGAAAATATTCTTCTGAGGGCTTTTCTCAGTGTTGAAGCTGAGCTGCTAGAAGTGCTAGAGACTCTATTTTCTGATGTACCAGTTAGTACAAATACCAAGTGTGCTGTTCCAGTTACTGACAAAAAGCTAAATAAATGGGTCAATTAAAATTTGCCAAATCAAATGTTTGTCTGGACGTGATGGATTGCATTTGGGAAAACTCAGCTAGATCTGTGGGCTGCCATAAAGCCTTGGCAAGAAATTTGGTCTGCCCAAGGCACTACCTGAATCTATCTGTACTACTTGATAACAGCACTTCCTTCCTTCTCTGGAGTTTTTTAGAGATAAAATCCAAGAGCAATGCCAAAGTCTTTCTGTGATAAGACAACAGTGACTCAATCCAATATATATTATAGCATTCAAAATTTATCAACTGGACTTTTACACTAGTTCAGCAGCCTAAACTGAGCTTAAGTGACTGAAATTTTTTCGTTTAATGTACCATATTGTCAGAATCCACAATTATCCTGGTTTTGGCCATGACAGAGTTAATTTTTGTAGCAGCCAGGGGCTATGCAATATCACCTCCCACCGTGCCAGGGGGTTGGAATGGGGTTAGTACCCTTTCTGGTTTTGCAGGGTCAGTGGTGCTGAGTTCTGTGAGGTGAGCATTGTGTGTGAATTGTTCACCCCTCTTGTATGCTCTGCTGTTGCTGCTGCTTTGTTACTGATCATTTTCCTATTTTGTTGCTGTTTCTGGTAAAGTGTTCTTATCTCAAACTGCAATCTTTACCCTTCTGTGCCTCCAATTCTCTTCTCCATCCCACCACACTGGTGGAGGGACAGGTTGGGAGAAATGAGCAAGTGGCGCAAGGTCTGGCTAGGGTGTTTCAGTAAATTGAGGAGTACTATTCCTAAACCACAAACACATATCAAAATTGTTGGGCATTACGAATTACATCATTCCCAGCCTTCTCTACAGTCTTTCAGGGATGTACACTTTACCTTCATACCAGTAATAGTTCTGTGTCCTTTGATCTAGTTATGTTTTACAGCATCTCTCTCATAGGCCTAAATCTTACCAGTGTCATCTGTATTTTCAGTCAAACATGGAGCAAGATGAGTCTTCCTGAAAAAATCCAAACAAATTCTGTTACCACTACTAACATTGGGAAAATTAGGGATGCCCATACATTTATCCTGGTCTTTGTTTATCGAGTTGAAAATGAAGGCAAGAGAAATTTAACGAGACCCATCAGTTTGCCAGCTAGATTACTTTAGAATTTCTCCTGAGCAGCTGGAATAGAGACAGGCAAGAAAGCTGCATCAGTCATATTGGATGGATGCTAAAGAAGCAATTAGGTATATCCAGCCCAGACACACAGAATATATGAGAATATCCTGTAGCAGGGACAGAAACAGAAAGTATGGGAATAAGTATTAAGGAAGCTGGACAGGAATGGAAAATTAGCTGTTCAAATTACTGTTTAATTGTCAGGATTAGGAAACATAATCTGGCCTGTCAAAATTGCACCATGACTAAGACAGAGAGATAATTTGGAGAGATATTGACAACATCTGTGCAGGTCACTTTGGAGGAAAATCTGTACAAATTCTAAAAAGAAAATAAAAATAATATTATGATTAAAATAACCTTAGGTCTAATTTAATTAAAAAACAATAAATGAGAAAGTCTCTGAAAACTGTATGAGTGCACCCAATAACAGAAATTAGTAACTGGAACATCAACACAACCAAGACAATAGGAAAAAATTTAAGATGAGGCAAATTGTATGAAATCCTTATATAGAGGGTTTTTTATTCCACTGCTATTCCCCAGATCTCTACATCCCTCACCAGCACAGATGTCATAATTTTTTTCTCAATCATGCCACATTAAGCTACAAATATAGATGAAATATAATACATATCCCAGTCCTGGGTTGCAGTGTAGGATGTAAACAAGTATTTATTCTATCACCATCTTCATGAACTGTTGAAACTAGGTGGGGCAGTGTTTTCCCAGGCCCCCTTCCTTTGGGGTGTCTTCTGCTAATGGCCCATCAACGTCTTGCCCATGACTCACAGGTAACTCCCTCCAGGAGTCATCTCTGTTTATCGGGCCATCAAGGACCCACTTCACAACTCATCATCCCATTGTGAGATGCTCCACCCAGGGGGAGGAGCCAAGCATTCTCACCTTGATATAAGCTGGGATTTGGGACAGTACAAGCAGCCCTTACCTACTGGATTCCCAGAGGACCAGAGCTACCAGACCTTTCTACAGGATCTCTGCTTCAGGAAGAACACCTCATCTGGACTGCTTCCACCACCCTGCTTAGGTTGTATTCTGACTCTGTCAGTGGTCCTTTGTGTCATTGCATTTATTTTATTTTATTTTACCTTTTTACCTTTCTTCTTATTAAATTGTATCTCTGTCTTGGAGCCTCTCACTTGTTTTACTTTCAAACCATGACAATCCCCTATCTAGTAATGTATATCCAGCCAAAGCTAGTATAGAATACATGGGGAAAAACATGTGAGAAAGTACAATTGTGCAGATATCAGGATTAAAAACTGAGGGTTTGTATGCTCAGTCCACTTTACTATGCTCCCTCAGTGTGAGTTATTACATCATTCTGTCTACACTTGAGGCAAGCTAATGCATTGATTTAACATTTGTATATTTATATCACATCTAAATATACCTGTAAACATATGTATATAAATACTGTATCCAACCTGCCCATCAGCCCCAGTCACCTCCCACCTCCTGCTCACTAATAGCACAGTCCTGCATCACCTCCCACTCAGCCAAGTGATCCTGTGCTAGCTGCTTTCGACATACTCACAGCTATATATATTTGTGAGCACGATAAAACCCTTCTGCAAAGTAAAGACAACATCTATTTTGCAAAAGTTACAATGTATTTTAGACTCACGATGATTCTCTGGGGTTTTTTACACTGTATTATGCACTAAATTTGCATTACATGCATGTCTGCAACTCATCTAGTTTGAAAAAGTATATACCACTAAGACAAAACCAACCAACTAACCAAAAAGAAAAAAGCAAACCTGGCTACATTTAGGTAAGCAAAAAAATTTTTTTCTAGCACAATAAATACATCTTCATAATTCTGAACTACCAATAAATCTTACTAAAAAAGTGAATGCAATTATGCTTTGTTACATAGAGGTAAATTTCCCAGAATGACTGTGTCCTACTTGGAAAGACAGTCTTGATTATTTGTCTTCTATATGTTCTGTATCAGTAGCTAAATGCAATCATGGTTAGGAATTCACAATGTTGCTATACCATGTCTCCATTCCTAATGCAGTGCAGATACATTCCAAATCCATCATACAATGATTTTCACATGATGCAAATTTTCCATTTTCTCTTGCTTTTCTTGTGAGGATTCTCAGTTGTTCTCTTAGCTGTTTCATCTCGCCGCAAAGGGTATTTAATGATTCAAGCTGATTTTCTTGCTTAATTTCATACAACCATTTTAAAATAAAAAATCCCCTATCTTGGTATTTGGCCTTTTCAAGTGTGTGTTAACAAATATCATAACCTTTTTGCTCCATACTTTTTATTTAGCTAAGTTATACATAACAATTTCTTTTCATAGTCAGCCTTATTGCCGTAATCTCTAACTTGCCTTCAGTGTCTCAAATTAAGGCTTAATATATCTAGGGCATTCCTTCAATGTAAAGTGTTGGACATCCCTACTCTTGTGGAGTTAAAAAGTGCTATTGTTCATGGGGTATAGCTGCAAATATGAAAAATTTTATGAAATTCTCAGTGCAAGTTAGGCTTGAGATCCTTTTAGAAGAGTTTGCAAATGCATTTGGGCTACGACATTTTGGTGTTACATAGGTTTACTTGGTTCAAAAATTATGCTGTTTATAAGTTTAACAAACTCCCTATGATTGATGGAATGGCACTGTCTGATTGACTCTTACATGAACACTGTGACTAAGAGATGGTCTCTCACTCAAATCTAGAATACCATTTTCATATCCTCATGGGACATGAGGAGTACTCAGAATATTTCTGGAGGGACTGACATTTTCAGGAAATTAGACCTTTACGTTTACCTGCTAAATTATATTCTTTGGGTTTTGGCAAGGGCGAATTTCCTCCTGTGGCCATTCTCCTGCAGCAGTCTTACTGTCATTTTATGAAGTGATATAAAGTATGCTCTAGACAGAAATTACTCCTTACAATAAAAACTTCTCTTGGCAAGCACAAGAAAAATGCAGCAGAATTTTTAACACTATATACCTAAAATGTTTAAAAAATCTAAGTATTTTCTGAGAAAAAACTCGGATTGTGGTACTATACCTCTACCACTGAACAGTCAGCAGTGGTTCAGATGAATATTGGACAGCTTTTTTTTAAAGACTAATTAGTTGTATTATCATATTACTCAACAAAAACCTTATTTCCAAGCAGGTGCCTCTATTCAAGTGTTTGTTCTATTGGAATTTCTAGGTGTCAAGTTTCCAGGTATCAGAAATTACCAAGAAAGCTAACAAAAAATTTTGTAAGTCAAACAAATGCCATCACTATCTCCTGTTAAAAGAAAAATAAATCCATTGAGGTCCTTAATTTAATCTTCTTTCCTGCTTCTCCTTAGAACTCAACTAATTAGCTGCCATTTCTTGGGGTCCAAGTACAGGCCTGCAGGATACCAGACCAGATAATAACAAGGTATTTTCAGAAGATCTGAGCATGACTCATAATACTGTATGAAGCAGCATGAAAACAAAGTACACATGCCGACATAGGAGGCAAAAAAGTCTAGGAAAGCATTTTAATTATGTTTATGCTTTCTGTGAACATAATAATAAGTACAGACAAGCAAGTAGGCAGCAACAAAACTCATGGGGATTATTTGCAAACTGCTGTAGAGTTAAACTAATTAATTAAGTGCAATTGATATTCAGTTGCATTATCCTCAATAGGACAGAGGCAGGATTTAGTTAACATGGACATTTGTTTCAACTGTATTTCTACATCAAAGAATCAAGACCTCTCTCAAAAATTAAAAGAAGTATTTTCTCCCAACAAAAAATGTTAATGCAATGTGAATAGCAATAATGATGCTTTGTTAATTTTAGGAAAAAAAAAAAAAGTTTGCTCAGTTTTAAGCGAAGTGTTTGTTCTAATTTAAACAAATTTGCATGTTCTACTGGCTATAAATGTGAAAAGCACACAAAGTAGGTTTCAGAAATTTTAGGTAAGGACAAAACTAAGAAAGGCATTCTGTTACAGGGGAGATTGACTTTTACCACAGTGCAAAACAGATAATTTTCCATTTACGGCATTTTGCATTTTTTCTAAGTACCACAAAGTTCTCATACATCTCAGAACACTCCCACTGCTTAGAAACAATCATAGGAAATTTCCAGAAATGCTGATTGCATCCCACAGTGACCCTTTCCCTGAAGGTCATTTATTACAGCATGTTGTAGAACACAATGTACCAGACTGCCATAAGAATATACGTAATCCTTGAGTTTTATCAACAGTCATTTTTAACATTAACTAATTCCCCTATCTCAGGTAGAGATCCAAAATCCTCACTTTGTTTTGAAAGAAACAAATGTTATACTCACACTGAGAAGTCAACCACTGAATATTAATGGAAGCTTATGGGTACCTATTGACTCCAAATTTGCAGTCATTCTCATTTCTCCTTTATACCCTCTGTTCTAATTTCCACATTATGCCCACTTTTGCATTTCTCAGTTGCCATCCTTTAAAAGATGCACTGAATGCCAAGCTTAAGCTTATACATATCAAGAAGTTTTGTCCATAAAGGATAGTGGGAGTTCCATCTGTAAGACTTCACAAACTACTGTGGTAATCACTGCTAATCATCCATGTTTCCAATGTAGTCAATATAAATAATTCCACAAACAACATTTGCAAAGTTCTGACATGTGGCAAATGTTCGGTAGCTATGTTTAGCACATGCTGGATAATCCAAGTTCTTCATACACATTAAATCAGTAATTTTGACTCATAAAAAGGGAAAGGAAAAGAAAAAGGGTTTTAAAATCTATTTCAACTATAAGAGGGAAACTGTGTATCATGCAGGAGTGCTTCAAACTTACAGGAAGAGCTGCTTCCTTAATATAGCAAGCAAGATAGTCTTTCGAGTTTTGTACTACCAGTGTTATTACTAAAGCTTTTCTGTTGCTCAGCACGAAGGAATCTTTTGGTAGTGTATTGCTGGTACAAGTGTTCCTACATCATCTTCACTAAAGATGTAGAAATGAAACATTAGTTGATACATGACTGCCAGAATAGTCCCTTAGGGAAAGAAAAAACTTGCTTTTTTCTTTATGAAAGCTTCTATACTTTCCCTAAATTTCTGTAGCTTTTATTAGCAAAAATTCTGGTATTGGCTCCCTTTGGGAAGGAAATGCTCAGTTATTTCTCCCAGAGACAGTATCATAGTCATATTTGTGTTCTTTGGAGAAAGTAGAGTGACAGGAAAATGAAATATCTTCCTAGAAAAGTCTCAGATTTCTGTTGCATAAATTTGAATATTTTATCTGCTAATGTTACTACAGTGCCTTATGCTTTCCAGCTCTGTTGTTTTCTCCTCTTATGCAGCACAGCCACTTTTACACATTAGAAGATCAATGAGGAGAATGCTCACCTGCCATGGGTTATGGGAATTTTAACCCAAAGAAAACTTAGCAGCAAACTGATCTCCTTGGAGACGCTACAGCCTAAGACACATAAAAATTAGAAATGCCCACAGCGGAAGCATTTGGCTGAAATGCTGTGGTTATTCTCTCTCTTTTCTTCTTTTCTTCTTTTCTTTCTTTCTTTCTTTCTTTCTTTCTTTCTTTCTTTCTTTCTTTCTTTCTTTCTCTCTTTCTCTCTTTCTCTCTTTCTCTCTTTCTCTCTTTCTCTCTTTCTCTCTTTCTCTCTTTCTCTCTTTCTCTCTTTCTGTGATAAATTTGGTGTAAAAATTCGTGTATAAAATAATAATCCAATGTATAATAAGAATGATGTTAATAAAATGTAAAGTCCAGTAGGTAGCAATCTGTATCCCCAGCCTCCACGGCTCCAGTTGCGAAACAAGACAAAAACCATCAGACTGAACAAAGACGCTAGCCAGCCCCGATAAGAATTGCACCCTTTCCAATGCAAGGAGAATTCCTTCTTGACGGCGATGCAGATTTCATCAATGCTCTGGCACAATATGCATACTGGAATCAACGTAAGACTGACTGGTACAATTGGCATAAGAAAAGACCTTCCCGGAATGAATCAATCGGACTTGGCAGATCCGAGAAGGCCATCGAAAAGAAATTTGGACTATTTGGCCCACCCTGGACATCTGGACTGCCTCAGGGCAGAAAAATCCTATAAAACGGTGGACTGAGAATCATTTGGGGTGGATTTGGGCGACCTGTACCCGGGTGTGCAGACCCCTATCCACCCGGCGCGGTGCTGCTAATATCCTATTTTGTGGTTTTCTCTTTTATTAGTGATCGATATCGTGTTATTAATAAATTGTCTCTTTGTTAATCCAATATTTGCCATTGCATTTATAACTTTCTTTCTTTCTTTCTTTCTTTCTTTCTTTCTTTCTTTCTTTCTTTCTTTCTTTCTTTCTTTCTTTCTTTCTTTCTTTCTTTCTTCCGGAAAGAAAACTAAAAGCTGCAGATGGAAGTCTAAGACTTTCTGTAAAAATCTCGTCTTTTATGATACAGGTGGATACTAGTCATGTTATTGCTGTGATTACTAGCATGACATTTGATAAAAAAAGACACTGAGTCAATAAGGACAGTCTTTGCCTAGGGTCAACCACAGAAGTAGTGACAAAATGGAAAGTGAGACAAACAGTCGGAAGCGTTGGTCAGAGGCAGTAGGCTGGGGAGAGGAACAGACTGTACCAGCCACAGCTCTGACCAACAGAAACAGCTCTGTATCTTTGCCTCATGAAACAGCTGCTCCAGTGCTGCTCACTGGCAACTTTTCTTGCTGTGTTGTGATTTCCCCACACCTCCACCCCAAATAATATCTTTTTTTGAATGAGGAAGAAGCATTATCTCAAAAGGTTCTCTGTCTTTATTCCTCTTGAAAAGCTTTTGGCTTGCGCTTTCCTTTGTCCATTTTCTAGGCAGCTATTTAAAAGAACACAAATGCTCAGCAGAGATGCAAAACACAAGATTAGCATTCCTCATCAGTATACACATACATATCCCACGATCCTTGCTAGATGACAAGCAGGCACAAGCATAGCTGGGTAATACTACATCAAGATAACTTTTTCTTCTGCAGCATGGCAATTTAAATGTTCTATAAAAGCCTTGCTTTTAAGTGCACGTTTATTTGGATACCCCTTCCTTTCCTTGTGTCTAACATAAAAAGCAGATTCAATCCAGGGGTATTGAGTCACGTTAGAAGTTCCACAGATTCCCCTCTCTTGCAGGATCTCAGAGTGTTAGTAAACATAACAGACAACCAGTCAGGCTACAGTAACACACACATCTCCAGAAGGCAGTGAGAAAGCCTTAAATAAAACATAGTACCAGCTTTCAGTGGAGTGCATTGAGAGAAATGCCAGGGATGTGAAAGGTGTCGCTGGGATTACCAATGACGTGCTAATGGCTGTTCAAGCAATCTCTGTTCCTCCTTCTCTCTGACTCACTGTCTCCCTTTGGAGGCTTCTCTCACGTCATTAAGGGACTAAGGGTTATTCACAGATCACTGACTAAAAGTAAGCTTTAGCTTCCCACCTGCATTCCCCTTGTCCTATGAACAGGACTGAGGTCACTTCCAGGCAGCCTTTGAGCTTTTTATCTATAGATCCAATTAAAACAAACAAACAAACAAACAAAACCACAAAAAAACCCCCACAACAACAACAACAAAAAACCCAACTACATCATCTTCTGCCTCTCCCTTTTCATCTCCATTTCATCACACATCCCCCTCCCAGAATCAGTTCTGTTTTCCCCACAGGGTTAAAAATTCCCTTGATCACAGCAGAAAGTTTTTTATGATTTTGAACTATTTCCAGAGGCTTTTGACTAATAATACAAGATTAAATAGGTACATAAAGCTCCCAAGTGTTACCTGAGAATCCAGCTTCAGGATAGTTACTATAGAATTTTTTTTTGTTACTACTAGAAACAGAAGAGCCACAAGTCAGTCTAAGGATTTTCTCATCCACCTGTTTCTAATTGCACTTTGCAGTGTGCTGTGGTGCTCTCACACATGTTTTTCATACCAGCCCTGCAGCAGGAAGTGCTCCAGGCACTGCCAGCACACCAGCTGCAGCTGAAGCCTAGTCCAGGTTACTCTTACTGCTCATTCAAGTGGATATATTCAAGCTATACTGTTGTTGGGTTTTTAAATTGGATTCCATGAGTTAGTCATCTTTTCATTGTAACTGTTAGGGTAAGGCAATAAATGAGACAGGGGATGACAACAAATACAACATGCACAGTGCAGATCCTATTGCATTGCTTTAACTGACCACAGTGAGTTTTTTCCCTCCTCCATGTGGAAATAACCTGTATTGAAAAAATATATTTATACTAAAATTACTATATGCAACAGATAACTAAGATGCAACAGTACTATGGGACTGTAATGAGTACAATTAGAAACTGCATATCAAGCTGGTATAATATTGATATGCAGATTAAGAAAAAAATAAAAAAAAATATTATGTTATAAAAGATTATAAAATGGAAGGACTCAAATCCTGTATCTTCGATGAACACAATAAACTATTAATCTGACTTCAGCACATACAAGCAAACACCTCAAATGTGCATTCCATAGGGCTTTTACACGTAATTTTCCTCACAACCTCATTTGTAGTTGTCCCTAATACTGCTTTCTCCAGACCTTACCTAATCTCCTTCTGTTGCTTTTATCCAGGTACTAATTTTTCATCTGTAATTCTCATCAGGTTGCAATGTTCTGACTGTCAGGGTGGCACCTTTTTTCCACTTACAGCCCTCTTAACCAGAAGCAGACTTACTCCAGTGTGGTCTGGCATTCCCTGATTGCTCAGTTAATTCATCACAAAAGCCTATTCCCTCAAAAAGCCTATTCCCTCATGCTTGATTTCACAAAACAAGTTTATGATTTTTCTCCAGAGACGGGAATTCCCATTTTTTTGCCAAAAACTTTTGTTTCAGGAGGGAAGCCCAATGAATGATAACATAAAAAGTGCTGGAATCAAAAGAGACTCAAAAATGAGGCAGATCCTGGAAAGTAGGAAGGGCAAGGATAGTAATAGATTTCATCTGCTTAAGCCTTTTTGTTTGCTAATACTGAAATGGAGATGATAACCTAGAGATGAGCTGGTCAGCAGAAAAAAAAACACTCAAGACTTGAACATGTTAAACCACTAGAGAAAATTTTTCCAGATTGTATTTCTTAGCACCCCAGCACAGCCTATTAAATGTGGCAATGAAGCAGACTGGGGAGGATTCTATTTTTCATCTCCTACAAAGCACTCTGCAGAAGAAAAATACTGTGCCAAGTTCTCAGTTTACATTTTGTGACAGGGTGATGCTCTTAAAAATTAGTTGTACCCTCCACTGAAAGTATAGTTTTCTACCGTCATGACTAAATCTCCTGAAATAACAAGTCAGTTTATTTTCACACCCTACAGTTCTCTCTGGTAGAGAAATTTCAATATATTTTTGTCTTTCTTCTTTCTATTTTCAACATTTGTGACACTTCTACTTTATAAGATAAATATTTGAAAAGGAAGATGTCTCCACACTACAGAAACACACTTTTATCACACCGGCTTTTAAAAGCAAAGTTCAGTTCTGAAAAGAGGGAGAAATCACATCATCAGAAAATGACTTTGGATAGTCCTGCACATGAATTATTCATGCTCCATTTTATAGTCCCCTTTATTCTCCAAGAAATATCAAATGATTCAGCAAGCCTATGATTTTCTGTGTTAATCAGATGTCTGACACTATACTCAGGCCTGATGATGGGCCAAAGAAAAAGAACTTCTTTGTGTCGACTAACTGCAAAGACTCTTGACGAATCCCACTCAGTTGCATGTCTTCATGTGATAAGATGTTCAAATGCAACGTAATTACATTAGTGAAAATGGAAAAGTCTGCCTAATGATTTATAGCCTAAACTCTAAGATATCAATGGTATTTCCACCAGAACAATCATAAACAAAATGAACTATGGTTTTCAATTATTTTTGAAAAAAATAGATACTGTCTCCTTATTTTATTTCTTTCTTTCAACTCTATTAATACAGCTATCATAGCTTATGCTTTCTTTTTCCAGTATGTAAACATCACCACTCTCTACAGCCAAGGATAAGGATACACATATATGCCTTATAATGACACATATTTAAATATATAATGGTCAAGCTATCTTTATATTAATTCTGAAAAAAAGACAGCTTTCTGACTTGTTTGATTATTATCATCTAACCTGCTGAGGGTGCCATTACATGATGTTTTACAAAACCATCAATAATACAGAAAGACAGAAAAACATATTTTTCCAGAACAACCAAAAAAATCTGTATATGGTTATATACATCTGAGATGTTGGGGGTTAGATTTATAATTTTTTTTAACTTATAGAATTTTTCCCATAAGGAAACTAGCTCCTGAGTGCTTAAGGTACTCAGGCAGAACAAAAGGCTCAAAGGACAGGAGGTGTAGTACCTGGCTACTCTCCTTTTGTCTCTGGGAGTTTCTCTCAGAGGGGGAGATAATACGAGGGTTTGGAGCAGGTAAAGGAGAGAGCTGGAGGCAGCTTGTTTCTCGGGCTTTAGGAGGGAGAGGATGGCCAGGACACCCTGCCCCTGCCCTGCCGGGACACCCTGCCCCTGCTCTGCTGGGGACATCCTGCCCCTGCCCTGCTGGGACACCCTGACCATGCCCTGCCGGGACACCCTGCCCTGCCGGGACACCCTGACCCTGCCGGGATACCCTGTCCCTGCCCTGCTGGGACAATCTGCCCTGCTGGGACACCCTGCCCCTGCCTGCCGGGGACATCCGGCAGCCACAGCTACCAGCCCGGGACTCTCCAGCCGGGTGCTCTGAGGGTCCTGCAGGGGCACCGAGACCAAACTGCTCTGGGTTTTATGCAGTAAAGCCCTCAAGCTTCTCGGTACTGTTTTGTTATTAATGCTGTAGTTGTTTTTGTTTGCTTTGTTATACATACTAGTAAAGAACAGTTATTCTCATTCCCATACCTCTGCCTGAAAGCCTCTTTAATTTTCTAAGTTATAATGATTTGGAGGGAGGGGATTTGAATTCTCCATTCCAAAGGGAGGCCCTGCCCCTCCCTAGCAGATACCTGTCTTTCAAACCAAGAAAATAGCCAACACTGAGTCGGGATCTTCCAAATCCCTAATTTTTGACTCATTCTTTCTCTCCCATTTTGGTGGTCACAAGAACCCTTATTACCACATCTGTCAGTGTTTGGTAGAAATTACTTAGTTCTGTTAGTAGCACACTGTGGGTAATAGTAGGGCTAAACCACAAAAGGAAAAGTTGTTATTCTTTACAGCAGAGGTATAAAATCAGGTATAAACAATAATTTTTTTGCATGGATTATTTTTCCTGTACTGCATAGAAAGATTTTTGTATGACAAAATCAAAATGAAAACAGGACCTCCATGTTAGAATATGAAGTTCACTCAACTAATATATGAAGTACAACTCAACTAATTTAAATCTCAGTGTGGTCATGGAAGGGCATTCTGCTGGAGCCCAGCTCATGCCATACCTGTCTATCTGCTTTCTTTACACCTGGTCAAGCACCAGCCAGCTGAACCAGCCACCATTTTAATCAGAGCATGGTGTTGTATTAGATCAGCTATAACACAAAGTTGTAATCCTGAGTGTGTCTACGCAGGAAGTTAGGCTAGTAAACCTTCACAATCAGCTTAAAATTAATGGTCTGGGTTGTATAAAAATCAAAACATGTCAGTGTATAATCAGAGTGCTTTTCTAATGCTGATGCTGAAATTAACACTTTTACACTGATTAACTTCTGAGATAGGTATGACAGATCATGCAGATTTTGAAATCCCATTGAAAAAAAATACATATACGTCCCTGTATTCTGATTTTAATCCATGTTACAATATTTGCAACTTCCTATATTCTATGTAAGATAAAATAGCAATATAAGAACCTCGCTATATTTGAACATAATAAATAACTAATAAAGAATGACAGGTTACTGCAGGGAAAAAATGGCCCAGTATGATTGTCAGTTTGGGGTTCACTGTTGCAATATTTGCTGCCTACTGAAAATATCTGTTGTGATCAGATTTTTTTTCTTATTAGAATTTTTAAAGAATATGCTATAAAATACAAGACTGAAAAAAACTGAAAACATTTTACATTATTTTTAATAACACAGGCTAGTCAACACTTCACGATCTCAGAGTAGATTAAATTTGGTTTCTTCTTTATGGCCTTTATGTATCAGCAACATGCTTAGGAACATAAAAAGAAGAGAAGATAGGGAACACTGAATTTCTAACTAACCCTTAAAATCTGACTAACCCATGAAGCAGGCAGAATTGTTGGGGGCAACATACAATAGACATGGAATGACTGAACTAAGCAGATTATAAATACACCCACTGGCAAGGGATGGAAGATGATGACATGGAATGCAATGTGACAAGACTAAACTTTGGTCCAGTAGACTGAATTGTATCTTTCTTGTTTTGCATCTGAGGCACTACTCCAGGAAAGAGAATAGCAGGAAAACAAAGCACTCTTAAGAATAAAAGCCAACCCATTCACGCAATAATCTTATGTTCATTTTTAGCTTTTTTTTCTGTTTAGTGGCTGAGCTGCACACAGCTACTACTTTCAGACCATCCTAAATTGTAAATCCTCTACTGCAGGCAGTGTAAAGAGTATAAGGAATTGAAACATAACAGAAGCAATCACTTTCTTGCTTAATTTGCACAGTTGGTACAACAGTTGTGATGTGTTAGTTACAGATTTATTGTTGGCTGGAGGGCATCATGGTCTTGGATGAAGCTGACTGATCAACAGACAAGTATGCTGGAGGACAAAAGTTTGCATCAGTGGCTGGTAAGCAGGCCTGACAGGGCTAATTGCCCTTTAGTAGCTCATTATAGATTGAGAAGATGCAGAGCATTCACCCTTGAAGCATCATCATGCAAATGAGAGCAAATTAATAAATAAGTTAGTAGTGGCAATTATGAAGAAGAATAATGCAAATTAACAGAGTAAGTAACTTTATGAGAAAGAACATGAAATATACATATAACATGTAATTTTTTAATCTCTTAAAGCCATCTCTTCAATACTTCCTTTTACGTTAATTAATGATACTAGAGATCACAGTTATGGCATTTCTTGGCAAATTCTGTGAAACAGATGTCTGATCCTGAAGATGCTGGCTTCTATTTTTCCCCCAAATAGTGAGCTGTTAGCATTCTTTCTGCTGCTAACATTGAATTCTGCTGCCATTTTCTCTTCTGTTGACTCAATGTTAAATCACAAAATATATTGTCGGTTGGCTGAGACAGGGTAGATGCAATAGTCCAAACTAAGAAGAGAAAAACATTAATTGAAACATGAGACTCCCTTTTGCAGCATTGCTGACCCTCAACAAATGTTATACTAAAGAGGAGGTTGCTGGAAATATTTTCAGCAACTGAGGAGCAAAAACGGATAGTTTGAGGGAAACACATATAACAGGATTAGGAAGGGATGTTTGGTTCTATATTTTCTTAGTTTCTTTTGTTACTGTTAAAGCTAATTGGAAATTGAAAGCTGCTTTCCAAAATGACATATAGGTGAACTTCAGTGATCCTTGTGGGTCACTTCCAAAACTGTATTTTCTAAGATTCTGTGGTCTTTCTCCCAGATACCATAGAAAGTACACACATAACACTGTATTTTTGTTATCAAAATGATGTTCTTGAAGTGTTTAAGAAGGAACATTTTAGGTGTGTCTCAAAATCCACTGTCAGACAAGCAATGATGCAGGTCATCGTGGCCCAAATTACATTACCACCCTGCTAGAAAAGCCTAATAAACAAAATACGCCATCAAAACAAGACTGAAAACCAAGTGCTGAAGTGGTGCTCTCAACTTTGTCAGCCTAAATTAAATGTTTGTGTGCTTGTCTTGTAAATTTTTTTCATAGATAGCAGTTATATTTTCAATTGAGTATTATTGTCTGTGTTAAATTTTCATTTTTGCTAAGCAGTGATTACACAGAGTCAAGGCCTTTCCTGCCTCCCACCCCACCCCATCAGCAAGGGGTTGGAGGTGCACAAGAAGTGCAGGGGACAGACCTGGGACAGCTGACCCCAGCTGACCTGAGGAATATAGACCACATAAATAGACCATATCTATACAATATAGGCCAGACCATACTGGCCTCATGCTCAGCATAGAAGGCTGGGGAAAAGGAGGAAAAGGGAGACATTCAGTGATGGCATTTGTCTTCTCAAGTTACATGTTATGGAGCTTTCCTGGGAATAGCTGAGCTCCTGCTTGTCCATGGGAAATGAGGAATTAATTCCTTGGGGTTTTTTGCTTACATATGCAGCTTCTGCTCTACCTATTAAAGTGTCCCAACCTACAAGTTTTCTCACTTTTAATGTTCTGCCTCTCTCCCCCATCCCACTGTTGCAGGGACCAGCTGTGTTGGGCTTGGTTGCCATCCGGGGTTAAATCACAACAGTTTGTTTCCAAGAGTCTGCAAATTTGACATACCAGCTTTAGAACACTAAGCTGTTTAGAACCATGCTGTATTGCTTTCACTAAGATTTGCCATACTGATCTTTACAAAGCAGAGAAATATTTGCTAGGAGAAATATCCCCACTTATAGAATATGCCAGGCTATGATTACACGGAAATAATAAGCCAGCTTCTCTGCTTTGTGGAACTTTGGCAAAACTGTTCAGCAATACTGCAATCAATGCTAGGAAATTTGAATTATAAAGCTAAAGAAAGATACAGTGAATTCAGAGCAGAGTTAGGAGCTGGCAGAGAAAAGGAAAAAAACTTTAAAAACTCAACAAGTCATTTGGTGAACAATAGAGGGAGTTCTAAAAATATGGATTATGTGCTAAGTTTCTACTGATGTTTGAGTGGTATAGTTAACAAGCAGGACCCTTTAACTTTGAAAAATATATAATTCAAAGTAATTTGATGAACTTTATAAGTCCCAAAAGAGGGAAGAGATTAGGGAAAGAAAAAATCTAGTAATCAAAACCTTGAGGAGGTATCTTACCCTCATGCAAAAACCTGTTTCTAGGTAATGCACAAGGCTAGAATGCAGTAGATCTGAAGTCACTTATCAGGTCTGTTACATATATTATCAGCAAGCCAAGGAGAAGCTCACCTCCCTTTGCTTCAGTTGTACTTTGCTAAAATGGGAATATTTCTCAATCTTTGTTTTGTCTATTTAGATTGTAAACCCTTCAGGGGAAAAATTGCTTCCTTCAATGTGTTCATAGAACACCTTGCACAGTGGGATTCTAATTTCAGTTGATCTCTCCAAATGCTGCCATAATAGAAATAATAAATGATAATATATTAAGACCACCAAAGAACAGCCCTCCAGTTTAATAAATGTAAATCCTCACTGGAGATAGTTAAATCTACTCTGGACTTAGAAATAGAAAATATATTTCAGGGAATAATCCTGAACCAGTAGGGGCATAGCTGACCTATTTTTATCTCTAGCTCCATGAATCATGGAAGTTAAAATGGACGTATTACAGTATCAAATTTCTATTTTGAATGATATAATAGAAGTGGAAATCTTTTGAAGCTCCTTTTCTTTCAGGCACAGCACTCTACATATTAAGCCCAATGTAAGGTGCTTATCTTTGAGATATGGAATAAAAGCTGTTGACCTTTTAAACATAAAATCTTGGTGAGCTTTGGTATGGCTTGATCTAATTATATTATAGTGGATAGAAGGTAATCTCTTATGCATGCTGTCTAGACACATTATCTCTTATCAGAAATCTCAGGGAAAAAATGGGTCTATAGCAAAGCAGTGATAGAACAATCTTTGTTGAAAGACCAGGATGCCATGGCTTCACAACAGCCAGCAAGAGATGCATGACATTGCTAAGCAACGCTATGAGATGGTGAGGTTTTCCCTGGCTTAATATGGTGTGGTAGTTAAGGAAGTAAGAGTAAGAAAAAAAAAAGACAAAAAACAACCAAATGAACTGAAATGCGTAAGAAAGAAAACATATGAACAAATGGAAAAGCAGGGAAAAGAAGTGTGAATTAACAAAGCAATTGAAGGGTCTCAAAACTGTTATTCCAGGAAAGCAAAAATATTATAAATTTGTAATGAAAAAGTAATAAAAATCTATTTGTTTATCCGTGGATTTCTCCAGCTAAACTTTCATCATCCTATATTCTTTTAAAATTTTTAATCACATATGGATTGGAAAATGTCTCTTAAATAAACTATGTTTTAAAGGGAATCACCATTTCTTAAAGCTCTTCTCTTGCAGTTAGACTAGAGAATGTTTGAAAACCATACAAGTGGGTTCAAATGTGATTGACAGAATATTTAAGCATCTTAAAGAATAAAACAACCTGATAAATAATAAAAACATTCTCTTTGACAGCTTGACAAGTTACTTGCACTCTACAAAGCAGAGATGTTTATTTGTCTCCATCTTTTCTCTCTATAACATTAGTTCTCAAATGATTTGAGAGGTTTGTCTCCATGACTAGATGTTCCCATGTTTTCTTCTTTTTTAATAGAAGTACTCAAGACTGCTCATTTAATCTGCACACAGCCACTGTTGTTAAAAGTCTTCTCACCAAAAGAACCTCAGCAGATAACATTTGAAATATTGAATGGCTTGAATTTTTCAATCCCATGCTCATGTGCCAGCAAACCTGGTCTAGAACAAAGGTATGATCCCAGCATGCTTTCAATCTAATTATAAAAGGGCATAAATTACACTTCCTAAATAAAGTCTTCTAATTCCTTTCTTCCACTGAGATTATTCCTCAGTTCTTCCTAAGGCCTCTGGCTCTTGTGCAGCTTGTGTCTTCTGTCGAAGAAATGACATTTGGTGTAAGAATAATGAACAATCCCAATTGTCGTGGTTTGAAAGTAAAATGAGTGAGAGGCTCCACGTCAGAGATACAATTTAATAAGAAGAAAGGTAAAAAGGTAAAAATAAAATAAAATAAATGCAATAACACAAAGGACCACTGACAGAGTCAGAATACAACCTTAACAGGGTGGTGGAAGCAGTCCAGATGAGGTGGTCTTCCTGAAGCAGAGATCCTGTAGAAAGGTCTGGTAGCTCTGGTCTTCTGAGAATCCTGTACGTAAGGGCTGCTTGCACTGTCCCATGTACCAGCTTATATCAAGGTGAGAATGCTTGGCTCCTCCCCCTGGGTGGAGCATTTCAAAATGGGATGATGAATTGTGAAGTGGGTCTTTGATGGCCCAATAAACAGAGATAATTCCTGGAGGGAGTTACCTGTGAGTCATGGGCAAGACGTTGATGGGCCATTAGCAGAAGACACCCCAAAGGCAGGAGCTTGGGAACAGTAGAGCACTGCCCCACTTATTTAACAGTTTATGAAGATGGTGATAGAATAAATGCTTTGTGTACATCCTACACTGCAACCCAGGACAGAATCCACCCCTTATTCTATTACCATCTACATCATATCCAAATCAATACATTCTTACAAAGATATGCATACACATAGAGAATAAAATGTTACACACTTTTCTCACTTAAAATTGAGTCTCCCTGTGGTACACAATAGGTTTCTCCATCTTTCTGCATTACCCACCAAGTGTGACCAGGTCCTTGAGCAAAGACAATCCCACAGATGGGTCTGCCTTTTCCTGAGGCGGGATTAATCCAAACAGTCTTTCCTAAAATGCCTTTCATATCCACAGGACTTGTTTTTCCAGGCCCCAGGATGGTGTTCCGGGCAGTGGCATGAGGCACAGGGTAGGTTTCCAGCCATCCAGTGGTGGCTTCCACCATGGTCAGCACATAGCGCTTTCCTTGGCAAGTTTGGGGAAGGGTGATGTAGTCAATTTGCCAGGCTTCCCCATACCTGTACTTCAGCCATCGTCCACCACACAGGCTTCACTCGCTTGGCCTGTTTGATTGCAGCACAGGTCTCACAGTTGTGGATGACCTGTGAGATGCTGTTCATAGTAAGGTCCACCTCTCGGTCACGGGCCCATCGGTATGTTGCGTCTCTTCCCTGATGACCTGAGGCATCATGGGCCCAACGAGCTAGGAACAGTTCTCCCTTGTGCTGCCAGTCTAGATCCACCTGTGATACTTTCACCTTGGCAGCTTTGTCCACCTGCTCGTTGTTGCGATGCTCCTCATTAGCCCGGCTCTGGGGTATGTGCGCGCCCACGTGTTGAACCTTCACAGTCAGTCTCTCTACTCGGGCAGCAATGTCCTGCCAAATGTCAGCGGCCCAGATGGGTTTTCCTCTGCACTGTCAGTTGGCCTTTTTCCAGCGATTCAGCCATCCCCATAGAGCATTAGCTACCATCCACAAGTCAGTGTAGAGATAGAGCCTCGGCCATTTCTCTCGTTCAGCAATATCCAAAGCCAGCTGGACAGCTTTAAGTTCTGCAACCTGACTCGACCCACCTTGTCCCTCAGTAGCATGTGGAACTTGTCATGTAGGGCTCCAAACTGCAGCTTTCCATTTTCGGTTAGTGCCTACAATCTGGCAGGAGCCATCAGTGAAGAGAGCGTATTGTCTGTCAGTCTCCGGTAGCTCATTATATGGTGGAGCTTCCTCGGCATGTGTTACTTGCTTTTCTTCTTCTTCAGACGATAATCCAAAAGTCTCACCTTCTGGCCAGTTTGTTTTAACTTCCAGAATCCCAGGGCGATTCGGGTTTCCAATACGGGCACGCTGTGTAATGAGAGCAATCCATTTGCTCCATGTGGTGTCAGTGGTGTGATGCGTGGAGGGAACCTTTCCCTTAAACATCCACCCCAGCACTGGTAATCGGGGTGCCAAAAGCAGCTGTGTTTCAGTGCCAATCACTTCTGAGGCAGCTTGAACTCCTTCATAAGCAGCCAAGATCTCCTTCTCTGTGGGAGTGTAGTTGGCTTTGGAGCCTCTGTAACTTCGGCTCCAGAATCCCAATGGTCAGCCTCAAGTCTCCCCAGGCACCTTCTGCCACAGGCTCCAGGACAGACCATGGCTCCCGGCTGCGGAGTAAAGCACATTTTTCACATCTGGTCCCATCCTGACTGGGCCAAGGGCTACTGCGTGAGCAATCTCTTGCTTGATCTGAACAAAGGCTTGTTGCTGTTCAGGGCCCCAGTGGAAATCGTTCTTCTTGCGGGTAACCAGGTAGAGAGGGCTCACAATCTGACTGTACTCAGGAATGTGCATCCTCCAGAAGCCTATGGCACCTAGGAAAGCTTGTGTTTCCTTCTTGTTGGTAGGTGGGGACATGGCAGTGATCTTGTTTATTATCTCTGTGGGGATTTGGCCACGTCCATCTTGCCACTTGACTTCCAGGAACTGGATTTCTTGAGCTGGTCCCTTAACCTTACTTCGTTTAATGGCAAAACCAGCTTTCAACAGAATTTGGATAATCTTCTCTCCTTTCTCGAAGACCTCCCCTGGGGTGTTTCCCCATATGATGATGTCATCGATGTACTGCAGATGTTCTGGAGCCTCACCCTTCTCCATGCAGTCTGGATCAGTCCATGGCAGATGGTGGGACTGTGTTTCCACCCTTGGGGCAGTCGGTTCCAGGTGTACCGCACGCCCCTCCAGGTGAAAGCAAACTGGGGCCTCCACTGTGCTGCCAAAGGAATGGAGAAGAAGGCATTGGCAATGTCAATGGTCGCATACCACTTTGCTGCCTTGGACTCCAGCTCGTACTGAAGCTCTAACATGTCTGGTACAGCAGCACTCAGTGGTGGCGTGACTTCATTCAGAGCACAGTAATCCACCGTCAGTCTCCATTCTCCACTGGACTTACGCACAGGCCATATTGGGCTGTTGAAAGGTGAATGAGTCTTACTGACCACCCCTTGGCTCTCCAGTTTACGAATCATCTCATGTATGGGAATTACAGAGTCTCTGTTAGTGCGGTATTGGCGGCGGTGTACTGTTGTTGTGGCAGTTGGTACCTGTTGTTCTTCGACTCTGAGCAGTCCCACAGCAGAGGGGTCATCTGAGAGACCAGGCAAAGTATTCAACTGTCTGATGTCTTCTTTCTTAACTGCAGCTATCCCAAAAGCCCAATGATATCCTTTCGGGTCTTTGAAATATCCATTCCTGAGATAGTCTATGTCGAGAATGCATGGAGCCTCTGGGCCAGTCGCGATGGGGTGTTTTTGCCACTCGTTCCCAGTTAAACTCACTTCAGCCTCTAATACAGTCAGTTCCTGGGACCCTCCTGTCACCCCAGAAATAGAAATGGATTCTGTTCCTGCATACCTTGATGGCATCATGGTACATTGGGCCCCAGTGTCAACCAACGCCGTATATTCTTGTGGGTCAGATGTGCCAGGCCATCGGATCCACACAGTCCAGTAGATCCGATTGTCCCTTTCCTCTTCCTGGCTATAGGCAGGGCTCCCCTATTCCTGGTCATGGCACACATTTTTCTCCTCCTGTATGTATGTTTCTGAGGTCCCTTCAAGAGGATCAGTCATATCATCATTCCTGTACCATCTGGAGTCCTGAGAGACTGAAGATGGGCTTCTAGATGGGCTTCTTGTGGTAGGTGTTCCTCTTTTCAGTTCACGTACCTGGGCTGCTAAGGAGGAGGTGAGTTTTCCATCCCACTTCTTCATGTCTTCTCCATGCTCTCAAAGAAAAGACCAGAGGTTACTCCGTGTTGTGTATCCTCTCTCCCTGGCTGGGGGATGCCTGCTCTTAATGGCAGAGACTCTCATCAGCTCTGCTGAGATATGGTAAATTTTTTCCTTAAGTTCTTTTAATTTCTGATGGCCTTCTTCAGTCAAGCTCTGGACTTACTCAACCAGTCATTTTTCCACAGACAAGACATGGGTACGAACTGGGGCCAGTGACAGTGTCCTCATAAATTCTTAATTTATTAGCCAAGACACCCACTTTGTCCTCACCTTCCCTCCATTGCAGTGTTGCCAGGTAACGTGAGTACATCTCTGGTCCAAGCCATGCAAATCTCAACCACATCCATGATGTGCACTGGACATCATCTGGGCTTTTAGGAAATCTCTCGTCTTCTGAAAAAATTATCTCCAGCACAGCCAATTCCCTCAGGCATAGGATACCTTGTTCTATTGTGCTCCATTTTCCTTGGTGCACTTGGATGTCTTCTTTACAAAGGTATCTGTCTTTCACACTTGTTAGCAGTCATTGCCAGAAGCTGAGAGGTTCTTGGGTTTTCCCAATCCCCTGGTCAATGACCACATCCCGAGACAGCAATCCCAGTTGCCTGGCCTCAATTCCATCCAGACTGGTGTCATTGGCTGCAGCGTCCCAGATGCGGAGCAGCCAGGTCAGGATGGACTCGTTGGTCTGGCGGGTGAATTCCCTTCGCAGGTCACGCAACTCACCCAGGGATAGAGAGCGAGTGATGATCTCTATCTTTGTCTCTTCTGCTGGCTTCAAAGGTCCTGCTGCATTCTCGTCAGTCACTATGCGGACTGATTTGCTCCTTGACTTCTGAGTGGCGGCAACTGCTACTGGTTTAGGTGGTTCCAGTTCAGTGACAGTTTGTGTGGAGATGCTGATGGCACCTTTGGTTCCGTTCTCCTCTGTGACAGTCTGCGTAGATGTGGACACTGTTGCCTCACTTTTGGCTTCTTTCTCCTCTGTGATGGTCTGTGTAGATGAGGACACTGTTGCCTTGCCTTTGGTTCCCTTCTCCTCTGTGACAGTCTGTGTAGATGTGGACACTGTTGATTCACTTTTGGCTTCTTTCTTCTCTGCAATGGTCTGTGTAGACGCTGATGCTGTTGCTTTGCTTCTCTTTCCCTCTTCCTCTTCCTTAAGAACACGCTGCATCACACCATGTAGTGTTTTGATCCTAAGCATGGTGCAGAAAAAACAAAGGGCTGTGCAGAGAAGACAAAGCAGGACTAACAACTAGATCATACTGTCCTTGGTATCAAGAGGGTACTCAATATTTTCAAAAACTACTGTGTTATGCCTGAAAAGCTGGAAAAAATAATTCTTTACTGCTCCCCACAGGGGCTGGGTGAGATTGTTGAGGCCCCAGATGTAGCATCCTAGACCAGAACACGAATCCAAAACTGGGTATAAATTCTGAATGCTGTTCATTGCCTCAGAGTTTATCAAGCAATGGACATATTAGACCAATAAGGCAATTTTAGTACCATACCCTGGTCTATGCAGGAGCGTTAAGACCAGCAGATGGTGCCCCATGTGTGGAAAAAAATAGAGAGATAGGTATAAGACACATGTAAGCATGTTGAGCATCATAGCAAACAGGTGTCTTCTTCAATACAAAACTGTAATTCTGACTTTTCTCAGTGCCTCGTGCCCCACGTTGGGCACCAAAAAATATGTCGTGGCTTGAAAGTAAAATGACTGAGAGGCTCCACGTCAGAGATACAATTTAATAAGAAGAAAGGTAAAAAGGTAAAAATAAAATAAAATAAATGCAATAACACAAAGGACCACTGACAGAGTCAGAATACAACCTTAACAGGGTGGTGGAAGCAGTCCAGATGAGGTGGTCTTCCTGAAGCAGAGATCCTGTAGAAAGGTCTGGTAGCTCTGGTCTTCTGAGAATCCTGTACGTAAGGGCTGCTTGCACTGTCCCATGTACCAGCTTATATCAAGGTGAGAATGCTTGGCTCCTCCCCCTGGGTGGAGCATTTCAAAATGGGATGATGAATTGTGAAGTGGGTCTTTGATGGCCCAATAAACAGAGATAATTCCTGGAGGGAGTTACCTGTGAGTCATGGGCAAGACGTTGATGGGCCATTAGCAGAAGACACCCCAAAGGCAGGAGCTTGGGAACAGTAGAGCACTGCCCACTTATTTAACAGTTCATGAAGATGGTGATAGAATAAATGCTTTGTGTACATCCTACACTGCAACCCAGGACATAATCCGTCTCTCATTCAGCAATGAGGAGGTGTACCATCACCTTTTTCTACATGTAAATCCTTCCAGGGAATACCTTCTGACCTTGTTTTTCCTGCAGTGCTTCCCAGATAAACTAGCTATCACACAGATGGCAACAAGATTGTTGTCTCTTAACTCCTTGAGGAGGGATCCTTTGCAACGCTTTATCATATGATGCAAAGGTTGATGTTCAATATTTCTCATTCTAATCTAAAATAGTTAAAAGGACCATCCAAAATAAGTAATTTAATATGTCATTCTAACAATCATTAGGTGTGCATAATCACTGCAGCAGTAAAAACAGGATCTCACTTACCATTAGTCCCCCATTTGACAATGACTTTTCTAAAAATAAACAATTTAGTTACTGAAAAATTAAAATCACGGATAAGAAAACAGTGTATCAAATTGGCACAGGAGTCTATAACTTTGTATGTCATTTGAAATCACGTCTAAGTTTTTGGTTTTCCACTTTTTTAGAAATTTACAGCAAGAACCAGATGAAATGAACACCCTTTAAAAAGACCATTAATTACAGACTAAAGAAGCCACAATTTCAGTGCCTTTAAACTGTTTCCTATCTGATTCATCACCAGGAACACAAGTGATCTTGATACACAAGGAGCAGTTATAAACAGACTTCTGGGCTGCAAACCAGTAAAATAGTAATATTGATGAAGCTATTGCTTCTTGAGTTATTTTTTTGTGAGAAGACTTTTTCTACACAATTTTTTAAGAATTTTCAGTCTTTAAGTGCCTGCAATGAGTATCTTATTTTGCAATGTCTGTCATCCCAGAAGTTGTAAATTTATTCTTTACATCTTATTGAGAACATGCTTCTTATTTCTAATAGCTAAAAAATATGTTCTATTAGACTAAGAACTCTCTACTTGCATATCTGGCATTATTTTTTGCCATTTTAAACATGATGTTTTTAGAGAAGCTTTTACTTTCTTGTTAGAATTACCCTAGCCCTATCTTTTTTTTGTTATTGTTATTTTATTGTGCCATACTTTTAAATGTCTCAATAATACTGTTACATCAGATATTTATCTTTTAATGAAGTCCAGGAATTACCCAAGAAACTTGAAATATTTTAACCACTTTGTTCAGGGTCCTCTTGGTCCAGCTGGGGAAAGAAGGTTTTTTGTACCACAAGAGGGAGCTCATATTTTTCTGTTATGTGCACAGCAATGTACAGAGGCAGAGTGGAGAACTCAGTTTAAATCCATCTGGTATAGAAATGAGAAAAATCAGATATATTTTAATAAACAAGTTGGAAACAGATGCAAGTTTGAATTCAAATCAATCTTCGTTAAAGACTTTTTCAATGAAACCAGGATTGTCCAGATTTTTGTTCAAGAACATATCATGCCATATTTTTAACTGTATTTTTGATAGTAAATATATGCAACATGTATGCTGATACTCTTCTGTGAATAACTTAATGGTTTCAGTGAATGTGATGGTAGATGTCTGTCGTGATGAATGATTTTTGCAAAATTCATCCTACTTCTATACAAAATGGTAATATACAAAAGCTAATGTTCCTAGAATAAATCTCACATTCCCCATCAAGCCCCACTGATAGATTGCAGTAGCAGTAAAAGAGTTCTTTGAAGTTTTAGAATGATCTTGAGCCATTTATAATCCAAAAGCAATAATTACCAAAAGAGCAATGGGAAGAAAGAAAACGAGTTGGTCTGAAAACATCGGTCACTGTGCCTCCACCCAACAACTTACAGCCCAAAGAAGACTGCTCCAGAAATCTGTGAAAGATGATGGAAACACAGGAAGTAAATTACATAGTCAAAATCTCTCCTCTTCCTCCATAGTGGAACTATTTTCTGAAAACCATTTTCTAATATTTAGGCCTGTTGAATCCTAAATGACTTGAACTAAGAGACTTTTATCAGTGCCCAGGTTCTCCAAATTTCAAAGTTAAAAAACTTCCAGATATTTTCTGACAGTCGGTCAACTCTTTTCACTTTCTATTGTCATCTCATTCCTCACAGATCTACACATCTTCATAAGCAACCCTGCTCACTTCATATTGTTTTTTTCTCTTTGAAAGAGCCAGGTGTTCCTCATTTATCCATAGACATCCTCACACAAACACACCCATACACCTCAAAGGCCCTGGAGGTGTGGATGACATAAAATGAAGATTATAACTGTAAAACATCAAGAAACTGTTCCAACTCAAAATGAAGTAGGGGAGTTTGGATTTTATTGGGTTTTTTTGTTTTGTTTTGTTTTGTTTTTGATGTGTGTGTGGATGAGAGAGAGAGAGAGAGAGAGAGAAATAATTTTGTATATGGTTTGAGAAGAAAATTTGAATTTTTTTCTGTAATCTCAACCACAGTTTATGCTTTCCTGGCCATATTTCACCATGCAATCTAATACAAAAAAAAGAGCACAGGCGCATCCTCTGGATCAGTGTATTTTGGATATTTGCCTGTAAGTGCCCCTTTTCATGGCCCTTTCAGTCACTGTTAAAGTTTTGTTAAAATGAGGATTATTTATAAAGAACAAAAAATCCGAAAGGTATTGTTTTCTGTGCAGATCTATTTCAATGTTATTTAAACATTGATATATTGATGTATGCTTTACTTTTAAAAACAGAAAAATAACAAGACTGTGGTCTGCTGTGCTGACTGGCTTAGCCACAAGTTGTTCCAATATCTCACTAAAACATAACAAACTTGTATACCCAAAACATGTATGTAGATCACTAGCAGTTTAAACTAAGGGAAATTTATTAATTTTAAAAGGTCACTCCTTTCTGCATCTAGCACTTGGAATGTCCACCCACAATCCATCTACCCCAAATAACTTCCCTGCAAAAAAAGTGTACCACCTCCAAATTCATACTATTATCATTAATAGATTTAAAATAAGTAAAAATTAAAGGCTTGCAGATCCATGCAGTTGGCCCTGAATGCATCATATATCAACGTGGAATGTTTTGATAATTTGCAAATCTATTCATATTATTCAGTTTTATTTAATGTAAATGCCATTAAACTCCTTATCATATTTCTCAGTGTTGTGTGCTAAATTTTATTTCAATTCTGTTCATATGTCCTCAATAAACTGCATAAGATCAGATTTTCCTTTAATGCAATATAAAATACCATTTGTGACTTAAAAGTGATGCACACATTTGAAGAAAAAATAATAAAACAGCACAAAATTTTCTACTCTCTCATCACTGCAAATTAAAACAGCAGTTGAGAAAAGAGAAAATAGAAGCATTTTATTAAGGGTATTGCTACACAGATTTATGTTGTAAATGAATCTCTGACCTTTTTGCAGTACCCAAAATTGACAGCTACTGGAAGGCTTTCAGGAAACTGCCTACCAAATTGACAGAAACACTGGCCACCTCCCCACAGCTCTCATCTGTATTCAGTTTGTGCCCAGTAAGAACAACCTAAGACATTGAGAATATTTGATTTGTGCCAATCTGCACCATTATTTCCAATGAGAAAGCCTTTATCACAGGAAAGTAAAGAAACAGGTGACCAGGTATTATTTGCTAATAATAGATCACCTGAGTACAGAGCTTTCTTCTCCACTATTTAAGTCACTTAAGTCACTTCACAATGTCTGACATAAACTTTTCCACCACAGCTACATTAGGGAGAAAGTGCCATCTCTAGTTTTATATTGTCCAGAGGCTTGGACCCCAGTTTAACCTGGAAAATACTGGCAAGGCTTGGCTTCACTATTAACGACCACTTAATGACACCAGCCAACCACAACATGAGTTGGCAAAAGAAGCAGCCAGCTTTCCTTTCCCCTAAGGAAGAGAAAAACTCTACAGTAGTCTATACTAGAGCCTGAATTTTACAATCTGAGTATGTGTGAGATCCCCATGACATAATATGATATTCAAAATGCATGCATTTGTGTTAGTTCACCAGACCTTTTCGTATAGCTGCGCAGCAGCTACGAAACAGCTCAACTCATCTGAGGCTGACATGATATTCCCCATTTTCTCTTGAACACAGCTTTAACAACCACCACCACAGAGTTTTATGCCATCTCAATTCTCAATTCAAATCTAACTGTCTGAGCAGTGTGCTGATTTCCCAATCATCAGCTCATCTAAAATTAAATGTGATCCTATGATCTTCTTTTCTTGTCAGTAAAAATGCTTGCTGAACTTTGGTAACTGCTGACTCAGAACTAGGAAGTCATGTCATGGGTGTCACGAAGATGGAAATTTTCTATACAAGGTTCTGAACCTTCCACAAAGCAAAGGGAATCATGTGAAAATGTTCGAGGTATTCATACTTTACCTCATGAACTTAACTACTGTTTTGTCTACAAACACCATATTTACTCTAAAATGTTTTCCAAATCTAGCACAATGCACAAAAATATAATGCCTATAACAGTAATACAAATCTACAGGTAGATCAGCACTGCAAATATAGGCTCTTGAATGTTTTGCATGACAATATGCTACCTGGCGTTTACTAAGGCCAAAATTGCCAACAACTGTCAATTATATTTAAGATGTAAAGAATAAATTAGTTGCAAAAATCCCAATATATAAGATTGCATTCTAGAGACACCCCATTCTGGACCATATGTAATGTCAAGCCTCCTCTCACAGATCTCTTCAGCAAAGTGAAAAAAATGGACTGTTACTCTTGGATCTCCTCTGCCACCTGCAGAGATGAGGAAAACAAAACAAAACAAACAAACAAACAAACAAACAAAAAAAAGTATTTCTGACTTTCACTTGTGGCATAATGAACAAAGTGTAAGGAATCACCCCTTTCTGAAACTTTTTTTTTCCGTTTACTAAACTGAATAATTTACAATTACTGATTCTGTTTAGTGGATAGACACCACTATCAATGCCAGTGTTTAAATAACAGTACCAAACTTAAAGACGATTGTAAGAATTAAGTTTTTTAGTTTTTAGCAAAGTGGTTGAAATGTATAAGGTGCAACTACATTAAACATACAAGCATGAAATCAAATCAACACAAGTCTATCTTGAGACCAGTCTAGAAGACTGAAAACTTGAAAAATTTCTTTCAGTGACAATTCTTAGCCTTTTATTCACAAAACCAGAATAAGATTCATCCAGTTCTTGATACACATTCCTAAATGATATGAAAATAATAAATGCCAAAGCACTGAATTGCAAATAAAATAAGGGTAGTTCTTTTCAATGGAAAGTAAGAGTATTTTCTAGTAACCTCCACTGGAAATAAATTCAAACATGAATACATTTGTAAACAAGGGATGGAATCAAAGTAAAGTAGTGACAACAATCTTAATGCAGCGCACCAAGAGGTCAGACATGAAGAGCTGGCCACACATCTAAAGAAAGGGAAGAGATCAACCACAGTAATTTCTCCAGTTTAACAAATACAAGTATTTTCCAATTTATATTTCTTGAATAGAATGATCCTGTTCCCATAACAAAACAAATTATCTGTCTGGGAAATACAGATCAGCCTACATTTTCTGTGACCCTCAAAAGGTCTGGAATACTTAAGTGTTTGAATGTCAACATTTTTCCTCTCAGCGGCATATGTCTCTACATATCCTTGTTCTCTTCCAGTGCTGAAGCACAAAAGCTCAAAATTAGTTCATTTTTGGGCCTGTGATTTTAGTCTGCACTTGGGGAAAGTTTGAGTGAGGGTCTTTGCTTTGTCTGACTGGGGGAGCTTACCCTCTATAAAGAAAAAGCTTCTGTCAAATAATAACCAGTATAAAGTTTCACAAAAGCAGTGGGGTCAAAGAAAAAAAAAATCATTTCATGTCAATTATTCTCATGTCCTTCAGCTAAGTCTAAGATCTTATAAGACACTCCAGACTCAAATATTTGGCACAGGACAAATAAAGAATTACATTTGACCTACTAACATTTTCCAGACTCACTCTTATCCTTACTTTTGAATCATTCTTTTCTTATATTACAGTATTCTCATCTAGTTTCCACATAAATTACTGCACCTGAAAGCTGGTCAGCAAGGAATTTATAAAGCCACAGAAAAGGAAACAAGTGCCAAAACCTGTGATAGTTTTTATAAGGGCAGGTTGCTATGTTAGGCAGAAAAGCAAATAAGTCTCAGTGGAGTATCTGATAAATATTAACCCTGGTAAATTGGACTACAGGTATGTTCGTTTTAAGAAGATGTTTATTGTTTTATTGGAGATTTGCACTTATAATATGGATACTTTATTATATATAACAGTTCATACTTAACCCAACTAAATAATTAGCAATGATATGACCAATAAATAAAAATATAAATGTGAAGTGACTCCTGGCATGTGAACAAACAGAGTAAAAGAAGAAGGCTTTCTAATCTGGCATAGCAGGAACAGCAGCACTGGCTTCTCAACACAGCTACCAAATGAGATCTGGAGCTTTTTGTTCTTAGTATGGGACAGGATCTGTCTTTGTATTCCCTCACAATGTAGTCCTCTGCAATTTCTCTTTTAACTGTCTGCTTTGTCAGCTAAATTGTCCGATGCCACATTTATACTAATGAGGAGAACAGGAGCACTTTATGGCTTAGGCTAGTAGGGAGATGAATTAGTTTGATCATAAATACTTTCAAACAAACTGGGAAGCAAGTCATCCTCACCCTGAAATAAATAAAACACAACCTTCCCCTCACACATATTCAATTGACAAATTTCAAAGCATTTAAAATGTCTTTACCCTAAAGTCTATTTTATTAGTATTCACTATACTTACTTTTTAAAAATTTCATCAGATATCTTTTTTTTCCAGTTTAGCAAACCCCAGCTGAACTTCAGATTTCAGTTATTGCCTTGTCTGTCCTTTAAAACAGCTACTAAGGCATTACATACAGTTGACATCAACCTGTCTAGTCTGTCATTCCTGAGCCTATCTCAAGTCCATACGGATAAACATTATATTCATTTTTCCTGATCATCAGCTGATTTCTTTGGACCTACTACAAACTAGGCTGACAGGCTTACAAGGCTGACCAAAACCTCTTACTTCTTCTTTTTTTTCATTTCCCTCTGTACGCTAGAGCACTCAAAATTGGGATTGCAAAGACGTCTGCTCAGTGAATTGAATCTTCTTCCTATGATAACCTGAAGGGTTATTTGTAAAGCTTAATTTCGTCCCCTACTGATAGTGATAACTTGCTTCTTAAACTGGGTAAAATACCTAGCTTCATAAAAATAGCACTCATATTGATTTTCTACTTCTCACTCATTTCACATTTTGTTTTCAAACTCATTATGTGGGCATAAATTTTTTCTTAGCCTACATTAAAAATAATCACCCATCAGTAAAACACAACAATGCTGTTCTGTCAGTAGTTTCTTCTCTTTACTTCAGTTTCTTCAAAGATGGACAGTGAAACAGTTCCTACTGCACATCAACTGGATTTGGTCTTCTCCATCTTCTTGAATATCTTCATAGGCATATAGCTGTTTAGAATTTTTTATATGCAGGTAAATACACTCTAATCAGCATGATGGGGTCAATAATAAATATTAATAATTTGAACTAAGATGTATGACATGGGTATTGTTCCCATGACCTGTAGTTTTATCCCTACCTCTTCAATGGGGTCACTCCAGTCGCCATCCACATTCAGAATCACCATTCACACTTGACAGAATGCTAGTTTGAAAAGGTTGTGACTTTAAGGGAACAAGACTACTGCTGACTACCTCAGTTCTTTCAAATTTCTACTGTTAAATCAATTTAAAAACTGTGTTTCTCTAGCACAGAAACGTATTAATTCCAGGAAAGCACATAGATCATAAAGACAGCCCTCAAACAAATTCATAATTAACAAAACCTCCCTCCCATCCAGACTTCCTCACAGTAATCTCCAGAGGAAGACCTGGAAAAAATTTCAAATGCAAATGTTGTCCACCAAAAAGAAAAATATATATATCCATTTGCAGAGCAGACTTTTACATCACCCATCTAAATACCAAGGAGAAAGGCCTTCTATTAACTTCAGGGGCTCTCTTCTGGTTTTCAGACAGCAGTCATCAAATGTTTGCATAAGTTTAGGAAGAGGAAATATTGTGTAAATATATATGTTTAGGAACAACTATCTTTTTGTACAGAAAGCAGTGGGAAGATTTGTTGTTTGGTAAGTCAGGAAAATTAGACAATTTCCATTAAGACATATTATAAAAAGAAATTCAGCTGGAAGTGATTAAGAGGAAACCATTTTTGCCATGTTGTATCTGTTTTGGAAGCACTGTGTATGTTCACAGAGTCCAAAGCTAGACAGTGAGAAGACTGGTGGGTAAATTGAGCTTCAGTGATGGTGCCAGAAATCCAAGAACAGGCATATAGTAAATTATTGCCTTCACCAAAGCTCACTTTAAAAATTGTAATCTTGAATATTTAGGGTAGAAACAGAAGGTTAAGACTCTCTACACACTTTCTCTGTGGTTCTCTACACCCTCCTTATAACAAGGAGGAAAACACATTTAAGACAATGGACACTGGAAAACAAGTACTACCTCAAAGTGAAGCTACTGAATGAAGCTTCTGGAGACCTTCAGTCTATTAATTCCCAGGCATGCCAGAAGTCTTTTGTATGTCTCTTATTCAGTCACTTCCTTTCCATGGACTTCAGATAAAGCTATTTATCTATTTTTGGCTCACTGCTTCATATATAAACTTGAAGCACTTCTACTTTCACATCTTTGCTTTATCTCTGATTCAGTATTTCTAGGAGTAAAGTTATGGATGCTTCCAATATTGTCTTTTGGGATATTTTCTCAGAACAAAACATTATTTACAAACACTTATTGGTACTGCTGGCTACTGTTTGTGGATGCTGAATGTGAGAAATCAGACACCATTCTCTCAACTGGCCTGAGAAATTGTGGCCTGAGAAATTGTGAGGAGGAATTCAAACAATTCAAACTTGGAGGAAGTAAAACAACTCTTGTAGGTGTTGTTTGTCTCCCTGTTGTTTACTTGCAAGAAATGATCAAGAGGTGTTGTTCCTAACTGTCCAATGATGGTGATGTGTTGGTTTGCTGACCAATGAAATTTTATTCTCTCACAACTATCTATAAAAGAGGATTTTGAAGAGTAAAGATCACTCTGTTCTCACTTGCTAACAAGCCTGAGAGTCTGTGTGTCATTTCTACCACAGTTTCTAATTAGAGCAACAAATGTTATCATACCCAGGGCTCCAGTAGCCAAAAATCCTGTTGTGGTAAGAACTGCACACACTGTAAATTGTGTTTAATACACTGTCAGTGGTGTTTTACCCACTGTTAAAAGGTCAATGAAAAGGCTATTAATAAGTCAAAGGATTAAAAGACATTTCTTATGTTAGCAACAAGTACATTCAAAAAACATGCATATCTTACACACAGGGTGGCACATGCCACCAAGCGATTGCTCCTCTCTATCACTTTCAGAGATATTGTTAATAGGCTTAGCACCAAGTCTACTAAAAGTTCCTTTGAAGAGATAATGATCTGACTTTGCTGGATGTGGTTTAGAGAGTTCTGGAGGCTTTGGTTGTTCTAACCTGGGACTTCATACCCATTGATGTTACACAGGAAGGTTCATCAGCTGGGGAGCAAATCTGAAACAAGTCATGGTCTTACCATGAGGTATCATGAGCTTTACATATCTACAACACACTGACGTTTTTAGCCTAACCCACTCATTTTATATTAACTGCAATCTTTTTAAACATAATAATATTCAGGTGCATAATTATTTAGAAGATCAGGTCCCTGGAATCCTCAATGTATTTCTCATCAATCTCCACAAGGTTTTCTAAGTTACTATATTTTATATAAACTTAAAGGTTTATATAAAGGTAAAAAATATTTTGGAGAAAACAAGCTTTTTTAAATGAATATTCATTGTTTTTATAGTGAAAAATCTCTCTTATTGAAGAAATTCTCCCTTAGCCAAATTCATTGTATGTTATTTTATTAAAGTGCCTTGCTTCATTCTGTATATGTATTTACATATATATTGGTCAGAAAGTTCATAGACAAATGAAAAATTATCTAACTACAGGATAAATGCTTGCCATATAATAAAATTGACTTATTTATTATGAATTAGCATAGACAAAATACTCAAATACATCCAGATGAACTGAAATGTGTAGCGATGCATTTGGTAGAGAAATCAACACTTATGTAATTATTTTAACAATTATACTCTAGCATAAAATAAATTATTTCAGAAGTAAAAAAATCAACATGTAATTTCATTCCATGAAATTTTAGTGCAATAGCTACTTAAAGAAAATAAATTGAAGGTGCATTAAGAGGGTCACATCAGGCCCAAGACTAGACGTTGGACAAAAGGATTTGCAAAAATTTTTCTCAATTCCTAAATGTGGAGTTCTATGACACTTCTAGGAGATTGAAAATCCTTTTGTTTGGGGGAATCACCAGCATTTTCAAGCCAGGTGAAACTGGATATTACACAGGAGGTTCAGATTCTAACTGCCTGCTTAATTTGCTCTACAAAAACCAGACACTGTCGTACTATTTCCTTGACAAATGTCTCTTCTGTAGGCACTGTATCTAGTACCTATGGGCTCCTTACCTGGGAATGTCCTAAGGGTTTATACCCAAGCTCCTCCTCAAAGTAACATATTTCCTTTGGTCGCTTTGAAGTTTTAAAAATATTTTTGACATAAATATCAGAATTATTTTTGAAGTGTAATGTGTTTCAGTGGGCCTTTTTGCAGTTTCCAAAGGTGTCTGCACTTAAATAGCCTGTTACGTAGATGCATCAAAAGCTTGCATCCAATTGCTGCTCCTTCACAGTTTGTAAGAAACTCAGCACAGAAAGCATTGTATCCAGTCAATTCATCTACCACTTGCCATAACACTTTGTGTAATATCCTCCAGTAGGACTTATAGACACTGGTCTAGCTCTTTCATAATTTTAAGATTTGCTCTTTCAGATACCTGTCAGGAGAGATATTGCTTAACCAGTAAAGTATACCCATTCTGAAAAACTATGATGCACTGTCCAGTGGGGATTTTTTGCCAAGAGTTCAATTCTTTTTTCTTTTCATTCAAATAGTTCTTATCACTAGACATGCAGTATTGCACACAAAGGAGTACAAACAGAAGGCAGATGTAGGAAAAACATATAAGAAGCCAGATAAGATTTTTTTTTATAAGCATTGAATGTTTAGTTAGGTCCTTGTCTCTGTCTTACTCTCCTGTGTAACCCTAGATGCAGAGATTGAGTAACTCTTGTGTAAAACAGAACAATATATCCTTGTCTCAGCACGTAGCACATGCCTGTTCACTTCAAAGAGGGAACTCTTCTGTTCAAAGCCCTCTTCTCACTGAATTAATCTTGAACTCACACTCTTAAAGAAAGTACGTCAACAGTATTCACTAGGCATATTGCATTACACAGCACCAAAGTGAGTTTCAAACCTCAATCACTAATGCATATATGGTTTTAATGAGCTTTTTTCAGGAGGTCATTAATACTGTTCTCATGTCACAGGAGGAAAACCAAGATGAAGAAAGGAAATATCATCTCCTTTATAAAATCATTCAATATGTCACTGGCAAATTTGAGTAGAAATTTGGATAGCACTCACTACTCTATTGCAGGCAGTACTGATTATGATCACATGAAGAATAGCCTTAACCAAGCTCACAAAGTTTAAAACTCAGTGATTCCCCAACACAAAAGTCTAGAAAGGGATGCTTACATTACAGGATAAGAGTGACTAATAATGAAAATACTGAAATGACAAAAAATAGGCTTTGTAGTAATAAAGAAAATCAATCTATATTTTTAACATTCATGCATTCTACTTGAGACATTTCTAAAAATAATCATACCGTTGTCATTGCTTTTCTTGACTCATGGGATGCCAAGATAGAAATATAAATAACTGAAGCTTCAGCTTGAATGGTGTCTTTAACTATTTATGTATGTTTGTCCCTTCTCAAAGCTCATGACCAATATTAACCAGGAAAGGATATGTCCTGCAGATAAAGTGCAGGAATGCCACTAGTACATGAGGATCCCTTCATAGCCAGAAGAGTCAAATACAAAATGCTTAAAATTAAATACTTTACAGTCACAATATTTGTTTGTTTGTGGGTAGTCCTCTTACAGATGAGAATATTCATGATTTCTAATTCCACCATCAAATGCTTTGCAGAGACCTTTGACTATAACTTTGTGTGGGAGTAAATTGAAGAGTTACTTAAACAGCAATACCAAACTTAACAGCTCAGCAACCTGTGAACATTCTTTAATCTTGATCCAATAGTCAAATCATGGCCCAGATAATAGAACCATGTGTATATTTTGTATTCATTTAGGGTTTTACACCAGTACTGGAACAGAGCCACTCACAGTCCTCTCTCATCAGCACATTCTTTCCCCCTTAGTCTCAGTGTTCATCTCTCCCAACTCTCTAAATTTTCAGACACAAAGGCAGAACTTTCATTAGATGTCAAGGATGAAGCTCCAGAAATCTCCATCTGGTCCACTGTGAAAGTCACAGTGATGCTGTGGTTATATATAGAAATGGTAAAAGAGCTGATCCACAGAACATAATGTGTTGAGAAGGAAAAAAGGAAAGAAAGGAAAAAAAGAAAAGGAAAAAGGGGAGGGGGGAGGGGGGGAGCCCACAAACAAACAAGCCTTCAAACCCTGCCCCCAAAACAAACAAACAAACAAACCCAAAAAGGCTACAAAACCCACACACAAAAAAACCCCAAACAAATAAACAAAAAAACCCCAAAAAACCAAAACCCCAACTTCTTTACTCAGGTTCCTGAGTGCCCTCTGTCTTGCTATGCAAACAGTAAGGACAGTTTTTTCTTTGTAGTCAAGCCTGCCACTTTATTGTGGCTGTTCATGAACTGTCATTTCACAGCGGGACCCCAGGCACACGCCACTAAGCACATGGCAAGTGGTAAATGAGAAACATCTATTTGTTTATTACAACAATGGGGCATAAATGGGGATTTGGAGTACAGCACTATTAAGCGTACTCAGCAGAACACTGACAGGTTGCTAAAGAGCCTTTCTTAGGAGAAAATGGCGAAAATGCCAGGCCCTAAAAAAATTCAAAATTCACTTTTTTTTTTGCATTCATAGTGCAGCACATCTCTGTACTATTCTATTATATAACAGTTTCTTTCAATAGCATCATTTTGTCCAGCCTTATGAGAAAGGAAACACATTCCTTTTTAGGACAATAGAATGCCAATGATTAATTCATATCAAAACCAAAAGATGATCAGTTGGTAAAAACCATGTGGGTTTGCATTGCATATTACAGTTGCAAGATTACAGTACATTAAAGGCTGTATTTTTTGAGAATTTACTACCGTAGCCCTATTTAATGAATTAGTAATTTTAAATTCTTAGCTAAACTGCAGTTATATGCTTTACTGTTTCAGGCTGGATAATCAGTATTTCAGAGTATGCACAAGACATGATGTAATATTGCAATACAAACATCTTGAATATTAAGTAAGAAATGTACATATATAAATATAAAAAAATATAAATACATATATAAATATAAATATATTTGGATTTATATACATAAATATACATTACTTGTTTCCATTCCTTCATATGCTTTTCTACACTTTTTTGGAATAGTATTAGACCTATATTCAAGCTTTTCTTACAAAAAAGATATTCATTTATAGGATCTAATTCTTTCAATGGCAAAGAGCTTGCATGTGAGAGATGAGGGATGTGTAACCTTAATACAGGAGGATAGACACAGAAAATTTTAATGGTCTTGAGACAGAAGGATGGTCTAGATTTGTCTAGCCCCTAATCAAGAATTGTCAATAAATTCTGTAAAAGAGCAGCTTTGTTAAACAGAGAAATAGAAGTTCCTTTTCTCATGTTCATTGTTCATATAGCAATAAGTTAAAGCATGATACATGAAAACAGAAAATATTCCCTAGTTTAAACAATAAACAATAGAAAGAAACTTGACATCCCATATACTTTTGTGTACTGTCATTTTAGCCAGCATTAATAATCAGTACTCCCATAAAATCACTTTGCACCAGTGGAAGTCACATAAGCATTTCAGGTAAAGCTTATCTCTGTGCACAGCCCATCAACATCTCCAGACCAAACTGATAATAAATTGGGGTATTCCAGCTATTTCCAAAGCCCACTGTTCTTCCTTGGTCAGTTTTATTTATCCAGGGCCTGCCTGCTTATGCAAACAAGAGAAGGCAAGTGCAAACCCTAGACACAGCCAACCCCACTTTAAGGATAAGGGAACCCCTCCAAAAGAGCAGTAATGCTACAAACTGAAATAAACCTGTAGAAAGACGCTAAATCAGTACTCTGAGGAGACAGATGTATAAAATATCAATATAAGTAATCAATTAATAGAAAGCTGAGTGCAAAATGGGTAAATATTTAGAGAAACTCACCTGAAAAAGAGAAGGCTCCAGGAAGATCTTTAGCACCTTTCAGTATCAAAGTGGGTGTAGAAGAAAACTAAAGAGGACTTCTGACAAGGGCATGTGATGATGGGATAAGGGGTAATGCTTTAAACTGACAGACGGTAAGTTTAGATCAGATATCATGAAGAAATACTTTATTGTGAGGTTGATGAGGCGCTCTGGGCACAGGTTGCCCAGAAAAGTTGTGGATGTCTCATACTTGAAAGTGTTCAAGATCAGGTTGGATGAGGCTTTGAGCGACCTGGTCAAGCAGGTCTCCCTGCCCACAACACGGGGATTGGAACTAGTTGATCTTTAAGATCCTGTGTAACCCAAACCATTCAGTGATTCTACAAATTCAATTACACTTCACAGACCTGTCATGGTGCACAACTGTGGCTCCACACACAGCAATATGCCTTACCGTAGGCAAAAAAAAAAAAAAAAAAAAAAAAAAAACAAACCAACACCAAAAAAACTACCACTATAAAATACTATAACATAATTTTAAAACAGTACCTTGAACTATTCTTACAATGTCACTACCAAAGACCTGTAAAAGCTGCTCCTCAGCAGCAGCAGCACTGAACTTTGCTCTGTGTAGTCGGTGACAAGATCATGCCAAGATGATGCCCAGCACCATCCCCTCAGTGCCTAGCCATGCCTAGGCAGCAGCCTGGAAGCACCAGTAATCCCTGCAGCACACCCAGGCACTGCCTGCCTTTGTCTGTGGCAGGGGACTGATGCCAGAATGATTTTTGCTTTTATATTTCCTTCATATATATTCATAGCTCTGTAGATTATTGTTCTATAGCTATATAGTTCCTAGATAGCCCAGTACTTTGCCCTACGTTTTCTCTAGCTTGATAGGCAGAAATACAAAACACATTCTAAAAGCTCCAAGTTGTGGGGTCCAAGGCCCCTATCCTATCTTGGTTCTTCCTGGGAGCCAAGGTTGAAACCAGTTCTTCGAGGCACGTTTCATAAACAAAGTTTGGTTCCTAAAGTGGGCCTACAGTAAGGGGTGGAACAAAAAGGGGAAATTACCTCAGCACTCATGTATTTAATTGGCAATTTTTGTCAATTATACTAATTTGCCAAACTGACAAAACTGTATTCACCCCACATGGGAGTGAGCGTTTTCCATATCTGCCCCTTGAAGGCCTCCAATATAGACCAGCCTTTATATTACCTCCTATACTAATATTGTTTCGGAAGTCTGTAATTCTATGTCTAGGTCTTGAAGGCATCAGGACTGCCTCTCTCAATGCCCTGCTGGAATAGGAATGACTTTGAGACAGGTCTGGAGTGCAGAGACTGACACATAGGACAGTGACTTCACTTGTTCTGCATTGTGTTTGGGGTCAGTATTCCTCAGAATTTCAGAAAACAGGCATAAGTAAGCAAATAAGATGAAACTAAAATACTTTCAGAAGTTAAATGGCTCTTTATGCTCCCTCTGCCTTGAATATGGCATTGATGAAAGTACAGAGGGCAAGATCCTGACATGTACCTGCAAAAACACCACCTCAGGTATCCAGCTCCCAGATCTGTACTTGTCATACACAGCAAAAGACCTTCAAGGAGCAGTGAAAACCAGAAGGCTTTTTTTCCATGTCAAGGAGTTCAAATCAGAATTTATATGAAGAAAAGGATGCTAGCTAAAAAAAAAAAAAAAAGTCTCACAAATGAGCAAAAATTTTTTAAGTTTAGTTTTGTTTTTTTTTAAGTTTTGTCATCAGTGTCGTAGTTTGACACTGGCCAAACTCCAGACACCCACAAAAGCTGCTCACTCACCTGCCCCTGTTACAGGTGGGCAGAGGAGAGAAAATTTAACAAAGGGTTCATGAATTGAGATAAGGACCAGGAAAAAAACACTCCAAGGGCAAAACAGGCTCAACTTAGAGAGATACAAAGTGAGTTTATTGCTGACAAAATCAGAGCAGGATAATGCGAAGTAACACTATGTGGAGTTGCAGGACTTTGTTTAAAAGTTTCATTATAAGTTTAGCATAGTTTTAGTTACCCAAGATGGGTCTCCTGTCTTGGAATTTTTCCTTATCATAAGTTGATAAAGGTTTCTGTGCCGTCTCTGGTTTTTGCCCAGAGACTGTTCCCTATTGGTCCTTTCTCTATGATTTCCCTGCCCATCCTTTCCAATGTATCTTTTTTTCTCTCTGTCCGTCACTGGAGTTCTTATCTCCAAGGTCCAGAAACTTTGAAGAGATCTGGCCAGTGGTAGACAGATGCCCCAGGGACCCCTCCCCAATTTACCTTTGATTTGTTACTAGTTATGTAACCCAGTTGGCATTTGTTGCTTTGCTTTGTTTTATTGGTTTAGAGCTTGTATCCACCCCTTGAGCTTGTCCTGGACAAAACCCCCCCACAGCCCAGGTGCGAGGTCTCTCCTGAGGCACCGGGCCTGAGGTGAGGGATTCCCCTATGTTCCCCAATAAACCTTTGTTCCCTGAACCCCAGAGAGTCCCCTCTTTCAGGGGCTCCGACTGCATTCAATTCCAGCTGAGGCACACTCTGCATGGCTGTGGATCTGCCCCTGGCCCTGGCTGCATGATCTCTCATAGGGCTGGGCCCCTGCCTTCCTCTGCCTGGCAGCTGCTGGGGACCAACCTGGCCAGGATGGGGCCCGGCAGACTTCCCTGGGCCAGGCAGTGGAGAGGAGCCAGCCCCAGCAGAACCCTGATACCTCTTCCCAGGCTAGAAGGAAAGACAGACTCGCCAAGATTTTTTTTATTTTTAACACATGTTCACAGAGGCATGTTCAGCTTTCTAGTGGTTTAACAAGGTGTCAGTATCCAAAACTAGCCACTGATTATTGGCCGTGTCAGGCACAAAGAAAGCTGTTAACAGTTTTCTCCTTAGAAAAATCACTTCCATGGTTGGCTTCTCTCTTCACTAAATGTCAGTCAATGCAAAACCAGCACAACAGTTCTCCGTTAACTCCTCCAGTGAGGTTCCAATCTCACGACCAGCAGTCCTGCCAAAAGTTGTGCAACATGAGTCCCTCCCACAGGTGCACAGTCCTCCCAAAACTGCTGCAACATGGGTCACTCTTCCTTGGAGGGATGCAGCCCTCCAAGGACAGGCTGCTCCAGCCTGGAAGTAGGGCCCTCTCTCTACCCGGTCTCCCACCGGATCACAGCCTCCTCTAGGTCTGCACCTGCTCTGGCATGGACACCTTCCCCACAGGCTGCAGGTGGATCTCTGCATCCCCCATGGATTCCCATGGGCCACAATGGGACATTGTGCTTTCACCATGGTCATCCACAGCCTGCAGAGGATTCTCAGCTCCAGTACCTGGAGCACCTCCTCTGCCTCCTTCTCCACTGACCCTGGGGTCCTCATGTTGTTTCCCTCATGTGTTCTCACCTCCTCCTCTTCTCTGGCTGGAATTAATAGTGCCCCACCACAACATTTTTTTTTTTTTTTTTGTTTCTTCCTAAATATGTTATCACAGAGGCATTACCAACCTCTCCCATTGGCCCAGCCTTGTCCAGCAGCCTGTCCATCTTCTGAGCCATCAGGGATTGGCTCTGCTGGACATGGTGGACGTTTCCAGCAGCTTCCCACAGAAGCCACCTCTGTGGCCCCTTCTGCTGCAAAAACTCAATCTGTGCAAAACCAACACAATGAGTGAAGAGCATATTTATTTACCTGTAGGACCATGTGGTTTTAAAAAGAAATATTATTTTAACCAATTTTTTTTCAAGGGCTAAATTTTGGACTGAATGCATGTGTCCTTGTTCTTTGCAATGGACTGGAAACCAAACAAGCCCCAAAAAACAGCCCCAGCCCCAGTTCAGGTGGTAACAGTGCCCTGTTTCCAGTCCAGGCCCTAGATATTGAACTGTCTTACAACAAACTGAGAGAAGTTCAACTTAATTTATAGCACCTTCCAAAAGCCTGTATTGACCTAATCCAAGTCGTGAGATTGGACACTATCAACTATTAAAGATTGTTAAAGTTGTGCCACAAAGCTGTTGCAAAATACTTATTAAACTTCCCAAAACATATTAATACAATTTAAATTCAAAAGCATTCACTTTCCCTAAGGCATGAGGGGAAAAAACCTTACAATCATTCTCATTAAAAACTTAGAATCATTCTCTGTAAATAAGGTACCAAATTCTAAAAGGAAATCACTGTTTTTCTTGTGCATTTTCTATGTAATCCTAGGCAGAGCTATCAACACATTTTATTACACAGAAGATGAAGAGGATAAAAATACACAGAAATTCAAATGAAGAGTTTTCAAAATTTTTGTTTTAGAATTTTGCTCTTCTCATGCCTGTAGAAGGTGAAAATAAAAGATATGTAAAAGAAAGAACCCATTTAGCATCCTCCTGCACAATATGGGAAAATTATATGTTTCTTCTGAAAGCAGTATTTTAGCACAGTAGGATGTTCTTATGTTGTGACAGGATTATGTATGTGTAAAGCACTCCTATAATTTAGCTGTCACACAGACACAGCTACTCAAGTACATGTGTGTCAAGGGAGAATTAGCTTTGATCTGAAAAATACATCAGATGGTTTCCATTCCTAATACTGAATCAATTCTGTTTGATAAGAAATTAATCTAACCATTTTACACATAGCCATTGTCAGAATGTTTAATCTCTGGAACTCTTGCTGTGACTACATAGAGCTGTTTACACAGTAAAAAACTAATGTCAGTATGGATAAAAATCACTTTTTAATGGTTTTTATCTAAGTACTTCCATTTTGGAGCATTCTAGATATTTAAGGGCCATCAGGGTAACAATCTATCCAGCAAATTTTTCTGGCAAGAAAAAAAACAGAGTACTTAATATTGAATAGACACTAAACTTAGGAACTGAGAAACACATTTTCTGTAGTTTTTGTAACTTCAATATTAGAGATCCACATATGAAAACAGAATTTTTTTCACAATTGCGCCTGGCGACATTGTAAAGATGGACTAAAACTTGCTGCAGTTAAAACTGTTAAATAGCACATCTGGTACTAGTTTTTTCATGAAAACACTTCTTTCAAAAACAATTTAACTTCAGCCTCTGATTTTTTCAGCACAAGTAGAAAGCAAAAGTAATTCCAATCTCCAGGAATCAGGCCACAAGAAAGGAAAAATATGTGCACACAGTGATTTTAAAGTGAAAATTTTCATCTATTTTGAGGAGTCACTATGCTTGGTTTGAGGGACAGAGATCCTCATTTACTTTCTACATATGCTCACTTGAATGCTCAGAGTATTTGTAGGAAATGCCAGTGTTCTTTCTACACCGAGAATGATTCAGTCTCTCAAGTTTAGCTGCTGCTACAATTTATATGTAACTTTTCTTTTGTCATGTGGGGAAAAATGGCTAAACACCCAATCAGAAAAAAAAATCAAATTAAATAAGGCCTCAGTCTCAAGCATTCCTTCCTGCCATATACATCATAGTTCTCCAAAGTCTTACCTCTAGGCACAAACAAGTCTTTAATTAAGAACTAGTGTCAGAGACTGTTTACAGTCATTTAATGCAGCACAAAAAGTAGGACCCAGCACAACAAATGAAAATTACACCCATACTTGTTCTTAAATAAGTACAAGTGTAGCTCTTCCATTTTCTAAAGACTACTCTTATGGAATAAAAAAATCTGTTTTGAGGAATGTAGTCTTTATTGCCAGTGTTCCATTTCTATAAATAAGTATCCCTTACTTACTTTCCATAACTAAAGAAAATAAACAAGAGAATATGTGCACATACATGGGCTATTTCAACATTCAGTGCAATAGTAGGGCAGACAAAGCTGAAGCTGCAGTATCTTTTTAAATCTTGCAACTAATACAGTAGGAGTGTAGAAAAGAATGAAGACTTTGGTGAACAACCAAAACCAAATAATTTTACAGAAGACAAGGAAGAGAACTGTGTCCTCTCTCAATATCTCTGACTGTATAGATATATGTGGCAATTAGTTGTACAGCTGAACAAATTACACCTCTAAACATTGAAATTCCCATATTCACACTACCTTCTAAGAATTATTCTTAGCTGTGAAGAGAACACACATTAATTGAGGCGTTACACACACATTATCTGTGTTTATCATTTCAGACAGACTAGGAAAGGCAGAACAATATTTCATAATCCAGCCCATAAGATTATTTTTCAATGCCATAAGAATTAACAGCTTTGCCACCAACCTTTCTCTCAGAGAATCAGCTCTTTTCTGGTGTTCTTTAGGCAACTGACCTCTATTTCCCCTGTGATACCATTTTCTATCAACTACGTATCTGCTTTCCCTGAAGTACCTGTGTTCTTTCTTCCTCACTGTGCAGAAAGAACAACCTCTTTCCCTGCTGAAAAAAAAAAAAAAAAAAAAAAAAAAAAAAAAAAAAAAAAAAAACACCACTCACTTGGCCTCTTTCAAGTACCCCTTTGCCACTATGTCCCACCTGGAAGTCAGTACTGTCAGCTCATGGTGATCAGGCAGCTGGCAAGATGCAGAGGCTATTGATGGCTGTTGGTTGATTTTTCCTCCTTCCTCGGAGGAAATATCCATTTCACTTTCCTCTCTTCTCTTTCCCTGTAATCACCATCCCCTTGCCCTGCAAACATGAGGGATGAAATAACAAGCCAAACCAGAATAAAAATCCTGACCTACTTTCTTCTTCCCTCAATTACAGAGAAATTATTCCTCCTTTGCTCAAATATTTGAGTGGTTTTTGTGGGTTTTGTGTCGATGATTTTTTTTGTGTATTTATTTTTCAATATCATCCTGCTTCAGTGGTCCATCTTCACTGCCTACTCAAATGATTCTTCTGAGGAATAAATGTGACTTTACTATAATCTCATTATATGGGATTTTGTCTTGCTCTGTATTCTTGGCTGCAATTGTCAGACTACAGAAGGGCAGGTAGTAACAAGTGTACATAGAACTATGGTAGAAATAGTTTTGGTTTTTTTCCCTCTGAACAGAAGAAAAAAAGGAGTTTTGTAACAAGTGTGTATGCAGGTTTTGGCCAGTTAAAAATGTATTTGTGTCTTCAAAAGTTTATTACATATAAGCTGTTTCTGTCTTGAAAACCAGAAAATTATAAAGTCAGAATCTGAGTAGGCAGAAAAACCTCAACAGATCTGTCCACATTAGACACTCAGAAACAGACTTGCTTACCTTATTGTATAAAGAGTTTAATGGCTTTCAGACACACAGCATGTCTAGTAATCAAAGAGAATTAAAGTGCAATTCATTACACTGTTTGAAATTAATATATTAGTTGCTCAGCGGTACAATTTCTATCCCTAATAGACTGTGAGCTGATAACTGAAACACAAATTGCAACCACAGCACAACCTGTTCTATGCACAGATAGCTGACAAGTGGCTATTAGCTGCCTTAAATAGTTGGCACACCAAGAATCTGCACAACAAAGGGCTGAAAGTATTCACATAATATACTACAACTACGCTGAAAACAGTCATTCCCTGCTCCCTGATGGACAAGTAATTGCAGGAGTTGAAGAAAAACAACCTACAGGAAAATAAAACCTGGGCTAACTCACTAAGTATGCAAAACATTGAATAAACAGTGTTTATTTGATGAAGGTTTGAAGTGACCAGCCACAAAAGTCATTATTTTGGTCCAGAATGCAAAGTTTGTTCATTTATTTTTGTTATTATAATTAAAATAACACAAACACACACACACAGATGGCTCTTTTAGAGTCAGTAGTGAGTAAAGGATGGTGTCGAAATTCCCAAATGTTTCACAACATCTGAAGGGCAGAGAAATCACACAGTGTTGCCATCCAGCATCCCTAAATTAACACATATAGGCTATACAGAATAGCTCTGCTCAACAAGAGAAAGTTACAGAACTCTGTCCCCCATTTGAGACCTTTCAAAAGGCTACCACTTATTCTGTGTCACTGAGAAGGGACACTCTGTTAGTCATCACTCGATTTATCTATTGTTCTCATAAAACAGGTTTAGGATTTGATGGAAAGACAAATCACAATGTCTTACAAGCAGCAACATGATCTATAAATTTGCTTTACGTATGCAGCATTTATAAAAATAACACTAAACCAGCATTTCAATAGAGACTTCTGAGCTTGCCACTTGTCTTCACCTTGGGAACAGTTTTGTTACACTAAGTGCATAGTAATTCACTGTTTTTGAAAAAAGGTAGACATTCGTCAAATGAGAAAAACTGTGAATCAACTACATTAAAGTATATTTCAATTCCTAAGATTTAAATGGCAACAATATAGATAGTATAATATTGTCATAGTACAACAAATTATATGGCAATGAATGACAAAACAGCCATAATTGATACCTGGAAATGAACCAAAAAATCTTCAGTAATCTTCTAGTCAAGTTATCAAGGAATAAGTTTGGCAGTTTGAAAGCATTCTTCATTAAGCATAATTAATGGCAAACTCAATGATACTCAAAAAGCAATGTTAGCTAGTAAAATGCAACTGCTATGAAAGAAATTTTTCTTAAATGTCTAGTGTTATGTTAGAGATATTTGTGGCACTACTTACTTAAAAATCAGAATTTAACCTTAATTGATAACATCATTATAGAATTTTTACCTAACAATAAAAGCTAAAGGTTTTCTTCTGAGAAGAACTGTAATAATATTACCTCTGTATTTTTTTTCATCCATTATACATACAATTTACAAACAATATATCATACACGTAGCTTTTACTCAGGTTCTTTATGTCATATCTTTGTGTAAATAAGCTTCACTTATATCAGTTATCACAAGCTAAATCAGCTATTTGGTTGAAAAAAAGAATTATTCAACAGAGTCAAGCTGCTGGAAAACAACATGGAGAGAGAACCTTTTTCCCACTAAGCCTCTGCTTGGCAGCAGTGGGAGCTGCTGCTTGGATTTGATTATGCAGCCAAAGAAAAATGCAAACCCTTTAGCTTTAAGATTTATAGATTTAAGACATTGGTCCACCTTGGTAGGATCTGCCATTTCTGGCATGCTTCTGTGAGGGAAATGCAGTTTTAAAAAGCACGAAAATACAGAATTTAGTCATAGCAGTGTAGATAAGAGCACTGCTGGTTGCTTCAGTAGAAAGGGATTTCCTTAATGACCTTTGTGACTGCTTTGATTTTAAGATGAACCTATGAAAAGTAAAATTTTTTAGATGGCTTGAAGGCCTTCTAGTAATCCAGCACAAAAGAATCTCTATATGGACTCAATGAGCTCTTGATGCACAACTTTAGCTTCTCCCTAGGAGCCTTTTATAAAATTTGGTCAGAAATCAAATTCTGATAGCATTGTTCACTCTCCAGTTTTATATCAGTATTTTCATATTAGATTTTTGTATTAGCACAGAGTAAAATACTGAAATAACAATGCATTTTTCCAGTTTCATATTGGAGTAAAATGCATGCTCTGTATGGGTGCATCTAGAGCTTTCCAAGGAAAAAGAAAAAAAAAAAAAAAAAAAAAAAAGAAAAAAAAAAAAAAAAAAAAAAAAAAAAAAAAAAAAAAAAAAAAAACCACCGACACCTACCTAAACCAGCAACCAAACAAACCCAAAGTCATTTTGTCTACACAAACCTTTCAGATTGGTATATTAATTCATTTATTCTCTAATAATTCATTTAAAATTGAGAATTGGTAATACTCCATTCAGACCCCTTATGTCTAGATCTACTTCCATCATTTATTTCTCCAGAACAAAGTACACTTCGTCACACCAAGATAATTCTCATTCAAGGGAATGAGAATGCTCTTAGGAACACATGAAAAAAAGAAAAGAGAAATGCAGTCTCACTCACTGGAGCCATAAGATAGTCATGGTTATCTCTAAGAAGCTTATGTAGCACAGGATTGCTCCGTGTTTCTTTGTGATGTAGGAAAGATAAAGGGAAATTGACAGACAAATTAATGCAGCCACTGTTGTTCCAATAGTTTGCATCTACTAGAATTATTCTCCCAAAGTTTTAAAATCAGACTGAAAAAAAAAATTCAGCTGAGTCACGTGCAAATGGGACAGACATGAAGTCATAGCAGATTCAAAAATATCAGCAGAATATTGTTTTAGAAATTTACAGCCAAAGCACTAAGAAAGAATGACTTTTAAGCAAAACAGAGAGTCGATGTCCCCCTTACCATGTTAATGCCTTGTTTTTGTATTTCAGTGGCATCAATAAGTTCTTTGCAGATTTGTGACTTTGTTCCTAGCTGATGACTCTTAATTTTTAATAAAACAGTAATATATAACAAAATGCATCACATTGACAGTGAGACGTAAGAAATAAGTAGGTCCCTAATTTAAATGTATGATAAAATCAATGAAGTAAAAAATTACAGCATTGTACCATTTTAAATTACAAAATCACGAAATGGTAAGGTTGGAAGGGACTACAGTGGGTCATCTGGTCCAACAACCCTGCTCAAGCAGGAGTACTCCCTTCCCTGGAGTACCTGGACTTTAGGAGATTCACATTCTATCACTGTCTTTATTGTGAGTCAGCAAATAGCATGAATCCTACACAGACTCTTGCTTCTGCTCCTCACCTGAATTTGATCTGATTCTCATGAGGTCATTGTGGCATAATTGGGGAATTTTTTTTGAGTAACTCTGGCCTCAAAATAGTTCATTGAAAAGGTAAGGGTTTTTTTTCCTCTTTACAAAGAATGAGCTCTTTTCTTGTTAGCAGAGTTTCAGCCATTTCCCCATCATCCCCCTCCCTTTAAATTCAGGGCCAAACTCATTTTTATAATATTTGTGTATTGGTCTTTCATGGCCTGGTTATTACTAAGGGGGGATCACAGAGGTGGCTTCTGTGGGAAGCTGCTGGAAACTTCCACCATGTCCAGCAGAGCCAATCCCCGATGGCTCAGAAGATGGACAGGCTGCTGGACAAGGCTGGGCCAATGAAAGAGGTTAGTAATGCCTCTGCGACAAGAAGAAAATCAAAACAAATATGGGACACTGTTAATTCCAGCCAGAGAAGAGGAGGAGGTGAGAACACATGAGGGAAACAACATGGAAACACCAGGGTCAGTGGAGAAGGAGGTGGAGAAGGTGCTCCAGACTGAGAATCCTCTGCAGGCTGTGGTGATGAGACCATGGTGAAGCAGGGTGTTCCTTTGTGGCCCATGGGAATCCATGGGGGATGCAGAGATCCATCTGCAGCCTGTGAGGATCCATGGGGGATGCAGAGATCCACCTGCAGCCTGTGGGGAAGGTGTCCATGCCAGAGCAGGTGCAGACGTAGAGGAGGCTGTGATCCGGTGGGAGACCAGGTGGAGAGAGGGCCCTACTTCCAGGCTGGAGCAGCCTGTCCTTGGAGGGCTGCACCCCAAGGAAGAGTGACCCATGTTGCAGCAGTTTTGGGAGGACTGTGCACCTGTGGGAGGGACTCATGTTGCACAACTTTTGGCAGGACTGCTGGTCGTGAGATTGGAACCTCACTGGAGAAGTTCATGGAGAACTGTCTTCCGTGGGAGGGACCCCACAGTGCAGCAGGGGAAGGATTCCTCTCCTTGAGCAGTGGAAGAAGAGCTTGGGTGACAAACTGACCAAACCCCCACCCCCACAGTCTCCCTGTGCTGTCTGTGGGAAGGAGAGAGGGGCTGCGGGAAGAAAAGGCATTTTAAGTGCTTCATTTTATTTCTCATAATCTTGCTCTGATTTTGATTTTGAATAAAATTCACTTTGTACCTCTAGACTGAGCCTGTTTTGCCCTTGGAGTGTTTTCTCCTGGTCCTTATCTCAACTCATGAACCCTTGGTTAATTTTCTTCCTCTCCTCTCCCCAGCTGTGGCAGGGGAGGGTGAGAAAGCAGCTTTTGTGGGTGCCTGGTATTTGGCCAGTGTCAAACTACAACAATCTGATACAGACAGATTGTAAGCACAACACCCAGATGTGAGTTTTTATTTTAAAAACATAGATATGGAAAGTGTTTTAAATCATAACAAAAGAAATCTGAGGAGTTATGAATAATTTGGAGTAACTCAAACTAGGAAGAGAGTGTACATGATGTTGCAAAAGAAGCAGCTCCAATATATCATATTGAAGGTACAGAATACTAGAGATCAGCAACCCTGAAAATTATGTAAATGGCAGTCAAAACCTTGGGAATAAAAGAAATATGATGACTCCTATATTAGCAATGCTTTTAATGACATTCTTAAACACCTGTCCAAACAACAACTTCAGAAGCAGCATCTATTCTTCCTTGCAAGAAAAGTTCTACCAGTAGTTTTTAGTAAAATGTATTTCAGTACTGTGAAAATATTTTATTGCTCAACAGTGAGGGCTTGATGTTCATTTGGGAGAACTCTGCATATTTACAGCTCTCTCAAACCCTAGGAGATTCTGGGAAGCTAATCACATATCTCATTTAAACAACAATTCCTACCTACACAAGGAATTCCTAGGCAGTTCCTGTCAGTGGTGTCCTGGTGAAATCATCCACACATTGTTGACCAGGTAGGAATGGTTCTTGGTTTTTTGCAATATGCAGACACAACCTCACAAAAAAAACCCCAAAACCTTTCCTAATTTCTTGTCTTTTGACCTTAAAAAGCCTACTCCTAAAGGGCTCTGGCTATGATTTGGTTATCCAAATTACAAAGGACCAAAGGATTTTCAGTGCTTTTCCCTCTGCCTTTTCAGAGGCTCCCAAAATGCTCAAGCTGATGCCGCGTGTTGAAACCATATGTCTTGAAAAGCTTTGTTTTGTCTCTATAAGCTGGAATAGTAAATTTTTTCATTTCTTCCTTCTTAGCATTTATGTTCCCTTCCTACTTGTTGTAATGATATTTCAATATGTACATCAATATATTAATTTAATCTTAGTGTCTTTTCCATGGTATGATAAGTAAAACTTTGCAACCCTGCACTTTGTAAACAGTGCCAATTCTAGAACACTTCCATTTCCTATTTGACAAAATTGTCAAACTCTAGGAAGAGCTAAGAGCACACCAATTGAAAGGAGGATTTTTATAAAAGATTTCCATAACTAGACTAAATATTCTCTGGGCTTGTTCTCTCTTCCCCATGGCCACTGAAGAAGCCTTCCTGCTTTTATACTATTAAACTTTCTTTTTCTTAAACTATGGATTGCTTCCAGCTGCCAGTTGGGAGCGATCCCTTACCTATGCTAGCTTCTTTGTGTCCAAGAAACTATCAGGAAAAACACTGTCTGACCAGGCCAAATAAAAGAGGCCAGGAATACTTTAGCATGAAATAGCTTAGGCAATTGAGTTCCAGTTTTGGGAAATGTTCCCTGTTACTGTTGGACAGGATTTACATCTTGGCACGGCTTGTAAACCGTAAACCCCCATTTTGTGCACGATAGCTTTCCACTAAATTTTTGAGGCCCAGATAAGAGCTTTTGTAAAACTGACACATGAAATACCTTTCTTTTCATTAACACTGCAATAAACTAATATAAAGGAAAAAGATTATTACCTTCTTTTAAATTTTTTCCTGATCTAGAACTCATTAAATTTCTGACATGGCTTCAGACATGCTGTTTGCAGCCTTACACTATTCTCAATTATATAGCAGAGCAGTTTGTTGCAGTTCATTCTTCAGTTACAGTTCTTCAAAAGGACCCAAAAAATTGGGTTTCATTATGCAATCATGAGAGACTGAATGGCAACAAGATCTCTTAATATAGTAGCAGTGTGAGTTTCTTTCACTAAGCTATAAAATATATGTATACACACAGATATATAAAAGATATAAATACATCATGCAAAGCAATACCTTAGCACCAGTGAGAACTTTTTTAACACAATGAGCAGGCACACACCTGGTTGAGAGGCCCACATTACACGCTGAACATTTGGGATCTCCATTCTACCAGCATATAACCTAATTCCATTTTCATTTATAAAACCCCTAATAAAAAGCCAGGAGGTTGCTCCTCTGAGTCTGTGTTCTACCTTTTATCCTTTCACTATTCCTCTCACTGTAATCCAAATAAAGAGCCATGATTTCATACCTGCCTGCCCCTGGTGGGTTACCACCTGTTTTGCAGCTGGTGGGTCTTTTTCTTTACATGAAACAGTTTTCAAACCAGCCCTTCCTTCTGGCAGCATAAGACAAATTTTAGTCCCACTAAAACTTAGTGTCCAATTGCCTTCACATGATCACAGCCACAACCCCAAGCCCTCCTGTAATTATTCCAAAAAGACAAAAAACTGCAGTAGTTTGAAAACCTGCTTTAGTAATCCAAGATTTAATGGTCTGTTTGCTCCTTCCGGAGACTACATATTGTGACATTTTGCTCAGTCTAACAGATGCTACAAACAACTCTTCTTAAAGCTGTGACCCTTGTTTACTGGTTTTGCATAATGTGAAAAGACATATTAACAGTGTCTCCAGTAACTAAGAATTACTGCAATGGATTTATTCTTTAGCTAAGTATTTTTTCCACATACATAAATTTCCAATGAAAGTCAGCCCTGTTGTAATGAAAACTCTGACTTATGCCCTCATATTCATCCTGATTGTTGTATGATTTCACTTTTTTTATTACACTCATCTAACAGTAAAAGTCTTTTATTTAAAAACCTGAGAAGGTAACAAGTGTTTTTTCAAGAAAAAAGGAATATGGGCATTTCAGAGAAGATTTTATTGGAGAAACTGTTGTTACCATGATTTAACCTTCATTTAAGGATTAACTGGTATGCCAGCAGGACAAGTTCAGATACCATGACATACACTGAGATATTCGATTTAATTGTATTAAGAGAATCTATATAATTAGGATTTGTTGTGCAGCCGAGTATGGAGGCTATTTAAACATCTTTTTATACAGGATTTCTAAAGTTTGCTGCTAAGATTTCTAAAGTTTGCTGTTAAGATTTTCTTCTTCAGAACACATTAGTGCCTTTTGGATTTCACCAAAGACATTTTTCATTAAGATGGCAAATCTTGTTCCTTGCACAAACACACTAAATGATGATGTGCAACTTGGACTTATTAGTTCTTTGTAACAATTATCATATTCAGCCATGCTCATCATATTTCATACTTGTTGCAACATAGGTACTTAAAGAGATATCTTCAGTTTTGTTGTGATGGCACACTGATAGAGAAAGAGAGATGCTCACGCAATCTGCTTAGCTGACCATCCTCCTCTCCACTGCATCTGCAGCAACCACCTAGCACTCACTCCAGCTGTGTTGACTCTATGTGACAAAAAACACCAGACTGGACAGAAGCAGTGAAGTGAAAGAGTTCAATCCACATTGAGAGAACAGAGCAAACAGCAAAAACCAGCACCAGTGCTTTTCCTAAAGAGGTGGATGCTCCCTTTACCTATAAATTTACCCCTTTCCCCTCTTTACCTCTCAATTTCTTTCTTCTGACAGTGCTATTTCTAGAAAGCATTGTTTTAGAGTGCAATCTGTATCAAAAGTTGCATTGTGCTCAGAGGAATAAATCACTGACCCACAAAAGGTTTCTAGAGTTACCAATCTGCCTTCTGCATGCACTTAGAGATTCTCCAAAGTTATCTAGGCTGAAGATATCTTAACAAAGTCTTTTATATTATACCAACTGCAGAAGCTTCAAGGGGATTTTTATGCTAATGATTCTCTTTAATCTCCATATAATTCAGGCCAACTAAAAATAGATCTTTTACAAACAATGAATCATCATGACTTTAAGTGGATGCAGTTCTGACACAATAAAGTTGAAATCTCTGTTCCAGAGTACCATTCTTTACTCTCTTCATGTAACAACCACCAAACAAGCCACTGACAAAAATCAATATAGTTGATTTTTCTTCTCTCCTCTTACTTCAGGTGTCAGTACTATGACCAGAGACAGATAAAGAAACAATTCCAAGTACCATACTAATTTGAAAGATAATTCCAGAAATTAAATAGAACTTAAAAATTTATTTTAAAATAAGAAAATTAATCACAAGATTGTCAAATCTCACAACAGTAGCAATAGCTATGGTAATTTCTTTTTTGAAAGAAAAGAAAAAAGTACCTAGACCCAAAGCAGGCTGTAGACCTACTTTTGCTGCTGTTTAAACCTCCTGGAATGTGTGAGAACTCTGAGACACACACAGCAGCTGAACCAATTCTGTATTATTAATTAGCATCCATGTTACCTTGCAGATCAGACCCATCTCACAAGTTTTTGCACAGTGGTATTCCACATGCAAAGGCATCTCCTAGGATCTCACTACCAGGAGACAAATAGCTTTGCGAATGTATCTCAAAGGTGAAGCAGGTCTGTGCAGGAAGGGGTTAGTTTGGTATCTGTTGTCCATAGCCCATTTTACTCAAAATACTATCACTAAAGGAAGAAGAAACAGTCATGTTGAAATCCTAAACAGTAATTCAAATGGAAATTAAGGGGAAAAAAATACTAATTGGTTTCCTTACACAAATCTTGTAGATTCTTTGAATTTTTCCAACACACTTATGGAATTCCCCTAAATATATAAGATAAAGGATTTATGCATTTTTCTTAGAAAGAAGGTAGGATAAATGAACAACTGGAGAGCAAAGGCCAACTATTAATATCAGGGATTTAAGGCTAAGGGAGATCCAGGTGTTGGCTGATGAAAAGTAAGCATAAGATAAGCTGAAAGATTGTTTCCTGGACTTTTAAAAGCTTTCATGCATGAACTTCTCTGACATTTGTTTTTGGATCTTATTATATATATATTTTGTTGTTGTTGTTGTTCTTTTTCAATGGAAGTTAACAGTGTGATCCCTGGGTTAACTTATGTACCTTACAAACAGTGAGACATATCTCTCAATTTACCCAAATTTTAACCTACAGGACTTCATGACTGCTGTGCTGGGGTCCTACAAAAGAATGCCAATGTCAGTACAACGGTAGCACGATGAAAACAAATCCCTAGAAGCTCCCCATATGTCATGCAATCGCCATGCAACCTCTCTTACACAGTCACACAGAGTTCTGACACAGAAGTCTGAGCTGGAAGGGACCCACAAGGATCATCAAGTCCAATTCTTGAGTGAATAGTCCATCTGGAGACTGAACCCACAACTTGGTGCTATTAGCACCATGCTCTAACCGAGCTCATCTCAGGGTCAATGCACAATGAGGAATTACAGACATTTTTAAGCCCACTCTTTTAAAAAGTGTTTTTAAAACTTATTGCAATATATACACCAATTCAACCAATGGCTACAGATGAAAATCACCAACCAGGAGACAGCTGTCATACCTGTAACTAAGCAGACAACCCAGGCAAAGAAACAGATCCTGAAGGACACCAGGAACAGTGAACCCCCAAACAGCGGGGTTTTTTAAGTTTTCCTTAATCCATCCTAAACTAAAGGAAGAGAGGTTTACATTAGATGTTAGGAAGAAATTTTTCACTGTGGGAGTGGTGAGGCTCTAGTGCAGGTTGCCCAGAGAAGTTGTGGATGCCCCATCTCTGGAAGAGGCTCTGAGCAAACTGGTGTAGGGGGTGGCATCCCTGCCCAAGATAGGGGGTTGGAACTGGATGATCTTAAGGTTGCTTCTAACACAAACCTTTCAATGATTCTATGATTTCTGGGCAACAGAAGAGCCTTTAAGTCAAAAGGAGTCCATTCTCTGGTCAACCATTTTTCCCAGTCCAGAGCACAAAGAGGTCAGTGAGAGGAGTTAAGTTCCAGTTATTAAAATTGTCTCTGCCCAAATTAAGGTTCAAACAAATGTAATAGGCTGAAGTCAATGCTACAGTTTTTTATTGAACAGTAAATGTGAGATGGAGAGGGAGAGACAGAAAAAAAAAAAAAAAAAAAAAAAAAAAAAAAAAGAGGAGGGAAGAGAAAGAAAGTAACAGGGAGATAGACAGTGGATCCTGACAGCATCCCATTGGTCTTCAACTTCTAGTCTTCTCTGTGATGAGGGTGGAAGTGATAGTCACAGTGATCCATCTGGGGTTGGAGAAGCTGGAAAACACAGAGCACCCTGGGTTTATAATCACACAGGTTCATGTGGGAACATGCAGCTACATCCCCTGGAGTGGCAAGTTTTACACTGGATGATTTAATATTTGGATCAGTGGACATTTTGGGACTCTTTGATGGAATATGACACTGTCTAAGACATTGCAGCTGCCTCTTACATCATCTTACATAAGAGGCAAAATAATCCAACTTCCACATAAAACCTTTGAAAGCCCTACCTGCCTTCCCCCTTTATAGCTATTTTGGCTTTCAGCTTTAGTTTCTTCCTCTTTCCACTTCTTCTAGTTTTTTGTTTGTATTTTATAGTAGTCACCTTCTTACTACCAAACACTGTTCTCTCTCCAAGTCAATAACTATCAAACTGTTACATTCATAGAAGAATTAACATTAAAGTTCAACTCAAGTTTTTTGAGTTACCCCAGAAATTACTGAAGAGAACATTCAAGGAAGGACAATTACACAACATACCCTAAAGGCCTGAAATAATCTGGCCTGGAGAAGACCCACTAAAGAACACTTATTGGACCTTACTAAGCCTTGGCATAACCCATCTAGAAAAGTTGTTCTTACATGAATAGTACACGTGTACATGCATATTAAGATCAAGTTGAAACTGCAGGCAAGGAAGGGTAACAGTGACTTCTTTCTGCATTTCTGAAGGAGCCCTTAATGAATGCAAAGACTTCAGGGGTTCACTTTGCTCACCAGCAACTGAAACAAGTATTCTGTGAAATGTGAAAGGATTTAAGGGCCATCTAGTGCTTAGATGCACCTCATTGCTTACAATTTTGTTTGTAATTTATGAGGATCAAGAAATCCTCAGAAGGGTAGATATTCTGATAATTTCTTGTTGTGTAAGAAATAACAATAACCATTTACAGAGTATGACCATAGAAATTACTCTTTAGACTCCCTTGGCTCAGATTAAGTACGATATTTTTTCAATTTTTCAGATGTTATAGACCAAATGAGTCAGAAAGAGCCTATGTTGGGTGAGTTAAGTTACTCTGCATGTGCTGCACCTCAAGCACATCAGCACAAGGAACTAGCTTAGAAAATTCTGGTGAGTTGCCATGTGACTTTACCTCAGGCTCCTTGATTTCTACATATTGTTATTCCTTTGAGTTTTCTTTCTTGGAGTTACACATATTATTCTCTTACATTACTTAAACCTCCTCACAAATTTAAACTTATGCCAGGAAAGTCTTTCCTTACAGTTTGCCAAAAACTTCCCAGCTTTGTATACTTACTCTATTTGCACTGTGATGTCCACTTTAGTTGTCTGTGGATCACAATTGCAAAGATAGGTGGTTTGTATTTACTGATTACTTTATAGAAAAATTAACACTAACCTCATCATAGCCTCATCATTTAGTAAATGATGTCTCATCGGTTTTTTTCAGTAGCGTACATATCCCAGAAAAAGACTAGAACACAAAATATGTCTATTTCTTTCACATCTTGCATTCCACTTTTCTTTCATAGCATTTCTACATTGCTGTAGAAAACAAGATTAAAAACTGTTTTTCAATTGTGTCCTCAATGAATGTCCACTGTGCAATGTGCTAAACACAGTCTTACTACTATCCCAAGAGAGAAAGTATGTGTGGGGAAATTCTACAGTACCTTTGTCTAGATTAGATTCTTTGTAATGGTGACATCTGTGTATAAACTACCTTAGGAAATACTGGTCCACTTTGGTAAATTACTATTAATGCTTTCATCTACGTTTAATTAAAGAAAACTCTCATACATTGCTCGTCTGATAGGCAAATAATCACAACAACATCCTGACTTTGTTGTCATCTTCATTTTTCAGTTGCTGTAACCACTTCATTCTAAATGAATAGCAATGCAAAATAAAAAGGATTAGCCTGCCCTATAGTGCTTCGATACATCTCTGCTTTGCTTTATTGTTCTCCATTGCGATCTAAACTGGATAAACCTCCTTAAACGGAAGGAAGAGCAGGTTCCTTTCCCTCCCTCTACAGAGGGGCAGCACAATAACTGTGATGAAGAAAGAACCCTCTCATGTGTGTCATCCTCATGACACAGGTAATTTGTAATTTCTTTTGAATCAGGTAAAATGCCTGCTTGTATATTTAAACAAATCACCTTGGAACTTAATACTTTGGAATTATTCATCAATATTTTTTTAATTTTATGCATTTCTCAGGGGAAAAAAGTTAAACTGAAAACAGGTCTTGTCATAGAAATTTTTGCCAGATATTGTCATTGATTCCATGTTTTGTAGAAAACCATGGTGTCAAAATAAATCATATCAAATCTACTATTAAGACACTTTCAATAGAATGCTGTGAATCTGTCAGTCCATGGGCTGAAAAGAATAAATTCTAATGAAGATTTCGTAGAGATGGCCAGGAAAGAGGGATGTAATAACTCTGTGACAACACAAGTTGTCTCCATCAACATAAGTGCATCAACGTATTAAAGATGCCTGAAACATCACTGGTTTGCATCCATATAGATAATATCTAGGTGAAGTCATCAAGTTTTTACTTTTTCCCTCAAAAGCATCCTAATTTTTTGTTACAAAGGAATAAATTCTTTAGCAGTCAGATAGCAAGACTTAAAATTGTAGACTCCAGAAATCTGTATTACAAAACCAAGGCACAAAATGTGAATGGAGTTTTTCAGCACCTGATGAAAATTTCATAACTTGATTCTCTTTTGGAGATGTTCTTATTATGTGGACAAATTATTATTGACACTTTGATTAAAAATCAGAACAAGATTTTTCAAAGCATTCTGATCTTAGCAACCCAGGCTGTGAATATATTCCTTGAGAAGATGGTCAGAAAGCCACCTTTGTCCTTCTTTTCCACACAAAATAATAAATTCCGTTGTTCATTATGAGTTTCTGTTAATAATATATTAACAAGTATACTGCTGTGGGGAATAGAGACACAGTTACTAGTATTATTTCATATCAAGATACTACTGGGGGATGTTTCAGATGGCCCTGTTATGAGTTCTATACATCAGTTTATCTTTATTTGATTGGCCTGCTAGAACAATGCTATTTTGGGGGGCAAGGTGGGGGGAGGAAGAAATCTATTTTTCAAGTAACAGATGGATAAACAGATGGATGGAAAAGTCCACTGAATAGTGTGTTGGCTGCCTGCCATTGCCTGTAGGACAGCCAATAAATATCATATGGATTAAACCCGTAAACTAACATGTCCCTCTGTAATGAGTTCTTTCAGAATGGTAGATGTTCTCTTGCCAATACCCATATATATGAAATGCCATTTTGGATAAGGTAAATTTTTGCAAGAAGACCAAACACCTAAACACAGTTTGTTCTAAGATTAATGACCAAAAGTAAACAGGGAAGGAAGCCACGTGGTAAAGTGTGTGCATTTTTACAGACTGTCCGTGAGGTGGTCCTTTTGCACATCTGGAATAGATTCCCTCAAATAGCTTAACTTTCAGTATGTTTACACTTAGGATAATGTTTTCATACTCTTTACATCTCTTCTTGTGAGAATTCTGTACTTTTTTCCCCCAGGCTTGCATAAGGTGCTTAATTCAGTAGCCAGTCATGGAGATACCATCCTAGACCAACAGCAAAACATATATTTCATCTTCTTTTGAGACATTCTTTCTATTTTGAACTAACATAAAATTAATGGAAAAAACGCTGACATGACATAAAATTCCATATTTACTGGCACTTAGCATCTTGCATAACAGATGATGACAACTTGCTTGTCTGCCAAAGCCACCGTGGCTGTGAGGAATGAATGGCTCCTGCTCACTTTAGATGGTTCATCACTATGGACCGTTACATGTGACAGTGGTTCCTTTACTTTTCTTCCACCCAACTGTCTAACCTTCACTGAGTAATTTCTAGGTCTTCTGAGACAGAGTTGATAATTTTTTCCTTATTCAACAAACCATCACTGATTTTACAAAGAAGTAAAACTGTTCCAGGCTCTGTTCCACAGGCTGCAATATGAGACAAAGAGAAAATCACTACATTGAAAAATCAGCCTTGAAAAGGAGTCCAGTTCTCCAGGGCAATGCTCCAATGTCTCCACCACATTGGAATACTATTTTCTGAGAAACTACAAAAGCAAATGTTCAGGTACAATAATGGCATGTGAATTTAAGCAATAACATCACTTTCAGTATATTTTTCCAAGTAGTAAAAATCAGTTTGCTGATTTTCAAAAAATTCCTTGGAAACAGTGTTCCTGAAGAGCAGGTGCAGGACTTGTTGATGTCATAAAGCATAAAATATTTAGTTGTGCCTAGATGGAAAAAAATAGAAAAAGAAAATGCAAAGTATTTTCATTATGAAAATATAATCTATAAACTCACTACCAACAAGTGGGGTGAATTTCATTAATTTTTTTTTTTAATGTATAGACAGTTACAAAATGCTGAGAACAATATATTGCACCACTATCAGATATAAAACTCTGGATGTATCCAACAGAATGTTGTATGACAAGAGGAAACTGATTATTATTGGAAAAGGGAATAAAAAATGAGTATAAAAATCCTGAATTGGTGAGAAAAAAGATTTGACCTAAGGCAGACATGGTGAAGACTGTCTTTGAAATTCAGTAATACATTTTGCCATACAAAAGTATCAGAATGAAGGCTTCTTTGCCTTTACACAACACTTTTTCCTTGAGGAGCTCCAAATCCTGTAAAGAAGTTAAGAGCTTCATGACATTAATTAGTTTAATATTACTCTATTTATATGAAATGTAATTAATATGACATAAGAGGAAATAAACCATCAGCACTTTAAAACAATAACTTAAGAAATAATTTTTAAAAAGCATAAAAAGTCCTGATCAGTTTAGTCTCCCAAAGGGTTTGAAAAGGAGAATTGCAAAGTGTTCAGAGAAAGATTTGAGTGGCAGTGTTTGTCCTGTACCATCTGTTGGAGAGCCCAGCCAAAGTCAGGTGCTCAGGGGTGTAGCAGAAGACTAAAGACATAACATACTCCAAGGACAGCACATTCCTGTTACCTGTAGAACGACAGGGGCACCACCACAGGCTGCCCAGAGAAGGTGTGGAAGTCCCATCCCAAGTCCAGGATGGATGGAGTCCTGAAGAACCTGCTCTAGTGAAAGGTTCCTGCCCATGGCAGGGGGGTTGGAATGAGATGACCTTTAAGGTCTCTTCCAACCCAGGCCATTCTATGATTCCATGTAAGAAAACACAAAACACTGAGGTGATGTCATGAGAAAATACATGCAAGAGATTTCTGAGTAGTGTTGCTCTCCTCTGCCAGAGGAGCTTGTCCTAAGCAGAGACAGGGGACAGAACAGAATTTGGCAACCCCCACTGGTGGAAGATCACACACATGTGGTGCTGAGTATAACACAGTCAGTTGATGTCTTCTTTAAAAGCCCCAAAGAAGCCTGTGAATATCCCTTTTTAGCTCCAGATTCTTTACAAGGTTCTAGCACACCCAGCAAGACCATAGTGCTGGGCAGCCCTCAATCCATGCTGACACTGCTCCAGTGTACCTAGACACAGGGAACTTCAGCTTTTAAAAAAACAGCTCTCATTTTTCTTGCCTCTTTGGGTATATGAGGGATGTGCTTGTGCAGACATTACTTGGATTCAGTCTTGCCTAGGGCTGGAGAGTTCCCAAATAGCTGGTTCAATTTTCTTACGCAGTACAGCAGCCTTTTGAGTGACTGCACACCTCTAGATCTGATTGAAGGGGTGAATTAAAAATAGAATATTCTCTTTTAGTGTAATGTAACATGTAACCATGAATCTTGCTGTACACTTACTCATCCCTCTATGTGTGAATAAGCCCTCCTGTGAAAGAGCTGCTCTACTCTGGGCATATTTTTATGATTGACAGAATCTGTCAGAAACCATAGTGAGGTTTTTGGCCTCTTTTCCTTAACTTACATGTAGCAGAAAATGATTTTTTTTTAAGTAGTAGGAAAGTTAATAAAATCACTAGAAAGATAGCTGACATAAAGAAACACAGGCACTATATTTTTACCTCTTAAGACTAGAGAGTTTCAAATTTTGCCAAGCAAATCTTTGTCCAACTCTTTTTGGTTTTTTGTAAACACAGAAGGATTACACCTCTAAAATAACTAAATACTTCCATAGAAGCTTAGATTAAAATTAAATGATATTTAGATGTGTTTCTGAACTGATTTTTTCTTATTAGCTGGTTAGTCTCTGGGGTCTTAGAAATGCCCATATCCTAGTCACTTAAGGCAATTCAAAGTCCCCAAAGTTTGACAATATCCAAGATTTCAAATTACAATCATAGAGTATGAATTTATTCTACTGAATATGAGCAACATGAAACAATCAAGTGTTCTTCGCCTGCTGGATACGTACACATTTAAAGCTACTACTGCCTTGGTATTTTTGTATCCCAGCAGGGATCCGTTGTGCCACAGAACATCAGCCAAAGCAAGGCATGAAGTAATTGTTCACACAAAAGTACAAACAGTGAAGATTATTTCTAGCCTTTCCATAATTTTCTCCTTCTCTTCTCCTTTTTGATTGATTTTTTTCTCAATATCTATGTCACAAGACTTTTTTTTCAGACATCGAGAGGATTTTTGTCACTTGATTACTTCAGTCTTGCCTTTTCAACACACAGTGCAGTTAGGTGCATCCAGTTTCTCCACCTCTTCAGCTTCCAGCCCAATGTCTGCCTCCAGCAGATTAGACTGAGATGTCCAGCAGCTCAACTCACAGGTGATTAGATTATTATACAGGTCGATGCCATCTCCAGCTGAGTTTACCTGTAAAATTATGCAACCAGACGTATAAGGAGAACCTCTGAAACTCAGCCATACAAAACACAGCTAAAGCACAGAATCACAGAATATTCTGAGGGGGAAGAGACTCAAAGGGAGCCCAGCTCCTGGCCCAAGGCTGGATACCCCAAGAGTCACATCATGTGCCCAAACACTTTGCATTGTCCAAACGTTTCTTGAACTCTGTCAGGCTTGGTGTTATGGCTACTTCTCTGGGGAGGCTGTTCCAGTGCTCAATCATCCCCTTGAGGAAGAAACTTTCCGGAAGAAACTTTCCCCTGAATAAATGTTTTCTGATATCCAGCCTAAACCTCCCCTGACTCAGTTTCAGGCCATTCCCTTGAGTCCTGTCACTGTCACCAGAGAGCAGAGATCAGTGCCTGCCCCTCCACTGTCCCGTGTGAGGATTTTGAAAACCACAATGAGGTCTGACCTCAGTCTCCTTTTCTCCAGGCTGAACAAACCAAGTGCCCTCAGCCACTCCTCACACGGCTTCCCCTCAAGGCCCTTCACCTTCCTCGCAACCTCCTTTGGATGTTCTCTAATCGTGTAATGTCTATTTTATATTGAGGGGCCCAAAACTACCCCAGGACTAGAGTTGAGGCCACCCCAGCTCAGAGCAGAGCAGGACAATCCCCTCCCTTGCCCAGCTGGTGATGCTGTGCCTGATGTCCCCCAGGACAGGGCTGGCCCTCCCAGCTGCCAGGGCACTGCTGACTCATATCCAACTTGCCATGGAGCAGGACCCGCAGGTCACTTTCCACAGAGCTGCTCTCCAGCCTCTCCTTCCCTAGTCTGTACACACAACCAGGGCTACTCCACCCAAGGTGCAGAAATTGGAACTTGCCCTTGTTGAACTTCATATGGTTTGTGATTGCCCATCTCTTAATAAGTTGAGGTCTCTCTGCAGGGCCTTCCTGCTTTTGGGGGAGTGTACAGCTCCTTCCAATTTGTATCATCTGCAAACTTACTTAGTATCCCTCCAAGTCCTGTGTCCAATTCTCCCCAACACTGCCAACAGAGGATCATGGCCAGGGCTTCCACATATGTCATTACTCCCCATGTGGATCCTCTTTATACATATTTATCAACACCAGACTAGAGGTGATTAATGCTGGAAGTAGTCTGGAGGACACCCAGCATGATTTATGTGTCAATGGTCACACTGCTGTCACACACAACTCCAACTTGAAAGTGCCAACAGTGTCTAGGAAGTTCTCTGGGCCAGCTTCTGTGGAGACACACTCAGACAAGTTCCAATGCAGCAGCTTGATCATGTATAGCCTCATCACAGACATGCTCTTGCTGTCAAAATATAGTCTATTCATATGTTTCACCCTGAAACATTGCTACAGAGACGATGAATAAATGAATTGACCAGAGTCCAGGTTGCAAAACCTGGAATATTTGGTTTTTAAGGTCTACTTTAAACACAATATATGCTAGTTTTATCAGTTCCTTGCAAAAGTATGCAAGAGACTCTAATAATTTGAATGATCATAAGAAATACTTTTAAAAGTGTGTGTTATCATTTAGGAAAATTAAAAAACCCCAACCAAACAAAAAAGACTCAAAAGAATGAGGTTGTGTGTATATTATTACTAAAGTTGCAACATTAATGTTGGGTATAGACCCTGAACATTTGAATCTCTTATCACTGGATAAAATAAAAAACCTGATCAGTATTCTCTGAAAAACCCTTTGCTAAAAGGTGTGGCATTTAAAGTGACAGTAACCCCCAACACTTCCAGTTTTATTTCCAACTTCTTTTTTCTTTTTTTTTTTTTTTTTTTTTAAATCTCCTTATGTTAAAGCCATTGCAAATTTGCAGGACAATATGAGAAGAACCTGCAGGAAAATAGTTTGTAGCAAATGAGCAATGTAAGCTATGTAGGCTGATACAAATTTCATGTATCCTATTTAAAATCTTAGTGATTCACATTAGATTACATTCTAAATTTATTTGTTGATAGTAGAAAAGTTAAAAAAATTCCAGGAAATACCCTGCCATTCAAACACCTAAAAATTAGGATAAAAGCAAGTGTGGAATATCAGGGCATTTAATTCTTAGTTTTTATTAAACTTTTGCAAATAAAAATTTTAAAAACCCAGCTCTTCCTTTATTTCGCTTCAGGTTATTTGCTGCAATTTTTTTTTATTTTCAATTAGAAATGCTAAAAATCATGGATGGAAGACTTAATATGCACTGTTTCTGAACTCAGTCAAATCAACTAATGACGAAAACATCCCATCTAATTCTAAAACTTGTTTTTGGGTTACAAGAGGTTCAACAGCAATTTTTAACTTCTGTGATTTCTCTAAAGCTGAACCCCTAAACATTTCCAGATTAAGTTTTCAATGTATTAATAACAAAGCTGTTTAAGCAGAAGTGCCATTTTAAGAACTGAACCTAATATTACCAGTGCAGTGCAATGTGGTCTTCTCAAACATCATCCCTAACAAGTCCTTTCCTCTAAGCTGTGAATCAGAAAGAGGAGAATAGTTCAGGGCAGCAGCACGGTGAAGCCCTGAGTCATGCACACTCTGTGGAAAGAGTTGGTGTATCATTAAGTAATACAGGAGCAAAGAATAATTGATACAGCCATGGGAGGACAAAGCCTACATTTGTGCTCTATGACTCGGCATGCTCTTCAGCAGCAGCAACAGACAAACAGCTCTCTGCAGGTCCAAAAAAGTGGGGTCTTCCCACAGAACATGGAAGTTTATGTTAGCAATTTGCTACAGCCCAGAACATCTCTGCAGTATCACACATGTAAATTTAAGTTATGCACTACATGAGAGAACTTTAAAAAACCTAGGGCCTCCTTGTGATGTCTGCTATGCTACAAAATTAGCACTACATATTTGAAAATCCCCTCACAAAGGTAAAAGAAACATTTTAAGCATCAAGATGAAAAATCTGGAGTTTAGTAATGATATTTGCCATCTCAGTTCTGTCATTTTAGTTGCATTAGTCTCATTATTTTTTTCATGTTCATACATGATTCTTTCAAACACTGGCCACATCACACTGCAGTAGAAACTCAGACATTGACTCATGTTGTTTTTAAGTAAACATTAACATAGACAGGAAACATAACAGATTCCTTGGCTTTCTGAGAAAAAAAATGGGTATGATGTTTACTACTATTGTCAAAAGAAAACCCCAACAAAACAGAGCTGGGGAAAAGCAGGTGACTCTATCAACATTTTCCATTTCCAGCTACTCAAGTATCAAACATAAATACCAGAGGTCAACATAATCTAGTGACCTAAAATGAGAAATGGTGTTCTTTCATTTCATTCTCCTCCAGTACAGAATAATTTTTTTACATGGTAGTTGCTATTTCTTCATCAAGTCTGATTGGGAAAGTCACCTATGCATTTTCTTTGGAAAAACCTGGGCAGTCACATAAAATTCACCCTTACATCGATTTATTCTATTTTTTCCCTTCAAACCCACCCTCCCCAAATTTTCTTCCATCTTTCTCTTTCTACATTCCAGTTGTTTGTATTCAAACATGACAATTCTTTGCAAGTCATTTGTGAGCCAAACTCTCAGCTCACACGGGTACAGATGCAAGACAATACTGCAATAAATGGATTAACAAGTACAGTCCATTACTGTTTTTCACATTTAAGGGCTTACAAGCCACTAACATAGGAACTTTCCTTCATTGGCCTGGCTTCTTCCTCTTGAAGTAAGAAGCCTTATTTTCTCAAATACCCTAAGGATGGCCATGCTAATTAATGAGGAAATATTTCTTTATGGTGTGTGTATATGTATGCACATATGTCTGTATGCATACCTAGATACATACCTGCATACACATAAAATTAGTTTAGTTAAAACAGCGCAGACCCATAAACTTTCTGCTCAGGTAACCAGAAAGTGGAATTCATTCAGAATCTTCCTCTCCTGTGAGAATTTCGATGTAAACAAATTTACAAGCTTCAGAAGGTATTTGCCATTGCAGCACTCTTTATATTGTCGCAGCTATCTCTCTAAAATGGAAATTTGATATAAAATTCCTGCACAGTTTCTCTGAAATTTAAAGAAAAATGAAACAGAGATGGAAGAATGGCCAAACCCTCCTCCACTTATTTTTCCTATATCTTCATTTTGGGGTACAGAAAGAAGAACAAAATTATCTTTGCTTCTACTTAAAATCTGAAAAAACCCTATGCTTGTTTTCAGATACATGAGCAACTCTATTTCCCTCTGCATTCTGACTGAAAGTATTTTGCATTTTCCAATGGTCATCATTTTGAAGAGGTGCAATATTCTCATTAGCAGTAAGGCAGTTTCCAACAAAGTCTGTGTTATTTCAGTAACATGAAGAGAAGAGAGAAGTAGGATTTATGTAGGGAAAAGTGAGAATTTGAGAAGAAATGCCCTGGCTCTTGGGAAGCAGAAACTAAATGGTACAACCACGTGAAAGCTGCTTTAAGATGAAGTGTTTATCCCCTCAGTTAATATTTAAAGACTTTACCATCAATAAAGACCTTAAGAGTGGCAATTAGCATAATTTCAAACAAGTTACTTGAGTTTGAACTTCATTGCTTAAGTGATACTATACTCAACAGAAGGTATTTAATACACACATAAACCAGAATTTTATTCTAAATGTGGTGAATGTTTTATTTTATAGACAAAGTAACATGCTAATAAAGGTGGAGTTAGAGCTATTTGAGACTATGCTGGTGCCATGACAATTTTGTAGCAGAAACTATATAACAACTATATTAATAACAGCTTTGTTGTTAGTTAGTTAGTTGTCTATATGCATGCCATTTGTAAATAGCTATATAAATGTGTATAGCTATCCATATTTATGATCACTACATATTTATGCTATTTATCCTTTTTTCCTCATCAGAAATGACTAAAAGATTAAGGAGATAAAGTGCACCAGAAGATCCTCATCCCCCTGACAAACACTGGAAGGTGAGGGAATATAAAAATACTCTATTTGTTATTTCAGATAATATGTGGATGTGGAATAATGTGGAATAATCAGTACCACTTTTAGCCATGCCTTTCTACAGATTTTTTCCTCAATCTGACAACTCCACTTCCCCTGTAAAAAGAGGAAGAGCCCCATTACAGTGTACTGGAAATATCTACAGCAGATGGATTGTTATTAATGGGAAGACCAGAATTTTTTTATACAGTCAGAGATACTAACAACTCTATTTTTAAATAGATAAATCTATTTTTAAATACAATACAATATCTTTTTAAATCCATTTAAAAAAGAATACCTGAAAGTTTAAAGAAAGTAGATTGTTGAAAGAGGGGATAACACTGTCAGTTTTAAGATCTGGAAAACCTTAAATAAAGAAAGTAAGATATATTCACTGAAACTCTGCCAGGATTATAAAAGAAAACAATAAAAATTTTCTGTAAGAACATATTTAACCCACATATGAACTATTCTTCAAGGAAAGGAATCTTTTCCAAAAGAGCCACTTAGGTTAAATGGGAGGAAATTATGAAACTGAATCACAAAACTGTAGGCCTCATGTTCATTTAAAAAGAAAAACAACAGGAATCAATCACCCACTCTTTGCCTTCTGTGATTGCTGTTGTTTATTTATTTTTTAAAAAAACGAAGCAGGAAAAATTAATTTTTTTCTACTAATGAGTATGTGATGACTCCTGTGAAACAATAGTGAGGACTTCACTACAACTGTTCACCACAGCTATTTTTAATTCATTGCATAGGCTTAAACATCTTGAATGACCAATGAAAACACTTGTTCTGAAAATACTTTTTAACAGTTAAAGTTTTTGTGCCTCTTTAATCCTCAGATAAGTGAAGCTTGTTAATAAACATTTTTCCCTTTCCAATTTACTCTTCACAAAATGCATTGTGTGGATTGAATGAACTACTGCACCCAGCTACATTAAAGCTTCCTGCAGTGTTGGGCTGTACTTGAATATGAGCACTTACTTACCCTGTCTGTTACCACTGAATACAACAATAATACTCTTAGAGATATCAGTATTTAACCTAATTTATTTAACCTAATTTATTAATTTGTGCAGAGATTGAGATGATGACTTTTTTACAAGCCCATTTCAAAGACCTATGTTCATCTCAATAGAGTTTTTAAATTGATTCTCTGCAGATAAGCCAAATAAGGAACAACCACAACCAAAACATTCACCAGAGTTCAACTTGCATTTTTTGAGCAGAGCTGGTTACTTCTAGTAGACTGTTGCTGTGTTCTCAAAGGACACAAAGTTAGGTCAGCAAAGGTTGCAATGGACAAAGAGAAGGAGAGGATGCCTGGGTGAGCAAAACAGTCACAGGCAGCCTGCAAAAAGAGAGGTCATAAAAATAAAATATGGCAAAATGCATCAAATAATTTGTTAAAATATTAAATAATATGCTTATTTCTGCATGCAGGCACACATTTCATCAACTGTTGGTTTAACATCAGATAGAATCTCATATGGGCATTTAATTAGATTCTCAATATTTTTCCTATGCATCCTGATGATCTGGAACATTATCAAAATATTTGGATTATTATTAAGTATTTATATGAATATTTGGATATTTTTGCAAATAGGATTTTCATCCTATGTTTTCTGCATAATAGGCCTTGCCATGGGCCCACTGATTTAACAGCTGCTGGCAGAGAGATATACCCTTCATTTATTATTGCAACTTGTGCAGCTCATTGTAACAATAAAAACCAGCAAAGCTGAGGCCTTTCATCCATCCATAACTCTGTGTGTATTTCTTCAGGCCAGTGATTAATTTTTTTACTGAGACTTGATACAACTTAAGGATCTTTACTTTGTCCCTTAGAAACAGCTTTTAAATTAACTTATTTATTTATTGAAGAGTGTAGATGAGCGAAAAGAAGCAAAGGTAATAACGAAAGCACACACTCCTAGCCTATTAACCTCTGCTATTCAAAATTGCTCCAAAACTCTCTTAACTTTCATCTTTTCTCTCTCTAGATAGAAAAAGCAATGTTTTACATTCAGTATGGAGGAGAACTAACATCTTTACCAGCCAATATCTGCATAAAATGAACCCTAGATAAACAGAGTTTTGTGTTTATAGACATCTGTCACAGATGACCAATCCTCTAGTAGATTGAACTCAGAAGAGATGAAAAATAGTTGTCGAGATGCTGCTGGAGATGGACTACATTGCCATTTCACATGAAATACTACAGGCTCTAACAATCTTTAACCTTCTTGGACCAAAACAATCTACTATAGGACCAAAGCCCAAACTTTTTTATTTGCCAAAACTGTGCTCATCAACCTCTTTCTGATTTATTTTAATGTGGTGTGCTCCTCTGCTGCTCATCACATAGTACTTTATATAATTCTAAATAGAAGGATAGTCACTATATTTGCTATAAAAAGATAATTGCAGACATTGCAAAGAAAACAGCTGAAGATAAAACATGAATTGGCATTTAATGACAGTTTTACATACTTGCAAGTAAGCTGGCATGCTATTAATTAGAATATCACTGATAAAAAAATCAAGCTGCTACAGTCAGGTTATCCTGTTCAGGGAAAAAGGTTGTGTGAGAGACACGCTTTCTTTGCCCCAACTGCAACATAGGCTCTGCCAAGCTAATAAATTTTTGTTTAACAAGGATTAATAGCTCTGCTTTAACTAAATTGCTTTCATTTCCAGGAATAACATTCATCTGCACAGTTTTTACCAAATGAGTTATTAAAACAAATTCACACCAAGTAATTACAGATTGTGTGTATTTAAGATCATTATTTTAAGTGAAATCACAGCTTTTCATGTCACATTCAGGCATCTCAAAATCCTTTCAGGCCTGCCCAAACTTTATGTCTGCATTTTGCTGCAATAAGGAAAATGTTACTTTTATGCCATTGCCCCTTTCTGCCACAAAAAACTGTCAAAGCATGCAGTGGGCTATAACTCCCTTCTCCTTGGATTTTGGAAAGGAAGCAGTGGCTGCAGTCAATGCAAATAGAGCTAATAATATTTATTAAAGCCAACTGGATACTAGTCACACATTCTAACATTTCTCGACTTTTCTCCCAATAACACTTTAAAGCCTTAGAGCAATTCAAGCTGCTGGATTTAACACAGGGACAGATCCCACATAATTGCTAACTGCCCAGCAGTGTAGCATAACTTGGGGAAAAAAATGGAAGCATGACTCAGGCAATTTGAATTATATCTTGACTTTAATCACTGGAAGAGATATTCCCAAAGAACTATCTTTCAAATTAAACACTTCTCTCTACTGCGGAAGATATACCCCTCCAATTTAAGCTGCCCAAGAAAAGTCATGTGCATTACCCTTTTTGAGAATGATGAAATGATTCTCCTTATCCAATAATAACCATCAGTCTTTACCGTTACCCAAGGCAACTTTAAATTGCACAATCACCAATTATACCATGTACTGCTAGAGGTTTGCTCCAGCTCTTAATATCACTGAACAATCCTTGCAGGCTGCAGTTGACAGCCAGACCCAGCCACATTCAAACATTTTCCTGCTTTGTCATGCAGGATTGCTTTAGGGACAGGATGAGAAGCTAGTAAACTATGGACCCCAAATCTCCAGCTCCGCTAGGCACTGTAAGTCTCATTCTGGCAAAGTGACTCCCATCACTCAGGAATCTCCTCTGGAAACATTTTGACCTGGCATTAAAGAAGAAGGAAATTGCTCATTGGGGAAAACTGTGATTGCAAAGCTATATTTATAAATATTTTCATACAATAGTTTAAATTCAACAACCTACCACCTTACCAGGATATAAAGTGTTGGAAATACTCAAGGATGCATTTGTAAAAGTCCATGTTTAAGAGAGGTTTTTATGCTCCAGAGAGCAAAAATTTGTGTGTTGAAGATGATCTGATTAGCTAATAAACCTGATTATGTGATAATACATAAGTAGGATATAGCAACAAGCCTTTTTCCTTCCAATTCAAACCTTTGCAAACACCTTCTGGAGTGGCAAACAGAGAGCAGGGGATGATGGAAAGAACTGAGTTTTTTAAAAATCAGAAGCAAGGGGCCAAAAATGACATGGCTATCCTGAAGGGAATGGGAGGGGATAGAGGGAAGAAAGGAGTATAGTAAAACCTAAAGGAGGAAAACAGAAAGGGGAAATACAGAAAGATTAAACTTGACTATCATACATAGTTCTGGGAAAGATAAGGGACTTCAATTTGCATGGTTTCTCTGCAGCCATGAAGGCTGGAATTCAGCTTTAATGTTTCAGGAAAATTGCTATGCTCATGCCCATAGGAAAACCTGGCGCATCATTAATAACAAAAGTAATGAGTGTTGTCAGCACTGAATCTGATGTAGTAACTTGAACACAGAAACATCTCATAATTTTATATGCAAGAATAAGCAGAATTACAAGTGAAGATTTTGCTTAGAGAAAAGAAAACCTAAGTTAAGCACAGTTACTATACAGCCTCATTATTAAATTAAGAGGAACAAACTGTGAATGCATGCTGAGGAATGCCTGATATTCTGTAGGCTATAGGAAGTGCCTGGCAGTAATGCCAGTTCAGGTGGCACCCTGTGTAAGAGGGAACATGAATGATAGTCAGTAATTCTATTTAGTAGACAATATTAATTCTGTATCCCTAATGCAAATAATTAATTACTTCAAGGGAGAAACCATGACAGGAATCCTTAGATCTTTACTTCCTCATCAAAGTTAAAAACAAAACAAAATAAAAAGCTGCAGTGTTTCCTTTGCTCAACACTGTATTTAAAAAAAAAAGAATGAATTGCCTTTTCTCTGGAAAATCAACTACTTTGTAACATTTTTTTTCCATACAAAGAGTGCTCAAATGAGACAGAATCCTGAAAACAGCTAAAACTTGACTAGGTCAAGTAAAATATTTGCCAACTATAACTATGGGAATGTATAAATTGTGAAAGAGTATTTTAAATATGCTGCTGCATTACTGAACTATTGGGAAATGTGGCATCTTTGGAGGGCTGTGCTCCCTTTGGTATACAACTGGATCTAATGGTCACTGCAATTAAATTCATTAATTATTTTGGTCTCAGACAAATGTTGATTGCTGCTGCTGTTTCATTTAATTTTAAAAGAACAACAGCCAGCTTGCCTGGAGGAACAAAAGTTATCAAGTTCAAACAGCAACCAGGAAATACCCCCTACGCTCAGCTTGCAATATGTTCTTTTCCAAATAACTAGAGATCTATTAATAAAGCATTAAGTCAGTGCTCGAAAAAGTAAGATATTGGAACACTTTAAGGGGAGACTGAGATTTCAATCTCCATGTCAGTCATCACACCATCGGCTACAGCAGTGCTCTTGCCCAGGTGTGCAGGCTGCAGCCCAGTGCTGCTGCGTTTACTTAAGGCACATACATGAAAAATTGACAGGGTCCTCGTGCAGAGGCTAGTGTGACAGTTCCCTAGTCATCCCTTAATTACCTTTGTTTTAGAATACAATTGAGTGCAGTACAAATAGATGGCAGGGCATCTGCCAAGCTCATTTAACAAATCTACTATTTTATAATTTCACATCACCTGTTTTTTTTTAATAGTCGGACTAAGGGTGATAACTACAGAATGTGTCCTGTTTAGGTATAGAGCCCATGTTTTTTACAACAGTGGGACCTTCTTTTATCTGTAATAGGTGCAGCAACACCAGAGACTAAATACCCTTTCCTCTTAAATAATTTTTCCATCATCCTCCTGCCCTCTCAAAGAGAGGCAGTTAAAAGAAATACACAAGCTTCAATTACACAGACTTTTTAGTTATTATTTTCCTAACTAGTTTTCTAAAATCCACTGTCATCATTACTAAGCCATTTTGGAGTGCAGTATACTATATGCCAGTGAACCTGCCTCCACATCAAGAACTGTTTTAATTCAGCCTTATCATATTTAGTCACTATCATACAAGTGCTGGCAGTCAGCCTGCACTGCCTCATACTCAGTGGACCTTGTTTTTCAGAGTTCCAAGTCCTTTCTGCTTCCAAAGAAGCCCACGATCAGCCTACTGACCTTAACCTCTGCTCTGCCAGCTCTCATTGCCTACCAAGATTTCAATTTTCCTTTCTATCACAACTATGAAAAATGGGACACTTTAGAAATAAAGCGTACATATTGTCAAGCACTGGAACAGGCTGCCCAAAGAAGTGGTTGAGTCACTGTCCCTGGAGGTATTTAAAGGCATGTCATGTCTGCTGTGGCACTGGGGGAATGGTTTAGTGATGGACTTGGCAGTGCTGGGTTAACAGTTGAACTCCATGACCTGAAAGGTCTTTTCCAACCTTAACAATTCTATCATCCCATAACAAAGCTGGACGCAGAAGTAAAGGCTGCAGGATTAGGCTCGCACACTGTGCACGCATTAACAGGCATGCATGTGTCATTACTCTTGGGAATGTAACTTTTGCACTATATTACAAAACAGTTTTTATGGTATCTCCATTTTCAGATACTTATCAGCAAAGACTGTCAATACTTCTTACTTCAGTTCTTAGCAAAGTCTACAAAAGATGCTCTTCCATGTGCAACTACTTGATTAAAAAAAAGTATATATATAATTTACAAGAAAGATGTGGAGGGATGAGCCTAAAATACTGTTCAAATTTAAAAAAGAAGCTTTTCTAGCCTGAATTGTTGATGACTAAGTGATTACTAAACTTCCACACATTTCAGTATACAAGTTATCACGATGCTTCAAGGTTTTTTTTACAGTTACTAACTTCTGGTATAACCTTGTTAATGCTATGTTGATATGTTAATATTATTAGCATAATTACAGCTAATATAAAGTACTAATAACATCATAAGTCTAGCAGAAACCTATTCTGAGCTCTAGTATACCTTCACTAAAAATATAAACCACAGACAGACTACATTTTTTTTGCCATAATCACATCCACAGATTGGAACTGAAGAGATGAAAATGGAGTACATAAAACATAAGTTTTTATTTAGGTATTCCAGCATGTATAAAATTTAAGATGAGATTTATCTAGTGTCATTTATTTTCATTCCAGTTTATGTCATATTCACTAATGTTTCACTGTTTAGGCATATGTTTTTAAATGAATGGTCAAAAACATGAAGTGTATTTGCCACTGTTATGTCTGAAAAATGGGCACTAAAGAATAGATAGAATTTTATACATATATATTTTATTCTAATAATAATTTAATTATAAATTTTGAGAAACTGCACAAGTTTGTTTTTCCATTTTGAATTAGGTATCTTCACTGAAGTATTTTCAGATAAGAACATGACCTTCGTTCTTTTAAAATTCCAGTTAACATAACTTAAAACAACTACCGACCTATAAAACAAGCTACCCCCACGTTTTTATCTTGTATCTTCATGTTGACAATAAAGATGCTCTTCGTATGATCATTTGCAGGTGCTCTCAAAAGACACCAGAGCAGAGGGACTCCCAGGACAGACAGAGGGAGCTGTATCTCCAGTTTTCTTCTTTAAAAAGACATCTATAAACAAGCTGTCAAGTTTAAACTTCCAACCATAAAAACAAAATTTAAAAACCCTCCAGCTTGTTTTTAACTATTACAAACAATCAAATTAAATCTGTAAAAGCAACAGGACAAATACGATTTTTGTGACAATCAAGGTACAATGAAGAAATTTTAGTTTTTATAAATATAGCTATGTCAGTAAGAAATTTAGACAGCTGATGACTTGCTCTGTTTTTTAGCTTTGATTTCTCATGAACGAATATTTGCCCCTTTTCCTGATTTAGTGATGTAATATCAATACTGAAAAACATGGCAGGTCATCAGTGAAATATACCAAGTAGAAAAGTATTGTATAGTATTAATTTTAATAAACTTCTAAGTACAGGTTTTACAGTTCACCAAAGAAGAAAAGCCCTTCCCTCTCATTCACCTGAAATAAACTTAAAGAGGAAAGGTAAACACAATTCTAACTGCAAAGGAGACAGTGGAAAGGTATTATGCTTCTAAATATGATCTGTATATCTTTCCCTCTATTACCTCTCATTATGCATGAAAAACTGTGCTCTACATCCTCGTACAGACACTGAGCTCTCCCACTGCTACTGTTTATCCCCAACCAGGCAAAATTAAGCACTGAACAGAAAAAGTAATAAAATACTGCATGTATGAAAATTTGTTAAAATTGAATATCAACCTCAAAAAGAATTTTTTTTTAAACTTTTCAATATTACTGCCTATTTCTTTTAAATTAAACATACTTTTCTATTCTATCTTCTACAGGGTCTGGGTGAAGGGGAAGGGAAAAACCTGTTCTACATTCATTTAAATTATTTGCCAGATTCACTTGTAACAATGAAGTCTTAATTAATCCACAAAATCCTGCTTTAATTGCAGAATAGCAATTAAAGCAAATGCTTTATTAAAAAGCAAATGTATGGATATAAAGACTGACTCCCATATTCCACTGAATGCTCTTCAAAATCCTAATGTAAATGGTACTAAACCTACTGAAGGGTTCTTTCTTGAAAAGAGCAGAAGAAAATCAGGTCTGAGCCCCTTTCTTCCTGTTGCTAGAGGTAAAGATGTTACATAAGATGGACAGCAAAAAACCAACTTATGAGTTCATTAATTCTCTATTTATTCGAATTTGTTTCATTTTTCACCAGTACTTTTGCACAGTGATACTAAAACCAGTGAGTCACAATTGATTATTTAAAACTACTAAGTTATTTTAAAATTTTAATTAATCATCTGTGTCTAAGACTTCTTATTGCGATCCTCCCACCCCTGCACATCACCTTTCCTGAGGGCATAGCTCTTCTCACTGCTGTTACACTGCTTAGGAGCATAAACTCTCCAATTAATACCATGTCTTCCCCAGTACAAGAAGTAATCTTAGAGCAATTATATGAATCATTAATAATCATAGAAATGTTACTCTAGAAAGCAGAATGCAAAACATCCGAAACACTTGCTACTGGAAGAGGCACTTGCTAATAGTGTTCATTGAAGTCAGCATTTTCCCATTTGTACTCCACTAGGAATCCTTTCCTTCCAACTGCCATCTATCAAGTGCCTCCATAAATCTTTACAGAAATTCATATTTCAGACTGTGATTTTTTTCAAGTCAAGTGGAAATCTTGGCAGATGTGACCGTAAAAGACTAGTGATAAAATACTCAACTGTGGAAGCTAAAAAGCCCCCAAAGAATCAAAACTGAAGAGATATGAATTCCTTATACTACTTGCATTATGAAATAATGAAGCTGATTCTTCTTCTTTAGGAAGCAAAAAGGAAGTAATGATTGTCAGTAGGCCCTCACAGGCTGTAAATGTAGACAATTGTGTTTATAATGTTAAATCATGTTTTGAAGTGTACTGACTTTTTATTATAAATATCTTAGTCACAGGATAAGTGTGTCTACTTTTCAAATAAGTATTCTATGCAAATTTCTTTACTAGGGAGGTACTTCTGATGGCATACCAACTTCTACAATAACTTGGATTAACTAATTAAATCCTATTGTTTAGTAAATTCAATAGAAAGCACGTATGCAATGCACAAAAATAGTCTTACAGATGGGTTTTATCCTTTTTAATTTTTTTCCAGTCCTCAAAAGTGGGAAGGATACACTCTTCAGCAACATGCTCTGCATGCACATATTGTATGGCACCATTTTCTCTCCAGAACTACGACGATTCCTCTACAATTATTCCATATATTGGATATTTCTACTCTTCCCATTGAGTAAAGGCCCATATTCTTGCCAAATTCCCTGTAAACACACTCTACAATCCATTTTCTTTCTTGATAGATAATCTTGCATTTGGCTGTATTAAAATGTATATTGCTTAGGCTGAATGGAAGTTTTTAAAAATGATACCTAACTTGTACCCTGACAGCGTGCCTGATTTTTAGCAAGATACCACCAGATACCATCTCCTTCCTAAATATGATTTTCAATTGTGGCAAAACTTCAGTTAATTTTAGTAGCATGTCATGTATACCATATTAGAAAAATTTAAAGTGAGCTTACATAATTTAATGTTGCTTAGAGAATCACAGAATGGTTTGTGCGGTGGTCAGCTCCAATGGAAGCGGCTCCGGCCAGCCCAGCTGCCACCACAACCAAGGGGCCACTTAGCCAGAGGGGCGAGCGGATCCAACCAGCGTTGCGGGTATGCGAGGAACAAAGAGGCGGGACTCTCGGGTAGCTGAACCAAGGGAGTGCGTGTTCCCCAAGGCTGCGTCCCGGAGAGACAACAGCCTGGGTTTGCCACGGCTTTTTATTAGCTAGCAACAGGGGGTGGGAACAAGGGTGGTCTCTCATCGGACAAATCAGGAACACTTTTCAAACTTTAACTGTGGGGTGAGCAAACTTTGGGCCAATGGGGTAAGGGTAGTTACATAACAGGGGGTGGGGAAATTATATAACCAAAAGATTGACATTTAACTGAAACTTGTAAACAACTATTATGGGTTGGGGGTTGTCATGCCAACGGGGAAAAGGCGGGAAACTGTGACGGAAGGGGAGGCCATCTTGAACAATGGGAATAAATGCAATTTATAAAGCATAACTGTATAACTTCAAATAAGAACAACAAAGTCCTGTCGGAGTCGCGCCAGCGCGCCACCACATCTCCCCCTTTTTTGTTTTTTGAAGAAGGAGTTCAGTACCGACGTACTGGGGGGTAAATTTCATCAAACCACTCTCGTTGAGTGGGCCAGCGGTCATCTTCATCGTCAGGGATGAAGTTCTCGGGGTCGAGGTCCTCTTCATCCTCCCAGTGTGACATCTCCTGCATTTCGATTTCCTCTGCTGGCGGTGCAGAAGCCCAAACGTTGTTCACACTGAGGCTGGAGGTAGCAGCAGTGATGGCTCTGGTGGTATATCGACGAATGACTCCGAAAGCGATTCCGACGAGGAACAGCAGCAACAGAACAAGCAGAGCGGTCTTTATGGCCGAGTTGACCCAGCCCGAGAGTCCCCAGTTACCAAAAATCTGGTCAAACCAGTCCTTAGTCTCTTGTTTAATCTCGTGTACCATGTCCTGGATCCTCCGTATCGACTGTCGGACGTTCTCAGCCCTGGAGGATAAATTAAAACAGCATAGACCCTCGAACTCCTCACACGTATGGTGGTGGAGGAGCAAGAGGTAATCTATGGCTGCCCGATTTTGGAGCGTCGCCTTCCTGGTTATTTCTTCGTCGGCTAGGAGGTCGGCTAAAGCGGAAGACGTAACGTTTGCTTGCTTCGCAACCCAACACTCTAATCGACCTAATTCCCCCAACGATTTGGCCACTGAGACCCAAGGGAGAAAAATTGTGATGGCTGTCGCCTTCGCCTTGGACCAGTGGATAACGTCCGAATCACAATCCGGGTCGAGATCGGTCAGGTCTCTTTTTTGGATTGCGTGAATTGAGGCATTTTTCAGAATCCAATCCATAATCGTGGTTTTGTTTGGGGTCAGCAAGCTCAGTCTCCCTAGCGTACAAGGACCTCCGAACAGACGAGAGGGGATGCCGTTGAATGCGCGATCGCCGCAAATAAGGAAAAGCCCTTTGGGGAGGGAAAGGGGTTTATAAGAAAGGGTTGAGGCCATGCTCACATGAGCAGTTTGTTTACACCACGGGGTGGCGTAATAAGCTTTCTTTACCTGGAGAAGGTTGTAAAATCTCCCGGCCTCGTCAGGGGGAGGGGTAAACACAAACTGGATGCAAAAAGGAGCAGGGGAGGACCCCAGGAGTTCCAGCTCCTGGGGTTCTTCAGGGGAAACCAGGGGCACTCTGGAATGGATCCAGTCCTTCCAGAGCGCTAGGGGGTTGGTAACAGGGTAGGTGAGACCAGTACTTATCGGGAAAGAGCGGCGTCGACGCATGATCTGTGGAGGGGCGAAATGGTTGAACTTGTCCCTCAACTGCAGGAGCTCAGGGGGGAGCTCTGATTCCTGCGACGGGATCCCCACCAGGCACGACGCAATCGGGTCCTTGGTCGATCCCTGGGACAGGCAAATATGGTCCTGTCCCATGGACTGAGCAAGGGTCCTCCAGACGTTGGCCTTCGGCTGAGGGACGACCCAGGACAGGGCTGGACTAAGGACCGCGAGGACGACGACCAGGTGGAGAAGGCGTCGTCCTTCTGGGGCTCTCCGATGGAACATGGCTGGATCAACCTGTAACTTAAACAAAATAGAGACAAATTAATTGAAAAGCCAGCTGGGAATGGGAATGACTGGAGCTGACCTCTCCTCCTCCGCTGGACAAATGGGCTTTCTTTTTCTTCTCAGGGCGACGTTTTTTACCTGCTGTACCGGTTTCTCGGAGGCCTTGGGAATGTAAGGTCGCACCCACTTGGCCGGCACCCATTTAAGCCCGGTGGGTGTCGACACGCAGGCATAGCCGCGTCCCCAAGTGACTAACTCGTGTGGACCTTCCACTCTCATGTTCTCCGGATCCCTGACGAGGACAGGCGGTTTCTTTTCCAATTTTAAATTTGGGTTTCCTCCGAAGTGCCGAATAATTGGAGGATTCATCGTCTCGAATGAACAATTTAGAAAGTTAATTGTGTAGAGTGTCCTGGCTAAGCGAATTTGGGGAGTCTCCAATTTTAAAATTTGGTTCTGTTGGGTCAGGACCCTTTTGATGTTTTGGTGGGTCCTTTCCACGATTGCTTGGCCTGTCGGGGAGTAGGGGATGCCGGTCTTATGTTCCACTCCCCATCGCTGCAGGAAGTCGCGGAATTCCCGTGAAGAATAACTTGGCCCATTGTCCGTTTTGATCTCCCGCGGAATGCCCAAGAAGGAGAAGGCTTGGAGAAGGTGCTTGATGACATCTCCGGCCTTCTCACCTGTGTGGGCGGAAGCAAAGACAGCGCCAGAAAAGGTGTCTACCGACACGTGGACGCACTTCAGCCTCCCAAATTGGGAGACGTGAGTGACGTCCATCTGCCACACCTCATTGCTGCTCAGCCCTCGGGGGTTAACCCCCGCATGCATCGCTGGCACTGCATGCTGCTGGCAGCTGGGACAGGTCGCCACGATCGCCCTGGCCTGATCACGGGTCAGGTGGAATCCCCGGACCAGACCTGGTACATTTTGATGAAAAAGCTGATGGCTGAGCTTAGCCTGTTGGAAAACATCAGGCAGCGGGGCTTTAGCGACAGGGGCAGCAAGAGCATCAGCTCTCCTGTTCCCCTCCGCTATGAACCCCGGCAGATCCGTGTGTGACCTGGTGTGAATCACGTAAAATGGTTGCTCTCGGTGGGAGATTAGCTTTATCAGCTTAGAGAGCAAGTTGAACAAGACAATGTTGGACACCTCCTGCAGTACTGAATTTTCAGCTCTGGACACTACTCCTGCTACATAACTAGAGTCGGTCACCAAATTAAAAGGTTCAGAGAACCTCTCGAACGCTCTAACGACTGCGGCCAACTCAGCTATCTGAGGGGATCCCTCCACCTCAGCAATGTCCGACTCCCACCGCTGAGTCTGAGGATCTTTCCAAGTCACCACGGACTTGTGGGACCCTCCGGACGCGTCAGTAAAAACTGTTAGAGCATCGAGCGGTCTTTTGCTCTGAACACTCTTTAAACTTAATTTGAATTGGACATCCGAATTGAAAATTTTGTGGGCTGGCCGAGTTATCGAAATTTGACCTGTGTAGCTGTCCAGTGCGAACTGCAGCGCTTCGTTGTCTCGAAGCAAGTGTTCCAACATCGCTTTAGAAATTTGGCCCGTACTTATCCTGATTGGTACGTGAATCACCTCAAAGTCACATCCGGCTAGGTCCTTAATTCGGACTCTAGCCTTCCGGATTAGTTCAGCCATGAGCTCTTGCGGGCGACTCATTCTCTTGGATCGATGGTGGCTGAGGAAGACCCACTCAATGATGATGAGAGGATCCTTCCCGCCGCGATCCTTCCGGGGTAGGTTGGTCACCCCACTGTCCCATTGAAATATGATCCCATGGAGGTGCGGCAGATTCCCTAAAACGACAAATCGAAATGGTAAGTCAGTACGGCATCGATTTGCCTGTCGAGTAGACAACAGCTCTTGAACCTTTTCCAGGGCTCTCTCTGCCTCCGGGGTGAGTGACCTGGGGGAACTCAGCCCCTCTCCCCCTTTCAATAAATTGAAAAGGGGCGCTAGGTCTTCTGTCGTCAGACCCAGCCAAGGCCTCACCCAATTCAAAGCCCCACACAGTTGGTGCACATCCGCGAGAGTTTTGATGTTTGTTTTAATTGCCAATTTTTGAGGCACAATGGTCCTCTTGTTGATCTCAAGGCCAAGGTACTTCCACGGTGGCATCCTTTGTATCTTTGTCTCCTGCAACTCAAAACCTGCAGCGACCAGTGCAGTCACTGTCAGGTCAAGCGCCTGTGCCAACAGATCGTCGTTGGGGGCGCACACGAGTACATCATCCATATAATGATAGATGATGGCCTGGTGTGCAGCTGCACGGACAGGGGTCAGCAAGGAAGATACATACCACTGGCAGATGGCGGGAGAATTCTTCATTCCCTGCGGAAGCACCTTCCAGTGATATCTCTTCCTTGGGGCCTCTCGGTTGATGTTGGGTACCGAGAAAGCAAACCGTGGGGCATCGTCGGGGTGTAAGGGAATTTGAAAAAAACAATCTTTAATATCTATTACGGCCAATTGGTAATTTTGGGGCAACATGGCAGGGGAAGGCATCCCTGGCTGTAGAGAGCCCATGTCCTCTATGACATTATTAATTTGACGGAGGTCCTGGAGAAGCTTCCACCGGGTCTTATCCGATTTCTGGATAACGAACACCGGAGTGTTCCATGGAGAGGTGGTCTCCTCCAAATGACCCTTGCGGAGCTGCTCCTCCACGAGCTCATTCAGCGCCTGTAGTTTTTCTTTTGACAGCGGCCATTGCTCCACCCAAACTGGAGAATCTGTCAGCCAATTCAGTTTCTGAGTGGGGCGCTGTTCAATGGCTGCTGCATAAATGCTTTTTGGGGAGTCCGGAAAGTCAATTGTGGCCCCCCATTGGGACAGGACATCTCTACCCCACAGGGGTGTCTTATATCTCAAAACAAAGGGTTTCACAGTTGCCAATCTCCCTTTGGACCCCTTAATTTGAACCATGTGCTTTGATTGTTTCGCCAATTGTAAACCCCCTACACCTTCGACTTGCTCTGCCACGTTCTGCAACGGCCACTGTGACGGCCACAGATGTTCGGGTATGACCGTCACATCTGCCCCTGTGTCAAGGAGACCTTTGATGGTGGTGGTCTCCTCTCCCACCCTGAGCCTGCACACCTCCTCAGGCCGGTTCTGTGTGATGTACATGATTGATCTTACCTGGGGGTGGCAAGTCTCACAATCGCCCTCGGGACACACTCTCTCTGGTAGCGATGGTATGGCTTGGGCGATTATTTGTCCTTTTGCTAGATATGTGGGTGGGGCCGTGCAGCGAAGCCAGAGTTCAAACCACTGTGGATCCGCAGGAGTGGTTTGGGGTACAATCTCGATCTCTGGCGGTGTAAATTTGCAGTCCCCAACGACTACATAAGTCGTGCCAATTTTGTGCCAGGTACCTCTGTTTCGTCCGACCGCCACGCGGCGCCATTCGTCGTCCCGGATCCACATTCCTTCCGAAATTTGGAGACGAAACGGAACGCCATCGCTCGTGGTCGTCAGGGATTTTTCTGTAACAACAGCCGGTACACTGGTGTTAACTTCAGCAGGTAAAGAGCTCTTCAACGGAGAGCTGTTCGTCCGGTCCGGTGGAACTCCCTTCGGACACCGCAGAGGACCACTCTGCTGCCCTTCGGAAGAAAAAGACAAGTCCATTAAAAGGTCACGTCCAGGGTAGCTCAAATCTCGTCCTCCCATTCCCCCTCCCCCGGCTTGGACCGCCCGATTGGGGTCTTCGCACTGGGCGGCCCCGCGCTCCCTTTTCAGTTTTTTGACTGGGAGCCTCCTCCCCTTCCGCCTTCTCCTGTTCCCCCTTTAATTTGTTTAAATTGCTGGAACTCTTGTCTTAAAGGACAGGCCTGCCACCAATGTCCTTTTTTATTACACAATGCACAGATCTTATCTGCACCACCCCTCGACGGCTGTCTCCATGGTCGAGGTGTTTTAGGTGTTTTTGGCGCGGCGATGGAATCCTCAGGCTGGGTGTTCGTCTCGGCTGCATTGATGTGTTTCCTTTTAGAGTCCGGTCTGTCGGGCTTGGTTGAAGACATTAACGGGACCAATTCGGCGACTACTTCTATGTAGTCTTGAAGGGATGGCTTTGGCTTCCGGGGCAGAGTTAACATTGCCTGCTTACAAACATTATTAGCATGCTTAAATGCAAGGGAGGTTAACATCTGCTGCCTGACCCCTTCATCCTCTTCTTCTTGTTCCACAGCTATTGTCAACCTTTCGACAAAAGCTAAAAAGTTTTCCTGCGGTCCCTGAAAAATGTCCTCATATGACTCGGTGACACCCGCAGATTTCATGGTCGTGAAAGCCTTTATAGCTATTTGGGCTATTCTCGCTAACAAAGGTTTTGAAAGGACCTCAGCCTGTTTTTGCGCCATCTCCCAATCACCTTCCCCCAGCATGTGTGGCAATGTTATTAAATTGCCCTCGCTGTCTAAACCCGTGTCCGAGTCTCTTAAAATTCCTGGGAGGGCGTCCTGCAAACATCTCTTCCAGGTTGCAAACCACAACTGATATTCAGTTCTGGAGTGCAGACACTTGAAGAGATATTTGATGTCCTGTGGGACGACCACAGTCCCGGTAAGGTGACCTTCCAACATTCCAAGGAAGTATGGACTGGAGCGTCCATACTCCTTGTAAGCCTTCATGAGCTCTCGGACAACGTTTTGCGAAAGCTGTTGCCATTTTGTCTCTTCGTGCCCGCCCCTACCCCTCCTATAAGTCACTGGGGCAAGGGTAAGGGAACGAGGGCCATCGCTTCCGGGATCCCATTCCTCCTCTTCCGGCTCCAAAGCGTGGGAACCGGAAGGCGGGGCGTGGGAACCAGAAGACTGAGGGCGGGGTCGATCGCGCGTCACCGGGGGGCGTGCTTTAGTTGAAGGGGGCGTGTCAGAGTGTGGGAATGCCACGCCCTTGGAGGAGTGTTCAGGGGCGGAGAGTTGGGAGGAGCGATAGCTGGGAGGGTCTTGGGAAAAAGGTGGAGCTTTCCTTGAGGTGGGAGGAGAGGTAGGAGGGGTTCCAGAAGGGGGTGTGGACCAGAAAGGGTTGTTGGGAGACAAAACCATGGGAGAAGGGGGAATGGCGGACAGTGAGGACCATGAGGAGGACCGCGCCACGCGGTCGACGCCATCTTGTCGCTTTCCCGACCGGCCGCCATTTTGGGGAACCTCACCACCACAAACTGAAAATCTAACTCGGGGTTTGTTCGGGAAAGAACGGGGAAGGGAAAAAGCCTCAGGAGCTTGGCCAGAGCTCCTTTGGTCGTCCCGGGCAGACCGCCTTGTCTGACCCGGGCTGGGGGCCGATTTCCTGAGGGGGCCAGGGCTGTCGAGCTGGGGTTTGCTCGTTGCACCCCTGAGGATACCGCGTCGGGGAGAAGGGGAACGGGACACACATCGGGAAGAACAGGGGGAAACAGAACGCGAACGCGGAGGCTGCCCTTTCTGCACTCCCTTTATTACAGTCACAGCGGTCCTAATTCGTCTGGACCAGAACAAATATTTCGCCGCCTTTTCGTCCCCTGATGCGGCCAAATCAGCAAATTTAGAAATAACAGGCTCCCAAAAACGGGGCTCTGTTACTGCATCAGGGGTAGTTTTTGGGAAGTGAAGAAAGAGCTTGCGGACAAACCGCTTGAGCTCTCCGTTAGAAAACTTAACTTTATTAACTGTTAGAACTCCAACAAAACAGTTGTAAACGCCTTTTTGCTCACTGCTGAGCTTTGCACCCATGCTCTCAACCGAGAACTCACCACAACACAAAATAAGAACTGAAACACAACACCACACGGCACGCTAAAATCCGGTCAGGCAGCGTCCCCGTCGCCGCCTCCGCCCCGGAGGTGCCGGACCACAAACACAAAATTCCTGCCACAAACAAAGCCAAGGCAAGCCCCCGCTCGCCTACAACTCTGTCCGCACCCGTGCGCAGACCGACAGGACACAACGCAAATTCAAAACAAACCAAACAACACAAGATCAGGAGCCAATAACAATTTCCAAAACCCGCGAAGGAGAAAAAGCCCCCCCCGCAAGCACCGCGCGGTTAGCTCCCCCAGACCAGCATGCCGGCCTCCTCTTTCGAGGGTGACTGGGCTGAGCTCCCTTGAGGGTAGGGGAGGGTTTAGGGGACTCCAACCTACCCTTTCCCTGGCTCCTGCGACGTCCAAAGGTGAGTCCGGGAACCCGCAGTGGAAGAGGACCTCTGTGGTGCTGGAGGCTGCCCTCTTCGTCCTCCCGGGAGCGCACCCACACAAGGGCTGCTACCACCGGGGAGGCGCGACACCAATGGTAGTCCACAAAGGCTCCGATGAGCCGGACTGCCACAGAGCTCTCTTCCGAGGGCTCTGCGCCAGAGATGTCGCCGTCGGACCGCAAGATCTCAGCTCGCTCTTGGCTGCCCCACGTTGGGCGCCACTCTGCGGTGGTCAGCTCCAATGGAAGCGGCTCCGGCCAGCCCAGCTGCCACCACAACCAAGGGGCCACTTAGCCAGAGGGGCGAGCGGATCCAACCAGCGTTGCGGGTATGCGAGGAACAAAGAGGCGGGACTCTCGGGTAGCTGAACCAAGGGAGTGCGTGTTCCCCAAGGCTGCGTCCCGGAGAGACAACAGCCTGGGTTTGCCACGGCTTTTTATTAGCTAGCAACAGGGGGTGGGAACAAGGGTGGTCTCTCATCGGACAAATCAGGAACACTTTTCAAACTTTAACTGTGGGGTGAGCAAACTTTGGGCCAATGGGGTAAGGGTAGTTACATAACAGGGGGTGGGGAAATTATATAACCAAAAGATTGACATTTAACTGAAACTTGTAAACAACTATTATGGGTTGGGGGTTGTCATGCCAACGGGGAAAAGGCGGGAAACTGTGAGGGAAGGGGAGGCCATCTTGAACAATGGGAATAAATGCAATTTATAAAGCATAACTGTATAACTTCAAATAAGAACAACAAAGTCCTGTCGGAGTCGCGCCAGCGCGCCACCACAGGTTTGCATTGGAAGGGACCTCAAGGACCATGTATTTCCTGCCCCCCTGCCATGGGCAGGGACACCTTCCACTAGACCAGGTTGGTTAGAGACCCATCCAACCGGGCCTTGCACACCTCCAGGGATGGCACAGCCACAGCTCCCCTGGGCAGCCTGTTGTAGAGCCTCACCACCTTCTGAGTAAAGAATTCCTTTCTAACATCTAGTTTAAATCTCTCCTTTTAGTTAAAACCCTTTCCCTTCGTCCTATCCCTGCATATCTGTGTAAAAGGTCCCTATCTTTTATGAAATGAAATTAGGTGAAATTCTTAAAGATACTAGAAGGCTTGAACCAAATATAACCAGAGGTGTTTCTGGGAAAGCAGAAGGGGTTTTCTTCAGGCAAGCAGAGGTTAAAATTCTAGGACTCCCCATATGTCATGTTTAAAGCTGAAAGTGAGGCGATGCTGAGAGGAGAGAAACAGACCCTCTAAGGGGAAAAACTCAACAAATTATATACTATCATGGCTGTGCAACTCCAACTTAAAGGCAAAAAAAAGCCTCTTTTCCTAAATGAGGGAGGGTATTTACACAATCTTGTATACAGTAGTTCAATTATCCTAAGAAACTGTGCCTTTGAATTCAGGTATGAGAAGTGTGGATTTTAAGCACTGTTTTAAGCATAAGGAATTCTAATGATTTCATATAATTTCTGAGGTACTAATTCTGCTATAACTGGATGGTCTTTCCCTGAAGTGTGTCCTGAACAATGCACAGCATGGCACTACAGCTCTTCTAGGCCTATGCTGGAGGCATAATTTTTCAAATCTACAATTGAAATACACTTCAGTATGAAATCTTAGCTAAAAATAAACTTAGCTATTTATATTTAATGTTTGCACAAAAAAAAGTCTATTTAGGGTACAGTCTGTTGTCTCAAAGATGACAAGAGCAAGTAATATTATTTGAAGTAGAATGTTATATTCAAGCAGCATGTATAATGAAGTTAGTGGAAAAATATTGAAATTTCAGAAAAGAATTGAAATTCCCATCATCATTTCAGATGATATTATTTCAGATTATTGATAGATGTTATCATCTATACCTAAGAATACATTATATGACTTACCTTTATCAAGGAATTAAACAAAATCCAGCTATTTTACAATATTGTATATTAGATAGTGAACCTAAATATCAACTTGTGTCAATATGACCCAAAAAACTACCATGAAGTAATCATTTACATCAACACAAAGAGGATGCTTGATGAAAATCAAGTTCAGAATAATCCAGTCAGTTGCTCAGAAGCCACTGTAGTAGTCATTTCGCTGAGTCAGAAATTGCTTTTTTTTATTTTACCAAGTTTCAGACATCACAAACGAAATCTTGGTACCAATTTGATTATCTAAATTAAGACTTTTTCCTGAAGAGATGACTCAGAGGTCAAAGAAGTTGAAACTTATACTATTTTCCATTCATTTGTAGCATATAAAACTAGAAATCCCGTGTTTTTTTAAGACAAAATATAAACCCGAAACTAAATTTAATTCATAGTAACTAAAAAAGAAATTATGTTAAAAAAGAAAAATGTTCTACAATCTAGTAAAGCACCCAAGCAGACAGCTAGTGTTAATAATGGGCTTTTCCTAAAATAATTTAATACTTACCTCTTAAAAAAAGATCAACAGCAAAGCAGAATACTTCATAAGGCCCACAATACTGCATTTTTCATGGGTTAATTATAATTCCATCAATACCTAAAAGTTGTAGTGGATCTATGCACAGAAGTTACAGTTGCAGGAAGAAATTCAGATGTTTAAGTACAAATCTGACTGCTTTACTGTAGTGTACAAGTGCCAACAGTGTTTTTTTAAGAACTCTTTATTCCCCCAAGATACAGTTATTATTTACAATTACTAATCACTAAACAACTAGGTGATTATTCAGATGTAAATACTTATCTTAAAAATTAGGAGTCCATTTACAAATTCCTGGATAGAACATGGAATACCAACGTCACTTTATTTAAGAAGTAGCTCTTGTCCCAGTCATGCAACAAGTTAGCTGGGATACAGAGATAGATATATCAAGGATTCTTAGGTTAGTTTAAATTTACTTTAGACTAAACCAGACATCTGAATCAGGTGTGTGAAATCCACCCTCATAAAAATATTTCTCAATTAGCTACTGAAATTAGACTGTTAATGTCAGGATTTTGAAATTAATCTAAAGCAACTACTACAAATACATACATCAAACCCGCAAAGTTTTATAAACTTGGTGTTTGATGCTCTTTTAAAACAAGATGTCTTTTTTGTACAATCAGTGACACCCACTAATATGCATTTGTTTTGCATTTTCATGCTCTGTACTACTTCCCAATCAAAAAGAAGCACAAAGGTAAGAAAGAAATGTTTTCTAACAGCTTTTATTTTATTTTTTCTGTTTGATACTATCTGTCCAGTTAGCATTCTGGAAAATAGAATTTAAGGAAATAATACAATCATGTAATCATATATTTCGGTTTAAATTTTAATAGCAGCTCTTAGCTTGGCTGACCTTCCCCTTGGGTTTGTTTGAATATCCTTGGCCTGGGGTGTGAGAACTTTTTTCTGTATAAAAGTCCACTTCAAGTTGGATTTTCCACAGGGAGATTCTTGTCTACCTTCTCCTCTGGAGGAATTTCTCAGGGCCTGTCTGATCTTCTGCTTTGAGCCAAGATTGTACTTTTCTGTCATGTCAATGCCATGAAGAAAACGTTTGATAATACGATCCTCTAGTGAATGAAAAGACAGGGCTACCAGGCGACCTCCAGGTTTTAGAAACTTCTCAGCTGTCCTCAGTCCTATGAAGAGTTCATGAAGCTCATCATTTACAAATATCCTCAGGCCTTGGAAGGTTTTGGTAGCAATGTGAGCAGGTCTCTGAAGCAAGTCCTTTCGTGCATAGAGTGCTGATGCTGGAAAAGCACCTGTCATACATTTTAAGAGATGCGTGTTAATAACTTAACATTTCTACATCTTGAAATCCACTCATGCAAGATGACTTTAACTGTTGTCTCAAAGATGACAAGAGTAAATAATATTATTTGAGTGGAATGGTTTATTTAAGCAGCATGTATAATGAACCTAGTGGGAAAATACTAAAATTTCAGACAAAAAAAATTAAAAGAAAATTAATGAAAAATATTGAAATTTCAGAAAAGAAAGGTTCAGTTCAAAACTGAATCTTGAGTAGTGAGCTTCCTTCTTTGAAATATATCTTTATTTTATGTTTTGAATTCATATCTCTGAATTTAAATCCTATTAAACTAAGATGGTTTCTGGCCTTCTCCAAAATTCACAAATCAAAATCATGAATTTAAACTAAAAAATAATGGCTGAAATCAAGATAATGAAAAAAAGATAGGATAGGTAAGTCTCACCTTACAGCTCAGTGTAACCAATGTCAATTTGGTATTTGCAGTTGTGTTACACTTTTAAGGAAAAAAAAAATTAATCTACAAAGAACATAATTTCACCTGTTGCCTTCCAGAGAACTCCATTTCTTCACAGGCAGAAATAACTGAAGACAATATCTACCTGGTAATAACTATCTTTCAATGAATTGCTTGAAGTTTACAAGAGGTATCCTTGTTTGGGAATAGCAATTGTTGAACACTACACCTGTGTTTCTTCAAACGTTCACAAAAAATACCTCAAGAAATTTCAAAAATGCAGCTGATTCTGTTGTGTTTTCACCTACACAGAAGAATGTGTCAAGGTTTGTCAGACCTAAACCAGATGAAATATTTCTTTATTAGATGAACAAAACTCTCTCTTCCCTTCTCCAAAATTCTTATGAGTCAAACAAGGTTTTGTAGAGACTGAAATTTTGATAGAAATTTTAGTATACCAATATTTAATGTACTTTAGGCTTGAATGGATACAGAACAAAAAGTTAGAGAAGCCTGATTTGATGTATCAGAGGGAGTGATCTGCAAGAATCCTGTAAGATCTGTGAAACCTGAATAAATTTATTATCTATTATGTAAGTGATCACAGGAGTCTGGTAAAGATAAATTGAATAACTAATGCTAGGACATAACTGGACAATTATTTTCCTAAACAAGAGGCAATACAATTGGTATGTATGTATTAGAATGCCCTAATTTTATGTCAGTGCTAAGCTCCAATATAATGAAGCAAAGTGTTTGAAGTAAACACAGTTCATGATCAAGTGACTTTAGGTTGAAATAAAAGAGGGGAATCCTGTACCTTTGAAACTGGTTGTTGAAATGCAAATTTGCATGGGTGATTGAAAAAAAATTAATGGAGATATCCTGACCCATAATGCTTGCACAGAAAAAATTATTAGTAGAATTTTAAAGGTAAGATTTTAAGGTTTTAAAGGCAAGATTTTACTTTTGTTAAAAAGCCTAGGTGTTCACAAAGCATTTCACAAACACAAAAGCAATCTCAGTGTTCAGCCAAGATAAAGGAAAATAATGGGATTTTAAAATTCAGTTGTTGTTAACAACGCTGTTATCATGTATGCTATATTGCTAAGATATGTTTCTGAGTAATTGATTTTCCTAACTATCTTCCCTCGCTCCTCTGATCTCCAAAGCTGACAGCTCCTAAATTCACTGAAGAGACCCACTGTAGCTGTGGCTGCTTCCAATTCTTACAATCGGAATCCTTCAAGACAGAAAGTGGAAACAGGATTGACTTCTCCCGACAAACGACTGCAGGGGAATTTGTGGCTTGAAGCTGAACCACAAAACAGAGTAAATAGATGTAGCCTACAGGAGCTAGGCTTCTCCATCATTTCCAAACTCTAGAAGAACTTATGCTAGCTAGTTAATATAATTTCTGTCCTTGAGAATATAACTTTCTTATTTACAATGAATCATAAAAAGAATGTATACTCTCACTGTAGAAGTCACAAAGCTCATTTTGATGAGACCTCAATGAAAAGAAGAACTAAAAATCACAGAACATAAGGTATCCCAAGAAACTGACACCAAGCTTGTATTAACTGGCATGGTATCTTTTTCCATATTTCTTTACATACCTATAAATAGATTCTTTGAAAATGGAACCCTTAGGACAGCCACTGAGTGAGTGCCAGTTGTGTGTGATGAAAACTGTCTCTTAATGCATAACATAAAGGAATGTTGTGCTAGGCAAAATAAACACAACTTTCTTTGAAGGCCAAGTAACAACTACAAACACTAGTAGAATGCTCAGAACTATTGAATTAATTAGATTAGAGGTTAGAAGAAGTTCTTCCCTTTGAGGATGGTGAGGCTGTGGAACAGTTTGCTCAGGGAAGCTGCGGATTCCCCATCCCTGCAAATGTTCAAGGCCAGGCTGGACAAGGGTTTGAGCAACTCGGTCTAGTGTCCCTGTCCATGACAGGGTGGTTGGAACTTGATGGTCTTTAAGATCCTTTCCAACCTAAACCATTCTCTGAATCTAAATTCAACTCCAAAAGGCTTTGTGAAAATGTAAATGGACATAGTATGCTGATATCTGGGCAGATTTTCATTGGTCTGATCATGAACACTGATACTTTGCAATTGCAATGCTGAATAAATAAACAAAAGAACCATGACACTGAGGCTATTAGCATGACTAGGACACTAACAGGTCATTGGAAGGTTCTTCCACTTATCCTGCCATGGCTTTTGTGTGCAGATTCTTCCTACAATAACCTTCTATGACAATTAACTGTGACATTAATTTATTAGTATGAATAATTTATCACACACTGAAGAAAAATTAATTAAAGCCCAAATATATTCTCTAAGTATGATACAAGCTAACATGCCTCAGTTGAACATGCACAAAGAACACTACAGGTCCTATTTTAAAATACAAAATACTAATATTCAGGAAATCAGTAAAGAAATGCAACCACTTTGCAGTTTTATGCAACCAAAACTCCCAGACTAAAAAAAAATAAAAATCAAACCATTTACATGTTCAAAGACTTGCTGGTCTATTGTCAAAGACTGGGATTAACTAATAAACATAATCTCTGGTAGTTATTTCTGTCAAACTGTCCTTCAGCTTTTTAGTAAGGGCAATAGATTCTGATCTATGGTGAAAAATTCTCCTATCACTCTTACTCTTCTAGTTTAGTTTAAAAAAATCTATTTGTGCTTTCTGCTCAGGCACATCACTTCTCACCCAGGCCTCTCCAGCTACCAAGACACTTAAAGTAAATCCTTCCTGGTAACTGGCTGTTCAATGTACAAAAACATTAAAAAAAAAAAAATCTGTATGACAAGCTTGTAAAATGAATTTCATTCATAAAAACACCACGCTTCTGGCTAGATGAATGGTTTGAAATCCCAGTGAGAGAAATAACCATTTTTAGTTTTAGGATGCCCTGGTGATACTTGCACTTAAAAAAAATCTAATAGATACACATGTTGAAATGTATTGAAATTTTAAAAGCTTGTGAACAAAATTAGCAATGTGCTGTGTCTGTCAATATGAACTATTAAAGTCCCCAGAGTGTAAGAGAGTGGGAGAGTTTAAAAATTAATTCAGATCGTGCACCTGTTCGCAGGAATTCGTCTGTTGAATTAGCACTGCATTTAATAGGTTTCTGTGATGCAACTAATGTCCTTTTGTCTAGGCTCCCTCAGTACAGTGTTAATTCTCACCCATCTGAAATTCACGAAATATTACAAATTCCAAACTGATAATTAAAGTCTATAAAAGTGGACCAGTCTGAATGAAATTGACTTTACCAATTAAAGTTCTTTTTTAACTTTTTAAATTTCTTTAACATATCATCAACAGCTCCTTTCAAGTTAAAGTCAAATGATTACATGATCTCAAAATTGTCTGTTAACAGATTGTATCTAAATAATGCTGAGGAAAAAAATTAACAAAAATGAATAGATAAAAAGGTATATTGCCCCCTGAAAAGAAATCACAATAGACCATTTGTTGTACAGGAGAAGCACGTGAAAATTACATTCTAAAAATTTCACCATTTTTAATGAATTTTCCTGCACATGCAGTTAGACCTATTGTTTCCAAACAACACAATGAGGTACAAGAAAAGACATCAGAAAGTGCTTCTTAATCAGCTTTCATACATCTATTCACAACCCTTCATTTGAGAACTACTGATTTTTAGTATTTACAGAGCATTCAATGTTGCAAATAGCTCTGTAAAAATTATAAACAGTGAGAAGAGTTCGACTGTGCTGCAGGAAGAGATGCTGTTCTGACTGAACCAAAAACTCCTCCTACTGCAGATTCCATAGCTCATAGAGTTCTTATTTAAACAGATCAGAAGCCTTTTGGATAATATTTATAAACAGAAAGAGAAAGATAATTTTTTTAATGCTGTTTTGTTTCCTTGGGTTTTTTTTAAACTATATCCTTCACTTTTATCTTCCAATAAATTGGGAACTGCAAAACATGCTTTAACCCTTTGTGGGGCTGGTAGGAAAGATCAGAAGTCTAGCATTCTATAAAAAGAAATTAAATTTTCCAAGTTTAGGTTAGTCCAAATCTAGATGCACTGTGATTCTGATTATCAGCCAGACCTTAATGTAAAACTTGGGAGCTCTAGAAAATCTGAAGCTGTAGTAATCAATAAGAGGAAAAAGAAATACAGACACTACACAAATTCTCTGATACTGACACCCAGCTTCACTCGCTAGATTATTTTGCTTGTGTTCTGGTTCCCATACTAGACAAAAATAATGACCCTGTTCTGGAGGATAATCAGGCTCACAAAGAATCTGCAAAATCTAAAATGCAAGAAATTATTATTATAATTAATATTTTAGTTTTTTAAGGACATAAAATTTAACTAATAGGTCATAAATCTTACTCTGGTAAAATCCTGAATTAATCAGTGTGGTTTTGAGTTGAGCCATCAAGAGGTTCCTGTAGCTGTGGTCTCTGGCACTTTAGCTCTGGCTTATCCCAATAACTTCACCAATGTAATTTCATGTAAGAATATATATTAATGATAGATGATAAATGAATCAAAATATACCACAATTACGAAAAATTTCCTTAAGGTTTTCTTAATCAGTTCAAAAACCTATAGGATCCATCATAGTGCTTCCTTACTGGATGAACCAAATTAAAATTGGAAGAAATTTTATGCATACAGGGATCAGTGTAACAGCTCTAAAACTCTTATAAATACTTGTGTACACCAAAAAAAGCACACAAAACATAGACATTTATTGTCTTGGCAGATGTGTGCCGTACTCATTGTTTTCGGCATGTACACCACCTGATGCATAGATCAGAGATCAAGAAGCTCTTCAACTATAGCAGAGAATTTAAAGTGAGAACAAAAAAATCCTTCTCATTGTCACAGAAAGTGACCATTAACTGATGATTCACATGCAACACATTAACCATGAAGGGATCTTCAATCACTGTCTTTTATAAACTAGTATTTTCATTTCCTTAGTTTAAACTATAGCACAAAATTATTTCAGAATTACTAAAGTTGCTTGTCTACAACACATAACATGTTATATCTTTGAAGAAACTCTATCACTGCATTAAACTGAGTAATGGCAAACTGATACAATCAACAGTTTTTCAAAAAGCATGAGATATATATGACGAAGCCCAAAATTATTATTTCAGGATATTGCTAATGATGTAATGTAATTAAAAATGTAATTAAAAATGTAAGGCTTATAAAAGTCACATAGTGCTTTATCTCTTTGATTTTTATTTTTTTTAAGATTGCTTAGATTCACTATATTTACAGCAGGGCCTTACAACAGCAAGCAGTATCTTCGGGTCCTTTTATCATATCAGCTAAACTTTGGGCCTTGGTTGACTTCTGCTAAAGTATCCTGACTTCTACAAATCCAAATCTTTTAATTTCTCCATCATTAAATTTAAGTGCCTTAGACTTCTAGTTTAAGTAATACAAATTTTTAAGAATACCAAAATTTTTTAATACTCTTCAGGATACTGATAAAATATTTTATACTTGTTCTTTAGCAAAGGTTAAACTTGGATTAGAATTTTAAAGGTCTATATTCAAACTGAGTTTAGACTTATTCGTGACAAAATGTAGTGATTTTCACCATTTAGTTAAAAAAATAAAAACATTCTAATGCTATATATTATGTTAATGAATAGGATTTGTGTCTCATATTTTTCCTTGAAAATTTTTACTTGAGAACACAAACATAACGGTTCTTGATGCAAGCACAGTTCCTGCCTAACTGCATTTTCTTCAAGTTGTTTACAGTGAGGAGCAAGGAAGATGAAGTGTTTCAATAGTCTCTTCAGCCTGATCTACTTGGCATGCACAAGGTGAAGCAAGCCATGTATCGCTTTGTGCTTCCAGATTCTTTAAAAAGACAGAAATTATCTGATTCTACTCATAATTGGAAACTGCCATGGTACCTCCTCTTTAAATATTAAAATACAGGAATTTAAAACTAAGACAGATATGACATATCTGATATTTGAAAGTAGCCAGGATAAATAGCCAAGATAAAGAATACCCAAGGCTACTGCCATTCTGCTGTGGTTCAACTTGGTTGACAAAATGATAAATAACTTCATTTTAAAATCTATTATTAAACTAATTATCAAACTACAATACAAAAAATGGGAGCTTAAAAAAAAAAAAAAGAAAAAAAGAAGAGATCTGACATCAGAGCAGAACAGGCAGGATTAGATCCTGCATGATTTCAAGTACAAATAGATCCCTCTGGGACTTTGGGGATTAATATTTTTTTCCTCCTCAGCAGCCGCTGTGAAGAATTAATGAGGGTACCTGCAACAATGCTTGCAAGCTGCTGGGTTCTGGTGATGGGGTATATGCTGCGTGCCTGGACGATGGCTGCAGCGATTTTCCTGGCATGCCTCTCCTCACCGTACGTTCTCAGGATGGACGCAATCGCCTGTTGATCTAAAGCGTTCACAACATCAGCAGCGGTAGGCATGTCAGGGTACCTACGCACGAGAAGAGCCAATTAGTTCACTGACGTCAGCTTTCATTGACAAGAGGTGAAGCTTCTTAGCGTTGAGACATAAAGTCAAACACACACACTGCATACAAGTGCCTTTGAGGTTTTCAGAGGGGAGATGGCAACGCTGTGAAAACAGCTTGCACCTTTTAAATCCTTTTTCTTGCTGGTCTAAATGGAGTTTGTTCCTTAACTTCAATTAGAACAGTTTTAACTTCCAAGTATTATCATAAACTATGCTTAATAGGGTGACAAGAATAAATATATTCCAGTATTGTGCTAGCATGGAAATTATGTGTGACCTTTCTATTTAGCCAGCTTTAGAATATAAACTTGACTCTTACAGGTTCATTTTAGCCACCTTTCATCATACGTTGTTTTCTAGCCAGAAGTGATTTCAAGGATCTTTTCTTTCACATCTCCTGCCATGAAAACAATTGCCAATGAAGATAACTAAACATTACTTCTAACTAAAAGGCATAAGAATTTATATATAAATACTCTCCTGAGATAATATAAATGACCTAGCCATATAAATTACCTATTACAATTTAAACAGTGTAAGCCTTCAATCTATATATGTATCTCTTACACTTCGCTACTGAAATAGTTCAAGGTATTTTATGAACATCATCTGTGGGTTTACTAATCAGAGTAAATATACAAACTACTTAATAAATTCTCTTCTAAATTCTCTTCTTCTCTTTCAGGCATTTTTTACTCCCCTGCAGTATCTTACAACAGATAACAAACTTAGAGGCAAGTAGTATCATAGCAACAACCATAGTGCAAGGAGTGTAAAGCTTTTGTTATGCCTCAGGTATCCTTTGTTCTTATGCTCCCATTCTGTGTTTGTTTTCTCATGATGCATCAGACATATTTAAGACTGGAGTTCAGATTCTTGAAATCTGAACACTGAATGCCAGGAGAATCACAGGAGCATTTTGCACAAAACCAGAAAAAGCAAGTATCATGAAACTTGCTGTGTTACGATTTAATATTAATATGGTAAGCTAATTCCTTAGAAATTGAGGCTTCCATTGGCTCTTGTGAGCAATGAAAGAACAAATGGCATTTCTTGAGACACCACGTTTATCAAAATACTGAGAAAAAATTGTCATTCTCTGTCATGTAATGTGTCATGCAATTACAGCCATACAAGACAGATTCTTCAGTTGCCCATGCAAAAAGCAAAATGCTGCAGAATTAAATCAGGTTGTCTGAAAACAAAAATGCTGCATAGGTGGAAATTATCATTCCACAACTGATTTTCATGCTCTTGAAAGTACTAAACACCAATCCAAATTTAAATACAGGTGATTTACTTAGTAACCATTAATTTGACAATTGAGTAAGCCTGATGTGCCTCCTACACAAAGAGAAAGGCAGCAAAGAAATTTTGCTAAGTAAAACAACAAATATATGGGCATAGAAGACAACATCATACTAGTATGTTAAAAGCAATGTAGCTATCTGATTTAACCTAGCAGATATAATGGATGGGATTTTACTTATTTATTTTTATTATGTTCCTTCTACAGAGAAGCAACTGGATCAGATGGTCATTGCACAAAAGAGGGACGCTGCTCCTTTCCTGAGGGAGCAATTGAATCTGCTCAAGTGAAGTTTCCACAAATAGCAAGTGTGGCAGAAAAGGAAAGGGATTGCAATAAGAAGTTGTGAGCCTTCAGATCAATTACATGTATGGAAAGTGTGGAAATAACAGGCCTCTGAAAGAGAGATGTTCGTGTGACTGTATACCATACATTCCAAAAATGTTACCATTTAAAGGTACAGTAAATAAAATATTACTGGTTTAATTACTCATGGAACCTTCCTCTTATTTCAAAGAAGACAAAGACAATAACCAAGGCTGAGCACTGAGAGAGAAAAAAGCCTTTCAACAAAAGGAAAGACAGGACACTCATGTAAAATTAGATGTGTTTTGATGACAAGAATTCTTCATTTTAAGAGGAAAAGAAATGCACAGGTGTTGCATAACAGACAGTTTTTGACATTCAAGAATAAATACTCTATTATAATGTACCTGCCACTATCCATCCTCATGTCCAAAGGTCCATCCTTCTGCAGGGAAAAACCTCTTTCAGGTGTATCAAATTGCACAGAAGAACAGCCAGCATCCAGGAGAACGCCATCCAGAGTCCCTGGCTCAACTCCAGACGAGATTAACAAAGCCTCTGACTGGCTAAACTGTCCTAGAAGAGGTTGAATCTGTTTCCTGTAAGAATGTAACAAATAAATAGCCTCAAGTTTCATTGTAACAACGCCATCTTTCTCCCTTGAATGGCAGGAATTAGATACAAGCACTCAACTTGTCTCAGAAGCAACAGGGCTATTCCCAAAGTAATAGTTTATGTATTTTCACATGCGAACATTGAAAACTGGTCCAAACCATTCCTCAGTGGCTACTTCAGCTTTAACTCTTTACTCCTTTCCTGCTTGATCTTAAAGAAAATGAAAACTGACTAATTTTTTTTTTTTTTTTTTCCAGTATGCCAGAACTCAAGAGTACACCTTCAGCAGGAATGTCCTGACTACTGAGATACCTGCCCTGCTTAGCAAGGCCAAGGTGTAGAAAAGAAAGAATAGATCCTGGACCTAGAGAAGTAGACAAAATGGATCAAGAGTCCACAACCTTGTAGTTAATATTTACCCACCAGGAAAAGAATTCCAAGTTCCTGCCATGGGACCAAACATATTTTTATTGGCATTTGTCATTTTAAAAATAACTGGGAGAATAAGGTGCACTGAATCATAAGCACGTAAAACACTTAATGTATTTTGGATTTAGGCACCTGATCACTGGAGAGAATAGTTTAACAGGGATGTTTGTGCTTACTGTTCTTCCTTAACTTTAAAGTGGTTTTTATTATTATTCCCATACTGACAAGGAAAAGAGGACACAACGACAAGGGAGAAGATAACACATCTTCTCTACAGGTTCCAGTGTCCAACCACACAGAGCTCAACCTGATGGAGCTCAAGAAGTGTTTGGACAATGCTCTGTGGCACAGGACGGAATTCTTGGAGTGTCCTGCCAGGAGTTGCACTCAGGGATCCTGTTGGGTTTGTTCCAACTCAGGCTACCCTCTGATTCTATGACCTCTGAAGTTTCCAATGCTTTCTTGGGTATCTAATCCTAAAGTTCTGGGTTGTGCCTATATATAAGGTGACTTACATAATTTGTTTTATCTCAAAATCTCAATGAATTTCACAGACTTAAAAAGATTAATCAACATATTCCTACATTTTTAAGCAGTACCTGCAAAACAGGTACTGCAAAAATATTTCTGCCCACACCAAGAAGACACTGCCTCCACTGTGGAAAGAAAATGCTCCATTACAAGGAAGACGCTTATGAATCCAACCACATGGAAGAACATTCAGCTACACAACGCTCTCCTCATTAGAGCAGAATAAATCCACCTACTAAATACAGCACAAAACCTGAGAAACAGTGTGAATGAACAATTTCCAAGAGGGATATCATGATCGCACACATGATTTTGAATTGATTTCTGTCCAGCCCATAACTCAACACAACTATTCAGTATAATAAGAACTGACAGTTCCTAAAAAGGACAATTATTGACCTAAGAGACTTAAACTAATTTAAGCTATATAGTTATATAGTTTTGAGATTGTATTTCCTCCTCAATATAATGAGAGGAATTTTCTTGAAAATATGTATCACTTTTTCCAACTGGGCAGTGTTTCTACCTTCATGACTCATACAAATGAATGAACTTTAAAATTCCATATGTGGGAGAGAAAAATAAATGAGACTTGGATAAAACTATAAATTGTTATTGTCCAGTTTCCCAGTAGACAGTATCGGTGCCTCTGAAGTAGTGCTCTACCAACTAATCTGCAAAATTACTCTGAACAGTATTTATTTATTTATTACTAGAAATTTTCTTACATTTCTTTGTGACAGCTTTTGATTTGTGATCTGCCGAACTTTTGCGATTAGAAAAGGTTAATTAAAAAAATAAATAAATTTTAAGTAAGTAGAAATTTACTCTTTGGTAGGGAGATGCTTCAGCTGGAAAACATTCTGGAGTTTGCAAATTTAAAAAAAAAATAAACTTATTAGGTTGACATTTGATGGCAGTCTTTAAGCTGTGTGAAATTATAGCTTCTGTATATAACGTATTTGTTATGCACTGCCTCGTGTGTACCAATGGTGGATATAGGCATATTGCTGAATATAGATCCTCACCAAAACCCGATGCCTTTTATGTGGTTATAATGACTATATTACAATGTTCAGGCCAGTTCTCTGAATTCCTGTTTCTCCGTGGAACAGAAGACACAATTTTAAGCATCTTGGCTATCTCATACACTTTAATTAATCAAAGCAAGTGCACAGCGATAAAAGATTTATTACCTTATGAAAGGAAATACAAGTATCAACCCTTTTTTTGATAGGATAGTAACGATGATGATAGTGATGACAAGGACTAATTTATTAGATTATAAGCATGACACTTTATTTATTTAAAATAAAATGTTTTACCAAGAATTCAGAACATTTATTAGAAGACAAAGAAACTCTTCCCTAGTCTACCATTCTTTGTGCCTATATTCAAATAAAAACTGTCTGTTACACATGATTTCTCAAAATATTCTTCATTTACCCTCAAATTCCTTTTGACTTCAGTTTTTTACTTACATGATCTGTAAATCCACTTTCCAGAAAAATCTCAAATAAATAATAAATAATGAATTGTTAAATAATAAACTATGTTGAAAATTTTTATTTCCTACAGTCACATGCCTTCTGCTCTTCCCAGGTATGCAGAATTTTTTCCACTTTCTTTTTCAGTCTTCCAATATTTTCTTTGGTCAATAGAGGATTTTATGTTCTACGACCACACTTACCTAGTGTGAAAATCTATTACCCTTTCTGTTTCAATAGATTGCAAAAACAGTGTTTAGTGGAAAAAGCGGGAAAGGCAAACCAGGGAACATCTGTAAATACTAAGAAAAACAGCCAAGGTTATAGTTCTAAGAAGCCTGAGATGAGAAAGCATATCATAGTATTACATAGCAAAACTGAATGGGGATTTTCATCAGGTCTTGGTGATACCTTTGAAAGCTGCTTAGACTACTAGGGGTCACAAAAGAGAAGATTGTAATCATTTTAGGCAATCTTAGAAGGTTAAAATCTGACTAAGCCATGCCTTGCTTAAGAGAAAATATTTGAACTTAGTACTTGAACAGCATTTTATATATTCAGACTATTTTGGAAACACAAAAAAACTACAAAGAGCTTTTAGCTCCTCTGCTATAAATGGAGAAACGAGACTTGTAGGGCTTAATATTAATGACTTGAAGATACCACGTAGCAAGCTAAGACAATTTCATAGACCATGGTCTGAGGATGTGAAAAAGCAGAAAATATTAGCTCTCATTTGGAGATGGGGGTGTATGGGGTAACAGTATGGTAATTTTTTAATAAATTCCCAACTGCTACAGACAAGCAATCTTTAACATCTCAAAATATTCAACATGTTCACTCCCTCTTTAGTAATCCTGAAATGTATAGAAGATTTTAAAAGACCACTGGGAATATGGACAATCTAGCCTATTTTAAAAATAAAAAAAAAGTTATTTACAACAACTATGGTTATGAGGCCTTAAGAGATTTTCTTGTACAACAACTTCAAAAGCTTGCAGAATTCTTGGGAAATAACACAGTTGGAAAATAATACAGAACCTTGGGTTCAGGTCCTTTGTTCAGGTCATAACACAGTATTTTATTACATTATGACACATAGCATAGTAATTCTGCTAGCCAGGACTTGATCCGCACTTCTCAGCTACATGAAAGAGCAGAATGAGAAAGAGTTCAATGTCTCCTAAAGTATTTCAGGCTCTGCAGGTTTCAGTTAATCTCTGGTATTCTGCAATGCTTTATAAATTTTATTATTATTATTATTTTACTCAGTTGAGAGGGATCTGTGCAGGAAAAAATGTAAAGAATTAACACAGCTTCAACAAAATAAACAGAATCTTTTCTCTCATCTAGTTTCTCTTGACTGTCACAGGCATTGACATGACATCAATCATTCAAGTAATTTCACAGAGATGTACAATGATGCCTTAGTGGTGCTTCAGCATTTTTTTATGTATACATAATAATACTTGCTCTTGATGTTTCACTATTGCTCCACTTGAAAATTCTGTGTATAAATACACAACGATCCCTCGTCAGTTGTGAAAACTACATTTTACTCAACCAGAATAAATGGTTTCTTCGGGAGAACAGAAAACAAAGTTTTTCAGCTAACTCTTGGCACTGCACATCAAACGAGGAGACCAACCTGGTGCTTTGATTCAGTAATTCCACTGGGACTGCCATCAGGGGTGCCAACTAGCACCAGCTATAATGAGGATACTGCTAGAGACCTGGTTCGACACTGACTCACCCCCACTGAGGTCACTCACAGCTGTCAGATACCTACAATTTTCACTCATGGCTGCACTGCTTCAGGCATACCTAGAAGCAAACTATGAAGTATTCTAGCCATAAATCCTTGGAACTTTTAGTATCCTACCAGCAAATTGTTGTGCGTTACTACACCTCAGTGTAACATCCCTCTCAAGAAATGTACATGAATATTCTGTAAAAATTTTTACATTACCTTTGTCAAATGGAAATTTGGCATGGTTTTCATGCTAGCAAAGTGTGTTGGTTTTGCAGGGCCTGGTTTTTGGCAGCAGAAGGGGCCACAGATGTGGCTTCTGTGAGAAGCTGCTGGAAGCTTCCACCATGTCCAGCAGAGCAATCCCTGATGGCTCAGAAGATGGACAGGCTGCTGGACAAGGCTGGGCCAAGTAGGGATGATGGTAACACTTCTGTGATAACATATTTAGGAAGAAACAAAACAATGTTGTAGTGAGGCACTGTTAATTCCAGCTAGAGAAGAGGAGGAGGTGAGAACGTGTGAGGGAAACAACATGGGGACCCCAGGGTCAGTGGAGAAGGAAGGGGAGGAGTGCTCCAGGTACCGGAGCTGAGAATTCTCTTCAGGCCATGGTGAGACCATGGTGAAAGCACAATGTCCCCATTGCAGCCCGTAGGAATCCACAGGGGATGCAGAGATCCACCTGCAGCCTGTGGGGATCCACAGGGAATGCAGAGATCCACCTGCAGCCTGTGGGGAAAGTGCCCATGCCAGAGCAGGTGCAGACCTAGAGGAGCCTGTGATCCGGTGGGAGACCGGGTGGAGAGAGGGCCCTGCTTCCAGGCTGGAGCAACCTGTCCTTGGAGGTCTGCACCCCATGGAAGAGTGACCCACATTGCAGCAGTTTTGGGAGGACTGTGTGCCTGTGGGAGGGACTCATGTTGCAACAGTTTGCAGAGAGCTTTTATTTGTCAGATGGACTCACAATGGAGAAGATCATGGAGAACTGCCTCCCATGTGAGGGACTCCTCAATGCAGCATGGGAACAACACCTCTCCTTGAAAAGAGGGAGAATCCACAGGTGATGAACTGACCATAACCCTCATTCCTTGTCTCCCTACACTGCTAGGGTAGGAAGTTGAGCTGGGAAGGAGAGAGGGGTAGAGGGAAGGTACTTTTACAGGCTTATTTATTTCTCATTATCCTGTCCTTATTTTGTTAGTAATAAATTTACTTTTTATCTTTAAATTGAGCCTGTTTTGCCCTTCATGGTGTTTGATGAGTGATTTCTCCTGGTTCTTTTCTCAATCCATGAACCCTTCATTCAATTTTCTCTCCTCTATCCAGCTGCAGAGGGGAGTGAATGGCTTTTCTGGGTGCCTGGCATCTGCCCAGGGTCAACCCACAACATCAAATAAGAAAATAAAACCAAAAGTTGTGACATATATCCCCTTATAAACAAACTGTCATTACATTTCTAGTTTTATAAAAAAAAAAAATTACAGATCTATGAAAAGCCCAGTATCTACTCGAGAAATAACAACTCAATCTATGCTGGGTTCCATACAACAAAATTGCAAACTCAGATCTCAGCCACTGACTATCAAAGACCTGAAAACTGGAAGAAGCATATGTAAAATGCAATTTCTATAAAACCAAGTTAAGATTTTCAAATTTGAGGGCTACAATAATACCTGTACTCCATGTGAGGATCACTGCAATGTCATTCTAAGTATTTTTAAATTGGAAAACTTTTACTTACCATGTATTCCCACTTAAGAGCAGAGAACATTTAAAAGGTAGGCATACTGTTGAAAAGTCAACTACTATTCTCTGTATAACCTGAAGACATCACACCAGAAAAACCACAACATACCCCCTTTCCATATTGACTTGTAGAACACTGAGCATCTTACGCTGTCAGAAATGCTATCCCAAGAGTGCCTTTCTCTGTCTCTTCTTGTCAATTGCATATGTCTCTTATACAAAACCTCATGAAACTAGTTATTTCATGCTTCAGTTGTTCTCCTATAGCTTCCAGAAAAACTTCCTCTTCTCCTTACTCTGCCACAATTTGTAAAATTATGCAATCCTTTACTCCTCCTCTGTCATTGACACCACACACCCAAAACTGTTTCTAACAAACTTTCAAGCATACCTGCTCAAAACAGATTGCTCACTATTTAAATGTTAACTTTTATTTCTATATGAAGTATGCACGTCACTATTCTGTCCACTAACACAATTTCAGCAAAACCACTAGAGAAGACACCGTTTCAACTAAAGGAGAAAACACAATTTTCAAACCAAAAGCACAAATATCAAAGATGGTTTCCATTGAGTACATCCAAAATCTTGCCATATTAGACATCTTGCTTAACAGGTATACTCATTAAAACAAATACGAAAATTTAAGTTACTAATGAATAATGTTTCCTGCTAAATTACAGATAAGGAGGCAATTTTTATTCTTCTGGAAAAACAAAAGACTAACAGAGTAAGACTAGTGATGGAGGCAAATTTCAAAATCACATGTTTCACTAAAATTTGGAAATATGTATGTTTTAGTTGCCTAAAGTAGCACAAAGTTCTGCTGCATAATTGTTACCCCTGCCCTTAGAGGGGCAACATGTTGCGACATGGTGTGGACCCTTACAGAGGACAGTGTGCAGCAGCAGGATCAAACATGGAAGGCTCTTTATTATCTGACTCCAATAGCTTATATATATTCTGTATAGAGGGCCAAGATTGGCCCAAGGAGGTTACAACCTCCTGACTCCATTGGTCAATATGACCATCAGTCAAGTTCTCTCTCAGAAAACAAGAATGCAAAACATACAGGTAAATTCTAAGAATACAATATTGTTTACATGAAGCAGCGTGAGAAGCTGCTGCAAAAACTCAAACACTTGAAAGCAAGAAATGCAGGGGTGACATCTCACCCTTTTACCTTTAAAACAAGAAAAAAGGAAAAAAGAAAATGAACTACAGTTCAATTTCTGTTCCCATGGGAGGACCATCGGTTCCTCCACTGTTGACCTTCATTCGGTCACAGATTCTTGCTTTTCACATTGCAGGGTTAGTGAAATTCTGTGGCACCTGTAAGGTGCTCCATGGCCTGCAAAGCCTTTGCCAATTAAATTTGCAGGGTTTCACCCTGAGTTCCCCATTTTTGTTTTGAAGAACCAGGCCTCTGTGGCACAACACAGGTTTTTCAGACAATTGAACAAACAACATTGCTGACTCCCTTTAAATTGAACAACTCATCTGTGTGCCATGTCGACCACAGAAATTAAATCCGTGACTAAATGAAAAGGTTTCTGGGAAAACTGTGGAAATGCCATGACAGCAGTCCCAATACAACCAAATGCACTGCCCATCCTCAGAGGCTTCCAAACTTGCTCTCAAAACCATCCTTCCAAGCAACACTGGCCTACCTCGTCCTCCCAAATCGTCTGTAAAGACAGTGGGTCCTTGCACTAAATTTGGACTATTTTTGGGCCGCAAAAAAAATATATCCAAAGGATTCTTGCCACTCACAACAGCTCATGGATCCAGAGCATTTGGCAGAAAAAACACTGCTTGCCTTGCTCCAAACAAATTTCTCCCATAATACCGAGAGTATGAATTTTACAAAAATCTGCACCCATCAAATTCGCAAGCATTGTTGCCTGCATTTATCAATCAAGCAATGAGCTCATACAAAATGATTGATTGCCATTTTTGTGGCTGAAATCGAGCAATAATTAGCTCAAACAAAAGAATTTTTTTTGATTGTTTTGTTTGTTTTTTCAAACAATATTTTGCCGCTTTGTGGCAGATGGGGCAAAAATGACCCATTCCAGAACATGCAAGGAATTGGACATTCATCAGCCAGTGATACCTGCAGGATACAAATGAATCACAATAATTCAGATTCACAATTGAGGATTGGCTTTTTGGAGGACTTATAAAAACCTCCATTCCCCAGAGTTCTGTTTTGATGCAGAACACAGGAACTTCCCAGGACTGGTTGAAGATTCCCAGATGATCCTGGTCCAACAGCTCCCAAACCAATTCACAAAGGGCGACGAATGGATCTTGAAAAACAGTCAATTCCAGCTGCTTAAACAGCAAAGGAGAAAATCGCCATGTCCATTCCAAATTGTTCCAGGACAGTCTCTGATCAGAACAACAGTCCTCAGGGGCTTGAGGCAGCTCAGTAACTTCAGAGCAACTGCCTTCTCACCACCAAATCTTTGTCCTGTGAACAGAAACTCAAACACAAATTAACACAATTCTGGTCCCTTCAGGGACTCTGACAGGGAGAGGTGGGTGTGGGACTAAACTTTCCCATCAGACCTCCATCGGCTGTGGGGATTGGGAAGACTCTTCTGTCCGAGCACACTTCCTCTTTGCACCTCACTGCCCGTTTGACAGAGGTTGGCCTTTCACATGGATTGCCTTGCAAACATCTGTCATGTGATTCGGCCGTCCACACCTTCCACAAAGAAACAAGAGAGTGATTCCTCTTTTTTGCACTCTCTTTCTTTGTTTCTTGCTGGCCTGAGCATTAGTCTTGCTGGCCTGAGTGTTAGATGAGGCATCAACGACCTCTGAATCCTGTCCTGTGTGCTTCACAGAGACAGGGGTGAGAGCTTTTCCCACCGCACCTGCAGAGCTGGGGAATCCATCCCTGCCCTGCAGGGGGCGCCATGCTGACCCACGGCCGCCCACAGCATCAGCCTCAGTTGGGACATCATCCGAGACTGAGGGGAACCCGGGACCCCAGGATCCTCTGCAGCGGGGAAACACCCACTTGTGGCTGCGCTGTCCCTTTAAAACGAACAGCGCAGAGCCCGCAGCCGCCTCCGCCGCGCTGCTCCTGCTCGGCGCGGGGGAGGCTTGCAGCGCGGGGAGGGGCGTGTCCCTCAATGCCGCTTTTGGACCGGCGGCCGCTGCCCATGTGCGCCGCCCTGACCCCGCACGGGGGGAGATCGCAGCGCTGCAGGAGGCATGTCCTGCTTGCCAAGCACTGCCCCCACAGGCGCGGGCGATTCAGGGGGAGTGCCACAATTGGCACAGGGTGGAAGGGGGCTGGGAGGCTGTCCTGGCCCTGCATTCCCAAGCAGAGCCGCAGCTGTGGCTCCTGCACTGCCCAGCCGCGCCACCCGGCGTGGGGCCGCCCTGTCCCTTGTCACGGACGGGATTGGCCACTGTGGGGCCACGGCCCCACCGCGGGGTCTGGGCGGGCACCTTTGCCCACTCCAGGCCGGCCCCACCGCTTCTCTGGGGCCACCCCGCACCCCGTGGGCTCGGCAGGCTCCCCCCCCATTTCAGCGGGGCACTTGGCTTGTCGCCAAACTGCACGGAACATTTTATGGAAATTCCACAATGCAGAAAACCCGCAAAAAACACCTCGCCCCCCCCAATCCAAGAGTGCTCTTGGCGCTTCCAAGGCCAGGAAAGCACGGGGGGGAGGGAAGTGGGGGAGGCGATCTTTCACCTCCGCCGCCGCTTTTTCGGCAGGGACTCAGGAGCGCTGACCTCTCCAGTCCCGCGGGGCTTTCAGAAGCCCCGCACTCTCCCAAGCTGCTGCATTTCCAAGGAAGGGGGGGTCAGCTGTCCTGCCCACCTCCGCGGAGCAGGGACAGGAGGAATGACTCCACCGTCTTCCCTGACACTCAGCCTGATGAGGCTGGAGCCGTCCTCAGAGCTGGAAGGCTGCAATTTAGGCAAAACCTTCTCCAGCCTGTTCCAGGTTGTTATGAGTTCCAATAACTTCACACTGCGATCTGCAAAGAAAACCTAGAGCAGATATTCGCCCAAAGACTTCCACTCTGCTGTAGAAAAAACTTTTTGAAAGCCGCAAAAAAAGCCATGAGTTCTAGAATAATAGAACAATTTCTGGAGAGCATCTCCAGGAAAGGAGACTCCTTCTCTCCAGAGGACTTCAAGGCAAAAATCCAACATGAGGGTTTTCTCATCTGAGGAGGGTTTAGAGACCATTATCTCTTACCACGATTCCTCAGGCAGAGCAGCTGCAGTCTCACTGAGCAGAGAGGTCCACCCGACGCGCAGTCTCTCTTGCAATCAGAGGTCACCAGATGTGACCTGTTCTCCCACGTGAGGAATCCGTTCAGACACGGACAGTGTCCAGATGTGCCGTTCAGACATGGAGGGTCACCAGATGTGACCCAGCTGCAGTCCAGACACGGAGGGGGTCACCAAATGTGATGGGAGGCCCCGTTCTCACATGTCTGGGGTCACCACTTGTTACCCCTGCCCTTAGGGGGCAACATGTTGCGACGTGGTGTGGACCCTTACAGAGGACAGTGTGCAGCAGCAGGATCAAACATGGAAGGCTCTTTATTATCTGACTCCAATAGCTTATATACATTCTGTACAGAGGGCCAAGATTGGCCCAAGGAGGTTACAACCTCCTGACTCCATTGGTCAATATGACCATCAGTCAAGTTCTCTCTCAGAGAACAAGAATGCAAAACATACAGATAAATTCTAAGAATACAATATTGTTTACATGAAGCAGCGTGAGAAGCTGCTGCAAAAACTCAAACACTCGAAAGCAAGAAATGCAGGGGTGACACATAATAACAGCAAATTTTATGCAACTGCATCTAGCTATTAAAGACTTTGCTATAAAATATGTAACATCGTTATGTGTGACACCTTTATTACATAATACATGTAGAATACATAATATGCTGTCATCATTCAGATGTGCAAAGAAAACCAAGCTGTCAAGAATGACTTCCTTGTCACTCATAAGACTTAACAGTTCAGATGGTAAGACACCACCGTCAGAAAAGTCATAGTTTCTCTGCCTTTACATTGCACCATCTGGGGTTTCATTTGAAGGTATATCTTCGTTTAGCCTTCACAGCACTAGATAGAACAGCCTAGTCTTACGAGGATCAGTAGACATAAGCAAGAACAGCTGAGTACGTTACCTCAGGACTACCAAACACTCATGGTGACCCACAGCTTTATTACCAATTTTAAGTGTCCTAGCACAGCCAACATGTATGTATGTATAAATAACATACCAGATGAATCTGTCTGTTATTTCACCTCTCCTTATAAACACTACAATCACTTTAACAGTTACTGCAAGAAGTTTTCTTGGACTTTTGCTGGACATTTCTGCTGACAATTTGCACAACCACTTTTTATGGGTGAACGTCCAATGTCGCTATTGTACACCATAATGACACAAAGACTCCAACTTCAGAAGGCTGAGAAAATGACTCCTTTATCCTCTCAGGAAGCATTTCCTCTTTTATACTCTTTTACACAGACCAATTTGATTGGTGACAAAAGACAAACCTGTTCAATCACATTGGTCAAACCTGAGGGACATCAAGAAGAAGTCCCTCCTAGGGAAAGAATGTAAACATTCTTGCCGTTACCAAGACATGTCTCTTGTTTACAGAAAATTCCCTGGGAAAGGAATTTCAGAAACCAAACCATGTCAGGCACAAACCAAGGCTGACAGTCCAACTCATCATTCAAGTTCTAAGATCATTTTTTCACTGTAAGAAAACACAGCGAAGCGAGTTTTCTTAGAGTTGATACATCTTAATATTTATATCCCTATTATTTTTCTACTAACATCTTAAAAGATAGCTTGATAAAAACTGCATCTCCAGTCCACAACAACTCACATATAAATTCACACTTTCATTAAAGACACAATGGGACTTTATTGAACTTAAAAAAAAATATTGCTACTGGCTATAGAAGGAAGAAAATTTTGTTTAAATCAGTTGCCAAATGCCAGTAGAATGCAAAAAGAAATTCTGGAAACACACCAGCAAGTTGGAAAGTATGAATTAACATCAGTAACATAAAAGCTGTATATGAACATGTTTCAGTCCATGAACATAAGAATACTAAAATATGTAGCAACAATCATTGCAGACAGATATTTTTTCAACATGCAGGAAAGGAGCAGATCACTTTTTTTCCAGTGTAAACACTCAGTCTCAGAGCAACCTGAAACTGCACTGAGTGTTGCATACTGGAGATAAGGCACAAAACCAGATTTATTATTCAATCAGCTTTACTGATCAATTACTGATTAATCGTGATCAGGTATGTACAATGACCAAAATACCATACAGTTTAAAAAGACAAGAACTTCCCTCTCCTTCATCTCATTTGTTAAATGAACAAAAATAAAAAAGTGTACTTCTCTAGTACCTGCTTCCCCTACTGCAATATTTCAGTTTCTGAATATGTTTCTGTTTTACTTAAATCAGTAATTAACTATTCTTTCTTTGACAAACCATTTTCTTCTTTGAAACATTAGTTAACCTTAGAACACTGAGGATAAATACATCTAGCATCAAGAATTTATTACAAACAAAACAAGGAACCTTTTCTTCCTTCCTGTCATTCTTTTCTAAGCTACGTCATAGAAGTACACGTCTACAATTTTAATTGACTCTCACCTCAAGCATTAAACTCTCTGTCTATCACTTGGACAGCATCACAACTCCCAGCTATATCCTAATTGTGGGAAGGAGAAATAAGAGAAGCAGAACACAAGAGGAATGCAAATAAGGACATAAGTGAAATAGGGGCATCACTCAGCTACAAGTTGCAGTTCGCTCTTCTGTTCTTTTTCTCACACCAGGTCTTACCCTTTTCGGGACAAGGGAACATGAACTCTACATAAAATTAAAAATTAAATCAGATAATGGGTTTAAAAGACAGGCTAATACTCATTATTTTGTTCTCTATTTCTTTCCCGGTAGTTTTCAGCATGCTCCTCTAACCATCAATGAACACCATGCATTATGTTTTCAAGAACAAGCCCAGTATTTGACTAGTCAGCTACAGAAGTAAACCAAATGTTTATTAACTTTAATTGCCACACCACATAACTACATGTCTTTTCACCTGCTGCCTTGTAAGGTTCTGCAGTTCTGCAGAATAAGCTTCATTTTTGCTCTATTAGGTAACATAGCCTAACTAAAAATCAACAGCAATCATGCCACCAATTCACTGGGTTATTTTGATAATTTATGAATAACTTAGTTGCATGCTCTACCCACATATCCTTGTGGTACTGCACTGGTGAGCTCATAGCTTTGAAATGAGATCAGAGTGACTCCTATAGGCAGGCAGAAAATCCACAACAGAAGATTGCTTCGCTTCTACTACTCACTCTCTACACAATTTTACCTTATTAAATTGTACTTGTTACTTCTATATTTAGAAAATCTGAAAATTTGTTACAAATTATGAAACACTTAAAATCAAAATTAAATCTATATTTGTTTCTCAGGACATTACAATCGTGTGAAGAAAGTTATGTGCTTAACCCTACTAAAGATTATAACAGGTATGTGCATACTTAAAAGGAAGTATTTTGCTAGTTCATCAAATCAAAACTTCAAGAAAGCAATGATTTCCAAATACTGCTTATGCAAATTTAGGTATATCCCTTAAGATAACCTTAGTTACAATAGCAAGCATTAAATTTTGGAAAAACTACTGAGGTTACACAAAAGAATAAAATATTACCAACTCTAAGAATGCTTTTGATTTAAAATGCTGTCTTAAAACACAAGTTGGTAGCAATTAATTTTTCTAGTGACCATGACCTGTTTTCTAGTTTAAAAATTTCAATTTCAGAAAGCAATCATAAAAATAAAACTAGTTTGTTCAGGAACCATGAGCATCTTGCTCCTCTTTAGACACCACCAGTTAGCATCCATGTAGAATTATACAGACAATTCTATAACAAGTTATAATTCTGTTACTTCATTTATTAAGTACCTTGCAATAAGAGCTAAGAAATTCAAATTAATTTCTCCAGTGATGATCTATTCTCACATTCAGCATTTTCCTGTTCTGAGATTTTTACTTCATACAAGTCATGAAATGCTGCACTCAAATAAACCTTCCTCCTATAAAATGAACATCCAGCAACTGTGAAAATTACCTTATTGTTTTTACTGAAATACCCTAGTCTCAACAACATTATTTTTATGCACAGAGACTACATGCAGTCTAATTACTTGCCACTGCAGATTACAACATCAAGTATGAAGTTGTAAGTATTTGGAGAAGTAAGAGAACTTTCAATTGAATAATGTTTGCTCCTGAAAATACACATACAATTTTAAATAACTGCTCTGTTTCTCTCTACTGGGAAAATATATTAAATTGGGAAACACTAGAAAAAATAATAATAAAAAAAACATCTGATTTGTGAAACATGACAATATCCTGAGGTAAATAAAAAAGCTGTGAGTCAGCTCTACCAAATATGAAAGTTAATGAAACAGGTACATAATTAACAGTTAAAAAGATACCATACAGAAGAAGTAATATGGAAGTATAAAAATGTGGCAAATTATGAGAACAGAAGCTGCTGCATAACTCCATCTAAACTATCATGAGACATGATCCTTACAAATCCATAAAAAAAAAAAAATTGTAGCAACTTTCTAAGCTAGAAGGGGCAATATCAGTCTAGCTAAACTTGTTGCATGTACCCAAGTAAAGGATGGCAAAGTTCCTAAAATATTACCAAAGAGAAATGTGATGAGTTCAAAACATCATGTGTGAAAATATCTTCCAAAGGGCCTGAAAAAATCCTTGCATGAGCTGGAAGCTCATCATCTGGGCAGAACCATTAAGAAAAGGACCAAGAAGCTTTATATGACCATATGATCATTTGAACAGTAAACAGTAGCAGATTTGTTTCCCTTCTCACACATCTGTGAAAATGGAAACAAAACCCTACAATACACAAGTCAGAAGTCTTAATTGGAATAGAAAAATATTAATGGTAAGACTTCATCCAGAGTGTGGTATGCCATGTGGGAGCCTTGTCTAAAAGAGAACAACTCAAAGTGGAACTGGTACAGAGGAGCTAGAACAGGATGAGAAGTGAGAGATTATGAGATGAGAAGATAAAAAAAATCACAGGCTTGTTTTGCATACAAAAAAGAAGGGCAATAATAGATGTCAATATTCTACAGTGAGTATTTTAAATGCCAAGGAGAGAAAAGAGCTAAGAGATATTAATAAACTATTACTTAATTCTCTTCAATGAAATTTAAATTAGATAACTGCTTTAACTGGAAATTTTTTAGAAGTTTCATATAATGAAAAATTGGGCTCTGGAATAGCTGGAGAACTGTATATAGAACTTCTAATTACTTTTAAGATAGAGCACAGTGAAGGAGATTAAATTATGCAGTGGCTTATAATACTGTGCAAAGGGATTGAGTGATGTAGAAGTCTCTTACAGCATGTTTATATTTGAACAGCTTTTGTAATTATCCATTGAAAAGTTCACCCTGAAAATGCTTATGTAAACTTATCAAGACATATACACATTACACATTTCACATGTGTATAAACATACTCCAACCTAAGAATAACTCACCCCTTAGGTATAAACGATTCCTTTTATTTTTAGAAACTCCTAAATTGAATGCATAAATACAACATTGGCATTGAAAAGGCTTCTCTCTCTTAATTTTTGCCAAAGCAGTTACTGGGGAACTTTTAACCAAACATAACATTAAAATTGACTGGTAACTGCTATTTTCTGATAGAAAACTCAAAAAATACACTGCTCTCAGACAAAATTGTTTTTAGCTTTTTTTAAAATTTATTTCTTAATTCTGAAGATGAGAAAGGAACTTCCAAGTCCATTTGCTGCCACAAAAGTATAATTAGGTTCCCAAGATCAACGACTTTTAACCATTATTGAAGGAAAAGTTCAATAGTTTAAAGGTTCAGGTGTCTGCTTTTCCATAGGGTGCAATAAAATAGTCTAAAGGCACTAACTTAATGTGATATAAAAAGAGATAAAAAAGAAACCTCCAAACAAATCCCAACTTACTTTAGTGCTATTTTTAAGTATAATTCTATCCAACTAGACTAAAGAAGAACAGGCACACTCTAAGAACATTTTAACCTTCTGCTCCATGGCTTGGGACTTTGTAGACTATATTTCTCTATGTTTATGAGTAGTTTTCCATCTGTTTTGTATAGTAGCTAATTCCTCAATTAGACAAGTACTTTCTATTATGCTACTAGCTTTATTAAAGGGTAAGATCTTATAAGTAAAATAATTACAGGTAATTTTCACATTAAGATGGATGCCCTTCCAGGTGCTAGAAAATACACAACAGGATCTTGACAGCCTTAAGAAAACAACTACAGTCTACTTCAGCAGTTAGTTACACTGAAATTTTCCAAAACTGGAATTAAATAAGAATCAATTTGATCCACAAATGTTATAGGGATTTTTTACTTTTTTAAGCGCCATCTTTTTACTTAAGAATTACGGAACTAGATAATTTGCAAAAGAGACCTCCAGAGGTCTTCTAGTCCAAAGCGCAGGGCAGACCTAATTAGATGGGCTCCTCCAAGCCAGGTCCAGTTGAGCCTTGAACATCTTCAAAGACACTCCAGAGGCTCTCCAGTAAACCTCTTCCAATACTACAAGCCTTATGGCCATTTTTTTCACTGTAATATCTAATTGGAATTTCCTGCCTTTTAACTTCTGTCTCAGAAACTCCAAAAGACTCCAGCTCTATGGCAGCCCTTCAGGCAGGTGAAAAGCTTTAGTGCAAATTGTTCATAAAGTTTGCAAAGGGTTTTCAATTATTTAAGTCTTCAAAAATACTACAGATCACTGATCCTGTTTTTATTTTTTTTTCCTAGAATTACCAAGACAAACTTGAAATTAAGACATAGCAAGTGTGTATTTAATCAAATTATAAAACAAGAGCAGTTTGACAAACCCCTGGAAGATTCATTCTTAGTTGTATTTTATCACATAGAAAGCTAAACAGCTGCTCCTGAGTCATTTACATATTTACTACAAGCAGACTCATTTTCCATATCAGGCTACTAATTTATAAGTTAAGAGTTTTCGATGTTGGATTCTTGGCAGGATATAAAATAATTGCTCACCATTACCTGATTACATGAAAAATTTAAGAATCAAGCTCTAAACACAAGCTGGTTTACATCTCAGTATTTTTGCACACTTGCAAAATAGCTGATTATTCAGTTCTATTATGGTTTTCTTTAGAAGTGCCAGTAAATTGAATTTCATTGCTCCCCATTTGCTACAATCCTTATTTGTAAAAAAAATCGTTATTGAGTAGAATAACTCCGATTAGAAGAAAGTCTCAGTTTTGTTACTATAAAAATATATTTGTTTTCCCATTCACAAACTAAACTATAGAAATCATTATAAATACCAATACCAGCACTTCAAGTGAAAAAAATAACCTTTTATTTGGAATAAATGTCTCTTTGCCAATGCAAAACCATAGCTAATCCATTAAATTCTTCAAAATACTGTAGATGGCTCCACTGGTGTCCCTACAACATGCTCTGGTAACATTTCAAATCACCCATGGGAGTTACTGAAGAAACACCTTACTATTTCATTTTGGCAGTATAATGCCTTACCTAGAGTATCTCTTCCCTAAGGTGCCATACCATAAGAGTAAATATAATTCCATTTGAAATAACTCTTTAAAAGAACTTTAAAAGACACCATGTTTCCAATAACAAAATATCAAATAAAATCAAACAGAATTCAATAGAACCATCAGTGCAAGTTGTTAATGTCAGGACAAGCAAATCTTTGGTTCCATTCTGCAAAGTACTGCCATGAACTTGGTGGAGTAAATTTCATCCCCACAAACCACCTGCAACACCAATGACTTTTGTGTTATATTCACAGTATGGTTATTAGATTTGTTACAAAGTGTATAGCTCAATTTGATTTATAAAAGTAATCCTCAAGTGATCCCAGAGCTATTGTTCCATCTTAAAAAAGAATCCAGAAACTATCACGCAGAAACCTTTCACTGTGAGTCTGCTCAGCTTTCATGCATTTATGCTGACTTCTCCACATAAGGCAGTTCTTTTTGACCATACAATGAGTGAATTATCTGATACACAGATTAACACCTTATGGAAGACACTGTCTGCCAAGAAGATTATCAGAGAGCTCTGGTACTATTAGATGGGGGGGATAAAAGGCACGTTCATTTCATTGTAGCTGTTTTGCATCTCGCATCTTACAAAGAAGAAGCTGAGCCAAATGAGTCAGCCAAAGGCTTAAATCATGTCAAAACCACACTGGGGTCTTCTCAAAATATGCAGATCTCTCTGACAAACATTAGGGTCTGTTAGAAATGAAGAAAAGAGCAGAATCACATTCTGCACAGTAATGGTTTGGCATAGCTTCTTTATGGATGCATCCACCAGGAAAAAATGCAAACACTTTCACAGTATAATTAGCAAAAGTCTCATAACCAAAATTAAGAGTCAAGTGTTCAATGCGTCACAGAACTAATCAGGTATCACCTGAAGTACTGGGCCAGATTTTACAGCAAGTGCTTTAGAACAAGTAGTCAGTAAGCTAAAAGAGATCCAGAGACCAACAAAAAACTGGGTAGAAACATGAGTCATATGCAAACACTGAAAGTTGTGCTTTGTTTTGTTTTTCTTTGTGAATAAGAAGGCTGGAGGGGATCTGATGGCTATCTCTGTAAGAAGTTATTAAAAAGGCATCAGTATTCAGCCATTCTGCATACCAAGCCAGAGTAAGACAAGGAATACTTGACTGAAGTGGCAGAAAAGGAGCTCTGAGCTAGACACTGGGAAAATTTCTTTATGTATAAACCACAAGAAGTTACCCAGACATATTATTTATGCAATTCCTGTTATTATGGAATGCTCCTAGGAAAGGGAAAGGCAAACAGTGTTAAGTAATTCCAAAAGTACATTAGATCTTGTTTTAATTTTACAATTCATTGACAGTGCTTAAACCCCTTGTTTCTAACAACCATTATTTATTTTACTTGAATTTTCTTTTGGAAATCATTCAGGGTTGAAGTTGTTTCATTGCTAAGTTTGATTGAGGAAGTCTGCAGTTAAATTTCAAGCTAATAACATCTGATTTCATGTCTTTGGAAAAGTGACTGATCAAATTTTTGTCTATATCATTCTGGTTTTTCTCCTGTCTTATCTCCTGACACTCCTGTAACTCCATCAGGGGGTTCTTTATCTTACCATTATTTTATTTCTTTGTACAAGAAATAAAGGCAAGAATAGTCTCCTTCATGTTCTTTTCCCTGCAGCCAATAATATCCCAAATAGGACTTCTTATACATAGAGATCATAACGCTGGCTCTTTTCAGTCTATTGCAAAGTGGTATTCTGCATTAACTATGCAGATTTTGGATATACAAAAACCTTTCTGCTTCAGTGTGCAAAAGTCATCTTGGATATTTTATCATCCTGTGTGGTGAATGTCAGTATCCCTCTAATAAACTGCAGTTTATATAAAACAAATACATACTACCAAAAGGACATAGATAGTTGGTATCCTTGCCCATGGAGGAAAGGGATAACCTTTAAGGTTCCTTTCTATTTTTTGACTTATTATTTGGTTTGGGGTTTTTTTTTTAACAGGTATAACATACAGAACCCGTATTTCTTTTTGAAATTGAAAATTTTAGCTCAAAGCTGAGCATATGAACATAGATGTTACCAAAAAAAAAAGAAAAAAAAAAAAAAGTGGATAAGTTCCAGTCAGGTCTGAAATGACCAGTGTACACTTAGAAGCATTTTCACTGATTGATTTCATGCTGAAGTGGACAGTGGTGCAAAGCAACAGGACTTTCCACGGCAATTGCAAGACAAGCCATATATGCTTGTGCAGAGTGGAAGATGAAGCTAGGCTGAAATGCACAACTATGTATAATTTTCTTTTTTTTCCCCGCTATACAAAAGACCAAAACTCTTCTTTCACTCATTATATCCAGCTTGAACTACATATCCTCAAGATGTACCCTGAAGCTCATATAAAGCCCCTTTTTGGCTATCCCTGACTTACCTAAAAATTTTAAGTGCTGCTGTTGAATGGTCAACTGATATTTAATTTCTGTTCTTTGTATTTTGTCTGTCATACTCCATATTTGCATCTCTTCCATTAATTTTATCTGTCTCATAATATTCTCTTCAATCATTAATTATTCAAGCCACTTGTCTTTTTTAAATTTTTCTGATTCTCAGTTTTTCCTTGTCAGAATTTACACATAGCTCTTGTCCTCTAGACTTGCTTTTTACCCTTCAATTGCCGTATCTTCCCAATTGTCCACATGTTCCTTCATTTCCTGCCCTCTTCCACATTCTTCCCCCTGCTTTTCTACAACTATCAAGGCAATCCCATAGGTATTCTTGTGACATAATAATTTCCATAGCCTGTGAACTACGAAGAGGTGTTTATCACAGAAAGCATCACACAGAAAACTTCTCCTACTTCCTAGGGGTAAGAAATTTTGTCTTTACTTAGGATGCTTATTTCTTGCTATTATATCTAATTTACCAATGTAAAACACACATAGTTAAAGAGCCAGGCTTCTTCTCCACTGTATTGATACAGACAGAGATCAAATTGAATACATTCATGTTCATTAAAAATATATCCCATTTAAATTATATGAAATCACTGAAATTTTACAATTCTGCACAAATGAAAATCAACCTCTTTATCTCATTACAATTAAACCAAGTTTTACCAACCAACACTTGAAATTAGAGTGCTGAAACACTGACTTGTAGGTATGACTCCATTCTTCCCAAAAAGCTTTCCACTACAATACCTCACAAATTGTACTTTAAATAATCACTTGTGAATCTTGCATGTCTAGTTTAATCTAATTTCTCATGAAACAGCAATTTTTAAGAATATATAATCCATCTGAAATTAATTTGTGTATTATCATTGCCATATTGCTCTTCTATTATATACTTTGTTCATTCCTGTGACAATGAGAATGTAGGGTGTCTGAATTAAAGATATTCTCTTATAAAGGATAATATAGTGTATTGAAGGAGATTAATACTATCAAGCAGATTAATCTAAAAAGCTATCATTTATGACAAAAGTACCTGTTTGAGGTGGGGGGGGAGGGGGGAAGGAATGAAGGAATGATGGAAAGAAACCCAGGAATTAAAACTACAGTGAAACTGTGCAACTATTGCCTGTATTATAACATACAAGAACCTTAGCTCATGATTTTAAAAAACTTGCATGTAAGGGATATCCACATTGTGGCTATCTAGATTTTTTTCAGGTTGTGACAGCCTAAATAGGAATTCATTTTGAACATTTACTTCAGAACTTTACAAATCATTACTCTAATTTCCTTTTTTACAAAACGTTCTCAAACAGATCTTTTCTTCTATTTTTGCATGTGAATAGAAGAAAGTTTATAATCACTATTCAGATATCCAAAAATTACTGTTCAAAAATATTGCCTAAATATCTGCAAGCACTCAGAAAAATGCAGATGAAATATTTAATTGACATTTTAAAGCTGGATTAACATTAGAATGTAATTCTTAAATATGAGATTTAAAGTTGTTCTCCATCTTTCAGAAGTAGTCAGTGTTGTATTCACATTTCCATTTAGGAACCATAAGTAACTAGCTAACACATGGCTTCAAAAGGTGCATATTCCAAGAAGCAAAGGCTGCTCATGATCTCCTTCATGAAATTCAAAAGCATAAACAAGTGGTCTCTCCACCAGATAATTTCTTTAAAGAAATATTTGAAGGATCATTCAGAAAGACAACTGAGTTTTTCGATGTGACAAACGTCCTCATGCCATGGCAATGACTGCACAGTTCTGAGTGGAGATTCAGACAGATGCAAAACAAACGCGCACACGAACAAGGCCACTCACTTTCTGAAAGACTTAATGTCTCCTTCATAAAATTACTAGGCAATTAAATCCTTTCTCCCTCTCTAATTGCCTTCCTGTTTTTCCCAAAGAAACTGGAAACACTTCCTGCAGTTTTCCTTCTCTTCTAGAATCCAGCACAGATTTGTCTTTTTTGTTTCAATGGTCTCCAAATTCTGTCACCTCCTAGGCAGTCTTTCCATTTAAACAAGCCCTTCTTTCTCAGGCCTCACAACTACTTTTTTCTACCCGGCATAAATCAACAACTTTCTCAGTCACTACTCTGCAAAAGAAAATGTTTGGCTCCATTAGCTTGGTAAGGATATTAAAACAGGTTGGTAAAAGACAGCAGAGCCTCTTATGTGCTGTGCCCAGGACAAATATCCAAATTATATGAGATAGCAATGAAGGATGTCAAAGGTTCCACACATGTGAAATACAAGAACTAGAAACAGAATATCCAAAAAGCAGCTTCTCATGGCTGCTCAAAAAACGATTGCTCACCTGGAAATCATATTATAACTAAATTACACATAAATGCAGATAGCTGATACTTTAAGATCAAGCAGCTTCTATTTACTTGGAAAATTAGGATGTAGCTGCCAAATTTAGATTGCAGCCACAACCTTTTACAAAACATATTAAAGCTGCCCTATTACAATAAAGATCAGAGCCTTAAAGAGAAGCATTTTTTTGCAGGAAACAATCAGTGACAAAAGCTGGCGATATTTTCACTACTGATATAAAGAACACAAAACCATTAATAAAGTGCAGGAATGGAATAATAACCCTATACAGAAGAACATTCCCCTCAAAACAAATCTACAGTACATTAGTAAAGTAACATGTACAAACAAGCGCTTTGTAACTTTAGTCAATAGGCAACTCTAAAGTCATGCCTGAATACGCAGTGCATATTATCAAGCCCTCAGGAGAAGATCACTGAAAATTACACAGAAGGAAAACATCTGTTGTAGGTTCTGTTTGCAGATACTGGCATTTCTTATTGTCAGAATACAGTGAACCAACAACCAGGAATCACATCCTATAGCACCCTCTCATGTAGCTGCTCCATCACATCTTGTATGTAGTGCATACAAATATGCTCTTAAGGGTTGCTTAACGTTAGCTTTTTGAGGAAAAAGGCAGCATCAGAACCCTCTAATAAAACTGCTCTCCATTTGTTTTTTCACAGCCCACGCCCTCCACCTGATTTTCCTCCACACCTCCTATATCTCCCCAGTTCTCTCTACCTCAAGTCGTTGCCCCCTCTAACATCCCACTGAAGCTCCCAGACTGACCTGAGAGGATGACTCAGATGTAATTACATTAAATTCTAATAAAGACTCATGCATTTGACAAGGCAGCCCAGCTTAACCCCTGTCTCTCAAATACATGTGTACAGCAAGCAGGCAAGCTGAGGTGTGGCTCAATAGAATGTTTTGGGAACTCTGAGTGCAATCATTTGTATTTTTATTATGTTGTTTCTGGAAAGATACATTTAGTAAGTTATAAAAAAGATCTCTTCCCTTATTTCTATCTTGAGAAAGAATCCTAATTGGCTAGACCCAGTCATAAAAATTTAACCATGTTTCTGAAAATGCGAGTGCCAAAGGGTAATGCATCGCTAATGGTTGCCAGTGGAATAAATAGCAGTTCTGACGTCAAAACTTTGTTACACTCCAATAACTGGCTCACTTGGGGTTTCAGGTACAGCAAGTTACATGTCAGTTTTAAATAAAGTTATAAAAATAGAACACAGAGTGAACCATATTGCCACTATGCAGCCTGAAACTACATGATTTATGTCTAATAAAATGTTAACAAAGGTGACAGAGGGTACAAAAATAGTAATTTCTACCTCACAATATCCTTTTACTTAGATTTGAGAGGGCAAAACAAGGCAAATATAATTTTTCTTTTGCTTCTCAAAACATATGGCCAAAACCAGAGTAAGCAATTTTGAGTGGAAGTGACATTTAAAAAATGCTTTTAGTACCTTTACCCAAAAGATTGTATAGTAAAATTCAAGTCGTAAAAATCTGCATTACAATGCATCTCTGAGTCCTGCTTGAATAAACACATTAAGTAGCAAGAAGCTTTGTATTTCAATTCCTTCTGTACTGCAGTGATTAAACAAATCGTTCTGCAAAAGATGAAACCTTGGGCTCTGCTTGTATAACTGATGGTTTTATGGTTCAGTGATTCAGCCACCCAGATGATGGACAAAACTATGGTGCACATATCGAGCTGCATATTTGAATTTAGGAACTCACTTGAATACATAATGCTTAACACTTGAATTTAGGAACATGGTGGACCTGACAGTGCTGGGTTAACAGGCAGACTTAGAGGTCTTTTCCAGCCTAACTAATCCTATAATCCTTCCTCTACAAAAAAGTTTCAGATGTGCAAATATGGCTGCATCCACAAGGAATACTCTTAAAGGTAAGAAGGCAAGCAAGAAGTTTGAAGAAATCACATTAACTTCAGTGTAGTGTAGGAATAGGGGTATCTGTCATTTTGACCTATAGGGTCTCCAATATTTAGTTCAAGAATATTAAGATATTTACACCATTACATATAGCTTCCAAAGCAAAGGAAATTCAAAGAGCTTCCATCACTGCAGATTAAAGATCACATACATGAAATCCCACCCTTATAAAAGGCTGGTGACAGACTTACAAGTTATCTAGACTGTCTAAACCTCGAGCAGGAAAGATTTAATTATAAGAGCCTGTAGACAAATGGGAGTCAACTGTGGCATCAACTGCAACAATCTATATTCATAATCAAGTTATGCAAGTATTAGTGTAGAAAATCAATGATGAAAATTTTGGAGTGAGAAATGAAATTTAGTCACAAGTCTGGTTCAAAAAACCAAGATTTGCCTACATATAAGTGAATGCAGTCAAGTAACCTAGAGGGGAGTGTGGCAAAATGAAAAAAAAAAAATAACAAACACTTGTTTCACATTGAACAAAGTTTTGTCTCTTTCAAAGGCACTAGCTACCATTACTTAAATGTTTACTAAAGATTTACTCTTATCTGAAAAGATCAGAAGGTTTAAGAGAGAGACCAGAAGAAGCTCTACCCTTTACTCAGAAACCTTCAGTAGGTCACAGAAATGGACAAGCTCTTCTAGTCCTGAAATATTTGAAGTGCCTTCCTGCTGTAATGACAATCTCCAGAGTGACTTAGGAAGAAGAGGAGAAAAAAAAAATTGCATAATACTGACATCCATTTGAGTGAATGTTCCTGAGCAAAAGCAATGCAGTAACATTTGATAAATTGAATAATCATTGCATTAAATATAAAGAGAAAGGTTTAAGTTCGCCATAAAACTACAACCAAAAAAAAAATTGAATTCATTCCCTGTAGTCTTCACAAGAAAATAATTTTTTATAGTATTAAGTGCAACCAAAAATACATATTTTCACTTCTATAATTTATTTTATTTGCTCATCAGCATCAACTGCACCACAGGCTCCCGCTGCTTATTTTTCTGGTCAATTTTAAGCCCTTAGGTGACCTGTTAGCAAATTGTGATAAATTTGGGGTAAAAATTCATGTATGAAATAATAATCTGATGTATAATAAGAACAATGTTAATAAAATGTAAAATCCAGTAGAAAGCAAACCGTTCCCCCCCTCAGCCTGCCGGCTTCAGTTGCAAAACAGGACAAGAATCATCAGACTAGACAAAGACTCTAGCCAGCCTCGATAAGAATCACTTCCTCGCCAATACAAGGAGAAATTCCTTCTTGACGACGATGCAGATTTCATCAACGCCCTGGCACGACATGCAAACTGAAATCAACATAAGACTGACCTGTGAAATTGACATAAGAAAGAACCTTCCCAGAATGGAACAACGGGACTTGACAAGATCCGGGAAGGCCATCGAAAAGAAATTCGGACTATTCAGCCCACCCTGGACACCTGGACTGCCTAAGGGCAGAGAAATCCTATAAAACGGTGGACTGAAAGCTGCACAGGTGTGGATTTGGGCGTCTTGTACCCTGGTGTGCGGACCCCTATCCACCCAGTGCAGCGCTGATATTTTCCTATTTTGTGGCTTTCTCATTTTGCTGGTGTTCGATAGTGTGTTATTAATAAATTGTCTTTTATTAATCCGATATTTGCCATTGCATTTATAACAGATTTGGTGCCGTGACTCGGATTCGGAGGAAGCTGCGGGGACCTGCGATCCAGGAGGGTACCCCCGCCAATTTTGGCGGCCTGGTGAGTGAGGAGACTCTGCGGCTCCACCCGAACCTCCGAACCAAATTTAGGATGAGAAAACCACAAAATAGGACAGGGGAGAGGACGGATCCGGGGGCAAAGAGAGCTCAGGAACGCAAAGGGCCTTCGAAAAGCCACGGCTGACAATTGCTCATAAAACGTCTAAGTGCACAAAGACATCCACGCAGAAAAAGGAGCTGTAAGTACTGCTGGTTGAGCGGGTGATCGGGCGAGTGTGTGAGACGTGATCTGATCACGAAGCGAGTGTGGACTTCAAGGTCTCATTTCCGTTTTTCCCGCAAGGGGAACGGTCGGCCGCGAAGGAAGCGATTTCGTGTGAAAACTCTCTCATATCGCTCGTCAAAACTGGGACTAGGGAAGTCTCAGGGACCGATCACAGAGTGGGTAAAAAGGGGAAGGATACGTCCTGTTGAGCTCGGAATTGGTAAACCCTTTTTGCCAGCGGACCAAGGTAAGGGTCCAAAGAGAATCCGAAAAGGATTGAGTCCCGATCAGGGGCCCCTCAGCACAGCTCACTGGAGGGGTGAGTGATCGGAAAAGCCCCAATCCCCTGAGAAAGAACCAGAGACACAACGCACAGGCAGAAAAGTCGACTTGCAGGGAATTTTGAAGACTTGGTAAGGAAATTCGTGAAACATGGGACAGAGAAAGAGTAAGCCCCAGAAAAAGACCTCAGAAAAACTCCCCTCCGGTAAGGGAAAGGGAACCATGAAAATCCCTCAAAACAGTCCCTTGGGGTGGATGTTGGAACACTGGGGAGATTGCCCGCAGAGAAAAGGGAAGTCCAAGGAAAAAATGATATACTATTGCATGGATGTGTGGGGTGGTGAAGAATTGAGGAACCACCTTATGTGGCCAGTGATGGGATCATTTGAAAGTTGGATATGTAGTGAGTTGAATCGCTATGTGGAAAACAAGAGCCCCTCAGACCCTGAGGAGAGGGAATACGCCCAGCTTTGGCTAAACATCCGAGCGGGTTTGTTCCCGATGAAACAGAAAGGGCAGCCCAGAAGTGGGACCGAGCCCTGGGACCCCCTGGATCACCTCCCACCTCCTTACAATGGGCTGAATTCCCCACCCTCTCCAGAGCAAGTGGTGCCCACGGCTCCTTTGGACCCTCAAAACCAGCTTTTGGGGGCACAGGCATCCCAAGTAGGGAACCAGGTCTCCCATCCATTGTCCCCACTGGCAGTTCCCTTGCTGCCACCCCCTCTCTTACCTCTTCCATCCGGCCTGGGTCCGTCGGCGGTGCCCCCGTCCACAGATGCCATGACCGCGGGAGCCCCCTCTGAGATCCCATCTGTGCAAGCATGGGAGCACTCTCGTTCACTCTTTCCGCTGCAACCAGGGTTGGTCCGAGTGGAGGAGAGACTCCCCTCTGCCGCACAGGCGGCAGTTCCACCCCCACAGTCCGGGAAAGGGAGACAGCTCACAGCTACCAGTTCTCCCCCCGCTAGCAGAACCCGCTTGAAAGCAAGGATGATGAGTGATGAATGGGGAGAGAGTGAGAATGAGGGGCACAGTTTACTTCCACTGAGGGAGGTACCAACGGCCCCCGGGGTCATCGGGTTTGTGAATGTACCTCTCAACACAGGGGATGTAAGAGCGTTCAAAAAGGAAATGGGACGATTGTTGGATGATCCTTTTGGTGTGGCAGATAGGTTGGATGAGTTCTTAGGGAGCAGCATCTATACCTATGAGGATCTGATGGCAATCCTGAGGTCTCTGTTCAACAATGAGGAAAGAGAGATGATAAAACAGGCAGGTATCAGAGACTGGGACAGGAGAAACCCACAAGGGACACCCGAGGATCAAAAGTGGCCCAGCTCTACCCTGAGTTGGAACGCTCAGACAGAGGATGGAAGAAGGAGCATGATAGACCTGAGAAATATCATAATCCAGGGCATTCGGGAAGCCGTCCCAAGGGGTCAGAATATCAGTAAAGCCTTCAATGAATGTCAAGGGAAAGAGGAGTCTCCCACCGAATGGACTGAGCAATTGAGGCAAAGTCTGCAGATATATTCTGGGATGGACCCTAATTCCCCTGTGGGGGAAGTGCTGCTCAAAACACAGTTTGTAGCGAAATCTTCGGAGGACATTCGGAGAAAGTTGGAAAAGATAAGAGCTTGCAAGAATTGCTGAGGGAAGCCCAGAAAGTGTACATGAGGAGGGAGGACGAAAAACAGAAAGTTCAGGCTAAGGTCTTGGTAGCAGCTGTGAAGGAGGTCCAGAGACAGGAGCAGGCTTCGGGTAAGTATAAAACCTTACCCCGAAAGCCTCAAGGCCCCCGCAAGGCGACCCCAGACACGAGAAGGGAACTGCCTGAGTGCTACTATTGCAAGAAGGCAGGACACCTTCAGAGGGATTGCAAGAAAAGGATGAACGATGAAAAGATTTTTCAGGAGGATTAGGGGTGTCAGGGGCTCTTCACCTTGGGGACCAGGACATCTAACGAGCCCCTGGTAAAATTGAAAGTAGGTCCCCAGCGTCAAGAGACCGTTTTTCTGGTGGATAAAGGGGCAGAAAGGAGTACTTTACAGCATTTACCAAAGGGGTGCACGGCCAGTGAGGAGAGAGTTACGGTGGTGGGTGCAAAAGGGGATCCTTTTAGAGTGCCAGTGATAGAAAACGTGGAAATTGAATCAGAAAACAAAGTCTGCTTGGGGAATTTGTGGTTGGTGGAGGAAGCTGATTACAACTTGCTAAGGAGAGATATGATTATCGCCCTTGGAATTAGCATAGTTGTAAGAAGTTCCGATCTAGTGGTGAAAATGTTTAAGCTCACCGAGAAGGACGAGGCAGACATCAATCCGGAGGTATGGCACTCTAAAGGAGAGGTGGGGAAGCTAGAAATAGACCCCATTCACATCATAATTGAGAACCCCCGAGGACTCTATACGAGTCAAACAGTATCCCATTCCCCTGGAAGGGAGAAAGGGATTGAAACAGGTAATCGATGACCTTTTGAAGGGAGGAACAATAGAGCCGTGCATGTCCCCCCATAACACCCCTATACTGGCTGTGAAAAAGGCAGATGGAAGTTATCAGCTAGTTCAGGATTTGAGGGCAGTGAATGCTCGAACCAGGACTAGATTTCCGGTAGTGGCCAATCCATATACTTCATTGAATCGGCTCACGCCCGAGGATGTGTGGTATAGTGTGATTGACCTGAAGGATGCATTTTGGACTTGCCCCTTGGATGAGAAAAGCAGAGATTACTTTGCTTTTCAGTGGGAGGACCCTGATACCAACAGAAAACAGCAGTTGAGATGGACAGTGCTTCCCCAAGCATTTGTGGAATCCCCTAATCTGTTCGGGCAGGCTCTGGAGCACCTCTTGACTCAATTTACCCCGAAGGAAGGGACAAAACTGTTGCAGTATGTGGATGATCTGCTAATAGCTGGATCTTCTGAGGAAAGTGTGAGGGAATGTACTGTGGAATTGCTGAATTTCATTGGAGCTAAGGGTCTGAAAGTTTCAAAATCTAAACTGCAGTTCACGGAGCCCGAAGTGAAATATTTGGGTCATTGGCTATCCCAAGGGAAAAAGAAATTAGACCCTGAGAGGGTCGCGGGAATCATAGCATTGCCCGCTCCAAAAACTAAAAGGCAAATATGCCAAGTGTTAGGGCTCCTGGGATACTGCAGGCAATGGATTGAAGGTTTCAGTGAAAAGGTGAAATTTCTTTATGAAAGGTTGAACACTGACAGAGTGAAATGGACTGAGCAGGATGAATTGGATTTTCAAAAAATTGAAAGAGGTCCTCATGACGGCTCCAGTACTGACCCTTCTAGATGTGAATAAGGAGTTCCAATTGTTTGTAGATGTCAGTGAGCAAACTGCACAAGGAATGGGTCGGCAAAAGAAAACCCATAGGATTTTTATCTAAAATCCTAGATCCTGTGAGTTGGGGATGGCCTACGTGCTTGCAGGCCATAGTCGCGGTGGCGCTCCTGGTAGAAGAGGCGAGGAAAATCACCTTTGGGGCCTCTCTGATAGTTTACACCCCTCACGATGTGAGAAACATTCTACAACAAAAGGCAGAAAAGTGGTTGACCGACTCTAGGCTTCTGAAATATGAAGCCATTCTTATCAGCTCCCCGGGATTGGAGTTAAAAACCACCTCGGCACGGAACCCTGCACAGTTCACGTTTGGAGATCCCTCCGAGGAACTGTTGCATGACTGTGCTGAGATCGTGGAACTCCAGACAAAAGTAAGATCCGATTTGGAGGACCAGGAATTGGAGGGGGGGGGAGAAAAATGGTTTGTGGATGGGTCGGCGAGAGTAGTGGAAGGGAAAAGAAAATCGGGGTACGCAGTGGTGGATGGCAGAACGGGAAAAGTGGTGGAATCGGACCCCCTGAGACCTGAATGGTCGGCCCAGGCTTGTGAGCTTTATGCTCTCCTAAGGGCTCTCAAAAAGTTGAAGGGAAAAAGGGGGACCGTATTCACTGATTCTCGGTATGTGTTTGGGGTGGTTCACACTCTTGGAAAAATTTGGGAAGAGAGAGGTTTGATAAATATGAAGGGGGAAGGTTTGGTCCACAGGGAAATGGTTTGGCAAATCTTGGAGGCGATCAGGGAACCCAAAGAGATTGCGGTGGTGCATGTGAAAGGGCATCAGACCGGACTGCAATTTCAAACCCGCAGTAATAACCTGGCTGATCAGGAGGCAAAAAGGGCAGTGTTGCTCACAGTGAGCGTCCCCGAGGTGATCGGAGAGGAGGATGTGCTGGATGAAATGCCTTCCTCTTGCTCTGTTGAATGTGAGAACCATGCCCCACTCCGATACGGGGCTGTCCCCCTTTGAAATGTTGTATGGGATGCCATACAAACACGGAATGCCGGTGGGACATCCCCCAGTCGAGGATGTGCAATTGCAACCTTACCTCATCACTATAAACAAAAATTTACAGGAGCTCGAAGGTGTGGACTCATTCCCCAAAGTGCCCCTCTCGGATTTGCAATCCATCAGATTCAGCCGGGAGACAAAGTGTTGATCAGAACTTGGAAAGAAATCCCTCTCGCCCCGCAGTGGGAAGGACCGTTCCTGGTGCTGCTAACCACTGACACCGCAGTTCGAACCGCCAAAAAGGGTTGGACTCATTCGTCAAGGGTGAAAAAGATCGAGGACCCAAAAGCCTCGGACTGGAAGGTCACCACTCCTCCAGGAGAACTCAAAATCAAGCTCAGGCGTCAACCTAAATGACCAGTCAGATAAGTTGCAATACCCCAGACTGTGAATGTTTTCCTTTCATTCATTTTGAGTGTGTATACTGTAAACAGGTTTGGGTCACCCATTGTTGGGGAGGGAATCGACCTAGGGGTTTGTGTACTAACTGTCTAGTTGAGGAGCAGGAGAACACAAGCCCTCTCTTAATACTTGCCACTCGGGCCGGACTTTTGGAATTAGATTCTCCTGAGTGGTACCAAATTTACAGAAAGGGAATAAAGGGAAAATTGGACGCTAAAGCAGAGGCTTTGGCAGTTGAGTGCTGGAGGACCATCAAAGTACCTTGCCGAGGGGATATAATCAAATTATCCCGGTGGGCAACCTACAAGAGAAGGTTTGCCATCAGGACCACACGGGCCCCTGAAGCACACCCTTGCTGCCGAGAAGATGGTTTACCCCGCCGTATGTTCACATACGGGCGAAGGGCAAGGCAGAGGGGTATTTCGGTGGGGAATCCTGACAGTCCTGAGTCTAGCCATGTGCTGGACCAAGGGGGCCCTTCCAGGGGCGCTCCTGGGGGAGAATCCTCCCGCGAAGTGTGAATGGTGCTTAACAGCTCCAGAAACCGGGCAGATAATGGATTGTCCTCGGGAAAGGCAGTTGGGTGATTGTTGGGCTAATGGCACTCAATTTCACCTTTGTGAATTGGAAGGAAGGGTCTGGTGCCAACACTCAGGGGCAAGTCCTAAGGGCGGGTTGTTCAGGGACCCTGCTCACTCACTCATTAGACAGAGGCGCGAACTCGAAATTCCTTACCCAGTGCAAACATGTAACCAATGTAACAAAACTGTATGGGTGGGAGGAAAAAGGCAATCTACTTTCCTTGCCTATTTCAAAGTGAATCCCCTGTGCTACGACAAAACGAAACTGAAAATATGTAACATGGGTGGAAAATTGTATTGGGAAGGGAAGAATCTCAAACACGAGGAAATAGGTTCCTTTGGCACTGAACCCATCGTTTTTGACTTATTGCCTCCGGGTGATAATCGTGTGTGTTTACAGTTTGATCAGACCTTTTGTTTTTCAAGGGACGAGGAAGGGATGGACCCTGAGAGTAAGATGAAGCAGGTAACGTTGGAACTAATGAGACAGGAAGCTGAGGCCAGAAAGAGGAGGATTGAGCAAGAAAGATTGAAATCGCTCAGTGAACAATATGAGCAATTGGAGAAACAATATGGTGACGGGGGATTTCCGGCTCCTAACCAAAACCTCTTTGTAGAACTAATGCAGGAAATAGCCACTGAATTGGGACTGATGAATTGCTGGATCTGTGGGGGATTAAAGTCAGCCGAAAGGTGGCCCTCGAAAGGAGAAGGATTAGCCCCGGAACAACTCCTGAAATGGGAGAGTTCAAAAATATCAAAAATCATAAAAAGACCGGAGGGATGGATTTTGAAAAAAAGGATAGTCGGCACTATCTGCATTAGCCGGGAAGGAAAGGAGTTTACCGATCTGGTAGGTTATACTCCTTGCATAAACAACTTAATGGTGAATGATAAAACAAGGGTCTGGCAACCCGAACCACCCTCTGGATATTGGAATAAAATTCAAGAAAAGGATTGTGAATGGCTTGAGACCATGGGACTTTGTTGGCATAAAAGTCCCGGGGCTAATCCGTTTCAGGCATTAGTGGGTCTGAAAGAGTACTGGGATGAGCCAGGCAGAACCAATGTAGGCTGGAAAGCTCCAGATGGGATATATTGGATTTGCGGAAAGAAAGCTTACAGTGAACTTCCCCAGAAATGGAAGGGGTCCTGTACCCTAGGCATGATAAGACCCTTTTTCTTCACCTTGCCCAGGGCCAAGAGCAATTTGCTAGGAGCACCTCTCTTTGAAACGTTGAACCGACAAAGAAGGGAGATAAGGCAAGAGCTACCCGTAGCTAGAGGCAACCAGAAATGGGGGGAGGAGGAGCGGCCTGCGGAAAGAATCATTAAGTATTATGGGCCAGCCACCTGGGCGAACGATGGTAGTTGGGGATATCGGACACCCATTTACCTCTTGAATAGGTTGATTCGGCTGCAAGCAGTGGTAGAGGTGGTTTCAAACCACACCTCAGATGCCTTGGAACTCCTGGCAAAACAGCATTCGCAGATGAGGGCTTTTGTGTACAAAATCAGCTCGCCCTAGACTACCTGTTGGCAGAGGAAGGAGGGGTTTGCGGCAGATTCAATGAATTGGAATGCTGCATTGAGATCGATGACTATGGGGAAATGATCAAAGGGCTAGCCCAGGAAATTAAAAAGGTAGCTCATGTGCTGGTCCAGAAATGGAATTCAATCCTTCAGGCTTCATGGTGGGATCAGCTATTCGGACAGGGGGAATGGTGGAAGAAGGTAGTGTTTTTCATAACATGCTCCATTGCGGGCATCATTTTCCTCCCGTGTTTGATCCCTTGTTTCATCCGACTGATTCATTCAGTCGTCCAAGGGATAAAGATAGCCTCCCTTCCCATAGATCCAGAGGCAGCCCAAGGGAAAACTGTGTCCAAAATAATGAAGCTTGGGGAAGAAAAGGGTAAAGGGAGGGCAGCAGCCGCCCTGAGGAGATTCGAAGAGGGACGGAAACTCCAACAAGGTGATGAATCCTCTCAGGAGGACTGGGAAGAGTGTGATCTTAATTGGAATTGAGGTCGAAAAAATTAAAGAGACGAATTTTTAATTTGATGAATTATTAGGCGGGGGACTGTGATAAATTTGGGGTAAAAATTCATGTATGAAATAATAATCTGATGTATAATAAGAACAATGTTAATAAAATGTAAAATCCAGTAGAAAGCAAACCGTTCCCCCCCTCAGCCTGCCGGCTTCAGTTGCGAAACAGGACAAGAATCATCAGACTAGACAAAGACTCTAGCCAGCCTCGATAAGAATCAACTTCCTCGCCAATACAAGGAGAAATTCCTTCTTGACGACGATGCAGATTTCATCAACGCCCTGGCACGACATGCAAACTGAAATCAACATAAGACTGACCTGTGAAATTGACATAAGAAAGAACCTTCCCAGAATGGAACAATGGGACTTGACAAGATCCGGGAAGGCCATCGAAAAGAAATTCGGACTATTCAGCCCACCCTGGACACCTGGACTGCCTAAGGGCAGAAAAATCCTATAAAACGGTGGACTGAAAGCTGCACAGGCATGGATTTGGGCGTCTTGTACCCTGGTGTGCGGACCCCTATCCACCCGGCACAGTGCTGATATTTTCCTATTTTGTGGCTTTCTCATTTTGCTGGTGTTCGATATTGTGTTATTAATAAATTGTCTTTTATTAATCCGATATTTGCCATTGCATTTATAACAAAACGATTTGGAAATAAAAAGTGACACAAAGGCCACGTAAATCTTTATTAATTATTAACTCACTCAACCTCCAAACCACCTGCAGTACCTCCTAAAGTTGATTATGGAGCAGGAAGACGTCAGAAAGCCAAAACAATAAGAACATTCTGGTTCTAGTCAAAGTGCACATTCTTTGTCATACAAACTTTTATTGAAATTGTCATTCCAGATTCACATATTCAAAGACCAAAGAGCTTGAGATGTGTTAAACTTATAACAAGTTGTGAGTGGGTTGAGCATTGCAGATCAACCTTGTTGACTTAGGCTATGAGTAAAGTTGAAGATAAGTATCAAATTCCCTCTTAGCTTAGATAAGAACACATACCAGGACCACATGCTACTTTTAGAGAGGGGCTTCACTTCCCAATACAGCAATGCTTATAAGAAGCACTGAACCTTGAACCACAAGTCTTTTTTTTCAGACCTTTTCACAGGTAGTAAAGAAACTAAGTTCTAAGATGCCATTCACACCCTGCTTTACTTTTACACAGAAACCTTCCAAAAATCCCCCCCTGCAATGATTTAAAGAAAAAAATTCTTATAATCTCTTGTTTCAAAAAATGACTTTGAACTTTATGATAAAGTTGCCTATTATTTACAGTACTGGTTTTGCTTTTCATTGGTTTGTTTTTTCTTTTTTTTCTTTAAAGGATATATTTGAACAGCTCCAGGTCAATTATTACAGGGTTTGCCAGCATTTGTGTTCACAATACAACCAACACTTTTAAAAGAAATACAAGCTAAGTTCAACTTCATCTCTAACAAGCATAATGCTCTCTGATGAGTTTAAATAAAGCCGTCAGTGACACAACTGACTAAATCTTAAGAGATCATTTTAGTAATTGATGTGTTATGCAAGTTATGTTCCTCCTCTGCAGTATCTTTCTAAGACAAATAAATTACAACTTCTATTTCCCAAAAGTGATTGAAACATTTCAGTACTAAGAGTATCAGAAACTATATTAATTAAAAATGGAATTGAACACTTCATGAAATTAATCAGAAATGGTCTTTCATATGCATTTACTAACAGAGAACCTGCATTCCACAGTGATGCTGGTGAAGGCTCTGGAGCACAGACCTTACCACTCCCTGCAATGTCTGAAAGGAGATTGCAGCAAAATGGGGGTGGGTTGCTTCTTCTAAGCAGCAAGCAATAAGATGAAAGGAAATTACATCAAGCTATGTCAAGGAAAGTTTTTATTGGATATTAAGAACATTTTCTTCACCAAAAGTATTGTCAAGTACTGGAAAAGGCTGCTGCGGGAGGTGTTTGAGTCACCATGCCTGGAGGTATTTAAAAGATGTGTTGATGTGGCACTTGAAAGATGGTTTAGTGGTTACTTTAGTAGAACTTGGCAGTGTTTGATTTAATGCTTGGAAACAACGATCTTAGAAATCTTTTGCAACCTAAATGATTCTATGATTTTAACTACCCTCTGAGAAACAGTAACCCTCACAGAAAGGAGAAGAAAAAAAAAAAAAAAAAAAAAAAGAAAAAAAAAAAAGAAAAAAAAAAAAAAAAGACAACAAATACATAAGTACATGAAAACTGGATTAAGGCTGTATGTTTATGTAGTAAGAAAATTCTAGGCCAGTTTAATATAGGACCAGTGGAATACTTGTAGTAAACTATGCAATACTGATAGCAACAAAAATAAGGAATTGGTAAAAACCTTCTGGTATAAGAAACAAGTATTCCACAAATATTTGACCTCAGGTGTCACAGCTCCTAACACAGTCTCCAAAAGACTTTGGAGAAATAACAGTGAAGGTTGCATTAATTTTGCATTGTTGCATTATTATAATGCAATATATATAATATAAAGTTGCATTATTTTTCATGGAAGTAATACAAGCATCTAGTAATATTTTTGAAAATTGATCCTAGATCTAAGCTACACAGTGTCACTCTGCAATCTAACTCTTTAGGTAAATTCCTGCAGATGGTTATGGTAGTGAAGGAGAAACAAACTAGAAATCACAGGATTCAGGAGACCTCAACAGTTTTAGGGAATGGGTAAACAGGAGGCTCTCCTGACGTGAAAAGGAACTCAGGACAACTCAGGTCAAATCCCATGAACAATTTCTGTGCAGTGCAAGGGAATCCATACCCATGTGACAACAAAAAGCCACAGCAGCCACAGCAAGATGCAAACTCGCTTGAACAGTGAAATACTGACTATGTCAAAGAGAAGAGGGCCAAGAGGAAGAAGCAGGACAAATTACCAGAGAAATCCTGAGCTAGATTGCACTGGGCTGGAATTAATACCTGAATCTGTCTGAAGCAAACACTGGAAAGGGATATGGTATGAAGACTTGGAAGACTGAAGAACACCATAAACGACCCCATAATAAATTTCCCTTAAAAGGCTGAGGCATTAAAAGCCTTTGCCTAAGTATTTACTGGCAAAATCTGCCCCAAGTGCCCACTCTCATAGACTAGGAGGGAAATGTGCTAACACCACAGTACAGGAGGATGAAGTAAGAGGTCATATGGAGCAGCTGGACACATACTGAGATATGTGCTCAGGTGACACATAACAGAATGTGTCAAGAGAGCTGGCTGATGTTATCAGGAAGCTCCTTGGTCAGCTTTAAGGCAACTCTCTGATGACTATGACAAACTCAGTGCCATGATAACTTCAAAAAAATGTCAAGAAGGCTTTTCCAGAGAACTACAAGCTGGCAGACCTTCCTTCATCATTATGGAATTTACACATGAAGTCTGCATGAAAACTATTACCCAGCACTTGAAGAGCAAGATGAGAACAGACAACACAGATTCCTTTAAGGAAAAACACTCCTGGATCAACCTCATTTATTTCTAAAACAAAGTATCTGGCTCTATACCTGGCAGGTAAACAGTATATTTAATTTCATTTTAATACAACTTTTGGGTTTTCTCCTCTTTTACCTTGGTAGGCAACATCAGAGCCACAAACAATGTATGTGCAAAAAGCTGGGTTCAAGGGCTATTGGTGCAATGGATCAACGTGTGACTTGCACCTGAAAGTCTAGCAGGAGAAGACAGCTTCCTTCCAGAGACAAAAACCTGTCTGACTTGCCAGGAGGATCCAACTTTTTTGAAAATTCAGAAGCAAGATTCGGTAATTAAAGAGTTTACACTGCATCTCTGAATGCAGAATTAATGCATAAATATTTTTATGTACCATAAGTTTATTATATATTTATCTATTTCTATTAAATGTACAACACCAAATCACTGAGAAGCTTCCAGACTGGCACCCAAATACTGATATTTCTTCCTGTAGCAATGGTTAGAGAGAGGGGAGAACGAGACCTTTTTAGTTCTGCACACTTCTATTTTTCAATGTTTAATATCGTATTAATTATGATAATTAAAAATGGAAACATATTCCTTTTAAAGCAAGAAAATCCCCTGATTATACAATGAGATTCAGTTCTTCCTTTGAGCCAAGAACTCACAAAGGAGTATCGAATTGAAAGTTTTTAAAATTCCATAACATTTTTTATTCACAATTCTTGCTACAATAGATCTAAATTTATAATAAACCAGTATCTCAACTAAAGAGCTATGAAAAAAAACATCAAATTAACATCACAAGCCTACAGAGATTTCTTTTTCTGTCCATTTTTTATCTGCAAAATATCCAAGGGAAAAGAATTCAAGGTTTCCTTCAGACACAGTTTTAGTGCCCTGTCCATCAAGTATGCGACCATGCAAAACAAAGAAACAGATGAGATCAAGAAAACCAGTGTCTTCCATGTCTGCTGCTCTATTCTGCTAAATTCCCCATAAACCCATAATAGTCCAAATACCTGGGAACAGCAAGATTAAAATAAGCAGTAGATATTGTCTACCTCAACTTGAGCAAAGTTTTCAACACACCCAAGGTCCTCATAGGCAAACTTGGGGAGTGTGGACTGAGTGAACAAGTGAACAGACAATTCAGTGGATTGAGGAATGGCTGAACAGCAGATCCCAGAGGGTTGTGATCAGTGGCAAAGGGTCTCGTTGTAGGCCTGTCACTGGTGATGTCCCCAGGGTTCAATTCAATACTGGTCCCAGTATTGTTTAACTTACTCATCAATGGCTTGAGCAAAGGGGCAGATGCCCCCTCAGCAAGTTTGCTGACGGCACAAAGATGGGAGAAATGGCCAATACCCCAGAGTGCTGTGCATCCCTTCAGAAGGACCTCAACAGGTTGGGGAGATGCACAGAGAAGAACTGCCTCAAATCCAACAAAGAGTAAGAACACAATTACCCTATACCTGGGGAGGAATAACCCCCTGCACCAGTACAGGCTGATGACTGACCTGCTGGAAAGCAGCTTTGTGGAAAAGGAGCTGGGGGTCCTGGTGGACAACTAATAGAAAGATCCTGTTGGATTGTCCATGAGCCAGCAGTGTGCCCTATGGGCAAGAAGGCCAAAGGTATCCTGTGGTGCATTAGGGCAAACATTGCCAGCAGGTCGAGGCTGGTCATCCTGCCAGCCCTGGTGAGGCACATCTGGAGTGCTCTGCCCAGCTCTGGGCTCCTCAGAACAAAAGAGACAAGGAGCTCCTGGAGCAGATCCAGTGGAGGGTAACAAAGATGATGAAGGGACTGGAGCATCTCTTATGGGGATGGACTGAGGGAGCCTCCAGAAGAGATGGCTGAGAGGGGCACCTGTCAATGTCACTATTTGAAGGGAGGTGTCAGAGGATGGAGCCAGCTCTGCTTGGTGATGTCAAGCAATAGGCAGAAACTGATGCACAGCAAGTTCCACCAGAATATGAGTAAGAACTTGGTTCCTGTGCAGGTGGCCATGCACTGGAACAGACTGTCCAGAGAGGGCATGGAGTCTCCTTGTTGGAGATACGGAAGAAACATTTGGACACAATCCTGTGCATTGTTCTCTGGAATGACCCTGCATGAGCAGGGAGGTTAGACAAAATTTACAGTGATGCCTTCCAACCTGAACTACTCTGTGATTCTGTGGGATTTTCTATCACAAGAATGACTTGAGAGCAAATATTACAACCAGCTCAAAGTCTTGTTTTATGACTAGTCATATATCTCCTCATTATTACCAGCCATTTTAGCTAATATTATTGGTAATCTATTTGAATGTTTATAATGGGTTATTTTGAAGACAAAAAAGTATTTTATGTGCTGTATTTTGGCAAATCTAAATATTTTTCATGTCACAGTATGCTTTCCAAAGAGGCAGAAATATGACCATTTCAACTACACAAGTCATATACCAAAAATCTTACCTTAAGCATACTGTAAAATTAAACCTATTTGTGGGGTTCTCCTTCATTCCGATGATAAAGAATACCACACTAGCACTAACCTTTGTATTCAGCCTTTCCTTAACTGCTGGTATTGATGCACCTAATAGATTAACCTTAGGGACATAAATTTTTGCATAAGAAAATATCACCTTACATACCCAAATTTTGTTAGCTAGAAATAAGTAGTTGCCCTTTATACTCTTGAAGCAGTCTCCAAGATGGTCAGTTCACTCTAAGTGAAATAAGCTTTGTTGCAGTGTAAAGCTTAACAAAGTGACAGTATTGATTATTCAAAATGCACACACATTTTTGGTCCTGCTAGTTGGAAAAGTAAAAAAACTACACATTCAATTCTGTCATGACACATAATTTTTACTTATCTATAGAAAATTAATTTTAATTATTTATTTTTAGAATATAAAAATGTCCTAGCATAATTTCATGATAAAAATTATCAGGTGTTGGCTTAAACACTACCAAATTCCAGAAGGTTCTATCTCAATATTGTACTCAGTAGGCGCTAACATCCACTTAAAGGCAGACTGTAAGAATGGGTTGAATCCACTTACATGCTGGATGTCTAACATCACTCCAACCTTAGTCTATAGAATGTATTGCAAGGAATCAAAACTCAATCTAACACTCACCCAGATGAATGATATTTTTGCCTTGTCTTTTGCTGCTAATCACTCTGTTCACTAGGAAGAGCTGGTAGGCACAAAGGACGTGATGATAAACTACTACCCTAAACTGATGGAAGATAAGATAACGTACATGTCACCCAAAAGGGTGGGCAGTGACAATGAAGCAGTGGATTAAACCCATTCTGACAGAGAAAACTTGGGGGCTTTAGCAGCTGGTCTCCAAGCTTTGCAAAAGTACATTTTTTCAAGGTGCAAAGATGCCAGTTTTTTGGGGGGGACGGGTGCTTTCCCACAGAAGGCTTGGGGGAAAGGAGGGCTCCTAATCTTCCTCTTCCCTTTCTCAGCCAGGAGGTGGCATAGATATTCTTGCAGATGAATGGCCAATCTGGATATCATTATCAGAAAGAATTTGGTTCTGCTTTTCTAATTTATATTTAAATATTTAAATTGATGCAGCCTCTAACTTCTCATGACCACAGTAAGACTGATAGTATAAACAGTATCAATAATACAGATTTTTTGTGCTGTTGAGATATGACACTTGTATTACTTCTTATAAATCTGTGTGTGTCAAGACCACTTAGTAGTCAATATTGGTCTCAAACACTTGCACCATTCAGTGGTGATAAGGCCACAGGCAACTTCTATTCCAAGTTGCATGTTTCCTTCACTGAGGTTTTACACAGAAATTCTCTATCCAAATCTTTGCTTCTTGATCAAACTAAGTTGATGTATCTTTCAGGCATCCAAATACAAAGCAACAATTAAGTGACTGATTTTACTTTCAGTCCTTTCAATATTCTGTACAATACTTGGCAGAGCTGAGTCACAAAGACTAAAATCAAATTAAAATGCAAATTATGTTTATTATTATGTCAAGAAAAAAACAGAATTATGTAGTCAAAGTAATTCATTTTTATGGACTATGTCACCTATATGCATAATCCTAATGCATCTAAGAATAATAGTATTTGATATAGAATGACTCAACCAGAAAAATAATCTGGATTTCTCTGTACATTTTTATTTCACAGTTAAGTGTGAAGCTCAGTTCTGATACAAAAATGTGTTTACAAATATTTTCAGTTAGTTACCTGTTGTAATTTTTATCAAAGTAGAAGAAATAATATTATGAATCAGAGACTATCAGCTTCTTTTTTTGTTTAATTTAGCCACTTAGTAAATTATATGTTTATCTTAAATACCAATAAGTCTTGACCTCCTCTTAGTGAATGACAAGCATGTTTTTGTCTACATATTTATATAATTTCCATCTTCATAAGAAACTGCTGGTGTCTTCTATCCTCAACAACTGTCATCTACCTACTGATGAAATAAACTTTTGCCTGTATTATTTGATACAAGAAGGAGTATTTTAATACAGTTTATGCCTCTTGATTTGTGCAGAGTGCCTTAATGCCTCCTATTGTAAATGTGAACAAAAATAAGCTAAATATACAGCCTGGTACAAACTTGCTAAGGAATATGAAAATACTATCTTCTTATCAAGACAAAAAGATCTGTAGAGAATCAGCTACCAGGTACAAAAACCTTCTGATTAGAAATTATTGTCTTCCCCTCCTCCTTCTCATGAGGAGTTTTGCTATTATGAAAAACTAAATTTTAGAAAATATGAAAACAGTACAGTATCAGTATGCTTTATGAAACAATGATTATTTTTATAAAAATCAAATTTTAAACTCTTGTTACTGGAATGAAAAGATATCCAGAACTCAACTGTTTATCTGCAAAAAAAATGCTTTAACTGTTTATAAAAGATATTTCTAAATATTTTTGAAACATACATTATAAAATATTAATAATTAGAATTTAACTTCTACAATCTTTTACACGTATTTTAGTAATGAGATGGTTACAAAAGCAATATGAAAGTCCTTAAGTCATCTAAGCACCTAAAAGAAAGTTTCTCATCAAAACCAAGAAGGAAAATTGGCTGTAAGAAAAGGCTGATGTTTCTTTTAAAGATCAAAAAAGTTCAGATTATTTCAGCATGATAATTATTTACTTGATGGGTATTGAAAACATTTTTTTCCTTTTAGAAAAAGAATCTACAACCCAAATTAAGCTTCAAAGAACTGTTCTTAGAAATACTCTTTGTTTAAAAGCTATAGCAGTAAACTTTAAAGTTATTCTGAGCACTTCTATACTGCACTGATATAGATGAACTTAAAAAAGAATAAGAATATAATGAACATGTCTGAAACTACTACTAATTAAAGTAACACTTGATATTGCATTCCATGAAGTTGAGCTAACAGGTCCTCAAAAATAAATTAAGGATCTGAACATTTGTATTAAAAAGGAATTTAAATCACCCACATTCAGCTCCATCACCTTAACTCAACCATAGAGGGGTTTGCATTTGTTTGAAATTATTCCAGAAGTTTCTTACCCTTCTCTATCAACTTTAATGATGATCTTCTGACTCTGTAAGGAGTTAGCATTTTAAGGTATTCCTAGAAACAGCAATGAAAAGCTGTGATGGAAGAAAATCAACATCCTAGTGTGGGTTTCTGTGTTTCTTGACCTACATCTGTGGTCAAAGAGGTGTAGCTTCTCCAGCCAGAAAGGAATTAAACTGCTTAACCTATACTTCCACTATCAAAGGATGTCTAAAGTTATCTAAGGTAATTCAGATACGTGAGTAGATGGATCACACCGACTGCCTGATATGTCCAAAGCATGAGGCTGGACTGGACGACATCCCAAGATCTCTTCCTATGGGAAAGTTTTTGATATTTTGTCACAGTTTGGGAATGGTATTCCCCCGTTCAGTGTTCCAAACCATGTACCACTTGCTTACTTCCCCTTCCACCACCCCCTCTCCCTGCATTGGGACAGAAAGGAGAACTGGAGGCACAGAAGATAAAGATCAGAGGTTGAGATAAGAAAAATTCACTGGACACAGCAAATGAAATAAGAAAACAAGCAGTAACGGCAGCAATATTAATAACAGAGCATACAAGAGAGGTGAACGATTCCCACACAAGGGCTCACTCACCATGTGGAACTCGACACTATCCCGACCACCCATCCATGCCCAGCACAACTGGAGAAGACCCCTTCCCCCCCATCCCTGTGCATGATGCGGGGTGGTATAGAATAATATCCAGGTCCTGGCCATGCCCCTCCTGGCTACCACAAAAGTTAACCATCCTGGCTGAAACCAGGATATACTGTAAGAGAAATTGCCTAAACCAAAACTAAATTCAAAACTGATAAACATTAGTTAGCCACAAAACTTTATTTTTCACTTAGTATAAAACATATATCTTCTTAGATTTTCCTACTAAAATAATATGATTGAGCAGCTTATTCATGAGGACTCAGATCAAAATTACATCACTTTGTTTTCCTAAACCAATAACTTGTAAAAGGGATGTCCTGACTCATTTGAGTGTAATTGATATTAAATCTAGCACTGACCTATGGGAGGTTATGTATGAAAACAAAGCTCCAGTTTTATGACATGAAATTCTAAACTATTTTAATAATATAACTATCAGATAATTTTGTCAAAATAAAAAATATATACCATTATAAAGATTAATAGAATAAAATGAATAAATAAATACAATGAATCTTGAAGAACTGATTTCTATTGTATCATTGTCCAAATGTATCTATTGCTATAGAAAAGCTTTACTGGGAATGTCAGTATAACCACATGCCTTGAAACTAACACCATTATGTATATAAAGGCAGTATCCCAGCATAGTGTCTTGAAAGACACTTTACTACTTCTGGATATAAACAGTGCTGTTACAATCCACCACTGAGATGGGATAATTAAGGTGCTTGTTAAAGCCTTAGGTGGCTCTAACTTAGGTTAAAATCCTGGGGTGGATGAGAGGAAAATTACACTGAATTACTGATTTTATATATATTTATATACATATGTGTGTGTGTGTGTGTGTGCAGGTTGCAATGGAAAGGAGGTGTGGAGGGGGGAAGGAAGAAAGGCAGGGATGGGAGGGAGGGAGGGAGGGAGGGAGGGAGGAAGGAAGGAAGGAAGGGAGGAAGGGAGGAAGGGAGGAAGGGAGGAAGGGAGGAAGGGAGGAAGGGAGGAAGGGAGGAAGGGAGGAAGGGAGGAAGGGAGGAAGGGAGGAAGGAAGGAAGGAAGGAAGGAAGGAAGGAAGGAAGGAAGGAAGGAAGGAAGGAAGGAAGGAAGGAAGGAAGGAAGGAAGGATGGATTTAGACGGTTGGGAAGAAAGATATCACTACCCATGGATCCAGCTACAAGATTTAATTGTTGCAATTCAGATATCTGTAGGTTAAAGTGATGGTCGCTGTCTTGATCTGTCATGCTGTGGCAAGCCCATAAAACAAAGAGTTCAACAGGTTAATATGTGTTCAGGTTCAGGTGGGACTGTCCAAGAACCTCCCCTGGGGGATAGTTTTAATGCTGTGGATCATGCACAGTCCTCTGATAGAACCTCACAGAAATGAGTCTGGGGGTGCTTTGGTGGTCACTGGGGGCCACAGATGACATCTGTCTCATAACCTGGGGTGACCTTGGTTGACTGGTGATATGTGTATGAGCAGTTGCTTCCTTTCCCAATTTGTCACAGGGGGAATTTTTGTCTGGATGTGTTAACCAGGATGTGCTAACCAGATCTCATCTCCACCAGGTCAGGAGTTAATGCCTTCCTGTCACAAATTCCTCCTTTCTGTGCTTATCTCAAGTTCCTGCTGTGGTGGCTTTTCTCACGGCAAGTTCCTTCTGCAGCTTTGACAGTGTTTAAGACGGGCAACTGTATCATTTAAGTTCTTGTAAGAGCAAATAAGGACTTGTCCTTTATGCAATCAGTGCATGAAAAGTAAACTCAACTAATATTGGAAATGGTCTGTAGTCATCTCAAGACAAAGTGTTAGAAACACTTTCTGAACTTGAACTTACTAGACTACAGTCTACAGGTAAAAATTTTGCAGCCCATACAATGAATCAAAATCCATTACACCTGCAATGAAACAAAATCAAGAATTGCACATACAAATTATTTAATTACCGTTTTAAATGATGCAATGTTGCAGTGAAATTTCTGTAATTATGCTGTGTAAGAGAAGTCCAATACTAAGATCGCAAAATTAGTTAGGTAGGGAAAAAACCTCTTAGGTTGAGTCCAACCATCAGCTCAGCCCTGCCAAGTCCACCACTAAAACAAGTCACTATGTGCATCATCTACATAGCCTTTAAATCTCTCCAGGCAGGGCAGGATGAATCCACCACCTTAGGCTGGATTGTCAAACATTCCAGTGTTTGACAGCCCTTTCCAAGACAAAATTTTTCCTAATATCCAATCTAAACCTCTCCTGGTTCAACTTGAGGCTGTTTCCACTTGTCCTATGGTTATTACCTGGGAAAAGAGACTGGCTCACCTGTCTGCAACCTCCTTTCAGACAGTTGTAGAAAGCAGTAAGGTCCTCTCTGAGTCTCCTTTTCTCCAGGCTGAACACCCCCATCTCCTTCAGCCACCAGTCATAGGACTTTCTCTCTAGATCCCTCCCCAGCTCCATTCCCTTCTCTGGGTGTGATTCATTACCTCCATGTCTTTCTTGTAGTGAGGGGCCCAAAACTGTCTTAAGGTGCAGCTTTATCAGTGTTGAGTACAGGGGGGGCAATCACTTTCCTGGTCCTGCTGGCTACACAATTTCTGACAGGAGCCAGGATGCCACTGCCCTCCTAGGCCACCTGAGCACACACTGGCTCATGTTCAGCTGCTGTAGGCCAGCACCTCCAAGTCCTTTTCTGCAGGGAAGTTTTCCACTCTGCCCCCAGCTTGTAACACTGCAGCAAGTGGTTGTGACCCAAGTAATTCATTTTGTTGACCTTCATACAACTGTCCTTGGCCCAGCAATCCACTCTGTCCAAATCCCTCTGTAGAATCTTCCTATTCTCCAGAAGATCAACACTCCCACTCAACTTGGTGCTGTCAGCTGACTGAGAGTGCCCTCAACCCTCTTGTCCAGATCATCTATAAAGATATTAAAAGGCCCAAAAGCTGAGCCCTGGGGAACACAGCTCATAACCAGGCACCTGCTAATCTAACTTCAGGCACCACAACTCTCTGGGCCCAGCCATCCAGCCAGTTTTTACCCAGACACGAATACATCTGTGCAAGCCATGAGCAGCAAATTCTCCAGGAGAATTCTGTGGGAACAGTGCCAAAGGCTTTACTAAAGTCCAGAAAAATGACATGGCATAGCCTTTCCCTTGACATGGCTTTGAGAAAGCACTAAAGGAAAAGATATCCAACAAAGTGAATAGCCAGTTGTCTTGTACATGTTTTCTGGGTCGGGCAATTTTGAATTTAATGTTTAGATACAGAAATATGTTTGGCCTTCCCATTCAAATCTTTTGGGAAACAAAATAAATGTCAGCAAATTAATATTAATGACATTTGAGGGTCTTTTTACTACTCTCAATTTAATTTTTCCACTACATATTTAAGGTAACTCACTTATTTTGATGCCTGCATTCGAGAGACAGACATATGTTGACAAACATGGAGAATTCTTTAGAAAGAAATAACCTTACAGGTAACTAATTAAGTATACTTATATGTAGTCAAGGCACCATTCCAATGAATATGCCTTGATTGCACGTTAATTGTATTTCTTACACAGTACAGTTAAAAGTTAAATAAAAATAACATATAGCAAGAAGAGCACTGATGCATTATACTCAGCTACAATTCATAACCACATAAAAAAAGCTTATTGAAATTGAAAAAAAAAAAAAAGGTCTGTTTTTTTCTAGAATTGGTGTTCTGGGTTGACGGTGCCACCTATCCCATATCGTGGACTACCTTGTTATGTCTAGCAGCTGTCCCATGCCCCTCCCCGCCCTTTCAGGGAGGGGGCTGGGACTATTTTGTTGTTGGCTCGGCTGGCACTTTTCTCTCTCTCTGGGCTGGCTTCGCTTCACTTGCCGCTGTCTTTTTTCTTTCCGCTGCTTAGTTTTCGCTGTTTCCGTTTTTTTTCTTTCCTTTCCCTTTCTTCCCACCCCCCCTCCCCCCCTCCCTTTTTTGAAGTTTTGGACCAGCACCGGATCTGACCTGACCTGAGAAGTCTGAGGATCTCCGGGGCCCGCAAAAGAAGCTCTGCGCCCTCCGCCTCACAGTAACCTGAGGGTTTTTTTTTCCTTTTCCCTTGTGTCGGGGGGTGTATTTTCATTTGTCAATAAACCGTTTTTTTCCACTTTGTTCAAGAAATTCCTTCCCAAACCCAGGGCTGGGGGAGGGGTGGTAGAGGTTTTGTTATTAGGGGATTCCTTTGGAGGTTCTCCCCTAATTCATCCTAAACCAGGACAATTGGGGAAAAAATCTATTTTCCCCAGAGCATTCTATGCACAGTTGATCTATCACATTTTTTCTGCAAACTTTGTGTAACTCTGAAAGCAAAATCCACAAGCACCCTCACACTTCAAAATCACTTTAAAACTATATTAAAATGGTATTTAAATTGTATGAGGAATTCTATACTATTTCTCCATTCTTTCAGGGCACAATTTCTTATTCTGCTCAGAGAATTACAAAGCATGCATTTTTTCCTCTACATTGGCTTTCCATGAGTTTCTCATATTTAAAAATTTTCAATTATATTGGTTAATTGCCAGATTTCAGCTACCTCTCTAGCCTTTTCCTTTCAGTGGGCGTGAAAGGGTTTACTTGTAATATATACTGCTACTGACTGAATTTTATCTTGTTCTCCTGGATTCTCAGCAGCAATTCCCAAGTTAGTGGCCTCCCCAGAAAGCAAGTCAAAGGATTCCCACCCACACACTGAATATCTAACAGACCCTGACCCATTTTCTCCTTATTAAAGCAGCATTACATATTTAAAAAAATAAAAATAATAAACAGTGACACTAAATGAATGTGAGCATTGCAGCTGGAACTCTACCCTCTTCAGATTTAAGTTCTGACAAAATTGCTATCAAAAAATAGAGACACATTTAAAATACAAACATCAAATATATTTTTCTTCAGTTTTCTCCTCCAGTGATTATTACTCCAGCTATCTTTCAGTTAAATACATGGAGGATTTAATTTACAAGTTCTGAATATAGAAAAACCCCTTAATTTAGCCATATTTATCTCCTCTTGCCACAATATCTTTGGGCATATTTCACAGAATCGTGGAATTGTTAGGGTTGGAGAGATCTCTAGAGATTTCATTTACAAGTTCTGAATACAGAAAAGTCCCTTAATTTAGCCATATTTATCTCCTCTTGCCACAATATCTTTGGGCATATTTCACAGAATCACAGAATTGCTAGGGTTAGAGGGACCTCTGGAGATCATCCAGTCCAACTGCCCTGCCAAGACAAGGGTCAACTGAAGCAGGTGTCACAGGAACTTGTCCATGAATATTTTAAATGTCTCCAAGGGGAGAGTCCACAACTTCCCTGGTCAGCCTGTTGCAGTGCTCTGCCACCCTTAACATAAAGAAGTTCTTCCTCATGTTGAGGTGGAACTTTTTGTGGTTTAGTTTATGGCCATTGCTCCTTGTCTGGTCACTGGGCACCACTGAAAAATCTGGCACCACTCTCTTCACACCTGCATATTTATGTGCATTGATGACTCTCAGACTTAACAGGCCCAGCTCCTGCAGTCTTTCCTCATAACAGATGCTCCATACCCTACACTTGCCTCATTAGGCTTCTCTCTGCCCAGCTCTCCAGCCTATACAGGTCCTCCTGAATGGGAGCACAGCCTGCAGGTGTATCAGCCACCAAGCCCCCAGATCCGTATTGTGAGCAAATTTGCTTAGGATGCATCCTATCCCTCCGTCCAGGCCATGAATAAACAGGCTGACTAGACCCAGAATTGATCCCTGGGGAACGTCCCTGAGCATAGGCCTCCAACTGAATTCTACTCCTCCGACTGTGACCCTCTGAGTTCTGCCTTCAGCCAGGTTTTGATCTGCCTCACTGTACATCCCTATAACCCATATTTCCTGAGCTTACCTACGAGGCTGTCATGAGAGAGTGTCAAAAGCCTTGCTGAAGTCAAGGAAGACATCACTCTCATTGACGCATCTTGTCATGCCATCATAAAAGGCTATCAGATTGGTCAAGCATGATTTCCCCTTGGTGAATCCATACTTACTAATCCTGATTAACTTCTTTTCTTCTGAATGCTTTGTGATGGCCTCAAGAATGATCTGATCGCCTTTCCAGAGAGTTTCTCAAATTCTCCCTTTTGCCCTTTTTGAATCTGGGAGTAACATTGCCCTTCCTCCAGTCACCAGGCATGTCTCCCATTCTCCATGTTCAAAGATGATGGAGAGTGGCAGAGCAACATCTGCCAGCTCCCTCAGCACCCATGGGTGCATTCCACCAGGGCACATGGATTTATGGGTGTTAAGTTGGTATAACTTGTCTCTAACCCAATCCTCTACAACCAAGGGGAAATTCTCCTTTCTCTGGCCTTTCTCTCTTTCTCTGAAAAATTAGATGAGAAGATGCCTTGGTTTTAGGCTGAAAGTATTTTGTGAGCTATGGTAATAGATTGTAATATTTTCTACTTTAAATCATGGAAAAAACATGCATTGGGGAGAGTATTCAAATTGTAGATATAAGCAAAGGCATTTGTGATGGACTAGGTAAATACTGAAGTAACTGTGATCTTATGAGATGCTTGAACAGAGAGAAAGGAGATGAAAATGAAGATCTGCCCTTAGAAAGAGAAAAGATCTCTGTTCCTAGAGATGAAGAAAAACCTTTACTTTTGAAATTGTTTATCAATTCCTTGCTTTTGGAATAATTTAAAATTATACCCCATGAGTATTCATGATCTATATTGCAGCAATGGGAAGGGTGTGATATGGGAGGGACTTCACAAATGCAGATTCCCGGGCAGTTGTTTTTGTGAGTTAAAAGCCACAAGCGGACTGTTCTTTCTTGGGGAAAGTTCCATGGCAGACTAGAAGAGACCTCTCCCTAAATGAACTGATGAAAGACTATTTTTTAAGTGGTAAACTAACCTAGAGTTCCCAATTTTGTCTCTATGCACTGTCTGTGAGAAAGGAAAGGAAACTTATGGGGAGAGGGTTTTGAAGGTTTTATTCTGATTCTTATTTATTTTTTCTTTCTTGTAGTTTTATTAATAAACCTGTCTTTATTCCCTTTTAAGTTTTGAGCCTGCTTTGCTTCTCTCCTAATCCTATCTCACAGCGGAAAAAGAGTTCTAGTAGGCACTCAAACCACTACACTAATTTTGGGAAACAAAAATAGGCAAACGTGAAACCACTACACTCATTCACCACTAACATTTTAGTCTCTCACACTACCCTTTTTAAACTTCATATGATTGGTGATTGCCCAGTCCTCTTATGTGTTCAGCTTTCCCTGCAGGGCCTTTCTGCCTTCCAGGGAATCGGCAGCTCCTTCCAATTTTGCATCATCTGTGAACTTATTTAGTATCCTGTCAAGTCCTGCACCCAAGCCCTTTACCAAGATGCTGAAGACCACAGGGCTAAAGATGGAGCCATGTGGAACCTCACTGTTGACCATTCACCAGCCTGATGTCACCCTATTCAGTATAGGTCCTTGCACCCAATCTGTGAGCCTGTGACCCATTGCATGATGAGTTTATCCAGCTGCAGAATGGGCATTTTATGCAGAAGAATATGGTGAGACAGTATCAAAAACTTTACTGAAATCCAAAAAAATTACATCAACAAAGAAAGCCACATAGTGAATAACAATCAGAACTATATGATTTTACTAAGATTATTGTCATCTAACCAGAATAAGCAATAACAATTAACACACTCAATAGTCTCATTTAAGTAGGAAAAAAACCAGCAAGAGAAAATTCAATTGAAGTATGACTTTCAGTTTGCCCATTGCATTTATGGTTTCAGATAGTGGGAATCAGATTTTACTGGTTATGTTATACAACATCATCTTCCCCAACTTTGTGCTGTCACCTCCAAAGCAAATGAACCATTCAGCAAGTCAAATAACCTTTCCTTAAATAGCAGCACTAAACAGAAGAGGTGAAAAAAAAGCATAGAACAGAAAAAAGTGGAGGATGCTTATATTTCTGTTTTGAATTTATTCAGTGAAGTACATCTAAGGCAATGCTTCTTACAGAAGGGATGGCCCTGCATTTCTCTTGGACTGCAACTGCATGCTGCCATTGCCATTTTTAAGATGGCACAAATATTTCCGTTGCTTCCTGGTGAGCCAGGCAACTATTTAATTTGAGAATAGACCTGACCAGATACTGACCAGATACAGATGTCAACTGGATTATTCCCCTGAGCTTCTGATGCCCACGCAGATTTGAATTGAACTGATACAAGATTTCATTCTAACACGGTGCAGAAAATAGACAATAAAATCCCATCATGTTAGATCAACTATCTTTTAATGAATACTGAAAAAAATCCATTTATAAAAGCTCCATATTTCAGAAGTAAATCCCTTATACTCAACTGATTTGTAAGCAAACACTAACTTCACTTGTTTATAAATTACATACTTATACCTCCTTTCTCCTTTTAATTTGGCAATGGTTTATGCAACTGACTTCCAGGGAAAGCAGATTAATAACTAGCACATATAGAACATTCTTTTGCCATAAATTTTACCACAAACTATTATAGGAAAAGATAATACTTACCTCATGGAAAAGGACTCATCTGTTCTTTCTAATAGGAGAGATGGAAAATGAGGGAAAACACCAGAGCAAATAAGAATATGGCTCTGTATCCTACAATACATATCCAGGTGACATGCAGCTATCTTTCAATGATTAAGATTTTTCACCAATGACACTATGTTTTTTAAGAATCCACTTCATTCTAAGGATAACTTGCATCCATAAAGGTAGACACCATAATCAAAAATAAGAACTAGGTGACTTCCTTCACTATTAAATCATAGTAAGTTATATCAACTGCTATACATAGTTCATCTTTTCTAAGCAAGTAGAAAATTACTGATGTCAATTATTGGCAGAAGAATACCCAACACTACTAAAATCTCTCCATCTATCTAATAATACACCAGAGAAACAAACTTTTCACATGCAGGTTTGCATAGGATACTTTTAGATAAACTTATATTGAGTCAGAGGACTTGTTATTTTTACGTTGTGTGAATGTTTCAAAACGACTGGGGTTTTTTTATGACACAAAGAACAGAAGACTTTACAACTCCCATGACATTTGGCAGAACACGTTTGCAGGCTTAGTTTAAAAGAAAATGGACTTTCCTTGACAATATTCTCCACAGCATTCTGTCAAAAAGAGCATTCTCTGGAGAAGTAACAGTGGAGAGAGGAATTCCACCAATTTGTAAGTATACATTGCATGTCACTTCAGCCCAAAAAGAACTGAAAATTTAGATAAATATAGGTCAGTGGTCTTACAGACTAGGATGGCTGGAAACTGCTATGCTGTCTTGACACATGCTTGCATTTCTGCCACTGGATCTCTGTCAAACACACTTGAAGAAAGGAATGCACAGTCTAGCCATTTATCTTACAAAAGTTGAGGAATATCCTCTGCGTTGCTTAAATATTCCTGCTGCCTTAAAACTTCTTTTTATGTGGGAAAACATGACTAAACAATCAGGTGTTTTTTAATCTGTCTCTTCTAGATTTCTTCTTACTGGAAATATTTGCTTTTCTTTATGTTAAAGCTCTCTTGAAATAACGTTTTCAACCTGACAGTGAGTATTCTCTCCTTACTAACTTACCTAAATTTCTTAAGTCTTGATTACTGCATATTATTTAATTTTGTATGTACAATTTTTTACTTCTTGGTTAGATCTGAAAATTTGACTTTCTGAAAATTCATATTCAACGCTATATATTGCACACTTTTGCACAAATGCACTGATGTTCTGACTGGGTTCTTTCTTGAATTAAATAAAGGAACAAGAACTTTGCATCACTGAAAAAGATGTAAAAATTTGCACTTAGCAATTGTTCATTTAGCAAATTCAGCACTCTTATTTAAAAAGAAAATTGAAGCATAAGCTATACACTGAAATTGTAGCTTATTAAATTGTTCAGTAGTTTCTGAAGCCAGTGGCAAAATACTTAGCAAACCTAATACTGAATAACAATTATTTTGGGTTTTTTTAAATTAAAATATTCATAATCCATATTTAAATGACCCAATTACTTTAAACATATTATTCCATCATTTTTGTGAAATAAGTACCACAAATATATGTTTTTGTACTAGTATGCAATCAGAATCACCTCAATGCAAGCAGAACACATGAATCATTTTTAAATCTATTTTTAAGTACAAAATTAGCTACTTGATGCATGCTTTAAAAATACACATGTAACTCCAAAAACCTAAGAAGAAGCTGCATGGAAATACTCATAAACAAATTGAACTGGATCTCCTATTCAACAGGGTACATACAGCATAGAATGCTACTCTACAATAAGTTATTAAAAACTATAAAAATATATTAAATTATATATAAAATACCAAAGTACCAACCCTACCTCAACCATATATAAGACAGGAGAAGACAACTTACGGGTAGGCTTCTGAAAGCTGCTGAGCTATTTTATAAGCTGTGGGATCCCTGTCTAGTGCATACACGGTGATGCCGCTGGCTTTCTCTAAAAGAGCTGTTGTGTGACCTCCAGCTCCAAACGTCATATCGAGGAACCGCTGTGGAGGGAAAACACAAACAACTTTTTCCTTAGAGCAGCAATAAACTGGTGGTTGATGTAAAACTTGTTTTGAAGATCTCCCTCATGTACTAGAGGAAAACATACCATTGCATTTTCGGAAATATTTTTGTGTATTTCAGAATTGCAATTATGTCAGAATAATCTTTTACCAAAAAAAAACAAAAACAAAAACAAAAACACCCACACCCACACAAAAAAACCCACCCTTCTGGAAAAGGCTGCTGATTCCCGGCCACATTGTGGAAGAGAATATCTGGAGCTAACAGTTTGCCTGCAAAGACAGGAGACTAAGGAACTGGTGAGCAGATTCCAATTGGTCCCAGCTTAAGAAAGGAAGGAAGATGATGAAAGGCAGCTGAGATAAGACTCTAAAGGTGAACACTGCTCTCCTGACAGCCCTGCAGTTTCTGTGGATTCATTCTAGAGAGGTTTCCACAGTCAGCATCTGTGTGACCAACAGGCTGACCAGGAGGCTTTGCTCCTGAGACCTTCTAAAGGAACAGTGACTTGGGACACAGTCAGCCACCCTGAACAAGGACAGGTTGGGCTATATAAGCCCACTAAGGGGACAAAATGAGTAGAACTAAACGCTGTGTTAAGTCTTCTTTTACCTATAAAAGAGCAGTAGTATTTCTAGAAGCTGCCCTATGCCCCTTCCTCTTTTGTCCTAACAACACTGGCATTTGACTGATTAAAAATCAGGAACTATTTTTGTTGACAGAAGTAACTGCCTCTTCACTTAACAATGCAGTAGTTCTATGACTGCAATTCTACTTAGGAAATCTTTTCTTTTCAAATCACTCAGTAACTATTTATAATTCCATAGTCTAGGTAAAGCATACTGAAGCACAGAAAGAAAAAGATTTTTTTTTTCCTTTATGACAATGAATCTAAACCAAAGTACAAATGCGACTTGCTCTCTGCACCTTGGTATCCCCATAAGTCTTTTCTCTCAGTGATTGAACTGACCTCTGTTGACTGGGAGAAACTCAAGCTAAACTTGAAAAACAAATTCTCCATTTACTTCAATATAAATATCTGCATGGGTTTTTTCCCCGCTTCTCAGATTATTTTTATGTGAAACAGGTTTTGAAGACTACTATTCAGCTACAATCACATTAAATAGAGATTTCTACGAACGAAACTTATTCTCAAAAATTGTATACTACAAGGGTAAGCACCTCTCAAGTAAAATTTTCCAATTTAACTCTTGAAAGAACTAAGATTCAGCCACAAATTCCTTTGGATACGAACAGAAACTCAAAGGCAATGAAGACCCAAACCTTTTCTAGAAATGTTTTTTAGCAAACCTGAAAATGTATAAATTAAAATCCCAAAACAACAACAACAACAACAACAACAATAATAATAATAATAAAATACTTTTGAGACTAATAATATAACTCTACTGTGGCTGAAAGTAAGGGCAAATTATGATCTTTTAAGATCATTAGGCTGCATTATTTAACACAATTTCTTTGTGCTATACTATCATGTTTCTAAGCTTATACTCTAGAAGCAAAAGCTTCCTACAATATTTTACAAAGTTAATGAAGGAAACAAAATTTAGTTGGGTGATTACCCAATATAAAATTGCATCACTCATATGAAAAAATAAAGCACTGACCCAGAATTTTTTGCAAGCAGTATCTGTAAGACAAACCTATGTTACATAGGACATACCACCCATACTATATAAATGCTCCCACTATCTATTTAAGCATTCCGATTTATCTTCCACCATAACAAAATCAAAAGTATCCTCATCAAAACCAATTAATAAACACAAAACTGAAACAATTAAAAATGTGGTTGCTTCTTTAACACCACAGTTCAGTTGTGTTCAGTTGAACATAAGAATTTAGCTGGATATTAAATATTCTTGCACATGCTAAAAATTCCAAGCATTTTCTCTGTAGATTTTCACATACCACTAAAATTCAGAGAAGTTCTCTTATGACAAAGATTCCAATCAGTTTGGGCTTTCTTTGCATTTTACTGTTACTTCTACTACACCTGTAAAAATCCAATACTGGCTGTGGAGTAGGATATTAAATTAGCTATTCTTTTATTATTAGCCTTCAGTGAAAATTATTACTATAAAAATGTAATTTTTAACTCCGCATTTAACTTAGAAAATTGCAAAAATGCACACAAATTCTAGAAAATATAATTTTCTTAACTTACTTTTAAAATTTTCAGGGTGTATTTGTTATGCTTTGATTTCCACTCAAGTTATTTCCATTTAATCCTTACCAGAAGTAATGTACACAAGCAATAAACAGACCTCTAATTTTTATATTCTAGTTCTGTAGGGAAATCCATTTAGAAAAATCCCTCTAGAAATATGTGAAGGAGCAACAGAAAATTAAAACCACCTTTTTATATTTTTTTTGCATAAGATTAACCCACTCAGAAATGCACTCAAAAAACTTAATCACAGGAGTCTCAAGTGTCATTTAGGATTGCACTTATTCTGCAGCAACGCATTACAATCAAAACCAATCTAAATTACATCACAATTCCTCTTGGGGAAAAAAGTTTAATCAGCATGAGTCAGGTATTCATGGTTGGGTTTGGTTGATTTGTTTAAAAAACCAAACAAATGGTCTTATTCTTTTTCATAGCTAGAAAACTAGAACAAAAATTTTCACACCCATCAGTATTGTCTTTCCTAAAACAGACCTGCGGTATTGGCAAGAAGAGTCACAGAAAGTACAGGAATTGTCAGAAGAGCTACTACTATCTTTACAATAAAATACTTTGGAATAATAATTTTATTCCACTTAAACTCACTAGTAACATGATTTCCAGAAGATAGCCTTTTCGCACTAATATGTTTAACTATTTGTTTATTTCTTGCATATCTGTTTGTCTTCTAAATATCTAACTCTTCTTTGGTCATCTCTAGAAAGTATTGAACAGATTCAAGATCTGTCTTTCACCAACACTTCTATACTCTAGAAGTCCTTTGTTTCATCATGTTTGAACAGCAGAATAGGAAAGGATAAATTAGGCATCTTTTTGGCCAAATCTCCAGACAATTTTGCTTTCTTAAGCAATATGTAACACTGAGGTTTTTATTTCCAGATGAATTTTTGAAGATCTTATAGCTCATTCAAGAATACTTACATTTTAATAGTCTCACCTTTCCTCACAGATTTCTGCCTCTGCTGCTTTTCATTTTAAATTTAATAAACTTTAAGCTTGACAAGGCCTTTATACACGCTGCTTATTAATGAACAATACAGAAGGTCTTGAAAGTAAACAACAACAAAAAAATACCAGGAATGCAAAGGAGAGGAGAAAAACGATAGGGGTCATTGTACCATGACATAATGACAAACTCTCAATATTGTAACAGCATTGAAAAGCTTTAGTTAAGAATCCATGCAAGCACCTACTGTGAATGAACACATGCTCAATGAATTCCACTGCCCTTTCTGAAAGAACAAACACAAACCAACCAAACTTTTAAGCAACAGTAGACATGATCTGAAATCTGAGAGCACTACATAAAGGAGGATATAGCTCTGATTCAACACACATTCAATTCCTCATAATCTAGCTGTTCCACTCAAAAGCTACACTTTGCATCTAGAGCCTAAAAAAATAACTACCAATTTAAGTTATCAAATAGAATGATTATGATATTAACATGACCATTTCGGAGCACCGAGCAGATTTGAAATTAATCACTGTAATACCCTGCTTCATAATATGCTTCTTATATCCATCCACCTTTCATGCCTGAAATAAAAGATGTATCTTTTTTTTTCTTCCTCTTTCTCTCTTGCCTACTAGTTTTTAATCAAATAAAATTAAATGACATTTTATCCTCCTGGTCCTATAAATACTGGAAAAGATGATTACATGAATTTCTCCTGCAATGACTCACCATTCCATTGTTAAGTTATGATAGTTCTATTAGAGTCCCCTTGGGAATTTTATAATCAGTTTGTGATTGTACATTTTAGAAACCATTTGGCTCTTTCATGACATATAGATAGCAACTAACAAAAATTTCACAGCTTTCATTTTAGAACTCACTCTAGTATAGTTAGAGAGATACAAAGAGTTTGAGTTCTCCATTTTAGTATACAAGAATTTTTACTAAAAAGCTCTCATAATAAATATCTCTTAAGCATTTCATTTTACTATGATTGATCTGTAATTCCTCTAATGATTATGTTCCACATTTAATAAGTTTACTCCACAACACTTAATAGCTTTTGTGATTATTTTTCCTTTGCTGTGTAACAAAATGGGATTGAAGACGTTACACAAAATTGAAACTCAAATATGACACATAAATTGAACCTACATAATACTAAGTTTAAAAAACTCACTATTGCAGAATTTTTCCACTCTCCTCTTTCTTTCTTTTTTAAAGGCAAGAACTTTATACCCTTTTTCAAGTAATTTGATCCTTTAGATGTACAACTTTATTTTCCCCTACTAACCTTATTTATCTCAAGCACTCCATCAGATGACCTTTCAAAAATGTTTTTTTCTTCCTCTCACAACCCTGACATTGTCTGAAACAGGACTTCAACATATTGGACAATATCTCCAAGAGACTTTGGCAAATTGTATAAAATACCTAACTCACACTCAGTAAGAATATAGGACAAGTCTTATGCCAAACAATCTTCTATGCTGGGTATCAGTACTTCATGAGCAGTCCCCCTCTTTTCCATGTGCCAAACTCCTGCCATACACCTTGTCGTTGAGACAAACTGTCTCACCTTGTTCATGCACGATACCAAAAGATCATTAATACATTATGATAAACTAGCAAACATAAGGCATTTGCCAAGACTCTTTCCAACACATAAAATTAATTTCTTCTAAAAACAGAAAGACTGTTATTCCCCAAAAAGTGACCTTGCACTGAATAATTATTTATTCAATCCCCTGCCCTATTTATCCACTTTTTTTGATTACAAAAAAAGAATTTTAAATCTTTATGTCATTGACCATCTTGTGTGCCTTCAGCAAATGTAATCACCTAAAACATCTTACCTCCAAGTTCTCTGATTAAAAATAAAATAAATAAAAATCAGCCTCAAAACAGAATTCCCAGGAAACCCTGTTCCTTCCTCCAGTCCTGTTTTGCACTTCCTTCAATAACGTAATACACAACCACAGAAGAGACAACTGCACAATTATTCCCCTCTGATACTCTTGTATCTTGTTGCTGGCATTTGTCCCCTTCTTGTCTAAAGAAACATTTCATTGAATGGCAGCCGTTCAAGTATAGTGAGTAGAACATTTTGCAGTACTCCTCCCAAATTAAGTGGTCATAAGAATCATTAAACTTAGAATCAATGAAGACAGCTATCGTGTCGTGCAAAGAAATCAACATTATGTAAATTGCAGTACATGATATCTATATAATGTAAAACTCACAAAATTTTGCCATTTGCAGTCTTATGTATCAAAATCAGTCCAGATGTAGTTTTCAGCGGAAAACGTTACTCAAAGCTTACTTAATAGCCAAAAAAAGGAAAAAGAATCCTACCTAATCAGTTACCTCTCTTACCTAATGGGAAAGACATACTTCCTGAGGTGCAAAAAAACAAGTAATGCTGTTTTCAGAATAGAAAACAATATGAATGACAAGTTGAAAACATGAGCAGAAAAACAGAAAACAATATGAATGCCAAGTTTAAAATATGAGCAGAAGAAAAATCAACTTGCAAAAATCACACACTTTGCCAGTACCATATCAATACTATACATAACATTTTAACAGTGATACATGCCCAATGGAGGACTTTCCACCCAAAACAGGGCTTCATTAAATAATAAACTAGAATCACAGAACTTTACTGCGGGAGAAAGGAAATATATCCACAAATACTGCTGCAACAGTCAAGAACACGGCCCCAGTACCTCACCATTCATGCTTCATCTTCTAGAAAAAAACAAAACAAAACAAAACAAAACAAAACCAAAAAAGAAAGAAAGAAAGAAAGAAATATTTACAAAGAATGAAAATTATGAAATTAGTGTTATTTCAGTTTTATCAGTTACGAAATTAGAATATTTTCAGGAAACTTGCATAACATATTTGTTTTGAAAACAGCACTCTTTCCATCTTTTACTGACTTGGGAAAAAAAAAAAAAAAAAAAACAAAAAAACAAAAACACACCCAGAACAGTGATCTATTTAAAACATACTACAAAGAAAAACTGAAGAACAGCCACCCAGCACCCAAGCTATGTGGCCTAACTTTTTAGCTTCCTAGAAGAAAAGGAAACACCCGTAAACTGCTGCCTGAAGAAAGAAAAATAAAATGGAGACTCTTTCATGCAACTGACATTCATGCAAATGTCAAAGTAACCATATTTTTTCTTGGAGTATTATTATACTGAATAGGCTAACAAAAGCAAGTTCACAAAAATGAATGGCTACATGATCAGAGCAATGGTTACATGATGAGCAAGAAATAGGTTCTGTAATATTTCTGTAATATTAAAGCCACTATCAACTGGTTTATTTCAAGCCAATCAAAGCTATATCACAGTGCTTCTCTCTGTTTTTACTGATCTTTCTCAGTGGGATGACAAGCCAACCTTTTTCACAATAATAGATTTTTCATTCTTGAAATGAGAGCTAGTGTTTGCTTAAAAATGCAAAGAAGGTCAAAATACTAGGATCTTTGTTAATGCTAACAATAAATATTTACTATTGCATTGCCAGGCACTGTTGGTCTGTACCAAAGTATTCATTCTTATTTTATTAGTCTCTATTCCATCTCTTTGTGGAAAAAAAATCCTGAGAACAGAAAAGTAATATAAACAAAATAAGCAACACGTTGCAAGATGCTTTTTGCTACTTCATTCTTCTGTTGTTTCTACAATGAGTCATATTCTCTAAACTTGCTTTCTGAATTTCCTTCTTATTCACAACAGAAATTGTTCATTGTCACAACACAACTTGTTTTCCAGTCTGCTTTATTTTTGAAATATCAACGCTAAGTGCAATAAAATATACCTGACCTCTTGTTCAAACACCTTGAATTTTCTACAGCTTACTATTTTAAGACACTCAACTACTTAATATACACTAAGTAGAACAAGTTGAATTGAAGTGGGGAGCAGTGACAACGAATTCTATAGGAATCTCTAGCAGTGATTTTTTTTTTCCCCAAGAAATAGTTGATCTGCTTTATCCTTTTATTATCACATCTTTCACAACTAATCACTGCAAAGGCATAAATAGACACATATTAAAAATAGTTACTGTTGTCAGAGTTTCTTGAACAAACTACACAGATTATTGTTTGGCCACATATCTCAAAGTCTACTGTGAGAAAAGGCAATCTCTTCTCAGTTCTTCTTAGACAACAAATAATATGCCTCATGATGTTCCAGATAGTTTTCTGAATATCGATAGAAGACCAATTACAACTTCAGTGAATAAGCAAAACCTTTTCATCCTAAAATGCATCCGGTCTATATCACAGAAGATAGGAAAAAAGATTCTGTTGCTTTGAAATCCATAATATTTACCATAAAATATCCATAAAATAAATTAAGTCACTAACATTTCATTCAGGCCTTTCTAACAGCTACTCTGACATTCTTCAGGATGCGAACACAAGGTACAAGGATTTGTATATTGTTGAGGTTTTTCTTTAATTTCACTTCTTTATTACTTCATCAAAATGCTTTGAATTTACCATGATGCATCTTAAAAAACAGGAATCTATGGAGATATTGAATCTTTAATTTCAAGATAATTGGCCAAGTGGACAGATATATGGTTCTTTTCTTTTTTATTTCTATTTTTAATGCACAAGGAGATTATATATATATATCGTTCCATTCAGTACATGCATCCAACAAACACTAAAATCACGTTCAGTAACTTTAAATACTACATAATGACACAGCTAGCTTTCTATATCAACAACAAAAAAGTAGAGAGAACCATTATGTCCAAATTAATTTACAATCTTCAAAAACTGAAGTTAATGCTTTTCACTAACATTAAACTGTACATATATGCATTCTATGCTGTCTATTGAAAATTAATTCAAGCTGCAGAAGCTGGACAACCAAGTACCATAGAGCTCTAAAACTTATTTCACCCCACTGCCTTAACATGGCAAGGTGTTAGTTCCACACAGCAGCACAAATGGGTATTAATATCTTCACAAATGACTCGATCTGAAAGGACCAATCAGGCCCTGGAAGAGCAGCTGTGAGGGTCTTCATGAACATCAAGCCAAGCAAGTTTGTTGCAGAGCCCAGCACACTGAATTTCTGAACCATAGAGGAAAAGTGCACAAGTTTAATAAACTTATGAATATCCTCTTCTCTGCCTAGGGTGGGCTGAAAACTCATTTTAATGGTGATACAATGCATGATGTGGGGAGGATATATGTTCAAGGGGGAATACCTGGTAGGCAGTTCCGGAACACTTCACCTTCCTGGTCCCTCAGGCAACAGGAAAAGGAGGAGCGCAACACACAGCCAGGAGTTTAGGGTAAAAGGAGGCTGCGTCCTCCAAAACCTTGAGTTTAGGGTAAAAGGAGGCTGCATCCTCCAAAACCTTGAAAGAGACCCCAAGGATTATGGCCTAGTGGACTCTCTCGCTTTATTCAAATAAAGTTGATTCTTGCAGGATTCCTCTATCTCCTTTGTGGCACTGGCCTTTCACATTGTGAATTTCCACAAACATATAAGCCAGTTAAGCTATTTCTGGGACCAACGTGATTTCAAGCGTTCTCACACTACCAAAACCACATATCTGCTACAGAAAATGCTTTTTAATTAACAGAAAATCTAATTATTCTGAGAGGATGTTATGCTCTAATGCAGATGTTTTCATAAAAAACTGAACGAAAGGAAGAAAACCTGTTCCGCAGCAAAGTATTTTAAAAGAAAGCACAAGTGTCAGGTTTATGTATTTTCATCCGAATATCTGATCTAAACTTCATTTTCTGCTGAAATTTTTCACCAACAAAATAAATACTACATTTCTCCTACTCTCTTTCTCCAGGTCACCTCCAATGCATGCCCAAGCCTACAATCAAGGTTTCCACAAACTTGATTTTGAATCAAATTATGGCAGTACAGATTATCCCCTAGGGCTCTCTGACATGAAAAACATGTTAAAAGTATTGTTTAGATATGCTGAAAACAGTAATTGAAAAGGCAAGTTTTTGACATTAAAGAAAAAAAGAATTCTCCTGAACACTAACCATGTATTCACCATTTGCATTTCTTACAGAACTATATATGCAGTACATATAATTCTGTCAATAATTTCCACTAAAGCAGACAATCACCATTTCATCATTTCATCTTCTTTCCTACATGGACTGTGAGCTTTTTTGAAAAAAAATTCATATCAGTTTTTGCAAAGTACAGGAAAACATATGAGTCAAAATTATTATGTGAGATATATGCAGAAAATCTTTGTTATGCAGCTCATCACTTTTGAAGCCACATGTGTTGGAGCAGTTTGGACAGATCATGACCAAATATACCAGAAAAGGAAAAAAAAAAAAAAGTCTTTTCTTAACACATGCTCTGAACAAGTCCAAAAAATTATAATAACCAACAGGAAGCTAAATTTTAATTGTGTAATAATTTAAAAGGCACTTTAAAGGTATAATTTTGTCAGAGAGGAAACAGAAATAATTCTAAATCTTCTTACACAGAATATTTTTCAGGCATTTTAAGTTGCTTACAATTATTTCTGAACAAACTATGATGGCCATTGTGTGCAGCAAATAAAAGAATATAGTACAAAAGGAACCTTGAACCATTCCCCTGAGGTCACTGTGAACATATTTATGTAAGAATAAAAAGCACTTCTTTAAAAACTTACCTAAATGAGCATTTACAAACCAAGAAAAAAATCCTCAAACCTATTAATTGCAGTGCCAGTGCAAAGTCACACACAGGTAAAGTCACTTACACCAGCTCAGTTACACAGAACAATCCAAAAGGTCAGTGTTGACTTTGGAACATCTTATTATGGTAACAAACAATCTATTTAAAAGAGACTAATGAAAGTAGGATCACTTTTCGACTGAAAGACATATGGAGTCTTTTTTCTGTCAACTGAAGTTCATGGCTGGACTCAGCTTACAACTCTGATCAGACTAGCATGCTTAAAACCCTACAGTGCATAGAAACCTCAAAATATTCTCCTGTCAATAGCTAAAAATTATCTTCATAGCATAACAAATAATACTTATTAATAGCAGTCCTTCCTTCTAATTGTAGGTTTATAGGAAAATAGCAATGCTAATATATGCTAAATTTATTTTGAACATACAAGAGTAAAAAAATAAAACCCCAACGTATTTTTTTAAAAATTACAAACACATAAAAAAACCCAACCAACATCCACAGCCCTCTCCAGAAGAATAAAAACTCCTTGAAATATTATGTAATTTTATTGTTCATCTTTGGCTGAAGTGTAAATCCAAGATCATAAGTTGTACAGAGTTACCAATTCAATTACACTACTAATGAAAGTTTCTGCTAACAGTAATTTACCCTCAACATAAATAAATCTACTAATCCAAACATTTTAAGAAGTTTTCTCTTAGTAATATTATTTCACTTTAAATTCCCTACTGATTAAACCTCAATAGATTTTCAAATAAATTTCAAATAAGTTATTCTTCTACAAGAGAAAGTCAAAAGGCAGTCACTTGGGAATAATCTCCTATTTGGTTTTAACATTACTCATGCAATAGGTTTATTAACTTTTTTTCCAGTAACTAACTCAGCAAATTCTCTTCTCTCCTTCTCTCTCAACTTATTTTCCTTCTTTGTAACTCATATGCAAACATTTTAAAAATAGGCTTCTGCATCTCACCATCGAAAGGTTAAAGTTTTAATTATACATGTAGAAATCCAAAGTAACATGGGACTTGTCATCTTTCTGTAAACATTAGCCCCTAAGCAACATGAAGTTGTTATTTTTTTTGAAGTATGCAACAGAAGTCCCTTTTCATAAGAAAGTTATCACATAATTGAAGTCTTTGTCATAGTATGAATCCAGAAAAGACAACAATGTTTTTCCTTGGCAAGATCAAGTATAAAATGGCAAGAGAAGAAGAGACACTGCTACCAAGAATGTAGGTTACATTAGTCCTCTTTTAAAAAAATTAACAGAACCATTTTGGACCATGGTAGAATTCAGCCATACATTTATGAAATACCAAAAAATACTTTAAAATACTTTATTTTTTCTTTTATACTAAAATACCTTAATTAAATTATCTTAAAATAATTTAATGACTAAAAAACCTTTTTTTGCAATTTTATAGTATATTTTAAAGCAATTGTTTGCCATATTGTAAAAATACCCTATACCTTTACTGATAAAGTAGCTCTCTAACTGTAGCTAAACACAGTGACACTCTAAAACAACTAGCAACCCAGTTCATTTTTCAGTATTTAGAAATGCAGTGCTACTAAACTTCATCAAACAGAGAAGATTTAATGACCTCCAATACATTGTAACTGGAGATGCTCATATTCTCATCTAGTATGCAGATACAATACACTAATACATAATTAAAGAACAGGCAGTTACTGATTTATATTTATGTGAGATCAGCCTTACAAAAAGGAACATGCTTCAGACTCACAGGCAATTAAAACCAGATTAATTTCCTACCACAAATATGAGTTCAAACTCCTAGTGAGAAGAGCATGACTTGTAATTTACTTTTATACTCTTTATTACATTAATACAGCAATCAAAACAAAAATTGTCATTTACCCCTGACAAAAATAATGAGCATAAAAACCTTGTGGAACTATACAGTTTTCATATAATCTATTGATTAGAGAAGGCACCTACTTGGCCCCTCAGAGCATAAAATCAAACATCAGGAATTCCCAGCCTCTTGTGGAAACTGCACAGGTGGTTCAATAGTCGTAGAAGAAGTCTTAGCAGCATGCAATTAGAGTAATAAAATATCTTTAAAGTGTTGATACAAGTCAGTGAAAAAGAACATGCATGCACAATCTGCCATCTGAACAAGGGTCCCTTACTTCCATTTAAAAACATTCTCAATTCTATCACCTGTGTTCTTTAATATAGAATGCCATGGTGGAAATCACAAAATACAATGGAATGACTAAATTAACATGCATTTTGGGAGTGGAGGTTTTATTTTTTTTTTTAAATAAAAAGTTAATCTGTTAATTACAAAAAAAAATAAACAAGTCACATTTTACCCTGAAGTTGTTGAACTAATTGGTTGCATTTCAACATGACAGTATATAGATACTATCATAAACCAAAAACTGGAAAGAGGCAACATACCAAACTTCACTTTCTGATAACACTCCTTGTTTACCAACAAAGTACTGCCTGTGGCAACATGTTACACAAGGAGGAGCTGGTTTGGCTCAGATCTGTTGGTTCTTAGCAGCTGAAACAAGCATAGAGCAACTACATCTAACTAAATTACATAGATTAGATATACACAGTACTTTAATCAACTGCTTCAACACAGCATTGCCTGAAAACACAAGCAGGCCCAAAGATATTTAACATCTTACTGTAAAAAACTGTTTTAAAAATCCCTAGAAATACACAGAAAATAAGACATCTTTTACTACAAGAAGAGTATAAATACAGCAAACGTTCTTGCTCCCCTTTGTCTATTATTGATTGCCAGCAAACAAATTGTTTTACTCAGTTTTGTATGATGATGCTTGTACACTATGTTCCTTTATTAGAGACTAAAGGAATTATCATTAGCAAAACTAACTTGCTTTATGATTTTTACGCACATACAATAGAGTTCCTTTCAAACAAACCAGTTATCTCACTTGAGATCAAACAAATTAGTATGACAGAGTAGGAAAGACCATACAGATAATAGCACCAATTCCATGTAATTACAGATAAGCAGTCATCTCCCTCAGCGCAAAGCAATTAAAGCTGTTTATCTTCAGACCTACAGTGCTTAGCTGTCCTGGAATCAACATGCACAACTAGATGAGTCTGTGAGTTTTGCAACTTAGATTTACCCTGTATTTTCATCCAAAAGCTAGTTGCGCAAGAAAAGAAAAATTAAAATGCAATTACAGTTTTAAATAATCTCTTCGACAAGCAGAATCTGAGCCACCAAGTGTGGTCTAATCCATGTTAGACATTTAATAGCTCAAACAGGATACAGGATTAAAAGTTTATGTTAATGGTATACATTTTTTTCCTAATGAACTCTTACATAATTCCTTATGTTATTAAGCTTATTTTAAGATGGGAGAATTCGTCTGTTTTGAATACACACTTAGCCACACAACATCCTCATCCCAATGGACACACCCAGTTACTCTGCCTATGCAAACAACATACAAATGAGAGCACATAAGAGGTGTTGCTGACCAATCTGAATTGTCTTCCATTTTCCTTCAATGAGTGGAATCACTCCAGAATAGTAACATCTACTCTAAATACCATAGGTATGTCATCATCCTAAAAATCAGTATCTGGAAAAATTAAATACCTTCATTCAAACCCTAGCACCATTATTTCTTCTCTGTCCATGATAAATCATTCACTATCTTGCAGATGTTATTCAGCAGCAAGTAATAAAATGACAACATACCAGAGCTACAGGGGAGGGCAACAGCACAACTTGGAATTAGGAATAGCTCAGAAATTGTACCAAAATTCATGGGAAAAAATGGCAAAGTCAAGTACTACTGATAAAACAGAGAGGAGAGTCAGGGAAGTCACAAAAAACACCTAAGTGCAGTTGGACCAATCTAAAGGCAAATTAGAACTCAATGAAAGTTAATTGAACAAATAACAACCAGATCCTAATACCTCAGGTCAGTTTAACTTTTCCTAAAAGCAACATGCAAGACAGTCATGTTTGCCACTACAGCAGACGTGACCTATAATTCATACATGAAACTTATTTTCCATAACAATGTATATGTTGAGACACAAACGTCAAAGAATTAAGGACTTTAGAAAAGTTAAGATTTTAGCTAGAGATAAGCTTTGGTGGAATTAATTAAAGTAGATAGACAGGCTCTGTTAAAATTACAAGTTAATAGTTAGTTGGAAGAAACCGGATCTGGGATAACTATCCTGGATCTAAATAACTAATTGCTTGTCAACTTTGTTTGTTTAGCTGTGCTTATAATGAGAAACAGAGAATCTGATAAACAGATTTCAGGAACACAGGACAATTGCAAACCTGTGTTCAGAAACCCAGCGAACAGTCACGGAGAAAGGAAACTAGGAGTCCTACCAGGGTCTCATTTGTCACATCTGCATTGAAGAGGTAAAGGTCAGAAGAAGGAAGACTTAAGTCTACCTCCTCATTCTAGGACCCCTCCCCTGAAAGGGACCACCAACCCATTTCAAGGAACAAACTACGCATGCTTAATAGTTTTTTAGCTAATTACCATACAAAGTGCAGAATGGGAGGTATCGGAGATATGAATATGAATTTGTGTTTTGGGTATTCAATACTTGTGTAAATAAAAGGACTCTGTGATCATCTGTAAATTGCAGTGTGTATTTGGGAGTTACCTGCACGCTGCCTGGCATCGCAATAAACATACACCTTCTAACTTTAAACCATTAGAGAAGCTTTGTCCGTCACAGTTGGGTACCGATACTAGACCAATATCCATATTTTCTTAATGAATCAATGTTGTCCACTCTTCCAGGTAGTAAAATATTTTTTATATATATATATATATACATACATATCACTGAGGAATGGAAGAATCCATTCCACAAGAATCTGAAGTGTACACTTCACTGAGTCCACTTTGACAAACTTACATTACTGAAACTTCAGCTGACCCTGTTAATCAGCATTTTCTCTTACAACCATTTGGAAAAAATGACTGGTTTAAGATTCTTAAATTCTATTTAAAAAACCTACTTCAAAAAGAGAAGGTTTTTTTCTATGCTCCAATCCCATCCTGCTTCCTAAAAAAAGCTGAAGTACAAATTTAACAACAGAAAATATTTTGAAGGTTAATTTTAATATGATGTCTGCACTTACACACATTTTCTCCAGAAACCATTGAATAACATTTAATTCAAAAACTGGCATAAAGACTAGAGGACTGGTTTCCTGTTGCTATGTTCCAGTTGCTCAGGTTTAAAATGAAATGAACCAGAGGACATCAGGTATGAAAACTGGGTCAAGTCTCACTATCAGCATCCCTTACAGGATGCAACATGGGAGGGAAGCTTGTCAGTGTCACATATACACCTACACTACAAGGAATTATTACTGGCAATTCTTCTTAAGAGGCCACATCCCATTACCAAAAAGATCTATAGCCCTTATCATCCCAGACTCTGCAAATTACTTTTGACAGCATCAGTAATCATAAATTTTACTCTCAAGGACAGGATCTGCATGAAAACAGCTCAGCAAAAACAGAAGAGAGAAAATTTCACCCCACTCTGTCCAACAGGTACTGTACTTCTGCTAAAAACGTAGCATGTCACATTGCAGAATATGAACCTACAAAGATCCTTTAGAAAATCCAAGCAATTTCATATGGCTTCTGGTGAAGAAAGCAGGGAAACTACTTAATTTTGAAACTTGTACAAGAGCAAAGACTGCAAATTTCCACATTACAGTAACACAGAAAATGTGCCTCACTTTGACGAAGAGACAGCACTTACACAGGCATTGCAAAATTAAGTGTAATGTATGGAACAGATCAGTAAGTCCGTTAACTAACAGATAAGCACAAATACATTCTCCAACTATTCTGGCCAAGATGTATAGGCATTTTATATCTTTGAAATTAGGAGTATAAACAGTGAAAAAGGGACATCTCTAAACATAATGTAAACATCACACACAGAATCAGGAAAAAACCCCACACACCACACAAATGCTGATTACCATCAAATTATGAATAAAACTCAGACATTGAAAGCACTGAATGCATCAAATATTTGCACCAGAACTTTTCAGCAGACAAATGTGTTGAATGGGTGTAGAAGCATCTGTGACTTACAGGGACAAGGTACTCGGCAAACCTGAGATATTCTACAATATGTGGTTTTATTGCAACGGTCGTGGGTGGAAAAGGCCTTCCCTTCAGCCACCAAGTCCCAAAGAGAGAACAAGAGAGCAAGAGGGTATGGACTAAGAAGAGAGGAGCGAGAGAGCAAGCTGGCAGGGGTCAGAGTGCAGGGGGAAGAGAGCAGAGGAAAAGCAGGGAAAGGAGAGCGAGGTCCAGAGAGAGGGAGGTCAAGAGAGAGCAAGGTCCAGAGAGAGCGAGGTCCTGGTTACAATACATTACATCTATTTGTGATGACTATTCTAATTTACAGTGACCAACCAATACAAGACACAAAATCCTACAGAATCTACATACAGCCTATAAGAACTACTACATTACCATGTGTTATATTTTAAACTCTAAAAACTACTCTTAAGAATTTTCTGGTTTGCTACATTGACCTTTGGATCCCTTAGCCAGCAGAAAGTATTGTTCAATCAAAAGGGATTCTCCTTCAGCTGGCTAGGCTATTGTCTTCAAGTTATATAGTAACTAAGACTCGGTATCCTACAACTCAAAGTAAGCTTCCATTTCTATTTCAATTCTAAGTTTCATATTTTCAGAATATTTTGCTAAGCAATCATATTTATAAGGTTTCCCTGATTCATCTTTCCCAACAAATGGGACCAATAAAATTAAGAAACAAAAGACAGCAAAATGTATTTACCAAGTAAATTTGCCTGAAAAGGAACATTACTTTTAGTATTTTTGCTCTTTCAGCATTAACATTTGCTCTAATGTAACTGCAGCTATGAAAATATGCTCAGCTCCAGAGAGACCTCAGAAATGAGATTTAATGGTTACTTCCCAAAGGAATCAAATAGAACATGTTTCATGAACATGGCCACCAGTATGGCAAAGGAATCATGGAGACTCCTACATTTTTAAAACAGTCAGGTTGTGTTTCCACCCCTGAGCCAGTCAGTTCCAGGTGTCCTGGAAACCTCTTCAGGTGAAAGCAAATTGTGGCCTGTACTCTGCTACCAGAGGAACGGAGAAATACACATTAACAGTGTCAACAGTGGCACCACTTTTCTTCCTTGTACCCCATTTTGTACTGAAGTTCCAGCAGGTCCAGCACAGCAGCGCTTAGTGATAGCGTGACTTCCTTCAGGCCACAACAGTCTACTGTCAGTCCCCACCCTCCACTGGACTTGGGCACTGGCAATAAAGGACTTTTAAAACATGAGAGAGTCTTGCTGACCACTCTGGCTCTCCAGTTCACAAAAAATCTCTGGTAGGTGTTACAGAGTCCCAGCTGGTGCAGTGTTGTCGATGCACTGCTGTGGTAGCGATTGGTGCCTGCTGTTCTTCAACCCTCACCAATCTCACAGCAGAAGGGCCCTCTGAGAGACCATGCAAGGTATTAATTCAGTTGTCTCATTTCCTCTGTCTGCACAGCAGCTATCCCAAAAGCCCAGCAATGCCCTTCTAGGTACTTGAAATACTCTCTCTTCAAATAATCTATGCCAAGGATGCACAGGGCCTCTGGGCCTGTCACAATGGAGCATTTTGCCAGACCATCAAATCCCCACTGTCCAATAGATCTGTTTTCCCTTTTCCCCACCTGGCTCGAGGCAGGGTCTCTCTAAGTTCTGGTCATAGTACTTATTACTCACTTCTTGTAGATATGAACTGGACATCCTTTCCAGAGGATCAGAAGTAACATCAGCCTTTTTATCCTGTCTGAGGACCTGAGGACTTGTCCCATGGAAACTGGAACGGCATTTATCCTCAAAGAATTTTCTGCAGTGATTGTTCCTCCTCTCAACTCATGCTGCTAGGGCAGAGGCAAGGCTTTCCACCCCTCTCCCTCTCTGTGGTCAGGCAGGTAAATCCACAGGTTACCTCTTAGTGTGCACCCTCTCTCTCAAGGAGGGGGTGTCTCCTCCCATTAGCAGACTCTGGTCTGTACTGGTGGGGCAGGGGACACTTCTCTAAATTACCAGGAGTCCTCTTTAAATTTCTACAAGTCCTTTCACTGCCTTTCCACAGATGAGACACAGGCCTGTAGAGGGAAAGAGAGACATTCTTCATACAGTCAGTCTGGTAACCAAATCATCTGCATGTTGTCACTCTTTCCACAACATCACTGCCAATCAGTAGACACGTGGTGATGGTGCACTTCACAGTAACATCTGCTACATGATTTGTGTACACTGGACTTCATCTGCATTTACAGGGGACTGCTCATTATTTGAATCCTTCTATAGCACCTCCAGCACAACTTATTCTCTCAGGTACTGGATACCCTTCTCCACCATGCTCAACTTGTCTCAGTGCACTGATAGATCATCCTTGAAAAGATACATTTTCCTCATGCTTGACAGGAATCACCTCCAGAGGCTGAGAGTTTCTGTCCTCTTCCCAATCTCCCTGTCAATCCCAGTTGTTTCACCACCATCTACTTTCATATTTTGGGTTGCAATATCCCAGCACTGGAGCAGCCAGGTAACCAGAGTCTCATGTGACTGGCAGATGGAATCTTTTTGCATATCTTGGAGTTCACCTGGGGACAGGAATCAGAATTATTCCTGGCCCTGCCTTTTCTGAGAGCCTTGTTTCCTCTTCATCCCCCACTAGGCAAACTGATTTGGTCTTTGATTTGTCTGTATAGGTGTGACTGCTACTGGCAGAGGTTGTTGCCGTGGTTCAGATGCAGTTTGAATGGCTGTGGTTCCTGTTACTCTGCTTTTCTCCTCCTCCCTGAGAATGCTGTCTAGTATCAGGCAGTGTCTGTAACAGTAGTCAGTGCTCAGCATCTTGCATAACTTTGCAGCTCTCTGGAATCGCCACAGAATTTTTGCTTCATATATTTTATCACTTTAAGAGGATCCTGGAGTTGTCCAGGGGTGAACTTCCAAACCATTGGAGCAGAATAATCCTTCAAAAGATGACCCATTTTCTCTCACATTCCATGCAACTCACGGGGCAGATCTGCCTAGAAATCTCTTTAATGACTCCAAACATGGCGCAGACCCCACTGAGAAGACCTGGAATTTGCTTTCCTTAACATCCAAAGGGAATTCAAGTCTCAAAAGCTGTTGTAAAAGGCCTGAAGGAGGAAAAGGGGGTAAAAGGATGGGGAAAATCATTCTCCCCTGTTCCCTGCATGGACCAAATATGATTATTAATGGATTTCCAAAGGCAATACCCAAGGTAAGGGTAGGAAATCAGCACTGCATCCACATCCCAAAATACCTTCATTGCCCTTGATGTTATGTCATAAACTGATATTCCATAGTAGAGCAAAGCAATCCTGACCCCTCTCCCTGCTCTGAAAAAGAGCACCATGGGGAGCACATAGTGCACATGCGCAAAGATATACAGGGTTAGGTGCCACAGCCACATGAACAGACCAAGCAACATTGTGACCAGTGACACCAGACCTATTACAGCAAATACTTAGATCAAACTTGATTCCAACCTGCTCTGGGCAGATCTGTTGTTATCTCATCCCTTCATGGCCTATGCCAGGTGCGAAATACAGCTGTTGTGGTTCAGGAATAGTATTCCCATATTCAGTATCCACACCGAGATTCTCCAAAATCACGTCGCTCTCTCTCGCTGCCTTTTCCCCTCCCCTCCTCACTGTGGCAGGATGGAATTAAGAATTGAAGGCATAAGAGATAAAGAGCACAGGTCAAGGTAAGAACAATTTACTGGAAACAGCAACTATATAAGAAAACAAACGTTAACAGCGACAATATTAATAATGAATGGTATACGAAAAGAAATTATTTACATGGACAAATATCCCTGATAACAGACAACACCGGACAGTTCCCTCCATCACACTTTCTCAACCCAAAGGAACCCCTTCTTCCCAGCAGAGTGTGAGATCCTTCTGCCTCCCCCCAACAGTGACGTGTCCTAATCATGCTTCTTCCTGGCTACTACAGAAATTTATCCTGTTCTGGCAAGAACCGGGGCAATATTTTTAAACTTAGTTTGATATATGGTAACTAGCAACTGTGAGCTCTTGCTCCTAAAAAAAAAAGTATGGGTATACACTGTTTATGGTAATAATTATCATTTTTATGCAACTACTAGTATTTGCTTAAAAATAATGTTAATGTTTTTGATAACTTGACCCTTGTATTCCACTCCTTTGCTTTCAGCATATATATATTTTAATATACCACTCAAATAGAAAACTAGCAACCTGACTTGCTAAGCAAAAACAATGACATTCCTATAGTGCATAGGAAAATGCTTTACAGAACCATAAGAATCACATGACTAAGAATATGTTTCCAAGTGTACTTACTGGACTATTAGCTAAATTATTTTAACTATTAGAGTCTGAAACTATTCTAAAGTTGGTATCTTAATTGTTTCATGCCCTAGTAGGTATTAAAATTTATCTTCTGGATTTTCCAAATGCCAGCTCCATCAGGTTCTGAGAACTTACTCATGCCCACTCAGAGACAGGTCAACACGACAAAATTTTCTACAACCTTTGCTGAAATGAAGTCTTGTGTCTCTAATTATTCTCTCTACCAGCAGATAAAAGACTAACAAACACTTCTAAGACTGGTGCTATTGATGCCACTTAGTGATTTTAATTTTTTCCTTTCCTGCTTAGAAGAGCAAAGTAATCCACTAGAAATTTTGTGCAACATTTGTAAAAGCAATCCATCCACCACAGCAAGGCAAAACCACTCACTGTAACATGCAACGTCAATGTACACAGAAGACAACCTCTAAACACCTAAGTGTTCTACTAAGTATATTATCACCATTCATTATCTTGTGCTATGAAGAAAGCATTGTCCCACCCAATTCAAAAAGCATCATTTATTAATTTGTGTATATAAACACTCCTGAAAAGTTCCTCTACCTAAAGCAAATGACAATCCCACTACTGAGTGGGAGATTTTCCATACTTTTGTACTGAGATACAAAAATCCCATCAATTGAGGAATTTTGTTTCTTCATGTTCAGTACTCCAACTTAGAACAGACTGATTCTGCCAAGCAATAACCTAACCCAAAGAATTTTCAAGTGCTAAAATCCAAAAAGTGTGTGTGCTACTGATGTGTGAGAAATGGGATGAGAACAAATAGGAAACTATCACCACTTTTAACGGTATAACCAGGATTACATGACTAATATTTTACAAACTAATCAAGTTTATCACCAAAGCTACTGCTGTAGCTTGTACTACTATACAAACCAATGCAACAGTTCCCAAATTACTAAGTTTAAAGTCCAAGCTATAAGTTTCTACCACAGAAATCTTTTCTTAAATCTCCTGCACAGAGGAAAAAAAAAATCTTCAATTTCAGCTAAACTTACCTGATTTTACCTAGAAACAGAATACTTCTAAGTAGAGCCTTATTCTCCTCAGTGATGGCAAGGCAGGTAAAAGCTTTGCTTTAAATCTTTACTGCTTCTTTCAAATTGAGAAAGATGCTTCGAAATATGCTGCATTTTACTCTTCAAGAACTAATTTTATTGCTAGTCTCTAGGATAAATACGATTTTGGTGACCATATTCAAAACATCTTAGTATCTTCACAAAATAGAACAAATACCTACACGAAAGAGTTACAGCCATAAACATACTTAAAAATTTAGGTTTTAAATTTTAGAAAACATGCAAAACCAAAATAATAAACACTTTGATGGAGAAGTAGAGTAAACTGGAGGAGCATACAAAACTATTAGAAAAGGAGGAAAATCCGATAAAACAAAGATAAAGACAACAAAGGAAAAATGCATGAAGGAGGAAATCCTTTAGAAAGGAAGGAGGTTGAAAAAGTATTGCATCAGTAAGCCTTGCATTCCTAGGAGAAAGTTGATATGAGGGAAACCTACAGTCCAGAAAAACAATAAAATCACATTCAAAGAAAAAATTTCAGAGCCAATTGATCATTTCAGGAGAGAACAGAACACCCTCCATCACTGCTGTTTTATATGAAACTGGGCTTAGATGAGGACAAGAAAATAGGGAATGTGGAAAAGGATTCCCTTAGGACACATCCCTCTGGTCCAATAAAACATCCAAAGGCTCTAGCAGTTTTCTGTGGAGGACTATTAAAATTGTTTTTATACAGCTGTAGCAGATGGTGTGATTCACTTATCTCAAAATACAAGAGCTCAGGGAACTTGGTGGTATTATCAAGCATCAAGTTAGAACAAATAAAATAGTGCCTTTCATGCAAATATTGAAACTATGAATAATGTTGTGGGGAGAGGTCTACTATTTAACACATTTTTTAGAGATTGAACTTGAAAAAAAACATCATGCCAATGATATTATACAAATACAACCCTCAACTTTCCCCCTGCAAAGAAGTCCTTCAATTACTGTTGACAGGTGAAGGCACTACAAGGTAGAAAATCATCATTCTCTCCCTTCCTCTTCTTTTAGGCTTCCATTAGCACCTACTGTAGGGCACTGCCAGAGACTGGACACCTGGCCAGGTACCCTCCTAATGGGCACTAATGCTGTATTATTGATGGTCTTGTGATTTAGCAGTATCTTTCCATCTAAAGAGCTTCAGTAAGAAGAAAAACTGTTCAAGAAAAAAAAAAAAAAAAAAAAAAAAAAAAAAAAAAAAAAAAAAAAAAAAAAACCACATAATCAAAGAAACTTCTACCTCCTCCAATCTCCAAAAATATGTTTGTTCACCATCCCAGCTTCAGTATTCATCACCCTGGAAGTAGCATAGACCTTTCTTAAAGTTCAAATTACTGTCTCAATAGTTTTTAGAAATAGAAACTCAGTTGCAACCATCCATTCATGTATTCAACTCCTCTGTTCTCAGTGGGAACAAGCAGGAGTCCTACAAAAAGCCAGGAAGATTTGTTTCCTCTAATAATGCAAATGACCAGGAAAAAAAAAAAAAAACTCAAACCTTGTTCTTCTCCCAATACTTTAAGGTTGTTTTATTTTCCTTAATGAAAGAGACGGCTTCAAGACGTCCTGTTCTCCCATGTCGCCCATACAGCCCTTTGCCTGAAGCTGCATGATGGTAAGAAACACACACACAAAGGAACTGAAGAACAGGAAAAAGAAAGGCTCCAATGATATTGGAAAACACTGCTAATTACCTGGAGATGGTGGGCACGCACTCAGACAAAGAAAAGGCATTTATTATTATAAAACAGGGCACAACACAAGATGAACATCAGACGTGAAAACTAGCAAAATTGAAAATGTAATTTACAAAACAAAACAAAAGATACATTTATTTTTAAGTCTGATTTTTCAAAAAGCTTTGAATGATGCTTTAAAGAGTTTAGGAACAGTGAAAAAACATTAATCAGTACTAATAGGACAGGTCTTAATGACAAAAACTTTAAAAAGTCCTCAAAGGACTCTAAACATCTGTAAATGCACAGGCATGGTAAAAAGCGTAATTACTGAATATGTGACCTAACAGAGAGAAAAAATTCAAACTGAGTACTATAAAAATTAGAGAGGATAGTAAAAGATAATGGCAATGGCAGGTCTATTCAACAGAAACAACATCTTAAAACACACAAATTTTAATAGCAAAGAACAACTAATCTAAGTTGCTAAAAACAAAATACTTCAGTGGGATGTCAATCAGTAACACAGAGCTGACAACTGTGCTTTAATTACATATGAGACAGTTACCAATTAGTTAGTCCACAGCACTACAGGCTTCATGCTATGACTCAGTGCACTGACTCATTCAGTAAAACTTTTCCTACAGAACTACTCAGGCACCCACAGGATGCAAGATCAAAAGGAAAGTAGTTACATTGACCTTCTTAGCAAAAGTCTTGTTTTAAAATTAGATGACCAAAAGTGTATACTGACAAAACTGCTCAAGTAATCGTTTTGAAACGGAGACTTCCAGGAGCACTATTTTAACTTCATTTCAGATAAACATCTCAAAAAAATCAAAATACAAATAATGCTTTGTACATTTTGAAGCTCAAGTAGCACATTTTAAATCTGGGGGTTTTTTACAAGCTACTCAAGTAGCATTATTTACTATTAATAAAAATATCTACCATCAAAAAATTCTGTTTTCTGTCACTTAAGAGACCTGGCTGATTTTAACAATTGAAGGCTGAATTTTTTTCTGTGTCAGAAGTAAGGTCACCAGCTGATGGAAGGGGGTGGGAAAGAGTGACAAAATGTCTTCAGCCATTTCCATTTTGGGAAAGAAAAAATCTTTGGTTAGATTTTTGAATTATAATAATTCTATCATTGCACTAAGCAGTAATGGCATTTTCAAGTTTTGAAATGAAAACAACAGGAAGATCATTCTGGGTGAAAGATTCTTCTATTGATATTCTCATGGACCTTCAAAAACATTTTAGATTTCAACAGTTTTTCTTTCTGAATGCTCAGGCTATGACGCCAAAGCTGTAAAAGTACAGGATCCTGGAAAAGGAAAACTGTGTTAATTGTTCTTATGTTCTCATCTTCTCATCTGATGGTGCAAACACACTGCAAAGCAATCAAAGAGATAAGTGGATGAGAGGTGTCCAGAGTCAAAACAGACAACCTGTCGAGAAGCCCTTCAGTTTATATGTCCCAGCTGATGTAAACAGCTCATTGTTTCTGAAAACAGCTGGCTGCTCACTATCACCTTCAGCTCTAACTGCACACTGGTCCTGTTCTCACAGGTTTGGCTTATTCACCTGAAAACAAGGCGCAAGGAAAAGTTTTGCTGTGAGCTCATTCTATGGCTGCACAACCAGAAGAGCAAGAGGAAGCATGAATGTATATCCAGAGACCAGCATGTCCAGTGCACTTGGCAATGTGTTAAGCCATTAACACGTAAGACCTCAGTTTTATTTTAGGCCTGGAGGAAATGGGAGGAACAGGTAAGGCTCTTGAGGATAAAAATGAGCATGAATATTCCAATTAAGAAATAATTTTAAATTAAAACGTGTTTTCTCCAGAACTATACTAGAATCTACAAATCTCAGTATTTGCCATTGATTTTTAGCAAGTGAAAAAGCTGTAATTTGGAATATGCATACCTCACCTTCTTACAGCGAAGACAGAGTGACAACTTACCTAAGATTGGTACTAGACCAATTAACCAGACTACTGAGTTGCACAAGATGTTAAATGCTAGGTGTAGGAGTAATTAGGCATTATTTTCTCTTGTGTGTTTTCCCTTTTGTAGTTAATTTTTCTCAGCACAGGTGTTTACTGTGTACTTCCATAAGCCAATTATATTTAGCAACATGGCCCAGAAAACTAAAACAGAAGAAAAAGCTGTATTATTTTCTAACATGTTAGTGTGTTTAACTGATTTGCAGAAGTCAGGGAGGGAGGGAGCTTAGGGAGATGCTGATATGGGAGGACTTGCCCCTTCAGTGGCATCACAACACTTCACTGGCTTCATGTTCAGCTTGGCTCTTACAAAAAATCCTAAGGAAGTAATCAATCATTTCCATTCAAGTTTTCTTTCCAAAAGTGAAATAACACTGGAAATTGCAATATCCAACACAGTAACAGAGAAATGCACTCAACTGACAGACGAAACTTGGACACTGGAAGTTTGGCCACCCAGCTTCTGTGATTCTCAGGTCACTACACTAAGCAGGTAGATCACACTGTTTCTCATTTTTCTGTCTGTAAAACTCAGAAACTCTAGATCTGCTTCCTATACACACTGTGACCTCAACAGCTGCAAGTGGATGTCCCTCCAATGTGCTGCAAAGCTCTAAACCAAAATGCTAATCTCTTCAAAAAAACAGGAAAAGAGGCATTTCTGCTTGAGGACCCAAAGCAGAATTTCAGTATTGTTGCCTCTAAATTCTGTGAAGTAGAAACAATACTATTGTGCTACTTTATAAGAGAGCTGTAAACATAAATTCCATGTAATGAATTTGAATTAATTAATCTATAATCTGTGAATGATTCAAAGGTTGTAGGGATATAATCCGAGAGACAAAAATCTAAATTCAAAGCAGACCGTGAATAGTAAATGGTATACAAGACATGTCTGTAAACAAAATATTTTGTTTATTTCCCTGGCACTGTCTGGCTCTATCTACATGAATAGCCCAGTGGATGGAGATTCTCAAAGGACAGAACCACCATTTTGTCCTCGCCCCCACACAAAGGTCAGCAGGTTTTACTCCAGATCATCTCCCAAGGTCATTTTCTTTTTTTTTAATATCATCCCTAGATAACAGTTTCCTTATAAAGTCAATGCTAGCAGAGGTCAGCATTCAATCCTCCTGAACAATTACCCATGTAAAAAATTCTTCATTAAAAAGAGAAGTCCTCTGTCTTCAAACAAGATATACACTATGTACGCTCACTTCCAAACTCACCATAACAATATTGCTGGTTTTAGATAACAGCATCTATCAAAACTTAAACTATTTAATCAGCTCATGTTCCTAGAAGTATTCTAAATCTAGAACTACTTCTGCTAATGAAAAAATATTGATTAGAAGACTTAGCAATTGGAGATCTTTTTCTTCCTTGTTAGCATTTCAATCTCCAATGGGAAAAAAAGACAGTTTCCTTGAAACTTCCTTCTCTTCTGCTCTGCTAGAAGTTAGCTTTGTTAAATGAACATAACTCATATAAGCTGAAATATCTGCAGCTTCTCAAAGCCATTTAACAAGGACTTCAGACTAAATTATAAAAGTCAAAGTCTGCCTAGCCCTCATCAAGTTCAAATCATGTATCTCCAAATTTCCATTACACTTCTCCATTCTAAGTAGGGTGTCTTTGGTTGACTCAAGATGTAACTTAAAATGGGCAAGTATCCTGCATCCTTCCAATTTACCTCAAAATTATTTATTGCACTTACCACTATGTCCTACCTAATACATGCATAGATCAACCATGTAGAGAGAGGTTCATATTTTAATTTTTGCATAATAACCCAAGAATATATCCTCAATTCCGATTAAATATACAAGAATTAAAACAGTACACTTGTTCTATATGTCTGACAATAGGCAGGGTTTTTTAAATTATGTTAAATAAACCAGGTTTTTAAAAACCATTGGCATTGTGAGACATGACATGTTACTTGTGAGACAGCAACAAAGATTTGTTAGAAGAGAAATGTACTTTTGGAGAAATGCTGAAAGAGTTCTACTGTTTTTCTAAATGAACTAAGAGACTACACACACTCAAAGTCTCAGAAGAAAGCATTATTAAAACATACAGTTTGCTGCTATTCACATGCAAGTAAGAAAAAATATCCTAGAACTAAGAAAATAAGAGGCCAAGGAGACAAAGATATTCTTGTATTTTATACTATTCAAATTTAGTAAGAAGCAATATTTAGGCTTTAGCATGCTAATAACCTTTGCTTTCTCTTATGAGAATTCAAAATATTTTGCAAGTTCTGTAAAGTAAATCAAACATAGCTGTTTTTAAACTAGAGCACTTTGATTTTTAATCTTTTCAAAGTCATTGCCTCACAGAAGGGAAAATAATATTACAAACCCAGTGAATCACGCATGGTCCACAGACACCTAATTATGCTCTACTCCCATCCTGAAAAGTTGCAATTTTCATTTGCATTCTCTTACTTCTATAAGAACTCTAAAAATTAAAGGCACTTACTATACAATTGTATGTTCTGATGTCATGTCAACATCAACCAGTACCAAAATACTGTCATGTTGTAATATAAAATTACCTAACAATAAAAAGGAATAAAAAAGAATACAAAAGGAATTTCTGCAAAATAAAAACCTCTGTGGCAAAAACTGGTTAAGGTTACCCTGTAGAGCAAAGCCTCACCACAGGTCTCCTAGCAGTAAAACTGAAAATGTTTTAAACCTACACAAGATAAATAAGCTTTATACAAAGCTATAGACCCAGTACCAATGAAATGCTACTGATGACACCACTATGAAAATTATGAGCAGCTACTGATCTACACAGCCATAATTCCTATCCAAAGCTTGGTCACATATACAAGAGCTGAACTTGTCAGTGAAAACATTTTAAAGGGATTAAAAGGTATTATGCAGGATGATACAACCTTCCAGAAAACAAAGTTGACCAAAAAAGTGAAAATTTACAGTTCTGTATTTTTGCTATGGTAATATATTACACCATAAAACCTGTTTTTTCCAGCAGCTACCAAAAAGAAAAGAAAAATCAAATTAAGTACATAGCAAAGAAGAATTTTGATTGCAACCAAAAGATATCTATCTCCTATTATTTCTATACATTACATGTCTTTTATCTACAATAAAAGTTATCACTTGTAATTTAAAAAAATAAGGACTGATAGGTAAAACATAACTGGACTAGTTTTTTCCAAAAGTACTTTTGACAGAATATGAAATGATAAAAAAACTGTTTACATACCAAGTCTAACCATCTACACCACAAAGAGAATAGAAATTAATAGTTGGTATTTTGTGGGAAAACAACCTTCTCAGATCACGTATTAAGTACAATATGAAATGATTTTCCAGTATTGGTCTATTCCACAATTCAACATAATGCAACCATTATTTCCCATTTTTCACGTTCATCACATGGGTACACTAACAGAGGATGCTACTAAATTACACTAGTATACAGCTGAAATATCTGTAAAATCACTAAGCTTCCAAGAACTTCAGTACTTCAGTAACTTGCACTAACAACCATCTCTTCATCACTTCACACAGAGGAGGAAAAAAGTTGCTATGAACACATTCTGAAGCACCCATCAATCATAATCGCTTAATGCCTTGAAATAATTTCCAATCTATTTTCTTCACAAGGGTTCAATTTTCTGATTACAGCTGAATATGAAACAACATATTAAAAAAAAATGAACAGGTTTTGTATGAAAACATAATAAAAGGCATTTTACCTCTGCTTTGCTTTGTTTTGCATTCCTCACTTATACCTTAATTTGTGGTCTTGATTCCACAGAATATACTGGAATACATCCCCCGAAGGCATTTACAGTTTATCTTAAAGTGCGTGACATCCTTCTCAGTCACCAACTGTAGGTTCATCTCAGAAGCCTGGCAAAAGTCCAGTCACTGGCAAACCACTCTAATCCTCACACATGCAGAGGCAAAGGGAGCCCTGTCCTAGACCCTCTCATGTGTGCCAAGTGGTATTCCTTGCCTAGTGCGAAACCTGCAGCCAAGCACTGCACTTCACGTAGCTGAGGGAAACATCCAGAAAGATTGCTCAGAGCCAGTTTTTTTCAGTGCAAGAGAACACAGATAAGCCCCTTCCCCCTTTGCTCTTGCACAAGAGGTAAGAGAAGCAAACAAAAACCACCACCACCTGCCTTTGTCACCTGCTCTTAGACAGCACTGGCAGACCTTGCTTCAGTATGCATTATTTACTTCGCTCATTTTCCTAAGAGTAATGTTGTCTGGAATTAGATTTAATGACATTATGACTCAAGCACACCATTATTAACATTTCCATAGGAAATTAAAATTTCAGTGTCTGAATGACTTCAGCTAATCATCAGACTTAACAAGAAAAAGCTGACTTCCTCTGCAACCTCCAAAGAAACTCCTTTCCTCAATTAAAACTGAGGAGATATTTAAGATGCAATGAAAATTTTACAAAGGCTCAAGTAAAAATCTAACTCTTTATTATTAATGGTTAGCCAACCCCAAAAAAGCCATGGACATGTTTTTGATAAGCCTTGGCTGCCAGGTTCCTAACAGCAATCTGACATTAAATAATACCATTTTGATACAGAGTGAGCCTGATACAATATTCATTTATTTCAGTGACATTAATAAAACAGAAGAATTTGTCCTTTATTAAAACTCAGTTATTAGAAAAGTATTTTCCCAAGATGCTGAGCATCAAGCATCATTGGAATGAAGGTAACATGCTCAAAAAGTCTGGGAAAAAGGAAAAGTATTAAAAAAAAAAATCAGACCATACGTTTGCATGACTTCAGATACCTGTTCAAGCAACTAATTTAGTAGCTTAACCTATTAATCATCTGTTTACCCAAATTAATTCTGTGCAAAACTACTCGAGCAGTATAAAATACAAAATAAGAAAACAAAACTTGCAGATATATCCCATACTCCAACAATGCTATTCAATTGCTAGTAATATTTTGTGTGATAGAAAAAAGTCTGCATGTCTGTTTGCAAACTCAAATTCAAATATTTAATAAGAAAGCTTAGCCAAAAGGCTGACTAAAGACACACAGTACTAGATGAGGAGGAAATGAGTAGCTACATATATTAATTATCACCCTTTCTGGGAACACAGGCTCACTGAAGTTAAAATTTCAAGGGCTTAGATTACTTTCTGGTGAATTTTATTAGTTTTCCCCAAGAGGTGCAAAGACTAATACTGTCACAACAGAAAAGGAGAGCATATACAGCGTCATTACAAGCTGAGTCACCCAAAAGCACTGAATCTTGCTTTATTATAACACAGCACCTTAAATAGTCTCCTGAAGTGCTGTCATTTGTTATGTGATAGAACGGTAAGAGCAAGTTAATCCAGTATCACCATAAAACCAAATCTGCACATCTGCAGAGTCGTTTTCAGCAGGCAGGCCCAGTTCCCTTGCTGGTCTCTTTAGATATAGCAGCTGCAGACTTTCCTTCCTTTACTGCAATAGAGAAGGATGCAGAACAAAGTTGGTGAGAGGTCTTCTACTTGTGGCTGCTGGTAACATTTAGATACGCCTTCAGAGAGCCATGATGCAGGTGGGAAGATGAGGTGGTCAGGAAGATGTGCAAGAACTACAACCCGAAGATTTTTTCCTGTGCAGTTGTGGCCATCAACTTAATTCTTCCTCTCATCCAAGTATCCTAGTTATTTTCTCTCTAAAGACCTAATTCTTAAAGGATAAAAAAAGTAAATTCTGAAGGGCCATCTTCACCATGCCTCATTCATATCCTGCCATCATTCATATCCAAATCCCCGGATATTTTTTATTTCCTGGTATCACAGTCTAATCACTCAGCAGTACCAGCTTCAAATAGAGAACAGTTATGCACTGCTCTCAAATAAATCACATGTGCTTTAAGTCATCTGTCAATACAGAATTTAAGATCCCTGTATTTCTGGAGGGCCCCCTACAGAAGTCAGCAAAACTGGAAGACAATTGAAGAGCGTGACTTTCTCTGCCTCCTCAATTGGCAAGCTGTCCATGAATATCACCTCCTGTCCTGTTTTCTTCCCAGTCCCTTTCTTTCCTCTCTCATCTTGTGATGGAGCTAATACAGATGCAGATAATATAAAACACATATGACACTTGTTGGCACAGTTAAATAATACTCCTTCCACCTTACTACATTTTATTTTGACTGCATGTCAGAGCATAGAGCACTTGGTTGCAAGTCAAGGAACATAAGCAAATGGAGTCTTCTTCTCCAGATCTGCATGTATACACTACCACTGTAAAACCAGAAAATATTATTATTTAAAATAATAATAAATACTTGAAGTACTATCTTTTGCATATCAGTCAAAACTGTTTTGAAAATGTTTTCCATTTTCATGCACTACCTTCAAATGCTAACTTAACTAAAAACATCTCTCTTAAAGTATGATTTTAACCAAGTATTTTAAACAGTGCTATCTGATGAGAATCCATTTCTAGTTTCCTATTAGATACACCCAAAAATAAACAAACTTTGCATATATACACATTTGCTTCACATTTTATTACACACTTCCACACACAGCTGTGAACTGAAGCCTGGCTAGCCTCCTCTGTAAATTTGCGATATGTGCATCAGGCAAGATAAGAGTGACATTAAAAAAATACACAGGAACTGTGTATGATCAACTGAAACAACCCTCAATATGCCCCAGTAACACTCAAATACTATAGGAAAAAAGTTTTCCGTAATTACCACAGTATTTTCAGAATTTATTGACTCTTGCAAGTTTCTGTATCTTCCTTTCTTTTTTTTTTTACAACAATCACTACAAAGCTCACTGTGCTGCTGACAGAGAAAAATTAGCCATAAAATTTGCTTATGGAAAAATATTTTCAGCATGCTTCCCACAAAAAAATTTGTTGTTTATACAATAAAGAACATTACAAATTGAGTGCTTTATGTCACCTTATTCATCTTACAAGTCCAGTGAAAAACAGGCCAAAACAATAAAAACTTTTACTATGTCCAGGTGTGTGTAGTGCTCTTCCAAAGGTAGTATTTCACCACTTATCTCATGATACAACTAATATGTCCTTCCAAACTTGGTATTTTGGTTATATTTTACAAAATATTCACACAACTTGAGAATTCAGAATTAATTTTTCCAGATCCCTTTACAATTGCTTTTTATTTTGGACACTCTGCAGAAAACTCCAATTTTGAGAACCTCTAGTATAAACGGGTCATTCCAGTTAAAAATGATTTGCAGATGGCTTTGGAGGTACTATGATAAGAACCCTGATCATCAGCACAAACATGTAACTATTTATATACCACAATTCTTGGAAACCTTTGTCACAAAACAGAAGCCCTCTCTGCAGGGTGCTGTACAGAGAAAGGTTATTTTTGCCTTAAAGCATTTATACTCAGTACAAGGCAGAAAGAGAATATTAATGTATAGACAAGAATACACGGAAACTAAGAATTTCAGAACTTACCCTGCTTTCTCAGTCCACCTGAGCTTCCCTCAAGTGTCATCTATTACTTGACTAACTAGCTCTGCAGAAAAGGAAGGAAACCACCATGCTCCAGATTAACATCCAACAGTAGCAGCAGAATCTCCAGGACGTGAAAAGCTACTGTCTTCAGAGTAGCTCAAGCCAGAGCTCAAGCAGCACTTCACCCACAACAAAACAATGCCTGAGTGTCAGCAATGTTTTTTACTTCCTTCCTGTTATTTTAGAAGTCCATGCTCACACACCATCTGAAAAGGAACCATTAGATGTTTGCATGCATGAAAATAGTAACTATCCTGAAAATAACACAGTGTGTACCTGAAAGAGTGAAAGGAAAGCTCATGGCAAAGCTGCATGTTTTCAGGAAATACTTGTCTCTGTCTAGAAACTAAGTATAACACATAATTTCCAAGACAAAAGAGGATACCTCCTTCAATGAATGCCAAGTAGTAAAAATAATCTGCATAACATTATGGAGAATCAGAAGGGAAATAACCACAGTAAGTTGCAGCTAGCTCAAGATGATGTCAGAGGAAATCTCTCTGGGGAAAATTAACTGCCTTTTTTTTTTTACATCGATTAACATAATGAGGTAAAAAATCATCTACTATTATTGGCTTCTGATGAACCACTTAAACACTGGAGAAAATGGAAAGATCTTATTCATTATTTCTTACCTCAAGTTTGACCACCTACCACTTAATTTACAGATACTAAAAAAAGCTTCTAGAACCATCATAAACCAAGTAATACTAGCAGAGCTTACAGTATCTCCCTTATAGTCTCTTCTAGAACATACTCAACCATAGAAAAAATCAACCATATAAAACCATAGATGTCACCAGATTACAGGCTTCCTCATATAATCTGAGTAGGGGATAATCATTGTTTTTCTTCTAGTTGGAGTTTAAATATTATATATAGAAGTATTTTTTGGTGCTGGAGCACTATCACTTCCTAGAGCTTTACAACTGAAAAATCTTTAATATTCTCATAAGAACAGCTAAAATTTTAGAGTTTCATCCTCTGGCATTCATACTAGAACTCACTGCTACTGAAATTTTTTTACTAAACATTAGACCCACAGTATGTGGAAAAGATCAATATCTCTAGTTAAAAGACACATGACCATTGCAAAGAAAAAAAATAGGAAAAAAGTAGGCTGAAATCTGGGGAAACATGCTTCTGGATGTTCAAACACTGGTTCAAAATATGTTTGGTTCTTTAAGAGAAAAGAGAATTGTCCAGACATCTGCAAAAACATTGGTCAGGCATTTACAAACGACACTGGTGGATTGAGAAGATTAAAATGTAGAATAATACAGTAAACTTAAAGAGGAAATTACTTATGTGTGGACTTACTGCAACAGACTTTTCATTGAGAAATGAAGTAGATTGGTAAAAACTAATTTGTAGTCTTTGCTTCAAAGACAGTACTACAACAGGCAATAAAAGAAGAGTCAAAGATAAATGGAAGTATTATTGCTCAAACTCTCAACAAACAGATTCTCCAAAGGAGACAGTCAACAAGAATATCCAGTGGGAGGGCACTAATATCTTTATCTCAGCAGTGACTCACTCTTAAGTAACATTTATCTTTTTAAGAACCTCTGTAAGTAAAATGAAAATCCCATTCAGTGGCCAGAACTATAGGGAGAACATCATCTTTCTAATTAGATTTTCTTTATATTGGTAAGCCGTTGTCTTAGGACACAAGAAAAAATAAAGGCCCAAATCAGCTATTTTATAAAAAAGAATATAACTCCATTAAAGCTGAGTAAAGGAAATCTTTATGTGTGTAGGAGAGAATAAAGCAGAAAAACAAATTCAAGATCAGAGCACTACTATAAAGTGTTTATAGGCTTCCTGTCATGACTATAATCTTAAAAATAAAAATTTATATGACACTCTCAGTTGACATCCACGCTAATACAAACTGATTACTACCACTCAAGTTAGTGAGAAACTGTGCTCAAAATTTCACTTACACTAGCAAAACTCAGTTGACACATTGCATCCTTTTGCATACTACTTACTTTTCAAGGCTTTAGAAAGTGCTGCAAATATATACAGGAAAACGGAAGTGCTTAACACTTCCCAGTTTCAGTCATGCTGAACAGGTTAGCAGTATTATAAATGCTTCTGTTTCAGGTAAAAACACTTGGGCACTCTTAAAACAGTCATTAGTGATTCACTACTAGCTTAGGAATCTGAAAAACCATGTATATACAGATTTGAAAAAAATCCCACCCCTATAATAAGCTATTTTATATCCATAAATATTTAAATTAGATAGTCTTTGGGGCAGTAAGTTATTCTCCACAGTTCATAACCTTGAACAGTTTTGATTACAAGCTCTGTTGCCAAGTAAGGTTTTCTACATCAACAAAGAGAGCTTAATGAACACTGACTTGATCAGGCTCTTCTTATCTAAGTAAAAACTTACACAACTGGAAAAAATATTTCACATAGTGTATCACAGTTTACATGTTCATTTAATTTGTGAAAGAGTCATCATAGTTTTGACATCAGAAAAAAAATCTGAATTCAAAGTTCCTTACGTATTTCTCTAATTTAGATCTCTTCAACAGTAGAACATGAAAGAGCAATGTGTACACTAATGTGTATCAACACTATTTCCATTTCCACTGCTTCTTCAAAAACTTTAAATAATACACAAGGCAACAAAACAAGATTTAACTGCAAATTTTTGATCACTGAGTCCACCTCAAACTTGCTATATCACTTTGTCACTGCTGGATTCATGTTGTTTTCAAATAAAAATAAAAACATATACATACCCTGAACTTTCTACTTCTTTACCTATTGTTTCAGTCTTTCTAGTAAAACTACACATTGACAAGCCTAAATTAGTAAGATTCTATGAAGCTAACATAAGCACTAAAATCAGATGAAAGTACCTGATATGTGAACATTATTTAAGAATTTGCATTATTTTAAAAATCCTTTCAAATTAGTACTAAGACCATCCAGACAAAAACATTTCACTGTGTATCATTATTTTCCAAGGATGTGTAAGGATATACCTGGACTCTATATGTAATGTAGACATATCAACACAGTAGTGCAGAGACCTGAACTACCCCAGATACCAAAAGCAAACTACTTACAGTACCATATCCAAATAAAAACGTTTGAATTAGCTCCGTGCTAATGAGGCTAAACAATTTTTAAGACCTACATACTTACTAACTCCTATACAAGAGGAAGAGGGATCTTCAAAAACTGATGAGAAAAAAAACTGATGAAACCATACATAAGAACTCCCCACTACTATGAGTATTTAACAGAACCTTAAGAAAAAACAAGCGCAATTCAGAAAGACAAGCACAAAAGCAACAGAATAGTCAAATACTACAGTTTTAATAAAAACCACCTACCTAAGGATTCAGGCACACAGACACCAGAATTTTATTAGGTCGAATACATAGTTTTAACTTGAACTTCAAAACAATTTAGAACCTTTAAAAGGAACAACTGATTGTTTAACAGCATCTCTTTACTCCTCTAACTCTAAAAGTTATCCCTACACTCCACAAATTTTTCTGCTGCATTGTTAATGGATGACAAATGTTAATTAATCACTTAACTCACCTGACCTGGCTGAGGGGACAAACATTTAACAACCTCCTCCAGCATCACTGGTATGTGCAATCTTCCAAAATTACTGTTTTCTGTATTTTGAGGTAATTCTTCAGTTTCACATTTCTGGCCAGTTTGTTCCTTTGATTCAGAGTCAGAACGTTTTTCTGATGAAGAATGGATCCTTCTGGCCACATTTACTGAGTTCAGTTTCAAGTTATGCAGAAACAAACATTTGCAAAGTTGGTACAGATTTTGAGATAGCATTATGGCATTGACCAACCTAGAAGGGCAGCAGATGTTGGGAATTACTCTCAAACAAATATTTGAAATAGTGCATTTGTTTAAATAGCAAAGCAGAAATGCTACAGGCATTACACATTCCAAGTTGGGCAGCTTTATAGATACGTCACGTGAGCAAAACATTTTCAGAACTTTCAAGATTATCTACAAATCAATTATGTTCAAGTAATAAGCAGATTCTTTTCACTATCAGATTTTAACACATGCTTTTCTTGAATTTACCTTGCCAGAGGCTACCATTATTTTGCTTGCACAAGAATATGCTGATAAAGTTACTCTCCTGATAATTTAGGCTTCAGCTGGTCAGTAATTCCCTCACCCTAAATGTGAAAGCGTGTATCACTCTGTGAACAGACACACAGATGTGAAGTTTTGCAACAAATCATAGTATGTCTACAGAAAATATATATATTACCATGGTATGCTGTGTTGGTTTTGTCTGGGGTGGAGTTAATTTTCTTCACAGTGGCCAACATAGGGCTAGGTTTTGGATTTCTGCTGAACACAGCAGGGAAGAGATACAGTTGGAGCAGGTGACCCAAATGCACTGAGGGATATTGCAGACCAAATTACATCATATTCCATACAGAAAGGGGGGGCAAGAGGATGTTTGGAGTGATGGCATTTGTCTTCCCAAGTAACCACTACCTGTGAAGGGGCCCTGCTCTCCTTGCAGACGGCTCAACTCCTGCCTGCCCATTGGAAGTTGTTACTCTTGCTTTTAGAGGGGCAACACGTTGTGATGTGGTGTGGACCTTCACAGAGGACAGCAAGTAGCAGCAGGGTTAAACATGGAAGGCTTTTTATATCTGACTCCAACAACTTATATACATTTTGTACAGAGGGCTGAGATTGGCCCAAGGAGGTTATAACCTCTTGACTCTATTGGTTACTATGACTATCAGTCAAATTCTCTCTCAGAGAACAACTATGCAAAACATACAGATAAACTCTAAGAATACGATATTGTTTATGTAAAGCAGCGTGAGAAAGCTGCTACAAAGACTCAAACATACAAAAGCAAAAAAATCAGAAGCAACAGGAAGTAGTGAACTTTTTCCTTGTTTTGCATTGCTTGTCTGCACGGCTTTCGAATTACCTATTAAATTCTCTTTATCTCAGCCCACGAGTTTTCTACCTTTTCCCCTTTCCCCTTCCTTCCCCAGCCTCACTGGTGAGGGAGCACGGAGCAGCTGGCTGGCGCTAAAACCGCTCTGTGGCATCATCACACTGACCCACACTGCTACGAGCCTAAGACACGAGGTTAATACGAGCTTTGATTACAACTACCCTCGTTCTACACAACTGGAGACCGTGGGACTGTAAAAAACGAGGTTCACTTTGAAAAGTCAACTTTATAATATACTTTTATAACAGGCTTATAAGTGAGCAGAAAGCGTACTTTATAATAGCACGTCTAAAGGGACGCAGGGGTGCCGACTGCCGCCTTAACACGGGTATTTGTACTGAAACAGAAGGTAAAGCCAGTGAGGACGAAAATTCCACCCCTCTTTACCAGAGGCGACCGGAGAACCGCCAGCGGCCCGCGCGGGAGGAAGAGGCTGGAGGCTGTTCCCGCCCGAACTGGGCCGGCGGGACACGCGGAGCCAGAGGCCGCCCGCTCGCCCGTCAGCCCCGGCCATGCCCCGTGCGCTGCGCCCGGTGCCGTGCCCGGTGCCCGGCCGGCCTCCCCGCGGCCGGCCCCCCCACCCCGCGGGCCCCGCACGGCGCTGCGCGCCCGCCCCACGCACTCACCGCTGGTGCCGGCGCTCTGCTGACGTCACGGAGGACAGCCAATGAGGAGGCGAAGAGGGCGGCCTGCTGCTGTTTGAATTCGGCGGCCGGCGCATGGCGGTTGGTGAGTCCGGGGGTCGAGAGCGGGTGCGGTCGGAACAGGAGAGTGAGAGCCGGGACGGGCAGCCCTGCGGTGGGCACAAGGGGGAATTCTCCGGCCGTAGGGCCGAGCCCGGAGGCGTGCCCCGAGGGAGAGCTGTCTGCGGTGGGGTAAGGAGGGGGCTCAGAGTGCCGCGCGGGTCTGGGAGGCGGCTCGGCTGAGAGAGCCTGGCCCTGGAGTGGCAAAAGCGTCGCTGATAGCCTTTACCTTGTAGGTTACTGCCCGCTGTTAAGAGTGAGCGAACAACCCGCTGTTAACAAGAAAAATGGGCTATTTAAAAGAAGCTCTATTTTGATACCGCTTACTGTATCCTATGCAAGGCACGTTAACGTAAATCCCGCTTTAACTCTCTTTAAATCCACGTGCAACGTGACTGTATTAATAATCCAGGGAGAGTAACGTAGGCAGCTCCTCTTTCTGCTGAAGAACATAAAAACTCTCTTTGGTCTATAGAAATGTGGTGTCTCATTTGAAAGCTTGGTCTGTTATAAACGAAAGCCTGTAGGTCACTTAGTCGTTTAAATTCTGAAATAAACTTGAGAATTTACTGAGGAAGTGCTAGTTGGCTTTCTGAACGCTGTGCTGAATTAAGTCATCTTTTGAGGCCAGTGTTTCCCGGAGTCTCACTCCCACTGGTGCAGTCTATTGATAAGTAATGAGTGGCTCCAGTAAAAGTGCTTGATTAAATGTGTGAACTGTTTGAAAGAGTGAAAGGCGTTATATTGCAAATAAAACCTGTCTTGTCAATTGCAGAAAAGATTCAACTGTTCCGTCTGAAAGTGAAGCTGAGGAACAGAGAAGATGACTCCTGCTAAGGAAGAAGATGTCTGTAGTCATGTGAAAGTGGTCGTCCGTGTCCGTCCAGAGAACGAAAAGGAAAAACAGGGCAGCTTTAGCAGGGTTGTTCGTGTTATTGACCAGCATGTATTGGTCTTTGATCCAAAGGAGGAAGAAGTTAGCTTCTTTAACAGGAAGAGGCTGACTCATAGAGATATTAACAAAAGACAAAGGAAAGATCTTAAATTTATGTTTGATGCCATTTTTGATGACAGTTCATCCCAGTTGGAAGTTTTTGAGCATACTACCAAAAATCTAATTGATGGCTTCCTAAATGGATATAACTGTACAGGTAAGTTTCCTGGTTTTCTTCTTTAATTAAAAACTTCCATGAATTTCTCAAAGTTTCTACCGTTTTGTTCAATGGCTGCAGAGCCCTTAAAAAAGCTTGAGATAGAAATAAAACATTGTGGTTTAATTCACAGATGTGAAAGGCTGACTTTTTAGCATGTGGACGTTAGGTTAGGTGTGCGCTATTTTAAAAACAACTTTGTGTTAAGGTTATAGTAGACTTGGGAATTTTATCTGAAATATATGTGCAAATGGGAGTCCTCTAGAGTTATTCAAGCAGAAGTAGTTGTGTCACTGACTATGTGGTAACCTGCTTTCTGAACTCTTTAAGATCTTGGTGGTTTTTAATTGGCCACTGGAATGTGGCAAGGAAATGAAATGCCTATCAACAATAAGTTGATAGCTTAGAGTTATGAGAGTAAATTAATAATATTTTCATGTAACGCATCAGTGAATGGATTTCGAATTGAAAATTCGTATATTTGAAACCTCTCTCTTTAATCATAGATGTGAAAAGTAAAGCTTAAGTAAGAAACTTGATCCATTTATGAAACAGTCATGCAGAATGGCAGAGGTCTGTGAGTGTCCATTTGACTTTCATATTCCTGATTACAAATAAATTACATATTTTTGCTTTGTTTTCTGGGGGGAAAATTCAGTGCTTGCATATGGTGCAACAGGAGCTGGAAAGACTCATACAATGTTAGGTTCTCCTGAAGACCCTGGAGTCATGTATTTAACTATGATGACGCTTTATAAGCGCATGGATCAAATAAAAGAAGATAAAACATGTGATGTTGCTGTCTCTTATTTAGAGGTGAGTTCCTGCATTTGATATGTTGTTTTTAATAAGTCATAATTTATAAATAAAGACAAGCTGGTTTTGCTTTCCTCTGGTGCTTTCTGGGGCTCCACACAATGTGTCCTTATAGGAGTGGAACTGTATTGTGCTGTGCAAGCTTGGTGTTCCCAGGCACCTGTTAATGTTTTACAGAAGGCTGCCCAAAAACAACAACTGCTTCTAAGATATTTACTGAATGTTCGTGATTTGTGTCTTGTTGATCAATTACCTGCCTCTGAACATCTGTTGATGTGTATAAGAAATTATAATTTCAGGGTGATGCTCTAGGACTTCCCAGTACCATCCTATAAGTACTCTGAAAAAGCACAAAAGATGATGTTCTGTTTTTACAAGTAAACGTTTTGGCACTGCTGCTGAGTGGTGCTAGTAAAATGGTTATCTTTTTAGCCCCCTTCAAAGTCTTAATGGACTCTAGTTGGTATTTGGGAGAGGTAGAAGGAGATGGGGAAAGTTTGCATTGCCATATGCTTTCACAGACTAAGATATCAGACATTTATAAGTTTTAACAGTGGTAAGTTTGAACTAAGAATATCACAAGTATGGATTGTGTGTGGAGTAGAAGAAAATGAATGCTTTGGAGTCATGCTTGTTGCAAAACTGGTTTTTCTAAAAAAAGGTAAATTTTTTGAATAAAGAATGAAAATTATTTACTAGAAAGAATTACTTCTAAAATCAAAGAAGAAATGTGATTTGAATACTTTTAAGTTCAGTATAGAAAAAATGTAAAAAAATTATAGCATAAATTCACTACTTTGTCTTAAAGGAGTATTAAAAAAGACTAGTGATATCTGTTTATTTAATTCTGCCAACTATGGGAGTATATTTTAATAAATTCTTTCGAATTCCATTTCAAAGGTTTACAATGAACAGATACGTGATCTGCTGGTCAGCTCTGGACCTCTGGCTGTCCGTGAAGATGGCCAGCAAGGGGTGGTAGTTCAAGGTCTGACATTGCATCAGGTATGTAAATATCTATAGAAACTTAAAATGTGCTTGAGATGTTTGAGAAACATTCCTATTGTTCTGTGAGTTATATGGAATTTGGTAATTTCCTAGTGGACTTTTTTCTGGCCATAAGCACCAGTAACTGGCAAATCTAATTAATTAGTTAAAAGCACCTTGTGGAAAAAACCTAATAGTATTACAGAATGCAAGAATAGAAGCAGTCAGTCCTTGTTATCAAAAGGATACCATTGGCTTGATGCTTATCCAGTAGATTTTTGGAAGATTTCTTTTTTGGCAAAAATACCTTGGCATTGCCTTCATTACCATCTTGGAGTGCTCTACACCGCTATGAAGTCTAAAGGTTGTTTTTGTAAAAACCATGTTTGAAAAGTTCCATATTAAATACTTTTCCAGGCCAGCACAGTATTTCTTTGGTCAGGTCAGTGATAGAACTTAGTTTTCCAATCTGAAAATCAATTCCTGTGGAACTATTTTCTTGCAGCTTTCTTGTGTCTGTTACATGCTGTGACAGGAAACACTATTCTAAGTTTGGCTTGCTCTGTGAATATTCTTCTCACTAAACCATGAGTCTTGTGAGGAAAAAACTTTTCTTGTACCAAGGCATTAAATAGTGATATACTAGTGTAAGTCCAGACATTCTTAAAAGAGGCTGATTCTAACCATGGAGAATCTTTCAGATTTGTTTAAATTCTTTACTAAAAATATTTTCTGATTTAAGTTGCTACACTTAAGTGCTTGCTCTTCATACCTTACTGCCTTTTAGCTGAGAATATTTGTTTGAAGTGCCTGAATTTCAAAACATGAAATTTCTTACTTATGGGTAGCTAAAGTTTGAAGTTCGTGTATTTTGTTTTGAAGGTGTATGTTAATGTAAATCCATCTTAGAATCAGTGTATTTCTATAGTTGATAGAAAAGAAAAGAAACCTGTATTTGTCTTGTGCTCTGCTCTTAAAGCCTAAATCAGCAGAGGAAATCCTTCAGATGCTGGATTATGGGAATAAAAATAGAACTCAGCATCCCACAGATGTGAATTCCTCCTCTTCCCGGTCCCATGCTGTCTTTCAGGTGAGGTGATATAGCCAACAAACAGTGGTCATTACTGTGAGTTGCAGTTCTTGTTTAAAGTTGGAATGGAAGCTTTTACTTTTAAGCTGTTGAACCTTAGTTTGAGGAAGAGGGGATTGAAGTTTTTCAGTTTACTCTTCTTGTTGACTCCTTATTCCTTGGAGGTATGTAATGGTTCTTAGTGTTCATGTTTGAAAAAATGAATTCAATGAAAAGATCTCTAATTCCAATTTTTTGAATTTATATGTATAAAATATGTACTTATACCTTCTTAACTTATATTCCTTAGAAGAAATAACTTATGTAAAAGGGTAATTTAAAGCTTTAATAATCTTCTATATTTCAATCTTATAAACTAAAAGTTATTGATTTTGTTTAATGCTTTCTGTTTTCAGGATGTTGTTTACTGTTTCTATGGGAAAAATAATTTACAGAATGCAGTTATGTCTGCCTATAAAGTAAGAATCTCAAGTAGTACTTTCTTACTTTATTGGTTAATGTTAATTTTTACAATAAAGTGATTTCCTAATATCCTGGTAGAGATCAAGTTTTAGAAAATTGAAATTATGATCCTTAGTCTTCAGAAATGAGTCTTGAATGAGTTGTACAAACAATGCTCAAATTTAAGATTTCTTCAAAGATTTTTGGTGTTGGCTACACTGCCTTATTCTTCTGGCTTCTGTTTTTAAATACAACCTGTGATATTTAAAAACTAGCCCTATTATCAACAATGTCTTTTTTTTTTTTTTCCTTTTTTGTTTGCTGCTACATACTGCAAAGCAGTATCTTGAATTACTTATTTGTTCCACTCTGGGTTGAATAATATTAAAATACATTTGATTCTGGTTCTTGCATTAGAGCACGTACCTGTTGGGAAGATCTTAACAGTATCTGCAGATTTAGGCAATTATAAATAACTACAGCAAAGTTAAAAAACACCAGCTTCTAAATATGGAACAGAACAGAAGTCATTGCCACGCTAAAAGCTTCTGGTTTCCTACGTACCTTAAATGTATGTTTGAAATTGCCCTTCCTGGTTTTAATTTCCCCTGAGGTCTGTCTCGTTGTCCATTGTACATGAATGCACAGACTCCTTTCCAAGTTGTTTGGGCTGAGGGCTGCACTGTCGTGTGCTGCCTTTAGAAAGGCTCAAGGTACAGTGCTACAGAGAGATCAGAGCAAGCTGCTGACTTCTGTTTCTTTACTTGCTGTGCTGGGATAGCTTATCTCCCTCACCTTTACTTAGGAAAAAGCTCTGGATTTTATTCTCTGGCAGACTTTTTCTCAGCACATTTCTAAAAGTGGCAAGCAATTAAATAAATCTCTTCAGTTTCGCATATACTTCCACAAATCTGTGACATTCTGCATAACAGAACTGTGTCTTATTTCCAGAGATGTAAGTGATGAGAAATCCCCAGTCCTGTCATGATTGCTCTTTATTTTTAATGTTTCTATTATTTTAAGAGTTGCTTTTTTGTAGAGATATGTTATTTTTGGCTTTTCTTGTTAACTTTATGGGAGCAGGATATTTTCTGAAACTGACTCAGAAATTGATAAGTCTTGGCCCAGAACATTCTGAGCTGATTTTAGAAATGTAAGTTTTGCCTTACTGTACCATATGTCTTAGGTTTGAAATATTTATCTAGGTTAGGCAATTACTGTATCTGAAAGGAAAATCTGAATTGCCTCACTGTTCTATTGAGAATGTTCTGCTTTGGGGCATTTCCTGTATCTTTTGAATTTTTACAAAAGCTTGAGTCATACAACATAGTTTGGCTGTAACTCTACCTTTCCCTGCTTCATTAATGATAGTTACTGTGTTGTTCTGGTAACATGTTCCTGGCCTGAGGTTTTTTGGTGGTTTTTGTTTGGGTTGTTTGTTTGTTTTTGTGGTTTTGTTTTGTTTTTGTTTGGTTTGGTTTTTTGGTTGTTTTTTTGGGGGGGTTGTTTTTTGGGGGTTTTTTTGGGGTGGTTTTTTGTCTATTATACTGGAAACAGTACAACTGAACTTAGTTTTACTGTTTGATATAGAAACATATCTATTTGAAATTTCATGGCAAGTCATAAGAATTTCTATTTAGTCTGCAATACTTGTCAATCTGTTTTCTGTTACTAGATACTGGGAAGACTTCATTTCTCATGCACAAAGCTTACAGCTACAGAAGTAGTGAGATACTGTCTTTACTAGTCAGTCACCTTATATTCATGGCAGCTCTTTCCTGATTCACCATCCAGAAGAGCATTCATGAATGTCAGTAACCATTAGCCATGTTAACAAATGGCAAAGCGCTCAACACAAAAGAAGGGGAAATATATGAAGAATTATAAAGCCATCTAAGGATAACTTTGGTTCTTCTTACTGACCGTATATTCATGGTTTGTCTACTTCCTTATAAACCTGAAGAAAGAATATCTTTACCAGCAGAAGGAAGCAGAAGCATTTAGTTCTTTGTACATCTTTGTACTGTGAAAATTTCAGGAAAGTGGGATGAGGGGTAACAAGTGGCTTCAGGAGGCATCCCATTTGAAAAGATCCTGGAGTGTATTTTCACAGCAGTAAATGAGTATTGTTTCCTATTAATGGAAGATACAATTAAATCTAAATCACTGAAAGGTCAACTTTTTCCTGGTTTATCCCTATACATCTCTTTATGGTGTAGTCCTAAGTGTGCATTTGAAAAAGGAACAGCTCTTTCAATATAAAGTTCAGGAGTGTGATATGCATTTTCAGTGCAGAAGAGTCAAGAGCTGTGAAATTCATTTTCCCTGTTAAAAAACTCACTTATCTTTGCTGCTTTGTGAGCCTGGGCCAGTTGGTCGCTTAATCCTCTGCAGCACGACAGGAGAGAGAATCAGAAGCAAGAGAACACAGTGCCTTTTGGCTCACTTAAGTGAAGGGAAAGTGGCAGAGGAGACAATTACTTGCCACTATCAGCTGTTTGCTTGCAACCTCTTGCACGCTGCCTTGACACCATGCAACTGCTGCTCAACAAAAGCTAATTGCCAGTGTGTGTTATCAGCACTGTCTGGGTCACAAGTCTAGGAAACAACATATGGGCTGCTGCACAGAAAATTAACTCCACCTGAGTCAAACTCACTGCAAGGGACTTGAAAAGGTGTCAGGAATGGATTCACTATTTTCCATTAGAGCAAACTGCCTGTTGACATTAGCTATGTACTAAAAGGTTGAATTTGGATTACAAGAGGGATTCAAATACAAATGCCTTAAAACAGTTGTTACACTATGAAATCAATTTATTGCTTAGATTCGTTAGTGGTTACTTTTTAATTTTTTTTTATTATTTTTTTTTAATCTACAGATTTACCTACGGCAACAAGATAAAACAGCTAGTATTAATCAAAATATTCGTATTGCCAAAATGTCTCTCATTGACCTGGCAGGATCTGAACGTGCCAATGCAACAAGTGCCAAGGGGGCTCGTTTTGTAGAGGGAACAAATATTAACCGGTCCCTTCTTGCTCTTGGAAATGTCATTAATGCATTGGCAGATCCAAAGGTATGTGCTGCTTTTCCATGCAGTCTTTACCTCCTAATGTTCTGAAAACATTTTAAAAAGTGCTAAGCTGATTGAATAATGTGGTTTACATTGTTGATGCTGCTCACATCATTCTCATATAAGATTCTCTTAAGAGTTTCCACCATCATATCTGTGATAGCTGCAAGACAGTCCCAATGAGAGAATTCACAAAAATTACATGCAGCTGCCTAAGGATAGTGTCAAAGATGAATGATACCTGCTTTTCTTATCTACCTCCTTCAAAATCAAGCACATATAGAGAAGCTTGCATAAGTACATGAATAACCTTACCAATTGACCTTTAAATCTTAGGGGGAAACAGCTTTTATAGGATAAAACAGCACCTCTTCCAAATAAGTCAACAAATTCTTTTGGGATCTCACATGCATCCAAGCACACACATCCCTGCTCAAAGCAGTGACTCAGTCTCCTGATCAGGCAAGAAATAGGTACAAATTATGTAGGGCAATGACAAAACCTCCTGAACTTTTGCATAAGTAAAGTATATTGTCTACCATAACACACTTTTTGTCCTGCTCAACTAGCAAATTCCTCCTTCAAATATGCCAGGGAATATCAGATTTAATTTCCCTTCTTGATGCTGCATGTCTTCATCACCATCTTGTTGGAGGGGAAACATGGAGTTTAAAATCTGTACCACGGACATATAAAAGAATCACATTGATTTATTTGATGTGGGATTGGGTTCCTAATGAGCAAACTTGGTATCATGAAATGAAAATTCTGTAGCTTCACAAAGCAGAGTGTATGTTGCCTGCAAAATTGTGGAATCTCCATCCTTGGAGATAATCAAAACCCTACTGGGCATAGTCCTTGCCATCTTACTCTAGCTGCCCCTGTTTTGAGCAGAGAGATTGAACTAGAGGGATTTTATAGGTATTTCCCAATGTGGATGATTTTGTAAACTGAAAGTAATTTAGTGTATTTTACCTCTTCTGTTAGTTGCACTATCACAAAAATAGGAGTTACATATCCCAACATCAGAAAGTAACTTAGCTAATACATATGTTGTAAAGGTGTTGAACGGTTTCAAGAGACTTAAACTGTTTAAGATGTATAGATACTTCAAAGAAAAATTACTTACATCAAAGAGAAGTTTTCGTGGCTGTTTGTCACACTTTGTGTTGCTGTTGAAATTCTAAGCAGACTTTTATTTAAAGTACAGTTAACCATAAAAATACATATATCACTCTTTTTAGAGCAAGAAACACATTCCTTATCGAAACAGCAAGCTTACTCGTTTATTGAAGGATTCTCTTGGAGGAAATTGCCGAACAATAATGATAGCTGCTATTAGCCCATCTTCTTTGTTTTATGATGATACCTATAATACTCTTAAGTATGCAAACAGAGCAAAGGATATCAAGTCTTCTGTGAGTATATTGCTATTTATTGGTCTCTTGTCAAAGTAAAATAATGTAGTATTAAAAGAAAAATAATTTCTTTTGGAATGTTATATTTTCCTTCATTTCTGTCTCAAAGTTTTGTTCCATCTTCTTTCTTTACTGTCAACTCTTCCTTATCTGACCGATAAGTGTAGTAGATACATAGTAGATTCTAGATCTGACCTAAAAGCAACATAGCTTCATTAATGAGATTATGCAGCAGTTTGAAAGTTTGTTTTGTGAGCGTGAAACTAAGAAATAATCCTCAGCTGCCAGAATTCACATCTTTTTTTAGTATCTTGCTATTACTTTCTCAGAGAACTGTAAAGTATATTAAAAAAAATTCTGACCAGTTGTACATGAACCAGTCCAGGTTTGTACAGGTAGAATTCAGCTGGAGTCAAGAAGCTCAGTGAGATTATCTTGATAAATGAAAAGCTGGAATGTCCTGTTTAATTATATTTTTCATAATCTTTTTTTATTGCAGCTTCTAATTCTTTTTATGTAATACAGGGTTCATTGTCGTTTCCATTTGTTGCATACTTAAAAATAGCTTTTATAATAAAATGCAGAAGATAGACGTTTAAATGCTAAAATTAATCTGAATAAATGCAAAATGTGCTTGCGTATGTAAATGTAATTATTCTTGGTTTGTTGGGGGAAATGTCCTGGCTATGGGTGTGCAACAGATGACAGCAAAAGCTAAGTCATATTCTTGTTTTGCAAGTCAGAATTTTATTAATCTCTTTCCTCATAATACACTATATGTGTAACTATATAGTACATATACACAGTGTGTTTATTGTGCATAAAAACATGAAGGAGCTGCCTTTAAATTTAAACTTGTTTCCTTACAGTTGAAGAGTAACGTTGTTAGTTTGGACAATCACATAAGCCAGTATGCTAAAATTTGCAATGAACAAAAAAAAGAGGTATGTAAAAAATCTCTTGATAAGAGGTTGAAAGGTTAACTGTTAACTTTTTATGGGATTGAGTCTATAAGGTAATATGGTTCTAATGTACTTTGAATTAAGAAATTTTTGTGTTCTGAGAGGAATAGCACCTGGTGCCATTTGTAAAGCTGTTCAATGTCAGCACAAAATGATAATTTTTGGAAAAAAGCAAAAAATGTATTTCATCTAAAAGGTGTTTCTTTTGATTTAGATCCTAAAGTTGAAGGAGAAACTGAGAGAATACGAAGAAAAGCATGCAAGCATTCCTGAAAATCATAATACTGCAGAACTTTCAAACAACCAGCGTGTGGAAATAGAAAGGTAAATGAATCACATCATGAGTTTTCTTCCAAGCTGGAGTTTGTAGAACTTGTAAAAGCATTTGTAAAACAAACCTTCTCTTCTCAGTATTGGTTTCCTCATTTTAACATTGCTTTACTTAGATTTAGGTATGGCTTTGCCTAACATGTTTCTTTTCAGAACAGCTTGGTGGTGGCTTTAAAATGAAAGGGGGGCAATGTAGGAAATGACATGTGACAGGAAGGATCATATGAAAGCTGGCTTCCAGCAAAGCTTCTTTAACAGACTGTGTTTGTGGGTAGGCAGAATGTAGTTTGCATAAATGACAGCAGCTTTTGCAACCGTTGGCAGGCACTAATTCAAGTGGTATCTTTCCTGCAAGGTTTGACAGAGACAAAACTTGGAAGTTTTTATACAAAGAGTTCACTTTATGTTGGTAGATTCCTTATTTTCTATTGCTTTAATATTTCTTGGCCACTTTTTCTTCTCGATAGTGTTCCTGTCTACTATCTTTTCTCATGTGACAGTCACATGAGAGAACACCAAATGTAACAAACTAAAATGCGAAGTATCAATTTGTTGCAGAGCCATAGCGTTCCGTTCCATGAAGACGATAGGTTTTGGGGCAAAAGACTTTCTGAATGTGTCTCTGCATATTTTTTCTCATGTTTCTGACAATTACTCACCTAAGCTGATTTAGTTAACTCTTTTTTTGGCCCTTTGAATATACAATCTTTTAACCTGCAAGACTTTCTGAGGTATAGTAAAAAACCATTCAACACAAGATGTTCTCTAACTGTGCTTTATTTTAGTGGAAGTCCAGACATTTCAATAAACTTTCATTCAGGTTATTTAAATTTAATTTTCAAAAGAAGTGTGGGCTTTTAAGTCATGTTGATAGTTCTGACAGTTTTCTTGCATATTTTTGCACTGTATGTCTTTAAGGTTGATTTAATTTCCTGTGATTTGCCCTTTATTTCATTCTTTATGTGTGGGAAGAGTCAGTCAAGGGCAAGGTCTCTAAAATATATTTTCAAAAGTCTGGACATCATCTATGCCAAGATTTGCTGGTCAGAGAATGTTTGTTTGCAATTCCTTGTTATGGAGAATCCAAAGGGCCACGTGTAAACCTATCCCAGTCCCTCTGGATGTCAGAAAGGATGCGGATGTCCCATACTCTTCTTTCTCTTGAATATCTTGCCAGGTTCATCATGTTGATGTGGTGTGAGTAATGATTAATTTCTCCCATTCATTTACAGGTTTTGAAGATATTGTGCTGCCTTCTCCCTTTTAGTTTGGACAGGGAAGAGAGCCCTGTCTATGATTTTGTATTTTGATCCAACTACCCATGATTTTTTTTGTCACTGTTAGCTGAAAGAGGTTCACTGAGAGTACACCACTTGCCTCTTCAAACTAAAAGTCATTTCTCCTTGTGCTAGAGCTTGGAGATGTGTTGTCTGCCACCCCTTGAAGTCTTGAACTTGTTGAGAGTAGACAATGGATATTGGCTCAAGAACTACAACCTGCAGGTCCTTAAGCTCTTTGACACAAGGTAGCATAGGGGGTTCATACCTTGGATATGCCTACTGGGTAACATGGTAATTTTTCAACTGAAGACCGGAGGGTAGAGCTAACTCCATAAGAACAGAAATGTGCTTATTGAAAGACTGAATCCACAAAGGCTTTTATATTTTATGCTGTATTTGAAACACTGATGAACATAAGGACACAAAAGGTTGGTTTACCAGTACTGGCTCCTCATAAGGAGGATACTTAGAGTCAGAATCTCTGCCCTCGTCTGAATTATAACCCAGCATTTTACTGTGATAGAAACTGAGAGGATTCACTTTGATTCCTTATTGCCGTGTTTCCCAAGCAGCTGAAAGAAGCCATGTTTCTATGGATGCTATGGAGAACAAAAGTTCTCCAAGCAATGTGCAATTGATAGTATAGTTGTATAGATAGGAACAGCATAGGGTAAGACCTCTGATAATCTGCATGCTTCATTAATATAGAATCTTCTAGGTTAGAAAAGACCTCAAAGATCCTAAACTCCAACTCTTAACCTATTATTGTTCCTTAAAGGAATAATGCTTATAAATTCTGTGGGTGTTTTACCTAGATACGATAACATCCTCTAGACACTCAGTGAAAACTTCTTGTATTTCTAAATCTGTAGAGAAGAATTATTTTCTTAATTCTGTTTCTTTTTAAAAGGCAAGTAATAAGACATTCAGAATAGAACAAAAGACTCTGTTATTCAAACTTTAGACTGTGAAATAGAATTGCTATTTCTGAAACACTGTCAAGAAGTCAATTACATGACAAGAATGTCTCTTCAACTTGTTCTGGAATTGAACCTGGGAGGTTTTTTTGCCATTTTTAATTTTATGGGGTCTTTTAATACAAAAGACTTTATAACCTCAAATGTTGCGTGTCTTTAGAACATTTGCATGTTAAAGTGTGTTTTTATTTTCTGTAAAGTTCTAACAACATAGGATGTAATGAAATACTTCATGTATGAGTTTGGTTATTATTGAGATATACAGTATCTCTTTGGCCATTCTGTACTGAAGCATTTTCAGTGTTCAGGAGTGAATTGAGAAAGTACCACCAGTTATATTGCAGTATGGCAATGCTTCCGTATCTTCTTATTCTTGCTATTCTGACTTGCATTGCAGACTAGGAGTAACCAGATCATTGGTTACTCAATAACTCCTTGAGTGCCATCTATGACTAGTTTGGTTTTCCCCCCTAGCCTAGTATCTGTTAAAACATGATTAATGTTCTGATTTTTGTAGTCCATTAGTGATGAAAATTGAACAGCTACTTCAGGGAAAGTGAGCATTCAAAGATCTTTCTGGTTTTCTTTTTTTTTTTTTCGAGGATAGCTGGCAGGTTTTTGAACACCTTATGTGTCTATGGCAACAGTAGTCTGAACTGTTTAATAAATTGATGTAAGAAGTGGGGAACATAGGTATTTAGTATCTTCTGGAGTTAGAGAAAGGTGTCTGAACCTTCTTCACATAAATCTTCTAAACCCCAGTGTTGTCGTCATAATTATGACAAGATTTATTTTCAATGACTCCTTCAAAATTTCACAACCCACTTTCAGTTCAAATACATAAAATTCTTACTAATGTACTGATACTTTATTTAGTGCCTATCTATAATAGGCTTTACTAATTTCTTTTTTTAATTTATTTATTTTATTAATTTGGAATTGAAAATCCCCATACCAAAGGAGGCGGTCATAAAAAGTATTCAGTAAATAATTATCATTTCATTTTAGATACAAAGAAATACTCAAAAATGTTTTTGCAAACCGGGAGGAAATTAGAAAAGAATACCTCAAGGTGGAAAAGAAATTGAAAGAAAATACACTAAAGAAATATTACCAGAATCAATGTCATGAACAAATTCAACTGATATGCTCTGAAGAAAGAGTAGAAAAGGTGAGTTTTCTGTAATGTAGTGCAGGGTATCATCTCTTCATTTTGGTCTAATTGTGTCAATTTTGCTTAAGTAGTAATGTAATGAATTAATGCATAAATATTTAATTAAGCTGAGACACACAGATTGTCACTCCTCTGTGACTATTGATGTAATGATCTAATTTTTGAGGTAAACAGCCTTGTTAGGACACTGCCTTGCTTATATCCAACTTTCTGTTGCTGCTTTTGTGCCTTTTAGCTGTCATATTTCAGAAACAGTAGAAACATCAGAAGAGTTTGACATTTGACGATAGAGGATTTTCCTTTTACTCAATGCTTTATCCTTTAGCAGGCTTTTTGTAGGACATACTGCATAGAGAAAACAAAAATTGCTTCTTATTCGTTCTTGAGTTACTAGGAATTATTTAGTTATGTTTTGTAAAAGTGATGAAAACTTTATATATAAAGAGGATTTGGTGAACATAATTTGAAAGTTTCCATCTTAAATGCTGATATTTGGGGGGGGGGGGTTGGGGTTTTTTTAGGCCACTTGCAAGCGGGATCTGAGGCTTTCAGCACTTCATAGCCACTGTGTACGCATGCAGAAGAAAAAAGAAGAGCAGACCAATCTTTTTGAGGAAAATACCAAATGGCTGCACCGTGTTGAAAATGAAATGCGCCTTCTGGGTCAAGATGGGTGTATTCCAAAGGTAAAATGCCTTTCACTTTGTCAAGGTTGGGATGGGGAGGAGACTTGGAAAAACGGTAAAACCTCTGAGTTAAGAACAGCTTAGGAATTGCAATGAAGTAAAATGTATGGAGAGAGTATACAGAAAAAGGCAAACAAGTTTGAGCATGCATAGATAAGCATCCATGTGTGCCTGTTGGATTGTTAATGCCAATTGCAGCACACACACTATTGGTCAAAGGAATCTACAAAGTTATATTTATGCATGTAAATAAAAAATCAAGTAATTCATACTTTTCTATGATAAAACTTTGTTATGATATATCTCCAGTCTATCTTTATTTTTCAGTATTGGCTGATCTAATATTATTTTTAGTTTAAGTTTTAGTTTCTTCCTACCAGTTTGATGTACAACTGTTTGATTTTCATTTTTATTCCTAATTTCCCAAAGGAACTTTGTCAAGATCTGCAGTATTGCCATTTAAACCTAGAAGTTCAGACCCTTAAAGCTCAGATTGAACACATGTTGTCTCTGGTGTCCCTTCAAGATCAGTATAATAAGCAAACAGAAAAGTAAGTACGGTTTCATGGCAGGTGGGCTAAGACTACGTTCTGACACTTGTAACTTGAGAAGACTTATTTAGAGAATTTAGTTTTAATTGAAACAGAAGCAAGATTTTTCTCAAGCTTTTTCTTTTGTGGGTTAAAATTGTGTTTTCTTAAGCAAACTTGTCTTGCCTTTTGCTGCTTTACAGAGTACTAAATACTGCACTTCCAGTTCTTCGCAAGCAATACCTGATTCTGAAAGAAGCTGGCTTGACAAGTGACTTAAGTGAGACTGAATATGCAGAGGTTGAGCAGCTGATTCAAAGACAAAAGTCGGTAGCTTGGGCTGACCAGACTGAAGAAAAGAATCAAAATCAAAACCATGAAGTAGAAATGTCAGCTATCTTTTCATTCCCACAGCTTGTGAGCAGACCAAACACTCCATGCCGTGAGTATATCATTAATTTTTTTCTCTGTTGAAAATACTTTTAAATATCTCCTGCCACAGTCAGATATCAGCCATAAACACAGATGTGCACTTCTGCAGATACTGAAGCCAAATGTAACATTGAGTCTCAGACCCACTTTCTTTAAATTTTATGCCATTCTTAATTGGATATAGGAAAGAAATTTATTTTTTAATGGCTAGACAAACACTGCAACAGATGAATTCATCCTCTTCTTGTTATAACATACCCCCTGTATCAGTGTTGATAGATCCTGTGAGTGCTATTAAAAATTACATTTGAATCTTTCATGGGACATTGATGGGAAAGGAATCATAGTGATAGAGTTGGTTACAATTCTGTTAAACTGATTTGAAATGTTAAGCAGGTATAGTTTTTGTGTAGTTTCTAATAAAAGCCTTGAGGGAGATGAGATTTACTATTAATTACAAGTTAACTTAGAATCAATTTACTACAATACTTTAGAATTTTTAGGATTTACAAGTTTATTTCTAAGAATCAAAGGATTCACTGTATCTACCATGGAACTGACTGTTTTGCTGTATCCTGATGGCCCCGTTTTTTTCCCATAACACTATATAGCTTGCTTTTCTTCCCTAGCTTTAGAAGTGAGTGGCCCTGGAGCATAGTCTGGGTAAAAAAAGGATGAAGAATCCTCACAGACAGTGCTATTCTGATGGATTACATGCAAAAATTCATCCTGACAGTGCAACTGCTGTGGGACCCATGCTTGTGTTTTGTGCTGTGAATAAGGGAGCACTTAACACCCTGAGGATTTCTCATTACTGCTAATAATCCCTAACTGACAGACACCCATAGGTAACAAGGGAAAAAGAGATAAACACTACTTCAAAAAGGTTTTCAGCTTCTCAGAAGCTGGTAGTTCCAAAAAAGACCACTGGCAAACTGAAATGAGTTCTCTCCTTTTGATAGCTTTCTTCTCTACAGCTTGATAATATTTTATCAAAACTGTGTATTGCCCTTCTTCTCATAAAGAGTGTATGTGATTCTTGGCATATGTTTGTGTTGCTATTGATGATACCAAATAGTTGATACACAGTGTTTCACTGTCTGCAACGTGAAGTTCAGGCTGTGTTGACAGTGGGCTGGAGTTTTTTTGGTTTGGTTGGTTGGTTTTTGGTTGATTTGAGGCTTTTTTCATGAGTGCATTGGTTTGATTTTAGTTTGGGTTGGTTTTTCTTTTTAGTGTGTGTTTGCTTTTGTTTCTGCAGAGAGAAGGAAAAGGAAGTTGGCAGATTTGCATGCTTGCACTTCTTATTCTGCCCATTTTAGTCAGGGATCCATTGAGCAAAGTCGAAAGCTGATATTTATTTTAAATCAGAGGCATATGTTTTTAGATAGTGGGGATTTTTTGTGTAGAGTTACTTTTTTTCTGGCAGAATAGGTAAGGGCCCCTAATCCAGAAGCTCTGTAATATCCTTTGTAACAAAATATTAATTGTAACGATTGTGTCTCCTCATACGTAGGTTGTCGTTGTGAATTTTGGTTTCTGATGCTAGTAAGCTTTTTTAGAGTTCTTGATTAATCTACTTCTTTTCTTCTACGTTTCTTGAAGTTTTGTGTTGTAAGAGGCCTGATTGGTTCTTAGTGGAATTAATACTCAAATGACTATTTAAATTCCACATGAACTACTAAAACTTGAACAATTCATTTTATTAGAATCATTAGACATTATTTAAGGGGTTTTCTTGAAAACCGCATTTGTAGGTTTTCCAATTATTCTCTTATCCTAAATGTTGTTGGACTTTAGGTAAGCAAATGGGCACTCTTTTCAGTTTTCAGCTAAGACTCTTTTTCCAGTTGTAAATGGTGTCTTTGCCTGAACATTACCACAAAAATCTTTTGTGGAATTTCGATGGTTCTTATTTGTGTTTTGGTCCTTGGAAGAGGATATAGGAGGCATTGCTGTCACTTCTATCCCCCTCTCATAGATGCAGGATAAAATATGATGGAAATAACTGTTCTCCAAATTTTGCAACCTTTAGGGAAAAGTTACCTAAAATACTAGTGGTGTTGACACATCATTTCAATACAAGTGGGGAGGAAAAAATTAATCCACTTACTAGTGCTTGAATTTTTTTTCTGTTCAGCATACAAATGTAACTAAATAGCTCCTCTTCAATTGTTTGTTTGAATTCACATTTAAAATAATTGGACTATTAAATGACACTGTTATGGAAATCCATTTCTCTTGTGCAGAATGTATACAACACAGTAATAAGAGAATCATAGACCAGAAAAAATATATTAACCTGGGGAAATATGAAGTTGTTCAAGGGCAGCATCCCAACCAGAAATGGGAAGGATGTAGTAATTTCTTTTTTTTTTTTTTTTTTAATGATGAAAGAAATTATTCAAGAATCCAATTCCTGCTTCCTAAAGTTATCTCAGAAGTATGCTTGGAAAATGTTAGTAACAGCTGACCTAAGAACTTAGGGAAAAAATTTAAAGAGAGTTTATAAAACTCAAGTTTAAAAAAGCTCCCTTGCACCTTTGATGCATTGATATTTTGTTAGCTATAGTTTGTTCAAGGTATTGGGAAGGAAGTAGTGTTTTGCTCCAAGGTGGAAAAAACAAAAGAACCAAAAGAACAGTGGTCATTATTCCTTATATAAAACCTGATATTTCACATTTAACAGATTTGCATGGACTGCATCTTGTCATGAGGAAAAAGCAGAGCATTTCAGTTCTTGTGATTTGGTTCTTATTTTTATTTTGAGAAACGTAATTTTTTTTAATCTCCCATTTAATATGAATGTATGTTGCCTTGTTTTGGAAATTTTTCTCTAAATAATTTAGGTGAGAACATAAAGTTAACTGATGGCAATGCAATGATTCCTTTGCATGTAAGGCTTTTGCATTTAGATTGAGAAATGTTCGAAGCAATACCTGAGATTTTTTTACTAGCAGACCTAGTACGTTCTCTGTGTTAACACATTTGAAAGATAATTTTTGAGGTAAAATCCCTCTGCAAAGAAAAGGTAGCACTCCTGTATAAAACACAAAGCATTATGAGAAAAACATTAATTTCTCTTCAGTGTGGGCTTACAAAATAAATAACTGTATCTCTTTTGTTGAAACTCAGAAGTATCTAGGGATGTGTGCAGTATCCATTCCTTATCCATATTTGGAAGTTTCAGTTATTAAGGATTTCTCATACAGATCTCTTTAGTTACTATGTGTTTAAATTGGTAGTGATGCAGAAAACCATCTGTATTTAAAGACAGTGCTGAATTCTGTGTGTTGCAGAACATGAGGCAGTAATCATTGCAGAAACTTTTTTAATGACACAAACTTTTGCCTACTGTTCTTTGAACATGACAATGTTCAAATGCAAATTAATTATCATTGGGTGTTTTTGTATAAAAATTAAAGTATTTTAAGTCACATAAACAACTTTTCTGATTACAAGCACTGTTTCCAAAAGGTCAAAGCAGCTACATAATTTCTGCAGAATGGGTAAAACTATGAAAGCAGGACCTTAACATCTTGTGTGTTTATTTGGAATTAACTACGATTGATAACTGCTCCAAGAAAGAAAGTCAAAGTAGAAATGATGTGGAAGAAGAATCTAAAAAATGTAAAGAGAAGGATAGTAAAGGTGAAAGGGTAGTGGGATTTCTTCTAGGTTTTGTTAAAAGTCTTCTACAGAAATAAGTTCTTGGAATATAATTCTACATGTTCTTAATTTATTATATGAACTGATTTTGATATTACCTTGTTATAAGGTCCTTCTTCCTATCAGGAGTTTCAAAATAGCAAAGAATTTCAGATTTCTTCCTGGGAAAGGGTCTCTCATATATTAAATAGTATAAAGTCATGGTATGGGAGGAAAAGATAAAGATGTTTTCTGGCCATTCATTCAACATCTTTTTCTATGGTCAAATTATCGGGGTAGTCAATTCTTGTGAATCAACTCTTGATTTCTAGTGAAAGCTAATTGAAGTCCATATGATTTGCCAAAGCACAAGTAGCGCTTCACTACAGGAGTTGACCTCCTTCTGTCTTGTTTTTCCTTTAACCTTTGAAATCTTTAAACTCCTTTTGTAAAATTCTGACCTTAATTACAAGTTAAATTTGTTGCTTTTTACAGAAAATGCTGGCTTTCCAATATCTTCTCCTTTTCTTTGACACATACATTAAAAGTTTAGATTAACCTTGTGTATGCTTAATGTAACCATAAATGTGCAATGTCATGAACAATTTAACTGTTCCTCTCAAAGAAAGCTCAAGCTGTGGAAACAAGTTCATTTCAGAATGTGTTTGCGCACCTATTCTTAAGTGTTCGTTAATGCAGAGCCATACAGCATTCAGAATTCAGACTGATGGGTGGAGAGCTCTGACTGGTACTTGCAAGTATTTCTTTGAATGAGGAAGTCCTTGGCACTGTTTCAAGCATCCCATTTCCAGAAGCCTTACTGTATGTTACTACTGAGAGAATGGAATTGATTTATAGGGCAGGGGAAAAAAAAGGCATCCGTTGCCTTCCCTTGTCACAAACATTCTGGTGATTCCGAAAAGTCAATCTTTTATTTTGTATGGCAGGAAAAATTTGGGTCTAGTTGTTCATAGTAAAAAAACTAGATTAAAAGTAGGAAAAACGTATGTCATGAATAGGAAAGATTTGTCTTATTAAGCAGCTCTTTCATACTGCCTTATGTGGCTTCGAAGTATTTTTTCTCATGCTGTGTAAAACAGTATACCTGATCCCTGGGACTTGCAAGAATGCAGCCTGGATTTGAGCCTTTTTCAGTTTACAGCTGTTGTTTGTGACCCTGTTGTGAAACTTGTCATCACAGTGATGATGTCTTTGGGTCACAGGAATATTAAATAATTAAAATGCATTGATTAAACTTCATTTGCAATTTGGAATTCCGTGAGACAGTTGTTAAAATAATGAAAATGTATGATTAGAATTGTAATTTGATCAATCAGTGGTAGCCCAGAAATGTTTATTGAAATGAATACATTAATACTTAATTTCACTTTAGCAGAACAACCTGGTAGACTTTATTTAGCACAGTTTCCAGAAATAATCCCCTTATGCATGTGTTAGCATGAGTTCCAGAAGAAGACAAGTCTTGGTCATTATTTTGTGCCTAATGTCAATTAACACTAACTCAATTCATCAGAGCTGTTTTGCCATGAGATCTGCTCACTTTTCCTGTGACTCATAGTGCATTCTGCTTCTCATATTAATGCACAGGGCTGTAAATATCTGATGTTGCTATGTTTCTTGTCAGATAAATCAGTACTTCTGAGTAGTCTTTTGGGACAAATGATACTAAGGACCAAAACAGCCTCATATCACTGGATGGGGGTGGTTGATCAGTGGATGATGGCTTTTATGTTTAATTTCTGAGTGAATCTCTTAAATAGTGTATTAAAGAATTTTGTCAATTATCTTTTATAAGCATCAGCCTGAAATTAAGGATCAGCAAATATATGATCTCTTCTCTAAAACATATTTGGAATAATCTTTATTTTTAAAGAGATGCATTGTAGCTGAAAGTACTAGTTAAGAAAATAAAACTTCCAAATTTTTCTTTTAAGCTGCTTCATCAAGTTAACATCAGCTTTCCTATGAAGAATATAAGTGATTCATTTTTTTACATTAAATAAAAAATACTACTGAATTATGATGATGACGTTGGTGCAAAAGATTGAAGTAGCTATAAAACATGAAGTAAATATAGACTATAAGCATAACTGCCTTGCCTTATTATGGAAAATGCTTGATAATTTTTTTTTTAATAGTTGGGGCATGTTGTTTATCTTTCAGTAGGAAAATAATGACAATACTTAATGATTACCATTAGACATCCATTCAGGAACTACTTGGGTTTGTTCTTTAAGGAGTATAAATAGCCTTAGTTGGTTCTCCGCTGTATCATCTTCAGTACCATGTATTTAGAAATTTATGGAATTGTAGAGTTTCTGTAGCAATTTCTGTTGTCTGAGTCCCTTTTACATAAATTTCTCAATAGTAGCTATTAAAAGCGCTTGCAAAAAAGTTAGCAACTAGCTTCAGTATCTTGCTTCCTTAATAAGATGGAAATAGAAACACTGGCAAGTCTTTATTTTGTGGATCAGAATGTTTTTCTAGCTGTATTTTTATTTACCTGAGTTCATAACTATTTGGAGCTATATTCAGTAGAACAACAAGCTAAAGTAGAATTAGGATTTCAGAGTTGTTCTTGTTGCATCATATTTGGTTTATGTTATTTAGTGAAGCCAAGTTAAATACAATATTGCTGGTGATGTTTGTTTGCCTGTTTACTGTGTTAGGAGCAACCTAATATTTTCACAAAAAGCTATGGGAAGGGACACGTCTTAAGTACTTTACATTATTTCTGACACTTTAATGAAAAGAAAAGCTTGTTGTGTTCTAACTTAGTTTTACAATGAATTTTATTCCAGAAGTAAATAGATTTTTAAAATAGGCCTTTGTTTTTATTAACCGCTTGTATTTGCCTTATATAGAATTCCTGTAGCTATTGTTATTAGTTTACTTGTATTACAGTACAAAGCACTCTCTTTTATGCTGGAATTCATCAAATTATGTTGGCAGTATTTTGTGTTCTTTATGTATTTAGTTAATGATTTAAATGCTAGTATTTACAGTTAATTTTAAAATGCTTCCAATATTTAGGCCTGCAGAAGCTTCTAAACCTTGGCACTCCCACCAAAATGTTTCTCCATCAGACTTCCTTCTAGTAACTTTAGGACAACAGCAAAACCAAAGTGTCTTACAGTAAGCAAACTTTCTGAAACTGAAACCTCCCTGTCCTAATGTAACAATGGACTAATAGAATTCTAACCATTATTTTTCCTGAAACAGACATTCAGATGCATATAAGTGGGAGTAAAAAAAATGAATAATATTTTAAATGTGTCCTGAGACATTTAATGGATAGTTATTTCGACACTAGATTATATAAACCTTATTCCTGTATTTAAGAATATAAGATGTCAAAAGTCTTTTTAAAGAAGGTTCAATTTTTGTTTGTGATGACTAGAAATTTTTTAAAGATTTGTTAATCTGTTATACTTGGGTATATATTATACTTATTAAAACAAAATTAAAGGGCAAGTACATAATGAAGCATAGCATTGTTGATGGTGTCAGAGAGTAGATGTTTTAAATTGTTCATAAATAAGTTTCTTGTTTGTTACTAAATCCAACCAAGTCTTCGAGAAATATGTCTTTATCACAGTGGGCCTATTTTATTTTGGGTGAAGGTAAAGATTTTTTGGGGAACACTCAGGCCTTATTTTACTACTGTTTCTATTCCACTACTCATGGGGAATATTCTGCATTAGTTTAGAGTTTAGATTACAATCAAGGCACTGCATCTCAGCAACCTGCTGCATTTTGCCTGCAGGATTTGACGCAGTATAAGATATTTCGCATTTTAACAAAGAAAAGGTCTTTTTCATACATTACGTGAACTGTACATAGGTACACACATAGGAAAATTCACAATTCAGTCATTTCATGTCAGATAGTCCTCTCAGGCTCAAGTTGTCCATGTATGTGCTGCTTCAAAGATGGAGGCAATGTAATAGTATTGTAATCGTTCATGTAGTTGTCCACACTACTTTTCCCATAAGCAGTTTAAACATTGTTCATTCTGACACTGAGCCCCTGAATGAGAAATAAATGTTTGCTTTGTTTTTTTCAATGGTTTCATAATTGAATTAAGTTGTGGCAACATAGAATAGACTTGTGATCTAATTTACTTGCTACTTGTACACGCTTTGATACTACCTGTTCTATCCTCCTGGAACAAATCTAGGTCTCATTGTGGTCTTTAAATCCTTAGTTCTCCCTTACAGCTCCACTTTGTATCTTCTAATTGGGCATCATCTCCTGTAGCTGAGTGTCCAATCATTTGGCATGTCTAGTACCAAAGTGTGTAGGCAAAAAGAGTGCCCAGATCATCCCTCATTGGCTTTTCTTCAGTGAGGATCTTACTTAGGCCTCTTCCCCAAGATATCTAATTTGAGGCTACTTGGGGAATTGACTTTTTTAAAGTGTCTTGGCAAATTGGGTTGCAACTGGACAAGGTCAAAATTAAATGGGGCCTGAGAAATGGTAAGCAGAGAAAAAGCTACAACTATTTAAACCTTGCTTTCTGTAACAAATCAAGCTTGTGGAGGTGAAATAATACAGTACAAATACATGTTTTTAATCCTATCCTGTTCGAAAAATGTTTTTGGAGCAGATAAATTGCCCTAAAGTGTTAACATGTGACAGAGAACTATAGAAGCATTCAGACTGAGGAGTTCTAGTTTTCTGAGGCAAAAATAGCATGAAATTTAGAAGAAACAAATATTTATCAGCATTGTTCTAGGAATACCTAGCTAATTCCTAATAACTTGCAACAATTTTAAAAGCAGGAGTTCTTTTTGCAGTTTAGTTGCTCATAGGCATGAACTAGGCAATGCAGAAAGGAGAGGTATGAGTCTGTGGCTGCCAGCTGAGGGGGATCCAATCCATAGGTATTTTAAGGATACTAGGCTTCATTGCTTAAATTTTTACTGGAGGTTGAATATAGAAGCACTTGGGGTTTTGACAGCCCTCTCTTGCTCTTGATTTGTTTAAAAAAGAATTTCTGTAATTTTTTTATTAACTGTGTAAGTCATCATTTGAACAGTGAACTGTGTCTCAAAATTATCCTCCTTCACTGAAAGCTTGAGTAAAAGCAAGGCCTTCTCTGTCTTACTTTGGAGATTGCCTTTACTACCACTTCCTTGAAAATAAAAACATTGACACTTCAAGAAAAACAGTTTCAAATCAGGATGAATGAGAATAGCCAATTACAGTGTGTTGCTTGCTTTGTTTTTGAGGGTGGGGGAAGTTGTTATTCAAGAGCTTTGCTCCCCACAGTTGCTATAGTAGAGTGACAGAATCCTGGTAACTTCTTTGTATCCCTCTTTGTAAAACCCTGCTTTCTCATTTGCAGTAGCAGAAAATTTTGTCCTTCTAAATGGTTCTGTCATTCCTTTTTCAAGAGTCTCTCATTATTCTGCATGGTACTTGCTGGAGGAAAAAAAATGGCTGTGAATCAGGAGTTAGCTCTGGATTACTGTGATTGTACCACCTTAAAATACGAGTTTTGTCATGGTAGTGCAATAATTTTCAGCACTCTTACTCTTCCATTCCCTCTTGTCATGTGTCAGATCTTAGCTGTGATTATTTCTATCACCTTTGATATTCACTATGCCAACCTATGCATGTTTGTAATACTTTGAATGTCACAGCAAATACCATCTTGGACAATGCTGCAATAGAAATAATCCCAGTTATATGATCAAGTTGATATGTAAATGAAAGAAGTAATATTTGTACTTAGTTCTGCTAATGTCTCAGTGGGGAAGAGGAGGGAAAAAGCAAGATTTTAGTATGTGCAGTTAGATATGCTTACCACTGTTACTTATGTTTCACAGGCACCTCTTTTGGTACATCGTCACAAGAAATAGATAAAAATACACAACAAGTATTAGAATATACAGAACCACCACAGAAAAGAACTAGGAGGAAGCTAATGGACTCTCCAGCTCCCAGTCCACCTGCCTCCAACCAATGCAACTTCCAGCACCTGGAGGATTCTCTTGCCAAGGATGTCTACCCCATAGTCTATACGCCAGACTCTTGCAGAAGGCCAGTCCAAAGCTTCTGTACTCAGGCTGTGGTGGAGAAGGCTTTGCACCTTGCGGGCCTAGGGGAAGTCAGTGCATGTAGTACAGATATGCCAGTCAAAAAGGCCAGTATTATGGACACTACATGTGATACCATCTCAGAGCGTGATGAAGCTGTCATGAACTCAACAATAATTCTGTATGAAGGTACAGATGAAACAACTGAAATGTCTACTTACTCATCTGTGAAGGAGTCACAGCCATGCAGCAATAGCATTGTGCAAAGGTATTTTCCTTTTATATGGGTGAGAAATATTACCAAGTAATTTAATCTTATCTATCTTTATAGCTGGGTTTTTCCACTTATATCTGTTTTATGAGTAAACCCAACACTTTGAAAATCAAACCCTCAATTTTGATCAACATCATATTCAATTCTGCCATTATTTGAGAATGGTAGTATGTTAGTGACAGCAAGTGAAGTTGAAAGCTTATTCTAAGATATGTACCAAAGAGAAAATACAGCATTTTTAAAATTGATTGTGACTTTTAACTCAGACAAGTTACTTTCTCTAAGCCTTTTGTTTTCTGTCTGTAAAATGGATACTTAACCTCTCCACATTGTGAAATGCCATGCTTAAAGCTGCTGTGCATGTCTGAAGTCTGCAAAGCTACCCCAAATAACATTAATAAAATTAATTTCCAGTTTTGGTTTTTAACTTATGATATATATTTGTTTACAATTAAGAACAAATTTACTTGACTTTTACCAAGACTGTTTTATGAAAAAGTAATTCTTTGATTTCAGACTTGATCTTTCTTCCTTAAGAAACAAAAATTCTGCTCCAGTGTTTGAGAAGCCCTCATACATGGCAATGACTTCGGCTGCTCAGAGAAAAAGAAAGATATTAAGGTAAGGTTAAACTAACCCTTCTATACAAAATGAGTTTTCATTTCTTATGTTCTTACTTCTGTTTTGTTATTCTATTTCAAATCTGAAAACATCTTATAGAAGTCATTTGGACCTGCATGTTCTCTTTCGAATATGTTTGAATTCAATTTAATCTTTTTTGTTGTTTTTCCAGGTAACTTCAGTAGATTTTTTTTCTTTAGTCTTGGTTTAAGAACTTCTGTTTTAATAATTACAAACTAATATCGTGTCTTGTGTAGTTACTGTCTACTCAGTATAGAAAGATGGCACATAGTTTTGAAAAGAGAAATTTCATGATCAATTAAAAATCTAAGTTTTTTGAAAATGCTCTGCCTTTGCTGGAGCATATTAGAAACTACCAAAATAGAAAGCAGGGAAAAAAATGTGTGACAATACTTACATGATCAACTTTGATTTTCTGATAATTCATTTTCAGTCTCATATATTTGACTTAATTTTTGCAATCTGCTCTAGGAAAAACTTTTGTATCATCACTTCTGGTTTGTGACCCTAAAAAGGCTTGTTAGTAGGAATACCAGAAAAGCAGAAACTAAATAGATAATAAGTTGAATTTTAATTTTTCTTTGTGTTTATTTCTTTGGTTGGTTGGTTTTGGGGTTTTTTTAATGTATTTAAAACCTGATTAGCTATGAAACAGATTTTTTTTTTTTCCAAAAGGAAAAATTGATACAACCTTTTTTAAAATCATGTTTAAGTAATCTGTTGCTAGACAGTGAGTGGAGTGCCACCAAACAAATGTCTTACAAAGAATATATCGGGACTGTTGGGGCAAGTCTATAGGTAGATCACAGGACATGGAAGAAACTTAAGTGCCTTTTTGTTTATTAGCATCTTTAAAATAGAGAATTAGCCTAGAAGATCAGAGTCATCTGGTCTAGTTTCATGTTACTGTTCTGATGGTTATCAATTCTTGTTCTAAACTATTCTTGCTAGGATGAGGCATAAACTCTTTCTCCAGGATAAGAAAAGAGGTACTGCTCACATTTTCAAATAGCTGACTATGAATATAGCAAAATAAAACATGCTTCCGGAAACCAGGCTAGCTTTTTCTACATTCTCTCTAGGGAGAGGTATGGGAACTTTTGGAGCCTGATTTATCTAGTCTTAAGGTAAAAGTTCTCAGACAGAAGTTTGAAGTACTTTTTTTGTAATAATTGCATAATAATTTTAAAACAAATATACGTACATATATATATGCTTATTTCTTCCCAAAAGACTAGCTCTTTCTGCTCACCTTGTTTCTTTTGTGTCTCAAACATATTTCCCAGTACACTACAGAAAAATCCCACAACTTCTATTTGTTTTATAGAGATAATTCTGCCTCAGTAACTTGTCTGTAGACTGAAATTCTTTATGGTTTTGTCTAGCAGTTGGTGATGAAGAGAAGGAATGAAAAAACACTTGTGAAAGAGAAAAGGAATATGCTCTTACTTTTCAGAGTGCCTTCGTTCTCTTCTTTACTTTTTTCCTCTTTTCTCTCCCATGCTTTCCCTGATTGAAGTGGTTCACTCCATTCATTCATCTCCTACTAATGTTAGAATTAAAAATATAGATTTCAGTCATATTGTCCACATTAGAAGGATAATTTGAAGCAGTTGTATTTTGAGGATAAGGGATTAGAGGCAAGTCAGTCATAAGAGAGACTATTTTACCAAATAATGTTACATTCTTATTGGCATAAGTTCGCTTGCAAGAAGCATGCAGGAGTAGATTTTTAGGACTGGCACAAGGAAAGTATTAGTCTTTGCTGCTTGCTATATATATTCATTTAGGCAGAAAATTATTAAGAAAGTGTGAGTTAGGGGGTCTATAAAATGGAAATAATATTTATTACAGGAATAGGACAACCATAGGAACTTGGGACATAAATACAATTAGCTTGTTTATGAGGCTGTCTTGCAGAGTCGAGCCAAGGAAGTTTGTGAGGCAATTGCAAAAGGGTGAGATCAGATAGGTTCATAATTTTCGCTGTAGACCTTAAGTCCATCACATAAAGTACTATGGATAAAATATAGAGGTTTTGTTTTAATGAATTTGAAGCTGTAACAGTTTACTTACAGCTTTAGTTAAAAAGTATTATCTGCTATGAAGCCACCCCCTCCAAATGTGTTGGAGGCTGTAGAAAAGTTATTGTAGCAATAAAAAAAATGTGATTTGTTCAATAAACACATCTTGGTCATTTCAAGGATTTTGTAACATGCCTTAAGAGTATTTCTTAGTATAATTTGTGTGTGATGGCTGTCAAACTGGCTGCTGTGGTTTCAAAAAAACCTGTGACATATTGTCCTGCCTTTTAATTCAAGTACCAACATTAGTTCTTATTTTCACAGTTGAATCATTCTTGTAAATTTTTATAAAGGAAAAAAGGGAATAGTATCCATAGATATATGTAATAAATTAGTTTATTCTTTGCATTCTGTTATGATTCTATGAACACTGGATAATATTTAAAGTATTTCTACATTGCAAGGCCTGAACTACTATTATTAGTGGTTGTACTGAAGGCAAACTCCTCTCTGGCAACTTTTGCAGCTCCACATCCAACACTGTGCTGGGCAGCCTGCAGGACGCCGTGTCCGCCAAGCGCGTTCGACAGGACGTCTTGCTGAGCCACGCAGCCTTGAGAGTGCCCCAGGGGGCTGGTAAGTGTCAGAGCTTGGCTGGGGGACACTGCCTTGGGAACAGGGACTCTACAGCAAGTGCAAAGTCAAGACTGCTACTCAGTTTGTTTTGTCAATTTAATAGTGTGAATTGCTGTGATAGTGTACTAAGCCGTGGGTTTGAATAGTACATCCCTTTATTTAAAAAAAAAAAAATCAGCATGTCAGTTATATAGGTAGTATCTAATCAAAATTCAATTCAATATTATTACAAGATTTTTGGGAAAGCCTTTTCCCCAAGAGCCAAAGTTTTCCACCTAAAAGAGTTTATGTACTTGTTGAAGAACTTGGTGAACTTTGTTACCAATTTTGTCTTTGCCCAAGTGTGGTTTATCAAGAAATAAAATTCTCTAATAATTTCCATACCTGTTTTTAATTCTTTGCTTTATTTTACAACACTACACTGATTTGTTTCAATAGATAAGTTTTTTTCAAAGACTTGTTGGTCTTAAAATTTGGGGCTATTTTGGGCAAAAACAATAATTGAGGAAAAATTATTTTGCTTCTAACATGCTGCTGATAATAATATTAGCAAGTTTTGTTGTGTGAAAGTTTGCCTCAGTTATATATTGCTTCTCTCTGAGGTGCATATTTTATGTAATAAAATCAGTAACAAATAATTTTTCAGCCAATGTTGACAAATGTCTTCACAATTTTATGAAAACTTCTGCCTGTTCTAATGCATGGCATTAAGTTTCTTGGCACCAAGTTGCTTGGCACCTGCAGCAGGTTTCAATACGCTAAATCTGTACAATTTTCCTTCATCGCTACCCAATTGCTTCCTTTTCCTCTCTAACTTCAAAGATACACTTAGGATCTTCTTGGGCTGTTTAGAGGAGATCCAGTATTAGTTTTAAAATTTTAGTCTGCTTTTCTTGTGAGATAGAAAAGCAATGTGAAAACATATTTCCATTATGTAGCTTTTTCCAGTGATGTGGGCAATACATAGTTTTAAGCACATACAAGTTTTTAAGTAAAAATTGCTGTGGGGGAGCAAGTACATATGAAAACGTCTTATTCTGTAATCATGAGAAATGCTGAGTTTGTATAACAAGAAGCTTTCTGGAAACTGAATATCTGTGTCTAAACTGTCTAACCAAGTTGCTTGTTTGGCAAATTGCGTATATAAGGTTGTATCAGTGTCTGCTACAGCAGCCCAGGTTATGAAGTTACCACTATTCAGTCCCTACTCTGGAATTAAGAAACTATGTAATGCAGAAGCACGTTTTGAAATGAGAATAAATTATTTATTCTTCAATGTTTAACTGAATATGAAATAGATTTTATTTTCAGGAGCATGCATTACAAGAGCAGAATAGACCTTAACCAGATACCTAAGAGGAAGAGCTGTTTTCTGATTAAAAAGACAAACCTTTCTGTAACGACATAGCGTTCATTTTTCAATGCATTCTATAATAAGAACGATTCATAACATTTTAACATATTTCTACATATTTTTATAGACCATTGTGCCTTTTTAATAATGTCTCATGTCAATTGAGGGTCTAATCATGGGACTTTCTAGACAATTAAAACACTGGATTACTTTGCTAAGAGTGATTACATTTTTGCATATTAAAATTAGGCTTTCAGTAAAGGAAACAAGTGTGTAAAAATTCTTAGATGTATTCTGAAAAGGTGGCTAAATTCTACTTGTTTATTGAATGAGTATTTCCCTATTTCAAATAACATTTTTCTTCTCTAGGAATTAAAATGAAGAGCAGGAAGCAAGAACAGAATATGTCAAGAAACTTTGTTAGAAGCCTTTCTCAAGGAAATGTCCCACTGGATGTTAAGTCAAGGACATCAAAAAGTCTTTTACTTCATGTTTCCAAGAAAAAAAATAGGATTTAGTTCTGAGTTCATCCATATTTCAAGTAGGATTGATGGATAGAAAATGAGAATAGGGCAAATTGTTATTTCCTCTTGTAAATAGTTTTGAGAGTTTCGTAATGGAAATCCTAGAAAACATTTTTAACCCCCTAAATTATTTTCACTGCAATAGCTTCCTTGTGCTAAAATTGTTTTTCATTTGGAAGGAAGTTAAGCAGATGCAAATATTAGAACATGTTCATGCTTAACATTACAATGCCTTAGATGTTCTTAGATTGTTACCATCTATTAATGACACATGGAGTTCCAAGAGACAAAAAGTATTTCCAAAAGTTTTTTTTTTTTGTCTTTCTGGTTTTTAGTCTGTTACTTAGTTGTAAATGTTCCTGTTCTGTTTTTCCAATTTAATTCAGCTGTAAATATGTTTTTTCTTAATTACTTCAAATAAATTTTAATATTATGAAGAGCAATATGGGAAATGTATTTCTAGAAAAAATGTTCCTTTCTTCTCTTTACAAAAAATGTCTAAATCAATTTTGACAAATATTGTTCTAAGTACATGTTGTTTATAATGTCTTCTAGCAAATTATCAATATTCAGAGACAGAACAGTTTATGCATAGTTATACTGTAACCTTGACAACCTGCCCAGCCTGCAGAATGTCGTTCTAGCATGTTTGGTCTGTGCAAATGCAGGCACATGAATTTCTCCAATCTAGTGAGACCCAGAGGAAGAAGTCCAGTGAGGAGTTTCAGTGGTGTCAGACAACTGTCTGAAGCAAGGAGCTTCCAACCTGATCAGTTCAGTAATAAGAAGTATACTGCAGAATATGTCCTTGACACAACATTGAAGGAGCATTTTTCAGAAGCTTCTGAAGAAAGAAATGGGAGCTGCTTGCCAAAGCTTTCAGGACCACTTGTGAAAGGAGCAGACAATGTTGCAGGAGTGATCTTCATTGGGGAAGTTCAAAGAGGAAGAAATAATTTCTTAAGAAATAGGCATTACTTGTTAAAAATACTAGGATGAGAGAAATTAAATCCTCCTAGTCGTATTCTAAAAAGAATATGGGTGATATAGTTGTGGTGAGTCTGGGATCTTGTAGTGTAATAAGAACTGAGAGAATATTTGCCATTGAAAAGGCTCATATGAAGCCTAAAAACTAGGATTTGGGATGTCTCCACAAAGCAAGGTGATGTAATTTCAGTCGAATTATGAGGAAGGGTCAGTTTAATATTTCCCTATAATGATAAACAATAAGATTTTGGAATTAATTTTTGTTCTGGGTTGATGGTGCCTCCTATCCCATAACGTAGACTCCCTTGTTATGTCTAACAGCTGCGCACCCCCCACCCCCACTTCGGCGGGGGCTGCCACTTTGCTGCTGTCTCTGCTGGCACTCTCTCTCTCTCTCTCTGGGCTGCCTGCTTGCCACTTGGCTGCTGCTTTTCTCTCTGCTGCTGCTGCTTCCATTTTTCCCTTTCTTTTTCCCTTCCCCACCCCCCAAAGATTTGGACCGGCTCCCGACCTGACCTGACCTGAGAAGTCTGAGAATCTCCAGGGCCCACAGAAGAAGCTTTGCACCCTCCCCCCTCACAGTAACTTGAGCTTTTCCTTTTCCTTGTGGTGGGGAGTGTTTTTTCATTTGTCAATAAACCGATTTTTTCCACTTTTCCGCCAAGAGAAATTCCTTTCCAAACCCATGGCTGGGGGGAGGGGTGGTGGAGGTTCGTTTGCCTTTTTAGGGGATTCCTGTTGGAGGTTCTCCCCTAATTTATCCTAAACCAGCACACTTTTTTGGTGCATTGGCCGGGAAATCAAACAGAGAAAGTGGAAAAAACTTTAATAATAATATTGGTGGTTCTAATTGTTTTGTGGGTGTGTTGGGATGTTTTTTTCTGGACTCATAATGGCATTCGGGGTGAAAGCCTGCCAATATTTCTGGTCCCTAGGGTTTTTTGAGGTTTTACTACCTCTGTGGTGTCTAGGGTTATTTCCTTACCCAGAAATAGCTCTGGTATTTCTCCTTATACTATACGTAGTTTGTGTAGCCATGGGGCACTAATCAGAATATTCATTGGGCTGGGCTTGTTTGTGATGATTTACAGAAAGGCTGTAAATATGCTTGATGGTTCGTTGTTACGGTTGGGCACTCAGTTTGTTAGGGGAGAAGCAGGGAAAGAGTTTTTTCAGCCTCTGTTTTCCCTCTTCTCCTTTGAATTGTTTATATCTCTATTTGAAAATGGTCAGTTTCCCCTGAGTGTTAAAGAGACCATCTTTCTGGCATTTAATTTAGTAAGTTTCCACTATACTGTCTGCAGTTTATGTAAAATGAAAGCTGAGATTTCCAAAGGGGCCAATGAGACTTCTAATTTAGGGGCAAAGCCAAGAAGGACAAATCTTGAGTGGAGTGGGAAATGGGAAGATATGGGCCAAATTTTAAAGGAATTCTCTGATCCTATAGTCTGTGACTTTCCATCTGAACAAATTCAGAACCCAGCTGAGGTGGCAAAGTATTTGAAAGAGAAGTGCCATGGTAATACCAAGGAGAAAAGGATTATTGCAGTGAGCTGGGCCCTGGCATATGTTTATCATACTCTGCTAGATACTGAAGGGCAGCAGATAGAAGAAAGGGAACAGGGAGATAAACTAGTTACCCTCCCAGTCACTCAGGCTGCAGCTAATATCCCAGGCTCCAGGCCAGTAGCTGAACCAGCCAGTAGGCCTCAACCAAGGGCTGTTGTTGCTAATACAAGAGGTAGAAAGTGTACAAGTAAGACCGATTGCAAGGTGGTTAGGAGGATGATGATGATAATCCAGGAGAAGGACCTTCACCAAAATCAGAAACCACATTGAGGGGTGTAGGTTCTGGAGCCAATATTGATTCCTTTTCCCTAAAGGACCTTCGAGGCCTAAGAAAGGATTACAGGCGACAACCCTGTCGCCTGTAATCTATAATTAGTTGGTTAGTCTGCCTCTGGGATGCTGCAGGGGAGGCTACAGTTCTGGATGGCACTGAAGCGAAGCATTTGGGATCTCTGTCACTTGATCGTGTCATCGACCAGGGCATGATGAGGGAGGCTAGTCCTCACAGCCTCTGGGAACAGGTTCTGGACAGTGTAGCACAAAGATACCTGTGTGCAGCAGACACAGTGGAGGACCATAGAAGAGGGGATCCAACATCTGAGAGAGATGGCGGTAGCAGAGCTCATTTTTTCAGATGATATAACAACACGATGTGTACCTCAGGGAGATCTGAATGTGGGGTAAGACTCATATGTGCTGAATGTTACTACCATTGTCTGTGTGTTAGATCAGTCAGACGTGAAACAGAAGGAAACGTCTAAGTGTCAAAGGTCTGAGCAAGTAAGACGGATGGAAATGTGCAAGTGTCGAAGGTTTGAGTAAGTGAGATGGAAGTTTTTTATTGTGTCCACGTATGGGATAAGGGGTGGAATGTTCTGTGTTGACGGTGCCTCCTATCCCATATCGTGGACTCCCTTGTTATGTCTAACAGCTGCGCACCCCCCCGCCCTTCGGTGGGGGCTGCCACTTTGCTGCTGTCTCTGCTGGCACTCTCTCTCTGGGCTGCCTGCTTGCCACTTGGCTGCTGCTTTTCTCTCTGCTGCTGCCCCTGCTTCCGTTTTTTTCCTTTCTTTTTCTCTTTCCCCACCCCCCAAAGATTTGGACCGGCTCCAGACCTGACCTGACCTGAGAAGTCTGAGAATCTCCGGGGCCCACAGAAGAAGCTTTGCACCTTCCCCCCTCACAGTAACTTGAGCTTTTCTTTTTCCTTGTGGTGGGGAGTGTTTTTTCATTTGTCAATAAACCGATTTTTTCCACTTTTCCGCCAAGAGAAATTCCTTTCCAAACCCACGGCTGGGGGGAGGGGTGGTGGAGGTTCGTTTGCCTTTTTAGGGGATTCCTGTTGGAGGTTCTCCCCTAATTTATCCTAAACCAGCACAATTTTAATTTATGATTTTGGCACCTGATACAGTTTAAGTTGTAAAGGCCATTTTTTATTTATGGGATTTTTTTCATATTCTCAGTGTTTAGTGTAAAATGTACACAGGTAACTTCTTTTGTTGATATTGTGCACAAGAGGCATGTTGGGTTTTGCCTATCAATATAGTTGTAACTTTTATTGCTCTTGTGGCATATAAGATTTACACATAGATGTCCATTGCAATCTTGAAAAGTTTTTAGACAAGCTTGTGCGTGCACTGTTTTGATGGTCAGTCGAAACATAAGACTGATGAATCTCATGTTTTCTTAATGTCATTTGCATACCCTTGAGTGGAATTGGTTCAATTGCAACACTTGCAGGGACTAAAAAAAATTATTGAGAAAACTAAAAGTGACATGAGGAGTGATTCAATCAGAAGCTGATCATAGATTTGTTAGCTAGGTACATATGTACCATTTATAACTAGCATAAATTAAGTGTTTCTAGAGATATAGCAGATTGACATGCGATTTTGGTATTTCAGATTGTTATTGAGTAACAATTGTACATACATTTCTTACATACTGTGAACACATCTAGACTTCATAAGAAAGAAAGTCCTTTGCATCACATTCCATGTGTATTACTGGCACAAAATTCTTCATAACTTTTCATTGGCCAATAAATTTTGTTAGATTGCCAGTTAGGTGGAAAGCAAAGTGTATTTGGGAAGCAATGGAGGTATGATACAGCCCATTTCATTTTTTTGCCAATCTATGCTGTTACCTGCTGAATTGTCTTTACAAACTAATTTAAGTAATAGCATTTATCTGAAGTACACAATTTGTTGATTCCACTGTTGTACCATTCAGGGTTAGTTAAATTGTGTTAGTGGTGCAAGTGTGAAAAGGATGTTAAAGGTCTTGTCCCACTGGAAAATTCTTACAAAAACACACAAAGGCTGCAGGTTATAGTTTGTATTACTCATTTACTTATTATAACAACATTCAGTCAACATAAAATGCTTCTCAGAGCATTGACTTGTCCCATTCAACTTAGCAAACTTTAAACCTATTTGATTTTTAGTTACTCAAATTCCAAGAAGAGAGAATTAGAAGAAGGATAGAAAAGCATACATATAACTGGGTTCCAGCAGTATTCAGATAGAAACTCCACAATGAAGGTGGGGTCAAGATTAAAGCTTTACCTCATGTTTGGCCTTAAATAACCCTGTGCCTTTCCCCAGATGGGATTTCTGATCCTTTAGTCACTCAGGAGCTGGGTTAGACAGAGTGGAGCATTGCCTCTGGTGTGCCTGACTGGCACCACTGCCAGGCTGGGATAGAGGCTGCAGGGCTGGGGGCTGTGGAGCAGGTCACTGCCTCAACATGCCAAGGCCTGGCCTGGCCCCTGCTAATCCACATCCATCCCAAAATGTCCCAAGCCATCACTCTTTCCTGTGTCTGACATCAGGCTCTTTGAAATGGTGTGATTCTTGAGGCTGCAGTGTGCAGGGCCAGGAGCTGGAATTTGCTAATACCTGGGGGTTGCTTCCAACTCAGAATATTCTGTGGTTAAGATTGCGCACAAAATAATTGTATCTGCTGTCCTGTCAAACTGACAAAGCACAAGAAATTGGATTGTTAGAAGTCATTCATGGTGGTGGGAGAAGTTTCAATAGCAGTCTGAAGGTAATGAGGCATCTGCTCATTGGAAGAAATGTTTTAGGATATCCTCTGCTGCCTGAGTGTCTTGTACTTGTAAACTTTGGCTGCAGAAGACAGTGGGTACTATTTGGAAGCCTGACAACAAAATGCAAAAATAGATTTATGTTAGCAAAGTCATCCACCATGGAAACCATTTGGGCTTCTCATTAGTATCCTTTAGCTTTGATTGGATTTTCAAAAATGTGAGTCTGTAAACAGGCATAAGGAAATCAGTTTTAACAACTAGAGAAAGTAAACATTATTAGAAAATTCATCTACTGGAGGTGTAAAATACAGAGTATTCCCTGCAGGAAATTCCAAGAGCTGAATTAATAGAGAATAGATGTAATGGTAAATGGCCTGTTTAATTTTTCTACTATGTAGTGCTCTTGAAAAAATCATTCCTGATTTCACTGTTGTTTTAAATTTAATTGTGCTATATGCATCAGGTCTGAAGGTTTTATGTAGCATGACTGTTGTATATCTAATATCTACAAGCAAGTGATTGAATCTAACAGTAGGATAAATCATGCTTTGGAAGTTTAACTGAAACAATTTTCATTTGATGTTTGAATTTTAGTCTTCTACACCACTGGCATTATTTTTAACTGAATATTTGTAGTTATATTTCACAAATTGTTACAGTAAGATTATGAAAATGCTGTTTTCACCACTAGATAGTCCATGCACATAGAGGCTACTGTACCTTGCCTTTCAGTGAAGCAGTTGGTTCATTTACTTAATGATGTTTCCAAAAAGATATTCAGCTAAATTACCTTTAGGTGTAATAGCTGTTCTGTATTTTGTAGGAGACTGGGAAATCAATGATTGAGTTAACTATATGGTTAACATAAAACATATTTGTATTGAAATTAAGCAGCTAAATTCCTGCTGTTCATCTCAAACTGCATCAAGACAGAGACATAAGGGACTAGAGTCTTCAAAAATGAGAAAGCAGCATTGTAATTAGAGGCTTAATCATGTGTAGATCCAGTAGCCCATCCTGACACACGATGCAGACTACACTTCTAGACACCAAAACCTGCCTGAGCAGCACAGAGGTGATGCCTCAAAGGTTATACGTCACATCCTTAATATGTTCACATGCGACTACTTTTTGTAACCCAGGACGCGTGGAGAAGGAAGCTCAGAAAAAGCACTAGAGTATTTAACCTGGGAAGGGGAGGGGAAACTAAAACTAAAAATGTTTTAAAATAACCTGTAAGGGGCTGGTAAATGCTGAAGCTATTCACCTGAAGTATCTATCAACCTTTGTGGGGAAGAGAAGAGAACAAATACTTACAAATAAAGGAGAAAGTTAGAAGTCAAAATCTGAGTCTTTCAATGTTGGAAATAAAAACATGGAATCTGTATTTATATGAGGAAAAACAAAAATAATTTTAAATAAAATTCTAAAATCACTTGCTAAAAGTGGAAGTTAGTAATTAAATAATTCACCTGTCTAAGGGCAGGTGCATAGTGGTTCAATAAAAAAGTAGTGAAAGAAAAAAGGCCATGACTGAGACCTTAAAGGAGGTAGAAATCTGAATTAAATTCTTGAGATATGTTAAATGAGACTTGTCAGAACTTCTTTTGGCAAGAGGTAAATTTGTCATTTGAGGTTGAAAATATCAAAAGCACCTTTGTCTATTTGGCAGGGGTCACCAAGATGGGGAGTGGGATTGGAGGTGCAGCTGATATGTTCAAGGGCATTTGGAGCTAAAGGAAATAACCAGCAGGAACCTTTGCAACCATTGTGGTGCAGGCTTGGAGTACAAGACAAAGGCTGAGGGAGCAGGGTTTGATGTTAGCTTGGCTGCCAACAGCTGCATAGATCAGAGGGGCTGAGAAGACAGGGTAATACTCTGCTGCAGACCGTGGTGGAAAATCAAGGAGTGGTCCTAAATTGAACTGGAGGTGTTTCGAGCAAGTTGTCCATGTGTCTGTCAAATCTCTGTCCTTCGAGATGTCAAGAAAGAACTGGACAAAATCCCGTGGGACTCAGGGTTGAGCACTGAAAAACTTTGAGGCTGAACTAGATGAACATTACAAACTTTCTTCCAACTTGAATCATTCTATTATTCAAAGGAAAGGAAAGAATTCTCAGACTGAAGATCAAATAGAAGATATTTTATAGACAATTTTTATAAGGAATACTAATACAGCTGTCTCACCAGCCAAAAGCACTAGAAGTTAAATTTAGAATACCTGAATAACTATAATATAAAATCTATTGTTTCGGTTGTTCTTAGTATCAATGACTTGTAAGTAGGCAGTATTGTTCTTTGGTTTGTTGGTTGGATTTTTTAGAAGCTGTAGTATTCTATACAATAAATAAAGAATGTAATAAGAAATCTGTTTGAAGACATGTCTAATGGTCTAGTCTTCCATTAGAGGGAAATCAGGTCTCACAAATCTATTAAATTGCTTCACAGACTCTGAGCTTATAATTGAGATGTAACTGCACAGTATAGTCCACTTATATTTTCAAAATCTGCCAGAAGATAGCTCATGGTAACTATTAAGGAAATAATGCTACTTTGCGGAAAAGGCAAGGGGGATCCATGTAGGAGTTAATTTGTCCAATTAGAAGTCAAAACCAAAGGGTAGGAACACATACTCAGTTTTTAGAACAGAGGAAAGAATACTGGTGCAGTCCAGGTAAGTGTGCTAGATCCATAGGCTTTAATATATTCACAAATTATTTCAAAAAGGGCTTCTAAGATAAACTGACAAAAATTATTGAAACAAAAGCTAAGTATGAAGAGGTGGAGAAGCATGTCAATTGCTGAAGGACTGGGCAATAAAATAACAAATGGAACTGAATGACAATGAATGCAAAGAATGCACAAGAAGGAAAACAGCCCTAAATATATGTGGCAATGAATTCTTAAATAGATATTATTACTTACTAAAGAGACCTTGGAGTTATTGTAAAATGCCATGAAAACATCATCTCTGTGGTCAAAATAGCTTAAAAATGGATAGAGAACAAATGATCCTTGCCTGAATCTTGGTGTTGTCCTACACATTTCAAATAAATGTAGTTGAATTACAAAGGGTATAAAAATGGATGAGAGGAGCAATTAAAGTAGTGAACAGCCTGAATACAAGTAATGTGGTTTAGGAGCACTTCACCCTGGAAGTGAGGAGTTATGTTCAAGGTATATGAAATAACAAGTCATGGAAAAAGGAACTAGACAACAATTATTCACTCTTTCTTACTGTATGAGAGCTAAATGGCAGGTTCAAAACACATGTCATTTTTTCCCTGAACAGCATAATTGATGACGAAGTCTGGAATTTAAAATGTGGTGAATGTCAAAAGAGGTGAGTTCAAAAGTGGTTACTCAAATCTGTGGAAGAAATGGTTATGGGGAGTTGTTGAATACAGGGAAACTGTTTCTGCAGGTGCTCAGAGCAGTGAACAAATAGTGAGGCAGGAGGGTTTGCTCAGTGTCATTCTTATCTTTGTTTCTGGCATTTCCTTTAGTATCTGCTAAGGGGTGTTAGAGGTAAATAGAGGACATGGCTTACTGGATCTATATCTATTCTGGGTTTTTCTTTAATATCTTAAGTGCTTCATACCGAGAGGGCAGTCTTCCTGACATCCTGTGTAGTCAACAGAGAAAAAGAGGGTGGAAGAGACTCTCTTCCAGAAGGCAGTTCATAATGGAAAGTTGGCTTGGATTCTTTTGGCAATACACTCACCTGGCAGGTAAGTCTTCTTCCTAGAGGACCTTCAAGTTTGGCATTCCGGATATCTCCTCCCAAATAAATTTCATGTTTACTCTCCATATACTCTGTGAATTAATAATAATGCACCCTAATCAAGAATAGATTAGTTTATGACCTTTTAGCCTGCTTGGGGCAACTTTCTGAGATTGGAAGTGTTAGATGAGTGTCTACCCTAGTTGAGATGAAGACATCTGGGAACAGTAATGGCCACCAAGTGCTAGTTTCTGGTCTCAGCAGGTGATGCCTTAATGTAAATTAGGAATTCCCATTTTGGGGAGTGACAGAACAAAGCTACAACAAACCAAAAACAAACAAAAAAAAACCAGAATCCACATATATTCCAACAGAGCTATAAAACTTGGAAATAGTGATTTTGATCTTTTCATCTTGCATCATAATTTTATTGTATAGCCTGGCTTTGCTTTTTCATCTGGTTCACAGTTTGTCTTCCCTCTGGTTGAACTTTAAGTCATGCATTTCCTAGTCTTCCTAACATTCTGTGATACTCTTCTTTTTCACATAGAAGAGAAAATATATGTTGAACATTCTGAAAGATACAGGGGGATTAACTTTGTGATTGCTTTAGGATATTTCATTTGAGACTCATAGAAATGTCAAAGATTAAGAAATTTTTAAGCACTGAAAGTTCTACTAGAAAGCTCTAAATGCTCTATTGCCTTCACACAATTCATGCATCCAGAATCTAAAGGTGCTATGGAAACTCACAGAAATATATACTGAATATGAAAAAATATGTTGAAATTTTCAAATTATTAATTCCCATTCCTCAGTCCCTGGATAATTTGTGCCTGTCTAAGTCTTCCCATTTCCAATCTGTGCACAGGCATCTTACCTAGTCTTCAAATTCAATGGATAAGATTGACATTTTTTTCTTCAATATCTAGCCCTTTTGATGGAATTGCTTTGGTCATGATCTGGAGTCATTCAGTGGAGAGAATAGAGCTCTATATAAAATCTCATTTCTTGTGTAAGATGGAAGTAGTCTTGAGAAAAACTCAAGGGAAGGGAAAGAATGCTGTTTCGGTTTTTGGCCAAAGTGATGGTTGCTTTAAGGAAATGGGCTCACCATTCACAACAAACTTTTCCAAGTTCCTCCATTTTGGGTGCTTGTTTTGAGACAATTGAAGCTTGATATCAAATAGTGTTGAACATGTGCAATATTTTGCATTCACAGCAGCAACTGGTGGAATCAGGCTCTTTGCTCTGAACATATAAAAAGGCTTAAAAAAATCCCTTAGCTTTTGGAAAACTCAGAACCTTAGACTTTCAAAATTGGCAAACAAAATTAGCTGACACTCTGAATATTTTGGCTTTTATCTTAAATATTCTGTTCCCTTGTGTAAAATAGTGATAAAAAATCCTCTAACTTCAAAAGGATGTTGGGAGGATCAGTTCATTAATGTTTTCAAAGAATTCAGATGCTGTAGTGAAATCACCATACAAAATCCCATAAGGAAATTAATAATTCTGTATTCATTGTAGTCTTTGGGTTATGGTAAGTCAGTAACACATAAGATTATACATAAGATTATATACTGCATGAGAGAGGTATCAAAATTATCTTTTTTTTGGAAAGTAGTCTTCCCTTCTGTAAGTGCTGTCTACTAAAGGCACTCCGTGTGTCAGGAGCAGTACAGAAAGCAGTGTTGAAACTACGGGGAAAGACATCTGCACTATAGGAATGGGCACTCAGAGACACATTCACTTTGCACAGGCACCCTTAAAAATGTGATTTTGATTTGACAGTCAAACATTCTCTTAGTATAAAATTTAGCTGGCACTGTTAGTATGTATTCAAGTAACTGAAATGTATTTGTTTAATCATCCACTGAGAGAATCCTGTTAATACAGTTTAAAAGCAGCCCTACACTTTCTGAACCTCACATATCGTATTTCAAGTACCTGTCAGAGAGCTTTACACGGCACACAGTGATTGCAAGGAATGAAGATTTCTAGAAATCACTTGAGAAATTCATTATAATTGCTGCCATGATCCTGAGGATCCCATTATATCAGATAATCTGGGGATTTACTGATTGGGCAACACCAAACCTCTTTGTTTCATGGAGTAAAAGTAAATAAGCCCCTCAGAACTGTTCAAACTGTTCAGAGCTGTAAGAGCTGAAAGTCCAGTTGACAGCTGTGCTGATTCCTGTCCAGCTGCTGTAACAGAAGATGAAATCAGAAGGCTAATAGAAATCTAGAAGTGGATGGAACAAACCCACACAGTTTCCATTGCTTTATTCAACATCTCCTCTAAATGTGTACATTTAAAGAGTTAAGAATGGAAGAAAACATCAAAACTGTGGAAGCTGGTAGGTGTTATTATTAATCCATGTGGCCAGCACATTGCTCAGCTGAAGTAGTAAGGCTGCAGAAGCTGATGCTATGGAAGCTCAGTCTGGCACAAAGTAGAGGCAGGAAGGGCGCATGGGGGAACACAAACTTCTGGGGGAAGCATGAGCTGTTCAGGCCAATGGTGACAACTGTGCAGCAAGCTGAGAGCCTAAGAAAGCATGTTTACTAGTGGAAAGTCAGATGATTAAATGTGTATACAGTAACTGGCCCATATGGGGACATTCTGGACTATGGATAGGTAAAGACAAGACAGTACAGACACTGACAATCCATCTAAAAAAAAAAAAAAAAAAAAAAAAAAAAAAAAAAAAAAAAAAAAAGAGCCAACCAAATAAAATGAACAAATTAAAAAAAAAAATCATTTGACAATTATATAAAGATGTCAAAACAGCCATTCATATAGAAATGTAGGTTAATTTCTTGAACTATTTCATTAGCCAATCTGGCCAATTAGATGCTCAAAACTGATTTGAGAATTTAATATATATTTACTAGGCAAATTCTAAGAGGTTCAAGTTCTGCTGTGAGTTTGTGTGCACTGTCAGAAGGAAGAAGACACTATGTTGTGGCAGAGCAAGTGGATTTCTCAGCTCTAAGGCAGGCACTACGGATTGTGAAGAATGGTATTTGCACCTGCCAATTTTCAGTAATAATGTCAAAAAAAATAGGGAAGGAAGAAAAAGAACAAATTTGAAACCAAGGGGGATTTTTGCAATATTTATTTCTCCATGATTCAAGTTTATTTCTTGTGAAGACAAAACATTTGTTCCTTTGAATTGTACAGTCAACAAGAATAATAACTGTAAAATGCATCCCTGCCAAACGATACCAGTGTATCCAGAACTGAAAGAGTAAAATTGAGAGTCCAAATGTCCTACTCTTCGGGGGCTTCAATTTTTATTTAGGTTTTACCAAATTATGTTATAAAAAGAGTAGCCCGAAAAAAGCTCCATTTTTTCAGTTCCTAAGGGGAACAAGAAACAGAAAAAGGAACATGCTTTCTAGATGCTGTTCACTTTCAGGAAGAGAATTACATCATGTAAAACACTGCCCCTACAGATTTATGTGCAATTAGTGGTTTTGTTCTCAGCATCATCATTATTTTGTGAAGTGTTTTAGTGTTTGTTTTTCCACACTAGACAATCTCAGTTACCCAGAAAAATATTTTTAGATGGCCTTTACTTGAATTATGTAAAGTGTCACACTCATTAGCAAACAAGCATGAAAATATAACACCAAATAAATATTTTTTTAAAGTTAATTTAATTGGTAGTAGAAGTTAACAAAGGGAGAATTAATTTGTATTCTTTAATGTGTGACTATCCATGGCTAGGCGTTTCTAGAAGTGTTCATATATAACTTTAAGAGTAGACTTGGAACAATGAAAATTTGCTTCTAGCATTTTTAGGTGAAAAAAGTAAATTTATCATTACTTGATTCATTTATGCCCACAAGGTAATGAAGCAAGAGATTAAGAAAAGGCTGCCAGACTATCACAAGATTTTTTTTCAACACACAATTTTTAAGAAGCCTGTGTGGTAAAACAAAGAGCAAACACAAACTGTTGGACTGGGCTTCTGGGGAGAATGAAGGTGATAAAATGCACAACTGTTCCTACAGCTGCACTGTGTACACTGCCACTAACAGTGTTACTGCTGTTGGCAGATATTACTCTGAGAAGGTGTTAATGCTTTCAAACATATGCTAAGCTATTAACCCATATTTCTTCCTATTTATCCTTTAGAAATCCATAGGAAACTGACATTATGGCAACAAAATCTGCTTTCTTCTTTAATTAGACTTTAACTTTTTCTTCTTTGAAAGCATATCGATTGTTACAGGGAGAAAATATCCTTAATTCCTGCTCTCACTGAATGCAAGATTATGCAAAGACATACTGTCAAGTCTTCATTTTGGTTTTTGGAAGGAAGCTTCTTTATGTAAGGAATGAGGAGTCCTCAGCTGCTCTGCTGCTCTTTGGTTTTCTCTGCAGGCAGGAGCTAGCAGAGGTTAGTTCGGGCCACTGCACAGCTTTTTGCTTGTGGCCGTTGCACTGTGTGTTGGACCATGAGTGATGCTGTACTCTGATCTCTGCTACGTCTAGACAGATATTCATAATGAAATAGATGTCTGGATAATGAAGCAGACTTTCACAGTCCTAATGGGATTGATGCCTACAGAGGCTGGAAAAAGAGCAACTTGCATTGCACCCTCCTGGGCTGCTGGATTTCACAGGTAAGATGAGCATGGGCAGTCAGGGTGGCATCGCTTTTAACCTCACCTTCTCCCCACGTGATCAGCCTCACTTGACCTGATTTGGACTCTCAAGGCTCAGCTCTGTGGAGGATTGCACAAGCATGTTGACTGAAATGATCAAGAGAACTTTATACAACACTTAATCTCATCCAAAAGTCTCAAGAATATAGGGTTTTTTTCAGAATCAAATTTCAATTTTTAAATACCGTGTGCAGACGTGATCTTCTAATGAATGATGGAGCATCTGTTTGCTTGCATATTTTTATGCTTCTTGGCATGTTGGAAATCCTTCCCAACTAATGTGAATGTAGCTCCCTAAGGCTACTCTTTTATGCTTCAAGAGTTCCTTGAAACAGTAGGTCAGACTGGAAGATGTTTGTATGAGTGCTATCAGTGGCAAGAAGCAGGGGAGGGAGTGCAGGAAATTGCTTTTGTTCTTAACAGAATTGGACAGCAAAAGAGAGCACATCCCTCATGTCAGGAAGAAGCTGTGTACAAAAAATTGCTGCAGAATGGAATTAAGTGAGACAGCAGAAGTCATGGTCATTTCATTCTCATCTGTATGCAAAATGGTTCCTTGTTTCTTTCTATATTAAGAAAACCTGAAAAATTTAGGAGTTGGGAAATTTTCAAGATAATTGTGGATATCTTTTGGCATTTCTCTAGTGGTCTTTTTAGGATTTGGCATTAGAGTACTTTGGGGCTCATTTTCATTAGCTCTTCTTGGAGAGGAGGCCAAATACCCACTGGACCTAACATTGCCTTTGCTGGGTGTGATCTCCAAGTCAAGAGACCTCCCAGTAACTCCATAAAGTTAAACAATGTTCGCGGGTCACTCATGCTCCAAGTTTCCCTGCCTGCTGCTGCCAAAGTAGATACAGAGTCAGTGTAGAGAACTTGCAAATGTATTCACAAGGCATACATTATGCAGTTTCCCTTGTAACTGATGACCTTTCCTAACATACCTGTGTGTTGGGCATTCATCAGCTGTAATGTGATACAGAACTCATGTAAGTGTATCTCTACAAAACCCATTAAATAATACATGGACCTATTGAAAAAAGTACAACAAAAGGAGAGGGTATACATTAATAGCCTCCATTTCCATTTTATCCATGAGGGTAAAATTATAATTTGTCCATATTTCAAATATTAATTTCTAAAATTCTTCTAAAATTAAAACAATTTTAAAATTAATTTACCAAAAAGTATATTTTTAATATGACAAAGTCTATAACATTCATAAACACATGTGTAGATTTAAAAGATGTAAAATTAAGGCAACAACAGAAGAGAATGCAAAAATTTCAGATCCTTTGTATTTAAATTTTTTTCAGAAATTAATTTTTGAGGTTTTTTTGATCAGCCCTTGGTGTACGTATGTAAAAGAAAATGCACTGTGCATTTCCCATAGCATTTACCATAATCATGTGCTTGAAGACAGGAAACTTTTTGAAATCTGCAGGTATACTAATAGCATTTCAGTCGATAGAACTATTTATGCTGGATGAAATATTCCCTGTGAATAATAGGATATCCATTGACACAAATTTGCTGATAAGATATATCACTAAAAAACGTATGAAACAATATTTACATTTTGGACTACTTTTAGAGGCAAGAAAATGTTTTATCTTGGGCAGGTAGGCATGAATAACATGCATTCAGCTTTAGGAAAGGATGGTGCAGTAAAACTTAGGTATTGATAGTAATAGTCTTTTAAACCTTTACTGTCAATTTTTCTGCTCTTTGGTATACCAAATTCTATTAGAAGAGCTGTTATGGACCATTATGGTCTATTTTTTTTCTGAAATTCCACATACATTATCACAGTATGCTTGTATAATCAGCTGAATTATATGTTTTGGGGCTTTAGCAATGTGTAAAGCATTTGAAGATATCACACACTTGAAAAATTACATACTGACATCACTGGCAGAATGTTAATTCATTAACACATTAGAAGGACTACACTTAGTTCATTTGTGGTGAATAGAAGATTCTTGAAGGAAGTCTGTCAGTTAAAACTTCTAATTCTTTAAAATTCAAATCTGTGCTTTGCAACGCACAGCAGAAAAACTAGGATAAGCTAAGCAGGCAACATAACCTATGGAAGAAGGGCAAGTGTTAACAGCACCATAGTGGAAACCATGGCAAACTGAGCTGCCTTAAGCTCGTCTCCATCTGGACTGATGTTTCCAGTGTCATAAAGGTAAAACTGCTTGTTTCTGTGTTAACATCTCTACATCAGTGTGCAGGGTTATTTTCTTGTAAATTAACTATTTGATAGTAATAATTTGTGAGTCAATGGCTAATCCTTCTCCACTGAAATTTCTATGGCCTTTTTGTCTCATTATTTTAACTAGAGAAAATAATATCCAGTTTCAACTGGGGCAATTATTTTGATTGCGTGGAGTAACTGCAGTGACAGAATTAAAGCAAACATACAAAAAAATGTATGGTCCCCTCTTGGGTTTGTTCACCTGATTTTCTTATAAAGAAAGTATTTTTCACTGTCATTAACAAAGCCATCATAAAACAGGTCTCTTATGTCTGTCATCATAAAAAAAAATGTTTCTTTCGAAATCCTCTTAAGTGTCAAAATTAATTTTTCATTAATACTGCAATCACTTTATTTGGCCGTAATGAAAAAATACTTTAAAAACAGATAAATGGTTACTAAGTTTTGATGTAGTTAAATATTTTCAATGAGTACTGCTTAACTTCTATCTTGTCTTCTTATCTCTTACTGAGAGGTATTGCAGAGGATGCTCTATTTATCTAATCTTCATTCTCTATACAAACACAGTTTGTCTGGAATTTACCATCTTATTATACCGTATATTTTGATTTCCTTTTAGAAGAGAAAAAGGGGCTGATTTCTTGTCTTGGCTGCTTGTCTGGGACCTTGGTATACTTGTAAGTGGCCAATGCTGTTAAAGTATGATGCTTCTATGTGGTCTTATAGCATTCTTTGTCTTCTTTAATCAGAATATTTGATAATCATCAATAAATTCTTGATAATGTGTCAATAAGACTGACACCTCCCTTTATCCGTAGTGTAATAAATATTCATATAGATTAACACTAACTTTTAAAAGCATATTGGGTCAGCCCTAGTTATTTTTAACTTGAGTGTGGGATTCCAGACTCAATTTAAGAATAAAAAGGGATTTATAACTGCTGGTTTTGCTGGGAGATGGGCAGTTGATGACATTGATTTGACCCTTTGTTCTTATCAAAGGGATACAGCACACGCACTCTTTCCTGAGTAATTTCCCTTTGTTGAAATAACTATATCACAAACCACTATAATTTGTAAACTACTGTGGTTCTTATTTAGAACTTGCTAAGAAACCAGTTTTTAAGTTTAAAAACCTTTAATGGTACAATGATTTGGTCAGCACCAGGTGTGACCTCTCCTGATAGGATTTCTCTTTCCATCTCTTTTTTGACTGTGACTTTGGGACAAATAACATCACTTGCTTTTGCCATATGTTCCCTAGTGGCTCTCTGCCTTTGTGTTTAGCTTTTTTATTTGGAGAAAGAGGAGGAGACCACTGACTGTCTCTGAGGCTGATGACACCCCAAAGTATATTCTGTTCCATGAACTTCTTACTAAAATAAGTTTTTGCTTTTTGTGTGTGGAGACCTTATTAATGTAAGTGAAATTATATATATGTATGTTATTTCTGGAGGTGAAACATTGCTTGGCTAAGCACCATCCACAATATATGCACAATGTGTTTTCCTAATTTGTTATAAGTACCAGTCCTTGTCTGCCAGAAGTAGGAAAAGCTCTGTAAGAAGGAGATCTTCACAAATGGCCAAATATATGTGGGGTTTTGTCTTATCTTGTATAAGGCCAAGGTAGGAATATGAGATGCATTAAGTGAAAACAGATACTTGATAGACAGAAAGTGAAATCCATCAAGAATTCCTGTATTTCAAAAGATGTGATGAAGTCCTGGTAGGAGGATAAGGCTTTCTAGGCAATGCTTTTATTGTGTCTTTTACCACAGTATTCACTTTACTCGTACTCAAATTTAATATATATTCCAGAATACCAAATGTATAAATTTAGATTTTAAACTATGTATTATCTGTAAATAGTGACAATTGGAGTGGACAGATACCTGAACAATTGTACTGGCCATCTTTGCAATTTGGTGTTCATCAGAACTCAACTCATGCTGCCTAGCTGATGTATGCCTATTTTTCTTTTTTCCTCCTTATTTAGGCAAATATTCTACACATGTATTCACTGCCTGTAATTCTTTTCACAATAAAAACAAAAATTACTGTATCTTTAAACTGACAATTAGGAGGTAAGAATGAGAAACATCTGAGCTGAGGGAAAACTGCTCTTTTCTTTTTAGGATGCCTATTTAATGCTGGGAAAGGTATACATAGCCTTGAGTTTGGCCATGAGATATAAGTTCAGTCTTTCTAACCTGTGTAAGACAGCTAAAAGAGGACTGCTCACCCTCAAATTTATCATGCATCTTAGAGATGTGTAAAAGTCTTCCTCTCAAGCAATATGTGTGGGAGCACGATACAGATGACCCTTAAATTCCAGTATCCCAATTAACAATGAAGTAATTTGCTAAAGTACTAATCCAGTGTATAACATGTTTACTGTTAACTTCAAAATTCAACAGCCAAATAAAGACTGCTGAAGATTTTCTGGCTCCTTCATTTGGACACTGGAATGGTAGGACATTCATTTTATGTGCTGTCCCTAAATGGCCAAAGGAAAAATCATTGCAGCATTTGAATATCTTTGCTCATCAGCAGAATGACCAACAAAGATTCAAAATACTAACTGGTATGTGCCAATTGAAACCATGTAAAAATAATTAACAGTCTGTGAAGCAGAGAAAAACAAATGCATAACAATTAGTAAAATAAATCTTTTGTGACTTTCAATTACTGAATACATTCCTACTAAAATTTAACCAATGCAAACTGTCCTATTTAGCATTCCTAACCATAAGTGATGTCTTTTCTTAAGCCATTGACTTTCTTGGTTTCTTTGTGTAAGATTATGCTATTCTGTAATGAACAGGCAAAACTAAAGATTTTTTTAAATTGTTGTCATTTTGTATTTTTAGACTGGCCATGTGCTATGGGAAAAATAACTAGTACTTATTTTCAAGAGTTGACTTTTCGTAAGACCTGAGGACAGGCCTTTCTGATAGCTTCAGGAGAAGTGCAGATGATCATCACTTCTCTGGGTGATGTCTAACACAATTTGTTATTTAAACTGAGTCACAAGTTCAGATTTCTAACGTTACAGGAAAGGTATATCAGGTCACTATACACACCTGAATATCTGACCAGAATTATTTGTGTAGACATTAATCGTTTCAGTGGCTTTTTAGTACAGTGAAGTCTAAGGATAGAAGTGTGATCTTTCCATAGGTCACAGCTTGATATTGTTACAGGACATAATATTACGACTTAAGTGACATGGCATATGTGACAGTGACATGGCATATGTGAAAAGACTTACTGGCCTTTACTTAACTTCTTTCAGTGACTCAGGGGCCAACAGACTTGTCCCTTCCTCCTGTGCCAGGATAGTTGACTAATTCTGCTGTTATCCAGAGAAGGAAGAGAGTAAAGGAAAAACTCGTGATTGTTGAGTTGGCAGACAACTGCATGGCTATGGATCCAAACTGACACCTGAACTAAACCCCACCTGCTTCATGGTGACTCCAAGTGAATGTACTTCAGTTGTGAACAGGAATTCTAGCTTGCAAGGCCATTTTTTTCAGAAAGCCGTGAAGATGCAATGGAGGCAAAAGATTTCCACCAGGGATGCAAGAACTACATTTCTAAGGACAGCTTCAGGATATCCAAGAAAAAGATTTAGCAGGTTTCATTTTGCACAGAAAGCCTCCCTCTCACTTTGTTTTTGCTTGATTTTTTTAAGGGAAAATTAGTGTCTATGTAGACTTTGATGGTTTTTACTTTCATTGAAAATATTTTTCTGTCTCTCAGTTTGAATTTACTTCGGATCTCAAAGCTTTTCCCTATGGAATGAGAAAGAAACACTGCATAAGTTAAGGATGTATTATTTCTCTTTTGAAGATGCAACATCTCACGCACAGCGACAAGCTGGAGTATCCCATGCCATGGCTAAAGTCTCAGAGTAGACTTTAACTTGTATTTTGAATGGCAACATTCAAAATACAAGTTAAAGTGTTGAAGTTAAAATGTTGAAAACATGAGACCTTATTTCTAATACCATGTCACCCTTCTCATTCTTTTCTGATGCTTTGACATGGATAATTAAAATGTGATCCTTGAAGATGGGGGTTGTTTGAATAGAACCAATGAAGAGTGTGTATTGTGTGTGTGTATATATATATATATATATACATACATATACATGGGAGTTCATATCTCTCAAAAGTCATCCAAGGTTTTGCTTTACTTTGCAAACATTCTTATTTTATAAAATCTTTATGCTAAGCGCAATTCTTGATATTTGAATGCTATTTATGGTGTTCAAAATATGTTTTTGTTAATTCATATTGAAAAATAATTGACCAGATTTAGGTTAGTGATTTTAGTTTCACTCTTATCAAGTAACAGGTATGGGTTGTAAGTTACAACAGCTTAGCATCTGATATTCTTAACATGGCTAAAGGGGCATTATCTCCATTCTTTTTGGGTTAGTAGTTAACAGCAAATTTACTTTCTGTTTTAATGTAGACAAGGTGAAGGTTTTCTAACCAACAAGATACTAAGAGTCAGAAAGGAATCTTTAGAAGGTAATGGGCAAAATAATACTGAAATAATGTTAATGGGAAAGTTTTGTGCATTTCATCTGTCTGAAAAATACTGAGTGAGTACCTTTCCCCACCATAGGCACCCTTTCCTGTGGAGACCAGTTTCTCAGTGCAAACAGATGAGCTCTCTGCTGGTATCACAGCAGTGCCTGATAATACCTGCTGAATGCTTGGTTGGCCTCAGAAAAATTATCTTCCTCTTGGCCTAAAGGAAGATCTCTCTTCCTAATTTTCCTGAAGTGCAAGGGTTTCTGCCCAAGTCATCCTTATTCTCCTGAAGGAAAACAATGAAAAATAGCACAGGGGTAGGCTTGATTTAGTGTGTGTGGGCAAGAGAGAAGCAGAAGCTTCTGTGCATCTAGGAAGCATGCATAAGGGCCCATGACAGCTCAGGGAGAAATATCAGGGAACTTCAGCCACTGACACTAAGTAACTGCTGTGCACGAATGTGCATTAAAATTGTGTTTGTTTTTCTGATCACATATCTCACTTTATGGCAAGGATTTTGCTTTCAGCACTGATCCATAACATCAGAGCATCACCGTGTAGGACTCTGATGGCAGAACAAAAGCAGAGGGCAGAAATATTTCTCAGCATTAGACTCTTGTTTGTATGAGATATTCAGTTCATTAAATACTTTCAGGTGACCTATAACCTGTCCATCTGCTTCACACTTCCTCTCCTGTTCCTGAGCTCAGATGCGTCTGTAATTGGAGCCTGAAGTCCCAAGGACACAAGTGTTTTCAGGCTGTGTTTGCCTTGGTAGTGGGTGAAAACTTCATGATTGGTTGTGAAATAGCTTTGCTCACCAGCTTTCAGATGTCACTCTTGTCCAGTGTGAGTAAAGTGAGCCAAGATCCCATGACTGGGAAGAGGGTCTGGTTATCCATACAATGGCAGGCATGCCTGCTTCTTGGTGTCCTATTTCAAAACAGCAAATGCTTTTTGCTGCTCTCAGGCACAGTGCAGCTTGGTGACAGGAGTGCTCCAAATGCTCCTGCGATTATTTTTCTTTGTACCATATCATGAGACAATAAATCCATGAGACAGGAGGTATGTGTTTATATTGCACCTGCTGCTCTCCTTGCTGGACTGATCCTGAAGAAGCATTCCACTGTATTAACCTGCTACATGTTTCCCTTCCCTGTGCTAGCAAGAAAAGCTCTGACTATGGTGCCATGGGCTACAGTCCTGCTGCCATTGGACCATTTGCCATGGTTTACTTAAATGTAGAACATCAAAGGAATAATGAAATATTAGCTGCCAGCATCTCTCTGTCTGCCTTCTAGAGAATTTTGTGGATGAGTCTGAAGGACACTAAGATGAGATGCCCTCAGATTAGGTGCTGCTTTGTACTCTCAGGTCCAGGCCTTCACTTCCTCAAATTTTATGTTGGGGTGTTTTCCCCTTGTAGGTTGAGCCTTTGTAAATAATGAAAGTGAGAGAAACCTGATCTGGTAAACTAATAATTTGAACACTTTAGGTAATATAACATGAAAGACAAGATTCCTTGTACAGCTCAATCATTAGGTGATTGTCTGGGGAAAATTGTGCAGATACAAATGTATTTCAGATGTGGGATTTGCTGTTAAAAGTCTCATAATGAACTTTTTCAGTGGTCTGGGCTATGATTTGATATGTGCTCAGTCTCATTGACTCAATTGTTTGCAAAATATTTTATCATCTGACAAACCCTTTTAACCCATCCCATCTCATTTCCCTCATATGGGAAATGAGAGAATATGATTTAACTAGCAGTGTAGGGAAGTAGACAGTCTCTGTAAGTCTTGTGTTCATGGAAGAAAAGGTCTCAGTGCGAGCAGAAGTGAGGTCATTGTAAGGAAAGAGAATATGACAAGAAAACAGTTGTGGTGAAACACCTTCAATAGTGCCAACACAACTGTCTGGAAACGGAGATAAGATATGTGTTTTGACTGGAACAGCTTAGTGTTACTCCTGCCATTTAGAGGTGTGATGCTGTAGACTAGATGGGAGTGGGAACATAATTCCATACAGATGTAGGGCTTGAGCATCTGCATATGTGCACTTATACCTGCATAGAGGGAAAGAGAGGAATGTGAACAAAAGACATGAGGAACTAAAATGACTGATAGCCTTTATTTCCATTTCTGACAAATTACTGAAAGGTGTCTTACACAGAGTATTCATTTCAAGAAATCTTTGCAGTTAATGGCAGTTATAGACACTAGAGTTGTAGATATGCAATGTTCTGTGTCTGGTATTTTATGATTTATAAGTTTGATAGACTAGAGTACAATATTTAATTTGGAAGAGACCTACAATGCTCCTCTAGTGCAACTCCCATAGCACTTCTGGGCTGCCCAAAAGTTGGCATATGATGAAAGGCATTGTCCAAATGCCTCTAAACCATGACAGGCCCTGGGGCACCACCTGCCTTTCTAGGAAACAGTTCCAGCATTTGAGCACCTCTCCATAAAGAAATGCCTCCTCGTATCCAGTCTGAACTTACCCCAGCAGAGCTTTGAACCATTTCTACCCATCACTGGATCCCAGGGAGAAGAGATTGCTGTCATTGTCTCCTCTTACCTTCCTCAGGAAACTGTGGAGAGCAATGAGGTCACCCCTCAGCCTCCTTTTCTCCAAACCAGACAAGCCCAAATTCGTCAGTGGCTCCTCATGGCACGTCCTTTCCAACCCTTTCACCAGCTTTGTTGCTCTTCTCTGGATGCATTCAAGGAGCTCCACATCCAATCTGTGGGGCCCAGAACTGCACACAGCACTTGAGGTGAGGCTGGACTCAGCAGGACAATCAGCTCCTGTGCTGGGCTGGCTGAGCTGTGTTTGGTGCACCCCAGGATGGAGTTCGCCCTCCAGGCTGCCAGGGCACACTGCTGGCTTCTCTTGTTCTGCTGCTGACAGGCACTCCCAGATCCCTGCTTGTAGGGCTGATTTCCAGAGTCTCCTCTCCCCATTTTTACCTGTGCCAGGTGTTACTCCATCCCAGATGCAGAATCTAGCATTTGGACTTGTTAAATCCCATCACACTTACATTTCTCCAATGCTGCAGTCTATCTAGGTCCCTCTGGAAGGAATCTATATGATGTCTCTTCATGAGAAACTTCTCTCTCTTATTTCCTAGCATGGGATTAATTCTTTTCCTCAGTTATAGGGGTGTGCCTTTGTTGAAATATGAATGACTCTTGCTGGTCAGGAGCTGTGGTCTTCCTCTGGCATTTGTCCTAACGTGCTTGATGGAGCCCGGAGCCACGTAGGGCAGAATCGAGCTTTGTCTGCTGGATAACAAGCAGGCACTGGCACACTCTGTAACTCGTTTGCAAGGTATCCTCACTCTACACACTTGTGATATCCACACCCTCTCCATCTCAAGCATTCAGCATTTCCACAGTCCCACACACTTCATTCTTCTCTCACCTTGCCTGCAAGTACAGGCTCCAACACTCCAATCCTATATTCACTAAGACTTTCCAAAATATTCTCTGACATAGGCACTAATGTGTAGGAGATATGATTTAATGCAGACACTTATGTGTAGTGACGATTCTACTCCATGAAGTGAGCAAAGGCTGTGGTTTCCTTGCTTTACTCCTAACACCGGATGCTGAATGTCCTGTTTCCACAGACAGTGTTAATTTTTTGCAGTGGATAAGGAGGTATGTCCAGACCCTAATGTTATTTGATAACGCCCTACATCATTGCTGTGGACAAGGGACTCTCTTGGTACCAAGAAGAAGGGCAGGGCTTCCAGTCAACAAAGAGTGGCAGGAGAAGCTATCTGCCATTTGTTCATTGCCACCCAGAGTTCTCAGTGAGCATTTTTTCATGTGAATCACCCTCTCTATTGTATACTTTCATTATTAATATTGTTGCTGTTGCTGGGGTTTTTTTTCTTATCTCATTGCTGTTTCCAGTAAATTGTTCTTATCTCAACCCATGATCCCTGCCTTCTGTGCCTCCCATTGGAGAGCAATGATGAGGATAGATTTTTACTAATCTTTTTCCTAGGAGTACTAAATTGAGAAATACCATTCCTAAACCATGACAATGCTGTACGTGAGCCTGGGGAGGATACAATATCACATCCATGAATACTATGCACATCCATTCAAAGATTATACACACACATTTTTAACATGGGCTTCATTTATCTACTCAGTACCTTGAGCAAATTACTTGGCACAGCATCCTACACCTCTCTCCTTTCAATTTTAATTTGCCTTAACTAGATTAAGTAAAGATTCATCACAATATCATCATCACAGCATTGCTCAAGTTCCAATTTGGCACAGCAGAAGAAAGAAGCTCAGCAAGAAGTTCCATCCTAGGAGAAATTACACTCTGGGGTAAATGTGTTTCCAGGGGAAATAATTTTCAGCCCTAGACCCTGAATCTTAACTAACCCTGTAATCCCAGAGTTCAAACATCTCAGAAATATGATGAATGTTTGAAACCTAAATGTAAGTTAAAGATGAGCCTGAGTGCTCAGTCTTAGGAACTTTATAACTTCAGCTTCTGCTTTTTGTAGCTTTGTAGTATGGTTGGCTTTTTTCTTTTTCTTTAACATACACTCAAATTAGTGGAGTCGATTTTATAAGCTTCAGCGTATCAAAAAAGGGTAAGGTGTAAAAGCAATATAAAGTTATTTTCATCTCCTGGAAAGGTAAGTAAATATAAGAACAAAGAACTTTGCTGCAATTAAAACTTTCAATGCTTTGGTGCCTGCTAGCTTTGGTCTCATCACAAAAACATGTGTTTCTTTATTAATGAAAAAGATTTTTTTGGTGGGTTTTTTTTCCTATTAATGATTATGAAAAAAATCACTGAGGAAAAAGAATCAGATGTAACAATAGACTTCAAGCTTTAGAGGATAGGCACTAAATATGCATTTAGATAATAATTCAACATCAAAATCTCATTATGAATTTTTAGCCATTATTATGATTTTTTAAAGTACTATATTTATGCATTTTGGAAAATTAGGATTTGCTGAAAAGAAACAACAGCTGTGCAGAGTTTGTCTGTGTTTCAGATGGATGCCTTTCTCTGGGAGACTCAGTGCATTCTGCCTGGCCTTACACTCTGAATGAATGGGTATTTCTAGACAGAAAACAAAAGATGTAAAACTAATAACTTCCTACTGCTACCTTTTCTTAATAAGCACCAAGAATTTTGTACTGTTACAGAAACCAGATTTTACACATCTGCAAGTATTTGAAAGGATTTACAAGCATCACAGCATATAGCTGCTTATGCTCACTCAGTCTGGGTTGGAGTGATGGTATAGGTATAGCGCATTTGGCACTGGTCTCCAGTAAGGGATAGAACATTGCTTATTATCGCATTACTGCATCACTTTGTATTCTGAAAGTCCTCATCCCTAAGTTAAGTCCTTAATGGTTAACTATTGTGATTACATATGTTTTTCTCTGGTGGTAGTGCTTAGGAGTTTTAACATGGAGCAAGACCCAAAACCAGCATAATATACAACAGAGAGAAAACCTGTACCTCTAAATGCTTGAAAGGTGAGATGGCTTGATACAGGACAGTCTTAGAGGCCTTTTCCACCCTTAATAGTTCTATCATTTTATATACCAAGAAAGAAAACAGTACTGGTCAGCATGACAGGCTACACATCAGTAGCCCACATTCTGGTTTTGTAGGTACCATGAGAAAGAATGTACCTGCTGGTGAATGGGCAGCAGATATTCTTCAATTCATGAAGGCTGATAGGCAAACCAAGTGTCCTTACAGTTGGAGTGAGTAGTTTAGGTTTGATGCTCTGGAGGTAAGAGGAGTGTCTAGCATTAACAACACAAAGATGAAGCAGCACGGGCAGATGAGTCAGAAAAAATCTCTTGGTGGAACATTCAGGGTGGAGATCAGTTGGGAAGGTTGCATTTGCCAAGGTAGGAGATTGCAATATTTTAGATAAATAAAAGAATTTGGATAAAAGCTTGGTCTGTTTGAACAAACTCGAGTTTCAGGGGTCTTGTACAGAAAGAAATGAGAGATATTATGACATAAACTGGACATCAAATGAGAATGAGTCTTCCTTTCCTTTGTCAGGAAGGACCATTAATCTCTATTTTTAATTTTTTTTAAAATATTTCTGAGTTAGTTTATTTTGTTTTCTAGCCTCAGGCTGAAAATGCACAATTCCACTGCATTGTCATATTGGTTTGTGTTAAACATACTGGTTTGACAAGAGTCAGCTTTATGGCAAAAGTCAGTACACAGCTGTCTAAATTTTCAAATTAGGTGCCAGAAACAAGAAACTTCATATGAATGGAAGTTCTATTAGGATTTCACTAAAAGCTGAAAAACACTGCTAAATTGTGCAGCAAATTAGAAGTGAATTAGAACTAGAATGAAATAGAATAAAATGAAATGGAATAGAATGAAATTCTTGAATTTTTAAGTGACTTCTGTGACTTCTTTTGTCACCTGTTTAGAGATGTCTGAATACTTGAGACTAGCATTGCTTTTCATTGTTTATATACATATTTATTCATATGGCCCTTTTATTCACCAACATGCATTGCTGAAATGCCAATTTTAGTTTTACACAGGTCAGCATATGAACATCAGTGTTTTCCAACAAGCATTCTTATATTACTTTATACTATATTTTGTAGATACAAATTCCTAAAAGAATGGTTGGCATCTTCATACTATGCTATATAGCTACAGATTGTATCACAGAATATCTGATATGCTGAGTTGGAAGTGACCCATCAGGATCATCAGTCCAACTCCTGGCCCTTCACAGGACAGCCCAAGAATCCCACCATGTGCTCAAGAGCAGTGTCCAATCACTCTTTGAGCTCTGTCAGGCTGGTGCTGGGACCACTTCACTGAGGAGCCTGTTCCAGTGCCCAGCCACCCATTGGGTGAACAGCCTTTTCCTGAAATCCAGCTTAAACCTCCCCTCACTCAGCTTCAGGCTGTTCCCTCAAGTCCTGTCACTGGGCACCACAGCAGACTGCCATGAGGTCTCCCCTCAGTCTCCTCCACTGAACAGACCCAGTGGCCTCAGTCATTCCTCGCATGGCTTCCCCTCGAGGCCCTTCATGTGGGAACCTTCTGTCTCTACACTTAGCACATGTAGGATGTTTCCCCATTTATTTTTGCTACTTTACATCTGAAGAAATGGCTTTACTAGCATTTAGTGGATATGGGGCACCTTAATCTCTAATGAACCATCAAGCTATAAATTACTTGATTATCTCATTAATCTGTTTAATCAGTACACTGAACTGACAGCAAAGCCAAAAGTAAAGCCTATGTTTTTCTAAAGCTAGGCTTATACAAAACTTACACATTTGTGTAGGCACTCACGTCTGGTTAAAAATTTATGGTTTAATCTCCAGATTTTAAAAATGAGGCTGATTAATACTTACCTAGATCCCTGCAAAAGCTACCTCTTTGTGTTCCACACAGAGCTCTATCTTCACTTTTTGAGAAGTTATGGGTTTTAACATCAGGTAGACAATGTATGGACAATGAAGCATGATGTAATTTTTGTGTGATTTACCAGGTTGAGTCAAAAACTCACATAGTAAGAAACACCACTTCTGCTTGATGATTCACAAGGAAATTTTAGTCTGCCTTGTCTTTGCCAAGATGTTTACTCAACTGACTCCAGTTAAGAGTTCAGCTTTGTTGGGCAGTGTAGACATGGCTTGAGTTATGTAAACTAATTTCTTGACCTCTGGAAAGCTGCTTATGATTGCATGTCCTCAAAGGTTATGGGTTTGCTTTATTAAACATCTTTTTTTTTAATACACTTCACATCTCTTGCTTGAATCTCCTTCAAAACAAAGCCAATATAATCTTAATCCAGTACTATTTCCATCCTTAATACTGTGTCTCCATCTGACTCAGGATTCAGCGTGTGCTCTCTTTTCCTCATGACAGGGGCTGAAATAGTCCATTGCTATGTCTTTTAAGCTGCACTGTTGAACATAACCATTGCACTCATGGTGTCTGACACTGCACTGTCAGTAGTTGCACAGGCTCTCCTGCTTCATTCTCTTTACTGCGCTATCTGCAAAAATGTTTTTGAACACAACCTTCTACCCATTGCCTTGAGAAAGACCCTTTAGAAACTATTTTACTTGGCTTGTTTAGCAAAATAAGTGGTGGCAGAGGTGCAGGAATTTTCTCACTTTCCAAGGAGACTAAATAGGAACAATGTAGGCTTTCTCTCTTTACATTGGACTTGCTTCAGATTTCATCAGCCATGCTCATAATTAATTATTTGTGCTCCTATAATTCAAAATAAAGTAAGAATTGTAGAATCATAAAAAGAGTTGGGTTGAAAGAGGCATTAAAGTTCAACCAGTTCCTGTCTTGAAGCTAAAACCTATGGAAGAGAGCTAGATTTAGTTGTTCAGATGGTTCTCACATGTAAACAATGGTGATTGAGGTCCTGAAGTAATAGAAACTAATTTAGCATTTCAATGTACCATCAACAGATACTACCTGTGAGCTGAGGCTCATTTGATGCGTAAGAAATAAAGCTGTTGTTCTTGTCCAGTGCTGCTTGGTAGCAGAGATGCCAACTTTTGCAACCACTAAAATGAGAGGTTAACTAGTTTCTTATGCATAAAGCAGGAATAAACTCGATTCCCTCACTCTAGTAGCAAGCTGCTATTACAGTGGGAGAAAGCAAAAGGCAACGTAGAAAGGACAAGAGGATCTGAAAGGCAACCAGTCATTTAATATTTTATCTTTATATTTTAAATTGTTGCTTCTGAATTTCCTGAATCTTATTTTAAAAAATCTCTTCAGCATTATTTTGGCTGTAAATTATTTATATGTTTTTCCATCTTTTATGGGACTCTGTTTCTGGGCTTGCTGCAAGATCTCATCACCTTTTAGCAACATGCTGAGGCGCTGCTGTAATCTGTCAAAAAGGAAGGGAGATAGGGCTAACAAAGTGATGCTCTGGGATTTGTACTAGTATGAATTGTCAAAGATGAATAACTAATGATGTGTTTTCTCATTTCCTAAAAGCTGCAGAAAATCCTTGGTAATTTTGTTAGAACAATTCATTAACCAGCATTTTTGCCTTTTGTTGTTGAATCTTACATATCTCTTTTTTTTTCATCAACCTTAGTAAAGGACTCTTACATTTTTACATCTTCCAGCTTGAAGAAATCTACTTCCTGGAACATCTTTTTTGGTATTTTGTCCCACTCAAAATATCTTGAGCAAGAGAGATACTTCTGTACCTTTCAGAGCTGACAATACAGTCAAGAAGATCCCACCATTAGGTATATTTTCTCTGTGAAATTATGCAAAAGAGTCCTCTCTTCTTTGCATCCTATCTCAGCTAGGGCTGTATATATCTTCATTCTTCTACCTCCACTGTATTTCTCCTTTCAGACACTCAGACAAGAGAGATTGTTATTTGGCACCTGTAATTTTGCCAGACCACAGCCAGGATTAGATTTAGATTGTGCAGCATCCACATCAGCAAGCACAGGCTGAGCAAACCTCCATGGGAACTGCAGCATACCCAAATGCTGTGGAGCCCATGTCCTGCATAGTATGCCTTGGCAAAGGTGAGTACAAACAGGGTTTCTTCATTTCCCTGGCCACATTTCATTGTAAACTCCCATTCCATTAGCCCTCCATATTTCTCTTAGGTTTGGTTCAGGATTACTGCTTTCAAATTTCCCTCTAACCATCTGAGAAAAATGTCAATACTTTATTGTTTTGGATTCATTCATAGTTATAAAATCTGTTTAGGCAGTGCTTCAGTTTCTGGACATCTTCATTTTTAAATTAAGAGAACTAAGGCAAAAGAGCACTTTGTCTTTTATGACCAAGAGAATATAAAATGTCACTGATGGAGCTGGAAAACTGTGGTGGTGCGGTTTTTATATTCTGACCAGTTCTTGTTGTTTGTATTTCCAGTTATGTTATATTATTATGATTGTTCCTATTGTTCAAAATGGCTTCCCCTTCCCTCAGGATTTTCCCGCCTTTCCCCTGTTACCATGACCACAGGTATCCCATAATAGTTGTTTACTTCAATTCAGTTAAGTGTCAATCTTTTAGTTATATAACCTTCCCCACCCCCTGTTACATAACCAGCCTTTCCCTATTGGCCCAAAGTTTTATCACCCCACTGTTAGAGTTTGTTGTTGAAAGTTGATTTGTTGACAGAGAGACCACCCCTGTTCCCACCCCCTGTTTGATGTTAATAAAAAGCCGTGGCAACCCCAGGTTGACGTCTCTCTGGGACGCAGCCTGGGGGACACACGCACCCTTTGGTTCGCTACCTAGAGAGTCCCGCCTTTTCTTTCCTGCGCTTCCCGCTACTTTGGTTTGGTCTGCTTGGCCCTCTGGATAAAAGGCCCCCGGGTTGTGGTGGCAGCTGGGCTGGCCGGAGCCGCTTCCCATTGGGCTGACCACCGCAGAAAACCTTTTGCAGTTTGTAGAACAGTTGGGATTGAGTTCCTCCAGTGCAAGGTATATATATCCAAAGCCACATGGATGTGAGTTACTCTATGGAAGTGCTTGGGAGTGTTGTTCTACCTATTGAATGCCAACTGTTCTTCTCATGGACTTCTTCAGTCCCACAGCTTCATTCTTCACTGCTATGGGAGATGCCAACCTGAGTTCCAAATTTTATGTGGTTGATTTTTAATCAGACTTGTCAACTATGGTAGGCTGACTTTCAGAAAGTGTAACAGACAAAACAGTAACTGTGGGAATAAAAGGAATATTTTTTTCATTACTGGCAGCTTCCTTGCTTTGACTTTCTGACCTCTTCCCAAGGTCAATTAAATGCCTCAGAGGAACTGGAGTGGTTACAAATCAACTTTGTCATTGTCTATTAGATGGATGGAAAACATTTCATAAAAATTAAAATAGGTTTCCAGGGAGACTTTCTCAGTGCGTGACTTGTCCATGAATTGAAGATCAGAACTTTTCACAGAGCAATTTACTGGTTTGCTCAAATGTTTCCACTCAGACTTGGTGCCCCCAGATGTTCCTGTTATGGCACAGTGGTGTCAAATCAACCATCAACATGCCCAGCTGGAGTCCTTCCCCTTCCATGTCTCCCATCCTCTGGTCCAGTACATAATCTGTTTAAGTACCTCGTTCACTCTGTACTGGAGAAACAAGCCATTATCAGGGAAAAATGCTCTTTGACTCTGGCTGATAGGAAAAGGAAAAGGTCACAAAAATGAGCACAAAATGGAGGTGATCCTGTTGACTGCAAGAACTATCTTTGAAGAGTTCTAAACAATCAGAAACTTCAGTTCGTTTTCAGCATATGCTCCCAGGGGAAGGTCATCTGATTCATATCCGTCAAATGTTGAAAGGATGAGTCACAGTCAAACAAATCACACTTTTCTAACTGTCTTTACACATACGGGAAGGAATAATCTCTCTTCATTTAAAAGGACTTCTTCTTTTTCTTTGTAGACAACACTCAATAACTTAGACCCATGTTATCTGTTTTCCTTGAATTATGAATATTTATTCCTCTCTATATCCATAAATAATACATAATCTAGAGTTGCCTCATTTTTCTCTTATGACCTTTATATACATCCTGTACTTTAAATCAAATTCTCTCTTAGTTACAAAAAGCTCTAATTCCCACTTGAAACTTAATTCAATATTAAAAAAAATAAAAAAATAAAATAAAATAAAATAAAATAAAATAAAATAAAATAAAATAAAATCTTGTATTCAAATAATAGCTAATACCAGATCTTATATTCTTTGCTGGAACCAATACTGAACATGAGAAGAAATATATTATTCTAGAAGTCATCAGTTTATGCCACAGCATTTAGGATGTGACAAAATATGTAAGTTTCTGTGCCCATGATCCTAATTCCATGGCTGCAATATTAATTGTGAAAAGAGCCCTCAGCAGGCACAACTCCCATAAAGCTGACAGGACACTATGTAGGTGCAGGAAGTTGTGATTGCCCTTTTGCTCTTCTACAAGGTCTTTCTCCTTCACAGAATTGTAGAACAGGTTGGAAGGGTCCTTAAAACCCATCTAGTTCCAACCCTCCTGCCATGGAGAAGGACACCTTTCACTATCCCAGGTTGCTCAAAGCCCCATCCAGCCTGGCCTTGAACACTTTCAGAGATGTGGCCTCCATGCCTTCTCTGGGCAACCTGTGCCAGTGCCTCATCACCCACTGAGTAAAGAACTTCTTCCTACATCTAATTGAAACCTCTCCTCTTGTAGTTAGAATTGTTCCCCCTTATCCTGTCACTGTCTGCCTGTGAAAAAAATCATTCTCTCTCATTTTCATAAGCCCCTTTCAGTATTTCTCCTTGCATGCCACTTGCCCCAGACTGCACAGCCCCTAGGTAAGGTTTTACTTCAGCATTTATATCTGCCTTTCTTCCTAAGTACCAGTGGATGAATACGTTTCACAAATGGCATTTGCTTGGGCTACCTGTTTTGAGGCAGTATTGTGTATTGCAGCACAAAATAGTACTCATTCTTGGTCCACGCTACCTTCCAAAATGTGTGAGCACAAGAGCTAGAGTTCCCATTGGATCAGGAAGCTGTGAAATGGAACCCAGCAAAACATCTCTTTTCAGACAAATCCCCTCCTGGCTGGAATTTAGTGTGCAGCCACCTGCATGTTGAACTCCTCCGTGGGGCGAGTGTGAGAGGAGGAGGTCTAAGGGTGCATGTTGAGTAGTGATAGCTTGAGCAGATGAAAAGCTGTTAAAGAAAATCTTTCAGAAAAGTGTGCTCTGAACCACGACCTGAATGTAAAATATTTGTATTTGCAAGGTATGCTCAGGAAATTAACATTTCTGTTTGCAAGGAACTAGAAACTTTTTCTCTCCTAGTGCATACTAAAGTGCCTTAAGAGTAAAATCTGAGTGAGACAACTATTTTAGTAACAATCATTTCACACTATTTAAAAAATATATTATTTTAGATTTATAAAATCACGAACAATGCTCAGAGAACATGCAAAGGTATTCCCTCAGCTTCTACTCACTAACAATTTGAACTGCTGTCCAAAACCTGAACTATTCAATGTTAGGTAACTATTCCCATTTTAGAGAAAAAGAACCTTGATACACAAATAATGCATTCAGAGCAATTAATCAGAGGATGTATCTAGGGCCAGAGCCAGACCTTCTGACTCACAGTGCTTCCTTTTTTGTTGAGAAAAAACCATACTTATTTTTCATAATTATGTCCTAGAATAAGTGTTAAAAGAAAGTTTAAAAAACTGATACAGACTTTAAGGTAACCCTTTTTATTAATTCCATTATGACAAGCATGATTTTTAAAATATTAAGTTTAATATCACCTGTTTATATACTGGACCAACATGTATCTTCAACTGTTTGGTCATCCACATGAAATATTCTAAATTATGTTAAATAGTTCCTTGAAACTTATCCTATGGAGACAGTGTCATTTCATATTTTATTCTGAATTCTAAGGTTTTGTATTTCTAGAAAAGATTGGACCTGTCTGAGAAGGTATGCCAATCTCTTTCCAGCTTCTCTGATTTCAAATGGCCATTTGCCAATATCAAAAGTAGTTGAAAGAGTTCCTCTGAGGTGTAATTTATAGTAACATAAAATTTAAAGGGAAAAAAGGAACCACCTCAAAGATTTAAAATTTAAAAATGAAGCTAATTTATCCGATATGCAAAAGATTTTTGGCCCTGTAATGCAAATAGGCAGGCTGTATCTTTCTATGGTAATTACAGAGCAGTTTTCATGACTACTTTCATTTAGATTCTTTGCTTAATTCATATGAAACAAATGACATGATTAAGGCAGACAACTGACTTTGAAACATCATTTCATCTAGGGAAAAAAAAGGATGGTTCATAACTTAACTTGTTCTGTCTTATCTTATGTCCTGCCCCATATTCAAACCTTCAGCTTCAGTCTTAGAATTTGTATTATTTCCTACTTAAAAATAAATAGTTAAACATAACTCTGCTGCTGCCCCAAGTTCATCTTTTTCCCAATTTTCAGCTCCAAATGTATTTTTTACTAGATATTATGCTCTTAAGTATTCAATATGCTAAATATATACCAAAACCACAGTACCAAGGACCAAGGTTTTAAAGCCTGTCTGAAAATTGAGGGAGAGTAAAAAAGAAAGAGTAACCTGTGCACCCAAAGGGACAATTGAGCTCTTTTGAGAATTTAACTCCAACTGTACCTGCTGTGCTTTTGACAATATAGCTATTCATTATATGATATAAAATAATATAATCATAAAATCTTATTATTTGGTTGTGACATACTGTATGAATGTAAATTTCTCTGAAGTAGTTCTGTTTAAATTCTAGAAAGACTTAAGCAAATGATACTTTACCCAAAAAGGTAATAAAATCCATATCAGTGTCACTGTAAAACATACCAAAGTGTAATGTGAGAACATACAGAGAACTTTGGAGATGTAATTCCTACAGACCAAGCTGCTGGAATGATGTCTGTTCAGAGAAAAGGATCTTGTCCCCAGTTTGCTGTCTGATTGTATAAATGATCTTGATGCAGTGAATAAATATCTCATTATGTGAAAAATCTCTAAGATAAATTCTGAAAACCAGAGACGTTTAGTATTAAAAATAACTTTGCTTTCTTTTTCTTTTTTTAAGGTTCTGTTAAGTTCCATGCTGAAACAACTCAAGGTGATGTAATAAGCAGAGTGAGCGAGATGTCACATTGCTTTAAAACAATGAATGACTTGCCTTTATGTCTTAATACTGCTGCATCTGTAACAAACACTTCTGGAGCCCCACTTGAGAGTTGTTTTAATTTCAAGTTAATTCACATTGATGTCTATTGCCTATTAGTCACCACTTCCAAAAGAAATGATAGTGACTGAATACTTAAAAAGAAATACCGCTGCTGATGATTTGCATTATGAAAAATGCCAATATCAGGTCTATTTTGGTTTCCCCGAAAATGTGAGCTTTAAGAAAAGGACATGTAGAGTTCAGCCCTGTGGCTGAGTGCCTGGGCACAGGGGACATCTGCTTGAGGGTCTCTCATGATAGACAACACTTGGGTTTTGGAAAGAAAGCCAGAAACTGCTCCCTCTGATGGGGCTGGAGTTATGGAGGTTTGCTCCACACTGTTCCTGCACCTTTTGTTTCCCAAGTCTTCATTATTTATGAGAAAGCTTCAGCAAAAGGACTGTAAGGTGGATGTCTGTTTCAGAGGGAGACTGTGAGCTAATACATGGGGTCGAAATTCAGAGGTTGAATCTCTTACACATGCCTCACCCCATCCAATGATTTCTCTGGCAGCTGGGATGTTCCATCCATCTCCTCCTCAGCTGGTGCTGCCCATCTCCAGAGAAAAGGTCTAGTGAAAGGCAGAAGTGGGTCACAAATGAGTTGAAAGGACAAAATCTTTATAGGGTAAGGACTGACAGAATAAAATGAAACCTTTGAGTATTGTCATCTTAGGTTTAGCAAGTGCAACAATACTTAAGTAGGACTAAGATGTACAAGTCAACAACTTTTCCTTTTTATTATCACCCCTTGGCATTATTATTGAATTTACTCTGTATATGGGTTAAGCATAGGGCAATGAATTATCATGGTAACTATTTCTCCGTGGAAAAATCAAATACCACAAGTCATTGAAGAGCATCGATTACCAATTCTAATGTATATGCATATGTAAAATATTTCAAAATAGAAAACACCTATAAATGTCTTATTATTACTGTTAAAATATTATTTTTTTATCTTCTGGCTTCAGTAAATGTTTCTCCTTGAATTTATTAAAACTTTTCCATATGGCTAATAAGGAGTTTATTGAATTAATCTGTTTAAGAATTAATGGTTGACTATATTTTGTAGTGGAATGAGGTGGGAAAATGGTTTGCTTCCCATCCATGTGAGTGCCATTTGATTAGGAGTAACACTTCACAAAAGAAATTGAATGGAGTGATGTCAAGCAATGCAGGTGTTAATTTGCAAAGGTCCCCCGAAACTGACTGGAAGAAAAGAGTTTACAGTATGGAGTTTAAGTAGCTAAAAATTTAGAACACTGCCTATGTAGATTCAACAATTTGCTAAATTTAAAATGGAGCTTAAACTCACATTCATTCTCTGACTCCACCAAAACCTGTGATCAGTAAGGCAGGAAAATATCTTTCAGGAGGCCAGTGGTCTTTCATGGAATTTGAGACATTAAATGGTTCTTCAGATTTCATACATACCTTTTAAAATATCTTACAGAAGTCATCCTGTCGCAGAGGATTGGTTGCTAATACGGGAGGGTTAAGCAAAGGAATAAGGTTTGCAGAGGAAGATGCTTGCAATAATTTTGGGATGTAGTAAACAAAAATCTACCCCATTCCTCCATCATCCTGTCTTTCTTCTCTGTCATCAAACCCTATAAGCTCATATGGCAGCTGCAAAAATGTTGTTTCAATATTCAAAACTAATTTTGAATAGACAAATAAAAATATTTTAGAGTAAAATTTTGGTATTTTGCTCAGATATGCAAAGATCATCACACTGTTTTAAGCATGACACTATAGGTAAAAATCTTGAGTCAAATCTTGCACTTGCAAGATGTTGAGCGCTGCTGAGGTCGTGATCAAACTCCCTCCTTCCTTCCTTTCCACAGTGACACACAGCATTGTGTCTGTGCAGTGCCATATTCACTGTGGATGTGCATGGATAAGGGAGTCTATAAGCCACTGTGACGTAAACAATGAGAACAGACCCGAATTAATTCTCTTCTGGTTTTCACACTGATAACAAGATGTAGTTACTACTTTGTCACTATTGTACTTTCTGTAACACTTTCTTAGAGAACTCCCTTAGAGAATTTCCCCCTGGAAAAAAAATGTGCATTGTTCCTGCCCTCTGTGCATCAGTTGTCAAATTCAAGGATGCCTGCCAACGCCACTCAGCCTTTTGTAGTCTGAAATTCATTTTCAGACAATGCTTTCCAATTTCTAGCTAATCTGTTGTATGTTATTCAAACCTCTAATGTATGTAATTTTTCAAGGATCAAGATAGTCAAGCACACAGAAGCCTTGAGCTGGCATGTCAAACAAAATGTTCTCTCTTGGAAACAAACACAATTTCATAGTGATTGAATAATTGGTGTTTTGAGTGTTTGCTTCTGAGGTTTTGCAATGCACTCCAAAGTCTAATTTTATAAATGCATCCTAACACTTCCTGATTATGACTATAGAACAGCTGTTTTGCGTAAATTAACAGCATGTGCAAAAGCCTAGCCCTGCTTTAAGTCAGCTGCATAAATCTCTTGTGTTACTTCAGTTTGAGAATTTCTTGCCAATCCTTTAGTGTAGAGCACGGCTTTCATTCCATCAATTCTAATAACAAAATAGGTTTTAAACTTGCAGTGAGGTCACTGGCCATGGAGGGGCTCTTGACATTTTCTTCTCTAAATCTGGACCAAGGTCACACAGATGTTACGTGGTCTGCCAATTTTTTGCAACCTCAGTGAAATTCAATAGTCTTTCAAGAAAATCACCAACAAAACATATCATGACAGAGTTGGCTGTGGAGCCAAGTAGCCTTCCTCTCTTACAGTAGCTGGTGAGTCAAAACAAGATTGGATAAATCAGGGTGTTATTCATTACTTGGTCTTGGAGATTAAATTCCCAATTCCTTATTTGTCACCTGGACATTTTGTTTCAAGAGGCTTTGCAGCTCTAGGCACAAGCCTGATGTGACTATACTTATGTTTATAGTCTAGACTATGTGCTAGATGGCCCAGTCTCAGAACATAAGAAATTATAAAACTGAGCAGGCTGCTGTCCCAAACTCTATGTCCTCTGCTCCCTAAAGTGTTAGTATGCTATATGCTATTAGACCCAATTTCTGTGCAAATCTTTCTCAGGCTGGCCACCCAGTCCTCTTTTCACTAAAATGGAGTCTACATCTCTTTTCTGGGGAAATGGCAGGCCTGAGAGAAGCAGGGATGTACAAGAATCCTTAAATTAGCTTTAATATCAGTATTTTAGCCTCTCAACATTTCAGCCACTAACCTGCAAAAGCATAATTCCCTCATCAACCTAAGCTGGTATGTGTAGAGCCCAAGTTTGTCTCATTTTGGATGGTAAGGCTTCTCAAATGATGGAGGAAAGCAGGATTTGGTGCTGAATCTATGATCAGTACAACTGGATTGTTCTCCTTGGACTGATGAAAATTCATAAACTGGATATAGAAGCTCCTACCAAGGAATTCTTTCCTTTGCGTCTGTAAAGTAATAAATATTATGTTAATATATATACTGAAAAATGTGATTGTGTCAAAAGTAAAGCTTTCCCCATCAGTAAAAAGACAAATTTCTAGGGAAACAAGTGAAAGAGCTTGTGCAGTGATAACACTGGTCCTAGAACACCTGAAAGAAAGTTCAGTATGACCCTTTTACAAGTATTTGCTAAATATTAAAATACATGCAATCAAGTTTCAAAGCTCTGAAACTTGCACATTACATTAATGTTGATAATGTTGAGCATTTCATTTCATCAGGAGAAAGAACTAAGCATCAACTGGAGAAGTGGAGGTTCCGAGGTAACCTTACAGTGATCTTTCAGTACCCAAAGGGACTTAACAAAAAACTGGGAGAGGAACTGTTTACAAGGACAAGAGGGAATGTTTTTGAAATGATAGAGGGTGGCTTTAGAATAGATAGTAGGAAGAAATTTTTTACTGTGAGGGACATGAAACCCTGGAACTGGCTGTCCAGAGAAGCTGTGGATGCCCCATCCCTGAAGTGTTCAAGGCTAGGCTAGATGGTGTCGCCCCTGATTTTCTTGCTTTCGAGTGTTTGAGTCTTTGCAGCACCATTCTCATGCTGCTTGATGTAAACTATGTGTATTCTTAGAAATTATCTGTATGTTTTCCATAGTTGTTCTCTGAGAGAGAATTTGACTGATGGTCATAGTGACCAATGGAGTCAGGAGGTTGTAATCTCCTTGGGCCAATCCTGGTTGTCTGTAAAGAGTGTATATAAGTGATGGAGTCAGATAATAAAGGAGCCTTCCATGTTTGACCCTGCTGCTGCCTGCTGTCCTCTGTGAGGGTCCACATGCACGTCACAACATGTTGCCCCTCTAAATGAAGGGGTAATAAGATGGGACTCTGAGCAACCTGATCTAGTGAAAGGCATCCTTGCCCATGTCAGGAAGGTTGGAAGGAGATGGTTTTTAAGGCCCCTTCCAACCCAAATCACAGTATGATAGTATGAAACTCAGTAGGTCTTATTGATGCCTTAAGTTTGAGCTTCCATGTTTTTCAGATTCTGTGCTGCCCATGGGTGCAGTTCTGAGCCTCATATTAAGTGTTAGTCAGCTCTTCACAGGGCAGGGAGACAAAACAATCCTTTTCCTGCTGAAGACCAAGGACAATTGTTAGAAGTTTTCAGGCCCAAAAGCACAGACAACAGTGGACTGAAGAGAAAACAAGAAGGATGGGACTTCATAACCTGAAGCTGTAATTGGACAATTAAACCCCAATATACAAATGGACCAAAACTTATAAAAGTGTGAGGCCTCATGACCAGTCATGCATTTTGTGACCATTTTGGGTCCACCTTGGCTGTAGCCTTGGCCAGGCTCTTGTCCTGCCCAAGGTGTATCTTTTAAGGCCTTTTAATAAATACCTACTTTATTCTCTTCGCTCTGTCCAGCCTCTGTTCCAGGTCAGCCTCCCCAAGGCATCATTACATCCCATCACAGACCTTGCTGCTGAAGTACCATGAGATTTGGTCCCTGTGCTTCACAACTGACCACCCTTGCTGCCACTGAGTCAGCGTGAAGCCACGTCTGTGGACAGACACATCCCTCCAAGGAGGGCTGGGAGACAAGGTCCCCACTTCTCTCTAGATTTATCCTCGGATTGATAGCACATGAGCCATAACTAAAATTCTTCTGCTGTTACAATGGCCTCTCTTTTGATTATTTATATTACAACTGGAGAAGCCAGGCATAGAGGAACTCCATCAGCCAGTTTTGAATATCTCATGGCTGTACTACAATGCAACACAGTCTCTTGAACATGAAAACCATTTTTTAACTAAGCAGTTAAAATATGGCATTATTTGAGGATCATTTAGAGTCTTCAAATTCTTATTTGATTTAGCTTTATTTTACTGATGTACATTTTGTTGCTTGTTGATATCTTTGCCTTTGAATCCGCTTAGAAATCCATTTATTCAGGGTAATTGCTCCTTCACAAGGCACTTCTCTGTAATGTTCAGCACAATGATCTTATGTTAGAAGATGATGCTAGCATAAAGTGACTACTATGATAAAGTCTTGTTTAAAAAAAAAGGGAGATATTGGTTCCTATTTCTGGTTTTCCTCTATTACAGGTAATGAAATAATGTGAATGAAAGTTGTAAGTATCATACTAAAGGGAGCTCAGATATATCATTAATTTCAGAAATTACATACATAATTTTGTTTAGTTGCACATATTGCTGTAGTTGGGATTCTGCTGTCTGATTACAAAAAGAAAAAGAGGAAGCATCAATATTGCTGCTAGAGTCTTAAATTAATTTTATTTCCAAATTAACAGCATTGATGATGTACCTGAATATAAAATAATCCCTCTGAAAGTGAACAGAAGGAATTTGAGGGTGCTACTTCAGACGTATTGTATCCAAATGCCTTTTACATTCTCTAATAATAATAATGATAATAATAATAATGATAATTAGAGGATGGTTTCACAGCTCCTCAGTTGCAGAAACTGGAGACTTGCTGTACAGGCTCTCATGACAGTGGCCAGTAGAAGCAGTGACACGTCCTGCAGGATGATTTCCACTGATGGTAAATGGAGGGCAGCTCCTGACTCAGCTGACCTCTTGGTTTCAGAGTTGAGAATACCAGCTTGCATCATGTTTTTGTTAGCACATTAAATTCTTATTTCACATGGAAGCCACTGATCTTGGACAAAGACATCTGGAAAAGGGGCACAGTCTGTTTTATATTATCTGTTTTGACTGGCATTTGATTCACCCTGTGTTTCTGCACAGATATGTAGACCGTTACATTGGAGAAAAAGAAATTAAAACCATTACTCATATGCTTTGCAAGATTCTTTTGACTAGTAGTTTAAACAAATTCCATTTTGACAAAACTTCTTCATCCCAACTTACCATCCCAACATCCAAAAAAAAAAACTTATTTAAGCTCATCCATGGAACCAGGCTTCTATGACTGAGATAGGAAGGTCTTACTCTGGACACAAGTATTATTTTAAAGGTATCTGGCTACACTGAGATTAGCATAATAAATTATTATATAATTTGCTGTATGACTGTACTTTGAAGATGTTTGTGATTTCTTTGCAGTAAACAAGACAATGAAATACGTCATAGGAAACCTCCAGGAGTGACAGGGAGGATGAATAACAGAGGTATGTGTCTATTTGCAAATGTCATGTCTCAGCAGCTCCGACTCTCACTAGTCACATCTGCAATACCATATCTTTTATTTTCAAAAACCTGTTAGCCGTCACTGTGCAGCAATAAAGAGTTGCAGTATTTGGGTTGGCCTCAAACATCTGACAGGCTGAATTCACAGGGAGAGCTCAGAAGGGAAATAGTAGCTTATCCCACAGTCGACCACCTAGAAAATTCCTTGTTGCTGCACTCAAGACATAGATCTGCCTCAGCTCTGGCATACAATGGGAAAATAAAACCAACACTAATAGTTCCCAAAAATATTATATTAAATAATACAGGCACAAACCTTTAGTCTATACTTGTGACAGTGTAACAGGGTGTGAGGAGGATTGATTTTTCTCCATTTCCGCTTTTTGAATTTGTTTTTCTAGTTTGTCTGGTTTGGGAGGTTTTGCTATGGCATTACTAACGCCTCATTCTGGGGCAGCCAGCTACCCTTAAATAAGAAATATTTATTAATACAGCCACCACCTGATGCTAACAAGCCTAACAGGAACCTGTTTTTCAGAAGTGCTCCTAGTTAGGAGGAATTATGGTGAAGATGGTCTGATTCAGAGTCTATCTGAATTTCTTAGGTTATTATCAGCTTAGTTTCAGGAGACTTTACAATACAGAGAGAGGCATATTAATGCCAGTGGTCAATGATCTGCTTGTAATAGACAAAGTGCTACATGATAGTTTCATGGGAAGATTGATGCTGCCGTTTCTGGGATGTTGCTGACTCATCCATGGCACCTAATGGATGCACTTCCCTGAATTAATTCCTGCTTCCAGTTCCATAAATACGGCTAAAGTAAATGATACCTTTTAGGAAACATCCTGTCTTCATTTTAATGTCACTTATTCCAATGGTTAATTACTCTTACTGTTAAACATTTGCATCTTATTTCTAGCTGAAAATTGTCTACTGTCAGATTCCAGTTAGAGCTTATTATCTTTATGTTGATTTTTCAGCAAGCTGTTTTTACTTTGGAGGTTTTGTAATTAAACATGCTCTTTTTCCTTCAGTAAGATTTTAGTGATAACATCACCTCTATTTTCACCAGAAGACATTTTTTTTTTCTATTTAGCATGTTTCTTCTTATAACAAAAAAGCATTTTGGAATTGTTAAAGTGTTTTAAAATACTGTATTTTTTAGAAGCCTAGTAATGATTTGGCTTTGATAATCCAAAGGTATAAGAGACATAAGGATCATAGGGTATATTCATATGATTTATTAGACCAACTGATACAGACTGGGGAGGCAGGGGGTGGAGATATGGAACAAAAAATTGAACACATAAGCCTTTCTCAAGATGTCAAGAGGTTTTTGTGACCAACTGTTAAGCAGTCAGTTTAATAAGAAATTGCTTCTTATGTGTCTTCCCTTTTTTTTGCAATATTTCACAAAACAAGGGCGGAAAATTTTATATAAAAAATATTTAAGTTATCTTCTAGCAAAAAGAAAGTTTGTTGGATAAAAATAATTTGTGAAAGAAGTTATTAACAGTTTTGTTCAGGTCATAAATAAATAAAATTAAAATAAATAATAATAAACTATGAAAGATGTTATATTTTATGTAAGGCTAAAGGAGTTGAGCTAGAGAAAATTCTGTTATAGTTTTCTCTCTTATATTTCCTCACCTCGAGGCTTAAGGGGAAATAAATATCACTAAATGTATTCAGTAATAAAGTGTTATAAAAAGGGATCTAAAAATTCAGTAATGGGAGAAGAAAATTGGTAGCCAATTATTATAGTGGCCTTTACCCATTTTGAAAAGTGCTTTGGCCCCTTCCCTTGTTGCCACCTCTGACAATATCAGAAGAGGCAGAAAATTGGGCTGAGTGATCAAAAAACACAATTACTTTAAAAAACCCTACAAAACCCAAACCTAAACCCTAATTGATTTGTTTAAAATAAATCAAAGAGGTGTTGAGATTTTCTTATTCACAACATTTACTACATATTTGACATTTGAGCTGCTGTAACTGGGAAGAGATGACTCCATCCTGAGGGGAAGGATGTTATTTCTAGAGCTAATTGGCTGGCTGATAGTTTAATTCATAAATCCCCGTGCCTGTTCTCATTTACCATGACTAAAGATCCCAACCATTTATAGCTGCAGTGAGGACAAGAATACTTATATTTTCTGCTTTCTTTGAAGTTCATTCTTAAAAATCACTGAGATGTAAAATTCCATTACAACAGACTTTTTTTAAAACCCAAGGACCATTTTAAATATATATAATATCAAACCTTCCCTAAGAAATCTGTCACAATGACTGAGAACAACTTCAATTAAATCCTCTTATTAAGTGAAGAAGCAATTTACATTCAAATTTCACCAGATGAGGTTACTGTAATTATACCAGAGATGTTCCAAAAAGTGGCAGCTCCCCATAGTCTTATGATGACTTGCAAATTAGAGAAGAAAGCACTGTTAGTTCCCATTTCTCCCATGCATGTTGGATAGAGAAATCTATGGGGGACATTTCCAGAGGAGGTTACACCTCCTGATTTTTTTTTTTTTTTCTTGAAATTTCTTTTGTGGTAATAGCCATCCTCATTTTTATTTTTTCAAGTGTAACTTCTCTGCTCAGTGTGACCCTATTGTTAGTATTTAATGTTAAGACTGGAAAGGGTTTATAAATTATAAAAGCCCTTAAATGATGAGCACTGAAATGTAGATTAAAAAATAAACAGATAATTACAAAACAATAGATTATTACATTACTTATGCACTGTAAGTTTTATCTCAGAGCACATAACTTCTAGATAAAAAAACCTGTAATTTAATTAAGATTGTTCCCTCCACATCTCATGCAGTAACTTTACATTTCAAACTTACACAAACATTTTCTTAAGCCTACATATAAGAAGCCAAACGAAACTTAGAAAAAAGTATTGGCTTATGATTATTGAAAAAGCCTCTGTCTAGAGGGAAAAAGAGATTGATATGAGTTATTCACAGTTTTGATGTCTAAATAAAAAAAACTGTTGTACCCTTTAGTGGTTAGAGTAAATCTACTGTATCCAAGACTGCCTCATAGAGCAAACTATGTGGAAAATGTAGGCTTGGTCCATTTAATAAATCCCTTTAAAATTCTGCACAATGCAGTCTGTAAAAAATTTTGGACATAAGTGCATTGACAGTGCTCATACAATTGTGAGCAAAATAGGTAGGCAAGTGTACAATTGGCCAAATATTATTTTCAGTCCATCATCTGACAATGGTCCATTGGCATTTTAAAGAATACATATTGCTTTAGTGGAAGTAGAAGAGAGTTCTTCTACTTTTGAATTCTTCAGGTATGAATGGTGAAATAATTATTATTTTTATATTTACATGTTATATTCAAAATCATTTACTTCTAGTCCATGGGTTGCTGGCTATCTATTTTCTTCATAAGGAAGAATTTAGGCTGAAAAAAAGGTCTTTGAGGCACTGATTTTATCCTTGATTTCCCTGATGCACCACAGCAGGAATTTTCTTAGTGATATTTTATTCATTTTCCCCCTTCTAATTGTGTTTGATTTTTCTTTCTCTATCCTTCTTTCCATGCTCTACTACAGAAAATTACTTTGTGGTGAACAGAGGGGAATTCCTTCAACATATTTCAGGGAGCATGTAATTCGACCTGGGATTTTGCTGCGAAGGCTTGAGATGAAAAGTGCTAACTAACAAAATCTGCTTGAGGGGAAAATGCTTTCTCAATTTGATAATGAAATATTCATAGCATGAAAGTTCTTCCCCCCCACCCCCACCCCCACCCCATGACAATTGCATGTGAATTTCAGATGGAAATTTTGTGATCTCTCAAAATGGGACCCTGGCAATATTCCTCCTGTCAGGATTACTCATCTCAGCCCTAGATGTAAAAAGTGATCAACCAGCCACGTGGATACAAACTCCTAGGTGTGCACTTTTTGAATTTTGTGACTCAGAGTGACAGACAAACGTCTTTCTGCCACAGGCCTAATTATCTAGGAATGTGCCCTGGAAGAGACCCCAGTCTCAGCTCTTCAGCCCATGTGTGCCCCCAGTCATTGAGAACAGAGGCTGGGCTTTTCCAAGCACCACAGAGAGGTGTCGAGAGCTAATAGTATATACTGCTCTCTGTATTTTTATAGTGGTCCAGTGAGGCCTGATTTAAAAGACAATCACCCTTCAAAGTTAGATGGCTGGGTCCAGCTGGCTTCTATTTATTTTTCATTTGTCTGATTGGTTTAGTGTAGCTTTGTAAAGGCAACAAGTTTCTTTTGAACCAAAACCAGCACAAAACAGACTAATAAAAAATAAATCTCACCTTTTCATACCATTACACCACAAGGTAAAGCTTTAAAAGTATTATAAATTTATAAAGCCTGAATTTTTCTGTCATGTGCATTAATCATCTGAATAACATTATATCATCATTATGTAGAGTTTATGGGTGTCATACACAGCACATCTTCCAGGTGCTGCAGCCCAGCAGAACAGCAGGTAAGCCTGTGCACTGGAATTCCTACTTGCAACACTGACATTCCTACCTTAGCCTAGTTTTCTTCAAATAAAAGATACTGAAACAAAGGTACAGATTGGAAGGCAGGCTTTTAAGCAAAAAGATACAAATTATATTCTCAGTGTTTGAAAAATAATATAACACATAAAAATACTTCTTTTATATAATTATATAATTTTTTTCTAAGTATAAACATAGAAAATTATTTGTCTTGTGTGGTATTAGACTAAGACACTAGATTGTTACACAGTGTACAGTGTAGGACACGCTTATTACATGCAAGCAACAAATGGTCAGAACTTCTAAGCTATCCCAAAGGGGCAACATGAATATATTCATTAGCAAGCATCAAGCACCAAATAAATATATTCATCATCAAAAATAATGTTTTCAATTTAATAACTATATTTTGTATATTTTTGTTTTTATGTATGGAATGAACAAAATGTTTTCAATTACCAGGTGGTGTAATACAGTCCCTTTTCTGAGTGGAAAATTATACTACATGGATAATCCCAGGCTTTGATCAATAAATAGGAATATATAAAACTAAATGTTTGGTCTGATCCATGGTTTGTTGAATTCCACTTAAGTAATGAGAACAAAATGCTCCACACTTCACTTTGAGACTCCTCCTATCTCACCTCAAGCAAATAAGTCTACTAAATTTTTATGGCTTAATTTATGCGAGGGAAATTCCACCTCTGCTGAAATCAATGACAAAGCCCCTGTGCTTTCAGCTGGATGTAATTCCACTTCCATATGTACACTGTGACTGATGGCCTCTGTCATACATAGCTACAGGAATTGTCATTTATATATATTTGTGCAGTGCCCTGCACAGTAAAATTTTGGTTTGGTTGAAGCAAGCTAATGAGCTGGTAACATAATATAAATAATAAATTATACTTGCTAAACAGCTTTGTATAGAGGGTTGTGATTTTGTGGAAAGGAGATTTATGCAGCATGAAAAAAATAGTATTTAATGACTTCCCTTTTGGTTATTCTTTAACCTACTTGCAGACTAAATTGACAGTTCAACGTACAGCATGACTAATTTTCTTGATTGCTCAAGGACCTTACAAGAGCTAGACATATATTATTTTGATTTGGATGCTATTAATTTAACTGACAAAAACAATCAGCTTAAATATTCAGAATTGCTTTATCCTGAAAATGCATCTATGGCCTTGGGTTGGGTTTGCTTCTTGCTCCTGTAGATGTGTCACTATTCATCTTTCCTAGAAGTCACAGGTTAAATAAATTATCTTTAGAAAACACAATGACCTCGTAAATGGAAGAGGTGAAATGTCATAGGCTTTTCTCTCAACATTCTGATCCACCAATGAAGAAGAACATGGTGGTGAAAACTAAAGGAAACATTCTTTTTCTATTGCACCAGAACAGCAAGAAAAGGCCCCTCTCCTCAGCTTTGGTCTTTGAATCAAACTGCAAAGCAAACTGTAGAAATCATGAAAAGAAAAAGTGTAATTATAAAACCCAAAACCCAAAAACCAAGCGAAACCAAAAAGCCTATAGCCATTGCTTTGTCCAACCCAATGAGACTATATTCTAGAGAGAAAGTCCAGTTCAATTCTAGATCATCATACATTTTTTTCCCTTAAATTTAAATACTTAGTGGTAAGTCAAATGGACGTAGTGGATGACAAGAAAAGAGCCCCACATTGCAATTGTAGGTAAAAATCATCACTCGGAATTTGAGCAAGCAAAATGGAAGGAGGCATTGCAGGAAATGTCTTTGTGTTGGTCAGTGGTAAAGTGAAATAGCATCTGAGTATACTTTCTTTGATTTATTGGGAAAATAATTTACCTGCAGGAATTTACCCCTAAAATGTTTATTTTTATTATCTATCTGGGACACTATTGTGTAAGCTTGCAGAAAGAGACAGCGACTGGCTCAGAGATTGTCTCTGCCTTGTAAAGAAATTAAATGCCTGTTACTGTTTATTGTTTTTGACTAATATAAGGAAAATTATCCTCTAAGCAGATTTGGCTCCTTAATGTTGTGATTAAATAGAGGTGAAGATGCACTTTGTTATTGTCTTACTGCTGTAACAACCTACGTGCTATGAAGGTCTTTGTCACAGCTACACATAAGATAGAAACGTCTTTTTGCACAATAATTCCAGTTGGTGATAAAAATCTTGGATTTTTTTTTTTTTTTTTAGACACAAGAGGCTGCCTATGCCAAACCCACGTATTAATGGTGAGTCTGGTGAATACTATTTAAAAAATTCTAGTTTGAGAGCTCTTGCCTTCATACTTTCTTTTCCCTCTGGATTTGTACATTTTTTTCTGAAAAGATGTAAAACCTCTCCTAAGTATTATAGCTACATGTATACTTGGATATTGAGTGCTACAGGTAACATAAATTAACATTATCAATTTTATAAATTAACATGATTATTTTATTTCCTATGACAGGTAAAGTCCATGCTTAAGTGGTACTATCCAAACACATTGCATTACCCTCAAATTTAGTGCCTTTCTCCTCTGCAGACAGAAAATCTGACACTGACATTTGCAAAAAGATGCTAAGGCCTCAGAAACATGACTTGGAAATTAGATGAAAGGATCAGGAACTGGGGGGAAAACTGTAGACTCTTGGAAAAAAAAGTTACTAGCAGTATATTAATGTCCATCCTCCAGGTATGCTATTGTTTTTTCAAGCACACCTATTAGCTATTTACAGCCTCTTCTTGTCACCTGTGGCAGCTTTAACCTTATTCTGTAAAATTCTACAGTGCTACAATCAAACTGCCTGCTAATGTGGCTAAAAACCTACACTGCATGGTTTCTAGCCCATTTTCTTACATTTAAAGATTTGTCAGTTAAAACAATATCTCAAAATGATAACATTTTGTTCCTGAAATTTAATATTGTAAGCATGTGCAGAAACATTATTGTCTGACTTGTGGCACCCTTCATCTCTTATTCCCCTCAGAACTCTGTTTTCCATCTGCACTTTCTCTCTGTCTGCCTGGGAATACTATTATTACTAGAGCAGCAGATTGCACTTGCTGTTTCCCCCCCAGTCAAGAGCAACTTCCAGACTGCTCTAACCAGACAATAATGAAGAATGCCCCAATCTGGTAAATCCAATTAAGCGATTTAGTATATCCAAAGAAATTAAATGTAGAGCCAAATAGGTCTTAATGGCTTGGAAAATTATAGATGGGGGGGAACTTTAGATCCTAGAGTAAGTTATTGGCATATTCAGAAATTAGTACTACATTAATCTGCTGGCCTTAGGAGAAAAAAATTGAGAAATAAGAATGTCAGAATCAGACTAACAGAGTGTCATCTTCTCCTCCATTTCAGTGTGTGTTTTCTGTGTTGGCATTGCTCACCTACAACTGTTCATCCCAACTCCACACTGTTACTCAGTGTTCACAGCTAAACAACCCAGAGCCAAAAAGGAAACCTGGATACAGGACACCAACAGAGGTTCACCACCAATTTTTGGCTCAGCTTTGTACTGAAGTCTCATAAATCAAGAATGAATCCCAAACACTATGATGGACTCAGGTCTTGGCATCCCACGGCTTTAATGGAAAAGAGAAGGGGTGGCCTCTGGCTGAGTGTTCATGCATGAGTGCTGGGTGGAGAGTGACCATGCTCTACTTCAAGATCATTAAACTTCTCTGTGCTTGGGCTTACAAAAAGATTTTTGGAGCTGACAAGTGCTCTTCTCATCTTCCTTCTTTCCATGCTTACTGGAGGCTTTTGGATGGCATAGGCGTATCTATCATCCCCTCAGCTCCTAAGGGGTTATTTAGTCCTAACTGCCTGACATTTTTTTTGCTTTAGATGTTTGAATGAGCATGAAGCCATGCAGGGAAAAATCTTCTGGAATTATTTCATTCTAGACATGATGATGTTATGAATTATCCTATTTATTTTCTTTTTTGCGAGTAACAGAGCAGCAAGAGTTTAGAAAAACAGTCTTGGGAAGAAAATTCTCATTATATTACTGGGGGTTTTTAATTAAAACATAACAAAAAAGAAACCAAGCAAAAACCCAAACAAACAAAACACAAAAAACACCATCAGAGAACCCTAACTTATGTTTTTCTTTTACCATTTGTCATGTTTCTTAGCTTAACTGTTAGCAATTAATTAGGAATTAGAAATCGTACTCTATTAGAAAAGGGAGCAGATAGAAAAAACATGGGTTTCTTTAACTGTTTTGAGAATGAAAATAAGTATTTTTAAATTCTGTAACATTCTATTTTTCTCTTTTACTTCCTCTCAGATGGCTGGGTGCACTTTTCCACTTGCAGCTAATCCATAAGATTTATAAGAATTCACTACATTGATGCAATAAAGTCACTCCTTGACCTGCTGCATTAGAGGAGGCCTGAAGTGAAGACAGTGGGTTTTGAGCTGTGTCAATGCTGAGTTTCTGTGGACATAACTGGATGTAGATATTACAAAAGTTTGAAATACTTGAATCTGAGCTCCCCTGGGGAACATCTATTTGGCCCAGTATGCCTTAAAGTAGAAGTTCTCCAAATTAGCTCTAAGTGCATATAAAGTCTTGTTCATATCCTGGACACAAAGTGCACACGGTACTGAGTATTATGTTCAGAGCAGTTCTCATTCCAGTCATAGTTTATGGATCTGTGTTTTGATTTCCAACAGCTGACGCAGACAGTCACTTTCTGCTCAGAAATATAAAGTGCTGGAAATTTCTGAACAGGCTTTTTTTCTTCAGGAAAAAAGAGAAAATGTAGCCTACATTTGTGGGTTTAAATATTTTCATTGACTTCTATAGTTGATGGTAATGTTCTTGACGATTTTAATGTTAAATCCTATTAGCCCAATTTCTTTTTTTTTTTGTCCATTTGATTGTGATGGGAATGGATAGGAGATATGAAAAGAACTTTAATAAATGCATTTTAGTGCTAAAAATGTTTCATTAGCAACTAGATATCCTAGACCTCTCTCATCAGTACATCTGGCTCTGTTTCTTTTGTCCAAATTAGCTACCACTAATGAAATTAAGAATGTGGTGATAGTAATTACTTTTTTGGAAACAAATAAACCATAAATACTGATGGACCTAAGCTTCATTAACTACAGATTCCTCTTTTAAAAAGAATTTTCTTCATCTCTTGGTTGACGTAAGAAGGTAGAAAACTGTAGAGCCACTGAACTATGCTATTTAAACAGTTATCTCCTGGTAAGATGTACTAATTGATTATATAATCAGTATTTCAAACATCGTAGCAGGCTACCATGACTTTATTTTGCTGATGTTTCTATTAATTATTTTACACATGAAATTTTAAAATTCTATATTTTTTCTTCTTCAGAAACATTAGGAATCTATTTCTTTGAGAATTCAGCTGGTCATCTGAGCATCCTATATTGGAGTAATTCTCTTCAGTTAACACATCACAGTTGACAAGATTTGTTCACCTCTGGAAGTATTAAAGGATGTCCTTTTGGATCACCTGGCAGAAGAATAGTGTTCTCAGAGCTCAGAGTGAGCTAAACCCTCCAATAGTTCAGAGGCATTTATGGCTTGTTATATAAACAGTGACAAGGATCAAGTAATTTGCACTGTGGGCGTTCACATGCTCTAGGGAAATTGCTGAGATTATTTAAAAATATGAGAAATCCTAGCAAATAATATGTCACCTTCACAAATATTTTTCTTTTTGCATCTAATTCCATGCAGATGTGGAATAGATGTAGAAAAAGTTTTTACATTTGAATTTCTACTTAAAGGTGAGTTTATTTTTTATTATTATTTTTTAATATTCTGCCACCTATTGGTAACTGTAGGTGTTTGAGCTAATGTACATGACACAGGGATATATACACACCAGCCAACATAATCCATGCCCCCATTCCTCTTAATTAACATGATCATTTACTCTTCTTCCCATGCAATTTACTCTGCAAAACTTCCTATGGATCAAATTATATCAGGGGAAATTACTAAAGCATTAAAACAATTCCACTGGCTTCTGGTTGGCTTGAAAACAAATCAAATTTTCAGATTCTGGACTGTCTTTGAACCTAGAAATATATCTTAAGTACCAGGGCTTCTCTTACCCAGTCTAATATGAACATTTTCTATAAATCTTATGTAGTAAAAAACATTTAGGAGACCAGCAGCACTTCTGTCTATATGTAACTAGACACATTAATTTATTTTGTTTATGATGAACATTGAATAGAATTGGACATCCATTATGCCTGGAACATGTTTTGAGAACTCTCTAATTCTTGGGAAATCATATAGATTCATATCAGTCTTGATTAGCTCTTTATTTTCAGAAGCAGAGAAATTTTTACTTCACCTTGAGCAAATCCTGCATGAGCTTAGTATTTGCTTCTGGTTTTTGAAGATAAATGAGAAAACTTCAGTGATTTTGATCTTTTTGTAATATATCCCATAACTTTATTGTTTATTCAGAAATCCACTCAATCAAGTAATGCATAATGTTATCTTTGTCTCATTTGTAGCACCAAATGTGTAAGAAGGTTAACATCATTTTAATGATTCCATTAATATGGAGGGGGGAGACATCAAAGGCTGGGACTGGTCCATTCTTCAGAGTTTATTAGGTGTTAATCTCCCTTTAAAACTTTTATCTGTGGATATGAAACTTGAATGTCTAAGACAGCAGGTGTGGAAGTGGTTGAACTGCACTGTATATGTTGGATGTTGAGTACCTTCAGAAAACAGGAGAGTAATCAGAATGAGAAGAAAGAGAGTATTGGGGCAGGCAGAAATAGGTCAATATTTTTAATTTTGGGTGTGAGCCAGGAATTCCAGTCTAAAAATAAGCTGCAAACACCAGAAAGAAAACCACAAAGAATGGGAAATATGAAGAAAAATCAGAGAAGATGGGTGAGTAAAGCAGAGTTATCAACACAAATGTTTAGCCACTAATTGGGCATCAAATGTATTTGGGCACTTAAAAAAATAAAAATAAAAAAATAAAATAACCACCACCCACCAGACAAAACCAAAACTTTCTCAGGGTTAAATAACAAAAGTACTTTGGGCAGACTGCAGCCAATAAGGAGTCCAAATTCTGACTGATAAAGGCAGATGTGGAAAATAGGAGGTCAAAGTGTGAAAACAAACAAGGAACTCTTCAGAGGAGAAAAATAAAGATTATATTGTGACAAGTAGGTTACCAGAAAATAAGGATGATTTGTAATTAAAGAATATTGCTGAGGACCTCACAGATGTACTTCTCTCAGTCTTCTCTGGGGAGGCTCTGGAGAGGCACCAGTTTTCCTCAGGCAACAAAGATGACACATTCTGGGACTGAGGTGCTGCTTTAATACATTTTGGAAAAAAGTAATTAGCTGTGGATAACAAAACACCAAAGCTAGTCAATGAAACACCTGAGGGCTTGGACTTTGACTCCAGAGAAGCCTAGGTGTAAAGCCTTAAAACATTACCATGTAAGGTAGCAATATGTGTTGGATGCATACTGTACATATATTGTACTATTTGTATCTACATGTTGTAGATACATTTATAGGGAAATTAAGGTAGTGTTTTTTAGTGTCTTGTAAAAGGAATGATGATCACAATGAAGTATAAGTTGCTGTTTCTTACCCCTAGGAAAACTTGTAAAATCAATCATGTAGATGTTAAAAACGTTTATCAGGGAACAAGAACTGAAAGGAAGACCAGCCTTTTCCTGAAGGAAAGATGTGCCTCTTTTATATCTTGATTTTTTATATTCACAAATGACTGTTAAGGAACTAGAGAAAGCATGAGAGGTAAAGTACTGTTAAGTTGAAAGAGGTTAGTGGCCAAAATTTAGAAGCTGCTCCAAATCTAAATCTAAATCAAAACCTGGCAAGCTGCACCCAAAAGGGATGAGATAAACAGACACTATAAATCATGTGGGGGGAAAGTATAAATATATGATTTTATTTTAGAAATCAGTCAATTCCTTTTTTTTTTTTTTTTTGGAAGTGCCATTTTTATTTCTTGTCACCATACCAAATGTGAATAGGGAGACAGCTGAAGTAAAAGTGATTTGGATATGAAAGAGGAAAATTATGGACTTTCAGACAAAAACAAATTAATCTAGAACTGACATAGCAACATCTTTCAGTACTTTACAGTGCGTTTAGAATGGCAACCGAGCTGTCTTGGTGGCATACAATTCTGAAGTTGGAAAAGAAAAGATAGCTAACAATAACAAACAAACAAACAAAAAGTATAACAAAATTCTTACTAACTTACCATTAATTAGAAGCTGAAAAATCTAGAGAAAAAAAATGAAAGAAATTAAAGGAAATGTGCCCTTCCAGAACACAGACATTGACAGATAAATGGAGCACAGACAAATAAAACAGACTCCATCTGCACTATCTGTGAAAAAACATTGTATGGGTTTTAAGATATTAATTCCAATGAACACATATGGGTTTATATATTTATTATTGAGTGGAGAATGATCTTATTAGCTGGCACTTTTTTGATCTGTTGCCATTGTGCTCTTCAGTCATTTTGTTACATCCCTTAAGCATCTACTAGACAAATTCCAGTTAAATGTTCTGTGAACAAGCTATGAATGGTAGAAAATCACTGCAGACTTGCCCTCGGTTTGGTATATGCATGAGAGTTTCACGATCTATAAAACTCCCAATTTGCTGGGTTTTGGCAACTGAAAATACAACTGCAATTATGATTCTGACAGTGGTATTCAGATTGTTGGGACAGAAGTTTACTCAGTGTGGTTAGTTTTGGTACTGTAAGGGCACAAGTTTATGAATTCACTTCAAAATGTAGAATCACCTGCAGTAAATGTAAACTCATACCCTGTTTCATGCAGAATGTCCAGGGCAGAGAGTGCCTCTGCTGACCCATCTGCTGAACAGACCACACAGTGACTGATTTATTTTGCAGAGGAGGAAGAGAGAGGTCATGGAAACTAAAGATTGCAGCACATGTTGTCCTTTCAGCTTCGCTTTATCCATTTTCTCCTGTAGTCCAAAAGAGTTTGTCCGGGGAATGAGGGACAGAGCCTCTGACACAGTTAATTAGGTTGGTACAGGCTTCCTCAGTGGTGGTGGAAGGGTTGATGCTAAGGTCATGTGTTATCTCTTTGGTGGAAAGACTGCAAGCAGTACCATGAAAAATCTATTTTCTTTCTAGAAGAAGCTTCATGGAAATGATTGCCTTTAGTAGGGAGGGAGCAAACCTTTGGCGAGCAAGTTCAGCTGGGCCAGTCTTTATCACAGCCAAGAGCTGTGATAAAACCCAGGCTGGCTGCTGTGCCTGTGACTCTTCTTAGAATAGTAGAGGTAGAGAGCTAGGAGAATGAAAGCATGTGTGGGAGCAAATGCTGTGGGGGATGGTGCTCAGGAGATAGAGGCTCCAAACACCTCTGATTTCAGTGGGGGCTAAGAAAGCTGAGGAAAAGGACGTGGTAAATCTTTCCTCAGACCCTTTCTAATGCTCCCATGAAAGGAGGCACAAAGAGAGAAGAAAACACCATAGTCTCTCTATTGAATTTCAAAGTCAGCCTGTGCAATTGCAGTGCACAGAAAGTGCCCCTGAGAAAATTGCTCCTGAGCAAAGTGGATGAACTTGTGAAAGCTTGCAGCTGAGTCCCTCCCTGCACCAGTCAGCTCACCTACCATTTGTGCCACACAGCCTTCTGCAGACCACCATGGGCCTCCACAATGCCAGCAAAGCACATGGGATTAGGCACATGGGAACCCTGGCACTCAGAAATCCCCTTCCAGGAGCCCTTATTGTACCCTCCCCAGATGTGCCAGGGTATGATTGAAGGGAGAAAAAGAGTCGGACTTTGGCTATGTACAAATTAACTGAAATAATGTTTGGCGCTTCAACCTATTTTGGTGAGCTGTATAAATACCTACCTATAAATGCCTATAAATGCCTACAAAGCAGTCAGCACTTTTCAGTCAGACAGCATGGTAGCCACTTAAAAATACCTGTATCACTAAAGACTGTAAGAATTATGTTTTGAACTGTCTTCATTCCAGAGATATTGGCTCATTAGAAGGAGCACGTGTGGATTAAGAAAAAACATAAAGAAAGGTATGATTGTAGCAAACATCATTCATCCCACACATTACTTTTAGAGCCAAAGCTCTTTGCAATCCTCTCTTATTCAAATCTCACCTCCAGACATGTCTCAGATACATTTCTCCTGCTAGATGTCTCTCTTACACTGTTTAATCATACTTTTTTTTTGGCTCAGCTCAGAGCACCATGATGAAAGTTGCCTGGCATGGCCCAGTAAGGACCATCTTTATCTGATTTTTAACTTTAGTAGTTTTCTTACTGGGAATGGTATTTTCTCTGCTGAAGATTGTGTAAAAATGGTTTGTATATGTGTGAGAAAGAAATCAGAATAACCTTTGGAGTAAAGATAGTGAGAAATATTTAGGTATAGTACTTTATTTTTCTAGGAAAACTTGTTTCATTTATGGTGTCTTCTTGCTTGAGAACAGGAATTCAAGAATTGGCTAAGTGTTATTTGGTAAAGTAAACAGGTCTGTCAGCCTCATGTTGATGATTTTCTTTTAGCCAGCTTCATGAAAATCTGCTGAAACTTGGCCAAATTGTAAATCCCAAGGGAAAAAAAAAAATCTGTTTGCTTGTGCTCAGCAGCATGTATGAGCAGTGGTGAAATTCTCTGCAGCACCTGTAGCACTAACCAGACGGGCTTGTAGTGGGCTGTCCTCCAGTTTTCCTCCATCAAGTTCTACTTCTATTGAATCTTCAGAACAAGTAATAGTAGTAGTAGTAGTAGTAGTAGTAGTAGTAGTAGTAGTAGTAGTAGTAGTAGTTCGGCTTTGACAGTATGACAGTTAAAATTTGGTCAAGAGACCATAATGCTAGCATAGCCCAGGGGTAAATGCGTGGCACAAGTTCCTGTCTGAACTAGTTTGACTTGCTAGCCTATAAGATGTGGTTTGGATTTTAAGCTCTCATCCTTTAATCGTCCATAAGAAAATGTCTTAAGATTTTGTTTCTTTCTGGCTGCTTGCTATGCAGGTGATTTTCATAAGGTAGCTGAATGAGCAATGGGCTTTTCACAAAGAAGAGCAGTTTAAGATTTATTGTCTTTACCATAAGTTTTGAGAGGGAAAAAACCCTGAGGATTCAAAGTCAAGTCATCACCAATAAAAAACTATTGCACTAATACCTTATATATACTAACTGTCAATGTGAAAAGACAACACTGTTCAGAGGCATAAAATGTCAAAGTCACTATTAAAAAAAAAAAAAACAAACTCTGAAACCCACTGAATAGAAGACATCTCATTCTTTCGTTTTCCATCACAAACAGCCAGTGTGAGTCACAGGAGTTTCTGGTTGCAGGAACTGGCAGGTGTGTGCAGTTTGCAAGACAGCCGAATGTTACAGGGCTTCTAATTGATTTGAAGTGTCACCACAAATGTTCTTTCCTCTGTATTTTAAGTATGAACAATGTAGATCAACTCATCTTTTCAGGTGAGAAAAATTTGAGAGTAAGGAGCAGAAACAGACTTGAATAATAGCACTCATCCTGTAATACAATGCAATAATCCAGAGAGTATTTTATATAAATGTAACCATAAATAAAATATAAATAAACTCTGACTAGATTTTTCACCTGCATAGTAAGAGATGGAGAGCCAAGACCAAACCCTGGATCTTAGATCCAACCTCTCAAGTAAACTTTAGTTCCCAGCACATACATTACAGTTACCAGTCCTTTTGTGAAGAAAATGAAGTGCTCTGAAGAGGCTCAGGGAGTGTAATCATGAATTAAACGAGGCAGGGTTTTCAAGGAGGACCTTTTGATTTCTAGTTACAGCTATGATGCTGTTTAGACACAGAGGTAGCAGTTCCAGTTTTCTGCCATGTCCCTTGAATTACCAATGGTAGCAACTGCTTCTAGTGCTCAGTTGGGTATAATCTCCTCATGTCACAATTATCTTCAGCACAATAGGGATGAAAACAATCCTTCATGTCTCAATCTGTACTGGCCCTCACTGTAGGATTCCAAGCCCGGCTGAGCCTCTAAGCAATTTGGTAACACAAATAGATTCAGCCATTATTTACTAAAGATAACAGGGACACAGCCACCTCACAGACATTTTAAATCCTCTTAATATTTTCATTTATTTGTTTTTAATCCTCAGTGCCATAGAATTCGTGTAATGGATGTGGGACATAAAAGATGGGAAGTTCTGGCCCTTTCAACTGAATGGGAAAAATCCAGGAAACCAAGATTTCTGCTCAGATTCCTAGCACTTCCCTATTGCTGTACAATTTCAAGGAACATACATTCTCCCTTAAAGTAAGGCTGTAGTTTGTTTGCTGAGCAGTGTTCAATAACATATCAATATGGAGAAATCTAGGAGGGGGCCTTCTGCAGCTCATATGTCTTCTTTCCATGTTTCAAACTTCAGAAACTGAAGTAAGGGTGTTGATGGTTGAATCACAGGGATAAAATGGAATTTTGCAGTTTCATCGTTTCCTTATTGAAGGCCATTGCTGTCAGCAATGGGAGTTTTCTGCTTGTTTCAGCTAATATTGGAAACTTTGAGGTCCTTTTTGAGTAATTTACTTTCAGGCATCCCTGCTGAGAAGCAACAGTTCCTTATTTTCGGCTTCTCAATTCTTTACAGGGAATCTTTGTTGAAAGGAGAACTTACCTTTTTTTTTTTTTTTTTTTTTTTTTTTTTTTTTTTTTTTTTTTAGTTAAAATAAGAATGTGAAACAAAACTGATCTGATATCTTGAATGAATGGATAACTGTGCAGTATCTGAAAGTGTGAAGATTCTCAAGCCCCAAGCAATGACTGCTGTTGTGCTATTTCTTATATAGGACTATATCCTGACTTCCTCATTAATGGGACACAACTGCTAAAACATCCTTTACAATAAGCACTTCTTCATGCCAGACATATTTCCTGGATCTATAAAACAGCTTTTAGAAAGGGAGAACTGTATTTAAAACATTAATATAGTTCCACAAAATGATGCTTGCTGATATATGGAGCACTTTTTGAATAATTCACTTTGAAATTAACACTATAATACCATTTACCTTAAAGTCCTATTTACTGGAGCTGGAAAGAATTGCTCTCTGGAGATGAGGGTATCAGCAAGCACCAGACTTTCAGAGCTTCTTTGGTTTAATAAAAATGCTCAGATGATTTCATGCAAAGAAAACCAGTAAGCAGTAAGAGAGCTAAAAATTAGAGGAGATGAATGCCATCCTCTCCTTCATCAGGGTGTGCACGTCCAGGTTGTTGAGTTTGGCAGCAGAGAAGACTTGCCGAGGTCCTGCCCTCAGATGCACACTTCTGTGCAAGAGATTGCTCCTCCCTTGGCTGCAACAAGACCTGGCAGGGGACTGAGCTGTAAACCGCTCACTGGAGTGATCTGGGTTAAGTTTAATCCTTAGAAAAACAGGGATTATTTCAAGTGCAGATCAGTTTTACACTGTGATTTGCAGGGCCACCCCGCAGACAGGCAGCCAAGCCCTGCTGCAGCTTGGAGATGGCCAACAGGCTCCCCAGACCTGGCATGGCTCAGCTGGCATCCACCAGTCCTTCCACCAAAACCACCCTGAGAATTCACCCAACCTACCCCATCAGGTCCAAGCAAACATACTTGGCTAAAAGTTTGTGTTTATCTCTTTTTTTTCTGCTTCCCTGCCACCTTTCTGCCACACCTGGAGTTGATTATAAAATTTAGGCAGAAGGAAGAAAGAGACTAATCTACTTTAAGGGAACTTCTTCCCCTTAAAGGAGTTGCAAATTTTGCAATCAAACATTCACAACCATGTGTGATCACAGCATCATAGCTGCAACCTGATTTTCATCCAATTCATTAATTACTTACTCTTTAACCAATTTTAGGTATAAATAATTAGGAAAAAAATGGGATCTTGGTGGAGTCTTTTTCTATTGATTTCAAAATTAACTTTAATATGAGTTTCTTTAATTGACAACAGGTCCTATTAATGTTGATTTTTGAGGTAGAGTGCTAAATGCTTTATTTATTGAACACCTGTTTAGCACTACTGACAAAAATGTTTTTGGTAAAGTCATATGATGTTATTTGACTGAGCTGACTCTGTCAATAAGAGTAGCCCAAGTTGCAGTTGACTATTTTTTTCTGATATAAGAGTACAGAGCACAAATTTATACACATTTCCCATTACAGTTGATGTGGACATTTTCATATTTCCCATTTTGATTAGTTTCACTATTTCCAACCCCAAATATTCAAAAAATTGTGAATCAGTTTACAAGAATAGTGGGACTAATTTAACTTTATATACTATGGATTTCATTTTTTTAGTAAGCTCTAAGATATAAAAGTATTAGGGCTAAAAGTTAAAAGTAATTTAAAAGCATGTTGGCTGAGCTATTTGCTCAGTCAAAATATTGCAGAAGATGGGATCTTATCACTCCCAGACACTGTCAGCCGAGGCTGCTGATAATCTGGGAAAACTGGTACTGCTGTCACACTCATCCTGAAATAACCTATACATTCTTATGTATGTCTTATAATTTCATTTCGCTGAAATGTAAACCCATTTAGCTGTGCTCCCTTTCAGGTATACCAGTCACACCATACCTTGGCCAGAGTAAGAAATTGTCTGTTTCAGACCACTAATGGGCTTTTTTAAAAAAAAACTCTGCCTTCAGTGGAAATCACAATTTCCGCATCCCAGTATGAGTGGAGAAATGAATAATAACATCTAGATTTGTCTGAATTCCATATATCCCAGAGGGATCAAGTTTGATTCCCTCCCTTATTTACAATGATACAAGGAAAGCATTTCAATTCTCCAAATGCTCCCTCATGTGGCTTCTTAGTACTAATACTGAAACATTTATGTGTTCTCGGAGATTACAACTCAGTGCCAGGAAATAGGCTGAGACAGCATAAGAGGTATTTCATGTGAACTTTGACATTAGAAAATTATGGTTCCAGATCCTATATGTAAAATGTTTGGCTTTTTGTTGTTAAATGAGAGGGAAGCAGTTATATCTGATTCTGGCCCTGTGTTGGGGGAAGGGAAAATCCTGAGCTTTGATCAGGTTTGCCCACTGGACTATCTTACCAGATGTCATGGCAATAGGTAAGGGATACAAATCTGAAAATCACAGAATCACAGAATTAACTTGGAAAAGACCCTTAATATCATCAAGTCCACCCTATTACCTAACACCACCTTGTCAACCAGACTATGGCACTGAGTGCCACATCCAGTCTTTCTTAAACACCTTCAGGCACCATGACTCCACCACCTCCCTGGGACAGCCCATTCCAATGCCCAATCACTCTTTCTATGAAGAACTTCTTCCTAATGTCCAACTGAAACCTGCCCTGGTGCAGCTTAACACTGTGTTCTCTCACTCTGTTGGCTAGCTGTCTGGGAGAAAAGACTGACCTTCACCTGGCTACAACTCCTTCAGGGAGTTGTAGAGAGTGATAAGGTCACTCCTTTTCTCCAGGCTAAACAACCTCAGCTTCCTGAGCTGCTCTTCACAGGGCTTGTGTTCCAGACCCTTCACCAGCTTTATTGTCCTTCTCTGGACCTGCTCCAGCATCTCAACATCCTTCCTAAACTGAGGAGCCCAGAACTGGACACAGCACAAGGTGCAGCATCATCAGTGCCCATACAGGGGAAGAATGACCTCCCTGGTCCCACTGGCCAATAAAAAGGGACGATTTTGGTGTAATATCTGAAAAAGTGGAAGTCTGTGTACATGAAGCAAGAGAATTTGATTCATGCACAATCTTGCTTCCACAACATTTGTGAGTAAATACAGAAGTTGAATAGAGAAAAGGAGAGAGAGGAGGCTAAATGTGCTATTGATTTGAAACTGCAGCACTGTCTTTCTCCTTTACCAAAATCTGGGAGATATTTCTTTGAGCTCTGACATTTCCAGTTTGGTAACAACATGGGACGCCACTGCTGAACCTTAGTGAGCAGGTGGTATAAGCAATACCCTTATTTCCATTCATCTTAAATGGCTTAGTTATCTAATGACTTGGGTCAGCATGCTTCTTTTTTCTTCTTTAATGACAGCTCTGTGTCAGCACTATTCTTGACTCTGCTTTTTCCTGTGCTTCTGCTGGTTCTGTGTGATGAGCAGGGATTCCCACCTCTGGGCAGCTTAATCTCATCAGGTAGGAACAGACGCCACATGTGCTGGGGACTTCTCATTTCCATGCTGAACTGTAATGCTAAAGAGCAAGGAATGACTAAGGCTGCACAGTCTTCTATTATATAAAAAATCTCTGTAAAAAGAAGCTAATTTCTACCCCTATTCTCGAATATTTAAGAAGCATGGAAATGTATCTCATAAATTTAATCAGAACATAGATTGTTCAGGAGGACTCCGGGTTCAGCAGCACCTCTCCCGCTCATTTATGCTGAGGGGACCAGAGAGGTACAGGTGAGGCAGGAAGATTATTTGCATCAAAGAGAAGGGCTTTAGGGAAAATACTTTGTTGTCCCTCTGGAGAGCCCCCACCTGATCCCAAAGCACTTGCATGGTATGCAAAGGCATATATGCAGGTGTTTTGGTGTGTATTTTTGCCCAAGGTAAAGAAAAATAATAATGCTGCTAGGTCACTTCAACAATCTGGGAACACTTGTTTTGCTTCTCTGCCTCTCAAGTTCTTTTGGAAAGGGCAAGTTTTACCTTAAGCAGGTTGATTCTAGAGTTGCTGGCTCATTCACAAAAAAAAAAAAAAAAAAAAAAAAAAAAAAAAATATATATATATATATATATATATATATATATAAATCAAAGGACTGCAAAGTTAATTATTAATATGTTTCATACTGGACAAAATATTTCTCTCAACAAGAAAATTTTCATTTTGAGTTTTCTAAAGCCTGTACAAATAAAATTCTCTGACCCTGGAATAGTTTCTTTTGAACCTGGATGAAAAATTTGACAAAAGTGAGAGTCATCTGCAAGCCTTGTGGGAACACTGCTCTGCAGTTTTTGCCAGTAGAATTTCGAACAAGGAATGTCACCCAGCTTTTATCAGCAGAGTAAGGAAGCTGGTGATATAGTCTGTATCCAGATGCTTGAAATTGTTGCAGAAACATGTAGTGTTGAAACCTCCCCAGCAAAACATTTGCAAGACAATTCTGTGTCTGTAAAGACCTGGAAAGATATGTTCAACATGCACTCACATTGTTTGGTATTGCTTCTAACTCTTTGGAAAAGTAAGCCAATGCCAAAAGAAATGCAACTGCTTGGGGACAGAAAAAAATTTTGCATGTTGGACATTTCAGTAACATATTTTTCCCCCATATTATTTAAAATATTGTCCTTCAAAATATTTTTTATTTGATCAAAGCAAGAAAATACTATGGGATTTTTCTTCAGGAAATTGAAAGTCTTTGTTTTCATACAGTATTCTGAATTGGGTTTTGGTAACTGCAATTTTGTGTTCATTGTTGAGGCATATATACAGCATATTTGGGGGAATCTATAAACCAGAGAAGAAAATTTCTTTTCACAGGAATATGTTAGATTGCAGGAGTTATTGTTGAACATAGAGAATGGAGTTTTCTGAAAGAAAAATATATGATATCACGTCTATGTTCATAGGTATGTCCTGCTCATTTTGACAAAATATTTGTATTGTTTTGAAGCCAAAAAAAATGGAGCCTGCCTTCCCTTATTGGCAACTGCAGGCAAAGACCTAGAAGAGCACCTACTCCTAAAACTACAAGGCAAAACATTTCAGTACTCACCTCACCTCTCATTACACTTCTCAGTTTGCAAGGTAAAATATAAAAAGGCCGATGCTTAATAACTAGGACTGACCTTTTCCAGAGGTAGTACTATGGCAACTACAGGTCTTTTGTTGGTGATAACACAATAATGAGTGGTGCAGGGCAAAAGACAAGTTAGTCTGATAGACATTTCAGGTATCTGCTAGGCAAAATGTGAGAGGAATGGAATTTAAATACAAAATATCAGTAAAACATTTCACTTGGGTTAGTTAACAGTGATATTTAGTTTGAACTTAGTATTAACAAACAGCTGGATATGCAATTGCAGTATGTATGAAGTTCTTGCTCCTCCTCCTCCTCCTTTCTTGCCTATCCAAACATCCTACTTTCAGTAATATGAGATTTTCAATTTATGTCAGTTTGAAATATAGAAATTATATTAAATATGGCATCCAGTGTAGTTACCACCAAGCCAGGAACATCAAGGCTCTACCTCGGGGCATTGTTCAATCACAGGAGAAGGAGGAGCTAAGCCACAGTGCAGTCTTGCTCTTGGATTGCATGGACAGTTTGATGCATGGACAGTTTAGCAAGGTAAGATGGTGTAAAAACCATGGTACATTATTCATCTAGTCAGTTAGTCATTTGCTAATGCCCTTTCCCAGCCTTCAGAGGTTGCAGGTACCCCTTTACAATGGAACAGGTGACAGGGTCAGCCCACTGCCATCTCTTCACAATACTGAATTTTGCCTTTTTTCCATGAATGATCCCTTCCTTCTACTTCTCTCAGCCATAGCAACATGGCAGTGCTGAAATGCAAATGAGATGGCTCAGCTCATGAGGACACACACCTGCCTGAAACTCACTTGGAGCTCCTGGTAAACAAAATGCAAATAAAATATTCAAAGCTTTCTTTGCAAACCAGCTAAAGCAATCTACTCTACCTTTTTCTTTAACTGGTCTTACAAGCCAGCGTAGCATCCTCATAAATTCACTGTGCTCCATGACCTGAATTCCTACTACTTGCATATGGAATATCCAGAAATTATATGATTCACTATTTTATGTTTATTTCACATAAGGTCCTTAAAGCAATATGAAAAAGTATTTACAGTGCAACAATATTAAAAATAGGCAACAGGGACTGTAACAATGGGAATTAAAAGAGATGAGGGACTCCTAATAAGGATACTTAATGCAATAAAAATTTTAATTACTAAAAAGGCAGATCTAAGTCTCCATTTCTGTAATCTCACATCCAGTGATGTCAACATGTGCATACACGATTTAGATTACTTGGGCACCCATCCAAAAAAAGGAAGTTCCACCAAATCTACTATTATTCAGTTACCTATTCATGTTTTGCATGACCCTTACACAAAGAACAAAATAATGTGGTTTTAAAATAATCACTTTATTTTAATTATATGTCTTGTCATAAATCCCAAAGACCATGCCTTTTGAAAAGCTTTCACCTGAATGTTTATTTACAATAAGCCTCATTTTACCTCTTTAGCAAAGGTGCTTTACCATAGCTACAATTCTTATTTATAGTTACCCAAAGACCTCTGGACCTGTGTAAAAGTATGTTAAATGACAACTTAGACCTAAAGGGCTGCGCCTGATAAACACAGATGGCTCAATCTATGATGAATAGTGATTTCTCAGGCAGAGGTCCATGCTGCCCTTCTTCCCACACTTGCTATGGTGTCTCATCTCTCCATGTGGCGGCTGCTCACAGTCTGTAGTTTGTGTTGAGGTGAAGTTGTACCAAGTCTACATTTCTTTCATTGCAAATTGGTGACTGAGGCATCCCTGCAGAGATGTTCAAGGTACAACTGGAGACAGCAGCCACAAAAATGATCATAAAATAAATAATTCCCTTTTGTCACTCAGACCCCTAAGCATATTTTAGGAAATACTTGTTGTGTGGACAACCAGTCCCACAAATACATTACAGTGCTATCCCAAACATGTGAAAAGGGCTTTAGTTATGTAAGGCCATTAAAATTGGTAGAAGTTATGTGGCTGACATCCTGTGTATAGAAAAACTTTAAAAAGCAGCAACAGTCTCCAGACCTCTGGTTTTTCTTTTTTTTTGTTATTGCAGTTGTGTTACTTGGTCATCACCAAAAAGCCAGTGTAATGTTGCTTGATTTTCTCTAATATCAGGACATAGCAAAAACAACAATGAAAAAAGCCAGACTAATGAAATTAGAAAGCATTCAAATATTGTAAAGGTTGTTGGGATCAATCTGAAGCAATCATGAGTCAGATAAAGAGGGTTTTTATAAACTCTAGCTTTTGGAAAGTGTTGGGAGTGTGAAAATAGTAGCAGTACACCAGTCAGTGTTCAATTCAATTTAGTCCATTATTAATGGTTAGTTTTGAGTACCTTTGTAAAGGTCTCACTCAAAAGAATTCTGTCACCATGCTCAAGTTCTGTGATTAAAAGGAAGCTCCCTGCAGGATGTATCATCCTGTTCTCCTCATGATAAATACTGCAGGCATGAGCTAGAAGCACAGACTGACCTCTCTCACTCACAAGACTTTGTGGTCTCATTCCTCCAGGAGAGCGGCCAGCTTGTACTTTTTCCCAAACTAGCAAGTTTAAGCAAAGAAAAACAGGGATTCTTCTTACTAGGAAAGTAAATAAAGCAGGTCTTGCGAAGCAGGAGAAGTGAAGCCTTGGTCACACTGGCTAATGTAAATAACAGCCTGCTCCAGGAGTCAGTGGAGTACCCTGCCAGCAAACCCTCCAAATTCGGGGTTTTTTCCTTTTTGTGGAAGAATTTCTAACAGACTTAAGACCATAACCTAGGGCTCTCAGCTCCTCAGTCCTCACTGTAATCATTACACAAGTTACTCTTCTAAAGGTGAAGTCTTGTGGTGGGATCAGTCCTGTACATGGTATATATGGAGGACAATGAAGTGTTTGATCTGAGGTGTATCAAGCTGAATATTTATTGCTCTGTTGGATTTATTTTTAAAACAAACAAGCAAAAATCTGCATGCCAGTCTGGCACTCCTGAGATCCTGGCTGTGCTGCAGTGCAGTTGGTGAGTTCTGTCTTTCACTTGGACAATGACCTCCTACAAGAGTGGAACAAGCAGAAACTGCTCAGCCTAAAGCTGCCTTTATGCCTTTATTCAGCTTGCCTTTATGTTAGCCATGCCCTTATTTTCTCCTTATGTGCATTTTATGTGTCTCGGGAAGGAAAAGCTAACTCTGAGGTCACTGCGTAAATCAGAGACGTGTTTTTTATCGGGGACACTATAATACATGCAAGTAACAATGACATTTGTGGCATAGACACCTCTCTGGGGCTTTGAGTCTAGATTTTTATCGGTTACTGTGATGTAAGTCTGGGATAACTGGGAGCTACTTGGTACCTTTGAATACTTGATCTTAAACTGAAATTTAGGACAGAAGATAATTAAACATAAGAGAAATTGTACCCCTAGAACAGGCAAAGTAAAAAGGTTCTGAAATAGTAGTTTAAAGGAAAAACTTTAAAATGGGAATAGAAAACTTATATTCTTTATCTAACTTTGACGGAAATGCTGAGTGGGTTTGAGAAAAAATGGCTACTTTTTATACTGGAATTACTCTCCTGATTGGGTGGAAGGGAGGCAGAGGTGGAGAATAGGTAAAAGGAAAGAGGGTTTTTTTAAGGTGAAGCTTTAATGCAGACCGAGTTGGGGTCTTCAAAAGAACGTACCATGAGAGACAAAAAATGCAGTTACATGAGTGATGCAGAGAGAAAAAGTGCTGGAATCCCATCACTGACTATGAAACCAGAGGGTGGTTGACTCTGATCTGTTTAAGAGAAGATTTGAAACAATAAGAAAATTAATATGCTCTTAAGGAAACCCAAAACACCAGCAGAAACAAATAAGTGATGTAAAACTGGGGAAAAGTGGTATGTTTGTAAGAACATCTTTTAGCACAGGTGAACTTGTGTTGCAAAAAGTTCTGGATCCTCAAGAAAGTAGTACTGTAGACTGAAAGTAGACTGAAGTCTGCCAACTCCTTCTGATCTGACTGAAACTGCAGCCCAAAAGGTAGCACAGAGATTAAAGACTATGTATTTTATGGCCGGTTTTCCAAATTGCCTGCAATATGCGTTTGTTGGATTTAATCAAAAAATAGCCAATCTGGAAGAGATTTTTTTCTTTTTGACTGCTCTGAAGTTCATTCCTGAAACCCATTCATCTCCAAGACAGAAAGGAAGCAGGAGAGAAAGAGTGGCTAAGACAAGTCTGAGGAAGGAGAAATCATGACTAAGAAGAAAAAAAGGAGGATAATATTTTCAAGATGGAAAAGTTAAATCACAGCTTTCAGTTAGACTTCTTTTTTTCTTTTAAAAGACTCTTATTTTACTTATAATTACCAACACTCCTCCCCAAAAAGTTAGTAAAAGTCAGCGTGTGCAGATGTGAGTGTGTGTAGTGATGGTAAATACATGTGCTTTAAAATTCTGTATTATTTGGGGTTTCCACTTGCTCCAGTTATGGATCTGAATTCCTAAAGGATCCTGCCCCCTGTCTTTAATCAGGGACTCACTTTCCAAAGAGAAGATAGATATGTATTATTTCACAAGATTTATAGTTATATGCATTTCTTATTAACTTAATAGGGAGGCATGTTTTGCTTGGGTTTGCCTTGTAAGTGCTATATCTAACAGAGCTTTTAGGCATATCAGCAACCCAGCTCAGCTGTCAGCGTTTTCCAACGAGGTACAGAGATAAAATAATTTTTCATTATTCTTCTCTTATAAAGTAATTTATAAGGCATGTTCTCCTATCCAAGAGTATTATGGAAAGCACCTTTCTAAGGCTTTCTGTAGCATGAGTTAACCATGCCCCAATTTATGCCACACTTCATATAGCTTCATTGATTGTGTCTTTAATGTGTCTGAGAATCTCTTCTGTCTGGAGATATTTGGTTTTAAACAGAATAAATAGAAACATATTAAAATTTGAATATGGCTCTGTACATGAAAGTCTTCATGGTTCATTGGGGAACTTTACCTAGAAGAATTCCTAGTGAGAAAATTTCTGGTATTTCTTATAAAACATAATTTTGAATAAGGGCATATACACACAGGAGCATATAAACTTGTATCTAAATAAACCTGTCCCATTATGCAAAACACATAACACAAAAAAATCCACAAAAAATAGCTAAGAAAGAAATATTATCAAAATATAAGAAGGGGCTTTTTTCTGTCTTTTACTACATTGCAGTTATGTACTTCACTTTTTTCCATAATGACACAAGGTTAGAGAGGCAATGTCATGATTTGACACTGGCCAAATGCCAGACATCCACAAAACCCATTCACTCAGTTTCTCTTGTTCTCAGATGGGCAGAGGAGAGGGGAAAAAATTAACAGAAGTCTCATAAGTTGAGATGAGCACTGGGAGAAAACACTCTAAGGGCAAGCAGGTTCAAATTTAAAGGTGTAAAATATATTTATTATTAACAGAGTCAGAGAAGGACAATGAAAAGTTAAACAAGCCTTTAAAACATGTTTTTCCCCCAGTACCTCTCTCCTTCCCACCAACAGCACAGGTAGACAGGGCATGGGGGTTTTGGTCAGATCTCAACACTCGAGATCTTCTGTTTGCTCAGGGAGATGGGTCTTTTCCCTGTTATGCCATGGGGCCCCTCCCATGGGAGACATTTCTCCATTGTGATAAATCTGGTATAAAAAATTGTAAATAAAATAATAATCAAATGTATAATATAATGGTGTTAATAAACTGTAAAAACCTAGCAGGTAAAAATCTGTACCTAGCCGAGTCTCCGCGGCTCCAGCTGTGAAATAAAAAGCAGGACAAGGACCATCAGACCAAAGAAAGACGCTAGCCAGCCCCAATAAGAATCACATCCCATCCGATGCAAGGAGAATTCCTTCTTGAACAGTGAAGCAGAATTCCCCAACGACGAAAAATTCCCCGGCACAATATGCACACCAGAATCAACATAAGACTGGCTGGCTCAATTCACATAAGAAAAAGACCTTCATGGAATGGATCCACGGGACTCAGCAAATCCGGGAAGGCCATCTAGAAGAAATTTGGACTATTTGGTCCATCCTGGACACCTGTACTGCCTCAGGACAAAAAAACCCTATAAAACAGCGAACTGAGAATCATTCAGGGTGGACTTGGGTGACCTGTACCTTGGTGTGCAGACCCCTCATCCACCCGGCGCTGCGCTGTAGATATCCTATTTTGTGGTTTTCTCTGTTTGTCGGTGATTGGGATTGTTTGATTAATAAACCGTTTCTTTATTAATCTGGATTTTGCCCTTGCATTTATAACATCCATGAAGTCGTCCAGTGTGGCTCTAATTTCACAAGCAGCAGTTCTGCCAAAACTGCTGCAACGTGAGTCCCTCCCATAGCAAACAGTCTTTCTAAAAGTGCTGTGGTGTGGGTCACTTGTCCGTGGGGTGCAGTCTTTTACGGCTAGGCTGCTATGGCTTGGACGGAAGGGCTCTCTCTCTGTGTTTGGAAGCAGGGTCTCTCTCTCTCTCTATTTGGGTCTCCCACTGGATCACAGCTTTCTCCGGCATCCACCCACTCCAGCATGAACACTTTTCTCACAGGCTGCGAATGGATCTCTGCATCCCCTGTGGACTTCATGCGTTACAGCAGGACAGTTTGTTTCACCATAGTCCTCACCACAGACTGCAGAGGAATTTTAGTTCTGACACTTGAAGCGCTTTCTCTTGGTGTCACCATGTTGTTTTCCGTCACGTGTCCTCACTTCTTCCTCTTCTGTCACTCAAAGAAAATCTGAAACTCATAGGTGCCACTGCCAACAAGTTCCACCAATTCAAAGGTCCTTATAAGACCTCAGGGTGCCGAGAGGTTGATCTTGTCTAGGTTTCACGTTGGGGAACATTCGCCATGTTTCTGCCACCAGCCTGGCAGCTCCAGCAGTTCTGGCACTATTTAATGCTTCTCCTCAAGCAAGGCACCGAGGAGGACAAGCCACCAGCACCACTCCTTGCCCTTCCACCCTCAGCATGGCTGGCCAGAGACGGACAGGCAGGCAAGGCCCGCCGCAGGCCGCGGTGGCCATGGCACATCACTGCATGCTGTGCCGGGAATGGCCCCGGCACCAGGAGCTTCCCACACTTGGAAAAAATTTGCTCATGCTGGTTTGATTTCCTTCTTAAATATGTCATCAGAGAGGCACTGCCAATCTCTCTAACTGGGCCAGCAGCGTGGCCACCTTCAGAGCCATCTGAGATTGGTTTCTCACAAAAGCTACTCCTAGGGCCCTCCCTCACTACCAAAAAAACAGTGCCAATTCAACATAGACCAGGCCAGTAATCTAGACAAAACCCCAAATATTTGATTACTGCATGTAGAAGAATATGGCGGGGTTTTGTTTTTTGATGTTTGGGTTTTTAAATCTGTGTTTTTTATTTATTATCTTCCTATTCGAGGCTAAAAATAGAAAAGCCACAATGTTTTGTAAAAGAGAAAGTTTAATGGGGCCGAATTTTGAGATGTATGCAGGTGATTTAAGGTACAATAAATTCTCAGTTTATTAATCTCAGTTAAGATCATCAAAAGTCTGGAGTAATTTAGTTCAAATCTTTCCACATACAGAGGGAACATCTGCTTTTTAATTACGCTTAAAATTCTGTTAGATTTTATCCTTCTAAAATATGATAATTATTTCAATATGAAAAGCTTACTTATTTTACTGAATGGGTTAGAAATTATGGTTCTCTAGTGTGTTGGTTCATATGACAGCATCCAGATTCACTCTTACATATATTGCAGAATTCAAGTCCAGATGTATGAAGAATACAATACCTTCTCCTTTTTCAGTTCTAGAAATGTTAATTTAAAAGTAACTTGATTATTGGCTTTCATTTTGAAGAACTATTTTATTTTGTTCATATCATGTTGTATAAATATCATTTGATGTGCATTTTACGTCTCTTACTCAGAGTTTTACCAAGTTTTCCTTTTCAAATTCAAATTTTTAAGTTGTTCTTTCCATTAAAGTTAGTATAGTGTACCTTTGCTGTGTATTTTACTATCAGCATATAAAAATCACTACACTCTACCTTCAAAGAAGCAATCAGGATTAGGACTTTTATGATTTTTTAGTACATTCCATGATAGTTCTAGTCTCCAGCAGCAAGGCATCTGAAGATTTATTACCTTTCCTATACATACCAAAACCACCAGGTAGAGCAATATGTTGCTCTCTAAAGTGTGGCAAAGATGCCAAAAAACCATCAAGCCAAGGATCTGCCCCTTTTTTTTTCATACAAAATCAGACCAGAATCTTAACAGCTGGTGGAACTGGGAATGTTGCTTGACTACAAGTGCCAGATCATGCTATGCAAGTGTTATTGAGCAAAAGCTTTTAAATAAAATCAAATTACATCTACTTCACCTCTGGCAAGACTTGTGTGTGTTAGTAGCAAATGTAGTATGACTGCTACCATCCATCATCACCATGTTTAATCAGAAAATCCTTGGAAAAAACATCAGACAAAGAGTAAAAATACAGTACCAAGAAGGTTTCCCTAGCAGAGAAATGTGCTGCTGAACACCACAATCTGTTTCAGTTTTGACAGAAAGATGTTTCTTGAGACTTTGCATCTGTAGAATATTAAAAAAAAAAAAAAAGTTAAAAAAATAAATAGCTATTTTTATAACAGTCCTTTTTTATGCATTTCCATTGCAGTTTAATAACATATTTGTGGGTCTCCATATATTCCAACTTCTCTGCAAAGATTTCCATTGATATGCAGGATAGGGGTTTGTGGGAGGGGGAAATTCCTGGTTGGATTTTTGGTTTCTCTTGGCTCTTAAAAGAGAAGGGAGGCCTATAAACTTTTCAGAAAGGATATTTTTAAAGATGTATTAAACATTTGGCATTCAGGTTGTCTAGCCTTTTTTTTTTTTTTTTTTTTTTTTTTTTTTTTTTTTTTTTTTTTTTTTCCCCTGGAAGACTCTATGGATCACTGAATAGCTATTAAGCTTATGACATCAAAGGTGCCATGGAAACAAAACCTGATTAAAAGTGATTTTGGTTAGTCTGTTTTAAGCTTTTTTTTTTTAATGTTAGCTGAAATGTTTGAATGAGCATCAGAAAGGAAAAAAAACTACAAGTGTTTCCTCCTCTTGTAAATTCTGTTCTGTCTTCATCATCAAAGGCGGCAAGCTCCATCCTTCTACACCTATAACTAGAAACCAAAGAACATTGTTTCCACAGTATTTCCCAAACAAAATAGCACCATCACTATGGCCCAAAACTGGGACTTTTTCCAATTCAAGTGTAAACAAGCCAGTTTTGTTCTCTTTGACTCCCTAGAAGGGATGGGTTGAATCGGCCCTAGGAAGAGATTCCCCATGCATCACCCCTTGACATGAAACCCACATCCTCCTGTTTATGTGGAGTCTCAGGATAAAACAAATAGCCTGAATGCCTGCACCAGTGCCTGAAACCACTGGGTGCTACACAACTACCTTCAGAGAAACATAGATTTATTTTGTTATAAAGTCGTCTTTTGCCTTCATATAGCTTCTTGTTGCCTAAACATTTTTCTAATATTTTTTATGCTTTGTGCACACTCAGTTGGAAGAGTTGTTGTTTTTATTTTTGGTCTGAGAACCAGCATCATGCTGAAATGACATCTAATTGTGACTGTATCTTCCTTCCTTATGTTCTAGTTTTAGTCATTCCCTTGCTTTGCCCAAACCCTTCAGTCCTCGTTCTGGCCAGGACGTGATTAATTTTTCTGCCAGCCAGGAGGGTCAGAGTCAGGGGCTGTAAGATAGATACCATCTCCCACCGTGCCAGGGGATTGGAGTGGGATCAGTGCTCTTTCTGGTTTTGCAGGGTCAGTGGTGCTGGGTTCTGTGAGGTGAGCATTGTGTGTGAATTGTTCACCCCTCTTGTATGCTCTGCTGTTGCTGCTGCTCTGTTACTGATCATTTTCCTATTTTGTTGCTGTTTCTGGTAAATTTTTCTTGTCTCAAACTGCGATCCTTACCCTTCTGTGCCTCCAATTCTCCCTTCCACCCCAATACACGGGGAGGAGCATAGGAAGAGGGCGTGGTCTGGGGTGTTCGAGTGGGAAACGTTAAACTGTGGAATACCGTTCCTAAACCATGGCACCTTCTTACAGAGTCATTGCAATAGCATTTATTTTCAAGCCAGACTAAATAATACCCACATATCTGCAACTGATTTTCCTATGAGCTTCAGGGGAGTTTGTAACTCTCTCTTTCCATTGTGAATACTCTTGCATATTTTATCTTCTTTCCTTCATAATTTTCTGTATCACCCCGATGGCAACTTCAGCTATCCCTAAGATACTTCCTTTTGAATGAAATGCTTGTGTTGGCTGAATTCCAGTTTGTTGTTCAAATATGTACTTTAGGATTACACTCACAAAATTCATTGCCCTCATTGTTATGCTTCTCTCTTACTTACCCTGTATCTCCTCAGGAATGGTCCTTCAGGTTGTTTAAATGTTGGTTGGGTGTTTGCACTTTTGCATGCATTTCTGAATTGCATGGCATGAGAAACAGGCATTGAAAAGACTCTGTTCCTGTTCTCTTGGAAGGAGGCAATGCTGTTCAATGCTTGTCCAAAGAACTGACCAAATCCAGTAACCAGTAACAAAGGTCCAGTCCCAGTGCACTGTCACAAGGGTATAAGGCAGAAGGGGCTGAGATAAGAAGAATTATACCTGCAAATTCTTTATTTGTCATTATTTCACTCTGTTTTCCTTCTGTCTGTAGCAGGAAGGTCAGAAAGATAGAGAACAGCTGTGGAAACACTCCATCCAAGAAAGAGCCACCAAAAACTTGGTCTGAGAAATGTGAAATACAAAGACTAAAAACCTGTACAAATTTGTTATCCTGTGAAAATAACTTAAAGTGTAGTTCCATCCTGTTACAGCAGCAATGTTCTAGTCACTTAGCTTTCAAATGTGTGAGAATAGTTTGCTTCATCAGTTTTGCTGACTTATTCATGTTTACCCCAGTGCTTTGCACTCCCCTAATAAAGTCTCTGCAGAGACCTTATCATGTCCTTTCAGTACTTACAGGGGGCCTGAAAGAAAGATGAGGACAAATTTTTTACCATGCCCTGTTGTGATAGGACAAGGCATAATGGTTTTAAAGTAAAAGAGAGTTGAACTAGATTACATAGGAGGAAGAAGTTTTTACAGTGAGTGTGGTGAAAAGCTGGCACAGATTTCCTAGAGAAGGGGGTAGATGCCCCTCTCTAGAAACATTCAAGTCCAGGTTGGGTGGGGCTTTGAGCAACCTGGTGTAGTTGCAGTACTTAAGCACTGATTTAAGCAATGAGCCAACAGCAGCCTTTCTGTCACTGCTGGAAGCCTTTTGCCTTGATTCTGTTTTATTTCCTCCACTCTATTTTATATCCCTGTGTTTAATTTTTTTCCTTCTAAAAATGTTTTCATTTCCTCTGCATTTTGTGTTCACCTGTTGCTTACATGTGTTTCCAACAGCTTAGTATTGAAAACCAGCCCTGGCTCTTCTCAAAGCTATCACTTCTGAAATGGCAGCAGCAACGTGAGCTGAGTGAGTGGTTGTACTACTCTGTATGGAGGAAGGATGAGAGGATATTTTTCTCTCTAAATTTCATTCAAGCTGATCTTTCCTCTGTCCATACTGATTATTCTAATGAAGTCTAACTGTCTTATCACTTTCTCTGCTTTGATTTTTTGACTAGAAGGGAAATACTGCCGTCTTTTTTCTATGTATAGGGCCTTTTCACTAAACATGCTGAGGAATTACCTGTCTTCTGTACTTCTGACCATTTGCAGGTCTGATGCACATGTTGGTTATAACTCTGGTATTCAGTACATGATTGCAAAAGAAAGGAGGAAGAAAGTCTGACAGCTATTGCTTAGGTCTCATTGGACAGGTCCCTGAAGAAAAATAATGCAGAAGAAGGTGCTAAGAGACTGAGGCAGAGCATGCTAAATCAGTGGCTAGACTGAAATGTTTAGATTTGTGACACCAATGACAACTTTTGCTTCTGCTATTGTTATTGTGAAATCTCTTAACCTTTTGCCTATACCCTTTTTTTGATAGTCTTTACAGTTCATGAGAAACAATGGAGCCATGCTATTACATGTTCCTAAAAAGTCTCCTTGTGACTGAGCTATCAAGAGAAGGAGCAGAGAAACAGGAGAAGCAGCAGTTTCAGGCTTAAGTTCAGCTCCCAGCCACAGGTAGCTTAAGTTAGTAGCACTGCTAGAATTTCACGGATAGAGGGGCTGGTTTTGACTCCTCTTGTTCAGCTTTGCTTAAAAAGGCTTTCTGTGATGTTGGAGATGTGTTGCCAGATTCTCTGTTTTATAAACTGCTTGTGTAATCCACATTAAAAGTTTGTGAGGCATTCTTGGGTAGAGAAGGAGTTGCTTTAAATGGCACTTAAACCCATCTGTTTCACTGGAAAAGGCCTTTCTTTTGTGGGTTAGGAGACATAGGTTCATCTGTTTCTATTACCTTCAGCTAAATTGTCTCACTCTCTTCTCTAAGAAGCAGAGAAGACCTCCACTCTTTGCTGCCCTGCTGCCCTGCCTGCTCCCTGAATACAGCTATCCAAAACAGGTGCTGAAATCCCTGCAGGATTTGGCTGATTGCACATAGTTTGATGTTTGGTGTGCTCTGGGTGTCCTTGTAAAGCCAGGCAGGCTATAAGTGGCAGAAGGGCTCTGCCCACATGTGCATCTTGAACACATGGTCTCCTTAAGTTTGACCACACACAGGCAAGTGATTGGGCAAGCTGTGTGCCAACAGAGCCCTTCCCACACTAGCCAGCACTGGAAAAGGAACTGCTGCAGACATGCAGCGCAACTGAGATATTTGGCTTCGTGATTTGTGGTGGGAGAAAGAGCCTCAGCACAGTCACCTACTCATTTGGAGGCTCTAAAAACTGCCAGTTCTTATGCCCAAAAAGCGTCTGCCCCCACACCCTCTGCCACTGGTGTGACTCTATTTTCTGCTGGGGGGACAAACAGCCCACTTTGGGGAGTCACATCTTGGGAGGGGGAAGAAAGTCACCTTGATGATTGTAAAATGCAGCAGTAAGAGTAAGAAGTATGGAATGGGCAACAATTCAGTCCAGACCTTGGTCTCAGTTTTCAAGGATATGGGCACAAGTCCTCCTCCGGATGCCAGCTTCCAGCTTCAACCCAAGCCTGGATGCAGCCCTGAGCCAGTTACTTAAGCCTGAACCAACCCCACCCCTCTAGCACATCTAAACCAGGAGGGTTGTTGCTATAACGCATTATACAGACTCACCTCCATGGTGTTTAGTCCATCTTGGTTTGGGTCACCCATGGAGCTGTCTTTCTCTATTGACAAAAGGAGCTGGAGGCATTCAAATAAACTTAACCAAGATCTTAACCTCCCTACAAAGAGGAGTGCTCTTCCCAGTCCTGTGGCAGCATATCCTCTGGGATAAAAATTAACAAATATATCATTGCTTTTTTGGCTCATGGAAATGTAAAGCAAGCAAATAGGAAATAGGAATAAGAAAAATAAATTATCTTTTCTAAACATGGGAAAGGGAATACCCATCAGGGTTCCCAAACCTGAGGAAGGTGAGGAAAAGCATCCCAGTCCCAGCATGAAGTCAGTGTCACAGGAGCAAAGACAGGCTGCTGACCACAAGGCTCAGGGTTTGCTGCCATCCATGCACACCTAGTCCTTGGGGTTTGTCTCACCATGGTCTTGTAAGATGCCCCTGGCTCCATCTGCTCTTTGTTGTGTGTGTGCGCCAAACAGGATAGGAAAAAAATACCTTTTTATTTTTTTTTTTTATTATTTGCTAAAGTACAATAATCTTGCAGGAAGTAAGCAACTCTTCTGCTGTCACTTCAGGGCGTTTTTTTCCCTACCAGGCTTCTGCTTTGAAATAAGCAAGCAAAAAACTCTCATATGTCCCTGGGACACACCAGCTCCTCATTCCCAAGAGGTTGTGCTGGGAGCTCTGTGAGGTTCAGTGGGCCAGGGCACCAAGCTATGGAGGCATCAGACCTCTGCTGGAGCTATATTCTGGCTCTGCACCCCTTTTTTGGTGCTCACAGAAGATGTGGCAAGGTTTATCTGTTTCCCATCCTCTGAAAGCTGGAGACAATTGATTTTGTGTGACTTCCGAAGGTTTCTTCTGAAGCCTGTTTCCCAAATTCCTGGAGAAAAATGTAGGGGTAAGAAGAATTAAAAGGGAGCTGATGGTGCCTGGTGTCACAAAGTCTATAGAACCTCTTGAGAAAGGAGGTTATTGTAGTAACAAACCAGGTCATTTGTATCATAACAAATCAGTTATTGTAGACTCACTTTGCAGATGTTCTTTAGTGTCATAAGGCATGTGAATAAATGTGGGTTTTATCACCATATTGTAGCTTTTGAAAGTTTTTAGGAGAAAGCAATTTCTTTCCAAATTTCTTTAGTGTCATAAGGCATGTGAATAAATGTGAATATATTTCTTTGGATTTTTTTTTTACATCAAACATATATTTTCTGAAAACTGCTGTATGGTGACATTTATGGCATTTGCATTACGTGTCTGCTATCCTACTGGGTAGCAATTCCCTTAGAGAAGGCTTGTGGGACTGGAAAGTATTTCCTGTCCTTAAAGCCTTTAATAGGCAGCAATTGCTAGACACTTGGACGCACACATTGAATCCTTTACGCTGTCATTCATCAAGGAGCTCTCAGAGGCACCAAATACCTTTGAGTGGTGCTTCCTAAGCTCCTGGCACGCCAGATCTTGTGTTCTTTCCCACTAAATGGGCAGATTAGCAAAGTCCAAGCAGGGCTGTCTTTTTCCCCAAAAGAAGGGTGTTTTTTACTAGAGAAACCAAATCTTTCAGAATCCATGAATTTTGGAGTCTTAAAGAGGAAGCTGTGACTCTGAGCTGTCTCTCTTCCCAGCAGAAACTCCTCCTTGTTCAGTATGCCTCCTTTCACTGCATAATGATGGTAGACTAGTCTAGATGTGATGCCTCTCTGGCAAGCCTTGTCTTTGTTCCTGGTATATGGGGTGAAGTGAGATCTGGAGACTAAGCTCTAATTAGAAAAGCCTTAGCTTCACTCCTAAATAGATTTCAGGAGGAATCTGGCAATTTCAGGGCAGGCAAAAAAGAAATCTGAATTTCTAGAGGGTTGTCAAACATAATTAGAACGTGGCATGTATTTTCAGGTGTCAAGGGGGATGCTGTGATGATTTGTGAGCAGTGTCCTAAGCCTAACCACTGTGAGGGCCAGCACTGGGAGGAGCAGATCAGCAGGAAGCTGCTCAAGGGAGTAGGGGTTTGCCAGGTCTTTGAAGTCCTATTTGAGTTTAAGTGTGAATCACAAACAGTGAAAATGTTAATGGTAGAGGTCTCTTAGTGGAAATCACCAGTCTGGAAAAAATCCAAATACCTGATAATTTCATAGGAGTTTGCTGCCTGGGTCAGTTTATGGGCCTGCAAAATACAGAAAGAGAAGAAGCTCTACATTTTTCATTCTGACAAATAGATATGTCAGGTTTATTTAAAAATAAATGTATCATTATTCTTGAATACTTTTTTTTTTTTTCTCACAGTCACATCTTAGCCAGCTGGAGTTTTTACTGAGTTGAAATATGTGCTGTAGGTCCATTTGAAACTAAGTGGGTTAATCTGATCAGCAACCGTATTTCAGCCTACTTGATAAAAAAAATTTGTTTTGTGCACCACTGCAACTGGTCTGTGTATTTCTATTGGTTTGTGATAAGCAAACATGTGAAATTCAAAATGAGAGTGTGTACCAATTGAGGAATATTGAAACACACAGGCTCTGAAAATAACAATGTAATATCTCTCTGCACTTGCTTAGGTGGAAGCTGCCAATGGACAGCCTGTGGCCTAGATTTAGCCTTAACACACTTCTGCTATTATATTGCTGTGTAAGACGTTTTTGTCCATTAAAGTAGTGGGACATCGAAGTAGTGGCTTGCTTGGTAAATCCGAACTACTGTAGACTGCTGGGTGTGTGAAGTGGCTTCTGTAACTATTGGAATATGTCAACACTTTCTGGCAAGCGATGTATTCAACTGAAAGCTATTTTTGCAGTTATGATTTAAAAAACTCTCCTAATTCAGATGAAAAATGTAAAACAATAAAATATTACTACTTTTAAAAAAATAAGAAAACCCAAGAAAGTTGGGAAAAACATAAATATAACGGATTTAAAGGAGAATTAAGACGTCCAGCACACTTTTGGTGGTGAGACCTTGTTTCAGCTGGGTTGCCTGCACCTCCTGCACCTCCAGGTGCAGTGGGTTCCCATCATGGGCAGAATGCTTCTTTGTGCCCATAAACATGGCATCAGTCACTCTCATGCTGCTGCCCACCTGCTAGCATTTCAGATCCTTTCTTTACTCTTTTTAAGGATAAAAAAGATCTAAGGGGCAAAAATGTAAAATCGGCCACTGCATCATCACCTCCTCTGTGTTTCTCCCTGACATTGCCCTGACATAGCTGTAGGGCAGGAAGAGTGGTAGTGGCTGAGTTTTTGTTGGCTGATATCTTTCCTGGTTAGCTCCCAGATACTCCAGAACAGATATTGCTCAGTATTTTGCAAAGGGCAAAGGCCCCAAAAGGCAACTGTATTTACTGACAGGTTTTGTATTTACTGACAGGATATACCTGATATGATATGTTTGGAGCTGTAAAGTGACTTCTTGATCCTGGCCAGTCCAAAGGCTATTTTGGAAAATATCCTTAAATTTTAGAAGTGCCCCAGTCTAAGTGCTCTGGGTGGCTGGGTGGCTCCCTTGCCCTTTGCAGATGGCTGTGCACATGACAGAGCATGCTGTTAATCACAGGCACACCAGTAAATTTCAATATGCCAAATAAATCCATATTGGGATGAGTTTGCAGTGTCACAGGACTCAGGACACAACCTGGACTTTTGGGATCTGGATCCTGAGCAGGCTGTGACAGGACCCCAAATCATGTTCACAGTACCCAGTCCCTGCAAGGCAAAGAGGGTGGTATGGCCAGGCAAGCAGCTTCTTCTCTCCTGGGAGTGGTGTGACCTGCTTCCTGGGCTAGGAACACCTACCCTGATATTTCTACTAAACCTGGGAAGAAACACTGGCCCACTTCAGTGGAGTGAGGAGGGCTGGCCCAGAGAGAGGAGTAAAAACTTTAAATACAGAGCTTTCTAACTTTAACTCTACCTTAAATAACAGGAAGATGATCAAACAAGGACTCCCCACCCAGTTTAAAATATATCTATGTCTAGAATATCATGCCCTTTTATTTTCTGGTATGTTGCTTCCTGCCGACCAGCTCCCACCTTTCCCCTCGCCTGTGTCTCAGCTGTGGTGGGTGCTCATGTGCAGGGTACTCAGCCCCTGCTGTGCCACACTTCTGTCCTGCTCCAGGAGGTCATGGCTTCAAGACCCCACTGTAGCCTAGAGTGGAGAACTGCTGGGAAATCTGGCTTCACTGAATTAAAACTATGCATAAGCATTAACAAGGAGGAGACACTGAAAATCCTAGATTTCCTGAGAAATAAAAGCTCTTTTAAGGTGTCTTGTGCATTAAAACTTGTATAGAACTTGAAGGAATTAAGTACATCAGCTTCTTGGCTGAAACTGGACTGACATGGCTGAAGATAAACTAATTTCTGCCAGCTGAATGGCAGGGAAATTCTGTACAGAATTGTAGTGGCCTCAGCAAATCGTTGTGCCCAAAGGCAGCCCCCTCCAGCAGGGGTGGGAAGAGAACCCAGCCACAGCAGCAAGCAGCCCTTCCCTCCCAAAAGGCTTTCTTGTACTCCTAATTACAAGCAATTAGATCTCATACTACCAAGTTATTAGAAGCAAACTTTGTAAATGTGCATTGTCATGGAGACAGTATAGATCAGCTGAAGGACCATATGGTTCTTTACTCCTTTGAGCTATCACTGGAAGGAGTAGACTGAGGAATATATTTAGTGTTTTCTTTTCAAGAGATGACTAAAGATAAGGAAATAAAATTAGTTGGAGAAAACCCTCCTCCTTTCCTATGGGAAGTTGGCTGTTCTTTACTCTGCATTAGAAAAAATATTACTAAGATCTCTTGTTCTACAGCTGATCACTGAGAGGTGTTTTGGAAAGGTCATATCTGAGAGCCACAAGTATATAAAGAAAAACATGATTACCTTTCTTTAAAATTGCATGAACTTGCTCCTTTTAAAAGCTGGGTCTCTGTGTGATTTTTCACAAGTAGATAATTCTTCCTTAGAAGAGGACTCCTTTGGTCATAACTATATGCTCACATCCACTTTAAGACCACTTCACCATCTCAGGGTGAGTAACGGCCTTGCTCCAAAGTTCTTAAGCAACCACAAATGATCTAAAGCTGGCACTGGTGGAATGAGTAGTTCCCTGCAGCCCTGTTAGACATGCCTGGAAGAGCCCTTGGCTGCCCCTCTGCTCTCCCATCAAGAATGCCAATTGCTATAATAGCGGGGTTTAATACAGCTGTGGTGGAAATGAGGCGGCCCTTTGTCCCACAGGGTTGGAGAGAGGTGCAGTGTGCTAAAAAAAGACAGTGAAACTGTTGATAATACCACCACTTCTCAAGAAAAGCTTTGCTTTAGAGAGAGAAAAATATATACTTTAGTCTGAGAAACAAACAAAAGTATCATGCAAAAATATTTGACCAGCTCTATGAACCTTATTCACTGGCAAGTGGGCCAGTGTAATTCATATGAGCTGGGCAACAGATGTTACAGTTCAGCAGCCAATCTTTAGCATAGAAGAGCATTAGTATAATTTACTAACCAATTAACAGTTTAAGCAACCAGTAGGTTGTTCTATGCCTTTATGATACATGTGCTCAGAAAGGGCAACCTGACTGCAATGTCTCAGCTGGAATTACTTCAGGAAAAATATTCCCATTGCCAGTCTGAGTTTCATGTCTCCTTCTGGAGTGCAGGTGGAAGCAGAATATTCTTTCCCTCTGGTTGTGGTCTGCTTGGGAATAGTTATAATCTTCCTCATAATGTAATGGTTAGCATGGTATCTTAGGAATTTCGGGGCTGATTCTATGGGGTCTCTCTGAAAGCAAGAGCACAGGCAAATAAGAAAGGAACATCAGCAGCCTGATGGAAACAGAGAAGGGATCATGTGTTCTGGTCCCTTGATCCCCTGCTGCCAAGGATGGACTGGCTAAAAAAGATCTGTTGCTTGGTTCTGGGGTGGCAGCTTTGCCTTTTAACTTCTTCCCATATTTTTTACATTCATCAAGACAGCAAGTCTCCTATAAGGAGCAGCCTCAGTCAGGTGAGGGTAGGAGATTACATTAATATTTCAGAATAATTGGCAGCTGTGCCAGGCAGCATGAACAGAAAGATGTGTGAACAGGGTGTTTGGCTGCAGCTTTTCAGATATTGGGAGGCTTTGCTTCCTGATGTTTCTGCTGTTTTACTGGCAAGTACACAACTAGGTGTCCAGGGGAAAGGGACCAGAACAAATCTTCCCAGGCCTCCTTCCTTTTTCCCTCCTCTAGGTCCATGGTCCTGAGTGAGCTTCTTCTCTGAACAAGATCCTGATTCACTGACTGAGGGAAAGATCTGTCAGACTGGAGGGGGAGAAAAGAAGACACTAATTTAGTTATGATTAAACAAATACAAATTTGACTTCACTCATAACAAAAAAATTTTGACATTGTTCTACCTTCTGCCTCAAATCTTTACCCATTTTGCACTTAGAGGGTTTTTTTGAACAATAAACTGTCTATTTTGGTTTAAGTTGTGCCATGGAATGCTAAACCAGAACACTAAATAGGACATCCATAAGCCTGCCAAGTTGAACCAAAAGAGAGGAGATTCTTGAATTAACAGACAAAGAGTTGAAGTTTAGTAAAGTTTCTAGTTCCTAAAGATCAGTGTTTTTAATGGGACGTTAAACTGCGTTATAACAGGGTGATGGTCTACTCACAAAAAAAGAAAAGAATGCATATCTTATGTGCATATAACACAATTTGACAGTTTTAACCATGTGTATAATTAGTGATATTGTCTCAGTAACAGTAAGAATGACTTTTTTGTTGGCACTTCATCCCATTAAATTGAATCTTTCCCAAGGAGGAAAATCTAGGAGGCACTAGTCAGTCACTGACTCACTATCAGCTGCCTCCTTGCTAAAGCCTGAATGCATTCCATAGTAAGTTATTTGTCACAGTGACTCAGCATTGTAGGCTCCTTTTTAATTTCTCTCTCACCACAGAGCCAAGAAAATCTCCCACCTCCCCATGCCGTATGCTACTGAGATAGCAGTTTGTATCATCGGCCAAAGGATAACATATTTAAATGTATGCAAAGAGCCTTATAAGGGCATTAAAACTTGCCTCCAGGTTGGACGTCACGATGGCAAGCCAAGGAAGAGGCACCAATAATAGATTCCATGTGTTTGTACATGCCGCGGTGACTATTTGTGCCATTCGTGGGAAACTGAGTGATACGCCAGACGGCAAAGTGTTTCATTTATCCAGAGTCATGGGGGTTGATCTGAGTGAGTCTTCACTCAGACATGCAGCCCATTCCTGGAAAGGTCAGCGAGCGAATCCTGCCAGCCTGGGGGCTGGCTGTGGGAGGGGGACTGAGAATCAACCCCAGTCCTCTCCCTTCATCAGGTAGCTCCCCTTCAGTCCAGAAAAGTCACTATTAAATGATAGGGACTCTTAGCTGAGGCACTATATCTGCTTCGATTTGAAAGTCTCTACCTTGGTTACCCCCATGTAAAAAAAAAGGATGATGAGATGTACCATCTTCTGTCAATCGCCTGTGTTCTCTGTATTGAAATGCTGGTCCTATTAATCACAGGTGTTCCCCATCTGGTGCCTCAAACCGATGGGAGAAAAAGCTGTTGAGATCAGATTCCTGCTTGGATTATGTCACTCATGAAACCACACCTGCAGTCATAGGGGATGAGGGAAGACAGCTGTGTGATATGAAAAATGGCCAGTGGTACCCAGTCTGATGAAGAAGTGCAGAGAAGCAGAGTAATGCTGTTGTTTCTCTCTGCCACCTGGTGAGCCAAATACTTCCTCATGGCATCATCTCGTGTTTACCCAAGTAATGACCTGCTTTCATATTGCTTTATCCCTCAGACCCCATTGGTCACAGGTGTAACCTGTGGAGAATTTATAATTCAGGCAAAGAAGTCACATGCTTTTGTACCTACTGAGAAATGCTATTTATTCTGATAGAAATTAGTCTGTATTAAGTCAGAATGAGCAGTATGGGAACCAGACCAAGTAACCAAGAGCTGCAGCAGGAAAACCTGGGAAAATCTGCAAAACCCCCCAAACACTCTGAAGAGGGAGTGCATTGCATAGATCACTATTTCTTTTTTCTTTTTTTTTAAATTTTAGTCTAAACTAATATAAAGTTCTCAAAGCTCAGTCAAAGGACTGAAGTTCAAATCCATTTCATCATTTTTTTGGTGTAAGAGTATGGCTTTCAATCAAAAATTAAGACTGCTAAGATCCAAACAAAGGCAGATAAAAACAATTTCTACTCTGCACACTATGTGATGGTGACAATCAAAAGGGAAAGAAATTATTAATTGGCATACAATAGCATTTTAATGCTTACAACTGGAAGTTTGAAAAACAGTGATCTGATTTCCAAGGTGCTTTATGAAATCAATCATTCTTACATGTAAGAATGTACTGTACTCCCATGACTGAGTGGTCCCACCATAAGCAGCAAAATCTTCCATCTGATTAGTTTGCTGCCAGGTGAGAGAAGTATTGCACACAGGGTGTTTCGGAACCCCTGTGTACCGATGTACTTGTTAGTACAAATAGGAGCGTGCACACAGTACCCAGGCATTGGTTGTGAATTCATGGTCAGGGAGTTTTGCACAAACAAAATGATTGTGACTTATGCTTGCCATTTGGGCTCCTGGGCTGGCCAAAGGGGAGGGTGGATGTCTGTGTTCTCTCCTGATGGATTGCAGGGCTATAGCTGCTGAAATTTTAAGGACCTCTTTCTGTGCTGACAGATATAGACAGAGCTCTTGCAAATGACATGCCATCCATCCCAAAACCTCCCCAATCACCTTTGTGTAAGGATGTAGTGACCAAACAGCTCAACTGAGTTTTGCGTATGTTATTTTTCTCCTGAATCCTTCCTCATTTTCTCCTCCCTTGTTACTCAAGCATTTATTTAGGAAAGTGGTGGTTACAAAGGTCAAGTTCAATTCCCTAGGGGTTTACTGTTTACCTAATATCACCTGGGATAGGAGGTGAGCTGGGGACCTCTTCGAAGAAACTCATGGAAGGTCCATTCTCCAGACACAAGCTTGATAGAAGGAAGTAGGTTATGAGGTCTGGGAAAAAATCTTCCACAGTTGAGAGAAAAGCAGATAAGGTCAGCCTGGATAATTCAAGCTGCCTGAGCTCACCTCGATGGTAACAAGTGTGCATATAGCTATAGATGTGTATGTCACTGCTGCACTTTTTCCACTGTATATGCAGCACTCTTCATGCCTGTCTGTGACAATATGTGTTGCAAGTATGCACCATGTTGGAGGTTAAGGACTAAAGCAAAACATATGAGGTATGTTACTGAAATATTAACCAACCACTCCTGCAAAAATAAAATAAATATATATATATGTATATATATATATGCACACACACACATAGGTGGTTCCCAGGTCTTTAAAACATAAGAAATACTCTAATGGCAGATCTTGGAATCAGATGTTTTCCAAGCCTACTTATTCATCCCTTTTTGGTCAGCAGGAAAACAGTCATAATTCAAATCTGCTCCAGACCAGAGGCGCTAAGAGAATAGATGGTTTGGGTCATTACAGCTCACAACAATATCAGTATTTGTTCTGTCTTGGCAAAACTCTCCTCAAGTCACCAGGAATATCTTGACAATATCACCTTCTTTTCTCTTTCAAACACTCCATCATCTTATCCCATGAACTATTGTTGTTACTAAGAATCTCCTGTGGTCAAAAATCCCGACTGAGGTGCCATTCTCAAAATTGTCCATTTTTTTCTGGTCTTTCAGCTGAAAATGTTTAGAGTTTAGGTACTAGTCATGTAAACATTTACCTTGCACATACAGAGGCAAATTCACAGAAAATCCTTTTCCGAAGAAATGGTAGACTGATGTTTCACATTATTATTTGTTGCTGACTTGTTATTTTTTATTTTGTCTTCATTTCAAAGAAGTTGTTTGATGCTTTTCTATTCTATATGTGTCAAAATATTTTAATGTTTTCCCTTGATAACTGAGGATAGACAGTAATCACTTGAAGCTAGTTCTCATCTCTCCCATCAATGATGGAAAATATCACATTCTCAGAAGTAAGACTTGATCTTGCATATGTGGTGGGTAGAGTGACCTGCTGCAGAAGAGAAAGGAGAAGTAAGAAAATGTTATGCCACTGCTTTGATATAACATTTTGAAAGTTTCAGGTGAGGAGTCTTCTATACAGAAATTTGAATGGTGATTCTGGCTACTGATGTTACCTCTCTAATGGATCAGAGTTCAGGAAAAAAAATAGCGGTCTTTCCTAATAAAATGGTAAGTGTATACCATGAAGATACAACAAAATCTCAAGTGGTTAATGAGTTTCTCAAAAGTCTTTCTTCCACCAGTGCTACATTTATCACTCTTGAAAGCAAATGGAGTCTGGTAGGAGAGTGTTATTGCAAACAGCCCTAAGGCCTTGAGTGGGTTGCCTTTCTCAGAAGGAGGTGATCTTGTTGCTTGGTCTCCCACCAGGTAATGATAGCCCTGTCAGCTATTGCAGAGTGAGAAGTGACAGCCTCCAGAAGTTCTGAGAGTGGTGACCCTCCTCTTTCTAAGCATCCCTCAGAGACAGCAAGGCAGACAACACAGTATTATAATGGGCTTCACCTAAGATTTCATGTTCTCTCTGAAGAAAAGCCTTGCCTTTGCAACACTAGGTGACAATTATCCTGTATTGGCTCTCAGTTCCACAAATTTGTGATGGCAAAATGGTTATTACTTATGAACACAATTGCTCTTGACTTCGCTTTCTACAAATAACTCTGCAGGAAAACAAGTACAGTTGGAAAGCAAGTATTTGAGTATTTTTTCTCTACTCCCTTCCCTTTCTTTAGATTATTTGTGCTGTTTTCACAGCCACTAAAAACTGAAATCAAGTAGACCAATCAATCAGCCCTAAACTACCCTGATGGACTTCTGAAGGCCACCTCAGCAACCACGTGGCTCAGTCCTCACAGCAGGTATGGGCTGAAACATCTTGATCTTCAAGTGTTTGCAAGCTGCAAAGTCTTCCAGCTTTAAGTGATTAAAATAGAACTGGAAAGGGGACATAATTCTTGTGGAAATTTTTTCAAAGCTAGAAATCAAGTATCATCTTTACTGGATTGGGTCAGTCTGGGAGAAGGCTCTGCATAAGGTTCCCCTGTACCTCCTTGGTCTATCCAGGGCAGGTCCCTCTGCTAAAATAAAATGCATTTCTTGGTTTAGGTAGAGGTTTGTACAGAAGGAGATATGAAGGAATTCACTATGTCCCTCCTTTAGTTCATTATCTTTATTTCTGGGTGTAATCAGGCTACAGCTGCTACCAATTTTAGCACTTTATACTCTTATGTCTCCTCCTGACTGAGACTCAAATCCACTTTTGGGAAAAATCTCTCCAGAAAGGCAGCTTTTCCATTTCAAAGATAGAGAAACCAAGTCACATAGATAACAAAATTATTTACCTGCGCATGTGAGTGTTGTAAGGGCAGTAGAGCCTGGGTCTCTTAATTTCTAGCTATACAATCCAGCCACAAGTTTTGAGGTAAGCTTTCATTTTTCCATGTCCTGTAGGAATTACTGCTTGCAGACAGGACACAGCTGATTGTGGTAGAGGAGAAGTGCAGCTGTGAAGGGATCATCAGTCTTTTGTAAACCATGATACAGACACTGAACATCATCTAAAACAGCAGACTGGGGGTAAAAAAGTCTCTGTGAAAGTGGAACAATTAAGTGCAGTGGCCATGGAGGGATGCTGGTAGGGCTGAGTGATGCTCCCTGGTTAATTGCTGCTTACAAGGTCCTAGCACTGAACTTAATGCTTCTTTGTATCTGTGACAAAACAGGCAGACAAACAGTAAGAAAGGCAAGATTACCTCAGCTAGAGGGAATCCTACAGCTGGATCCTTCAGCCATTGAAAAGCTTTAATTTCAGATTGATTTTTCCATGGGTCAAGTTTTGTCCTGGAAGATGTTTTGTTGCTCAGCTCTTCACCGTCACTTTCTAATAAAAGTCTTGATTTGTAGTTTTGGGTTGAAATGCCTAGGACAGCTGTCACTCTGCCCCAAAGTCATAAATCCTCATAGTTTTCCTCATCTGGCAGTCCTCTGTGATTAAAGCAACAGCTCCTTGGAACAATGAATCACTGAGGCTCATAGGTATACGCTCACTGTCTTACTGCTGCAGCCCACTCTGTGTTGTCCAGAATCTGTTTGCCTGACATAAACAATAGATAAGATGTCAAACATGCAGAATTGCTCTGAAAGGAAATAGCAATGATTTCTAGAGCTCCAGATTTCTTATTTCCTTTTAAGCTTGGAAATTAAATTGGGGGTTCTCTAAAACTAACAGAAACACTGGAGTGGATGGCAGTAGTTTCCTTTATTTGTGCACATAAAACATGTTTCGGTGCAGCAGGGAGATGCCATTGATACCTAATAACAACACACAAATTACTAGTGCCTTTTGTGTAAGTAATTAGATACTCTTGGGGTTTTTTCCACAGAATTCCCTTCTATTTATCAATTTCTTCCCTGTATCTCCCATTTCGCCTACATCTTCATTCATCATTCATTTACAAAGCCATTCCAAGCATCAGAAACCAATTTCCTTCCTGACCCCAGTCCTGTAACAAAACAATACTACCGTGCATGCAAGCAATGTTATGAAGATGTGGGAGGTTTTGAACAGCAGAGTGTGTAACAGGAGGTGGATTAAGACTAAAAAGCCAACTGTGTTTCGTGAACTGTCTCATCTTCAGCTCAGCATCCCTCCACAACAGAAAAATAGATGTTTTTCACATTGTTGTCCTGCATAAACCTGTAAACTGCCATAAAATTACACATCAAGCTAATGGACACTAAGTTTTGACTTGCATTTTTGTTCTCTTCTCAATCCTGAATCTTTGATTCCTTTCTCCAATCAGCTTAATTAGCCCAGGCCCACCTAACAAGTATCTATCTAGCAGCTACTCATCCCATTTGTGCTGCTCTGCCTCTGAATCGCTGCCTTGACTGAGCTCCAAGGTCTCTGCTTTTCTTTCCCTCTAGGCATACATGTACAAACGTGCAAAGTACTGCAGGCAACACGTCTTATCCCTATCTGCAGACAGCAAATGTAAATCACCTGGGCTGTTACACAACCAACACCTTACATCTGTACAAATTTGTTGCTCTGTTCACTGGTGTGTCTGACCAGTGAACCTCCATGGTGGTGGGACCCGTGAGCCCTGCTGACAGAAGATTACACCCTCCCAACAGCTCCAGGAGGTAAGGAGCCCACATGGCTCTCGATACCTTCTCAGAGGAGGGATCAGGTTGCTTATCCAGGAAGGCGTGAGGAACTTGGCTGGGTTTAGAGTTTTCTCGGGGTATCCAGCCTTGCATCGCATGCCTATCTCCCCAATACCTGTATCCTGTAGACCATGCAGGAGGGGAAGGTAAAGGAGTCTGAGATTGCATAGCTACAATGTTTTTACACCCTGAATTGCTCTAAGTTTATTGGAGGAAGTAGTGTCACTTCTCAGCTGTTGGCCCTTGAACTGTGCATTATATGGACAGTGGTCAAGTAAGGCTATCAATCTAGCCATAATTTATGTGTGGGAAATAATGATAATGGATTAAAATTATTTTTTCAACTTCAGTTTTTGATGGTGCTTTGCTTTTGATAAAACTGAGGAAAAATACTGAGCATTTCAGATCTTGCTCTCATAATCTCACTTTTTCCTGTTAACCAAGAGCTTTGCATGTTAAAGGGTTACATCTGTAGGAGAGAATGGCAGAGACATGGAGTCTTCCTGACTGTTTTTTACCCTATCTTATACAAATAACATGGCTTCATTTCAACCTACAGGGCATCAGGAGCTGAGGATGACCATATTTTGCGTCATTGCTCTCAGTAATTCTCTAAAGTCTAATTTTTATTCTCAAAATTGCCATATTTCTATTCTTGTTTATAGTCAGTCTTGGTCTGGATATAAAAAACATGCAAGTGCATGTAAATGTTACATTATTTATCTACGCATCTGTGTTCAAAAAGATTGGGAAGCAGTATGGTTAATATGATGCCAACCTTTCACTCTGGGATGTGACACTCCTTTACATAACCACAGTTCTCAGCCTTCTCACTTGTGAGAGCCCTTCTGCCATTTCCACAGATGTTGGCCCACCTGCTCCTTTGCCTGGCATCCCAGGGATAGGGATGCACAGTGGTGAAGGAGTATCATGCCCTGCCTATCATCCCCCCACCATGAACAGGGAGCATCCCTCCTGAGCTCCATTACCGTCCTCTCTGATGCTGACCCCCCAACAAACACCTCCTTGCCTATCAGCATTTCCTGCCTTCCAGACACAAATTTGCAGAGAGGATATCACCTGCCCCTAATTCCTTCTGGCCCCATGTGCTCCAATCCTACCCTGTTTTCTCCAGAGAACTGGCTAGAGAGACCCTGCATGCTGTCTACAGTGTCTCTGGCTGGTGCAGGAAGAGCAAATTTCCTACCTCCCTCCATGAAACACAGGACCACCTCCCAGGGCTTAGTGTGCACTCTGATATCAGGAACAGTTATTTCAGGTGTTTCTTGCTTTTGATGGTGCCAATGTAGCTTCAATGGAAAGAATAACTAAAGACATCAGATTTATAAGATGGCCCCTATAAGGATGGGAAATGTTGACAGCAGAGCACCTTGTACTTACTTACTTCACATGACTATGAGCACTGGTCTCTCCATACTGATGAGTTTCAGAGCCTGTGGGCTATTTATCAGTACTTTTTGCCTATTTATATTAGTAAATATAAGTGACAGAGAATAAGCTCTACTAATCAATTTTCAAAATAAAAAGTCATTATCATAATAAAGAATTCAGTGGGGAAAAAGTTTTTAATTAGCTTCATTTAGTGATCAATATAGTCAAGCCATCATTGGGCTGATTCGAGCAGTTTTTGTTTGGTTTTCTTCTTGACTTGTTTCTTTAGAGGTCCAAGGTACCTCAGACATATGCAAAGTTGCAAGATGATTTATGCAAGGTGGATGAGCTCAACAAAGCCATGGTGCTACATCAATTCAAGCATCTAACAATCTAGGCTACACTTTTCAAATTACATTTAAGGCTCTTTATATTGTTATTTAACTAGATATTTTTTAAATAATTTCAGCTTGCTATTGTTTTGGATTCTGTTGCTCTAATCTCTAAGAACACTCTTCAGACCAATAAACAATATATATTTTTTTAGAGAGACTTGGTAGTACAGGAAGGTGTCATGTTTAGATACAGTGATTTATATGCTCCTAATTAAGTCATTGAGGGATACAAGTATTTATTCCATTACATTCTTATCTACTCACTTGTAATTAATAATTTGTTTTCCACCTTATGGTTTATCTCCTAGATTTTAGTCACAAATTTTTTCCTTCGAAGCATTGCCACACAATTCAGGATTAGTGGGGATTATTCCTGAGCAAAGAATGTCAAAAGACTTGTGAGAAATACAAGAAAAAAGATAATAAATATGAGATTATGAGAGACGGCAACTTCATAGCAACTGCATATTTAAGCCAACAATCAAACCCAGAAACACTCTGAAAGCCAGAGAAACCTTAGGCCAAGTTTCATTTTGATCTTGCATAACTGCACAGACCTCAGATTATGTATAATAGACATCTTGAGTTATCCCACCAAATAATCTGGAATTATATATACCGTAGTTATCTGAATCTGCCCATCTTCCATCTCTGGTAGCATCTGGGTTTGCCTTCTCCTCCTCCTTTGGAAAGCAGACTGTCCAAAAAATGATTCGCCCACAAAAGATTAGAAAATATTTGCATGCGTTATCTGCTCTTCAGGCCTGTGCTTCGACCTAAGCGTTGATTGATTGAAAAACTAAAGATAAAAAAACTTAAAGAGAGAAGCCTGGTGGCACAGCATGGAATGGCTGCTGTGGCATGGAAGGCCCCCAGCATTGCAGGGCTTCACAGGTGTGCGTGCTTCCAAATGCCAGTACCTGCACAGGCATGTGTGCTTCCAACCACCCAGCACAGCAATACCTGGCTCCACAGGCACTTGGAGGGGAAGCCTTATGCTCATCTTGCTACCAGGCTCCTGTAGCTCTGAGGCAAGGTAAGGCTCGGAAGGATACCCAGCCACAAATGGAAAGAAGGCACCAGGTGAGGGGCACAACCACTGCCAGCTCACAAGCAGCAACATTCTGTCTCCACAGCCGTGTGCTCCCAGACCATCTGCCTAACCTGGTCTCCTATGACAAAGTGACCCATTTAGTGTAGTAGGGAAAAGCTGTGGATATTGTTTACTGGACCTTAGCAAAGTCTTTGACACCTGAAGGAACTGCCTGCTCATGGCCTGGATGAATATACTCTTTGCTTGGTAAAAAGTGACTGGACAGCTGAGCCCAAAGAGCTGAATGAAGAGGTGAATGAAGTTACACCCAGCTGGCAGCCAGTCACAAGTCAGGTTCCCCAGAGCCAGTTCTGTTTAATGTCTTTATCCATGATCTGGACAAGTGGATCAAAGGCATCCTCACTGAATTTGCAGAAAACACCAAGCTGGGTGTGAGTGTTGATCTGATGGGGGGCAGAAAGGCTCTTCAGAGGGAAATTGGACAGGCTGGATCAGCGGGCTGAGGCCAGTTGTATGAGGGACAAGAAGGTGTAAGTGCTGGATCCTGCACTTGGGTCATGATAATCCCATGCAGCACTGCAGGCTGGACTCAGAGTGTCTGGAAAACTGCCCAGTGGAAAAGGACCTGACGGTGCTGGTTAACAGCAGCTGAACATGAGCCAGCTGCACCCAGGTGGATAAAAAGGCCAATGGCAGCTTGGCCTGTATCAGGAATAGTGTGGCCAGGAGGACCAGGGCAGTGATTGTTCCCCTGTACTTGGCACTGGTGAGGCCATGCATCAAATTACATGTTCAGTTCTGGGCCCCTCACTACAAGGCACCAAGGTGCTGAAGCACATCCAAAGAAGGTCAGCAGAGCTGAGGAAGGGTCTGGAGCACAAGTCCTGTGAGGAGTGACTGAAGGAGCTTTGAGGGCCTCAGCCTGGAGAGGAGAAGGCTCAGGGGAGATTTAAGACTCTCTACAACTACCTGAAAGGAGATTGCGACAAAGTGGAAATTGGCCTTTTCTTCTGGGTAGCAAGCAACAGGACAAGAGAAAATGGCCCCAGAGCCCCAGAGGAGGTTCAGACTGAACTTTAGGAAAAGCTTTTTCATGGAAAAGGTTGTCATGGATTGGAACAGGCTGCCCAGTGAGGTGGTTTTGTTAGCAGCCTTGGAGGTGTTTAAAAGACATGTATCTGGGGCACTGGGAGACATGGTTTAGTGGTGGGCTTGGCGGTGCTGGGTTAACAGTTCGACTAAGTGACCCTAAAGGTCCTTCCCAAACCAAACAATTCTAGGATTCAATTCTGTGATTTCAAAGCTCTTCCATAAAACTTCCAAATTCACTACCCCAGGTAGCAAATGCACAAGAAACATGTTGTGACCCACAGGTGACCCTTAACATTTAGAGTAGACAATGTGAGTCTGAGAAGACATAAGAGATGGAAAATCTGATTGCTATTCCCTCACTGTTTGCCCAAGTTCTCTGTTTTTGTTTTTGTTTTCTTTTTTTTTTTTTTCTAATTTATGTACACTTCAAAAAAAATAAAGTAATTTTACCCCCATATTAATAATTACTTCTTGCCGGTGTTTTGCTGTTAGGCCATATGAATGATATGGCATATCCTTGATATTATGATACAAATATTTTTACATGGATCTTTTCCCAGTGTCAAAGTAATATATTCAGCAGGCACAGGAGAAGAGCCATTATATATTTCTTAGAAAAAAGTGTTGGGACTGCCAAATCTTGACCGGCATTATTATTGTGGTAAACTGCTTAGGGACCAAGCTGCACTAACAGCGTCATTTACTGGCAGTTTAAATGCTCTCTGCCTTAATTTTTCTTTTTGTAAGATGGACACAAAAATGTCCCTCAAAGCTGTAAAGACTTATTCAGGTCTCTGAGAGATGTATGATCTATGCCTGAAACAAAATAATCAAATGTGATGCAGCTACTGATGAGGGATATATGCTGTACGAAATCAGGAATAAGTTATATTCATAGTTTTGTAGAATTATGTTCAGTGGTTATGTTCACCAGTTATCAGACTGGTAAATTAAAATAGGACGTCATCTAATTCATACCAAAAGGGACAGGCTCACAAAATCAAGCAGACTTGGTTTGTGTTTCTCCCATAACTGTAGTTATAGCACTTTAATTGAAAAAATCTTAGTTTGTAGTTGTGCCTCAAAGTATTTATCCCTAACTATAGAAGCTCTACCCTTCTGTATTTTATCTTTGTTTCTTTGAGAAAGCTGGTATATGGTAGTTTGTGACATTTTCATTGTGAAAGACGCTTAACATTAACCAGTTATTTAGAACCAAAAGCCTTTGTCCTAAGATACATATGGTTGCACTTAAGCTGAAATCACCACTTTACGTTAGAAAATATTGGTTTCGTCATAAAAGATAAGTGTTCCCAGAAGTGTATTAAAATGCACACAGATACAAAAGAGAAATATTGGAATTTAATCTTGGGTACCAATGTAGAAATATTTAAATATGCTATAAATTGCACAGATATGGTTCACTGAAGAATTTTTCAGGTTATTAAAATATTTTCAGTTCAATAAGAGACACTAAAAGTAATCATGCAATTTGTGTGCTGTTCAGTGTTAGGAACACTTCTATATATATTTATTCAATAAAGTTCCCCAAGTCACAAACAAAAGTTACTTTGGCTCCAATGAGAAGTAGTTAGAACAGGAGAGTATATCAGAAAAGAAAGTGGAAGAGAAAACCAGGTTTAACCTGGTTCAATTCCAGTGGAGGTGTGAAGAGTAAAAAAGGCCTTTTTTGGCTGAATAGGATTAATTCATAATGGTACCTATGCATCTAAAGTCTCCATGTGTGCATTGCAGGTAAGAAAGGTACTGACTCACAGAGCCCATGCAGAACATCTTTGGACAGCATTACAAGGGGCCCTAAATGAAAATAACAGCCCATTTTTACCATTCTAGTTTCAAATCTTGGGAAAAAAAAGTCAGTTTTTTAATCTCTGCTGGAACAGAAGATTCTCTAATTGCTGCATAGTGGAGGTTTTGCTAATGGCCCACCTTTTTGACAGGTTATCAGGTAGAGCAAAGGAAAGGATGTTGCAGCAGTATGTGGACTGCAAACGGAAAAGACCCATCTTCAAACCTGTGATGCAAATACAAAGTAGGAGGAACAATAATATTTTTACCAACAACCTCTAACACTGCTGCATTTGATGAGTTTACCATGAAATCCTAAACAAACATCCACAAAATTTTCATTTATATTTTCCCCTATCTTTGCAAAGATTGATTTTGGAAACAGATCTTAGCCCTACAGCTTCAGATTGAGTAAGGACAATAGATCTAATTCATCTCAATAAACAATGCATCTAAAGAGATCTGTTTGATTAAGTGTGTAATTGCTCTTTTTAACATTAATGAATGATCCATCAAAAAGTTACGACGGAATAATAGGACCACCTGAGACAGAAAGCATCATGCAAATTGTCATAAGACAGAGTTAAAGTTTCATGTGCACCTTAGCTCAAAAAATGTATACAACTACACAAAATAATACTTTTTCCTTTGAAAGTTTATTTGTGCCCTAACTGAAAGGTATACCAGGACCTTGTGTTTTGGCATCAGAAGTCTCACCCAAAGTACCCCTGTTTATCTTCAGCAGCACATTTATAAATCTCTCAACCTTGTTTGCCGAATTGGGATAGTGAGACCATAGTGTCTAGCAGGCTGTTTGTCCCCCAGGGTTTCATATGCATTTTGCAGCAAATATTTTCAAAGTATCTTGATTTAAAGGATCGTTGCAGGAATTCTTACATAGGAGCAGATTTATTTATTTGGGTCAACATCAGCACTACTTCCTGGTTGTTATGAATACTATCTCAGAGGAGAATTTGTCATTTTAGTCTGAAAATGACAGGATAAAAATAGATGAGACAATTTCATACATAACTGCTATAGAGGTGTTTTTAGTTAACTTGATGCAAGAGTCTGGATGAAGGTTATCATTTTACTAAATGCCCACAGTTCAGTGGTAGCCTTGTAAGAGTTTCTCTGCATTTCTATTTTCCTTCAGCATTTTTACCCTATATCACTATTTCCCTGTTCCTCTCTTCTTCTGTTGTCATCTCACCCTCTTCCTCTTTTACACAGGGGCCTTGCAGAGACCACAGTTATATTTGAAACAGTTCATCATATGAATGCAGAGACAAAGTCAAGGGCCACTCTCAGTCAGAGCTTGCCAGCATCTCTTAATAATTCTTATGTGATAGGCATCCAGTTCCTCTTGCTCTCTGCTAACTCAGTGTATAATTTCTCCAACAGATATTTTGTTTTTAACAATAATGTGTCTCTATCATGCTCCACAGTCAAACATCAAGCTGTTACTGCGAGCTCCTATGGAAGCTGATAGAGTATTTGACTGTTGAGAAGTAGATTAATACAGTTTAGAAGGTAGTTTCCTTATAAACATTAACTTTAGAAAGGAATTAAGGTATGTATTTACTTTTCACCTGTAAGTAAAATTAGGGCTAATCCCCAATAGTTTTATAAGGGTATTTCTGTACTGGAAATGCTGGTTTTCTTTGCTAACTCAGGTCTGCACATAACAGCATTTAAAAATGTGATGAGGTGGTGGTGTAGCTTATTTTGTTCATAGTCATGCTGCGTGTTTTCTCTTTAAAGAAGATTGAAGAAAGAATCTCTTTTAAAGGCTGACATACCTGGAGATATATTCTTGTGGTTACATGAAGAAAGGTGTAGACTTTAATGCCAAAAGAAAGGGTCCCCCACCTTGTCAATGAATCCTATAATCAGGTTGCAATAGTAACAGATTACAGCTGTCATGTTTCTTTTTCTCCAGGTTCTGATTTCTCTCCCTATCTCTGGTTTTCTTCTAGTAAGAGATACCTGGTGTCTCATTTTGCTCAGGTCAGGCAGGAGAACTTGCATGGGCCAGTAGTTTCCATTACATTTATTTAATCTCCTGTCTTTTCCAGCTAACCTAAATGAGTGCCATACAAGTACTGAACTATATTTACATGTCTAATAGTTTGAGAAAAACAAAACCTTAATTCTAGAAGTTTTCCTGAAACACACCTTTTCTATAAATGACAGAAACAGTTTAAGCAAAACTTTCTTACAATAGTCCTTTTTTTACTATAAGTTGATGGCAAATAAATAATTAATGCAAGACTTCTCAGACCTGTTCTTGAAGCCTTGCTACAGTCCCACTGTGAGAGGGATGTGGAGGTACCTGTAGACAGCTGAAAGTGCAGAATAGAGGATTTCTGCAGGATCAGAAAATTGGTGTCTGACTCAATGCTGGCAGACCCCTATTAGCCCTGATGAACATCCTTCCACTGTAACCTGTGCTATTGCCTCTACAGATTAGGAATGCTGGCCAAGGTATCTGTCTCAAGGTATTTGCTTCAGACAATATGGATAATGGAAACCCTGATTTATCCTGACCTGTAACAGGGCTGGGTTTCCTTAAGCATACTGAGCTCTCCTGGTTTTACCAAATGTATGATCTTGGCACAATTTGTGGTCTTAAAAGAGGCCAATGTGCAAAATACCTCCTGTTGATGGTGACATTGAAGCCCTTCTCTTGTGGGCTGAGGTGGGTTGGAGCCTAAGCTCTGTGCTGGCTATGGGCCCACCACTCTCCTGTGAGAGTCTCACCATCTCTTCACTGCAAACACGTGCTTGGAGATGAGTCCGTGATAAGCTGTTCTCTGAGGTACAACCACAACAAGCACATGTGCTGCTGCTTATCTACTCCAGAGGATTTCCTGGTACTTTCAGGAGACTGAAAGCAAGCTGAAATGTTCTAGCACTTTAAAGGAGGATAAGGCATTGGTGGGAGGCTTGTTTAGTATCTGAGTGGGATCATGACTACGATGTTCATCTGCATGTTACCAGCATGGAATATATGCAGTTTGAAGACAAGTAGGCTTAGAAAGAAAGGAAAACTTCCAGGGAGGGAGGAGGCAGAGTGAAAGACTGCTAACACTTGCAGCATGAAGATCAGGAGAAAGATGGAAATATCAGAGCAAGATAATCTGCAGGAGGAGGAAATCAGGCACAGAAAATCAACACTTGATGGGAGGCTACCCTAAATACGTACTGTGAGGCTGGTATTTACCCTCCAGGCAGTAGCAGGGCAGATGCCAAATCCGCCTGTTGAAGAAGCAGAAGGTTACCAGCAAAACTAGCACACCATAACCCTGGGGGACCTTTCTTGCAAACACACCATTAGATTGCTGGCATGGAGAGAATTTGGCAGCCCCGTTTCACAGTCACGATGATGTCACATAGCTTTTATTTCAGAAGCATCTCTGTAAAGTTGACAGCTACTGCTATCATCTGATTCTGCTCAGATTGCTAATGTTGGCATCTGAGAAAGGTTTTCAGTGGTCTCTGAAGGAGCAGCTGTATATAATGAATTGAAGGTGTCTTTTAGCACGTGCTTAGCAGTTTTCCATATATTTTGGTAGTCTTTCAACTGTGTGAAAAAGCCAACCAGTAACAGCTCATCATTTTCTAAGGTATTTTAAGGCGGGGAAAGAACATTTGAAGCTTGCTTAGGATTTTGGGGCGTTTCACAGGTTGATTTAAGGCACTGTGACTTTCTAGCAATACTCCTGCAGTATTCTTCACATTGTTTTGTCTAAAAGAGGGAAAATGTATGGCTGATTCCCTCTTAATTAGGCCTCATCTGCTAAACAGTTATGTCACTATTTACATATGAGTAGTCCCCACTGAAGTCAAGACCTGCAGCTGTATACTTCATCTGGTAACAATGTGATTCCAAGATAAACAGACTTGGAACAAGAGATGTACATTGCCTTATATGTATGAACTACCTGCATACAGCAAATGCTGTGCCATGTCAGTCTGGCAAATGCTAACAGCTATTCTATTTCAACACCCTGTAAACAGACCATCTGATTATTAGTTTTAAATAATGGGCTAAACTCTGCTCACTAGTTCCAGCTTTTACTGAAGTGTATGACTTGTCAGGTGAGTAATTTTGAGTCACGTGTGCTCCTCTATGGTAGTAAGGAAAAAAACCCTCCACACCGACTCACATCCAGTGATTTTTCATGGCTGGGTCTCTCATGGCCCAGGAATAAGCTCTTCTGGAGATAAAAGACATAGCTGAAAACAAGACATAGGGAAAGGAAATGTCTAGAAACTCAACAGGCCTTTACATTTAATTCTAGTCCATCCCCTTTCCAATGCCCTTCTTGCAGGAATCCCTGATGACTCTACCATTTTTGTGCATTGACTGGTGTCTCAACTTCATCTCTGCTTCATCAGAATGACTTGGGCTGTTCTCTCACTTGTGAATGTCACTACAAGGAAAAAACTCTGATTGTTTTATACTATCTCTTCCTACTTGTCTTCTGCCAGATAATTCCCATTCTCCATAGCATCCCCTATTACCCTACCAATGACCTTTTGTTTTTCCATATGCTTTTGTACCATTCTCTTGATTACAGTGCCGTTTATTCCATTAATTACATTGAAAAAAATCTAAAGCAATCCCTTCAGCAAACATGTGCTTAATTTGGTCTATTGAGAATGAGATGTGTTATCAGTTGTCACCTATCCCCAGTGAGGTAGGCGGAGTCTTGCTCTTAAGCAGAAATACTGATCAGGAGCTCTTCTAGTTAGCTTTCTAAAGAAGTATCTTTGGCTGTGGTTCTGTCAGCATGACTCTGACTTATTACTGCTGGAAAACTTCATCAGTTTCCTCTAGAAAATTCATCTGGACAGGGCTGAAATGACACTATACTGCTTCCTGCTGTGGATTTACTGGAAAGTTTTGTGGAAGGATTTTTTGTTGTTGTTGTTGTAAATTTAACATTATTTCATCAATATAATACTATGGACGCATCAAAAGTTTCTCCTGGGCATCTCTAATGATTGAGACCTTAATCAGAAAATGAAGATCCCTAGAAATTAATGAAATGAGAAGTGGAGGAACAGTGTTGCAAAGTACTTTCTTACAAGTGCTACAGAGGGAATTACTTTATCAATGAAAGACTATGTTTCTTGAGCTATAAAATAAGTTTGTAGAAATATGTTTTAAATTATATTGCATCTTTGTAAAGTTCTCTCTATAAAACATTGAAGACTCCACAGGGTCAGGAACCTTTAAGACTTAGATATGTGTTTATTTAGATAAAATGTTAATTGTACACTTACTACAGTAATACTAAGTAGATATTACGAAATTATTTTATTCCCTTGAGGAAGAGGCAGGAGCAAATTGCTTAGAAGAATGAGAGAAAGCAGAACTCATTGCAAGTCCACTTGTTGAAACACTTAGGCCTTTTTTTTTTTTTTTTTTTTAACTTCAATGCCACTT